>NC_134186.1:17778457-19027832 GCF_964188355.1 Buteo buteo | reverse complement strand
AGTCTAGGCTTTCACTCACATGAGAAGATGTTTCTTTGTGAGATTTTTAGCCACATTTTATTTTCCTATGTTTATGTACTTTCTCTTCTGTTTCTTTATGGAAACTCACACCTGCAATAGGGGAAATTGATTGTGACCATAAGTGGGAAATAATAACACAGGGCATGTAAGAAGTATTGTTAAATTTCCAAAATGAACAGACCAGAAACATACTACCCTTCCTGTAATTTCCTTTGCTTATTTTTAATTTAAGTTCTCTTAGCTGAATAAAGCTTTTGGTGCAGTAAACTGTTGTAGTTATCTCTGTCCCTTGCATCTCCGGTCAACTTGAGGGCGATGGTGAGCAGGCAGTGTGAGGTATAATGCAGTGGCTGGTGGGAGTGGTTGCTGCAAGTGTGCATTTGGCAAGGTGACAGGTTGTAGGATGTCGTGGACACGCTCTCTTTTCAGGCCTTCTACTGTTCCCATTGCTAGAGGGGCTCATGCTGGGCTAGGTGACTGCCAACCCATTTAAACTTCCCCAGCCTTTCCGAAAACCCCTTCCCAATGCCAACCATCCCCTCCTCTGTCCCCTTAATTTCCCCTTATTAGATGTAAGTGTTGACACTGGGAGGGACAGGTTCCCTCAGGGCTAAACTGGCAGAAAATTGCTTGGGGTGTGTTGTCTGTGTTCTGGATCTTGGAGGCACACTGAGTTATAATAGGATTTGGATTTGAAAATAAAAGAGTAGGACACATTAAGGTAGATTAATGTATTTTAACTTGGTGTATGATGTGCAAAATGATTAAAAGAGATAATGATAATTCACTGTGATAGGTGGCACCACCATTTTGCTGGCATTATTTCTAGAGAATGGTTAGACCAGGAGACTTAGATCTGGTCTCAGGAAACCTGTTTGTTTCAGTCCATGGAGCGAAGGTATCGGGCAAGGCAAGATTCAGAAGTTACCTGAATCCTGTGCAGGTTGAGTATGACCTACCCCAAAACATGGAGGTTTTATATAAGACATGGGAGCTTTGGCACAAACTCCCTGAGAGCCAGATCTAGAAGCATATATCCCTTCTCAGTATTACATTTGCTAACTTGCAGCCTGCTGCTTGTATTGATCTGGTTTCTTGTCATTTGTTCTGCTGCTCCTCCCAGGCACTTTTTGGAACTCCAAGTGAGTTTGAGGGTTGCATTATGAAGGGATATATTTCAAAAAGAAATCGATTATCAATTTGTTGGCACCAAGTACATTTTATTCAGGGGTTTTAAGGTATATATTACCCTTTTTGTGGTTTGTTCTAGTCTAAATTCTGCTGTCTATTTTAAGAGCAAATTCTGACTTTTTAATTAATTTGCATATTTTAAGGCTTCCTGTTCTGTATTTTGTCATCTTGAGGCTGTTGGCATCTCTCTGAAATCTCTGAGTCTGTTTTGCTGCAGCAGTCACAGGCCTTTTAGTTGCTAGGCCTCTGTCAATTCAGATCAACGTTCTTTTTAGTATACACTGCATTACCACAGATACCCACACCCATGCACTTTTTCTCTAAGTGTTGAGTCTTTGAACCCTTCTCTGGCAGATATATTCCAAGGAGTTAAAAGATAATGAATGCCAAAATCATAGCACAAGTCTGCTTGCACTTCTTTTTACCATTGCTAGAGAGCAACAGAATATATCTTCAAACATGGTAGCAAGGCTGGATATGGTATTAACAGTGTCATTTAGTATCTGATTGTACAGGTGTAAGCTATAAAAAATAAGATAATGAGGACTTTATGTATTACAGTAGTATTTTATATAACATTGACCAGTTTCTCTGGAGGAATATTTAAGCATTAAAATGGCAAATCAAAATTTATGGTTGTATAAATAGCTTACTGTGTGCCAATTCTAATTGTTGAGCCATGTACGTTAATTATCCTGCCGTATTTTTATTTTGGACATTCAACCGATGCAATAATTACACTTGTACATGCTGTATATCTTTTGAAAGATAGTTTATAGCATTATCTAGAAAATGAGTTGGGAAGTCATTAAAGACTTGAAAAAGTTTATGGCTGCTGTTGTAACACAGTGCTACTACTGTCAAAGAGAATGAGAGAGAAAGAAGGCAGGGGAGAGGGAGGAAGAGAAAAGAGTGCATTAGGCAAGGTTAATATTTCATGCTTGACTGATAAATATGTATAAAATGCTCATTTATGTTTCTAAATGGAAACTTTTTCTAGCCTTATATACCTCAAATGACTGCCGGTCTCCTGAAGTGTATAGACAGTGGTCAGTAAAAATAGAAAAAAAACTAAACCAAATTAATCATTGTCTTAGAAAGTGTCACAATGCATTTAGGAAACCACTCCTGAGCAGTGGTTGGTTGAATAGGTTAAGAGGGACAAAGATGCTTCTTTATCCATTTTGTGCTGAAAATTAAACCACAAACATTTAATACAAAGAATGAATTTCTTTGATAATGATACTCTTTTTCAGTGTCCTTCTTTCAGTGTTGCTTCAGGAATATTCTAAATATCAGATATTTTCCACCCATACTGTCTTTTTTCTGTCATAATCAATCACAATTCATTCGCTATAGACCTGTATTCTCCAGACTGAAGTATAATTTACTAAAGTCATGCCTTACTTGAAATTATTGCTGCATCGGAACTGTCTTTTTGGCTTTCATGTTGAATATTTAGAATCCGGACTTCTCATTATTCTTTTGACCGATGGTGTCATTGGCAGCAATTATTCCTGACTAACAAGCATTTATTGGTAAGAGAAATTTTGGAGGCAGGCTATGTGTTCCTGAATTTCAGTTTTAAGTCCTGAGAGTTTAAATTTATGACTTACTAACTTTTTGATGAAGTTTACAATGTATGCTAAAAAAAATATAAAATTCTCTGACATAAAATATCTGCTTCAGACCCCTAATGTATTTGTATTTGGTTTAACATATTGACGTGCATCTGAGAATTTCTGGTTACTGTCCACAGCTGTCTCACTCTCTTTGCCTGAGATAGACCAGAGCGTGGTGGGTGGGTTGGGTTTTGTTGGGGGTGCTGGTACAAAACAGTTCTGGGTCCAAGGGTCTCAGAATTTTTAAATTGCCATAAGATTATCTTGATGGGTACTTGGCTGAAAACAAGAGGAGAGAGCATGGTTTAAATAAATGAATAAAAAGTCCAAGCACAAGGACACTAATTTCACTTTCTTACTAAACACAATTACAATAGATGTCAGAAGTTCGTTCTGAGAAGAAAACCCCATTCAGAATGTCATAATTAATCCCGTGCTGTTTCTGAAATAAAGGCGTTAGTGTACAATAGTTAGTTGTAAGTCACCACATCTGTAGTCTAGGTTGGTTTTGTTCAGAAATAGTCAGAAAATTGTTTGCCAGATTTTTATTTTTTTTTAAATAAACCACTGGGATGGAGATATTAAGTGTTCTGAAAGCAGAAAAAGAAACTGGTTTCTTGATGGGTATAGTTTTCTTTCTAAAAGCCAGTTCAAATATATTTTCAGAAGACAAACCAGGAATACAGTCCTTGTAGAAATGCTTGTTATAAGTTTGGGTTTGTAGCGTAGCAGTTCATTGTGGAAAGGCATTTAAAATTACACAGTGTTACGAGGTTTTAAAAAAGCAAAGCAATGAACTTGAAACTGATTTTTTTCATGTGCATGTGTAGATGTATAGCCAGCCTTATATATTTACTAGTGTGGGGGGGAGGTTAACCTAGTTCTTGATGACCTTCAGTAAAAGACTTCTCCATCTCTCTGGCTTTGGAGGATGAATTAGCTGATTTTAGTTGAGATGTTCCCAAATATTTTAATTTTTCTTCTTTTGTTGGACTTTTGCTGCAGGGTCTCTGTGACAAGCTTGAGTATCTAATTATTGAGGCTCACTTTAATCTGTAGTTCAAATTAGAGCGTACCTCATCTGTCACTTGTGCAGGGTTAGTGCCAGTGAGAGATCTTTCAGCCTTAGGAAGCCCAAGAATGTGGTTGAAGATCTTTTGTCTGAGGGCAAGTGTTTCTTAGTGTCTTTTTTGACATGGTTTTTACTTTGACTGGCAACTGAGGTAGAAATGTTCCCAGTACATGGGGAGAGTCTGTCCCAGGCAAGGAGGAGAAAGATGACTCACCTGTAACTCTTCTTGGACAGTAATGTCACCTGTAGTCACAAACAACCCTCCTGCCACTGCTAACGTGATTCCCTAAAATATTTCAACCAATGTCAGGTGTGAGAGGCTAAGGGACAGGTAGTATCCAATAACACCAGCATGTGCAGGCACCTAAGTGTGCTTTTTGGGATTGGTAAGGGGAGAAAGCAGTTCCTTGATTTCAAATGAACACTGCGTATTCACACTCCTTTTGCCTTTCCTCTGTCTCTTTGGTGTCATAGGTTAGAAAGCCTGGAATTACTGAAATACATTAATGTTGGCTTCTTCACCTCTTTTCTGGCTTCAGCACCCCACCAGCCTCTGACTGGACTGGGTGGGAGAGGTGGGCAGCTGGTTTGCATGCACCTTTGTGGGAGATCCTGGCAGCAGGTTCCGGCAGTTCACAGGTGCCACAAGGTGACCGTGTAAAGGTTCATCTTGGGGAACTCTGTATTTCAGTGCATTCCAGGGTAGAAAAGGCCTTTATATTTCTTTTATGGTTAAAAGCCATTTTTTTCTTTATGGCTGAGTTTAATTGTTTGCAGTTGGTCATCAGAATCTTCTACAACACTTGAAACAGGCTTTTACCTGGAAATAATTTGGAGTATACTTTAAGTGCACTAGTTTTATTTTAGAATAGGCTAAGGATAAATATGCAGTTTCTTAGATACAAGATGTTGAAAAGCAGGAAGATGTTATAAAATTCAGCGTATATTTTGTATTCTGTTTACATTTAGAGATATCCCTAAAGTTTCAAGCATTTCCTCAGATTTACAGCTTAATAACATTGCTTTTTTATTACGCCAGTAAGCATTGCAGTTGTTTTCTTTAGTTTTAAGTAGAGGTATGCATCTGAAAAAGAAAGTTCCCTTTGCCAAAATTCCATACTTAAGCGAATGGTGAAATGGTGAAATACTGAGCAGCTGGTGCTAGGTCATGCAAGTCCAGATGAAACAAACTTCCTTCACATAATGTCCAGAACATGGTTCTTTATTTTCAGGGAGGATTGTAGAAAAGATGATGATGATACATGTTGAACACAAAGCACAGTTATTTGAAAAGTAAGAGAAAGTCTACAGAAGCAGACTTAATAAAATGAAACTTTATGCCCAGAGTCATCCAAGGGACAATCAAATGTTTGGTGAAAGAGTTAAACTAGAAAGGAGGGTGGATATCTGTGTCAGATGTTTTAAATTCTAAAGTCATTTTGGGATCATTTAATTCAAGTCTTGTCAATACAGTTCAAATGTTTTCTATTTTATGTGCATCCAGATAGCTTTGGATTTTATTTAACAAGAAACAAGTGCACAAATATATTTTGAAGAAAATATATAGGGTGAGAATATATTTTAAATATAATTATTTAATTATTTAAGTGCAGGGTTCTGTAATGGTATATCACAGACCTTGTCTTCCGTGTAAACTCTTCGAAAAATGCTTTCAACAGATGGCTTGCAAAGAATGTATCATGTCATAAATTTTCTGAACAAGTTTTTTCCTCTTTCTACTTCGGTAGTGCCATCAGGGGTAGTGGATTTCTGATGGAAAGCTGACCAGATAGTTGATACAGAAAACAATGTAAAGTGCAGAGAGAGCAGTCTGTAGCTGCACAGACCCAACTAGAATATTGGTTCGATGTTTTTTTTATGGACTTGGTTGTGCTAGGGGTGCAAGCCCAGAGGTAAATGACAAAGTTCTAACATGCAATTCAGCAAATGAGTAATTTCTGATTTATAGATATGGACGACAGATAATATAGCTCTGCCATGGTAAGGATAATTTTTCTCTAATGAAACTTGAACACTATATAATTACTGTTCAGTATAATAATAGTATGTAGTCTTCGCTTCCACAGTATCCATTGGGCCTTCTTCCTCCATCCTAATTCCTCCAGTGCTTTAATAGAAATTGTGACTATTTTTATATATTCTTCAATTTTTCAACAGACCTTAGAGTGCTCCCCAGGGAAGTGGTCAAGGCCTCAAGCCTGTCCATATTCAAGAAGCATTTGGACAACGCTGTTAGATACATGATTTAACTTTGAGGTTGCCCTGTGTGGAGTCAGGAATTGGACTCGATCCTCATTGGTCTTTCCCAGTTCAAGACATTCTATGATTCTGTGATTCCAGACACCAAAGCTGTATACAGTATATCTAAGATATATGCTGATTTATGCAAATTATTTATTTTACTAGAGAAGGACAAGGCAAGGAGTAGGAGTACAGCTATGGCTTTAGATAGGAAAGAAGGAACAAATTTACGAATCGAGCAAAGATTATGGTTTTGGCTTATAAAACCTAGAAGAAACAAATGTCACTTTTAAACATTTATTAGTCACATCTAGACTCCAGAGAGAAGTCTTGTGGTGATGACATACAAAATTTTTAAAGGTGGCAAACCCAGCCACACTATTTGAAAATGCTCTGTGTTACTTTTAAATGTCTGTTTTCTTGTTTAGTCTGAAAGCATTTGTGGGAATAATTAAGAGAAAGTTCTTTGCTTCAGTGGGCACCTGCAGTTTCAAACAATGCTTGAAATGTCATTTTAGCACCTTGAATAAAAGATCTGTTACATATTCTTCAGCGCAACTTCTGGATATTTGCACCAGATTTTAGAAGGCAATCAGTTGTAATGTGGAGTCGATTTGAAGCACTTGCCACCATTAGAGGCTTTTTTCTATATATAGTGAGTTGGACCATCTGATTCTTTCTAATTTTCCTTGTCTTTGATAGAAGCTATGTTCTGGTTCCAAGAATTCTGGCAAATAAGTGAAACGATATGGGAGTGTGTTCATTTTTAAACTTCTGTTTTTTTTTTCTTGTTTACTGAAGAAGCACATGACCTTTGAATTATATTCACAGTGGTGCTTTTTTCTGTTTTGGTGTAGCATCTGGTTTGGTAAGGAAACATTTTCCTGTTCTTAGTGGCCAGACTGTGCTGGTAATCATACTGGATAGTAGCTTGTATTTATACTAATGTGGAAAGTTCTTCTCAATGTTGTTTGGATTTCAAATATTACACTTATTACCTTATTTTAAGGAAGCTGAGAATCATTCATTGTTTAATTTCTTGGAGGAGCATGTTGTCTTTATCCTCAATCTCTATATTTATAAATCTCTTCCAGTTTATTTGAAATAACAAATTCTCTGTGTAGCCAGTAGGTGTACTCTACTTCAGCTGTTTTCTTTAACAATCACTAATTGTTGTTTTCTAGTAAAATACTTAAATCTAGAAAGCATATGTTATGCACAAGATCATTTTGAAATCAGGAAGATTTCTCACTGACCTGAGTAGGGTTTAGACATGCATAAAGATTGAGAGATTGCTATTGGGAGCAGCCTGCCCAGATCAACAGTCACTTCTGATAGGTAAAAATTTAGCTTTTGGTTTTCCTGTGCATTTGCCAGTTTATAGGGCAGATGTTGGTATAAATTTTATGCAGTAGACCTGCTAATAATGGCTTATTACAATAAAAAGAATTATTTTAAAATTTATTTTATTTTAAAATAAATACAAAAAGTATATTCAAAATGAACGTACCAATACCTCAAAGTTCAAAATTGGTAGATTTGGTGTGTATCGTGTGAAAACTGGCTATGCACAAGCCACACATCCCAAGCTCACGTATTTATCAGTTGGGTGCAGAATACATTGTGGATTACTTGGATATACAAGCTGTTCTGTACTTTTAGTTGGGTGGTGTTTGGTGCATGCGGAATGGTCCTTTGTCCAGGAATGCCAGATACTCAGAAATCTGATAGATTGCTACTTACAAGTGTGAGATGGGAGATTACCCGTAAAGCTAAAGGGTAATGTCACCAGCACGGATCTCCTATCAGAACTGGTAGACTTGGCAGACCTGAAAGAGTGTTAAGGTTGAAAACTCAAGTGTTCAGAGCTTAAGAACTGCCAGAGCTAGGACTGCATGAGCAACCTTAAGCTGATCTACCTTGTATGGATGATGCAGTTTTAATGGTATACCATGGAGAGGTCTTATTTTTTAACAGAATCTTACTGCATTCTTTGTGTTTTGGCTCATACTCATTGAACAAATAACTATTCAGATTTTTTGGGGGGTTATCTTATTTGTGCTATGGATTCCAGGCTTCGTTTACCACACACCATCTAAACTCTGAAATACATATAGAACTCTAATGATCTTATTATCAAACTTTTTAATGATGCTTTGGTTATAATGTCTGTATATATTGATGATATTACATTATCTTTATAGCAGTTCTGCGAGATTAATAATGGCATCTTCTTATTTTTAACTGACATGGGATGAAAACCAAAAGGAGATTAGGCCAGTATTATCAAAATCATGGACTAATACTGGATGCTTAGCTTGGAATGACTAGGATTTCTTTTCTCAGAGTACTTTTTGATGTTCAGAACAGTTATTCTCAGATGCAAGAGGGGGTGCTTAGCACTTCTAAGGATACAGACTCAGAAGTGTTAAGCTGACTATCTAGAATTTGAAGAATGTAACATGAGAAAACTTTGGTTTTGAAGATTTTCCCAGGATCATAAAATAAACTGTGTATCAGAGGCAGAGTTTTAACTGCTGTTCACCTAAGGCTACCCAGGTTTTATTGTAGTGGTTCTGAAGATGAATCGTAGTAAATATTTGTTTATAACTTATTCTTCATGCTCTTTCAGTTTTTAGCAGCTGTCCAGGGGAAAGAAGCAGTTGCTGGAAAAATGAGATTTTTGACTTATCTCTCTGGTTCCTTTGGTATCTGCATTGTTTAACAATTCTAGAATTATTATTATTTAAATTTCTAATACATACAGGGGCTATTACCTTTGCCCCATGTAAATTCTAAGTTTATAATTTTGCTAATAACATGTACTTGTGAATTTTTTGTGTATGTAACTTCAGCCTTAAGTAAGAGAAACAGTGAATACAAAATTCCATAAAGGCCATCTCAAGAATCTTCAGCAAACTGATTTCTGAATTGCAGCACACTCTTCCATTACTGGGAACAAGTTATTAACCAACATTGTACTCCAGTCATTTAAAAAAAGAAGAAAAACTGTACACTTTTCTGTAGTTCTCTCTTTGTTCATGCTGCTTGTGCATCTCTCTTCTGAGGTCAGAATTTCTGTCTTCGGTTCTGGTGACTTGCACTGTCATGGCCCTGGTCAGCTTGAAGGAACAAATACTGAAGGGACGTAGGGTTGAGGTGTATTTTAAGTATTGCACATATTTAGTCTGCTCATTTGTGCAAGAGCTTGGAAACATGTAGTATTCCAAGTACACATGAAGTATTTGGAGAACTGCAGCCTCTTTGAGTCCGAGAAGCAAGTGATTTTCTTTGTCCTTGAGACTTAGGAAGTCATGAAACCTGAACATATTTTTCACAGGGGTGGCAAAACTTATACCCCTGCTATGGTATGACCTCTTAAAAATTTCAGATGCCCACAATGAAGTTTATAGTGGTAATCAATAAATGGATGAAAAATATTGCTCTATAAATAGTCTTTTGTAGGAGTAAGTATTGAATAATTTTGCAAGTAGATATAAGTAGAATGTCTATGTTTGATTAGATAGATTTAGTGTAGAAATAAGTGGAGAAATTAAAAATGTAGATACATAAGAATTTTAGCTTCAAATTCCAACCTGTTATCCAAATGAAACCTGCATAATATGTAAATTTATTCCTGTTGTTGCCTGTTAAACCCTGCAAAGATGATCTTGAATATTGAATTCGAAGGAACACATCTTCAGTTCGTAGAGTTGTAGCTCCCTTGATGTCTGTAGAGCTAGATTTACATCAGTCTGACCAACTCCAAAGCCTATTGGGTTTTCCCCATTTTCTCCAAATTTTGCAACCCTGCATATGTTCAGTTTAAATGAAATGAGCTTCTTGTTTCAGATAACATTCTGTTATATTTTTTAAAACAATTGATATTACTGCTTAACTACATGTCTCTTTTTTTGTTTGTTTGTTTCATTAGTTTTGCCAGCCTGGAGGATGGCAGCTTTCGAAAGAGAGAAAACAGCCAACGTTCTTTGTGGTGGTTTTGACTGATATAGACTCAGAGAGGCACTACTGTTCCTGCTTAACTTTCTATGAAGCAGAGATTAACCTGCAGGTACAAACTTTACAATAAGTAACAAAAATGCAGAAAAAGGTGCCTAGGAACAATAGATTAATGTTATAGAGGACAACTTTAGAAAATATTTTGCTGTTCCTGGTAAGGTTGTATTGTTCTGTCACACAGAAATGCATGTTTTGCACAAAGGTAAGTAAGCTCGATGTACTTGTTTCTGTTTTTCAAAACAGATAAAAACCAACAAAAAAACCCTAGCCAAAAACCTTTCATAGAATTTCTTTTTCTCCACCACGTTTTTTTTAATGGGACAGCCAATATGGTGTTCCTTTCATTTACTTCCGTATTTGACATAGCATGAATGATTCTCAGCTTTGTTCTAGGAAAAAGGTTTATTAACTTCTGCTCCCTCTGCTGGCCAACTTTATCAGGCCAGCACAGGACAAATGTGTACAAGTGTGCTATAATGTATATACATATTTCTGTAAGTGCATTTATTGGCAAGATCTGTGTGGGTGTAAATGGCAAGATTTTAGAACTGATAGAATAGTTCTTCTGTTTTTTAGGTAGGTCAGATTTTGGGTGTCAGCTACTTGGCAGTGTTTGTTTTTAAACGTGTATTTAATTATTTTTGGGCAACCTCAGTCTTTCAAAAATAGACATTTTGTTTCCCATTTGATGTAAAGTACTTCACAGAATCTCTGCTATGACATAATACTTGGAATCTTAAGAAGCTAGAACCTAGGGAAAACCTAATCCAATCTCTAATTGCCAACCATCATTGTTAGGTTTTGAAATATTTTCTTTCCCACATGAAAATTAAAAAGTAAGTAAAACCTTGGCATTAAGTATATTAAAATTATTAAGATTAAATGGATGGCTAAGTAAAGTAATTTTTTTGCTTTTTTAGTAAAGAACTGTAACATTATTGATTATTTTAAGAAATGGTTTAATAATGCAAGTGCTCTGTTTATTTAATACTGGAGTTGAAATGTTACCCTATTTGTAGAATAATTAAAAGATGCAGCATAGTAGTAATAATTTTGTGCTTTTTCTAGGGACAATTGGAAGCCAGAGAACAATAGTTGTTCTTATTTCATTAATGCTACAGTTTAGCTGGGTATTTTTGTAGATTATGAAAAGGAGTTAAAAGCAGAAATGTAACAAAAAATCAGATGTATTTTAGTCTTAAATTTTAGTGTAGATCAACTGACATTGTCCTATTAAAAGTTTTGTCATTATTTAATGTCTGTCATCTTTCCTATATTTTATAAGTAAAAAGTGAAATATTCTATAGTAATTCTTTCCCAGCTGATAAAAGTTTGCAATGGCTGACTCTTCCTCCACTCTATGTATTTCATAACATATACTAAATTTAGCAAACTTGTTATTTATCCTGTGGTTTCTAGCAGCTGCTTTTGATTCACTATCCACATCTTTCAAGTAATGCTCATCACAAAACATGCAGTATTAACTAAAAGGTTTTTTTCTTACATTGCCTAAGTATTAATAAAAAAAAACAAAATTAAAAAAAAAAATAAAATTGAGTACAGCAGGATGTTGGTTCTCATAATGCCATTCCTGGCTGTGTTGTAAAGAATGCATATTTTTCAGATGAATTTACTGTGGTGAAATTTATTCTATGACTGCATTGTTTATAGCCAAACTTCCTGTTTCTTTCTAAAACCCAAAGAGAATAATTGAACGTGCCCTGTTACATGGTCATTAGACAAGAATTCAGCACATGTACAATCTGTAATGAAACATAAGCTTATGAAGCATTGGGCTATGAAAGTAATATTGATTTAACCATTCAGATGCATGCCTCATTAAACAAACAGTCCATGAAACATAGTGTCCAGGACTTGAAATGAAATCTGGACAGTACTTCTCACAGTTAAATACAGTTCAGTTTTTTTTAACTGAATGATATAACTCACGAAGACAAAAGTAAGATTAAATTTCCCCCCCCCCCAAAAAGAGTTACTTTTTTCCCAGTAGCCTTCACCAGGTAAACCTTGATGATATATGAGATTGGCCGGAATTCAGTTAGAGCAGATTAGATGTTTGGTTTGGCAGAATAGTCTTCACAAAAATCTGGAATCAACCACTTGGAAGTTTCTGTGGTTAATTAAAGTGCAAAGTGAAAACAAACAAATTTCTCAGCTTGTGAATGCTAGAAGATAACTATTGAACCTTTTTTGAGCCTCGTGCAGAGTACTACAAGAACCTTTTTGACAGAATTGATCAAGCTGGGTCTGAGAAAGCTACTTCTGTCATTCCAGTTCCTTCATTCCTGCTTCAGCTGTTTGTTACAGGATAATTTGTAAATAAACGCCACCTGCAAAGTAAGGAGATTGTACTTGGGTAGTATATCTAGGCAGTACCCATGATAACCTAGGGTGCAAGACTAATAACAGCAACTGTAAAAGCTATATAGTCTGCAGGGAAAAAGTATTCTCCCTGGTATCTCTGAAAGCCCTGGATTCAGTTTAATCTCTTGGCACTTGCATGTCATAACAAATTTTCCAGAGAAAAGCACAGGCTCTAGTAATCAGCTGATGGCCTATTTTCAACTTCCTACCCCTGGATAGAAAGTAAAATACTGTTTTATTTGTTGGCATCTATGAATCATACTTTGCATTGTTGCAGTACTGTATTCTGAACTGACCCAGAATTTATTATCCTCATGGATTCTGGTCAGTTTGATTGGTGATCAGCTCTCATAAAGTTGTGATAATATAGCAAAAAGATTGATGTTACATTTAGTTTGATTAAGACTCCATAACTGTACTCACAAGGAAAGTGAATGCATGATATTCCATTAAATATGTGAATAGAACTCACTTGGTGCAATGAATGCAGGTGATACAGCTTTACCATGTAATCCTTCATGAATTGTTCTGTTTTACGATGCTAGTGTCACTTAATTGTCCCGGTAACATTTGTTAAAGCTGTATAAGGAGATATGTTCCTCATCTGAGATTGAAATGAAGCATTTGAAAGTTTGACCTTAACAGGAGTCTAAAGTTTGAAACGTGACTAAACTAGTAGAGGCAGTCTAATAATGAATTAACAGTGGTAAATCTGGTGTCATTTAAAGACTTCCTTAGTATGTTTCATAGCAGTCCAATGTGCAAGATTTCTCCGTCACGTCAAATTCCTACTAATAGAAAGTGTAAAGAAATCTGAGATACTGCAGTGGTTTCTTCTTCCAGCTTTTTATGTCTCCAGCACATGCTTGGTCTTATCCATGTTTCTGTCTGGCTTAAGGTGCTGTTTAGATGCTCTAGTGAATGGAGCTGGATGCCATATTGACTTCTACAGGAATTAGGAGGAGAATAAGTCAAAACATCCCTATTTCCTCTTCCCTCACAGTGCCTTGAAGGGTTTGGGGTTTTTTTTTGTGGGTGTTTTTTCCCATTACTGTATTTTGATTGTTGCTGCAGACTTCAAATCTCATTGATTTGAAATCCGCTTGAAATCTCATTGATTTGAAGAAAAACTTTCCCTATAAACCAAAACATAGTCTACTTAGCTTATTTTTCTGGTAACTGAAGCCAGAAGCTGTTGAGCAGCCAAAAGGGTATTCAGAAGAATCATAACTTACATCTACGGAATTCACCCATAAAACTCAGTTACTCTGTGTGTAACTTTATTAGCCATCAAAAAAATGCATACACACACATATATGTATAGTTCTGTGTGGTGTATACACTGTTTGCTAAAATGAGTTTCTTATTTCTAACAGCAATTTCTGGATGTTACCACTTAGCATATAAAGACTTGATTTAATACTTTTGACTCAGCAGATGCTTCTACTGACTTCAGCTGTGCTTCTTACCAATTATGCAGTTAGAATTTATACTAACAATGCTTGGAAGAGCACCATAGATAGAATCCTTTTAAAAAAATGTTGACTCACGTCGTTTGGGAACTTAATGGCCAAATTGTATGTTGCTTTGCACTTTGAAAGAAGTTCATCCTCTCTCCCCAACCCCACCATCAACAAATTAGAGAATGATTTATGCCAGTAACTGAGCCTGTACAACTGCATTTCTTGCATTACAGAAAATCTGCTCAATGAGATCAGCACAAAACCCCAAACATTTGTTTATAACAATCTTATTACAAGATTGTATCATTCTTCTGTGTTTTCTTAAGCATGTGTACGTTAAAACATTGCAATCACAAAGTTGGTAAGATTAAATGTATCACTCTGGAAAATGCACATAAGTAATAATTCACAAGTCTCCCATTTCCTGCCATTCACATTCTCTTCCTCTCTTTGCCTCCCTGCAAAAAGAGGAAAAAGAAATTGTAAAAATCCCAAACCATAAAATGGCAGATTCACAACATTCACAAATATTTCCTGAGTCAAGGGGAGAACTGCCAACAAAATGACTTTGTGCTCCATAAAGTTTTAATTTCTATGCTTGGACTGAAGAGTTGGTGACCCTACTGTATTAAAGCATATGCTGCTTGATGAGTCACTGACATTTGGGTTTTAGCAGAGGATGAGAACACTCCGTTCAGTTGTACCCTTTTGCATGTGCGAAATCTGATCCCCCTTTGGATATTATATTAGGATGTTGTTCTTAAGGTTAAGTTTAATAACTTTTTGTGAATATCCAAAATGTTACATTTTTTTCTGAAAGTGCCCTGAAACACATCTTTGTGGCTACCCCCCCCCCCCCCCAGTTTTAAAAATAATGTCTTGTATATTACATCATAGCTTTCTAAATCTGCTGGAAAATGGATGCTATGATAGCACACGGAGATTTAAGTAATGCCTTATTTCCTTTCTGTTCTTGTGTAAAGAGAAAGTTGCCGCTAATTGCCTCCATTCTGTATGCTAAGAAATAGACTTGTATTTTTAATGTCCTTTTATACCTTTAACATCCTCTCTCGACCAGAATTTAAAGTTAAGGTGAGAACAGTTGTACAGAGGAAAGCATATTTCCATCTTCCTAATAACTCTGGCAGTAATTTTTCCTGTCCTGTTTATCTTCTGGCTCCTGAATTCGCACACACATCCCCAATATGAACTCATGCTGTTGCAGGGTGCAGAAGCTTGTTTTGGGTAAAGGTCTCCTTTTCCTCTTTACTCTTATGCTATGTCTACACACTGGCCCCAAGTCTCAGCTCACAGCATAGGGGATACTATCTTTTAGGCAGAGACTTTTCCTTGTCAGTAGAGATCAGATAATTTATCTGACTTTCAGACAGTAGTAATGCCAATTCAGCAATTAATTGAAAATCTTTTCAATGCATTTCCCCATATGCAATTTAAAGGAATTACTTGACTGTGTTTTAATTAAACAAAAATCTGTGTGTGTAAAATTTTGCCTTGGTGTACTTCCATATATGCTGTTCTATATTATATAAAAACCATTATGACTGAGTTAAAATACGGTATGAATTACCAGCTTTCTTAAGGTAATTTGATTTTTGCCATTTATTCCTCTTACGTTTCTTAGGTCTCTGCAGTCTCCTCACCTTAGATCAGGTGTGTAAGCTTGAAAGGGTGGAATCCATGGATCAAGTTTGCTGCCTTTGGGAAATTCAGAAAGATTTAGTAAACTCTAAGCTCTGAAATTCCTATTTGCATATGCACAGTTCTTGCTAAAGACTTATTACAGTAGTTCTTTAACATTCCTCAGTGCTAAGATTAACACATTGAAAGCAGTTACTTAATGCTATTGAATATTGCCCCATGGAATTTCAGCATTTATAGGGCAACTGCAATGGTATCACCTTGAACTTCCCAGATCTTTCTGGGCCTGCGTAGCCTAATGGCCTACTCCAGAAATACGCTTTGGCCTATGGCTGTGTAAGCTGGACTGAAAGGTAGAAAGCATGGGTATGAGGTTACTTTTGTTCCAAAGTTCTTTTGGTGTGTTTAGATGATAATGCATATAAGCACCTTCTGGCATTTTCAAAGTGAGGTACATTAAACGGTAAACATCTAATAGAGTCTGGTGGTGTAAATTTTGTGTAATGCTGTAAGGTGCAGTGCAAACTACTTATTATTGCATATAAGTACTCTGAAGTGTCAGTAATATTTAGGGAGTGAATGAGCTGACCTGTTATAGAGGCTTGAGGTTACTCTATTTGGTAAGTTTATGATCTTTGCATAACTTTCTATCTTTGGTCCTTTTCTTTTTCAGTTGATAGAATCCCTACTGTGCGTTACTACAGTTTATTATCCTGTTTTGTAATTATTAAATCGAGATAATGATTTTTATGCTGGTATAATTATTCTAGTGTAAGTTTAGCTGCAGTGGTATAATTCTGTGTGCATAGACAAGCCGTGAAGTAGATCTATTCACCTGTGGTTTTAGTTTGGTACAGCAGATTGTAGGGAGGATGCAGATTTGTCTTCTGGAGGCGGTCAGCTAAGTTTATTTTAACTTTTGTTCATGTGTTAGAATTTATTGGATACATGCGTTCGTGTAATCTGAAAAGTAAATAAAATTAATTGATGCTGAATGATTTTTGGCCTTTGATTGTTAATAAAACAGCTGCAAATCAGACCAGCAGAGACTAAGTCACATGGAGAGAAAGGGATCTGTCCCAAATGAGCAATTTGCACAAGATTACTAAAGCAAATTCAAATATTTTTTCTTAAAATAAGAAATCATGCATGGTCTCTAAATCATCTTTGCTGGGCAGTTAGTAGAAAAACAACGGGCTTGCTGAACTTGGCACAATTTCAGTGCAAGATTTTGCGTAGGGCAATCTGGTTTTGACAATCATAATGAAGTACTAGAGTGAAAGTTTTGTAGTGAGGGATGTTTGTTCTCTCTCTAGGACTGGATGAATTGATAAAAGTACAATCCTGATTTCACTTTCTGTTCACATTTTATTTCCTTTGAGTTTCAAATAATGCCTGCCAGCTTCTACTTTCAGAATGATAAAGCTACATCTAATGCTTTGTGTTTTCTAACTTTTCTACTCGTACCTCAGTTTAAATTGATTTTCCTCAGTCTGACATGAAGATAAACTTAGTTTTTCTCTGCTCAGCATTAATTAAAAACTAAATGCACTGGCTTCAGCATGCCTGGATTGCCCTTATGGCTGAAAATGAGTGGCATCTCTAACAAAGGCAGTTCACAGAGCTGCCTGCCACGGAGGTGGTTCAAAGACCCAGGAGGACATAGTGGTCCAACTGGAGGGAATCAGAGCCAATGTAAGTGAAGACTGCATGGACAGCTGATAGTCTTGGAGAGTTGGATGAAAGTTCAGTGTTGCTTTATCTAGGAGCCTTCAGTGTTGAGAGATTTGATAAATGGCAGATTTGGGCATACTTATTCAAGTATTAAGATGGACACGTCCAAGTTCTGAAGATGGGGGTGAAAAGACAGGAGAGGAAGGATAGTTACGGTTGATGTGCACTATAATTTAGCTGCATGTCAATGGAGCAAATGCTAATGTGTTCTCAAGCTGCGTAAGTCCCTTAACATCAGCTACATTCAGTAGTAGCGAGAATTTTTTATGACAATATTGGTAGGTCATTTTCATCTTTAAAAATTTACTTCAGTTCCTAATGAAGATTTTGGCTAGATTGTTATTTTTAAGTTAAATGTCAATATTTAGAAGCAGAGCTGACATCTTAAAATAATATGATTATTGTGGTAAAATTAGGTTCGTAAAAGTTCAAGAGAAAGCCTTAAAATTTGAGGGCTAGATCAGAGCAATTAATATATCTGTTGAATAAAAAACGATAAGGTTAATATGGGTGAAGTTGGCTGCTGTCGTTTGTTTTCTTGGCTGCCACATCTGTTGCCTTTAAGTGAGTTGCAGTTTTTCACTGAAGTAGCACAAAAACAGTCACATTTTTCTATTAAAAGTTTTAACATAACTTCTTAAGCTGAAATTGAGGCTTACCTGAAAATCTCTGTTTATGTGCTGATTTTCCACATGCAACATTTAAACACATCCAGTGTCATCCAAATGTGACTGACAGTAGAGATCTTGTACTTGCAGTGGCTTTTATGAAAGTGGGTGGGGGAGAAGCAGAAAGATACTTTTTGTAGTCCACTGCCACATCAGGGAAAACCTGGAGTGTGTACCCTTATCAGATACCAGGTAATCCACAAATGTTTTTAACTTAGACATAAATCTACACGAAATGAAATTAATTCATAGCTACAAAGAGCTATTTGCTTGTTATGTGGATGCTGTAATTATTTTTCTTCTCTATTCCACGCACCTGAGGCCAAGCCTGAAACCATGAATGAAATTACATCAGTTTATGTTCTGGATTTTTATAAGTTTGGGGTTTTGTGTCCTTAAAGTTTGTTCAGTCAGAGAGAGAAGAAAGAAGGGAATCAACAATAAATCTGTAGTCACTTAATTGAATTTTTTTTCCTGTATTTAATAAACTGTCTGATTTAGGATTAACCCTGCATTAGTACTTTTTGCGTGTATGATTGAAGTATCGAAAGAGAATTAATGTGTTCTTGAAACTGTTATCTACCAGTGAACACTGCATATAGTAATATACTGGAAAAGTTATACTGTTGTACAATCTAAATAATATTGTGAAGCTATACCATTAAATAAGATACCTTCAAATACATTACATTAAATGCTTAGAAGAATGTAAGAGTGATCATTTGGGGTCAGAAGGAAAAGACATCTTGCATAGTATTTTGTCTCTCTGGATGGTTAGGAGTGAATGTCTAGGAAACAGCAGAGGTACGTAGTATGTCCATGAGCGGTCCCTCCTCTATCTCTACAGTCCAAGAACCAACTGAGCCAAATATGCCTGGGGCATGTTTAGTAACCTCTGTGAATTTCATTAACTTGTCCGGTCTTATGACCCTGTACGCATTTTTATTGCTACCATTCTGTAGCAGACAAGTTTCCTAAGTTAAATAACTGTTCCATGAAGATCTACCACCATTTGTTTGTTTTGAACATATTTCAGTTAACATGCTGATTATGGTGGTGGCTGTTTTTGTTGTTCTTCCTTAAGGCTAACCGTGAATGACCAGTTTACTTTTGGTTTGGCGTTTTGGGATTTGTTCTGATTTTCAGGTGCCAAGTTTTTAATGTGAGATTATTGGTGTCACCAGTAAGAAGTATATAAAGACTAAAACTAAGCAATAAGAATAGGACCTGTTGCAAAGGACTTTCTAATGGTTTTGCTATCACTCTGATTGGCTGAGCTTTTGTCATGTTTCATGCAGTGTTACTACTTCTGTTTTGGCAAACCAGGACACAAAATAGCTCCAGTGAAATTCCTTTCTTACACTTCTTTGATGCTAAGCATGGAAACTAAACACTTAGACTGTTCTTGGCCTTACAAGATGTCATCTGAAACTCATAATTTTTAACTCTGAATATGTATTTATGTTCTAAAGCAAACACGCATTGGGCAGAAAATGTCATAGGACTACTTCATATTCACCTTTGTACCTGCTTAAGTTTTGCTAAGTAGTGCATACTGAAGAAGCAGGAGACTGTGATGAAGTTTTTAAATGGTATCAGTCATATGTTGTTAAGCTAAGCCTGTGCGCTCTGTATTGTATGCTTTCATAGATTCACAGTGTTCATTACAGTCCCTTTAACATCTCCTTAAATAGACTGGCATGGGTACTGAACTGGGAGAGCTACATGACTGCTCATCGCTTGCTCCATTAGAATGTGTAAATCTTTTTTCCACAGTACCCTGTGTATAGGATATGAAGAAAATATTTTTAAGAATAGTTTAAGAAAGTTTTTGCTCTTGATCAACACCAATTTAGAGGAAACAATGCCAAATTTTATTACTAAAATTATTCTTTGTTTAATACTTGAAATTTTCTAATATCAGCTTTCAAACTCTTATCTCATTATCATGTACTTGATAAAATGCTGCAAACTGCCCAGTTGTTCTTACACTTTTTTATAAAAGTAGAGGGGGTTTTAAAGCAAAAGGACACCAATTTAAAGCAAAGCAATGCCTTATTTAATAATAGAGGTATAAAACCCACAAGTGTTCAATTTTATTAAATCTCTTTCTAGACTGTTGATCAGGGACATCATGCCTAATCTGTTGGTAGGTAACTCCAGTTGTCAGTTACCTTCCTCATTAAAAAGTGCTTGAATAATTAGTCTGAATTTTTCTAGTTTGGGCTTAATGCCATAAACATCCCTTGGCTAAACCGAGGAACAAATTGTTCTCAGAAAACAAGCAAACAAACAAATAGCAGAGAGATGATGAACAGTGCTGATCACAGTTAATTTTTCTAAACTATTGGTTATCAGTCAGGAGATTAATGCTGATTTTTGTTTGTTTGTTTGGTCATTTTATTATTTTGTGAGATATTTTTTTTCAAATGCTTGCACAAATCCATTTATTAATCAAGGTACTTTTATTGACCAAGCTCATAAACTACAAAGTGAGGCTGTTAGTTCAGTTAGTTGGTTATTGTACGTTCCAGTTTACCCCATCACTTTAGGTCACAAATATGTTAAATGGATGCTTCTCATGATACAAGAAGAAAGGCAAACAGTTGAAATATATGCGCTTGTGCTCTCTCTAGTTCTGTATTCTCATTTATTGTAAGAACCTATGAAATTCATTACTATATTATGTCAGGAGTTGTATATATATATTTTTAGTGTAGATGTGGGTGTGTACTTTCATTAAAATACATGAAAGAAATGAAGTTTAAGAATACATTGGTCTGCTTTAAATGTACAGTACACACAATTTTTTTGGCCAGTCTCTTAAGAGGCCACTTTACAGCTATAGCAAAAAAGTTGAGCAAAATGAAATTGCATCATATGTCTGTCAAAAGAAGTGTCACCATGTTCTGAGTTTATTATATATTATTTATGCAGGAAAAGGGGAAAAAAAAAGTAAACAAATGACCCTGCTGTAAATCAGATAAGATTTTTCTGTTTAAACTTACGATATATCCTCAACTATGTTCTACTTACACAATAAATAAATGCTTGTTTAATTGTATTTTAAAATTTTAAGAATATAATTCTATATCTAGTTTTAAAATTGGTTATCTTGATTTTTTTCTTAGAATTTTTGATCTCATGGGACATAAGTGTTAACATTCATTACTGTGATGTTTTATGTATGTTTTTGTGACAGTTTGGAATATGATGATTTAAAATTAGTTTAAGAAATATCTAAATTTAACAGTTTGGCAATGCTCTTTCTCCAAGAGATGCTGTGGGGGCTAGAAGAAAAAAGGCAATCTTTAAAACAACAGATTCCTATATACCTTCCGTGTTTCAGATGCCCAGACTGTCAACAATCATATATACGTGAACAAGGAACCCTCACAATAAAGATTTCTGCAGAGACAGTTTTTGTTAGCTGGGTGATTTTGTGGATAAGTTGTTCTATAATACAACAATTACTAATATGTTCATTATCTGGTAGATTTTGTGGAAATACTGCTCTATGGACTTAAGTCAGCCGTAGTTGACAGATCTCTGCACTGTGTTCTCCTTATAACTTTAGAAACCAAGTCAAGATGCGGAAGAAAAGAGGATTCTGGGTTTGACAGGTGGGGAACAGGACCCTGATGGGCTTCAGTCAAACGCAAATGTAATTACAGGGGACCAAGTATCTTAAGCATGGTGAAATCATGTATGATCACAGGTCATCACACAGTTCCTTTCATTAATGCAATTAAATCAGTCTCTGTTACCTATTCCTTAGCCTACTGAAGAGTCTTTTTCAGAACTTTATTAATCTGATGTTAAAAAAAGTTTCATTCATTTCCAATCAAAAGGCAGGAATCTGTTTCAATATTTAATTGAAATTAAGGAAATTCTTAATCTGTTCTACTGTAGTATGAAGGGCTAGCCAACAATCTAGATAAGAGATATCGGGGAAGCGCCATAGCAGTATACCAGATACCATTATCATCATCTTCCAACCAATATAAGTGCAAAAGGAAAACTATAATAATCAACTAGATTAAAAAAAAATTAAAATGAAATAGCAGTATTATCTTTCTTCTTATTTAAAGAATTTAAACAATTTTAAATTCATCTTTCAGTTTATGTATCCTTAGCAAGGTTTTCTTTAACACCCAATTATTCTTAATTTAGTTGTAAACTGAATGCTATATTTATAAAATAAAAAGGTATTGAGACAAAAACCCACAACCAACTCTTTTATTTCATTAGTTTTGATTAGAGAATATCTTTTCCTTAGATGAGAAGGGGGATAAAGAAAGACGAAATGTGCATGTGTCTGAGCAAAAGTGTAAATAGAAGGAATTTACAGAATGCTTATGCTGTTAATACTTTGCTTGAAAAGTAGGTTAAAAGTCATGTGTTTGAAATGATTATCTACTTAGTCTACTGACTCCTAATAATGTGCCTGCGTGCCTGTCAGAACATTTAGCCATGGAAGAAATACGACTAGTCACATTACATCTTTCCATAAATCTTTTATGACATAAGAGACAGTGTTTTTATACTGTAAATGATTTATCAATTCAATATTGTGCTGCTATTGTGCCCTTAAAGTTTTAAACTAAATCTAATTATGAATTAATTTCAGACTTGATCTGAGGTTGAGTAGATTTTGTGAAAATGGCCTTTTATAGAAACCTCCTACCTGTCTGTGCACCCTGTTTTCATTATCTTAGTACCATGTGAATAGAGAGAAGCTTCCATATTCCCTTGATTTTAGAAATGTGAAATATGTTTTAATTTTATTTTTCCTAATGTTGTCAGGGTCCACAATTTGTCAGATAGCCAGAATCTGTTGCCTTTATGCCTAGAATTCATAATTGCTCTTTAGAACAGTTGATACAATAAACTTTTGTTGATTATATGTTTAGTGGTGTATAACCACTAAACTATAATTTAAAAATTTTTCTTGCATTTTTGGTGGCAGGGGGAGAGAACTGTAATTAATGTAAAAGCTTTCCCTGTCAACATTATAATGGATGGAAATAAATGAACAGGTGTGGGACATGTGACTGTTGAGTTATTGTGTTTCTCTTATTAATTTGTGAATCAATTTTAATCTAGAAATGAGATGCAAACTAGACTAAGCATATACACTGCATATGTACTGGTTGCTGTTTAGGTGAGAATAAATGTACAAAGCCAAGTTTATGCCCATATGTATGTATATCGCTGTGCCAATTGTTTTTACTTTTGTATGAAAATATTATACTTATCTTTTAATGAAAATAACTTAGGTAATACAAACCTAAGTACTCTCTTTTAAACCATTTTTACTTGAATGCTCTCCTAGTTTTGGCTGGGCTAGAGTTAATTTTCTTCTTAGAGTGCAGTGTGTTTTAGATTTATAGTGTGAGAATAATGTTGATAGCACACTGATGTTTTTAGTTGTTGCTAAGTAGCACTTCTCCTAAGTTAAGGATTTTTCAGTTTCCCATGCTCTGCCAGCAAGCAGGTGTACAAGAAGCTGGGAGGGAGCATAGCCGGGACAGCTGACCCGAACTAGCCAAAGCGGTATCCCATACCATAGAACGTCACCCTCAGTATGTAAACTGGGGGGGGGTGGTGGTGAGAAGCTCTTTAGTGTAGGTTGACACAGAACTTGAGTGTGGTTGAGCAGCTTCCAAGAGACACACGCCTGTGTTCAGGACACCAGCCTGAAAGGCCAGCTCTGACTTTATGGGTGGAAGGGCAATGGGCAAGGGCTCTAACTTAGATAACTTCACCTGGGTCAGGTTAGAAAGTAGCTCTTTATCACCGTACAGCTGTCAGTGCAGCTCTAGCTGATACCCAGCTACTGGACCTTTTCAGAGTGACCTTTTCAGTTTGGTGATAGAACTGAGGAGAGCATTTATATAATAAAACACAGGTCTTGGTGTGGAGGCAAAAATGATTAAGTGGCTCACAGATGGTGATGATTGCTGCCTGATAGCTGATGTCTTCAGCTGCCACCATTTGGCTCTGACCAAGGCACACGTGACTGTGGAGACAGAACTGGACAGGATAGGACTGTTGTTATGTATTTTGTATCGGTAGAATTTAGGTTAATCATTTAGGTTAGTTAAAACAAGTGCTTTTGAAGGAACCTGTTTAGTTTCCAACTAGAAGAACAATTATGCTGTAGGGTGGTGGTGGTCTCCAAACTTTTTTGATTGTGTACCTCTATCAATAATAGTCTCACATGCAGCTTGTTGTAACTAAACATTTTTCATAATTAAAAGCATTTATTAAGTCAGCTTTTTAAGTACTTCTACTATCATTGCTTTAACTGCTTTTGTTTGGATACATGTGTTTGCTTAAAGGAACCCTACATTCTGAATTGAGGTTGTGAAATAAAGCGCATGAACTAGCAGCATTCCTGGCATGTAAGAGCATTTCTATCAGGTTTCTTCCATTTAATAGAAAAGTGATGTTGGATTTTTTTTTTTTTTTAAACTGAAAAGATGACTAGTAATATGACAGAAATAGAAGGCAAATATTTCATGCTGTCATGTGGAAATGGAAGTAATTTTTCTCATATTCCTAATTAAGATAATATAGTGATTTTTGCTTAGAAGAATGCTCAGTCAGAGGAACAAATAAAATACTTAGAAATTTCATGGGTGGTGTGAGGGTGGAGAGAATTACATGGAAAAATTGGAAAGCACGGACATTCTGTGATTTGAAACCTTAGTCAGTTAAGGAATTTGTCAAAGAACGTGTGGAATTTTAAAAATGAAAGTATTTAATGACATCTTTAGTTTTGGCTATGAATAATAATAAAATATTTGTGATTGAATAGTAAGTACTGGCAAGGAGGTTGTAGCAACTTGCACAACTTCGTGAACAACTGCAAGTTTATCTACATTGTGCTTTTTTTTTAATTAGAAATTTAGTGGTTCATAAGTTGGAGGGATTTTTTTGAGAAATCTGGACTAGTTTTCTTGTGAAGAAATTCCTTTAGATTCCAAATTCACTGGGTCAGGCTGGAGAGGCCTTTAAAGATAACTTTAGCTGTAACGTTAGTAGAAATTCTGTAAGAAATTGAATTATACAAATATGAATAGGACAACCAAACATTCTTTTGCGAAATATATTATTTCTGTATTTGGAGTATGGTTGATTGTAAAAAATCCAACACGTTGATGTGAAAGAATCCTGTTCTGTAATCCACTTCACTATCTAAAATGTGAAGCAGAGAGCATTTAATGTGAAACATTGTCCTGTTAAACTGCTGTCTCGGGGAACTTTATTTTAGGTACTTTGGTGCATTACTTCCCAGGTGAGTTTTAACAAGTTGAACTACATCTAGAAGCTTTTAGGGAGTTCAGGCAACCATTGGAATGTGCTCCTGTTAGTTGACTTCATTACCAGTTCCAAATAATGCATTAATTTTCTTTTCTAAAGCTCTGAGTAATGTTAACTTTTTGTAAAAATGCAAACATTTTAGTTTGAGGTTTCTTTCTGCTTATTAATTGAAATGTTTCTGTTTTCAAGGGAACAAAAGAAATTGAAGGTGAAGAGGAGTCTGGTTTAATTCCACCTGCAGAAGTATTTGCTCCTAAAAGTCTGGTGTTGGTGTCCAGACTAGATTATCCAGAAATTTTCAGGGTAAAGAACTTGCAGTTGCCAATTATAATATATGTCAGCAGACAAACCTGTTTTTAATGAGTAGCAGTGACAGTACTTTTGTTTTTAAACATCTCAGGATTGATTTGGGAATTTAAAAGCAAAAGTAGGCTTAGATTGAACTAGATAAAGTTCAATGTCTATGACAGTAAATAGCCCCTATAGGTTAAAGCAGCCTTTTTTACCCTCCAAGCAGTTTTAAAGCTACATAGAAGATGAAATGGAGATTTTCCTAGGCTCAGTTTACTGTATAATGAAGGGAATTATTAGGACAAAACCAGACTTGCTTAGATAAAAAGAAGACATTAACAATATTTGATTGAATATATAATGGTAAATTAATAGTGAAATCATAGTTTTCCTCCATATGTAAGGCAAAATCTCAGAGCCTCTTCCAGATCAAATTAAGATGCATGACAGAGATTTAGGATCATGGATTACTTTCAGCTGATGAAATATGACTGATCTGAGGTAAATGAAAAGCTTAAATTTTTATTAAGCTAATGAATATTAACAGAAACAAATATAGTTCAGTTTACAGATCAAAGGAGGAAATCATTCAACAGTTAAGTTGTCATTAGACATTAAGAATGACTGTATCGAGTGAGATTAAAAGTCCATGTAGCCCACTATTTTGTCTCTGATAGTGGCCTGTAGCAAATGCAAAGCAAAGTGTGTAAGAACGGGGCAGGCTGTAGAAATGATTCCACTACATACTTTCCTAATTCAGTGTGAATTATAGTTAAATGACATCCTGAACCAGAGGTGTCAGTTGTGTGGGTTTTTTCATATAATCTGTCCAGTTTCTTAACACAGATTTTACAACAACCCGTGGCAAGGAGTTTCACAGCTTAACTATGTGTTATATGAAAAGTTACTGTTGGAATTATTTCTAAGAAGAGAATTCCTAAAATATTTGCTGATTTATCAAAATTACAGCAGTTAAAAGGCACCAAAAGGATGCTATAGAATAAAGTTATTTATTTTCTTTTTTCCAAAGGCTTCTTAGAACGTAATGTTAAATCATCTTACATTATTAGTAAAAATGATAAAGTTATATCTGTGATTTCTCAATCAAAACTGGATCCATTAAAAAAAATTGAAATGCTGAGGTGTTAATATACTGTTAATTTTAAAATATATTTATATTGAAATAATCAATTAAAGAATATAAGTTAAATAACATATGAAATTGTTGATCCTTGATGCTAGTCTTAAAATGAGCCTCAAAAGCTCATTGATTCATCAATGTTCTACTCTGGAAACCAGTCAGGTTTAGGTCCATAGAATTCAAAGCACAGATGAAGCTATGTTGATTTTATAATTTTAAAAGTAACTTGTAGTAAAGCACTTTTTGTATAATGAACAAAGCACAAACATTGCATTTCTTTTAAAAAGAATATATCTGCACCTGCCAGCACATACATCCCTTCTAAATAGCCAAGCTAATTTTTTTAAATGAATGATTGCTTCTGTAGCAATTTACTTTGTCTTCAGATGAAAAGTACTTCACTACATTAATAACTATTAAGACACACTTATTTTTAAAAAATCATATATGTAGGTCTCTAAGTAATTTGACATCTGCCTTCCCTGTATAGCAGTCTAATATATTTTGTCTACCTTTCTAGGCTTGCCTTGGCCTGATCTATACTGTGTATGTGGACAGCCTGAATGTGTCACTGGAGACTCTCATTGCAAATCTGTGTTCATGCCTTGTCCCTGCTTCTGGAGGGTCTCAGGTAAATGGAAAAAAAGGGTATTTTTCCAGTTAATTTAATTTATGAAGAAAACAGAAAATAAATTCTTGAAATATTTTTGAAGAAAAAAAGATCATAGTTCAGCTGAGTGCTTTCCCTGTGGCCTGTAAGTGCTTTCCCTGTGGCCTGTCTTCTAAAGACAGCAAAAATTCCATTCCAGGATAAGGTCAAAGGGTTAATTTTGTCACTGAGTTGGCTCTTTACAAGGCACAGTAACAAATCAAGCAGTTTGTATAAGTTTAGTTTTTAATAATAATGTGTGTTCAGGAATATTTCTGCTTGCTACATTTTTTTTTTAAAAGGCTTTTTTTCTTTACCATTATTTAACATGTCCTTCACTTTAGTTCATTTACCCATGCCTTTTCCTGGATGGAGTTCAGGATTCCACTGGTTTTTTCTTTGGTAACTCTTTTAAATTTGTATTTTCATAAAATTAAAAAACCAAATGCTAAAAATGTAACTTAAACATGTTTTTTTCAGAGGTAATTAAATATTCCAGGTAACCCATACATTCAAAAATAAGGAAAAAGTTTTCCAGCCAATACACTTCTGCTTTTTCCCTATGCTTTCTGTGAGCAGAAAGTCAGGTTTGTTTGTTGATTTACTTTCAATAAATTATTCCTATACATTTGTGGGTTTTTGACAAGCCAGTTGGGTCTTATTTGCTTGGCCTTCACTTTATGCGGTGACACTACTGGGAAACCGTAGTCTTTATCATGAAACATACCCGGAAACTAAGTACGCAAATGGCACTATTTTAAAGTCAATTTCATACACATTTTTTCACACTTCCCACCCAACCTATGGATCATCAACCTTCTTGAAATCCTACAAATTCCTAATTCTTCTCTGTTTTTCCCATAGCCCTGGCTGCCCTGGAATTTCTCTTAGTGCCGTAAATGGCAAAATGTCCTCTCAGCTTCGTCTAGATCTACCTTATTGCTCTCCAGGCAACCATGTCTCTGTGTTTTTGCATCCCAAGCCTTTTGGTTTTGAAGGGGAGTAATTATATGGTATCTCCTCATCACAAAGCCTCTTTTCCTGTGGTATTTGAACCACATATTACAGGTTTTGGTGATCCACTTGAACTTCTGGCTTCTCTTCTTTCTTCTTTTTTTTTTCCTTTTCTTCCCCCACCCCCACTCCATCCATAAATATGGCTTTCCCCAGTGGCAATTTCCTCTGCTAGAAGAGAGAGGCCAAGTCGTGCTCCTCTGGCTATTCTCCCTTCTGCTTTCTCTCTTCAAATAAAATGTTCTTTCTGTTCGAACTTAAATTTGCTAGGGTCAGACTATCGTTTTTAATCAGAAATTAAGTTTTTCTTTTTTCTTTCTTAAGCTTCATGCTTCCAGGGCTAAATCTGAATTATATATCTTAGAATGGGAATGCTCATCTGATGTTTATCTCCAGAATTCCTTGAGGAGCCTCCCAGGTTATTCATGTGTCCACTGTTGAAGTAATCAACTGTGAAATTAGTTATTGACCTGCATCCAGGTCTGCTGCTAAAGTGCTGGGCAAGAGCATCTTTGCTACAGCTCAGGGACTTGCTTGATTTTACTGTGGAGCATTTTGGTTTCAAATGTCTGCTATGCAGCAACTAGAGCTTGCTACCTTCATACATTTAACATCTTTGCTGCCATACAGAGTGGAGTTGTACCACACTTACTGCTTATACAGAAATGTCCCCCCACCCCATGGTAGTTAGTGGTTAGAGGTAACTGGTTGAAATCACCTGCTGCTTGAATGTCATGTGGATTTACTCAGAGGAAAGCAAGAATATTTTGCAGTTACAGTGGGTTTTGGGATGTGATACACAAGTGCATTTCTTTCACTCTTATTTCCTGCCTCTCAGGGAAGGTATGTTCTTGTGCTGGAAAGGTAACTGAAGTTTTAATTCTACTTTAATATGCAGAGCAGGAACATAGGAGTAGCAGAAGGGTCCTCTTCAATACCCATGTATCGCAAGTATGTTCATACTTAAAACATGCATGCAGACAGTAGATATCAAAGAACTTCAGTGGGAAAATAATATCTATTTTTCTGATTTGAATTGGTTTTAAACTTTTTTTCTGAAAGGTTTTTAAAAGTATTATTAAAAATGTAATATTGAATGCCTTCAAAGCAATAATTATTTAACTAATTCAGTGGAAATGCAAGGAAGGCACTATCATGCTATCCATTCAAGGAGACATACCATTGTCCTCAAATTATATTTCAGATCTCTATTGGTCAATTCAATTATTCTTACTGACTTTAAACTTCTGTATACAAAATAAATAATTTTTGCAGGATGAATCACTTCTCTGTATGACAACAGCTTGTTTATTCTATATAAATTAAATGTATACTGAATTGAAAAAAAATTCTTTCTACAGAAACTGTTTTCTTTGGGAGCTGGAGACCGACAACTGATACAGACTCCTCTGCATGATAGCCTTCCTGTTACAGGCACCAGTGTGGCTCTTCTCTTTCAGCAACTGGGTATGTCTAGGTCTGCTTTGAAAGACAATTCTTTTTTAAATTACAGAATGAGGTATTTTCTGTTCTCATTCAGTTCAAATCATGTGCCAAGAAAACTACACAGTAAATATTAATTCTTTTGAATGAAAGCATGACTAATAGTGCTTTTATCCCCTAATCAGCCATTCATACAACCTTTTTGTACATCCTGCCTGTGGTAAGTTATGTCCTATATTACCTCGTATCTCTAAGTGTACTGTGTGCAGAAGTGAGCCTGGCCTCTTACAAAAACATTCATGTAAAAAGATTGCCCACCCCTTGGATGGTGTACAAACTCCAAGCAAAACCTAGGAGGTTAATAATAAAACTAGTGTAACTGAAAAGGTTAGTAGAAAAGATACCATGTACTGATATTGGTAACTATGTGGAATTCATATTATTCTGTTGTTATCTATTACTCCCTGTCTTTCAAGAAGATGATCTAGCAAAATCCTTATCAAATGCTTACTTGTTCATTACAATTACAACATCGTGTCACTGTTACCTGGTGTCATGGTTTCAGCCCAGCCAGTAATAAAGCACCACGCAGCCACCCGCTCACTCCCCACCCCACCCCAGCCACGGTGGGATGAGGAGAAAGATAAAGGCAGGCTCGTGGGTCGAGATAAGGACTGGGAGGGATCACTCACCACTTATGGTCACGGGCAACAGACAGGCTCAACTTGGGGAAGAAACAAAACCAATTTAGTTTACTACAAATCAAATCAAAACAAGGGTATTAGGAAGTAAACCCAAACCTTAGACCACCTTCCCCCCACCCCTCCCTCCTTCCCGTCTCAACCCCGCTCCCGGTTCTCTCTCCCTCCTCCCCACAGTGGCGCAGGGGAACAGGGGATGGGGGTTGGGGTCCGCTCATCCCACCTTGTCTCTGCCGCTCCTTCCTCCTCAGGGGGAGGAGGACTCCTCGCTCGTCCCCTGCTCCACCGTGGGGTCCCTCCCACAGGAGACAGTCCTTCACGAACTCCTCCAGCGTGAGTCCTTTCCGCGGGCTGCAGTTCTTCCCGAACTTCCCTGGCGTGGGTCCTTTCCACGGGCTGATATTCAGTCACAGACTGCTCCAGCACGGGCTTCCCCATGGAGTCACGGCCATCTTGGGGGGCCTCCGCTCCCCCGTTCCCCTCCATGGGCTGGGGGGGGACAGCCTGCCGTCTCACCACGGGCTGCGGGGGCATCCACCTCCTCTGGTGCACCTCCCCCGCCTCCTTCCTCACTGACCCCGGTGTCTGCAGAGGGGTTCTTCTCACATTCCAATCCCACTACTCACTGCTGGTCCCCCTTCTTAAATCTGTTCTCCCAGAGGCGCTACCACTGTCACTGATGGGCTCGGCCTGGGCCAGAGCGGGTCCGACTTGGAGCCAGGGAAGCTTCTGGCAGCTTCTCACAGGAGCCACCCCTGCGACCCCTCCCCTGCTACCAAAAAGAACCTGCTCCACACAAACCCATAACACCTGGGTACCTTAATACTAATCTCATGTCTCATTAAATTTTAACACTCTGTTAGTCTGCTTTCTGTTGATTTGTGAAGTGACTTTGAAGCACAGACTCGTAGCAGCCATGGATAAGGGTGCAATTAATAATCTTTTCTGAACCTGTGAGCCTCATGTTTAATCTCAAGTAATCAAATGACCTCAGAATATGTGTTGTCATCCGTTGTTCTCATAAATGGACAATAGGAATGGATGCGAACTGGAAAAAGAATAGCGAAGAGGAGTAGGAGCTTATGTCACAGGAAGCAGTATCAGATCTGATGAGCACAATGCCATCTGCTACTGATAAGATTTAACGTATCCTTACAAAAAGAATATTATTCTAAAAAGATTATTATTATTTTGCTGATAGCAGTTTAAATTAAAAAACGTGGCTAACATGGTGTAGATGGTACTTATCCTCACCAAAGTCCCTGAGGTTTTGCTTGGCTTATTATGTCAAGATTCGTTAAGATTACTCTGATCGGATTGCAGGCAATGTTTTAAATATGGATAGGCCAAACAACTTTTCCCCTTTTCTGAAAACACAAAATATGGTGTGAGGTACCATAAATACTGTATGATATACCATGTGGTATGGTATATTTGTTCTGTAAGTACAGTGTGTGATACCTAAGTTGAGGCAATTTATTTTGGGCAATTTTAGTGAAGGTTGCTATAAATTCACAGTTCTGAAAATGTCAAAGAAAGCAAGGCTTTTAGCTACTGCTTAGATATATTAACTGCCATGTCTTGGCTTTTGTATGGCAAACAGGGATTGAAGAGTTTTGTCACAGGATCAGCCTGAGAAAGACAACAAAGGCAAATAATCTGAAAAGTCATTGTATGCATTAGACTTACAGAGGGAAATTCTGTAAAGACAGAGTGGGAACATAAATATGGAAGAGGAAACCGAGGACCATCTTTTCCTCTTCAATTCTTAGTAAGAGCATGTTTGCAGAGCGAGCTTTTTTTAATTCCACTCATTGTGTATAAAACTGAATTATAAAACTTGCGTATGAGAATTTAAAATTGCTTTCACACACATAGGATTTACATTAATATTATTAAGTTAATATTGTCTACCGTCTCATCTTTCTTTTCCTGTTCTCTATTAGCCTTCTTGCATCTGGTTTCTATGGTTTTGCTGCTCTTTTGTCTTCTTTTCTTCCCCTGAGTTCCAGTAACTCTTTGGAGGTTTAGCCTTTCTTGCTTTTTGGTGGCTTGTAAGAAGTACAAGTAAGAGTCAGTAAGCCCATGCTTACAGGTGCCCTTTCCAGTTGTGATGCATAGAAGGATATGAAGATCAGCAGAAGGAGGGGGAGAGAAAGGGAGATACGGAAGGAAAACTTGCTCATTGCTCACAGTGCTGGTTAGTGACACTTCAGCGGGCCTGAAGGAGAGACTGAAGAAAGTATGTGATTATAAAACTTGGCAAATCTTCACAAAGAGAAGCTATAGGCTTACATCCTGTTTCCCTGAAGAGATCATACGAGTTTGTAGAAAAAAAAGAATTGCCTCAATACCTCTTCTTTTCTGTTGTGGCATAATTTTCTCTTTTACAAGACCATCAAAACTATTAGGAAGAGCTTGTCTAATGGTCTTGTGTAGGTCCTGTTCCTGTCTTTCTCCTGTTCCTTGGTATGATGAGGACAGTAGTAGCTGCTTGGGAACGGGCCTGAAATTAGTTAAGCAATAGGCAAATAAGTTGACAGGTAGATTTCTCTCTCTCTCTCTTTTTTTTTTTTTTTTTTTTTTTTTTTAGAGCAGCTAATTGAACCCTTTGCAAAAGAGACTTACTTTTCCCATCCTCTATTTCTCTGTTTCTGACCACTGTGGTTTTTTTCTTTTTTCTCACACTCCCCTCGCCCTTCACAATATGCCTCAGTTCCCAGCTGATGTCCCTTTCAAAGTTTTTGTGTCTAAGTATCTGGGGATAGAGCACAATGGTAGAATTGCCTTGTATCTTTAAGGACACAAATTAAAAAGTGTTTGTGTTTTCATAGTGTACATCACTTTACAGAATAGCACATAGTTTCTTTCACATGTAGGTGGTGGACTGTTGTTGTCGTCTTAAGGCCAAAGTTTGTTAATGCTCAATTTCTGTTTGGATTTACTAAGAAAGAGTTGTTAATACAGCTACATATGTCTGTTTGCAGTGATTATTGAATATAAAAAGAGGACCTGGAAATATGAACAGACTGTTTTAAATAAATTCTCATTTATTCTCACTTTTCATGTAGTGTTATGAAGAGTTAAAGACAGTGAGTCCAGAAGGATGTGGTAGAACCTATTAGCTCATCCCTTTGAAAAACTTTATTTTTCTAAGATAAGGCTTAATCCTTTCCTCTGGAGATCATAGTCAAGCTTAGAAGTTTTTTATGCTTTTTGTAACAATATTCACACTTTCTCTATTTCTCTCGTTCCATTTGAACAGGAGCTTAACGCATATTTGTCTCCACTAACCTGGGCAAAAGCATTCATACTTCTGTTGTCCAGTGTGGTGTTTGATAGTTACTTTAATGACATCTGTTATCCCATCAAATGCTTGTGTTTAGGACACGAATATTGACTAGGCTGTTTGTCAAGTAATGACATGTCCAGTTATTTTTCTTCTGGTACAAGTCACTTAATCCTATTTAAATTATTAATAGAAAATTCAAGAGTAGCTAGAAAAATATTTGTGGACTGTATAAATCACCTTTTTAAAAATAACTCTTTCTTTGAAGAAGACGGGCAGCAAGACAAAATTTACCACTATGAATAGATACAAAAGTAATTTCAACATTTATTTTGAGAAATATTGTGCAATAGTCTCATCATGCTTTTTCTGCTTGGCAGGATAATACTGTGTCAGTGGATGACCCTCCCTGTATTACCAAGTTTGCAGCATATCTGGAAATAGATCTTATTTTTCCTTAGGCGTTAAACTACAGTTGGGAAAAACATCCCCAAAGGTTTTAAGCTTAATAATAAGGAACAGCAGTGTTTGACATTTTAAATCATACTTTCTTTTTTTATTTAAAAAAAATTAATATATGGGAATAATCTGTTAAAAGCCAGGCCTGTAGCTGGATCACTACACCTAAAAATGATTTCATCACAAGGCTTAGCTGGAAAAACAGTAATCATGAAGTTACTTTCAAAAATTATCTGTGGTAGCTAGAAGCCTTTCAATACTCTTCTATTTCTCATTGTCTGTTAGTAAGATGGTCTGTGTCTACAAAAGCTTCAAAACACAGTAGCCTTCTTAAGGCTCAGAGGAGGTTTTGGTTTTATTTCTCTTCTCTTGCACTTTATTAACAATGCATTCCTGTGTTTCTGCCTTAAGCTCTTCTAATTTCTCCAAACTCCAACCCAACTTGCCTTCTCCATTCTGCTGGCAGTATGGTTATTCAGCACTGCCATATTCAGTCATTTTGGATCTGAGACATACACCTCCGTCTCCCCAGGGGGCAGTTTTTTTCCAAAGAACCTAAGACACAAAATTATGTTGTGGACCTGAGCAGCAAAACAAGAACGTAAGGTTTAACCAGCACTTTTAATTTTTGCATGTTTCAAGGACTGGTAGTGTGAATCATGCTGTTAAGCTGAGCAGAACAATTATGAATTTTTTTTTTCCCTAAAGAATTAATGTTTCCCCCTACTTTCCAAACACATAATAGGACACAAAAGACTGTTCCTTTCTTTCCTTCTTGTTTAGTCTCTTATCTGGGCTGTTTTCCTATCCCCTTATTTCCTCTGTTCCATTTCATTTGTGCTAGTTATCCTCCTCATATCTTTAATTCACTACACAAGTATTTTCAGTAGACCTCAGACTGACTTTCAGTGTTACAAAGAAAGTAATTATTTAAGTGGCAAAAATGCAACTTTGAAGTAAATTCTACTTTGAATCTTCTGGATGAAGGCACAAGGTAAGGGTGCTTTTGAATTCAGTGCTATGTAGAATAGAGATTAAATAGATGGAACAGGATGAAGATGAATGGTGATACTAGGTTGAGGCAGGTTGCTTGGCAAGCTTGTCTTCTATTTGTCCAACCTATGATGTAACTTATATGAAAGTGTGTCGTGATTTCAGCCCAGCTGGTAACAAAGGACCACGCAGCTGCTCGGTCACTCCTCCTGCCCCCTCTGGTGGGATAGGGAGGGGAATCGGAGGAGAGAAAAGGAAAAAAAAAACAAAAACCAAAAAAACCCGGAACCTCGAGGGTTGAGATAAGGGCAGTTTACTGGGAGAACACACACAAAAAAAAGTTACAACAACGGTACTAATAAAAGAGTATACAAAAGGAGTGATGCACAGTGCAACTGCTCACCACCCGGAACCCGACGCTCTGCCACTTCCCCCACCGAAAGTGGAGAGGACTCCCCCAGGCTGCTCCCCATTTATATACTGAGCATGATGTCACGTGGTATGGAATAGCTCCTTGGGTAGTTCAGGTCAGCTGCCCCAACTATGCCGCCCCACCTCCCAGGTTCATGTAAAAATTAACTCTATCCCAGCTGAACCCAGGACAAAGTGTTAAACATCATTATCCTTCAGTCTTTTTACATATCTTTAGATATTTTCGATCTAGAAATTGTGCGTATACCATTAGGCAGTATATGAAGCCTTTAAAACAAGTACTTTAAAAATAATATATTTGAAGACTGCAGTGTCATTAAATATCAGTAATTCCAGATGTCAGAAGTGATTGGTTGATTAACTTCTAAAGGTTGTTACAGTGGCACAAAATAGAAATACTAAGGCAGATGTGTGTGAGGATGGCGGAGTTGATAAGCAGGGACGTACTTCGGCACAAGCAATTTAAAATGTTCCACTCCAGTATTAATAGTACTGGTAACATGTTTTTTTAATATGGCTATTCAATTCCAAAATTCAGCTCTGTGACTGGAGACTGAGAAGTTCAGCGTATTATTTGTCCTTTCTCCCTACTTGTATGTTCCTACCTTTCTTCAGCACTAGAGTACATACTTCTCTGATACTGCAGAAAGCCGCTTAAAATTAATTAATTAATTAATTAATTAACACTATACAAGCAAATAGAAGTGAATGATTTTCCACATGTTTCAATGGTGGGACACTGGCAGCAGTGACTTTTATTGGTTTAAACAGTCATGGAGCCAAAACCCATTACAGTGATAAAACCATTCATAACAAAATTATGGGATCATATATTAACTATCAGACCTGTTTATAATTTTTTGGGGTGGACTATCAGAAGTGTACAGAAGTAAAAGAAATGCTCTGTTTTCTTATTTTTCAGTCACTTGATTTGTTAGAAATTAATGAAGAATGATGGGGGGTTTTAAAATATTTTTGTTTTGATAATGAATATACCAAAATTGTTTTGTGTGTTGAAAAATTTGTTTGGAGGGAAGATCTTACGTTATTAAAACAGCAATATTTTAATTATTTTTTCATGAAGGTATGCTGCTCCGTCTCTATTTGGAAGTAGATATTGTACATGCAGAGGGATTTTAAACTGACAGACTTGCACTTTACAATATTGGTTAACTTATTAAAACCCACATTTTTTTTAATGCTTCTGTATTATACATTTTGCTCTCTGAAGACTTGAAATCTCTGCTTAGTCTGGTTAGTTCAGCAGGCTGTGTCCTTGGTTCTTATAAGTATTTTCTTTGAAAGCTGCTGTCAGGGCCCTGAGCGCATCAACAGCCCCCCAAACTCCTCCTTGCAGGGTTGAGCTGCCTGTGCTCCAGGTCAGTGCTGATGTAGCACAGCCATGCAATTTTGGTTCAGACTGTTGAGGAAAGAGCTGTGTGAAAGATGCCAGAAGGAGGGGCCTGTTGATCTCTTTGCTTGGATGCTGTACTTAAGCTCAGGCCATGCCCTTGGTCTTTGCCTGAGCTGTGTTGCAGCGATGCTTGTGCCTGGCAACATTTCTGTCTGACCCAGATCCTCACCCATGGAGTGGACGTCCTGGCTTGATCTCAGGTCTTCATGACGGTGGACTTCCCTGGTGATCACTGTGACTGACCTGGCTGCCATCGCTGGACCTGATACTGACCCTGCCCTGCTGACTTGACTTCCTGGCTTGACCTCAGACCTTCCTCATCACTATGGGCTTGTCTGGTTATCTCGACTTTTGGCTGAATCTAGCTGCTGTCAGCAGACCTATTCAACTCGTCTCTCTCTGGGTACTGTGGGACTCCACCACTTGTTGGTGAGGGCACTGCCCATTCCCGCCTTGTTTCCATACTTGGCACCTGCCTTGCTTTCTGTTACAGAACAGTGTGCCATTGCTGGTCCCTGGCAGCTAGTGGTTCTTCTATTTTCACCACTTACCTTCTAAAAGTCTTGAGAAAATTGATATATTGAAATTAGTTCTTCACAGTAAGTTTGGGTCCCTTTGATACTGAAAATAAAGCTTTGCAAGTCCTACAAGAGATGTAGTCATGCACCGCTACCTGTCTGGTGTAGGTTGATCCTGAGGAAGAGATCTTTCTTGATCTTAAAATATGCACACTGGTCAGACTTTCAGCATTTCACAATAAAGCTGTTAACAACGTTCCCAACATTTTATTGCTTCCCAATGCACTACCTCAGAAATCATGATGTGAGCTACTGGAGTACAACTGGTTATGTATCACAAAGATAAACATCCCACAGTTTAGCAACTGTTGACCTATGGAAAATGCAGAGAAATGATCTGGTGGAGATAATCTGTAATTTTTTGTTTCAGTTCTAAGTACAAGAAATCACAGTGCTGAGTCAGACCTCTACACTAGACAGCAGAAAAATTCAAGTGCCGAGGTATTTTGCTTTGCTGAAGAAAAGGAAGGTCTTGTAGTCTACTGACTGTTGTAATTTAGAGTGTGAATTAGTAGACACATATATACCAAAAGAGTGCAGTATTAGCAGTGCTGTCGAAGCTGAGTGATTTACAAGGCTGTTATGGTTAAACTGCATCCTATATAGGGGAGAGGCTGAAAAGTTTAGTTGAGTGTCTGTAGGGTTTAGGGTTAATCCATCTGGGGTCCGGATGATGGAACACCAATATGATGATCAAAAGTAGTAGTAGTTTATTGAGCTTAGCTAATCATTTTTATACAATTCTATAAGTTGTTTAGAAATTCTAATTGGTTGCTGCATGCAAGCATTTGGTGTTCACGCGCACAAGCATAAACGGTGATTGGTTACATCGGTACTGTCCACGCGCACAGACGTAAGAAAAGGTTAGTTATACACGCGCATAAACATAAGACATAATTGGCCGTATTAATTAGAGCATGCAAGGCTTGTCTTAGTCCAATTGGTCGAGATAAGTCCTTGAATTGAGGTTGTTTGTGCCAAGTTCCCTTTATCGTGGAATGCGCACCTGTGTTCTTCTAATTGGGATCTTTCTTCTTCTATCTTCTTGTTTAGTCTGTTCAAAGCCTTCTAAAGGCGTCTGGAACACTCTTGTGACCATGAGCTACTTTCAGGCCCGATAACTAAGTTCCATATAATTGAACCCTACAAGTGTCACATGTAGCTTAAGAACAAGAGAACCTGAATGCTTGAGAGAAGAGTGCACTCTCATGTGAGATCATAAGACACTGCCCCAAGTGCCCTCCATCATAACTCCTTAACTTACTTTCTTCCTTTTATGATAAAGGAGGGCTTAAATTGCAAGGTGGAGATTTTCTAGAATAATTGGATCCAAACACCATTTTGCATTTCTGATAGTCAATAGCAAGCAGGATGCAGGTATTTTGCCTTTTCCAGAAGCACAGCCCAGTTGTGCAGTCTTTTATGCTTGTGGATATTGTTTTCAATCTCTGTTCTCAGTGACCCTGGAATTTGACTTTCTTCTTGCTGAGCTAGCATAAACTACCTTGTTGCTTCTTAACAGATAGTCCTTAATTTTTGCTGTTGCTGGTTCTTTTAGCTTTTTAGAATGTGTAAGTCAAGTAGAAGAACTGCATTCTGGACTACACAGTGTTGTTTGAGAAAGAACCCAATTGTATTAAAAGTATTTCACTTCCAGTACTGTGAATGGAACTACTTAAATAATTCTTCAGTTTCAGAAGACAGTAGCGTTCAACATACAATAGCTCAATGCTGGCTTGACTGTAAGACAAAGGATACGTGTTGGCTAGTGGGATGGTATAGGAATGACATTTGCTTCTAGTTTGTTTTTCCAATAAAATAGGTGTATTTGGTCCATAGTTAAGCAGTGGGATAATCATTCCTAAAAAAGCATTAGGTAAGTGACAGATCATAATGTGTGTTTAGCTGTTAATTACTTCTATTTATATTATTGTTAATAACTTAAAATAAATTTTACCTTTTTTCTTTTTAAGAATGATCAAACCCAGAAATTTCCAGTACACAGCTATGTTGTGTATTTATGATATGTGGACTTACAGCAGTAACACTTGGCAGTCATGGTTGGTGTGAGGTTATCTCCAGTAGTTTGCACTTAGGGAAAGTAAAGCTGGTTGTCTTGAATGATCTGGCAATTGCTCCTTCACAGAGGGGTTAGCTGCCTGAATTCCTTGGTTCTTACTATGATGGAGCAGCTTGTATAGAACTGTAAATAATTCATGTTAGAACGGGCCTCTGAAAGTCAAAAGGTCCAATCCCATACTCTAAGTAGGTCCACTTTAGAGATAGATCAGGTTGGTCATGTAGACACAGATTGTGGAACAACTAATGCATATTAATGTTTGGGAGTTTGAGTATTTCTTCAGACTGTGGGCAAAAATATGTGAGAAACTATTAGTTTAATGTCTGTAAACGTAGTATTTGGCACATGGCGTAATCTTTAACAGTCCACTTTGATATGTAGCTCAGCCCATTCTTGTTCAGCTCTCAAAAGACGCCCGAGTTTACAGCAGTTTTTCTTTTTTAGCCTAGTGTTTTGCTGAACAGGTGTATCCATGGCTACCTATTAAAGTCTCTTTGACTTTACTTTTTATAGTGACAGTTATTATTTTATAGATTTGCAGTCTTATCTCAAATAGTTCCTAAGGCAGATGGATCTTATATGGAACAATGTCAGGAAAACAATAGGAAGTAGAGCCAGAACGTACTACTTCTGTGATTAAGTTTTATTTTAATGTAATATTTGGCATTTTATACTTCAAAAAACACAACAAATGACTCCTTGTTGTCATATTCATATGACTTTTAAATAAATTTTATAAGATTATATAACAAAATTAAAATATAATTAATTTTACCATGATTATTAGAAAATACCTATCTATCAAAAAGTGAAAAAGTGAATTATGATGTTCCTCAAATTAGCTAACTTTTGTGATAGCTGATTTTTAAACTCACAACTTGTAAGACATGCTATGCTTTACATTTTCATTCTGAATGAAAGTAAAGGTAGTTCTACTGTTTAAAAAGTGTAGCCTCCATAGAAAACATAAATCCCAAAATAACATAAAATCTGAAAGGAATATTTAAATTGTTGGTCATATTATTGCTAATATTGGCTTTTAAAGGGTGCTTTTTGAACAATGTTAGGTTTTTCTGTTGTATTTTGTCCTTATATTTTGCTCCATGTCATAGACCGAATGTATTACCATTTGCTGCTTTTTATATCAGTATTGTTCAGAGAGAGGAGTTTGTGGGTACACCTGCTTAGGCTACAGAAAATGGTCAGCATCAAGAACAAACTCCTATAAAAAGGTCGTGAATCAATTAAGGCTGGAAGTTAAAAGATGATTTCTAACAGTGGGAGGAGAAAAATTCTGAAACACCTTCTGTTGTGAGTAGTAATGACAAGCAGTATCACTATATTTAAGATCAAGCTTGATTAATTTGGGATTGTCTGATAAGTCATGATGGCAAAAGGCTGGAGTCTTTCACTATTCATAGACTCTTCAGTCCCATATTTCTAAATCCAGGATATATTAAAATACCCAAAATTTTTGCTTTTGACTATATTTGTTGACACTTTGAGGAATGTTTTCTGTAATGTAATAGTTTCTCATTACTTTATATCTCCCCTAAACCAGAATTAATGTTCAGCCTCTCATGTAGTGTACTTTATGCCAACAGATGACTATATTGAATTACTGTATAAATGGGAAAAGACATTCCTGATAAATATGTATGTGTATTTGTATGGCCGTGAAACATTATGAAAGGGTCACTGCACTGTCAGCATGTGAGCTAGTTTCAACGTGTTGACTAAGAAAATCTAGTGTCTTCAAAATAGAGCAGGAATTGTTTATATTTTAATACTTCATTATGTTCAGAAATAATGTAAGGGCAGCTAAGCAATGAGAGATTTAATCTGCACAGCATATGAAGTGACCAAGTGCAGTATTTTCAGTACGGTAATACCTATAACTGGGAGATGTGCTAAGCGTCGACGTGGTGCCCTTTCCACATCTCATGTTTGTTATGAGACTTCAGCAATATGAACCAGAACTTTTTTTACCTCTGTCAGGTTGTTTACAAACTTCTTACCCAAATTGATCAATTTCTTTTCTTTCCATGAGATGTCATTTATCATGCGGTGGGAACATATATACCCTTTGTTGGAATTTAACAGCATGTATGATTAAATTGAATTAAGACAGTTTTGTTGAAGTATATAATCAAGAAATTTCTAATCAGTCTTTGATCTTAATAAATTGTGTATTCTCCAGCCTATGGAACCTGGCACCACATGTTGCATGAGTGGATGCTGCTGGCTTATGTTGTAGTTTCAGTTTAAATCCCAATGGCCAGTGAGCTGTGATTAGTTCTATAACCCAGCAAAAGAGAATTTGCCGTTCAAGCTTTCCAAGTAGATTTATGTAGTCTGTCAAAGAACAAATAGATTACTAAGGGATTTGATGTGGTATTTACTGCTAATGGGCCCTTACTGCTGCAACAGCAGAACAAAAAGAAAGAATTCTTTTAGATGCTGTGGGAAATAAAGGGGTATTGTGACACTGAATTTTGTACAGGGACTCTTCTGCACTCCTAAGTAACTGCACTTTGTGGACAGTCACTGAGGCTTCATTTCCCCAGCAGCATAAACTGCCAGGCAGCCAATCCCATTTGTGACTGTCCATTTCCAGTTGTGCAGTCCTCTGCTAAAGTGGTGCTTGGCTTACCCATGCTGAGCTATTTTATCTCACCAGGTTAACAGAAAAGATTTGGAGGGTGGAAGGAGGGAAAGTCACAGCTGTTTTCTGTCAGTAGTCTCAGGTTGTGGTTTGATGCTGTGGTTAAACCAGTCTAATAGCCAAGTGCTGCCATGAGAACAGATCCATCCCTCTTCCAGCTTGAACTAGCTCACCTTAGACTCTTGTGAGCTTTAATGTTGGTATAAAGAAAGCAGCAGCATGTGGGTGGGATAAGACCATCGCTTTCAATGACAGCCATTAGAGCAGCATACAGTCAGGTAATGACAGCCTATTCCTTCAGTACATGCTGCTGAGTTTTTTTACATTTGTTTGGTGTGTGTGGGTACACCGAGAGCTCTGTCATCTACCAGCGTAATGCTGGTGCTGTGATGCCTGCCATCAGTAGATAGGATTCTGAAATGTGTTGCGGGGCAGTGATCAATATTTCTTGTAGTGTTCACTGTTTTGCAGAACAATGAAGTATATGAAATAAGATGCTTGCTTGCTTTTTATCCAGTCTGACCTTGTATTACTAATGCCTCTTTTAATGACACAAAATAGGCAGTAGTTCATTTTAAGCAAATTATAAATCTCAGAAAGAAAAGTTACCTGACATAAGTAAATACTACTGTTAAAGAGACTTGAAGCTGTGTATTTGATAAAGTGCTGTAGTTAGAGCTGTTTTTTTAAAAGGAAGCTTTTCAAATAAGATGAAAAATAATAAAATTATATGTTACTGTTTGGTCCATGACAATGAGGTGAATTTTTTTAAACTGTTAAGTGAAAATTTCTTTTGAGATACTTGAGAAGAAAGTGATTTTCTATTTATAGTAGGATTTCAGAAGACACTTCTCAGAAGAGTGAAGACAAATTACTGTTTTCCAGAGATGAACAAAATGTAAACTTCAAAAAGCAAATGTCTAATAAATAGACAAATGTCAAAAAGGCAGAAGAAGCTTACCTCTGCTTATAGAAAATACTGAAACAGATCCTACTTGGAACAGATTACTTTTCTTTCTGCTTTTGCTGGTATGAATGCAGAAATAACTTTTCTCATTATTCCAAAGCAAACTTGGTAGCAGTTAAATCATAAGACCTTGCAAAACTTTAAATTTCAAAACTTCAGTGTTAATACTTGTGCTGAGAGGAAGGGAAAAACATTTCTATAGAAATTTCATTCAATATATTTGTTCTTGTAAAATCATGTTTAAAGTATTGCTATTCAGTTGCAGTATGGCCTGAGGTATCATGATCTCAGGACATCAGGAAAATCTCTGGCTATTTCACAAAGAAAGAATTTTTAAAGATTGCTAAACGTTTTGCGGAGAATCCAAATATGATCTTTGCAGAGAATAAAGCGACTTTTAAAATTTTTCATAGTTATGGTGTTTTGCAGTTTCCTTAATTGAATGTTTGTGGTTTTATACTCCATGAATATCAACCAACAGTGGCTGAAGATAGCTCTAACAGAATATCCTGATGAGCCACTTCTGTTCTTATTGTCTTTGCATTTATTTGATTCCATTAATATAATGCTTCAGTAGTTATATCCCTTGAGAAAGACTTTGTAGTCCTTAGACAGGAAACAGATACGTTTGCAGTTTCTTGTGTATCCTTGACCATTTTTCCTGTGTACAGTTCAAGAATGACAATACTCTTCTCAGATATTTTCTTTCTAAGGATCGTAATGGTATTACTCTTGCTCCGCATTGTTTTGTTAAAGGACATTTTTCTGCTCTAAATGAATCCAGTCAAATTATGAGTATCCATTTGCTCCATCAGGATTTAATTTGCAGTATTTCTACTAAGAATATTTTACAATCCATTACACATGGTAGTCTTTCCCATATGTTATACTGTTCTTTTTCATATTGCAGCTACTTATAATTTTGTGGGTTTAATTCTCTATTTTGCCTATCTGTCGGCTTTATTCTCAGCTATGAGTGAAATACTTGCTTTTCAAATTTTATGTAAATAAATAAGCCATGTATTTACCTGAAATTAGTCATTGTAATTTGATTCAGATCACTTGAGGCTTGCTGTTTTATATGTAACTGCAAAGATGACAAAAATAGCCATCACCAAGGTAAAAAGTCATAAAGTGTTTTCATATGCTTCTTCTGTTGGTGAAAGTGAAATGTACCTGTTTCATACCTTTAGCAGATACCTTTGTATTTTCAGAAATTCTGGTTTGCACGTTGTGCCTATGAGTAAATAAAAATTAAGGTGTCAAGATCAGGTTCTATGATATGCTGGTATCTGTAAGTGGACATCACCATACCAGGTTTCTGATGCTACCTAGCTAACATGGCTAAGTCCCATAAAAAGGCTGTCATTAACATGTAAAAGTTGTTCAGGCTTTATTCCCAGACAGTTATTGAATTGCCAAGATTGACAATGAGGGGTTAAATACAATAATTTTGTTTTGATGTGACAGTTTCCTATTAGATTACATACTTTGCTAATTAGCTCATATGCGAAATAATTTCCAAGAGTCTCTAAAAAGTCATGGTTATAAAATTGCTTTCCATTCATCCTGCCATGGCTTTGAATCTGTGGTCAGAAAAGTTAATATTTCTTTGTTGTAATAGTTTTCCTGATTTCTAATGTGAAATTTTAAAAACAAATTGATTGCTTGAAAAAATTTTTAATGCTCTTTCTGATGTTTAAAACATCTGTTGGTGGCTGAACAGGAATCCTCCTTTACTTTCAGACAGTTTACCATACATGAATTAATTTGAAGAGCTGGTAAATTGCAGTATCTATTTTTGATTACTTAAATGAATCAGCAGTTTTAATAAAATAAATACATAATTTTAATATAAATTAATATAGTTATAATTTTGGCTAATTTAACTGCTATAAATAATTTTTATAGCATGTGCTTATTTTTCCAACGTATCTTTTGATGTATGTAGGAGAAAAGGTTTCGCAAAATATTTGGTACAAACAATAAATTCGTATTTCTTAAAAGGGCAGTTCTAAAGAAGGAAAGTCACCTATAAAAATTTCTAGAAATGTGGGAACATTTCAGTAGTACTCTCCCACCTCTACTTAGGGAAATTGGGCAGCATTTCAATTCATTAGTATGTATCCACTATCCCAGTCCACTCAAAATTCTTTTACAAAATTCTTTCACTGAGTTTTGGTTAGTGTGGGCCTGTGAGGGTTATACAGAAGTTCTGTATCCTGATCTTAGTTTTGTACAGGATTACTGTTTATCTCTACGTATGACTTTCTCAGGGCTGGAATACTAGATATTTATGGGATAAACATTCAAACCAAATAGCTTCCTGTTCTAGATAACTAAATAACTAAGCAGAAGATGAGGTGTGAAAATAAATCATATTTCAGCAGAATAGATTATTACTTAGATGTTAATACCTGCATGCTTATAGAGACAGACAGTAAGAGAACAAAACCTGGTGTTTTAATCTGATAGTTAACAGTTCAATATTGAGAAATATTGCTTGCCACCCTCCCTGTAGGAGAAAAAAATTAATCTCCTATTTGATTTGTGTGAAGATTATCTTCCCCTCAACAGCTCTGAATTTAATTTTATATGCAAAACTACTTTGACTGACATTCTCTTCGCATTTATTTTTTGCTGGAATTTGGATTTGATGTGCGTTCAGTAAAAAAAAAAAGAAAAAAAAATGAAACCAGCATTTAAAATAAAGTAACTAAGTCTATTTTTAGTAGCACGTATCAAGCCTTGTCTGCATGAGCCAAACGTACAATCAGTTGCAAACCTTCAATTGGTAATGCAGGTTATGTTTATAAAACTTAAAAGTTATTGCTTTCCTGTAAATTTGTCATTTACCTCCCTGGCATGTGAGTACTTTCTATATATGAAACCACTATTTGTCTGGTTTACCTTCCATTGTCTTTTCTGCTTTATTGAGAAAACTCACTCAACACACTCATATAAATCTTGAGCTTATTAGTCTTACTTTGGATATGTATAGCTTTAAAACTGTGCATACGAAATGGTATTGCAGTTCTGTCTTTCAGGGATAAAGACCTTATTATCTAAATATTTTATTGCTAATTGTCTTTAGCTGTATCAATGTCTCTAAAAAAAAAAAAACCAAAAACTTGCTGATTATGTTCACTTAGTGTATTGGCAGAGTTGTGTTTGAAGGGTCAAGAAATCCAGAGACTTTTGCTGCTCCTTTAAGAAGGTCTGCAGAGGGATTTAATGAAATTGGTGATAGTGAGGTGATACCAACATGCAAATGACAGACATCACTGTGTATCTTCCTAAGTAAATCATATATTGTGCTTAATCCCTGTTTCCTTGTGCTTGTGTAATTTTGGGTTTGGATGACAGCTATCTGCTTGACTCAGTATTGACAGAACACAGTTGATACTGTTAAACTTTGGGGGAGCAATAGTGGTAGAAATATTTATCCATCAGGTGAAGAGATCTTTTTGTATATGTATACTCATTTTCACAGTCTCATTGATATGCTGTTTAATGATCAGTTGGCTTTTATGGCATTTATACCAGCATCTTTCTGTATGGTCCTCCTGTTCCTTACTTCTTCCCACCTTCCCCAAAGGCTGGTTTGTAGAGAAGTCTTCATTCTGCCCTGCATCTTATGAAGAACATGCAACATTCATGGTTCAGATACTGAATTGCCTTCAGTTCCAAAATCAAAAGTTTATCTCTAAAAATGTGTTTTGATTTCAGTACATGTCACACCCATGTTTGCTTCTGTGTGTTCAGAAATTAGTACGAACAATTTATTCGTGAAATGTTTGATCCTTTGAGGGAGTCTTAGCTGAAGGCTTTGTGCTTTAGAGACTGCTTCTCTTCCTCCTTGGTCTGGCAAAGACCAAGTAAGTTAATCTCTTGGGGTACTTGTCTGACTCATGTTCTCTGTTACCCAGCCAGAAAGCAGGATAAATTAACCCTCACAAAACTCTGCTGGCACAGCTAGATTGCTCCCCATTTGTGAACAAGTTTGGCTATGATTTAATTATGTAGTGTGCAGTGCAGTCCTACTCTAATAACAGAACTGCATACTTTTCTAAATGTGAATTGATCCTGAACTGAGTGACATAGCGATTTTGGGGAGTTGTTTTAACTGTGTGTAGTGGATTGGAGGTATCATGTAATTTTTCAATTGATAAATGAATGCAATTTGGCAAGGATTACCTATATGAGTATTGAGTACAATTGTTGCCTCTTATTTATTAGTTAAGCTTGTATTTTGTTCATTAGCAGTGCTATGCAGCTACATCTAAAAATAAAAATGAAAAGAGTTTTGTTTTTCTCTATTTTTTTCCCAGTTATCTTTAGAGCTTGACACTGCCTGGCACAGAACTCGTACTATGCACTCTCCAGTGGCCTTTCAGAAAGGCTTTTCAGTCTTTGTTGACCCATTTCCTGGATTAGTCTGGCTAAGTTATGGATTATTTTGTCTATTAAGCTTTTTCTTGTGTCCAGTAATTCAAGAATGGCATATTGGCATAATAATGTATTCAACTAGTTGAGTTTCCAAATCCATGTTTATAACTCTTTACAAAAGTCCGAAGTTAGTGATAATATTTTGATTTCATGCCATACAGAGGACAGTTAATAATTTGTCAAGTACACTTTGTGTTCGGGGTTTTTTTTTAATCATGCTTAAATAAATACTTAAATTCTAGAACAACAGGAAGCAGGCAGAATGATACATTTGTTGATGTAGGATGTCAGATAATTTAGTACAAATTACAGATTCTTTAAATACTTGAAAACAGTGAAGGTCAGGAAGCCTCCATTCAAAATTTTCCAGCATATGTATAATATTTTACAGGATGTCTGTCTGTAGACTGCAAAAGAGTAATCTGTAAAAATCAACTTGTTTGTTGTTTTTCATGTTGTCTATTTATGCCCTGACAAATTAGGATCGGATGTAGTGTGGAGTCTGAAGACCAGTATACGGTTCAAGGTTACAGTCAGACACGATTGTGTCTTGTAGCATGAGGAAACTGGGCTCAGGCTATTATTCACAACTGTTTGTTTTCAGTAAACAACATGCAAGGCTTGAAACAACACCTTGGTGGCTTGGTCAAATAATTTAATCAATGGTTTAAATGGTTTAAAAAAGGAAAATAATCAAAAGTCTTACTATTTATAATTTGTTTGATTCTATCAGATGAAAATTTCCTTCACAGTCATTATATTGCTAATATTCCTGAAAACATATATTTCAAAGTATGTGTGGAGCAATAATTTTGTATTGAGTTAGTGGCTATCATCTTGAAAATAAGAAAATTCCAGATGAGATGTCTATATTGTACGCTTGATTTTATTTATTTTATATTCTTCTGTATTGTATACAGAGTATTTAAAAAAAAAAAAAAAGGGACAAAAAAAAAAAAGAGAGAGAAGGAAAACAACTGGTACCAAAGAAGCTGTCTGGGCTGTACAAGTTTTTCAGTCAGTGGAAGTGGTTAGCCTGGGTTTCACTGCCTAATTATGTTTCCAAACTAAGTAGCCTGTTTTCAAGAAGTTCGTCAATATTGGTGATTAGCTTCTCAATGGAAGAGCACTTCTATTATGCAAAAAAAGCCCCAAAACAAAACCCCCCAAAATTTCAGAACCTCTCCTTAGGTATAAATTTAATATTTCCTAGGCTGTGAAGCTTTCATTCAGGAAAGAAAAGGGTAAGAGCCAGTGAAGTTCTCACTTTAAACTGGCTTCTGTGAAAGATACCTAAAGAAATTACCTTGGTTATTTTAATTTTTTTAATTGTATTGTTACTTCTTCTAATTTATGCATATTTATATGAACTCTCATTACACAGGACAAGTCAAACGCTCTCATTGTATTATATTCATTTGTATTGTACTTACCTTGTAGAAATGAAAATAATTTTGGTTTCAAATGCAAGCACACAGGATTCCTACTCTCTTTTTTTTCCTGTTTCTGCTAGAATGTGGCCAGTTTTGGTGAGGTGACTTTCTGCTTTTTATGCATTCATAACACAGAAAATGGTTGAGAGAGTTTAGAAATAACTGTTAGATGGAGATTCAATCCATTGAGAATTCTAGGTTCAGCTTGAAGTTAAGAACATCTATAAAGTTATGTTGGTTACCTAAGGTAACTATCTCATGTTTCCCATGCAGGTTTCTTGTAGGTGTTTGAAATTAGCCCAGATGCACGGTCAGGGTGTGCAGGAGATCTGTATCCTGCCCTTGGCTCTCTGCTGCTCTGCTGTGGCGTTTCCTTGTGCAGGGAATTTAGCCAATGATAGATTGCACAGCAGTAATGTACACAGTTCACCGTTGCTTTTAACTGCTTTTTCCAAGAATCTGCTAACTTGGACATGTGATAGGGATTGCCAGACTGGAGAGACAATGCTGCTTATCCCTTCTGATATGTGAGCAGTTGGCCATTGAGCTTTCCTTGCCCCTGCCAGCCTGTCTCCTTGCTTTGACAATGGCTTTCATTTGTCCCTGTTCCCAGTGTCCTTACTGGTTTTTTTTCTGCTATTCCTTACAAGGCCTGCTGATTTGAGACACATGTGTTTAGATGCTCTCAATTTTTGTCACTTCTATAACTTCTGCATATAAAGCAATGCTTTTGTCTGACTCAGCAAACCTGGGGCTACATCTGGTGCTTTGATATCACAACAAACATTTCAAATTCATCTTTTGTGACCAGTTAAAATGTAGTGAACATCTGAGAGACACCAAGTTTATACATGGGCAATAGTTGCTAAAAATAGCCATCTCAAATATCAAATTATATTGGCGCTGATATTAGCTGTGGATGTTATCTACCTTGACTTCAGCAAGGCCTTTGACACTGTCTCTCATGGCATACTCCTTGAGAAGCTGGTGTTTCATGGCTTGGACAAGTGTACTCTTCGCTGGGTGAAAAACTGGCTGGATGGACGAGCCCAGAGGGTTGTGGTGAATGGGGTGAAGTCCAGTTGGCAGCAGGTCACAAGTGGTGTTCCCCAGGGCTTGGTGTTAGGCCCCGTTCTGTTTAATATCTTTATTGATGATTTGGATGAGGGGATTGAGTGCACCCTCAGCACATTTGCAGATGACACCAAGTTGGGAGGCAGGGTCGATCTGCTTGAGGGCAGGGAGGCTCTACAGAGAGATCTGGACAGGCTGGATCGATGGGCTGAGGCCAATTGTATGAAGTTCAACAAGGCCAAGTGCCGGGTCCTGCACTTCGGTCACAGTGACCCCATGCAGTGCTACAGGCTTGGGGAAGAGTGGCTGGAAAGCTGCCCGGCAGAGAAAGACGTGGGGGTGCTGGTTGACAGCCGGCTGAATATGAGCCAGCAGTGTGCCCGGGTGGCCAAGAAGGCCAACGGCATCCTGGCCTGTATCAGAAATAGTGTGGCCAGCAGGAGCAGGGAGGTGGTTGTTCCCCTGTACTGGGCACTGGTGAGGCCGCACCTCAAGTCCTGTGTTCAGTTTTGGGCCCCTCACTACAGGAAAGACATTGAGTTGCTGGAGTGTGTTCAGAGAAGGGCAGCCAAGTTGGTGAGGGGCCTGGAGCACAAGTCTTATGAGGAGCGGCTGAGGGAGCTGGGGCTGTTTAGCCTGGAGAAGAGGAGGCTGAGGGGAGACCTTATCGCTCTCTGTAACTGCCTGAAGGGGGGTTGTAGCGAGGTGGGTGCTGGTCTCTTCTGTCAGGTGGCTGGAGATAGGATGAGAGGAAATGGCCTCAAGTTGTGGCAAGGGAGATTTAGGTTAGATATTAGGAAGAATTTGTTTCCTGAGAGGGTTGTCAGGCATTGGAACAGGCTGCCCAGGGAAGTGGTGGAGTCACCATCCCTGGAGGTATTCAAAAAGCGCGTAGATGGGGTACTCCATAACATGGTTTAGTGGGCATGGTTGATGGTTGGACTTGATGATCTTGAAGGTCTTTTCCAACCTAAATGATTCCATGATTCTATGATTAAGCTGCAGTGAGAAATGCCTTTGTGGAGCAGAAACTGACGCTTTATCTGCAGCCGCTAATATGCAGCAAAACCAGACTAGTGAAACTATGAAAGCCTCACAAATAGTATCATTGCTGCTTAATAGTATAAATTTTAAAAAGCATTGGTTTATTTCTTTTTTTCCCTCCTTTATATTCCAGTAAGTGTTGCCTTTTGAGTATAGTCCCTTTGTCCTCCAGTAAAACCTTGGGAGGAAGATAGAACTTGTGAACACCAGTCTTACTGCAGTTGAGTTCAGATGACAAACCGGTTGTTGTTGTACTTTCCCCACACCTCCATGAGTTTTACAGAAATGAAGACCTTATTTTTCTGGTTACCAGGAATATACTCTATTAGATAGAAAAGTTGGAACTTCGGTGGAACTTCAGGCTGAGTTTTGACCTGTCTTCTAACATAGTCTACATGAATTGAGTTCTTAAAAGAAACTATCAAGAAAAATCAGCAAGAAAAAAATAATTACAATGACTGGACATCCAAAATTTTCTGTAAATTGAAGACACTTACGAAAATCCATTTCTTACAGTGGTAAAGATAAAAATCAGACATACAGGTTAACCATATATATGACATGAAGATTTCCTATATTAACTATACAATAGTTTTACAATCCTTTTAGTAGTCCCTAGGAGACTGTGTGATCTTGTGCTTTACAGCCAGTGTGTTCTCGAATTTTTTAATAGAACAAAAAAATCAATGTACCTGTGCCTTTTGTTTTGGCTTCATAGACAGGTATCAACACTAGAAAGTCAGAGTGGTTTATGCACATCATCTTTTTAGAAGGCCAGTGTTAAAATACTATGAAGTACTTGCAGGTGTTGTCCTTATACATAAGCAAAATCTTGATTTCCACCTCATTCATGTATTTTGCAAGTAAAATTTATGCATTTTTAAATGCTCAGTTACTATGTACTATTGAGAATTGTGTGTTGGTTTGATATCTGCTGAGGAAGCCTATATTCAGAAGAGATTTCAAGTGAAAATGCTGATACTGGATAAGTTTTAGGACTTTTAAACGTATTAGAATTAAGATATTCCTTCTAGGCTCTTGAATCATCAGAGTCCACAGCAAGATAATATCATATAGCTAGAAAAAAAGGGCTATTTTCTTACACAGCTTGATTTCAGTTGAATACTATCAGTAAAGGAATATTTTAATTCTTTGTAAAACACAGTTTGAAGTCAATAACATCCATAAAATATTTTAGAACTGTAACCTCTCAGCCTAGGTTGCAGTTTTAAGATGTGCAGAATGGAAACCTATCTCTTTCAAGAATTTTTAGTTATAGATATTTTGATCAAAAGAGGGGTTTTTTTAGAGAATTTAGTTGTACCAAATGTTGTCAATATTTGTGAGTTTTTTTAGGTATTGTTTTCCTCAGTAATACCTGCCAGAACATTATCAGTTTATAGAGGATTGTTTGAGAATTTTTGTATCTGATTATAGGAAAAAAGTGTCAGATGTTTAAAAAAAATATATTCCTAAGTGTCTTAAGATATTTGGTGCGGAATGAAATGGTGTAAAAAGCCAACTTAGCTTGAAAACAAAAACTTAGTTTGAAACATAAAGTATACTCCAAAACAATCTTTAAAATCTTCTGGGAAAGGATCAAGGTCAGTTCTGCATAAAAAAAGGGCAGTTGAAGTTTTTAATTTCTTACAGAGATTTTTCTATACAGGCAGCAGTTTCTAAGTTTGTGTTCAAATATATACAAGCTCTTGTACCTACATGCACAAGAAATGACACTATTTCAAGTTAGCTTCTAACCATTCACTGGTGAGTGCTATTTCATGAGGAAACCAGTTCGATTTTTTTCTTTAACACTATCCTTACATTGTCTATTACAAAGCAGTTTGTTTTATGCGAGCACAATATTAATTATGCCACTGAAAACAATAGTAAATATTTGCAACAGTAACTCACTCAGCCTTACAACAAAGCCTTCTGTCCTTGAGTCCTCCCAAGTCTCTGCCTTTGACTTCATGAGTCTGTCTTTAGGATTCGTGGAGAATGGAGTTTGAAAGCACAAGTTGTTATGTTATTGTTTGACTTGTTCATCCTAAGAATTAAGTCTTTTTCTCAACAACCCTCTCCGAATCCTTGTGCATTTATATTTATGAACAAAGTCTCACTCCAGGAAAGCAAATTTTCATACATCATAGGAAAAAAACATTTGTCAAAACATGTAACAAAAATTACTTAAGCAAAACAAAGTGTTAATTATCATATGAATATAGCGGCTCTCCGTAGTCACACTTCTTATTGGGAAGATTATTGTAAGATAAGCAGTAGCTTTGTAAAGGTAATGCAGGCTGGCTTACTGATAACACAAGCTATGTCCTCAGGGAAACATCATACATTCCAGCATATTTCAGGAAATTTCATAAATTTCAGCATATCTCACATGTCTCGGACATGTCTGCTTCTCAGGATGGGACTTTGTTTTAAAGGAAATGTATTTTTGGTTTTCCCTGAAAGCACATGGCTTTGTGTCCTAGGTAAATTATGTTGTCTTAAAAAAACAAAAACAAAAAACAAAAAAACATTATCTGATTCGTGAGTCTTACCCTAAATGTAGTGGGGCTTGTTTAAACAGTCAGCTCTTCTTTAACATATCCTTCTAATGACATGTACACTCTTACTGCCCCTTTTTAACCTTGTGACTCCTAGAATGCTCTCCATGGATAAAGTATGAATGTATTTACTGTGAAGTCTTTGTCATTTTCTTTTGAACTCGGCAGTATGACTCCCCCAACGGAGATACATAAAGATTTAGAAGTTAAGCCTCGGTCAGTGACCAGAATTGAATTCTAGATACACAGAAGGCTATGCAGAAAATACACATAGTACTGTTTGAAGTCATTATTAAGCATTGCTGGGATTTCTGCTGAGAAGAGGAAATCCTTGAAAGTGGTATTGAAAAGGAGATACAGTACAATATGTGTGAAATGTAGAAATACATTCAGATAGTATTTTAGCAACCTGAAAAACAGAAAGGAAGCTGCACTAGTTAAATAAACGGTAGAAAAAACTTGGGGTTTGGCAATTCATGCATTTATCATATGCTTTTTGAAAATTCCTCCAGAAAATAGTACATTTGAATGTAATTTTGATTCTGTTTGCCACGTTGTTACAGTTCTTTAATTTTTTTTATTTTTTTTTTTTTTAAGGAATCCAAAATGTACTCAGCTTATTCTGTGCAGTGCTTACAGAAAATAAGGTTCTTTTTCACTCAGCAAGTTTTCAGAGGCTCAGTGATGCCTGTAGGGCTCTGGAGTCTTTGATGTTTCCCCTCAAATACAGGTGAGTTGAGTTTTGATTCTTTGAACTCTTCGACTAATTTTATAACTCATCTTATATTACATTGTCCTTTACAAAAGGAGTTGTGCTATGTTTGTTCAAATAATCGAAGGTTTTCATGATCATATATACCTGTCCTAGCCTTTACACATCATTAATAAAAATCCAATTGCATCATGACAGTGGAAGCAAAGGAGAAACATCCTGCCCGCAAATACAATAGAAACCCTGCTCACAACATCAGTTGGATGGTAAAACTTGACTGTGATGATCCATGAGTAAATGCATGAAGATATGGGAGAGATCTAATAACAGCCTGCCAATAAGTAAGAGGAGGTGCATGGCAGGAGAACAAGAGATTGGGGTCATAAACCGAAACAGGGAAGAGGGAGGTTTCTGGCCGTATACAGGGAAAACTTGTTTTATTGTGAGGATAACTAAGCAGTGGAACAAAGACCCTATGGAACTTCCATCCCTGTAGGTTTTCAGGACCCAGCTGGACAGAGCCCAGGACAAATTCGTCTGGATTCAGCCTTGACCATGCTTTGAGGAGTAGGTTGGACTAACTGATGTCCTGAGGCCCTTTACAACTGGAAAGATTCTGTCATTCTTAGATAACAGCTACTTTAGCTTGTATTACAGTTTTAAGTCACTGACAAATGTCCACCAGAGAATGAATTTAAAACAACAAATTGATCCTCTCTAAAAAGCCACATCTGAATCCAGCATTTTGAAGTGAAAAACTTAGTGTCAAACTATTTGGTTTTTTTAGGAAGAAGACATCTAATTCTGACTCATCTGTTTCAAAACATGCCTGTATTTTAATAGCATGTTTTTATTTAAAATATTTCAGAGATAGGTTTCATTTTAATATAGAATAAGAAGGAAAAAAATTGAAAGCAAGTTTTGGAATATGTTTCTTAATGCTAAAGTAGTCATGAATGTAAATTTTTAATAACTATAAATTAGGTGTTGAAATGCATTGATAAATTTAGATCCAGATTTTCATGTTGCTCTGATGAAAACACTAATTTATTTTTTTTTAAATTGTCAAATCAAGTAAACAGCATCTGAAATACTGTGTTCTTTACATAATGTTTAGTTGTCATTTCAATATCAAAGCAGAATATTTCATTTAAAGATTTCTTATTAATGATATTTTACAAAAGGCTGAATTGTAGGTGTCTGGCCAAAAACTAGCCATGTTTTTAAAATTAAGGTATTATGCATAACTTTGTGTCCCTAGTTACCTAAAAGTTGTGGACAAATATAATGTCCATGCAACATAAATGTTACAAATATAAATAGGCTTCTCTTATTTTGCAAAATACACTTGTTTACAATAAATTGTAGACCATATAATATATAATTCCTGGAGTTTACATGGCAGATGTTCTTTTAACAGCATGACAGTTTATAAAGAAGTATTTAATACTTTCATCTTTTGTATTTTTAAAATACAGGTATTTACAGTAAATCTAATATATAACAGGGAGTTTTGGTTTGTGGATTTATTTATTTTTTTTTTTTAAGAAAAAAGCTGCCCTATGTGAAAGGATATTCAGAAGTTTTTATTTTATTTTATTTTATTTATTCTTTTCACAGTTATCCCTATATTCCAATTCTTCCTGCACAGCTATTGGAAGTTCTCAGCTCACCAACACCTTTCATAATTGGTGTACATTCTGTCTTTCGCAATGACATTCATGAGCTTGTAAGTATATCTACCCAGCATATTCGTAGTCACAATGTCATTTATGATGTTTAGTTGTAGAGATTTTCTGTGCTTCAGAGATGTTTATATTAATAATTCATGTATGTTTAATATACTATTACAGAAAGCAAGGCAGGACAATCAGGAGGAGAAAAAAGGAAAAGTATCAATTCTCTTGTAATACTTGGAGACTATAAAGTAGAGGAGAGAGATTATTTGATTCTAGTGCAGGATGGGAAGGAATGGATCCATTTCCAGCTTTGTCATGTATTTGTCATGAGTTTGAACAATTCACTTAGGGTTTTCAAATAAGACCTCAATTATTTTATTTTATCCTTACCTTTTACGCTTGTGCTTGGAGAAACTGAACCAGGGTTACAGAGGTGCCTAGAAACATGTAATTTTACTTATAGTTGTCCTCACTGTGTCGTTTTGCAGACAGCCTATTAGATATCTCAAATCACTGAACACAGATGTGGAACATCCAGAAACTGAAGTCACTTTTGAAATTTTGGCTTAATTTCACTTTCTTTGGTTTACATTCATTTTTCATCGGTACTTTCAGTAATATGAAGTATTTGGAGTATTTCCTTTATCAAAAGCATTCTATACATTAAAGTTAGCCCTGTTTTAATTTAACTTATGTGCAGATCATGAAATTTGAACACATGAAACTTGTGTTTCTAAACTATGCTTACTGTATTCAGTACTAATAATGTGTGTGTTTGTCCCTTACAGTTAGATGTAATCATAGCAGACCTGGATGGAGGCACAATTAAAATTCCTGAATGTATTCATCTTTCTCAGCTGCCAGAGCCACTGCTACATCAGACTCAAATGGCACTTTCTCTGGTATGTTTTGATACAAACCCCATTTTCCACCCTCTCACCTATTTTTAAAGAATGCAAAATGAATTACAGTATTAAATTGCTTTCAAACACACTAGAAATGTGAGATTTAAAACTATGATTCGTGCCAACATTCCTGTTTTTAGAAGAATTTATTATCTGGAGTTAATATCATCAGTAATTTACTGGTAAAATGTTTTTTCATTATTCAAGAGGTAGGTAGTGATTTTTCCTTCCTAATAATTGTTTTTTAATAAGAGTTTAACCTCAGTATTTGAGCAGCATTGTTACTATTCAGTTTGGCTTCTTTTCTGTTTTTATAAATTCATTTCCACTGTACATTGTCTGAAGTTTAACAAACGAATAACCAAATAGTCTTAAAGTTTATTTGTATGATGCCTCTGTATCAATATTCAAGAATGACTGATTTTACATTACGGACTCACCAAAAAAGTAGTTCAGTTTGTCTTTTTACTATCATTGTCATAAGTCAGAAACCCCCTTATTTGGAGGCTCCTGAACAAATCTTTGTATCTTAAAGAGAAGAATTTTCTGTCTGTTAATCTGTTTCAGATCAATCAACTCTAAAATCCCTAACTGTATTGACTAGCTTCATTGACTGTAATAGGAATTTTTGATAAGTAGCTCACTTATAGAAACCTGAAGCTGAAAAATTAATCCCACCTTTATTTCCATACAGTCTTCATAATTTAACTCAATCTATTACTTGAGGTACTTACTATCAATGAATATTACTTTGAGAAAGAAGGGAAAAAAGTAATTTATCCTTTCCTCAGCAAAATGAGGGGAAAAAAATTTTGTTTAAAAATTCTCTAGGTTTTGCATCCTGATTTGGAAACAGCAGATTATGCATTCCCTCCCCCACGAACAGCTTTATCACACTCAAAAATGCTGGTAAGATTTCTGTCTTACGTCTGACTTTCTTAAGTAGAAAACTGTTGAAATTTTAGACTAACTTTCTTTTAAGAACTTCTACTTTGTGTTTTCTTTTCCATATCAATATTCTTTATAGTATTATCGGTGGAGCAAAGAAATGCCATTGGACTTTACATTCTGCGCTCTAATAGCATTCTAATGGGTTAGAAGTTCTTATAAACATATTTGTATAAATATGAAAGCACCTTAATTTCTATTAATATTGCTGTCTGTTGAGTTAACTCTGCCTCCTCTATTTTGTAGACCAGTAAAGCTGCAGAATTTTAGATGAGTGGACAATCTGGTCTTTTTGTGTGTTTGTGTAAATGTTAAAATTAAGTTCTCTTATAGACAGCTCTGCGCCCCACCTCCCCCACCCCCCCAAAAAAAAAAGTTCAGAAACATTAAAAATGTTATTCAAGATCTAGATTTTTAGAGTAAATATGAGTAAAGATAGGAGTGGTAGCTGTGTCAGCAAAACATAAGTCACTGGTTTTGCAATAATAATGGTAATTATTATACATTGTGTGCTTGGACATATTAGGGAAATGAGTTGTATGATTTTTAACTGTACATGGTTAAATGGCTTTAATGAACCTCAACCTGAATGAAACTATATGTAATTGGCTATACTAAAAAAAGTCTGTAGAAAGTTTTGTACTATAATCTAGTTAATTTAGATTAAAAGTAGTTGTGAAGCCATGATAACTTAACAACTTGGTAAAGGTGCTGGTTTTAGCTTGTAGGCATGTCTAGAATTGAACTTGAGTTGGTAGTCCAAACTAAAATCCAAAAGCCAATTCAAGAACACACATTGGGGTTTTTGTGTAGGTGTATTCAAAAACGTAAAACTCTTAAGTGGTACAATATATTTGTTGTTCTTATTTCTTGCTTTAAGATTGGGGGGTTTTATTGCTGAAGACAGGAAATGTCATCCAGAATTCATTTAATCTAATGGCAGACAGAATTCAGCTAAGATCTCACTTTGAATAGTGAAGTTTTAAATTAATATAATTTTGTATCAAAATAAGAATTTTGTTTAATCTGAAAGAAAGTACCATGTTTTCAAGTAGTCAAAAAAGTCAGGGTACAAATGTATCTGTTAAAATTCTAGAGAGCAGCCTAGGTGCAAAGAAAATGAGAATATATCTCAGTAAAGTGAGCCCTTACAAAATTAAGTTAAAAATTTGATAACATCAGTCATGTTCCATTGAAGAATAAAAATACATCTAGAAAACTATTCCTATAGGACAGCTTTATAGAATCTTATACATACCTAAACTTATTTCTTTAAAAAATCACCTTTAACTTAGGTTGTATTTACTTGTTGATTAGCTGATCAGCTGTTCACCTGTTTAATTAATCCAATATTCTTTGCTGCTTGTAACTTTTAAAGTTAGAGTTTGTTTAAAAAGTCCTTTGAGACACCATAAAACCTGAGGTCATGAAACAATTTCAGGATCTTAGGTTTTAGACATGGCTGCAATCTGAGTAGGTCCCTGAGCTAAGATAAAATAACGTGGGTGACACAGGATTTGATCAGTCTGGGATACTTGTGAACACATCTGGGCCAGCTGAAGCTGTCACTGCCCCAAGTCTGCCCCCAACTGTTCACATCGTTTCCATTAATCCATCAAGGTTTATGTAAGCACTCCCTTATTTAAATCAAAATAAACCAGGACTTTAAAGATCTACTATTTTAAACTTTGTAAACTAACCTGGCTTATTTTGGCTGCAGTAGATTGGCAAGTGAAGACATGAGTTGGAAGAGTCCTAGACAAGTAGCTGAGCAAACTTAGGGCAGTCTCCTGGTCTCATCCAGCTGGCAGAACCACAGCAGATGACTATGGTGATGCTTGTGATGCTCTGAGCCTGGCTCCTCCAGCAGCAGTAATGCCAGGTTAGGCTCCTGTGATTCCCTGCCATCCCTGCCCACTTTGATGGCACTGCTTGTGTAGTGCTGCAGAGCCACACTTATTTTAGGGAATAAATCTAAGCTAAAATACGCTCTTTCCTTTATTTAACATCTTTCATGGCAGCTCTTTCATGTGGTTCACCACATGACCAACCCAACAGTTAGACTTGCATTGCCCACAGCCTGTTGTGCAGGCACAGAAGAGAGCAGTAGGAGAAAACAGTTGAATATATACTAAATCTGTCATTACCATCTGCGGACAGGTCAGTGAAACTGTAGCCTCATATAAGATAATTTCATATGTGTACAAGTATCTCCACTTCTATGCTACGCTGCTGCATTGTTTGAATTTGCAGGTATTTCTCAGATAGCTTTATACAAAGTGTGGGAAAGTTTAGAATACAAAAATGTTTTGACAGCATATTTAATTGCTGCTTACAGGATAAAGAAGTGCGAGCAATCTTCCTTAGGCTATTTGCACAGCTTTTCCAAGGATACCGGTCATGTCTTCAGCTGATCAGAATTCATGCTGAACCAGTAATTCATTTCCATAAGGTAAAAGAGAAGCAGTTTGTATATTTAGTTAGTATTCGTGTCATGTAATTCCTATAAGCTTGCCTTTTGAACAAGTGTTAAAGTTAAAAAAAAAAACAAAAACCTACACATGATTAGTGTATCATTTTGACATAGCACTATATAAATGTATTTTAGTGGAACTGATTGTAGGGACAGTGATGAAACATGAAACAAAGTTAACATTAAAATTTAATACAAAGAAATTCTTTGAGGAGTCATTAAGGAATTTTGGAAACATATGTATTTAGTTAGAAGACAACACTTAAAAGTACTAGTTTTCTGTTTTATTACTTTTGATATTTATAAAATGTGTGCACCAAACTTCCCATTACATCACTCCTGAATTTAGGTATAAAAAGATAATATGTAATATAAAAGATTTAACTAGAAAGTACCACATACTGCTATAAGCTGGTGAAAATGTTTAACTGCTAGCACATAAGTAGTTGGTGGTAGTTTTGATACTGATAAAATACATGCATTTTTTTAATCTTTATTGCAGGCAGCCTTCTTGGGGCAGCGAGGCTTAATTGAGAATGACTTTCTAACCAAAGTTCTCAATGGAATGGCATTTGCTGGTTTTGTGTCAGAGAGGGGTCCTCCTTTCAGAGCCTGTGATCTTTTTGATGAGGTGAAAACTGTTTCTATATTCCCAAGTAAATTAAAATGTACCTATGACATTTCAGCATGTTAAAAACTATTGAAATGCTTCCGAATCCTCACTGGTTTTTATATAAAGCTTATACTAATCTTCTCAATTCTGTTTTTCTATTAAGCATACATTTCGAGCTTACTTCCATAAAATCATGCCCTGCTCATATGTATGAAGTGAAACAGTTGTATAAATCATGGTAATGTTGTTCCTATTGTCAGGTTTGGAACTTCATAATGCATCACGTGCTAGAACAGAATTATTTTGAGTAATTTAATTATATTCTTAGAAACATTGAAAAAGTAATTGAGAAATATTAAATTAAATACATACCCAACAATATAAACTGGGACAAACGTTTTTTCTTTTAAAAAGTACTGCCATTTTTGTACTGTGCTGGCTTTTATTTGAATGTAGAGTACAAATAGAGTTTGGTATAAATTCTGTATAGTAGTAGAATATATGAGAAATATGGATTATGCTATTAGCAATGTTAAAGGAATGTTTTAGGTATGTAGGACTTTGTGTTGCATAGGACCATAGAATCTGGTAACAGAAGCTCTATAAGAAAGTGAAAACGTCTCATGTTCCAGAGTGACGTGACATTGCACATTTTTCAGTGTTTGGTTTTCTTTGCTCAGTTCCAGTTTAAGATTAACATTTCATAATTTAAGAAAGAAATTTTTTTTAGTTGAATTACTTTTTTTTTTTTTTTTTTTTTTTTAAGTTGGTAGCCTTTGAAGTCGAAAGAATTAAAGCTGAGGAAGGTAACCCACCAAAAATGATAAAGCATGTTAGAGAACTTGCAGAACAGCTCTTCAAAAATGTAAGTTTACTATACCTGCTGCACTTTTGGAGTTGAGATAGTAACATTGAAAATTCACGTTTCTGAGATTGATCCAGTATCTGAAAATGGAAATGACTGCTTGTGGTAGTCATCATCTGCATTATGACAAAAGACTTTGGAACTTTAAATGTGAAAAATTTTGTACATGTGAAGGAAGTTCAATATACTAATATCAATTTGCCTATTAACTGCTACTTAGCATTCTTATTTCTTAGCGTCTATTCACATAATGTATATAAAGTGTTATTTTCTCTGATGCAACCTATCCATGCCAAATACATCTCTTTTCTTGCCTCTCAACAATTTTCCATATGAAAACTATACATCCAATTTGGCATAATTTATACTTTTGGCAGATCATTCCTGCTGTGCCGACCCAGTGTCCACGGTTTGTGTGCTCAGCAAGCACTATTTCATTTCTTAACAACTTGTTTCTTGGATTCTTTAGGTTTCCTAGAATACCATTTCCGGTTTCATTCTTGCCTTCCTATCATGCCTTTATGTTACATGGTGCTTTTGTAAAAGCTCTTAGCAGGTTTTTAGGTTTTTTGTTGTTTATTTCTCTCTCTCTTTTTTTTTTCTTTTTTTTTTTGGCATCGGCTAATCTTCCTCCCCCTCACACTTCCTGTGGTTGTTCAGACTCCACAGAGCAGTATCTGTTATGCAGTCAGTTAAGACCTTTATCACCCATTCTTTTTTATATCCCACTTCCCCAAAACTATGATTTACATCTACACTTCTATAAAAAACCCACAAGAATTACTAAGTATGGCTAAGCTCCGGGGTGTTTGGGGCGTTTTGGGGGGTTGTATGTGTCCTCACCCCCAAATGAATTGCCTTTAAGGACTTTGTCACTGTCAATGCAATCTTTATTTGGGGTAAAATTAATATTTTTTCCATAGGAAATCCAAAATTTCACAACCAGTGCATTGAGCAGTCTTTTGTGTCAGTAGATTTGGGATGAAAAAATACATCTATGTATTTCAAGTAAATGGAATGTGTGAATAGTAAGGTGTGTTAAATGAGGTTAGTCTGACTTTAATAGTTGCACAATTTGTGTGTCTGTGAGATGCGCTCGCTCACTCATGCACTCTATCTCTTCCTCTGAAATTGCCAAATGACTGTTATACTTTCTTTGAAGGAAGGAATTGATACACATTTCAATCTACCTTGTTGATTGACACGTCATTAGAAGAGAGAGCAAATACATCATTGTGGACTAAAATCATGTCACATTTAAAAATGTGTGTGAAATGTCTCTTGTCCATGTGTGGTATAGCATACTTATTGGAGTATCTTAACGCCGATATCCTTACACTGACGCTTCAGACTTAAAATAAGAGAATTATCTTGTGGAAAATGAAGAGAAACATCGGGCATCAGAATTTTTGTTGCATAGATTCATTTCATCCATGAGATTTCATCTGTAATAAAATATTTATTCCATAGTATACCTCCTCATCCTGTAGCATTCTCTTAATGATAAGTGCTGATGGAATCATCTTCTATTATGAGCTAAATCAGAAAGAAAAACTTCTGAATAAATATTAAATTCTCTGCTACTAATTTAATAGTTGTGTTCTATATAGCAACATGCATTTTCCAAATTCAGGTCTTTCCTTCAGGTTAGCACTGTCAGAAGGTATATTAGTTGACAGTTCTGCAACATTCTGGACTGTTAGTTTTATTAGAAAGTCAATGATCAATATTAAAGTAGATTAGTCTGGTTCTTTTTTTATCAGATGGCAGAGATGAGTGAATTCAAATTTGGGGAAGATATAGCAGAAAAAATGAGGAGTATTGCACTAAAGGTTCTTGAAAATCCATCTGTCTTAAAAGTTTTGATCTCCCCAAGAGTTAAGGGCTTTAATGTTATAAGCATATAATTATGGGAAATTGCTTCCAAGAGTATATTTGTTACTATGATACTAAATTACTCCAAAGGAAATGGTGAACATTTGTATTTGTTTTCTAGTGGATATAGATCCCTTTTAGAATGAGAGAGCCTATAAAGCATAAGTGAGTGTGCATATGTGCAACTTTTCGCTTACATTATTTCTTAAAATCAGTGTCAAAACTAATTCATTTTAGTTTTTTCTTGTGATGAGATTTATTTATAACATTGTGATTGACCTGCTACTTCACTAGCACTAAGTCAATGACTTAGTATATTTAAAAGTCAGGTTTTTAGTAGTTATGCATACAGCTATCTTTGAATAAACCGCTGTGATGAGTAACATTGCTTCTTTAAGTTACGCCTAGAGCTGCCTGATTTTAAACTCAGTGCATGACATATTTTGACATCTTGTTCCACAGTTTAAATAGTCATCATATTGTAGCTGTGACAGTCTAGATACATATAAGAAACAAGGTTTGTTAGGGAGAGATAATGTTTGTATTAGTCTAGCTGGTACAAGTGGAAAATGTAGACAAGTTTTTGGCATATACTGCTTTAGTAGTTGAAGACATTAGTTCTACATTCCTAATAGCATGTACAGCTGGGATTAGGTTTGTGATGGCCAAGATTAAAGTAACTCTTTCTGTACCTTTCCTCTGGATCTGTCTTCTCCATGAAATAGAACACAGAATAGTTATTTATTCTCCCTTTCTGGCTTTTTCTGCTATATGTCATCTGTTACCCTCTCCTGAGATTGTGTTCCCTTTCTTTGCCTTGCTTCTCCTGGTGTCTGCTGCTTTCATCCCCCTAGCTAGCTTTTTGGCTTGTTTCATTAAACTTTCCTCTGCAGATAATTTGTATGGCTAAGTCGCTGGTTTGTTTTGACTGCTATTTCTCAAGTTGATGCATTTGATCTCCTTGTTGCCTTTTGCTCCTGTAAATCAAAGTATCAAGCTAGCTCCTGTTTACAAGTTTTATTGTAAGCTAGTTGTGCTTGTACAACAGAAACCTAGTTGATTGAGTAGCACTCTTTGGCAGTGGTACATAGCCAGTAATAAGTAACAGCATAGAGTCAAATTGGATAACAATTCAAACATGATTAATGATAACCCTGGTGTATGAATGAAGAGATGAAAATATCTTCTTTTGTTTGATTGATCATTGCACTCCTCAAGATGTGAGATGTGATCCTGTGAATGGTGGTAGAATCCTCATGGAACATGTAGATCTTGGCTGTATTTTGAAGCCAAGAAACCTGAAGCCAGAAACCTGTAACCTGAAGCCAGAAAAAAAAAACCAAAAAACAACAAACAGGAAAGATATCAACCACTTGAGGAAAAAAAATTAAAAGAAATGTTGAATTTTCATATCTTGCTCTCTTCAGGATGCCTTTCTGGAAAGTGTGTTTTAAACAAGCTGAAATCAACGCGGAGGCAGTTGGTCTTTCCAGTTGTTGAACACCAGAGGCAGAAGATGCATGTTCACATACAAGAACACATATTGCACTGATACTGCATCTGGTATTGACAAACACCAACAGAGCTTACCTACATAGAGCAAGTCTTCAGATATCCCACGTACAGTCACATCTCTGTTTTATGGTACAGGGCATACTTTGCTAATGTCTTTGATCTTGCAGTATTGTATGATAATGTCAAGATCAAGACAAATACAATTACATAGTAGCAGATGCAGCAGTTATTTTGGCAAAACAAGTAAGTCAGTATTCTGCTATGTGAACAGATTTTTAAATTTTGTTAATTCTGAAGACCTCTGCAAGAAAACCCAAAAGCAAGGATAAAAGCTTTCTTTGGGGCTGCTTATTACATCTTATTTTAAACAAAAAGAAAAAAAAAGACCATAAAAGAGTGAGTGAAAAATCATAGTAGGCAAACACTTGTTTTCACAGTGGAAATTCTGATAATTTTGCAACAATAGAAGTCTTTTCTATCCTTTGAGAACACCCCAAAATCTCATGGGATAGCTTTTTACTTTTCTTGTAATTTAGGCCCATCATTTACTCTCTTTGATCACCTGTATTAAACTTTTTCATTTTTTTAGGGCAAAGAGTGAGCTGTGTGACATATTTTTGTGGGACATACAGAAAATAGAAAATTGGTCCCTAGTGAGGGATGGCCATAGTTTGATACAACATGGTACAAAAACAAATTTTCACTTTGTAGTCTTGATCAAGATGAGAATGTTTCTCAGTACTTGGCGAAGAGATTGTATGTTTTAATGTTCTTTAACCCTCTCTCTAATGAAGAGGTTGTTTTTCAAACTAATTTCTATTCAAGTACTAAATATTCATTAAGCTACATAAAATCAACCTAAGTTAAGCAGTGATTTTCTTTTGCTGTCTTTCTTTTTGAATTTTGCATATTGACAGAAATAATTTTATAAAAGCCTTTAACAAAGTTTGAAGTATTACAGATAATGAATCAAGGCTGATAAGAATATGAAACATTATATTAGTCAGCTGCATTAGATACTTGGCTTCTTAATCTTTCAGGTATGACAGATACAAAACAATAAAATTGGATGAGACAGGTGGTAACACTATGTAACACATTTGCTTATAACCTTTTGCTTTTGACCGGCAGGAGAATCCCAACCCCCACATAGCATTCCAGAAAGTGCCGCGGCCCACGGAGGGCTCCCACTTGCGGGTTCACATCCTCCCTTTCCCCCGAATCAATGAGTGCCGGGTGCAGGAGCTCCTCCAGGAAGGCCTCGCAAGGAGTCAGGGTGCCCCTGCTGCCACCCGGGGGGACAAGAAGTGCGTCGTTCCAGCAGGTCCCCCTGTTGGTATGTTTACTTGTTCCCCGACTTGCCTATTTGTCATCCTGTCTCATGAGTTGAATATATAATTAGCATGGCTGCAATGCATTGCTCCCAATGTCACGTTAATACTGTATTTTTAGTGATCATAGCAACTGTTAGCACATAGACTTGCCTGTTTGCCTTTGCAATTTTAAAAGACCTTTTGCATCAGCCTTTACTACGAAGTCAAAAATCTGGAGTGCGAGTGGCATAATTACTAACAACAAAAAAGGATTCGATCCAAGTTAGACTGAACTATTCAATTAGATAGCATCTACTCATCTGGGTCTGATGAATATCATCGTAGGTTACTTGTAGGACTGGCTGAACCAAGCTTTGAACTGTTACATTCAGTTCTACATAAACATAAAAGGTTTCTCCTTTTACACTAGTGGAAGACATGTAAATTACTGGAAAAAGGCAAGGAACAAACATAGCTTCTGTCTCAAAATAAATATACCTATATTTAAATACAAAGAACAGATGTAGTAGACATTGTAGGCCTGTCAATTTAATTTTAATGCCAGAAAAATTCTATTAGTCGTAGTCACATTCATCAATGTGAATTTGGCATAAACAAGTATGTTTAGTAAACTTGCAGGACACATGAAGCTGGCAGAGCCTGCAAAACTTCTGAAGGATGGCATTAGAATTCAAATCAATCTTGAAAAATTAGAGATCTAGTCTCTAGTCTCTGCTGAATTTTGTCCTTTACTATTTTTGTTCAAATAAGGTATTGCACTTGCATAGGCATGATCAGCTGACTAGGCGACAGTTCTTCAGAAATTGATTTGGGGATTATAATGACCATAGGGCAAACATGACCCAAGCTATTGCAAAAAAGACAAACATCTTAGTAGGGTGTATAAACAGGAGCACAGTCAGTGAGCCCCATGGAGAAATCCTTTTGTTGTACTTAGTAAGACGTCAGCTGGACTGTTTGTATCCATTTTTGGGCACTGGAATACTGCCTCCATTTTTGGTTCTGTTGGAGGGAGTCCAGAAGGAAGAAACAAGAATGACCAGCGGTCTGGAGAATGTGACCTACAACGAAAGATGGAGAGTTGTTTAGACTGAAAAGTAGAAGACTGAAGGAATGCATGATAGTGGTCTTCAGTTACATAAGAGGCTGTTAAAAAAAGAAAGGGAATGGTCTGTAGTGATAAGAAATAATGAGTTTAACTGTAGCACAAAACTAGAGTTATTTGTCAGGAAAAACTTGGTAAAATGAGGATTGTGAGGCACTTGATTTCTTGTGAAGCCATGAAGTCTCTGTTATCACAGAACTTTGGGAACATATTAGACAAACATGAGAAATAACATAAATACAGTTGATCCTCTCTAGGGACAGCAGGATGAACTAGATGGCCTCTTGAGGCCCCTTCCAGCCCTGTTTCTCTTTGGATTTATGTGAGAAGAGGATAAACTCTATTCACCTGCTTTTGCTGTTGACTATATCATTGAATCTGTTACTTATAGAAAATTTAAAGGGTATATGCCCGTGTTCTGTTGCCTTTATTTAAAAGGCTACATGTAACAGAAGGTTTTCTTTTTTTAAGAAGTTAATTTTTATGTCAAAGTTTTGGGGTTTGGGGTTTTTTTTGTTGTTTTTTTTTCTTTCCAAGCAACAGCTTTCACACTAATACTTCCTGCTGTCCTGTGTGTCAAAATCCTTGGATATTAGAAGCTCATTATTATCTACAAGAAGGGCATATTCTGGATTTATATTCTATTTATTTGATACTAAAGAGAAAAAAAGAATGTTAGTTCTTCCATTCTGAATTTTGTTGAAAATTCAGGGCAAAACACCACATTAAGAAAATAATCTTTAGATTTCAGCAAATTGGAATCTAGGTGAGAGAACAGGTTTGTCAGGTTTTCTTCCATGTCACAGAATTCTTGGCATGACTAGTGAATTCTTTAGGAAAAAATAGTTATCTACTGGTACAAAATATGCAAGGCTATATAGTTCATTGCAGAACACACATGTGTGCATGCCTTTTTTTTTTATTATTATTTTCTATTTATTTATATATTTCATTAGTATGTTAGAGGTTGGAATCTCTTTGTGCCTGTATGAGACAAACAGAACCAGTAGTAAAAAGAATCAACTGCTCTAGTTAAAATTCAGAGCACTGTCGTCTTCAGATAGTATAGGAAAACCAAAGGTTTAGGATCTTATGTTCCCATCCGTGTATGCCTACTAATGGTATTTGTTTAACATAACAAAATGGAGGGCAAATTAAAAAAATTTTTTTTTTCCCTAAAGAACTTTCTGGTATTCTTTGTGGCTCTTGCAGATGACATTTCACAGATGTATATTCTTCTTTTTCTTTCTTAGTTTCCATAATGGAAAAAGGAAGTACAGTTTTCAACAGTGCACAAAGGCTGGAAGTTGTTAGAAACTGCATCTCATTCATTTTTGAAAACAAATTTTTGGAGACTGAAAAGGTAACAAAATAAAATTTTAACTTTCCCAAATAAGCCTCTGTTCTGTTAATGAGTGAATAGAGACTGAGCTTGTCACAAAGTGCATTTTGAAGTCTTGTTTCAAATACTCAAGGTTATTTTAACCATTAAAATGAGTGAAGTAAGCCATAAAACTCATCATCTAAATGCAATACTGTATGCAATATGAATCTAATGGATTTGAAAGCCTGTTTGTAATACTACCTGAGTGCATTGATGCCCTTTTTGCTAATCTGTGTTCCCATTATAAATAGTATTGTCCACATGATTTTTTTTTAAAAAGGGGTGTATATTGGTCTAGCAGTATTGATTAGGAGGAATGTAAACAACAGGTATACATAGATGTTTCAGTGTTTGTCAACCAATGCTCTTTTGAAATTTTCAGTGCAGTAAATTTTGCAGGGTTAAAAAAATCAATAATTTGATAGAATTCAGAGGTGAATGTAAATATTGGGCATGTCTGTCTTCACTAAAATGTACTAGTGAGTTGTCATCCTTGACATTCTTGTTTTTTCACATTAAGAATTTGCTGGGTTTTGTAGATTCTATCCATAGTTTTCAGTTACTGATTCTAGAACAATCACTCAAACTTACATTCAAATCTAATTCTACATATGCAAATGACTGTAAAATTATTTTAAGAATATTTTTTATTTCTCAGAAGAGTATAACTTGTATATCTGTGAGGCTGTGCAGCTCAAGATACAAAATAAGCATTTCTTGATTTACAAGTTATATTATGGAAATGCATATGGGGAAAGTGCTAATAAAATGGGTGGATCTTTCTAAAGAGTTTGGATGCATGTGTAGCACAGTAGTTTTTAACCTCTTTCAACTTACAGGCACTTGGAAAATTTCAGTAGCTTTTTGTGCCCCTGCATGGTAAATTTGTCCTCAGACAATAGGCTGCCTTTTCTTATTTATCTGTTGCCACCCATTAAATCTAGTCTAAAAAGCTGCAGTTGATAATCACTGATGTAGCACTTGCTGCGTCTTTAAAACATTGGCATAAATACTCTATTGGCACTGTTTTAGAGTAAACTGCATAACAGTCTTGTGGCCTCACTGCTATGAGAGGTATGCCACTTCTAAAGCCATTTGTCATTCACTGCTTATCAAAAAACATGCTGGTTGGCCTTGATACGCTGACTCGAGACCTGGCCTGGCTGGTACAGAATAGAACACTTGCTTTCATGAACAATAATCCATTTCTGATCCATTCAGTGCCTGACTATATTCAGTCATTTATTTCTATTTACAGATGTAGGTGAGAAATGCTGTGTAATGCATTGGAAAAAAAAACATGGGAAAAATTTAATACTTAATGACTTAAGCTGAATCAACCATTATGTGAAAGTTTGATATTCAAGCTAATGAGCCATTTCCAAAGTTTTTCTTTACTATACTGTCACTTGAAGTTTCTTAATAAGGAATGAATGATTATCAGTATGAATAGTGCTATTTAATTTCATTTTCATAAAGTTAGATTTTCTTCTCTCCAGACCCTGCCTGCAGCTCTGAGAGCCCTAAAAGGAAAGGCAGCTCGGCACTGCCTAACACAGGAATTAGGCCTGCATGTTAAACAAAATCGAGCAATACTGGACCATCAGCAGTTTGACTACATTGTGCGAATGATGAACTGTGCATTGCAGGTACAGTATATGAAGGTTTTGTTCTTTGGTTGTCTTTGTTTTGTTAGGATAAGCAAAATATTGTTTAGAGTGATGTGGAGAAGCAAAATAATTAAAATATAGGACCATGTGCTACAATGATGTAGCAGATACTACTTGGCAGTGGATTTAAGATATTTATTGTTGGAAGGACAAAGGACAAAATGCTCAGGTCTATGCAGATCTGCCTGATATGAAAAACAGGAAGAAAACTGTCCACATTATTAATAATTTAGATATAATTTAGTTTTGGTAAGTATTGAAGTGATTTATCTTAATGGCTTGAAGTACTTTTTTTAATGAATGGGTGTTAGCTTGTCCAGGTCATTTTCAATTCTGAGCTCCTAAAATTTGTATCACGCAGTTAAAAAAACCGATAAGTTTGTCCTCTTTGTCATCACAAGCGCAAACATACTTCAAGAAGAAAGCATAATTTCTACTTCCATGGTTCATGGTGGTAGTTCTACTTATCACAGTGACATCTTAGTTTGTCAGAGACACACTGAAGGTGCTTGCGGTTCATCTACTAAGTTTTTTTACTGAGAAATTAAATAATTTTGTGCTGAATAAACATCAACATAATAGTGGCAGCTACCTATGAGAGTAATATATGTGGATGACTTCTTTTGACTTTCATTTGAATAGTGTTCTGGTTTAGCTTTACTTGATGCAATTCATTGTCAGAAATATTTTATAGACGTCAGTGTTTTCAGTCTGATACCTGAGAATGTAGTAGTATTTGTTTTAAAATTTGTAATGTGATCACATGTGGTTATAATTTGCCTTGTTGCCCCTGTCTAAGTTATTGTATCAAATTAGGGATTTGATTGAGACTTTGGTATTTTAAGCCCACTCTCCTCTAACCCCAAACCAGCTGAAATTATTTTGCAGCAGTTTGTTGACCCATATTTCTAAAAAGGTGCGTGCTAAATACAGCTTTCACTTAAGTGTTGAAATAAATTAGCATTGACTGAGCAAATGCTACCTCAGGTCACCATCAAATGTAAGTTTTGTTGTCTGTTATATTTCTTGTTTGTTCACAGTAGATATTTTTCTGTTGTTTGGAACAAAATTCAACTTTGCCAGAGCAGTGGTCTTTGGAGTAAAATTACCTACAGTTAGCAGATGAAAACTGAAGTTGACCAGCTAAAATTGCACAGCATGTACCAGAGTGTGCTTTTTTTGGCACAGGCATTGGCCTTTTCCAAGCTCTAAGTTTAGTTTCAGAATTGGAAGAAAAATTGAAATTTTCTGTGAAACTGTATTTCTCTGCCCAAAATCATGACCAATGGAATACTGCACCTGCTGTGTATTCCAGAGTTAGAAATTTTCTTTCAAACCAGAAAACAGGATTGTCGAGATGTGCAGCAGATTTTGCTTCTACTTTTTTGATTATTCCTGGGATAAAAAAAACGAGATGTTTTTAGACAATAGGAATGAAATACAAATCCCCTGTATTTGCTATATCTTAGTACAAAATACATGGCAGAAGAAAATGGGAAGTTGAGGAAATTTCCTTTGCTGAGGAAAGAAATACTGACATCACCTTTTAATAAAGCAATAAAATCCAATTTTTCTCTAGGAAAAAAATGTTATTTTTCTTCCCAGTGATTTGAAGACCCAAGAAGGACCTTAATGTTCATAGAAATGAATGCATCTGAAGTCTTACTGAAGTTAAAATAGAATGGTTTTTTTCTCAATAAAACTAGCAAATATAACTCAAATCATGCAGAGGAAACAGATCAAGTAAGGAGGCATAGTTTTTATGCTTCCCCCCCCAACAGTATTTTCATATCTTTGAAAATATAAAATGGAAATTTCCATTTCTCAGGAGTAAGCTTGGCCAGTATGAAAACATCCGAACTCCTGATGCTGGGCAGCTAGTTAGAAGCAAGTATTTAGTACATCTATTTTTATGACATACGAAATTATTTATTAAGATAAAAGCATGATTTATAATTTGTCTGTGCACTTTGTTCAACTGTATTATTTGGAGCAATATGTAAATTGGGACATTTTGGAGCTTTCCTGTGTCGGTTTGAGGAAAAAATAGATTATCAAGAACTTACTTAAATTTGGCCTTGCTGCAGTGGGACTCAGCAAGTCAACATTTTGCTGTAGAGATGAATTCTTTTAGCTGCAGGTCATAAGACCAAGTAATGTCAACAGTGTCTGTTAAAAAGACACAAAAATCTGATTTAAGAAATGTGGTCTTAACTGGAGATGTATTCAAATTTTAGGGAAATACCACATTAATTATGATGGAGGTTTTGGGGAGAGTTAGACTGTAGTATTGCGTTGAGATGTCACCGAACTATTGGAATTGTAGAAACCATCTCAGTCGTACCACCAGACGTCACAGATTTTTTTGTTAACGTTATTGCATGTTCCCATTGGCTACTGTAAGATACAAACTAAAATATTGCTGTGGCCAGGAGGCATAAGGCAGCTGATACAAAAGCTGAGAGGAGGGGAAGGGCCCAGGCATAGTCAATAGGTTGGACAGAGCCCTGGCTCTCTGCTGTACACGCGGGGTTGAGCTGGCATGTGTGTGCAGCAAGCCCTAGCTTGATGGTTTTCCCTGGGAAATACCAGTCTCTGCTGGCTCACTTGCTCATGCAGATAGGAAATCTAATGCTCCCCAGCCACCAAACCTCTGCTGCTGATAATGTGAATTGTTGCAAACCATGTGTATTTCAAGAGATACAGGTTGGCCATTTCTGAAAAGTGTCTTTTGAACAAGAAACTGTTATTGGCGTGTACAGAATTCTTTGTCTTATTGGGAACAGTGCCACATCTTACAAAACCAGGAGGATTGCATTCTGCAAGTTTATTGCACATCCCTCTGTTACTATTCAAGGTTTTCATGGTTGTTTAGTGTCAGTTTTTGTCTTTTAATAGGATGTGTTCTCTTGTTTTACTGGAGTCCATAAAAATAAAGGTCAGATGCTTTTTCAGAGCTTCTGTATACTCATTTTGTAGATGAAGAGCAGTATGTTAACAAAATGCTAGTAATAATCCCACCATGTATATTGTTGCTGGTCTCATTATACCTGGTGTGATGTGTCTGACACCACAGTCCTTGAGAATAGATTAAAAAAGAGGAATATAATATTCATACCATTGTTTCCAGTTAATAGCTGTTTTATTTTAGTGAAAAAATTATTTAGGCTATATTTCCCCAAGTATCTGATCGCTAGCTATTTTGCAACTGGGACAAAGGGAGGGTGGTATTTTACTGATTTCTCTAGAGATAGCAAAACTTGGGCTAGTGAGATCTCTGGTGTTTGTCAGCTTGAGTCTCTCAGTCCAAGAGTGGCATTCTTCTGAACTATTCTTCTTTAGACTATTTACAGTCTGAAGGTAATGGGCAGGACCTCACTGCAAATTTTTAATAGGCCTGTGATCTATGAAACAGTACAATAGAGCTTCATATTAATCTGCCTTACTTAGCAGGTAGTGAGCTGCATGTCAAGCCTTGTGGTGACTATAGGTGGCTTTACAAATACAGTTGAGGTAAGGCATGATGCGGTAAGACAATACTTAAAAACATGCTTTACCGTGTCTGTTTGTGTCTGGGAAGTATTGACAATCTACTGCTGCTGAAATGAAGATGAAAGAGGTATTTCTGTTCTTAATAGCAGGAAGATCAAAACTACATGGAGATTGTATTGCTCATTGATTAGAGCAGATGTCTTCTGATGAGAGCAATTAAGTCCCCAGTTATTTGCTTTTCTCTCTGCTGGGAGTTGTCACTGGCCACTTGCTAAAACCATTATTGTCAAGCCCTAAGTCAGAATTTTTCCCCTGACAAATAATATACTCTGACAAGCATTTAATCAGCCTGTAGTACAGTAGTGATTAGTATCTGTGATAGCAAAGCAGAAGCATTATGTTCTGTTCCATATGTTATGTAACTAAATGTTAAAAACCATCTACAGTGTTGTGAAAACTTAATATATTGATTGGCTATTTATTCATACAGATAGCACTGTAATGAGAAAAATGTGAAATTATTTCTCTAGAAACTATTTCTGTGGTGTTTGCTATCTGCTGCTGTGGTTACTTCAGAATAATAAATTCTTATTTTAAAAGGTTTTTTCCTCTTTAATTTTCTGTAATGAAATGCTTTTCTCTGACATTTCTAAAAAGACTACTTCACTTTTTTGCAACTAAAAAGCCTATTTTTTAGCAGAGAAACACTTCTATGTAATTATGTTTCCAGCAACACATTGTACTATTAATACTCATTAAGAAATAATGGCAAAAGCCATCTCAAGGCTCAATTTGCATGCTTTGCCATTAATCTATTACAAACAACATGACTTGTCCAGATTTTCAGTTGTCTCTCTGACTTTGCTCTGGCAGCAGCAAGTGAATTCTGTATTTTGAAACATAGTAGCACCTAATTTGATAAAATGGCAGAAAAAGCAAGAAGAGGCCTGAAGATGGTAACTTCTCCCACGTGTAGGTGGAGAGTATTTGATAATCAGAATTTTTTTATTAAAAAGACATTCTAAATAATTTGCATAAAATACTTAACAGTAACAATAAGGCTTCCTAAAAAAACTTTTTTCTGGGGAAAGTTTCTCTTCAGATATTGGAGGACTATGCACTAGCTTCCGTTGCTAGTTGGAACAGATAAAACTCCAAAACTACAATGTAGCAATATAACATTGCCACTCCAAGATGTTGGTCAGTAATATTGCTTAACTGCATATTAATGCTTTTCTTTGGCAAATGCGAGTCAAATTGGAAAACATATGTGCCCCAGACGTCTGGAGTACTTAATCTAAATGTGGTTAGAGTGGGAATAAGGTGCATAAAACTGATGTAGGAAAGGGGTGGGGTCTTCTAATGATGTGATTTAATCTGACAGCCTACAAAGTCACCAATGCTGTTTTAGGCCCTGATTTGCTCCAATGTCACGTCTGTATGAATACACATGTATTGTACCAGTGTAACAGAGAATATCTTTAATAATAGACAAATTATTCATTGTTTTAGTGTTTTAGATAATTTCTAATAGATCACTAGGGCTTTCCATAGTGGCAATAAGCAGATGTGTATCTTTCAAATAGAGTATACTGAGTGTTCTAAAAGTATACTTATAGTATACAGTATGAAAAACAACTGTAGGAAATCTTAGTAGCAACCAGGGCAAATTTAAAAATTTAATGCATCTGTTTTCCAACAGTGACCAAAAGCGGATGAAAGATAGTGTTGATTAATTTTGCCTCTAGAATTTTGCTTGTGACTCTTCTGTATTGCTTTGGTTTAATAAGGGCCCCTTCAGTCTGTTGTGAAAGAAACTTTAATATACAGAATTAAAAACAATGGCATTCTATAAATAATATTAAATTTATTTTTCTTATGGAAGTAACTTCTGTAGTATGTTCTGCCACCAGATAAAGTTTAAAAATTGTCAGTCAGTTCTCAGATTTCAGAGGTTTGTGAATACTGTCCAATAACAAGAAAGATTTTATTACTCCTGAGAGAAAATCAGCCGTGTGTGTGTGTCATATGATTCAAATTCTTGGCAATATAAAGGTTAAATGAACTAATATTTCTCGTATTTTATGTTGAAAACTTATGTTGCTAAACATCTTTGTTTTGGAGGATTATAGTAGGTTTCTCTCCTTTCAGACTTTTATATCATGGCCTGCTTTTTGTTACTCAGTTTGACTTGCGTTCCTGGAAGTAGAGACTCTCAGAATTAATGTTTGAAGACCAGCAGTATTTGAAAATATTTTAAGGTATTTTAAAGCATAGAAAATATATCATGAAGAGAAATCATGGGAGTTTAACAGGGCCACACTTAATTCTATTAATTCATCAGTTATTAACAATTTGATCTTTTTCATTGTGTTGGACATAGTCATGGTATTATTTAAGTGAGAGAAAGGACATTCTAGTGTTTAAGGCTTGGACTTGAAACTTTCAGGTTTAATTCCATATTGCACTGCAGGTTTGGGTTTTGGGGGGTTTTTTTGGTCATAATGGCCACATCATATAATTTCTCTGGTCCATGGTTTATTACCCCCAAAGTAGAAATAACATTTTTTCTGTCCTGCTGACTTTTCAGGGGTCCACCTATAATGTTCTGGACTTAAAGAACTTAAAGTTCTTAAAAGAAGCTGCTATTTCTGAATCTTTCTGATGATGTCTTTTTCCCAAGAAATTGCAAGATACTAGAATGTCATTGCACATGGCTGAACTGATGGTGCTCACATAATTTCTCTACGAAAAAAGATGGAAGTACATTGTAAAAGATTGTATTGCTCATCTGTTTTTATTTTTCCTTTCTTTGCTCTGAGGAGCATACTGTTATATTCATCCAATCTCATTGGATGGCCACACAGTCCAGGAAAAATCCAGTCACAGGCATCTTTTTACAAAATCCAGAAAATAGAGTTTCTTTCTCTGTGGGATTGTCTATGTATGTAAGTATTCACCAAGTAGGTACATGCGTGCTGCTGTCACTCAACATTGCAGACTTTTTAACTTTATTACTGCTGCTAGAAGACCAGCCTACAGTTGCCTACTCTGCAGGTATCAAGGGAAATGACCACCTTGACATAGCAGTAGCCATTCCTCACTGGGCCAGGACTCTCCCTGTGGAGGTTGCAATGTCCAAGTAATTCCTTTCTGCATTACTTAGGGAGACTTGGTTGTGCGGTGATCTCTACAGGGAGGTGTCTGGCTGGTTCTGCATGCGTGTCCGGCCACCAAGGTGGTTGTCTCAAGTTGCATTGAACTGCTTCTGTGGTTTTAGTGAGGAATTTCTTTGATGACCAGGCAGCAGAAGACCATGGCTGCTTTTCACACTGGCACTGTGCCAGCAGAGGTGTTCAGGAGTGAGCTCGTGTGTGGCTGGGCACTTCCTGAATTGCTATTTCCCTGCAGACTTCTGAGACCCTGCTTCTGGTAATCTGGCAGCATTTGTGACTTCTGCTTGGACCTGCCCTCCGTAACTATTGTGCAAGACTGTTACTTCAAGACAGGAAAAGAGAAGGATTAGCAGTCATGAGAGTCCCATGCCGTGCTGTCCATACCTACATCTGCCTTCAGCCTCCCTCCCTCTCAGCTTCTCACCAAAACATCTTGTGTTCACACACTTCTTCCTCCCCTCTATGTATACACGTATGCATGTGCATACACAAGGCACAAGGGTGATACAGATAACTGTCAGCTACATAGAGAAATATATATACTAGTATACACATAAATATAAACTCAGTAGTAACACAGAAGTTAAAATAATCCCCAAGTCCCGCTATGATCAGAGTGTGAATGAGTGTGCATCTCGAACATACGTCTTGAGGGCTCTGGTTGTAGGGAATCCCCTGGTTTGCCCCAGGCCTCTTGCTGCTAATGTGAAAAAGGACCAGAAATGCCAGAATAAAAATGTGATAGTGTTCTCCTTTCTGTTGATATAACTTGCCATAGATACAACTTGTTTTCTGGACTGCAGGATGTGGGGATATTGGTTATGCATTCGTTATATTTCTACGCCCTTATCAGAGCAGGATTCAGCCTGGTTTTAAGGACCTCTGCTTAATATTTTATTACAAATATCAAATGATAGTGGGGTATTGCTTTTAATACAAGAACAAGCAGAAATACACGTGAGCAGCAGCACTGCTGGCTCCTCTGGCTGGTTGCAGCTTTGGGGCTCACAGTGGGGTTTCCAGCTGGGGCTGTGAACAGCCCAGGGTGCCCCGCAGCCCCCTGCTGCCCACAGCCACAGTCACAGTCTCACAGGGGTATTGTACAGCCGAAACCAAGGCCCTTGAAGCAAAACAGCAGCAACAAAAATAGGTATGGGAGGAGCTGTGATGATCTGGAAGAGTTTTTGGCATATTTGAGCAGATTTTACGTGGCATTTATGTAGCAATGTAGGCATTTTAGAAAAAAAATATAGGGTATGTTATCCAAACTGCAGACAGCTGGTCTGTGTCTGGGTTACATTGATTTCAGTCAGGTCGTATCTGGCTTACAGATAGGTTAATAAAAATGTGATAGCCTTTTGGACACAACCATAAGCACTAGAGCATCAGACACCAAATGAGAGTGTCACACCAAGTAGCCCCCTCGCGGGGATAAGGAGAGTGGTACAAACCTACCTGTCCCGGTTGTGTCTCTGGGATGTTCGTCAGCTAGAGCAGTCTTCACTCTTAATGGATACCTCCTGTCATTGGCCTTTGTTCAATCCTCCTGTATTTGCTGTTAATGCAGGGCATGCTTGCGTGTGTTTGCTCACACATAGGTATCTTATTGAAACCGTGTAGCTTCTTGGAGTGTTGACGTGGTAGGCTCTGACTGCTCTTAAGTGTTCATTACTGTTAATTGTGGCCTTGTGGTTGCCAAGTGTTCCTAATAACTCTGTGTTCTAAATATTTTTGGTCGTCTTGATGAAAAGCAGACATGTACTTATGCGCTACTCACTGCTGTAAATAAGACAAGTCTGGTTTAGGAATTGTGTTATACTGCTGTGTAGTTGCTCTCCAGCCTGTCTGTGAAAGAGGTGGACTGATGAAGGGTAGTAAAAAAGAAAAAAAAAAAGTCTTTGATGTTGGAAAGAATAGATGTTTTACTAATAGAATGACTTCTGTTTTTACAAGTTTTATATCTAATAAAAATATGGAAGGAACACATGGAATTTTGTTTTTATTTTAAATGTTATATCTGTATATAATGTGTATTTCAGTACAGGTACATAATTCCATATAGATTTGTGTATAACACTGTTAGGTATGTTTACATGTGCTTAATCTGTATTGAGTGTCACTTTACGTATACAATAAGTAACAAAATATTATACAGTATTGATGTACTGTACCCATTCAGTGAAAGTAGCTCTGTGGCCACCCATATGCACATGTGTATTTAGCTTTAGTGCAGTCTTTCATTACTAAAATGAAGGGGAAGAGTTTGCCTGTTGAACATAGTTTCACTCTCATCTTCCCCCCACTGCACTTCACCCTTCAAATAAGTGTTAAACTGAGGTAGCTGAAGTAGAGCAGCTGAAGTAGAATGCTTCTCTGCACTGTGAGCAAGGTGTGTGCTCCCTTGATCATTGATGATACTTAACTTACTGGAAGAAACATGCCATACAGAAGACTGGTTTGTTGTTTCTATAAGGAATTTTATGAAGTTGTCTGTTTTTAAATGCGTTATTTTGCAGGAATTTGCATAAAAGTACCGATGGGTGGCTGTAAGAACATCATCTTTTATTTATTTTTCACATACAGTCATTTCTAAAACAGAAAGAACATTGAAATATATTCAAAGTCTTCTAATCATTTCGTTGCTATAATGTTTGTATAACCATTGGTTTAAACAATTGAAATCTTGGCAACTTATATTCAAAAATTGAAGTGTGATGTTGAGATAAATACCATAAAACACAGGCCAGTTCTGGGTTTTGTCAATATCTTGTGTAAACTGCAACAAACGCATTAATACGACAAACAAAAAATAGTGACCATAGTTCGCATTTTAGTATTATTATTAAGGAAAAAAAGCTTAAGAAGTGATTTCTTTACAGTAATAGACCTACCTCTACAGTTACATAAACAAAAAGTGTGTGAAGTTATAGAACAAAAACAGAAAATTAAGGTATAAACAAAGGAATGTTTGACAATTTACATATGTTATAAAAAATTCTTGGAGCTGTTGACATTAATTTTCAATATTATAGCCCAGGTTTATGGCTTACATGAGGTTTTTTTTAGGATGCATGGGAAAATGCCATGTAAACATGCTACGGTGAAGATTACTTTTAGTAATTCCCCCCTATACACAGTCAGGGGGCAGGCTGTGGTATCTAGTGATCCAAAAAAGTATTTAAAAATAACTTCACCTAATGTCTATAGATTAAGGAAACAAACAAACAAAAACCACCAACCCCCATCCCCGCCTCTCCCCCCAATTCTTCAACTCTAAACTCCAAAACTCCACTTGGGAGCTAGGAATTAAAATTTGAATTGCATGTTTAATAGTCTAAAATCTACAATGTTTGTGAGTACAAATAGAATTAACTTTCTATCTCGATTATTCAACTTTTTAGAACAAAAGCAACTTATTTTGATTAAATTAATTCTTCTGGTCAGTTGAACAACTTGTAAAACCTTTGCTTTCAATGTTAATCAATTAAACATCACTTTAGAGAATAAATATCCTTTGTTATACCTAAATAAGTTGCTTACAATTGGCATGTAATATTCTCTATCCCTTCCAGGTGTATGGAATGAAGTATCTTACTAGATCATCTCTTACTGTAACTGTGGTAATAATAATACACTTAAAATCAACATGGATTATGAGGATGCCATGATTTTCAGCGCTTCTTCTTTAGAAACTTCATCTTTTTCCTTATCTGCATTACAATATTCTGTCTACCTCAAAACCATAGGCATCTGAGTTTTATGTATTATATATACCTTCAACAGTACTGATGATTTTAATTCTCAACAAATTTTCATTTTTCTTCACTTGCAATACCTTAATGTAATTGCTCATATTTTATATATTTTCCTATACTTCCAAGTCTCACAAAATTTCCACTTAGACAAGTACATTAGCGTTAGTACAATCTAGATTCACAGATAGCACAAAATATGATGCTACCCACAACATTTTCTTGATCAGCGTCTGTCTTATGTGCCAGCAGAAGCTGGGGTTCACACTCTTAAACCAAATAAAATCTACTGAATAATTTTTTTTGTATTAGAGCAGAGGCAAAACAAGTTGTTGTTTTGGACATTTTTTCTTTGTAAGAGAAAAAAATGTTAATGCAGGCAAAGCCGGTAGACTAAAACAGCCTTTAATTTATTGTTTTCAGGCCAAATTCAAGATTCTAGACTATCGATTTCATTGGAATTTAGCCTGTTATATTTATGAAGTTGAAAGGTGTAATTGCTTTTGTGAAAAAAAATTTAAAGGAAAATATTTATTTTAATGGACTATTTTGGAGCCTTGCCGTTGTCATTTGGGAATAGATGAAATACTAACCATATGTGGTTCTGTTTAAAAGCCACAGGCCACAACTACAGTTACGTTAACGCAATTTGTTACTCAGCCTCTGAATTGCATGTGTAAGAAAGTCATAGACTTTGATCCTGACTTGATTATGATAGATGGCTGTTATCTTCCCAATCCCCTATCCATTTAGCCTCCAGCCCTGCAGAGCTAGTTACCATGTAAAACATTTTCTGTGAAGAAACCTGATGCTAGGCTTGGGGTTTTTCAGTTACTTTTCACAACCTCTCAGGCATAGTCAGTACACCAGCAGTGTTGCATGGATCAAAACATGAAAACCGCAACTGCGGAGAAAAACCAAACCAGGGTGCTGAGAGGTGTTATGAGAATCACTTCTTTGATTATCCATATTTCAGCTAAACTTTAACGAAGGGCTACCAAATGCATTTTTCATGTGCTCACTGCAAAGAACTACTTCAGGATAATTTGGTATAAAAGTGCCATATAACAAAGATTTCCGTCAGTCTTGTCTAATTTCAAATTGAACGTACAACCTGCATATGAAAACAGTAGGCATCCGAACTGATTAACTTAAAATCAATCCAGCAAACCATAATTAACTATTCCAAACCATAATCATCTATTCATGGAAAATGGACTCATGGAAAGGTGTAAGATCCTACCTGAAGTCTACTCGAGAGTGCCATTTGGTGGTGTTCGTTCCTGGCTTCAAATCTGGGGGCATTCTGTGCTTAAAAGTGAGAACAGGTGTACTAAAATATATGAGCATTCCAATTACCACTTTTATACAGACATTCACTTTCTTCAATAGCCTACTTGAAATTCATGTCATCTGAGATCACCTAGGAGTAATCAAAACTGTGGGGAGTATTGCTGATTCTTGGATACGTCTTTCCAGAGCACGTTAAAGATTATGCAGCCAGAAATTTTCTGAGTATTCAACAAACATTTTTGAGGTTACGTGTTGTCCATTCAGGTTTTATCGATCTCCATAAATACTGTGTTTGGAGAAGGGGATTAGGATTTGTTGGGGGTGGAATGACTTCTTTTCCAAGTCAGCTTGAACCAAATAATGTTTAGCAAATTTACCTAAGTCAGCATATTTTCTTGGTGCGCATTATTTCCATGAGGAGTTTGAAAATTTTTTGTTTCAGTTACTGATAGTACATGCTCTTGGGAGCATGAAGAGAAACAAATGAAGATGCTTGCTAAGAGAGAGAGGGAGTATTACAGGGAATGTCAGATGTTCCCTGTTACCTCTTAGTAAAGGGACTATGTTCCACATTTTCCATCTTAACAAAAAATTAAAATATCCTACATCTATTCCTATCTCATTTTCAACATTTGAAACATAATTATGTACTTAAAATAAAATGAACAAGTGTGTAGCTCAGTTTTCTGGTCAGTAAAAAGAAGCTGACCTTAGAGGTCCTTGGGGGTAGTTGAAATTCTGGTGGAGCCTGTAATCTCCATGTTAGTGATGAAACATCTTTGGCTACTCAGGCAACAGTCTAATAAAAAAGAAATCATGAACAAATTAATTTTCAATGAAGTCATTTGCAGTCAAAACCTAAAGACTTTCAAAATTCTCCAATAAAAGTTTTCCTGAATAAAGGCTTTAAAAAACTTACTGAAAAGACTGTAACCAACATTTGATCATGAACTTTAGTATCTAGTGCAGAAACCTTTATCTTGTACCATACCACTGTAAAGCTTGGTTCTGTCACAATTTTGTATGAATATGTCACTTCTTAGAAATAAAACCTGAAGTACTTATTCAAAAATGAATTTTGATTAGCAATGTATGCAAGAACTATAGTGGTTAGAAGTATTTAAAATCCATGTTATTAACAAAAAATGTTGATATATTTCTTTTTCCTAGTCAGCATGCAGCTTTTCAGTTCAGAATAGATGCCCCTGGAAGCAGCTAAAGCAATGTTCTTTGTGCTTTCTTGGTCTCCTTGTTATTCATTTCTGTATTCTTTTCACTGTGTTTGGTAGTCATTTTTGGCAGTCATTTTTTGGCTAGTATGAAATCTCTTGCATTTATTTTATCATCGCTCCACAGTGATTTCTCCAACTTTTTTTTTTTTTTCTCCTCATGACAGACAAACAACTTTACTAATCATTATTACAAAATAGTTGCGTCTGTTTAGGAAATCACATCAGTAAAAGACATATCTGGAAACAAAGCATGTACAAGGGCATGTAGTGATAGGACAAGGGGTAATGGCTTTAAACTGAAAGAGGGCAGATTTAGATTAGATGTAAGGAAGAAATTCTTCACTGTGAGGGTGGTGAGGCACTGGAACAGGTTGCCCGGAGAGGTTGTGGATGCCCCATCCCTGGCAGTGTTCAAGGCCAGGCTGGATGGGGCTTTGAGCAACCTGGTCTAGTGGAAGGTGTCCCTGCCCATGGCAGGGGGGTTGGAACTAGATGATCTTTAAGGTCCCTTCCAACCCAAACCATTCCATGATTCTGTGTTTCTAAACCTGATGTTTTGAAACTCTGCAATTCAACTGAGAGGTGTTTCCTTAATTTAAGATTTCTTCATGTCTTGATTTGAGACACTGTTAGGTTGTAGAACTTTTATGTATTCCAGAAATTGTTGCAGTACTGTAGACTCTGCTATGATCATCTAATGATTGCCACTACTACCATATAGATTTCCTTTATCTCACTTCCCTGATTACTGGTATGCTAGTAATAGTTGGCAGGTAGTATGCTTTTCTGAATACTATACCTTTAAATTTATTTTTTTGTTAACTTGGTGTGTGCCCGGATGAAGTAATCATATTATTTTAGATATACAAAAACTTCCATTCATGTGTTGATCTCACTAAGTTAATTATTATTATGAGATAGGGTAATCCTTATTTTCTTGTGTACTGGCTGCAGTGATGCCATTATTAAAAACTAATGAAATAAAAATGCAACACATAGTATATTTCTGTACTTAACTCATTCAGCATGAAGATAAAGGATTTGGGTCAAACATTTAATGACAAGGTATTTTCTAGAGATTTTCATCAAAATCAGATGTGCAGCACCTCGTGTTATTGTTACAGCAATGGTGAATTTTGGCTGACACTTAGCTGTCATGTTTAAGGTCAGAAAAAAATCATGTACTTCGAAGGCAATCATGAATTGTTTTGAAAACTTGGGAAACTATTTTTGTAGTTGCGTACCAGATACTTGGTAAATTATCACAAAAAAGTAAGACCTTTTTATCTTTGCGTTCTTGTACTTTGTAAAAATTTATCAAGTTTAACATACTTCTTGAGACAGCAGCTGTATCTAACTATTGGACATATACCTTTATTTAGTATTTTATAAGACATTATATATTCAATATATAATATTAAATTTAATTTTTAATAATACCTTTTAGCTTATAATATAAAACTCTGGTGCTTATCAGTCAGCTTTTTCCTTATTTTATTTTAAAAATAAACATAAATATTTAAAATCAGCTATTGTAAGATAAAAATACTTAATTTTCCCTTTATTGTTATAAAAATATGATATTAGCAGATTACTTTCATGCAGATATTCCCAGCTATAGAGTTAAATGGAAATACTATAATGTGGTCTAAACTTCAGTGATAGCCAAGGGGGTGGGGAGACGAGAGAGGTTGTTTTGGAGAAGAGTGAGACTAATGTAAGTATTTATGAATTTAATTTATTACTTCATTTGTGTAAATAAAATATAACATAAGATCAATTGCAGATTGAACTGTGAATGCAAAATGGTGAGATAATTTTTTGACAACATGTAATGTTTGTTTATAGTGACAGAGGAGCTTTGTCTTCTCACAGGGAGGAGGCTATTATTAGTCCTCTACTCAGTTGTGGTGCATCAAAATGATTTCCATTCACACAATCAAATCCTTGGGATGCATTACCTGGCAAAATAGCTTATTTTCTGCACCTCACTGAAAATACAGCAAGTTTGCTGTTCAGTTCATGTGCCCTTATTCAGGTGGATCCAGTGGTACTGCTGCAAGTGCCATGCTATGTGTTTGGCATCCTTTCTTCCAGGCTGACTTAATCTGTTTACGTACTGTGTGCTCTCTGGAACAGCTTGGACTGCATGTCACTACCCTTCCTATACACCACTGCATCATCTCATTCATGTGTCTCACTCCACAAATGGGCATCAGTATACTACACAGTAGCATTTGTACTGTGCTTGTGCATCTATCTCTCTCACTGTGTTCATATAGAAAGCCCAGATCTTTATTATTTATTATTTTATTTTCTGTGGAGAGGAGAAGGTTCAAAGAAGGAGAAGGATGGTACATAAGAGTATTTGAAATTTTCATTGAATTTTTTACTAAGATCACCTAACGCGATGTCTCACAGTACTGAATCAAAAGCTACACTGTTAAATGTCCTTACAAAACAGCAAAGAACAAGATCCAAAAATTTCAGTAGCATAAGGAGCTTGGGTAAAATGTGGCCATCAGACACTAGCATGGTACTGAAAGAGAAGGCAACAGGGACTGTGGGATTCCTGTCAACTCTGATAGTAAAGGTCTTCCTGAAAGCCTAAGGATTTCTTTGCTACTTAGAATTTTAGGTAAGATAAAAGGACTGAGAGGATGGTGAAATGTATCAGAATATCTGTTTGTATTTCTTGTTAGGAAGAGACAGATTAGAAATATTTGTCTTTTGAGACATCACATTTTTGTCTATTGTACATGGCTGACAGTTCATGCCGATAGAGTGTGTTTCATTCATTATACACACTAAATAATGCCATATTGTCCAGAAATTAGATATTGATCTTCAGAATTCTATCCTGCACTCATTTGGTAATTTGCTACCACATTCTCCAGAATTGGAGTCTTGATGTTTTTAGGATGCCAAAGCCATTGCTAATGCTTAAACTTCTCACTTTTTATTTTCGCTACCCACTCGTTTTTTGGGTTTTTTTCAGCCATTGCAATCTGGCTTATCCTTCTGAAAGCTCCAAATATGAATTGTGTGGAAGGAATTTCAAATACCATGAGTGTAGCTGGGACTTAATACTTCACTAATATTTCACTGTACCCCCAAGCTGCCTTTTATGAATCTTTTCATTACCATTAACTGTGCTTTTTGCATTTTCCCCTATAATTTTGAGAAGATAAGAACAGAACAGAAAGGTGTTTGGAATAAAACCCTCAGGAAGGAAGATCAGATAGCCTAGGAGAAGATCTCTCAGGGTTTTAAAATGGATTAACTGGCAACCCAAAAGCTGGCAAAGAAGGCTTTCTCTGTGGCTAGTTAGCTGGATATTGCTACTAGCCGTGATTTAGAAGGCTATGGAACAGAAAAGGATCATACCAAGATTTTGTACAATTCGTATTAAAGAAACGGTTTTGCTGGAAGGCAATGCTACAGCAAAGTTCCCTACTACACTTCTGCTTCTTTGGTCTATGCAGCAAGCTCAAGGATTTCTTCTTTCATCTAGTAGTGTTTGCCCTGCAGAACTGTTTTTACAGAGAACAGCAATTTGTTTCAAGGACATCCAAACATGCCTCTTCAACTAGATGACAAACCAGTATGTTTTGGGAGCTTACTTTTTCAATTCTGTAACCAAAGTTGGAGGAGTTACTTCATGGAATTCTAACCTTCATATATCCTGGAGCCATTTGAAAATCCCAGAGAAAAGTATCAGTTCAACAAGTTTTAAGACTGAAAGAGTCAGAGGATAGTTTTACAACTGCCAGTTTAAAATTGGTTTACTGTTTCTTCTGTTGTTTTTATTTATCTCTCAGAAAACATGCTTCACACTTGGTTTTGCTTGTATTCTTAGAAAAGCAAACGCTTTATTAACATTAAAGGAACAAATTTTAATAGAAGTTTCATAAGAAACAGTTCCCACATCTCACATGCACTTACCATGCTTGTATTATTGAACGGCAAAGAAGTGTAAGATTTCAAAAATCTGTATCCATATAAAAGAAGCTGCTGCCCATGCACTAGAAAGTACAATCTGAATACTTAAAATACTTCACATCAAGTTAAATAAAAATACTATATTTTTCTATGTTTTCTTTTCCATAGCTTAAATATTTGTATTAGAATGTATATATTTCATTGATGAATGTTATCTTGGAGGGGGCACTATACTAAATCAGGCAGCTCTTAAAGTCTCTGAATCTCTTGGGCTTTCCAGGCTTTGCAACAACATTCTCCCTTGATCATACAGATTCAATGTGTTAATCAAGGTGGACACTGCTCTACAACGTGCTATCTAATCATGCATAACATGTGTCCTTTGGTTTCCCAAATTTGCTTTAGGTATTCTTTTCTATGAACCATTTATCCTTTAAAAGACTTTATCAGCCAGAGTTATAAAGCCTTAAATTTGCTGGGAGTTTTTTCTCCAGAAAAATGGGATATTTCTGATAATTGCTTTAGTAGCATGATATTTTCATGATGTGGAATGAGCCTATTCTGATGCTGCTACAAGGTTGATTTTTGGATTAAGCAACTTGTACAACAGCTTGTATTAAAGTTGTTAAAACTGCAACTACTCTTTGAAACATAACAGGAAAATTTACATTCCAGTCCATTAAGGAACTGAGAGGTCTGGCAGCAGGGTTGACAACAAGGGATTTTAGGTTCTGTCGGACTCACCAGTGGAACTAATACAATGCGTCATTTGTGCCTAAGCATGGAAAAGCCCTTGCTGGCTGAATTCAAGATTCACAACCTTATAATAAGCAGAATTACCTCAAAAAAACCACAAAACCCCCCTTTGTCATCCTTGAAATTCTGCAGCCATTGCAGGTCATTCCAGAAATATCCTCTTCCAGCAGCTGACACTTGTTTCATGAACCTAGAAATGGAGCTGCACCAACAAAGCTGATCCAAGAAAACTTCTTCCAGAAGCAGCTGGTCATTGTCGTTCTTGTTGTCCTTTGGTGCAGCTGTATACAGACTAACTGGTGCCTCTGCCAAAACTGTAGCAAAGCTTCTCAGTACTATCAAGGTTGGCGTAGAAAAACTGAAGCTGTCCGGCAATGAGATGTCAAATACATATTGAAAAGAGACTCCACTTTTGGCAGTTTGTGAAAAATGCGTCTCCCAGAGGCAGTGTTACATGCACACAAACATGTACTTCGGTTCCCAGGGGCACCTGCCAGAACCCTGTGGATGCATTCAGTGTATATATATAAATTTTAAAAAAAAAACACCAAAAAAAACCCCCAAAAAACCAAACAACCTGGCATCAGCTTTCTCCAGTAATTTTGGTCTGTGGTGGTTGAGCACTGTGTTTTCCCTTTATATACTTATTCTTCTGGGCTTCTTTCAGTTCTGCATTCTCCTGACAGTTTCCGTCTCTTGGATGAGAGCCTTAAACTCTCTAAATTGTTTTGTTCTTTTGCCCCTGCTATGAGTGTATCTCTTGGTGAAAGTAATGTTTTTAACATTTTTTACTTGGTACAAGATATTCTTTCCCCTCCTGTCTCCCATCGGTCTTACGCATTGTTTCCAATTATTTACTCTTTACCTCATATAGTTCCTTGAGGAACTTAATGTCACTACTGTAAATCTGTTTACTTCTTCTGCCTGTTGCTTTTCTTATAATTTTTTTTTTTTTTTTTTTGCATCAAGGTACTTCATAGTATTTCCATTTTGTCTCATGTTGAGTGTCTGTTCAATTCAACTGCAATGTTATCTATTTTACCAATTCCTTGGAGCTGTCTATACTGTACAGAGTTTGCTGATATCTGCAAACACCAACAAAACAAGGTAATTAATTTTGCACCTTTTTCTGAATTTTAGGGCACGGTCTTGGTTTGACATGTATAAACACAGCACATGGTTCCAGGTGCTGTTCATGTTCATGCTAATGTTACCCTGTCCCTCATGCAGAACTTTGCATTTGTCTTTGTTGAAGTTCAGGAGGTTCTTGTCAGTCTGTTTCTGACAGGCTGTGATGCCAGTTAGTAGCAGTCCTGCCCTCCAGCATATTTACCACTCTCCCAAACTTGGTGTCATCCAGAAATTTGATGAAGATGCATTTCATGCCACTTTCCAGGTTGTTAATGAAAACATTAGGTGGTATTTGCCACAGTATCAACCCCTGAAAACATGACTTGTAACCACCTGCCCGTTAAACTTGGAACCATTGACCACTGTCTTTTGAGTCTGATAGTGCCATCAGTTTTCCACTCTTTCATCTAGACCATATCTCCCCAGCTTGCCTAGAAGGATACCAAAGGAGCATGTGTCAAAAATCCTGTTAAAGCCAAAGTAAATGAGATGTGCTGCTCTTTCCTCAACTATGGAGCTTGTTATTTCATCATAGAGGTTGATCCATTTTCCCTTGGTCAGCCTGTGCATTCTGTTCTTAATCACTTTTTTGTTCTTCGTTTGTCTGGAAATGCCTTCTATGAGGACTTGCTTCCTACTGTCCAGTCTGTAGATCCCCCAAACCTGTTCCTTGTCTCCTTTGAGGTGTTGCCCAAGGTTTTAGAATCATAGAATCATAGAATGGTTTGGGTTGGAAGGGACCTTAAAGATCATCTAGTTCCAACCCCCCTTCCATGGGCAGGGACACCTTCCACTAGACCAGGTTGCTCAAAGCCCCATCCAACCTGGCCTTGAACACTGCCAGGGATGGGGCATCTACAACCTCTCTGGGCAACCTGTTCCAGTGCTTCACCACCCTCACAGTGAAGAATTTCTTCCTTACATCTAATCTAAATCTGCCCTCTTTCAGTTTAAAGCCATTACCCCTTGTCCTATCACTACATGCCCTTGTAAAAAGTCCCTCTCCAGCTTTCTTGTAGGCCCCCTTAAGTACTGGAAGCCTGCAGTAAGGTCTCCCTGGAGGCTTCTCTTCTCCAGGCTGAACAACCCCAACTCTCTCAGCCTGTCTTCATAGGAGAGGTGCTCCAGCCCTCTGAGCATCTTTGTGGACCTCCTCTGGACTCGCTCCAACAGGTCCATGTCCGTTTTTGGTTTGTTTGGGTTTGGGGTTTTGTGGTTTTTTTTGGGGGGGGGCAGCAGGGGGTTTGTGTTCTTAATTTAAAAAAAAAAAAAAAAATTCCGCTCGTCCTTTCCTTTCTATGTGTCACCAAGGTACTTCACTTTGTGTGTAGGATGATGTGGATCCCTGATTCTTTGAAAACTGGTCCACTCATCTCGCCAGCCCTCAGTGCAAATGAGCGATCTTCAAAAGGTTTCTGCATCTGACGTCCTCCAAACGCAGCCAGATTGCCTCCCACACTTGCTGAGCTGCAGTTGCTAAACTGGGAAGCAAGAGATGCAAAATCTTAGTCTCCTGATTTTTATCTTCTGGATGTAGCCATTTATAATCTTCAGTGCCTCATCTTTGGTCTGTGTGATCTTTTCCTGCCTCCACGACGAGGGTCTTCTGGACTGGTGATGTTTCACCGACAGATGTGAACATTGTACTTTGCTAGGCTCCCCTTGGCCATTCTTCTTACTGCCATTGGGCCATTTCTACCAGCTGGCATTTCTGATGTGGTTGAAGTAATACACATGGCTGGAGCTGTGGCTCATGTGCTTCTCCCAGCCCGTGGGCAGCTTCTCCTCCTCCACCATCTTCCCTTGGCTGCGCCTCCTGCACCGCACGTGCCTGGCCTGGCCCCAGAAAAATCCGTTTCCCCGGAAGATCAGTTACAATTGGCAAGGTACCTATAAGAAACTGTCTCTCAAGGGGAAAACTCTGGGGTTTAGTTCTCTTTTCTAAGATGATGTCAGTGAGGGTTTTTAGCATAAATAAAAATTATTTTGCTATCACGTGCTATTCAATAGAAAATTTTCAGTGAGCCCTACTTCCAAGTTACATTTCATCAGCCATTGTTTGTTCAATTTGTCTATAGTGAACTAGACCCAGAATCTTTTGGTAATTGATTTGAGCTGAGCGTCAACTCTTTGCATTTCAGAAGATAGATGTAAAATTCCACCTCTATCCAAACAATATGATTTTTCAGTGAATCACTTTACATACCCATAGAAATCTGATACTTTTTTAAAAAGGTGTTAATTCCTGTTAAGTTGTAAAAATTGTATAGCATGTGCACTGATGTGATGCATTTTTATTAAAAGTATATGAAATAAGAAAATCGCATGAAACTTAGAGAAGACCAATACAATTAAGTTAAGCAAGATTAATGTATTCTTATATGTTTGAAAGTTTGTGACTGCTTATAATTTAGAAGAGACACTGCTGCGCACTGAATGAATGATAGAATGCATAAGAATGTGTGCTGTGTACTTGTGAACTGATTCACTAATAGATAACTGGACTATACTGGAATATTGCATCTATTTTAATAGTTCTTCTCATATTTTAAGCATTTTTCTGTTGTTCCTTAACTCAATTAACCGGACTGTCTGTTAAGGGGTTTACAAAGTATCCTGTATTTATGTTTTGCAGTCACTGCCTAAGTGCTTTGGTCTACCGGGGCTTTAGGAGTACACTGCAGTTTGTAGTTATATTATGAATTAATCACCCCTTTCCAACTGAGTAGTTAATGGATATTGATCACTGTTTTGTCATGAATTGCAATGTATTCTATCATTTGAATGTTGTTTGTCAAGTATTTTTTACAAATTACTGTGCAGGACCTTGTATCACAGCTGGTGTAGTTTAAGGTTTGGACAGAGTCACTGTGAATGAAGCCCTGCTGTGAAATAAAAGTCAAAAGGCATCTTGGCATCCCAACCATTTCCTTGGGAGAAGATTACAGCCTAAGTATGTTGAACTTTATTGCCATGGGCCTCATGACAGTATTCAGAAACACGCATGGCATTTCTGTTAAAGAAACTCAGATGTGCTTAGGCGCAAGGGATGGCATTCTTGTGTTTATCAGTATCTTGCAAAAAAAGTTAAATGCTTTTATGCTTTTGGGGTACAGTAAAAATACATTGAAGAATGTGTAATTTATGCACATAAAAATTGAGGTTCCTGATTTCCTAAACATAATTTGTTATGAGAAGGAGGAAATGACTAATCTCAACCCTAGACAGAAATGTATTTATTGAGAAAGAAGGGGGGGGGGGGGCGGACTTGACAGCTCTTCTTTGAGTAAAATGTTGTTCCTTGTTTTGACTTGCTGTGAGATCAGAAGTACAATGAAGCTGCATAGAGAAAATATGCCGCATTTGTTAACTTGCGAATGTGCGGAGTAAAGCAAAAGGACACTTAAAAATCAATGAACATTATGCTCTTGTGTAATTCCATCTAAATTCCATCAATTGAATTCTGTCCCTTATACCACTATGTTTCAAGGACAGACAAACCTATGAGAATTCAGAGCCAGGTGAAGACAAATATGAAGCTCTTCAGGAAGTAAAATCCTTCTAAAATGGAATTGGATCTCCTGCTACCTGGAATGGCAGGCCTACAATATCTTGCATCCTGTCCTTGACATGATAGGTTTCTTAATGAAACAGTCATTATGAAATAGGCTTCTAGTTGGGCAGAAAGACCACAAAGTCAAAGCAAATCAGTGAGGATTCTTCTGGATTGGGTGCAGTTCCTTTGTCTTCTGTGTTGGCACTCATATGAATGTAATGGCCGTAGAGGACAAAGTATTACATCTGGCGTGATTCAGAGCACAGGTGAAGTCTGTCTAATATGGACTTTGTGTTGAATTACTGCTGTCAGATGGTAAGCAGGTAGCAATCTGAGAAGTTGCTCCTCAAAAGCCCAAAGTGTGATTCTGGTCAATGTTGAACCTGGAAACAATAGACAATAAGAGTGTACATTTTTGTTTTTATTAACTGAGAATCACTGCAACGGTGTTTAAGTAGAACAAAAGTTAAATTAAAAGCTTGTGTTAATGAGTAGCATGTAAAATGTGCTAGGGTCATTTATGAAGGAAGAGGTGGTTTTGTGAGTTAATAATTTTGGAAGACTGTATATATCCTTATGAAAATGAGAAGTATTAAAAGCAATGAGAATTACATAAGGCAGTATTTTCCAAGTTTTGAGTGTGTTCTTGTAGTTCTGCTGATAGGTAAGTCCACAGGTTGTCAGCTATATGTCTTTCTCCCATCCCGTTTTTCCAGTCCCAGAAGAGTTGCACTTAACAAAATTGTGGCTGTCTCAATAAGGTTCGATTTCACCTTTGGTGTCAAAAAAAACCAACCACCAAAACTGTGATCCCGTTATAAAGCAGAGCAGCAGACAGCAGTGATGTTAACTTCACTAGGCAAAACTGTATATGAATGTTAGAAAGAAAGTAACTGCACATTAGTTTTCACTGAAAAAAAGAACAATTTTATGATTTCAATAAGAAGATCTAAACTTTCTTTTGAAGTTAATTATATGCTGTTAGTAATAAGTAATGTAAGTAATTAGAGTTATGTTGGCATTTATTCCAACAAGTATGTCATTCTGACTACTGCTCCAGATGATGGCTTTATCTGTGGAGTTAAAACTTGTAGTTTAAATACTTTTAAAAGTTACATTGGAAATTCCAAATAGGACTATGGTTTTTTTTCACCGTTCTTTCAAGGCAGCATATGATTGTATTAGCTATAGTCAGTACATTGTGAAATTGTTGGTTTATTTACTTGGATTTTTAACTCTGCTGAGATTGAATATAAAGGACATTGGTCATAACATTGATTAACATGGAATAGGTTTTCTTTGATAAAAACTACCATTTTTAATAGTTCAATTGCATTAATATTGTATTTATATATGGATGCATAAACTTTATTCAGTTTATCTCATGAAAAGGAATGATTTTTCTAAAATCAGCTCATTACAATTCAATTCTAGTTTTGAATTACATTGCAGTTCTACATGGTGAATCCCTATTCCTTTTAACAAGCAAAGCATTTTTTCTAAACTGGACTGCTGAATTTTCTTACTACTTTAGATAAAAAGAATAGTCTTGTGCGTTAAGTTTGACAGTTTATATTTCCAAAATATAAACTGCATCAACAATAAAAATTCCATGTTTCATTATAACTCTGCCCATGTAATATATCTGTAACAATAAGGATTAAATCCTGGCACCACTGAAATCATCTGTTGAATTTAGAACCAATATTCCACCTGTAATTTGCAGCCAATGTACTGCACGTTGTTTATGGTAACCTTACGCATGCTGACTTAACAAGTCTTGTCTTAGTGCTTTAAAAATATATGGCTCTAAAGTTACTGGCATTTTTTTCTTGATTCATTATGGGCTTAGTCCTGCATGGTGATGAATGCTCTTGGTCTTCATGAAAATTGACAGCATTCAATACTTCTCAAGAGGGACAATGCAGCGTTGAGGGTTTATTAAAAATATTTTGGCAGTATTTTTAATAGAGCATACATGCATCATACTGTACTGCCAAAAAAGTATGGATCAAGCACTGCCATGTTTAGCTTTTCGGTTTGAATGCATTCACTGCATGCTATGTTAATGTCATGCAATAGTCAGGCCTGCGGGTAATTCCATTTATAGTGCCGCTTAATGTAAAGCAAAATTGGGTCCCAAGTTTTCAGCATACTCAGATTTCTGTAGATTATTAAAAATGTGGTGTCTGTTTGAAAAGCTTACTGCCCAAAGCAGAATGCAGTTTAACACAGGAAACATGCTGTATCAGCTAGCAATTAACGAGACTATCAAGATGGATTTAAAAAGAAAATGGCACTCCACATGTTATCAGATATTTAATATATCTCTCCTAGACTTTTATCATGTGATTAAGAGAAAGCAGAAATCCATAAGTATCAGTTGTTATTTACTGCAGTCTGTTGTGGTGGGTTGACCCTGGCTGGATGCCAGGTGCCCACCAAAGCCGTTCTATCACTCCCCCTCCTCAGCTGGACAGGGGAGAGAAAATATAACAAAGGGCTTGTGGGGAAAACAGACTCAGCTTGGGGAAAATTAACTCAATTTATTACCAATCAACCAGAGTAGGGTAATGAGAAATAAAACCAAATCTCAGAACACCTTCCCTCCACCCCTCCCTTCTTCCCGGGCACAACTTCACTCCCGGATTCTCTACCAACCCCCCCAGTGGTGCAGGGGGATGGGGTTTACAGTCATTTCATCACACGTTATTTTCTGCCGCTTCATCATCCTCAGGGGCAGGACTCCTCACACTCTTCCCCTGCTCCAGCATGGGGTCCCTCCCACGGGAGACAGTCCTCCATGAACTTCTCCAACGTGGGTCCGTCCCACGGGCTGCAGTTCTTCACGAACTGCTCCAGCATCAGTCCTTTCCACGGCGTGCAGTCCTTCAGGAGCACACTGCTCCAGCGTGGGTCCCCCGCAGGGTCACAAGTCCTGCCTGAAAACCTGCTCCAGCTTGTGCTCCTCTCTGCATGGGTCTGCAGGTCCTGCCAGGAGACTGCTCCAGGGCGGGCTTCCCACAGGGTCACAGCCTCCTTCGGGCACCCACCTGCTCCGGCGTGGGGTCCTCCCCGGACTGCAGGTGGAGATCTGCTCCACCGTGGACCTCCCTGGACTGCAGGGGGACAGCCTGCCTCTCCGTGGTCTTCCCCACGGGCTGCAGGGGAATCTTCGCTCCGGTGCCTGGAGCATCTCCTCCCCCTCCTTCTGCACTGACCTTGGTGTCCGCAGGGTTGTTTCTCTTACATGTTCTCACTCCTCTCTCCGACTGCTGTTTCTGTCTGTCCCGCAACTTTTTTTCCTTCTCAAAAATGTTATCACAGAGGCACTACCACTATCGCTGATGGGCTCGGCCTTGACCAGCGGCGGGTCCATCTTAGAACTGGCTGGTATTGGCTCTGTCGGACACAGGGGAAGCTTCTAGCAGCTTCTCACTGAAGCCACCCCTGTAACCCCCCCTGCTACCAAAACCTTGCCACACAAACCCAATACACCTGTTCAGGACGGTATGTAAGCTTGTGCTTAACTGTCACTGTGCTTCACTGACTTCGGCTTACTCTTGCAGTCAGTGGGACGTAAAAGGGTTCTTAAGGACTTTGTTGAATCTGGGCCTGCACCTTCAGTAGCAGATCAAGGAGGAACCTTTACCTGGGGTGGATTTTCTTAGCTGTTCATCGCTTGGTCAGACTGTGGAGGGCTTCTCAACTTAATGACAACATACAATACCTTGTTTTCCAAACAAAAGTTCAGGTTGGTACTTGTTCTGAAGTCAAGAATGAGGAGAAGAGTTGCCTCTTCTCTCCAGTACCAGAAGCCTAAGCCAGCTACCAGATTCCAGAAGCAATCAGTGCCTTACCAGATACTAGCAGTCCCATGCATCCATCCAAGCGGTCAAAATCTGTAACTTCCTAGCTGTCAGTTCTGCAGTGTATTGGCAATATCTAACCACCAATGTTTTGCTGCATTTTTAAACTGAGCGGAACATAAAAGTAAGTCACATGTATTATCGAAGTAAGTAATATAAGGAAAACCATTCTGATTTTATTATTCACTTGTCAATTCAGTATAGCAAAACTATTTTAAATGTACATGAATTCCTGTAACACTTCCAATTTGCTACAGAGTTCAGCAACTATCTGAATATATGATCAGTGTGGCCAAAATAATGTGCCAGGTCTTCACTCAGTTAGGCATGGATTCAAAGCAGTACTCTGCACGTGGCATCGTTGAAGTCCATGTTTCACTGTTAGAAGTCATTGTTCTCAGGAAATTAATTTGCTGAGAATAATTTCTGTTCCCCAGATGTGTTTCAGCCTCATTTTGTGCAAATTAGGGGGGACCAGCTTTAATTATTTTATGGTATTTGATTTGTCTACTTCTGTAGCAGTAGTAAGAAATATTTTTCATAATTGATAAAGACATTATTATATAAAAGGCAGATGGATTGCTTTGTTTCAGGAGTCTAAATTAATTGCATACAATACATATATGACATTTTCCAGTGCTTTGATTTGCCTGTAAAATTGAGAAGCTAAGATTTCAGTGCAACATCTCGGTTAACTATCTTGGCATTCTGTCTTACAGCAACAAAGCAGATAAACAGTTAATTAATGTCACTTTTCTTAAAACAGCAGTATTATACTTTATTCCTAACTGAGATCATTTTACATTTCTTGTCATGTGCTGGAGAAGAAAAAATATATAGAGATAATACTTCCATACTATGAGTCCAGGGGGTACTGCTGACATAGAATACGTGAAGAATTTCATACTTGCAAGAACGAATGGAAAAATAATCTGCTGTGTTGTTTATGTGGTGATGATATATATCTTTGAGACATATGTTAGCTCTTGGAATATTGAATGCTCTCTAGGTGAAGATACATTGCTCAGTTTTTATAAAGATATTTTTATGTATATTTTGGGTAAAAGCCAAAACTCTTACAAATAATTTCAGCTAAGGGATTAAGTAGATAACTTGAAACAATGAGGATGGATCATTTTATACCTGGTTATAAATAAGCATGTACAGAAAAAAGATATGTATTTCTTTGAAAACTGTTGAGCATTCCTAAACATTGTAAAGTCTCATTTTAAATAGGAAGTTTTTTGATAAAGTGAAAAAATATTAACAATATTTACCATAACCTTATATTAAACTACAAATACATGTGCTAAATTCCAAATGGGGGTTAAGGATATGGATAACAATAGGAAATAATACAGAAATTGAAAATGAAAAGCAGCTGAGGCTATGTCGTTCAGTCTTATTGTTCTGACATCTTACAAACTAATTGGGGTTTTTTTATATATGTCACAATACTGAAATGCATCATTAAAACATATATTGAGTTTCTCAGTGTCCACTTTTCTTACTGTTTTCATCTACCAGATTGGAATGTGTTACGAAGTGTGAGCATTTGCACACCTTTTGTTTTCCATGCACAGTTAGCATACATGCATTCATGCAGAGTTAGACATGTTAAAACATTCACTAACTGCAGAAGTAAAGCTTCACATCTATGAACTTGTTGTACACCTTTTCAGAATACATATGTAAGTAGTTTTCTGAATGCTACTTTATTTACCTGTGTATAGACATTGATATTCTGTTCAGGTGAGCTTGATTAAAGTAACAGAAGGTGAAGTATTTGTTATTGGAAAATCACAAAGGATGAAATGGACTTTTGAAGTAATGAGAAGCAAAATAGTCTTGTGATGAATTTTTTGGTCTATTGTTTTAAACCTGCAGTCCATAATCACTCGGCAGCCATTTAAGAAGAGTGACATGAATACAAATAACATCCTAATGATCCTTAACATGATGGTTCCTGTAATGCAGATTTTATATTTCTGCTATCACAGTTGGCTGGTGCCAAGTTTTTGCTAGTTGCTATGTTTTAGAGAACTCCGATATGAGAAGAAGGCATAAATGAAAAGTCTGGCAGAGGAACACCTGAGATATTTAAATTTCAGAATTTGGTCAGATGTTATAGATAGGTAATAGGAGTGTGATTTGAGTTGGAGGGTGCCTGTTGTAAGAATGAATGTTAAAAATCTTGAAATAAATTGTTCAAATGGAAATGTTTTGCCATTCATCATCCAGGGGCACAATGGTGATACGTTTGTCTAGTAGAACTATGTGTGTTATTGTGTTCTTCAGTGTTGGCAAAAGGAGTTAATGAAAAAAATCTTCAATTAAAAAATCTTCTTTAATTCTTGTTGAGTATTTTTTGTTCTCTGTTTTTAAAAAAAGTCTTAAAAATTCAAGTAGTTTGTTTTTTAAATATTAAATTACATTCCAATTCTGGTTTCTTTTAAAAGACTTCTGTAATAAAATCACTATTTTCATCAGTGCAATTACTAGTTGATTTACTCTGGCATACCCTTTTCGGCCTAGAGAGACACGAATGACACACTTGACTGTTGAATGAGGCATTCTGAGACTGTGAAGAGAATGGGTTTTCATCTTGTTTTAAAGTTAACCTGTGCCAAACTTTTGTAGAGGCTGTGGAGGTGATTATTTCATATTAAATAAATGTCAATTTCTTTGTAAACTTTTTCAAAGTACATTCTTTGATCACCACATCACTTCCATTTTAGTCAGATTTGCTGTTGACCCAAATGGAAGCAGGCTACCTTTTTATTGTTTCCTAAACGAGGAATACTTTCCTTTTTATATGTAAACTATGCTGGTGAAATTATATTTTAGACATGGGAGTGTGAAAGCTGCTGATAAATTCCTTAAATGGGAAGAATCATAGCAATACCTGTCTAGCAGAAATCAAGAGAAGATATGTATATGTACACACACGCACACACATAAATATATGTTATCTTTACATGATATCAAGTGATTAAAAGTTACATTGTGTATAGGAAGGATATCAGAGGGACTTCATAAGGCAGAAATGAAATTATAATGCATAACATTGAAAATGGTTTTGCTTATTTTCTTCATGTGTTTTTCTTGAAGGATTGTTCATCTTCAGAAGAATATAGCATTGCTGCAGCATTGCTACCCCTGACGACTGCTTTTTATAGGGTAAGTTTTTCTTGAAAAGCACGCCAATTTTGTATTTTTTTACATTACGTACATTGTTAAAATGAAGAAAGTGATGAAGAAGATACATGGCGGGTAGGAAGGTTCATTCTAAAATTGATTGATGTCAATAGAAGTCTTTTAATAGGCTATTATGGACATTGTTCCAGAATTACACTTACTGATGTTGGGTGATGATAATGATAAATTTACCCAGAAATAAATGCAGGCTTATATGATGGGTTAGAGAATTATCATTGAATTATAACTAGTCACTAAAATAATTGAATAGAATAATTTCTGATGTTATTGTGTAAAAACTGTTTATTGGAGTAATTTTTTGTTTAATTTGGCATGTTAAGTATTGGCCAAAAAGTACATGTTAACTTTTCAGTCTGTGTAGTTGTTAACTTTGGAGACTATTATGAATGTCTTGTTTTAACTGTATATTTGTTTTCAGTTTCTTGTGTTGCTTTTTTTTTCTTAACTGTTTTTGCATAGTGTTTGATAGTGATAAAATATGATAGTAAGTAGGAAAATGTGAATAGTTCAAATTCTGCAAGCAATTTCTGCAAGCACAGCTTTTGTAGTATGGCTGTAGTTATTTCAGTGTCCCAATACAGTAGCATTTTCACCAGTTCTGGTAAGCTCAGGTGCCACCTTTTGGTACGTACATGTCTGAGGAGATAAGAAGTTCAGAACATTGACTTGCTGCAATATTAAATAATCTTTGTTTAATGTGAATATTGTTACACAACCCAGTTTGGGAAATAAGTGTTTAATCATTGGTAATTAGTACATCATGATACTGCAAAATAGTACTTACTGTGACAGTCTAGCTAGACGTTAATAACATGTGATAGAAATTAAGAAAAACTATAGCCTTCCGTCCTTCACATGGTACATGAGGCATTTGATGAGTAGCCATAAATATAATGTGAAGACATTCCTATTTTAGCTGAAAAACCCCTAAGGTTTCTGCAACAATAAGCTGAGAAATCAATCAGTGCTTTTAAATTGAAACTATACATTCTAATTGAACAATTTCTGGTTGTTTTAAACTCAAAATAGATTCTGTGATGTAGTTTTTAGAATAAAAACTGGAACTTTAGCAGTGATAGAACACAGAAACATCTGCTGAAAATGAGGGCATTTTTGACAAAGTCATATGCGTAGGAAGTTTCTTAAAATCCACTATTTAAGCCCGTATTTACTACTTATATAGAGCATAAAGTAGTAGACTTTCTCTCTTCTAATCATTTGCACTGTGAAAAAGTTTTATTTAAATGGGCTTTATTTTAGAGCTGTACATAATACTCCAAGACTGCTTTTCTGGAAAGAGTCTACAGAGTATTTTCATTCTCTTATATAAGCTAGTGATGAGACATTAAATTTTTAAATCCCAGCAAACTTTCTCCCATCTTTAATTACAAGTTCATCTTTTTCTATTCCCTCTCTTTTGAGTCCTTGAATAGCAGAATCATGAGTTGTTTGTCATTTGTTGCTGCCACTAATACTTAATTTGGAGAAAGAGCTAATGAGCTATAGAGATTTTCCATTTCCCTGTTTTATTCTTGCAACTGCATTAATGCTATATTATGAAGAAAGATTGACTTTAGTTTCGTTTTATTTTCTGATTTTTAGTTCCTCTCATAAAAATGGCCAAGAGAGTCCACATAGCTCTTTATGTAGAGAGGTACATAAAGTATTTTGGGGAGTTATGGCAGTTTAGTTAGATTCCTCATTTAGTAAAGTTTGTTCAAGTAGAGGTGGGGGGTGGGGGAAGTAAAAAAAAAAACAAACTTTTTCTTGTGTGGCATATCATGAGTGTTGAAATAGCTTAAATAAGTTCCAATTTCACAATCAAGGGTAGCAAAGAGCTGGATTGAATATAGAGTATCTTTAAGTAATTTCTTCTATACACTTGTATTTTTGGTAGGAGTACCAAGATCTCATACCATTTCTCTCACAAAAAGTTCTCTGAAATCTTTTGTGTAATAACCTAGTCCTATACTTACTATTTAACTCTAAAGCTATACACTCAGGAAACTGTGAGTCCCCGGATGCAAGAAGCATGATGATTTTTTTAATGTTCCAGACCTGAATTAAAAATTAAAGTAACCTGACTGTTAACTTGCAAAAGCCAGCTGTTAATGCATAATAGAAAAAGAATTTTGTTTTTCCCAGATCTAATCCTCAGGTTCAGTGATGGCCCCCTTTGGTATGTCCCACTAGATACAATTCTTTGGCAAAAGTACTTATTTTAGTATAAAACTATTCATACTAAACACAAACTGATGTGTTGTTCAGAACATAAGATCAGTAGACAAACTTTGCAGTGATTAGTCAAAATTAAGATTAACAGTTTAAGGTTCTGTTTGGAATTTGAGTAAAAAAGAAACTTTTTAGAGCATTTTTCAGCTTCTCTAGAGGTTTTCAAAATTGTTTCCTAGGCTATAGTGAGTATGTTCTACCTGGCATGAACCTGTATAGGAACAATGTTCTGCATCAGTATTCTTAAATTGAGAAAAATGGGTGTCATTTTTCCACCCCATTAACATCTCTATAACCCTTTGGAAGGATTCCTGCTCTGGAGTTACACTAAACTAATGTTCCTCTTCCCCTGTTTTGGGGAGAAATCATATCAAACCCTGCTGCTTTACTTTTATCCCTTGACCTTCCTGCTTTCTAATGTATTAACAGTTTGTAAGTTCTTTTTTCACTGGGTTTCCCTTTACCAAAATCTTAGATAGGATGATTAAAGTTTTGTTGCTTAACACAGCATATTGCTGTTCTGTCTCTGATAAGTCCAGAGGAATGTACAAACTAAAATTAAGGTCATTTGGGGGATTATTTGTTTTCTATTAAAATGCCTTCAGGAAAACTGGTATGTTTGCACTGTCAAACTATGTCATGGCCTTTTCTGCTGAGTTGCTTGTCAATTTTATTTAATTACCATATGCAGTGTAGTTTACACACACGTGCACGCGCACGCACACACACACTTCAAGCTGCATTTCATTTTTCTGTAGGCAGAGCACAGGTATTCCAATACTGTTGCTTCAATATGCAGAACTGTCTTATGTCTGCTGTAAGTGTGATTGTGTTTATGCTTTCCAAAAAATGGTGAAGTAGTGCTTGGCATTATGTACTTGTTTTTATTGATGTTTCCATTATCCAGAATACCATGTTTAATGCCAGCAGCATATTAAATATTATTTCTCCTAGCCCTGTGGAAACTGCACAGCGTTCTTGGTAGCCAGGAATAGACAGGAATTGTGAATCGAATAGTGACACAGGTTTTCATTTATGTGTGCATTGGTATTACTGCGCAAGTGATATTCCAAATCGAGTTATCAGTGACATAGTCTGTAGTAAATCTAAAAATGTTGTAGAGTTATAGCAGTCAAATATATGTTTTACCATCTACATTTGCTATAGCATTTTGATGGGTAATTATGATGGGATTTCACGTCATAACATTTTATTGTTAATGTAATTCCTGTTGCTTCAAATGAAATAATAAAAAGAAGTTACACAACATCACAGTTCCTTTGTGAAAGGACTATTGTGTATGAAATGTTAAGTTTCATTTTATTTACCTTACACAAAGCAGAGCATTAATGAAACGATTACCTGTTCTTCTAAATAGCTTTACTGTATGTGGCCACACATAGTGCAGACACCAAGTGTTTGAGGTGTATGAATAATGAGAAGGGTGTGTTTTCTTGTGAGTCTAGCAGATGAAACCAAGAAACTGAGTGGTAAGAGAAACATGCTTCTAAAGGTGATGTTGGTAAGATTCTGGAATGGTCTTCTCATGAAGTAGTCAATGCTCTAGCCTTGAGGTATTTTAAAATATTCTTGGGAAAACAGTAAAAAATGTATGGAAAGGAACAAGCTTGCATGATCTAACAGGTCTTGTCTTAATGTCTTTGCTTACATAAAGATTAGTCTAGGGTATTTCTACATATATCTAATTAAAATAACAAGAAACATCACCCTGTATACAGCATGCTATCAGCTACTGGGATGTCTGGTGAAATTTCCGAATTCCAACTCCTGAAGTCTGGTGAGTGATCTGTTGTGAAACTTGATCAGGCAGGATTTGATCGCACTCTAACTCATAGCTGGTGGGATTAAATTCATAGACAGGAAGTCAGTATTGGTTGCATATTTGTGGCCTGGAGAAATAATTAAATTTTCCTAGAAAAAATAGTCACAATGCTTTTTAAAAATTTTAAATATTGGACATAAGCTGTTAGCAAAACGTGACTCATCAGTGACAGTGGACTTTGGTGTGTATTGTTAAAGTCACAAAAACAAACATATCTTTCACTTCTGGGTTGGAAAAGGTTTTAGTTTACCGTTAGTAATACTGTTGGAATTTTGTTTAAAATTGAAACAATATAAATAAAATGTATTTATACATGAAGATAAAAGAATTTTTCCATGTTTTTTTGGTACGGATGACCCATGCTTATTTGGTATGCAGTCTTTTTTTCTGTGTATAAAATAGAAATGTAGTATTCCCTGGTGCTGTGGAAAAGAGGTCTTTTTCTACACATGGGAAGAAAGGACAAGATGAGAAGGACATATTTTAATGATATTTTTATTTTATTAACTCATCAAGGAAGACAGTTTGATGGTTGTAGAATTGGCATTGTCAAATCCACAGGATTTGGATACTGTGTTCCAATTATGTCTCTTTGCCAAGGTGGCAAGATGTCGTGTAGACTACACTGCATTTCTTGAAGGTTTAGTATGCAGCAAGAGTGGTGTTCAATGGCAGACACCAGTTTCAGCCTGTCTGCTTGGACAACAGGCAGAGAGAGCAAAAGCTGTCTTCCTCCCTGCTACTCCATGTCAAGTCACAGTCAGAGTCCACTTTTCCATCTTCCCTCCCTTTTCAACAAAGGTGATGTTTGGCAGTCTGATCAAGCATTCTTTCTTGCATCCCTCAACCATTGCAGAACCTGAATGTGCAGATTATAATACAATTTTCTCACTTTCAGGGGATCTTTTTCAAAATTTTATAATTACAATTTTATGCTTAAACTGTGTATAATCATCTGTGTTCCCATACTTTTCTAAGGATATTCTACCACATGACATAGTACATAGTAACACGGTTCTAAATTTTTGTTATTTGGCATTCAGAAGTGACAGTTCTGATCACCTGTCTTTGAATAAAGGGAGTGGCATAATAAAAATATAGTATTCTGAAAGTAAAGTTTGTTCTGTGTAGAAATGATGAATGGACTTCCATATTTTATAGACAAGCATTTCTTTAAATTGCAAAGGCCAGAGCAGTATTATTTTTCAGAATCACAAATATTTCATTTAGATTTCTGAGTCAGTTGTTTGTAATGGCTTGATGTACACTTGGATAGCACTGATCTAGTTTCAGCAAAAATAACCCAAATGCAGTAAACTCTCTCAGAGATTGGATGTATTACATTAAAATTTACATTTGCCATTTAGCATAACGCAATGAGGTGCATTGGAGGCTGCTTCATAATTTTCATGCGACTAAATTATGTAATCCTTGGGAGGGATGGAGGGAAAGATTGGGTGTTTTGGGGGGGGATGTTTTGGGGTTTTTTAATGCTTGTAAGCCACCAAACTCTGAATAAAATTTCAGTTGGATACTGATGCTAATTTATTCTAGAACTTGCAATGAAACATCAGAGAAATATTTTGCAGACTAAGGCTAACTAAAATCCTTAGGATATGCTGTTGCTTGGGTATTCATCTGCATGTCTGCCCATTTATCATTTGTATTCCATACACCTATATCTTTTTCTATTGAGAAGGAAATAGAATTATATAAAATAAGAGAATTGCTTTATTCAGTGTTTTTAAAAGATTACCAAAATTTGGTAAATCATTTTACTTAAAACTTTTGAATATAGTACAGAACATTTATTCAGGTCATCCTAGGAATTATCCTAGTAACATTTTCAAGGTGAAAAAGATGTTAGTCCGTGTTTATTGGAAGTGGGTTTTGTCTAAGTTTGTTTAAGTTTTTTTTAAGAATCTTCAAGGTGAGATAAAATTGTGATTTAAGAAAAAATTTGAAGTTAATAATAAAATGTGAAACTGGAAGTATTCTGTGTTAAGACACCAATATGAATAATTCTAATGTTTTCCACAGTGAAATGTATATCCTCTTTTGCATAGCATAATAATAAAATGAAATTCATTTTGAGTGCATACTTTCCTAGTTGAAATGAATTACCAAGTTTCAGTAACAGTTATGACAAATGTTCAATGGAAAAAAGCCTTTGCTGCTTGAAATGCCTAAATAAATGATCACTTTATTCCAGAGCCTGTTAGGTGTGGGAGGGATTCCCAGTTATAAGGGTAAGGGCTTTCTCTGAAGATTAAAGAGGCAGTACTAGAGAAATTCAGAGTAGTTTATCATATTTTAACTATTACCATCAAATGCTTTTCCAAGAGAGAGCCAATTCAAGGTTAATTATGTAACAGAAGCATCACAATTTGAAATGTGCTCTCAGTTGTATAGCATCAGCTATGAAATCACAGAGAAGCTACCCAATGAAAGGCTGATGTGGAAATCTATGATGATGGGTGAAGACTTTATTCCATTTTTATGCAGTTATCAGGAAAATTTTACAGTTAGTATCAGATGGAATAAGTGGAATATTGGTCCAACTGTACTGTCAAAAACAGTGGAAAATTTTGTACTAACATTTACTCTGTTACTTTATAACAAATGATAATATATTAATCTTTATTTTAGAATTTGTGTAAATACCAAGGGATTGCATAAAATTATTGGATGATACAATTAATTTTGAAAAGCAAATTTTGTGGGGTTTTTTACATTTAACATGAGTTTTCATTCTTAACTTGTATTTCTGCACAACTGTGATTGGCCCAAGTAATTCTCATAAACACCAGCATGCTCTTAGCCTTCTGTAAAGCTAGAAAGACTTTCTGTAATGCATTAGCTTTCTATAGTGAAATATTTTCATTCTCACATCTAGTTACTACATTTCCTTCTAAATGTTTCAGTCTTACTCTGATGTGCTTGGGATGAAATCACTTCTACTTTAAAATTCTCTTGAATTGCTGGCTTTAATTTAGGAAACGCCCATCCTGAAAGACTTCCTTTATTGTCTTGGCAATAAGTTTTGTCTGCTTCCATTAATTTTCTTCTTGTATCTCTATTCTGCCAGTTCTGATACTATCTTAGGCTATGGAAATGTTTTTGTGACTGAAATTTTATTAAATAACATTATTTTTACTACTATACTTATTTATCCATTCTCAGAATGGTAATCCCTTAAACGTAGAAACACGTTAAGTTGCCTGCTTAGAAAACAGCAAGAACATGTGTCTATCACATAGTGGATACTATGGAAGAAGGTGAACCACAAAAGAAAATATATGTAGGCAGACTTTAAGTGGTTCCTGGTTTTTGCATAACTCTTCTAAAACAAACAGCAGTTAATTTAAGGACATCACACAGGAGAGAAGAAAGCTTTTTCTGCAGTACTTCAAATGAAGTAATGAGTATCAAAAGAACACATACTAGCTTTCATTATTGCATTTTGCTGTTCTTTCACTCTCAGAGCCCTAATGCTTCTTTGTATCAGCAGAGATTGTAATGTTTCAACCCCAGATACCAGTCTTGCTTGTTAGGAGAAAGTGAGTGGTAATATTGGTGAAAAGTATAAAAGGGCATGATGATACATATGCCCTGTTTTGCAGGGGTAGGGTTGGATGTTAATCCTTTAGGTAATTCATATTTTATAAAGAAAAAATACATGTTTATCCTTTAGGTTGAGGTCAGTTCCTAGTCTTCTGACACTAGTGTAACTTAAAATACCATGCAGTATGTTTACAATATAAGCTAGATTTTAAAATCTTAAGTTAATTTAACATGTAAATTGCTTTTCCATATATCATCTTGTTTAACAATTTATCATTCAGAGATCTTATTCATTTTGCACATACTGAAGTAGACAGGCAAAAGATTGATTAAGGGTATTTTACGGTATTATCAAGTATGTACTTTAGCATTATCTGTATTACTGGAAAATCCAGGAGCCCTAAGTATAGACTGGAACTGCTGGTCTTGCTTTCGTACAAAAGAACACAAAGATGAAGATCCTTATCCTCAAGAGCTTACCACATGAATTTAAAATAAGTAATAATACTTGAAGCCAGGCAGTTTGAGGCACTGCAAGGAAGCTGTGGAGCAGTATCAGTCATCATTATTGTTGGTGATTCTGTCCCCCAGTAGGTTAACTATGGCTGAAGTTTTTATAGACATGACACAAAAGCAGAATTTTACTGAATTTTGAGAGAGGATAATGTTACTTGGCAGGTGCTTCTGAATATCAGTGGGGTCATACAAGATGATAGTAAGGTGATGGTCAAGGTTCTGTCAGTATTTCCAAACACTCTCCCAATCAAGGGATTATACTACATCCATTAAAAGTTTCTTTCATACAGATATTATAGTTCAGTAAATTATTTTTGTAAAAGCAAACATACTTTTAAAGTTAAAACAGGAGTCTGGGATTCTTGTTAGCTGCGACTGAGTGGTTTTGCAGTGTCACTTGCAAACACAGATGCCAAAATGTCGTCTTTGGTACTAAAGATTTTAATTATTGTACTTTGGTTTTGAATGGATACGTAATACATGTCTGTAGAACAGATCTTACATCTTTGCAGGTAGAGCATATCTCACTTCCAAAACTGGTTTTAGGTGAAAAAAAAATCTAGAAGAAACAAAACAGGAAAGTATAACATGACAGTTTAGCACATCAGTGGGAGAGACTAACTGGAGGATTTTTTAACATGTGTCTTTACAAGGAATTTTGGAAATTAATTACTGTAGTAACTTTGCTCTGTTGAATAAGCTTGCTTTCCCAGAATGATAACATCATGAGCAACATTGAAGAGAACTTTGCAATCTGCAATTCCTTTCCTTAGTGGTTTGTGGGAGGAAGTACTTTGTCAGGAAAAGAAAAAGACAACCCCTTCAACTCCCCCCCCCCCCCCCCCAGCCCCCCAAATTGAAATAAGAAATAAAGATAAATGTTGTAGTAAATGTTTAGTTCTGTAACTGAGGAACTGATCCACTATCTCCTAGAATAAACAGAAACCTTTCCATTGTATTCCCACAAGCATTGGATTACATCACTTGTAACTATTCCTGATTCCACTTGAACTCATTTTCTAGCAATGATATGGAACTCTGGTATGACTATAACAATTTTAATTTAGTAATAGCTCATCTCTCTACATTGTTTTTATTTCTAGGAGGGATTACAGTGTTAGAGAAATACTGCTTCATTTAGGATTTTCACCATAAAGGAATTTCTGGTGGTTTAATTAAAATTTCTGGTAAGGCTTCTGACCTTAAAGTGAAGTAATGTAAATCTGAAGTAACAGAGTCCCATGCGTTTTCCATATCTGTAAGTTCAACTTCACCTCCTGATGACTATGTCCTTATTCCAGTAGAATGGAACTTAATTTTCTTAATATTATGAAAATACAATTCCTTTTACTGAATTCAGTTTCATTGGAGCATTATTATTTGTCATGATTTGAGCAGCATTATTTTGTGTTTCCAGAAGAGAGCAAATGCTTACAGATGGTAAGGGAGGTAAGTTGCTGATATATTTGTGTGAATTTCTATGTTGCCATCCTAGATATCTCATCAACAATTTAAACTGGATGTGGCCAAAGAATTGGGGTGTCACAAATGCTTTCCTGTCTTATGGTTTTCCCCTTCACTCATATGCGTTATTATTCTCCCAGTGATTTGAGCCCATAATTGAAGTTTGTATCTGCTACTCTTACTTTTATCCACATCCCTGCATTTTATCCACTTGCTGCTTCTTTATCCTTCATAATAATTCCTACAGTTGAAATTCTTGTTAGGATTCTCTTCTTCACTTCCTCCAATTTATCCCTGACTTTCTGAACTTGTGAATACCACATGACCTCTTTGTCATCAGTTCATAACACTCCTGCTAATAAGAATTTACTAGGCAGACGTTGTAGCTCTCCTCTTCTGTATGCACTGCTTATGCTGTATGAGGATCTTATTATTGGGCAGAAGAGTTCCTGATAGTATCCTGCTCTGTAATGCACTTGCATCCAGCACCACCACAGTCATTTTCCTTGCCTGTTGGTCAGACTGGATCTTCATTTAATCTCTCAAATTACTTACCTCAGAGTGCAATAAGTTCAGGTTTCTTATCCTTACTTTCAGAATTCTTCATGATATTGCTCTTAATGTTTCTACCCATCCTCTCTCTTTCACGTTCTGAACCATGTAGTATATCTAATTTGTATTGCCAAGATGAGATCTACTACTGTTACAATTTTTTTCATTAATTTGCAATTTATATTCTGTATTGTACCCTTACATCTTTCTGACTATTTTGCTCATCTTGTTCTGGAGGAGTACTTAAGGACTATTGTTTCAATAATTTCTTCGGATAAGTGAACACTGTATATTGAGAGAACTTCAGAGAGAATTCTACCACTGAAGACAGAGAAAGTTGCCATAGGAGAAGGAAAATAGTAACTAAAGAAATACTAGAATGAAGCGACAGAAGAACTTACAAAGAATTACTTTATTACCCTTTTGGGGATTACTTAGATGCTCTATCAACTGGGCTTTAAGTTGCATATAGATCATCAATAAGTCTAAGAATCACTATTTGACTATAAATAAAAACAAACTTGTGAAATTTACAGGGTTCACTTGTTTCTGAGTGTAGGCCTGGATAACAACTTTGTTGCTTGGGGGGTTATTTTTGTGGGTAGAGCCAATACTACCATTCCAATGCAGGCACACAGGTGCATGCTCACTGCTGAGCCACGTACTGCCAAAGGAATATGGTGATGTTTTAGAAGATTTTCAAAATAGCTGTGTTACAATTTCAAAAACTCTTCAGATGGATTCAACACTGCAACTGAAAATTTGTGAAAGCTGTAACTTAACTAATGGATTTAAACCTTGGTGAATCGTGTCATGGTAATCTCTATAATGAAATTGGTTTAAAAAAAAAAAAAGTACTGTAGACAGGGGAAAAATCAGCATATTTCTTATCCACTTCTTGGAACTTAACCTTATCTAGAACTGTGAAGTTCTGGTGTGAAAATGTCTTCTCTCTTTCTTTTTTGCAGGTTCTGAACATCTTTCATTCTAGATTATTTTAATTTCCTTACTGTGTTCTGTGTATAACAGAAGTTAGTAAATCTTTTTGTTATCTCTTTGGAGAAAGGAGAAGTATGTTATTGTGCATTATTTAATGTTACATGTAACTTTGTATTAACATATATCTATCTTGATACATCTATATAGAAATCTGAGATATTCTGTATGGCTTTAAGTAGTGTATAGTAAATTATACATGATCTTCAGGAATCTGGGATTAAAAATCATGAGTAGTTAGATGTTTAAGTCACTTTTGCCAGAAAATGTATACAATAAATAAAGCTCCATCCAGAATTACATCCCAATTTTGAAAAATTCTAGAATTCTATTGCCCTCTGCTGGTTTGGTGTACCTGTCTGTGATTTGGTAGCGCTGAATTGTATGGGAATTGGTCTTTCTTTTATTTTTCTTGGTGAAATAATAGTAGATAAACAGTGTAATGAACCACTTTGCTACTCACACTTTAAAGTATTTTAAAATATAAATCAGTCTTGAGTCCAGTCTTGTTTGGTGGTTTTCTGAAGGTGCCACCTGTGCAGAGGTGGCAAATTGTTTTCTCTTTTGTTGCTGAGGTTTTCTGAAGGTGGAAAAGAAGCTTCATTTAGTATTTCATCTTTTTTTTTCTAAGGCAGTAAAAATCAAAACTAAAAATAAAAATAATAACGGAAGCTTCACAGTTCTTACTTTATGCTTTTATAACCTTTCCCCACATTTGTGTGTACAATACATGTGGGTATAATTTTATATTTTAGACCAAATGGGAAAACCATTTATTGAATTGAATTTTTTGACTGATGTTATCCATGCAGCACTCAGTTAGACTTGAAAACATATTCATATACACTTAACACTTGTTTGAGTATGTGCATACTGTGATAAATATTGATATATATGCCTGGTGTGATGCAGTGTTGTCTGCAAGTAATATATAGATAGGCTTCACTCCTGGAGGTCAGTCTACGTAGGCTGATCCTGTGGGACATCGTCGAAGTCTTTTTGAACTTACCAGGTATCTGTGTGGGCACAGCATAGATCCGAATGCAGGACTGGCTCATAGAATGTGTTCCTATGCAGAACTCAGTTTACATCGCCTTGGGGAGGGGTAGCATGTTGCCTACAGTAAGTGGTACCTATTCATGATATGCAATAGATGGTAATTGACTGAGTGGCTATATAAACAGCTCCTAGATGGGGAGTAACCCTTTAAAGTACCAGTGTTACGATGTCCTGGATGATCTACAAGCTTAAACTTGCAGACTTCCAGGGAGAACCTTAACCAATACAGGAAACGAAGTCCTGTGATCTCCTTTGGTATGCAAAGAAGATCAGTAGGTAATTTCACAGGTGTTGCAATAGTAGATAACCCATAGCACAGTGATTCCTCAAGGAGCTGAGGAAGCTATTCTTTTCATTCAGCAGCAACCTCCTTCTCACCTCTTTTCCTTCCTCTTCTCACCAAAAATACCCAACCCAATAACCCAGGATATAAGTTGGAGACAGAAATCCAGTTTACTTCTGAAGTAAACTGGATTTCTCTAAAAAATGGAGTACTGTTGAGTTTGCCCCTTCATTTCCTCCATAGCCAAGAGACATGCAGCAAAATCCTGTGAGAAAAGCACAGTCTCAGGTGTATTTACATTCTGGTTTTTACTCTTTTTGTTTTGTAATTCTTTTTCCAACTTCACAATCAATAACTGGATCCTTTGCTTTGCTAGCATAAACTTGCTTTCTTCTTTAAGCTTTTGCAGTGTAAAGGATAGTGACTGTTGAGTGATCAGCACAAAGCATGCTTTGCTTTTCTGGAAACAAGCAATCTAAATAATAAAATGTCATAGAGAAGCTCTTTGGGGACCTGCACCTCACAGTAAGTTTGGGAGTCTTGGAGGTGGTGCACATTTTTTACTGAGCTGCAAGTATCATTTTCAGAATCTGAAGTATCCAGTGTCAGGTAACAGAGAAAAAATTCTAGGCAGGTATTACCCAGTGCCACTCAGTAAGGTGGAAATAATGGGAAGATAATTCTTGAATTCAGGAAATTGCATATAGTCACACATAGCTAGCCCCAAATCTACCTTCTGTTTTCAAAAACTGTAGAATGTAATTCATTATTTTGATATGGGTAATGTCTGTTTCATAGGTAATTTGGGAGGGGAGTGTTTGGGTTTTTTTAAGTGCCATTAGTCTATTGAAAGAACTTAATGTCCTTTGCAGAAGTTAACTCATTTCCTGTTGGTTATTACAATTTACACTTCAATGCTCGTTTTAGCTATCATACAGACAGCTTTAGAATAAGGACTTTATCAGTTCAGAACTATTTTTATTTTCTTCTGGGGTCTTTTTTAAGCTGTCAGCCCTTAAATCCTCCCTTATAAGTAGGAAATTCTTTTGCTGCCTCCTACATTCATTCTGTCTGGCATAAATTAATTATCGGGACAGGGAGAAAGAGCATAAATACCAGTACAGCTAAGCTGTCCTATGGAAAGATAGGTGAAGTTTTGGTTTACATATGTAGTATCGTGTGATGAAAAACACTGAACTACTGTTTTATTTAAATTGGAGACATTGTGAGCAACTTCTTTTGAATACAGCAGTAAATATTGGGGCCCTTTTGGTGTGTTAGATTAGTTTCCATTCTAGTCAAACGGGCTGACTAAGCACTCCCAGGGTAGAGAATATAGACACTGCAAGCTTCATGGAATGCTTGTATTTGTACCAAGAGTATTTTTAGTCCATGGATTTTGACTGCATAGGAGCAGCAGTGTGCTGCTTCAGGTTGGTATTCATACTGCATTTTTACAAACAAACTAACCAAAACAAGCTGAGAATCCAAAGTGATTTTGCCCAAAATAACTGGCAGAGCTGAGCCTGGAACTCCAAGTCCTGACTTTGATTCTGTGCTCTGGCCACTGTCAGGTTTTTGGCATTTGTTTCAACACTTGCAGGTGATGAGAAAGATAACGTTTATCATTGCTCAGTTTTTTGATGGATTTTCTTTCATCCTTTTGTAAACAAACTATTTTTACTTTGCCTAGGAGTTACTGTCAGTGTTGATTTATGTCATTATATCTCCATCATTTAAAAACTGTGTTTTGTACATGGCTGTTCACGGTTTTAAATTATGAGCACAGGAAGAGCATCTAAAAACCCCTCAGCTTTCCTGTCATGTTTGTCCCCATGTGAAAAGAATTTGTTTCATTTTTATTTCTGTAACACTATTACTATGCACCCAGGCTTATGAGGTTAAACTTTCTTTTGGGTTTGTGCCAAAGATCACCCCCTCTTTACCTAGTTTACACAATTACCTGATTTGGGCTGAGGCATCAAAGAGAGCTGGACAGGTTGATAGTCAAATCACTCCTTTGTGTGGCATTCACTACACATATTGACATGAGTTAACTATACCAACTAGCTAGGCTTGGAACAGACATTTACCTTTTCCTTTTCCCTTTTTCCTTTTTCCCTTTTCCCTTTTTCCTTTTTCTCACATCATACTCCCTTTTTGAAGCTGTATTGTGACTGGGAATTACTGCCAGTGAAAAAAATAAAGAATAAATCAAAGTAAAAGTGATGATATGGCTTTAGCAGTAACTTCTGCTTTAAAGATGTGTTGTCCGTTTTTACATTCTGTGATTTACCTGTCATCCCCATTCCTCTGTAACATAAGTTTTGTGCATCTGGATTTTGAGTTAGGTGAGTGATTGGGCCAGATCCATTCTGCGGCCCTGTGTTAATTACCACAGCTAAACAAATTAAGCCATTTTAAGCTAGCTGTATATACACCTACCAATGGTGAAAGATATGAAATGTGTACAGCTCTTAAAGAATAAAGATTACTGTAAAGGAGGTAGCTTTACAGAAGGATAGAGGTAGTCTTCCTGTATATTTTTTGTTTTAAAATTTTCTCAGTTTTTACAATTAAAAGACTCAATTTCATGTACATTTAGTTGTCCTGCTAATTAACAGACTTGACATAGTCATGAGTTTAGTGTGTATTTTGTACGCCTGAGATTTTTTTCAAGGGATGCCCAGCAGTCAATACAAAGATCAGCAGACACTATTTGAGCTGTCCTGTTCTGTGATTTAACAGCTAGATCAAGCATGGGAGCCATTACTGTGTGATCAGTTATCATTTCCTGTGAGCTACCATAAACTGCATCACAGCTGAAACTTGGGAATCTGTTAAACAAACCAGTTATCTTCTGTTTCAATCTATATTGAATAAACAAAGTCACATTTAATGTAATTTGAATCTTCCACACATTGAGATATCTTAACAGGTTACCAAGAAATTTTGATTAAATTCTGCATAATTAAATAAAAACTATATTTCTCATTTTTTTATGGTTAATTGTGAGAAGGTATTTCAGTTGGGTAAATTTTAGTAGCATGTCACATATTGTTCCTCAAACATGCCATTTCAAAGGAACTTGTCTTTGATAGGGAATGAATACATGGCACATGATCAGGACTTTTAGTTCATGATGTACTTGGAAGAGCATAGTGTGGAAAACACAGTTCGAAGAATTGCAAAACCAGAAATCTGTAAACTGTACTTTAAAAATTTCAGTTGTAATTTCCTAGCCTTCCACTTGAATGCCTGGGTGCCTGCTAAGGAAATATTATATTTACTGGCTGTTGTGTACAATTGTACAATTATAAATATTAAATCAAGTAGTGTTCATACACTACAGGAAAGTGGTTTACAACATAATCATTAAAGTAAAATATAATTTCTAGATACAGTGTATATTTCAGGTATGGGTAGTATTCTCAGTGAAAGTCATTAATTGGGGCACCCAGTAATGTACTTTATTCTTCAGTTCTACTGCAGAAATAATCATAAGCAGATGTTTAGATTACCTGCTTCTTTGCTGTATGTAGTATACAACACAATTTTTTTTGTGGCCTTTTTTTCAAAAAGTAAGAACGTATGATGTAAGATTTCATTCTTCATGATTCAGGTCATTGAAATAAATTCCTTTCATTGTATGTGGTTATCAAGAATATTAAACAACTCACTGGGGAGACTAGTTCTAGCTAAATAGACTTACTTGAAAAAAATGGTGCATTCATCATGAGTAATGCTGTAATAATTCTGGGTTGGTTTGAGATCTTATAGGGGTCCAGACCCTTGTGACTTCAAAGAACATACCCAATTTTGTACTCTTTCAAGAGCTGGATTTGTGTCATACAGTGTAGTAGATAACAATGAAGAGAACAATTTCTCTAATCTTCTGCTGTTGCAACAAATGCAGCTTATTGGAAGGACTCAATTGCCACTTACAATTATTTTAAATTTCATTACTGTAGTTCTGGCTTTCAAATAAAATGAGAAATAATTTTCATGTTTGAATACTGATTTCTATGTTGTAAGACTAGATTATTTAAAATATTGTGTTTTGTTGGCACAGAAAATACTTTATATTAGAAATGTGTTCTGTACTATCATCACAGAATTCTTCCTCTCGCGTCTCATTTTTCTACTATGAATCAAGAAAGCCATGCCTTGCACTGGTATTAGACTTGTACACAAGCTTCCTGTATGTTAATTTCTTTAATGGCACAAAACTGGAGAGTTTCTCTTTCCTATATTGCAGTACAAAAGATGGTATATATTGCATATTTCAGTCTGTACAACTGTATATATATTTTTTTTTCCAATACTCAAGCCATAGCCTTTAAAAGATACAAAATAGTAAGACTAATTTGTCAATTTTGCACATTTTTTGCTTTCAGAAATTAGCACCTGGAGTTAGTCAGTTTGCTTACACCTGTGTACAAGACCATCCTATCTGGACTAACCAACAGTTTTGGGAAACAACCTTTTATAGCAACGTGCAAAATCAAGTTCGCTCCCTCTACCTTACAGTCAAAGATGACAACCATGCAGTACAGTTGAGACTGAAGGTAGGACAATATATTAAAGTAAGTATCAAGGCAGTATTTTTATTCACATTTTAATTGTCTCCAAACTTACAGAGAGCTAAGTTATGTTTTCTCCAATTTTACGTATCTTCCTTTCATTTTTCCTATATTAAAGAGAATAACACAAAAAATAACAAAAATTTACATTTATCTGCAAAGCATTATAATTTGATGTTGCTCTTACAATTTTTCAAACAACCACTTTGTCGTGGTTTAACCCCAGCCAGCAACTAAGCACCACGCAGCCACTCACTCGCTCCCCCCCACACCCAGTGGGATGGGGGAGAAAATCGGGAAAAGAAGTAAAACTCATGGGTTGAGAAAAGAACAGTTTAATAGAACAGAAAAGAAGAAACTAATATTGATAATGATAACACTAATAAAGTGACAGCAGTAATAATAAAAGGATTGGAATGTACAAATGATGCGCAGGGCAATTGCTCACCACCCGCTGACCAACACCCAGCCAGTCCCCGAGCGGTGATTCCCCACCACCACTTCCCAGTTCCTAAACTAGATGGGACGTCCCATGGTATGGAATACACCATTGGCCAGTTTGGGTCAGGTGCCCTGGCTGTGTCCTGTGCCAACTTCTTGTGCCCCTCCGGCTTTCTCGCTGGCTGGACTTGAGAAGCTGAAAAATCCTTGACTTTAGACTGAACACTACTGAGCAACAACTGAAAACATCAGTGTGTTATCAACATTCTTCGCATACTGAACTCAAAACATAGCACTGCACCAGCTACTAGGAAGACAATCAACTTTATCCCAGCCAAAACCAGGACACATTTTTTGTATCATTTTCCACACTTTAAGGTATATTTTCTTCCGGAGAGTAATAACTTACCATATAACAATGTTATAAACTAGTGGCAGTTCTATTATATGAACAATCTAAGCTAGCAGCAGTTCTAGTGTCCAGTGTTAGATTATTACCAAACCCCATGGTGGTTTCTGTTGAATGGCACTCAGTCTGCTTTATTAAAATGAGACAGATCTTCCAGAACACAAATTGTCTGTCTCAGTAGGAGGAAAATACATCTCCAATGCAAAAATGAAAATATAATGTGAAGCCTTGAGGCATGCTAAAATAAGATATTTTTTTTTAAGAAGGAGCACATACGCATAGTAAAGAGCCAATTTTAATCTCTCTCCTTGTATGAAAATACCGTTATCAACTATGTGACTGAAAAGTGTATGCTACCCAAAGTCATACATCATTGTAAAGAGAGGAAGTAAAGTAGACAGAGGTATTCCCAGAAATGTAGTCAGAATGAACAACTGAAAAGGCACGTCAGACATATCAAGGATAAAGAGAAAAGGACTGTGGGACTGTGTATGGGGAGCCCCTTCCAATCTGACACTATGTAAAGAAAAATGTGAAGAATAGTAGAACTTACAAGGAAGCATCTACTTTAACCCTCACATGTGTTTATATGGAAAATTAGCTCAACTTTAACTTAGTATGGAAAAAACATTTACAAGATACCTAGTCCTTTAACATCAGGTGTTAGGTCACTAGTATCGGCTGCCAAATTCCTTTAGTCTAATTTCCTCAGGCTATAATATAATCTGACTATGTGCCATCTACCTAGTTTGCTTCAAGCAAATGCTAGAATTAGACCCCAACATGTAAAAACATGAATGTTTCAGCTGGTCTGGAAACTGTTTATATAAAAGCTTGCCTCACCTGAACATTCTAGGAATTTGGAGAATATCACCTGCATCAAGCAATGAGCTGCATGTTATTTCTCAATCTGATTTATGCATGTTCTTATGTAAGGTAAGTGGTTAAGCTAAGGAGAGCAACTACATTAAAATCAGTAAACCATTCTGAAGAAACATGGAAGATCGTATAGCGTAAAAAAGATCTAGAAAGAAATTACGTTATTTAGATCTGTCCACATTGTGCTACTTGTATATTTCAGTAAACAGCCTTCGAAGCTCAGTTGCTATAATCATAACTCTCCTTAAACCCTGTTGAGTGTAGTTATTTGCTTTTTCTTTTTAAATTAGGATATAATTTAAATAACTGAAGAAGTTTAATAAAAAATTTAATAAGTAAAGTTTTGACTAAACATTGTTTTTTAAGTTATTTTTCTTCTCTGTCTTTATATTTCTTTCTGTGCCTGTTCTAGGAGAAGAATTCTGTAGGTCCAGACCAGGATAAGACAGCAATGGACCTGGCTGCTGAGCAGTTGCGATTATGGCCAACTCTTAATAAACAAATGCAGCAGGAGCTAGTCCAGAATGAGGAAAGTACAGTTTTCAGTCAGGCAATTCATTTTGCTAACCTCATGGTCTACCTGCTAGTACCACTGGATACTAGTAAGAACAAGTTACTGAGAACATCAGCTACTGGTGACTGGGAGAGTGGAAGTAACAGTATTGTCACAAACAGGTGGGTACACAAGTTCAGTGGTAATCAGTCAGGATGGGCCACAGTTTTCGAAAGCTTCTTAGTTTTCAGGACTTATTCTAAATACCAGATTATTTCAGTATCTTCTCTTCTTTTCAAGTCCATTAATTAAGGAGAGCAGAAGTCTAACGTAATTCCTCTTAAATAACAGAACTTAATCTGGAGTAATTTACCACCATTTAAAGGAACATAAAAATTTTGTTGTCAGAGTAAGAATTTTTAAGCTAGTAATGCAAATGTTTAACACAAGCACAGGGTGTGATGAGAAAGAAAACAGCAGCCCAAAAACTACTCTGTTATTTTTTATATAACTTGAAAAAAACAGTCTATGAACCTAAAATCAAGAAAGCATTTGTATAGCATCCATAAAATCACAATTTCTGTGCAACAGCTACAAGGAAGAAAGGCACTGACGGAGGTCACAAAAAGCAAGAGAGCTAAACCACTGTGGCACAGGTTAAATTACTAAGGAGGCAGGAGGAGTATAATGCCAGTTACATTCCCTAGCATGCAAATCTAGCATAAGAAATGCAAATTTTCATAACAAGCCTTCCTCCCTCTCTATTTATTGTCTTAATTATCACCTATGGTCTGTCAGAATTCCCACCCAAATTGTAGAACACTACGTGAGAACACTGACATCAAGCAAAAGATAGGTGGCTATCAGTATCAGACTCCCCATGGCCACTCATTTCTGCTGACTAAACATCTCTAAACTCAGACATTAGGACATGCTCAGTAGACAGGTTGCGGTATATGTTGCAATATATGAATCTGGCCCTTAATATTATTATGGGAGGCATTTTTAGATGTTCAAAGTACATCTCCTACTAGCTGGCTTGCATTTTCTATCTGATGTACAAAAAACTTTTCTTATGGTCTTTTTAGCTTTTGAATGCTTTGCTCAGCAACCAAAATATTCATTTAATGTGTCTTTCTCTATGTAACTGGATATTTGTTTACCATGGGTTGCAAATAATGTACTTGACTTTATGAAGAGAAGACATAGAGCGAGCTTACTTCCAAGAAGCTTTTTTTCTCTTGTGGGCCTGTCTGCACTGGACTCATGGAGGGAAAGTTCTCCTACATCGTCATCCATGCAGTTCTGACAGTGTTAGTGACAGTGAAAATACAATGTAATTGTGGTACCACCATATGCTTTTAGCAAGGTTTATGTATCATAACTAGAAAAAAACCCCACAGCTTGTCTGTGTCTAGCCAGGTATCATATGTGCATCACCAGCTCAATTTTTCACACTTGAAATTTCTTTTATTTATGTCTATAGTATTGCAGGCAGTGTTGCAGAGAGTTATGACACTGAAAGTGGATTTGAGGATTCTGAGAACAATGATGTTGCAAACGCAGTCATACGCTTCATCACCAGATTTATTGACAAGGTTTGCACAGAGAGTGGAGTTACACAGGATCACATCAAGGGCCTTCATTGCATGATACCAGGTGAGAATTGTGGCAAAAAAAGCGGTTTGTACTCTTTCTTTTTTCTTTTTTTTCTAGTGAGAGAAGTGCGCTTTTTAGTTGCAGTTACTTTCAGTGAAGTTAGAAGGTTAGATTTCTTTTCTAGACTATAATTGCTGTGGAATTTCAAATAATTATTCCTTTGATGCTTAAATTTGAGAATTTCAAAATATCAGAGTTTCAATTAAATTGCAACTTTCTCTTTCATATTGTGTGAGACTTTATGGTGTTACTGCTTTCCAGGCATTGTAGCAATGCACATAGAGACCCTGGAGGCTGTCCATCGTGAGAGTAGGCGGCTTCCACCAATACAGAAGGCAAGTATTATGAAACATATTTGTATTCTTTACAAGTATTAAAATCATGCAATGTAGTCATCTTTTCTTCCCCCCGTATAGTGTTAGGAGGAAACATCAAAACATTGAAAGAAAATTTCCACCAGTGATAAATAAAGTGCTTGGCTTTGGTCTCATGAAATATGAACTTCTGAAACTAGTAGAGCCAAACTTCTGATCATAAACAAGCTGTTGCATGCCCACTGTTTTTTGAGACCCATTTCTCTTAGTTGAGTCCAAACTCCATCTCCCTTCTTTGGACTTAGTCTTATAACAGTTTTGTTTTGAAGCTTTTTAAGCCAAATATTATAACTAGACTGAGGTATAACAGTGGTATCACCATTACACTTACACTTTCATTTATTTGCATCAGCCCAAAATTCTACGACCAACTTTACTGCCAGGAGAAGAATTTGTTTGTGAAGGTCTCCGTGTGCTACTGGATCCTGATGGCAGAGAGGAAGCTACAGGAGGACTGCTTGGAGGTCCTCACATCCTCCCTGCTGAAGGAGCTTTGTTCCTTACCACTTACAGAATTATATTTAAAGGCACTCCTCATGATCAACTGGGTAAGACAAATTAAACAGTGGTACTTGTGGTCCTTAAGACAGATAGGACTTTGAGCTGGCCTATTCACCTATTCAAGCATCAACATCAAAATGTATATACCTCACAGTATAATTTTTCATGTTTATCAGATAAAAATAATATCTTAATACAGGTTTTTATTACTAGATATGACAATGATTGATTTTGATTTTGCATTTAACTTAACTAGAACTTATTTCTTCAGATGAGGCATTAGATGCCAGATGTTTGTTTATTCCTGCATATTGGTAGATATTTAGAGTGCCTTCTTCAGTAATTTGTGTAAAATAAAATCATTGTGTACTTGTCTTAGAGGAAACTTCAGTAGACTCTCACGTGGTATTATGGGCTTTTACAGACTAATGCTGTGTGAGATCTGCAGCTTCCACTACCCCTAGCTTTTCATTCAGCAGTTTTTTTCAGCCACTGGAAGTGTGTTAAATGAAAAATATTTATGAGTTAGTATTCTCCCTAAAATGATTAATAATAAATTCAGTATTCTTTTTAATATGTAATGGAAATAGCTCTTCTGAATGATAACTTTCATATTTTGATATCTGCCATTTCTAAGCAGATTGTCATTCAGAAGTATAAATTTATTGCGGAAAGTTCATGGTCATATGTAAAGATAGCAGTGTATATTGTTCATTGTTTGTAAGTTGTATAATGCAAAATGAAATTTGAATAAGCTTGAAACTCTTTCTTCACCCCCTACCAACGTAGATTTTGGGGGTGCATTTCCATCATGCAGAGTCTCAGAAGGAGAGAGAATATTTTTCTAATCATCCCAGCTTAAATTAAGCAGAAATTCAGATTACAAATACTACTTTAGGAATTTACCAACTTTTCAGGTATTTTTGCCTGAAATTAATTCTGTACTGTTATTTTTGTGTTGCTTTGTACTTACTCATTCCTATCTATTCAAAGTGCAATGTGACCAAACCAGATCTGGTTCTGTGATCTAACAAGTATCTGTAAATACAATTTTATGGTCCTCAGTTGGAGAGCAGACGGTGATCCGGAGCTTTCCTATTGCATCTGTTACGAAGGAGAAGAAGATCACTATACAGAACCAGCTGCAGCAGAGTATGCAGGAAGGACTGCAGATCACTTCAGCTACCTTTCAGGTAAAAGGCAGTTTTGTAAAAATTTATGTGACAACATCGTTAGCTCAAAATACTTATGAGCAGCACTTTGTCCTGGTATTTGTGAAGAGTTCAGTTTTCTGCCCTGTAGAGTCAATAGAGAATGCGGTCCTCTCATAGAAACCCTGGCATTTCTTGGCCCAGTTGATATTTACAGAGGATTACCATTTTCATATTTGATTTCTTTCACTCCTTTCCTCACGTTTCTATTTTGCATCCAGTAAAGGGCTATTTTGGGTCCAAAATTTCTTAATGTGAGTAAGCAAAGGCCTAGGCAGGCCAGTGGAAACATGCTTTCTCTCTCCTCCAGCTACATGGAATGAATATGGAAAAGCTATAAATAATGGTTTTTTTTCTCCACACTTGTCACTTTACTAGCTTTCTGTAAACATCCATGGCAGAAAGTCATGGTATGTCCCACATGGAAGCTGCACTTCCAGGAATCTTTAGGGTAGTCACCACTGGCCAGAACCAGTGAGCCTCCGTATGACTTGCACAGATCCTGGTAGTTTCCTGTCTGTAGGATCCCCTCTCTGTGTTCAGCAGAAGCAAGTACTGCAGGGCAATTGACAGTGATGGACTTCTAAGAATTAGGAATCATGAAGTCTCTGAAGTCTTCCCTAAATGTTTCTTCTTGGCGGTGATCTTAACTGTGGTCAAACCCTAAGAGATGGAAAGTTGAAGACAAAGAATTTTATACCATGGACTGAAAGTAGACTACAGTACTTAAGATATGAAATATTTTGTTGGGTTGGCTGACTGCATAAGTGTATTTTCACTGAGAACAATACATTTGAAAACATAATAAAACAGATCATCAGCATTTTACTAGTTCCTTACAATAGTGTACATTATTTAGCTAATCATCCTTCAAAATCCTATTCAAAAGCATAAGATTAGGAGTAAAAGTGAGTAAAATAACCGTAAGAAAGTTGTTCTTGTGGACTTTTGAGAGAACTTCATGAGGACTTTTATTTTCCAGAAATCTTTTTACCAGAATAGTTAGCATGCTTCAATGATGTGCTAAATACAGACACAGCTCAGTGTTTTTAGTGCTGGATTCTGGTCAAACATCATCCTTGCTTTTGTTTAGCATAGTTTTGTATTAGGTTATGAGAAGAAAAACAATCAGCAAACAGTTTACTTTCTGTTCCCTTTATAGCAGCTAGAGTTCAATACAGTATGGAATAGCCCCTCCTCTTTGTTTATTAATTATGACTTTCAGAAGATTTTGGCTGCAGTTATGCAATTTAATGTCTTTAAAACTTCAGATCAGTGTAACCCCTAAAGATTCGAGAGCTCCTTTCAAGGAGGGCCTAGAACAACAGAGTTATTAGTCATTTGGAAAGTATTTACAAAACAAGTGAAATTAAAAAAGCAGTGATGAAATCCACCTTCTAGATGGCAAACAAAAGACATTCAAAAGGTGTATAGGTATGCACTCAGAAATAAAGTTCTAGGATATTTCTTTCTTTGCTTTTTTTCACATTCTTAAATGTTTTTTAGGCCCTTTTATGGATTCCCTATTTTCTCTCTCTATTTTTTTTTCTTTCTTTCTTTTTTTTTTTTTTTTCCCCCCCCTGAATTGCTGTCTGTCATCCTTTTGGCTGAGGATGATGGGATGGGATTTTTTATTTTTTTTTTCCCCAAAAACCTTTCAAAAAGCGTTTTTAGTGGGGTGGATGGAACAGTGTGGAATAGCACAAGGTTAGTTCCTTTTTAAGGATCAGATTTCACTATTACAATTTTATTATTAGCAGTTTTCTATACTTTGCAAGGTGAGGCAAAAACTGGAATGACTAAGTAATGGAAGTATAATGGTTGTGACGTATGAATGCTGAAATTGTTGGTTTGATGAGAGTCTTTGAAGTGCATTACCAACCTCAGTTCCTAGTATATGGGCAGAGCTGGCAGAATATTTCCAAGCTAAGCTGTCCCATGTGACTAGTATTTGAACTGTTGTAGACATCTTAGTGCCAGCACTACTACTTGGATTTACCAAAATATTTTGTGTTTGATATTATGAGAATTCCAGATGCCTCTTAGTGAAAATACCTTAGTATTAGGACATAAATGTAAAAATCAAATAAAAAAATCAATAAGCTGTATAATACCCCTCAAAATCAATAATATATATGTACTTATATTTGTATTTTCTGATGGGCATAGTACTGCACAAGTATGGGAATTTTGCTAGTATATTTTAGGATCTTCTAATTTCTTTAATTCTATAATGTTTTTTTCAGTTTCTAATATGTCATGTCTTTAATATGCAGTTAATTAAAGTAGCATTTGATGAAGAAGTAAGTCCTGAAGTGGTGGAAATATTTAAGAAGCAGTTAATGAAGTTCCGTTATCCTCAATCTATCTTCAGCACTTTTGCATTTGCAGCTGGACAAACAGCACCACAGATAATTTTACCAAAACAAAAAGAAAAGAACACTTCATTCCGGTATAGTCATTCTTCTTCTTTTGTTACTGATGTTTGTTTAGTATGAGTCAAATACATTGAATAATCTGACAGCTTTGTAGAAATGCAGTCATTCAATGTCATTCAAGCAGTTTTCAGGAAAGTCAAAATAACTGATTACTATTCTGCATCTTTTTATATTTACTGAATAAAAGTAGATTAGTATTATAAACATGTCGATTTGGAATAGCAATATATTATTTATCCAAATTTCTGGCTGCAGTAAATTTGAACAAGCTTCTCCTTTACATTTTGAAACACACACAATCTAAGTAGTATCTTCAGCAATGCAAACTATGCCAACATACAAACCAGATTTCTTGTGTATTACTTTATAGATTAATAACCTAATGTGGGTTAGAATTAATTTTACCCTTAGTACAGTCTGTACAGTTGTCCTAGTGTTTTTTAATCTAGAGTTTGAGCTTTGGGTCCTCTTTTGAATTTCCCGTTATACGTTAATTTTTACTAGACTAGCTGGATCATTAGTCTGTTCCAGAGTGGTAGTTCCTGTGATTCTCTGTTGGCTATTCATTGTTGACACAGGAAAGTAGAATCCCAAGCTAGTCATGGAATCCTAAAACTTTACAGTAATTTCTATCTTTCCTGCCTTTACTTTGTCAACTTCATAGATTTATCACATTGCTAGCAAAATACAAATACCTACAGAAAGATGATGGCTGCTTATTCATTACCATTAGACAGAATAGACACACATTTATCTCAGTATAATAAAATTGGTGTTTAAAAATTAATATAGGAACTCATTTTTCTGGAGGTTATAATTTTTTGTCATCATATTAAATAAAAAATTATGAAATACATTTTATTTGGGTAAGCAGGTTCACCATAAAAATCTGTACATGCTATTGGGGAGAATCATATGCATCTTTCTAAATATTTTTATTGCTATGAATTTATAGTACTTTCTCAAAAAGCATTGTAAAAGGAGCAAAACGTGCTGGGAAGATGACAATTGGACGCCAATATTTATTAAAGAAGAAGACGACAAGCACAATAGTGGAAGAAAGAGGGAATCGCCCAGGCTGGAATGAAGATGATGATATCTCTGGTAATAGTAAAACATTTTTTTCCATGTTGGTTGACAAGTCTATCCTATTATGCTTCCATTCCAGTATATTGAATAAGAAATGTCTTCAAGAAGAAATCAAAGTCTTCCTAGACAGGAAAGAGAAAGGTTTCAAATATGTACATTTAGTAAGTGTTTTCTTTTGTGATGACGACGCAAAAGAGGAAGTTGACTTCATTTGGTGGTGAAGCAAAATATTAGATTATTATTTTTTAATTATCAAACTGTTTACATATAGTATGTTATCATTTTTTACATCATAATAGCATAGATGGAACAGCACAGAAGCATGCTGTACCTTCCATTTCTCTTTAGACGTCATGACATCTGCAATTAGTCTATGATGAGAAAGTAGTAACTGGTGAGATTCAAGAAAGAGCAAATACTATGGGAGACTTTTTCAGATGTGGAAGTGACAAATGATTTCTGAAAGCAACAAAAGTCATTACTACTGAAAATACCATTTTTCCAAATTTTGATTGAAGGGATTTGGGGACAGAAGGTAGAAAGGGATTTGGGCACTTTGTATAGTTTGTGTCATGGTGTGGAGTTTGACTTTCTTCCAAATACTTCTTTTCCTACCATGTGCTGCTGTCAGTATATCCTTATCTGGACCAGTGCTAATTTATAATAAACCACTAGAGGGAACCAGATTCTCCTGTACATAAACAGGTATTGTTTTGTCATACCATTCTTTCTTTTTTTAAAAAAAAAAAAATAAGCATTTCAGATAACGAAGTGTTTATCAAACACTAATAATTTATTCAAAACATCAAACAAGCCAAATTTTCCTTTTGAATATTTTCTCAGTGAGCAAGGCAACTTACGTGACTTATGAGCAGATATATAGAAGTTGTCTGAAGCAAGACTGTGTTATTACACTGTCTCTGTTCTCTCTGAAATGGAAGAAAGACATTCCAGGAAAGCTGAAAAATATTGATTCTCTTCTTTCATTCCAGATAAAAGTGGTGGGAAAAAAGGAAAAAAAAAAAAAAGGATTACAAAATGCAGAGTGTCTTTAAGTGCTGAAAAATTACATTCTTAATTGAATTTCCAGCATCTTCCTTAAGCGCTGAGTTAGTATGCGTTCTGATGTTGCAAATTCTTTGGGTCAGAAGCAATTCTGCAAGCTGTACCTGTGTGATTTTGGGGTGATTTTGTGTCCTTCACCCAGAGACACCAAGCACAATCATTCCTGTGTATTCGTACTTCTCTTGATGATGAAGAAATTTTAAGAGTTTTTGCACTGCTGATGTACAGAACAACTACATTCTTCCATGAACACTGATGTTACAAAAACATCAGTGATAGTCACTTTTTTCCTCCCCTAACAAAAATATGAAAATATAAATTGTGAGGCTTCCTACCTGCTGCTTTCCAGATGTTTTGACTGGGAACATGTAAGGTGATCAAAGTCTGACAGTTTGCTTTTCTCTCCATTCTGCATTGGCACCTTGGGTATAGTTAGCTGGCAACAGTAGTTACTCTTTGCTTCAGACAGAGTACAAATAGCCATAGGAAATTTGCTATTTAATCACTGCAATTTCTTTTGTATTGACTGCTGCGAATGACTTCTTGTTTGCAAGTCTCAAAAACTGAAATATCGGAAACTATGCAGCTATACCAACAATGAAGCAAACGGGAACCACCGCAGCAGGTGATGCATTGCCTTAAAAAAGAAATTTTAAAGATAGGGTTGGAAGGAACTTCAAGAGATCATCTACTTCATCTCTCTGCCCCAAGGCAAGATCAACATCTTTAATCTGTTCCTCACAGATGTTTACCTAACTTTTCTTTAGAAGCTTTCAATGATGAAGGTTCCACAACTCTAGGCAATTGGTACTAATGCTTTAACCATCCTTAATGCTGGAGAAAAATAAGCAACTTCCTGATATTCAGGCCTAAACATTTCCTTGCCACAATTTAAAGCCTTCACTTCTTATTCTGCCACCATATACATATATAAGAGATGATTCCCTTCATTCTGATTGCAGTGCTTTATGTATTTATGGACTATTGTAATATTTCCCTTCTCTGTTCTTTTCTGGATATTAAATATCTGCAGTTCTTTCAGTTCTTTGCTTATTAGTCTTGATAGACTTCTGATCATCTTCATTGCTCTTTTCTCAGTCCTCTTTATCTGGTCCACATATAACTTGCAGTGTGGTTTCCAAAACTGGGCACAGTACTCTAGTTATTCGCTGTTGCTAATGAACACCTAATTTCCCTCCAATTCCTCCTCATCTTCTTATTTTCAGCGTTTAGAATCTCATCACTACTAAACTCTGTTTCCTATAGGTGATCATACTGGTGTATTCCATAAAGCAGGAGACTGTAAAATCCACTTTTACAAACAGTCATATCTCAGGAACAGTAAAATAGAGGGATTATTCCTTTTGTTTTCAAAATCACATTAAAAAGACTCCATTTTAAACTTGAGACAGGAAAACATCTTCATCTCACTCTTCAGGTTAAAGACACTGATATAAGCTCTTATAATGTCTAGCTTTTTATGCACAGGAAAATGTTTTGCAAATTCTGATCACCAACATACCTGCTTTCATGAGAGAAAAATGCATTTATAAAAATATGTTTCAAAAAATGCACCCTCGTCTTATCTGAGTCAGTTACAGCTTTCCATTCAAAATTGTTAAATACCAAGTTTCTGCATGCCCTCAAACAAAATTATTTCTAAAAATAATTTATTTTGTTTCTCGATAGTGCTCTTTATACTTGTAAATGTTTTGTAACTTCCTTCTTGCCATGACAAATATGAAAACACAGAAAGAAGAGGAGATATCCACAGCGTTAAACTCTGTATTAGTTAGGTGAAATAGAGAATTGTTGGTTATGTTTGCTGAGCCACAGGGGGAATAAAATTATTCATTTAGCTTTTATGCTAAGATGCAGGAAAAAAAAAGTGTATGGGTTGTACTCCTCTATATTCTGAATGTTGTCTACTGCCAGTAAAATTTTAATTGTATCATAATTTTTATTTTTAAAAATAATAATTTTAATTTCCAGTTTTATAAAGTCCTATTTTACATTTAAATCCTTATATACTTTTCAGTGCCTCTTTCATGAAGATATACTTCCCCTCATATGCACATATTTCAATGCTTGAGGTGGTAGCAAGTAACTGATACATGCTGTGAACAGTAAACCTGCTTTCAGAAGTATTTGGAAATACTTGGAAGTGTCAATAACAGGCAGGTGGCAGGTTTTGTACAAAGACCTTGCTTGACTTGAATTTCAGTGTAGTTTGAACTTGTGACATGGTTTTTATCTCTCATGGTTAAAGGTTTTTTCTGCTTTGGAAAGTGCAGCTGATGTGCACGGCTGAAGAAAGATGTTTGATATTCAAACTGAGGCATTAAGAAACCAACAGTCATCTGTTGTGAAATTATGACACAGAAACATTTTTTTTTATTTGAACCAAGCCTTAAAAAGATAATTGTTACATCTTTTAAAGGTAGTTTAAAAGAATTGTGAAGTCCACTTTATCTTGGATGTTTAATGAATTTATGCACACATTTTTCATTATTCTGTCTTGTGTACATCTTTGTATAGCAGTTGTGAGTTTAACAGGTTTTCATAAATTGTTGAAAGAAAGATTATCTGCCTTCAATTCAGTTCAAATGAACATGAGATCACTTTTTCCAGGATTTTATCAAGAAAGTTGTTGGCCATGCCAGTCACAAGTGCAGTAGGTAAATGTGCTATATATTCAGGTTTTCTGACCAAAATATTATTTTATTGCTTATGATTTCCAGAAACTGTGGTTTGTATGTATTAGGTCTTGTCATTTGTCACTGACAGTAAGACAAACTAATATTTTGTTCAGAAGAAAATAGCATGGGTTTCTGTGTAACTGCTGGCCTCCCCAATAGCAAACTCTTAAAGATTTTTAACTTTAGTTTCAGATGACAGCGAGCTGCACACAAGTGGTACCCTAAAAGCATCAGAAAAATCAACAATGGAGCAATTAGTAGAAAGAGCCTGTTTCAGAGACTATCAACGTTTGGGACTAGGAACCATCAGTAGTAACTCTTCTCGCTCAAAAACAGAATACTTAAGAATAACTGCACTGAACAGGATGTATTCACTTTGCAGGAGGTGAGTTTACCAATTCAGTTAAGTAGTTGAAAATAAAGATGACATAGCACACATACCACATGATGTATCCAGTTAAGCAACTTACTCTGAGAAAATTTTTGTCTATAGTAGCAATGTTCAACCAGTGACCTTGAAGCTATTTGTATTCCACTCAGAGATTCGTCTCCTGGTGGCTGCATATGTATTCATCAGATTCAGAAAGACTGCCAGCAATGGTAGCCAGAAGTGAGCTTTCAGAACTGCCCCAGAAGCTCTGTCAGATTAATGCAAGTCTTCCTTCCCAGGTTGTTTCTATAGCTCATGGAAAGAGGGTGCCCTTGGGGCTTTTGGAGGACACTAACCTAGATACTCTGAATTGCCTTTTGAAGGAGTTTCTCTGTCTTGGCTTTCTACACTCATGCCTAAATCATTAGGCTATTTTTCAGCTTTCTGACTTAGCCAATAAAGTTAGCTGGTAGAACGCACTCTCGGTATGATTTCTGTAACTTGCTGTGTTGGTACTGGAAATTATTTATGTAATATATTTGCATATAAAATCTGTTCTGTTGCTAAATAAAAAAGCAAGCCTCAGAAGCAATTATACATAACTATCATCTTCAAATAAAAAATACTTTTTAAAATTGAATTCATGAAGGTATCTCCACTACTTTAAAAGTTTGTTGTGTGCTGAAAGTCACGTGCTGTGTTTTAACACATGAATGTTACTAACTCTTTTTTTGTTGTGAAAGCTGATGTAGTTTACTACCACTACCCACAAAAATTCTTTTTAATAATAAAGCATATCTGCATGAGTCATATTAGAAGAACATTTGCATTCTCTAAAGCCAGTTTTGGCTAGTCGTTGCTTTCATTATGGATAATGAAATCACCAGTTCCTCATGGAAGAAGGGCACACAAGAAAAATATTAGATCCTTTCTTGTTTTCTGACTTATCTAGAGTAACAGACTAATAACTGGGTTTGTTCAATCACCATTGAGTACAATGTAGATGAAGGCATTAAATCTGTACATTTTCATTATGCTTTGAACGTTATGCGGACAAGTCTTTCCTCCCCTAAAACCACCAGGTTTTAATATTTTATAGGATTTTTTTGAAAAGATAATTAATATCCAAGTTGATTACAAATCTCAGAATATAAATACTTATCTAGTGCCATATTAGTTTGGTTACTGTGTTTTAAGAAGTAGACCGTAAATATCATGTACATTGATTTTGTATGAGAGCAGTTAATAAATGTCAAAGAACTGAATTTACAGGAACAGTGTATATTGCAGAGGAACAAAATTGTTTAGTAAGCCTAACTTTTCCCTGCTCCTTGTCTTAGTTTCTTCTCAACATATTAAATTGGCATTTAAATTGAGTATTTTTTGGAGGAGATAGAAAATAATCTTTCATATTGCTTGAATCCTTCTTTCACTAACATGAACACAACTACCGTCTTGCTGGGTTTTCTATTTTTAAAGGTATTGTGTCAGTAAATTTCCTAATCTCTCAATGTATTGTAGTGTTTTTAAAAGTACACAAAAATGCAGTTTCAAATACACTGTTCCAAGGAATTTGACTGTAAAGTTTAACTGTATTTTGACATAAACCAAAACCTATTGTTTTAGTTGTGATACTTTGGGCAATCTAACATTCTTTCCTTTCAGTTCTCATATTTCATATACAAGCATCAAAACAAAATTACCGCATCATTTGCATGCCTCAAAATTCTCTTTTCTGTTGTGCTCAAAAATATGGCTTCATTATAGTGACAGATAAGAGTTATACTAAGAAGAAAACTACTATCAAATAAAATATAGCCTTAAATGGAAAGAGACTAGTACTGATAGCCTTACAATTTTTTTGTAATTAAAGTTGTTTTTAAAATGCAGTTTTCTTTACCAGTCAATGTATTTACTAGGATTGGACTAAAACTAAATAAAAAATAATTCTAGCAGTTGAGGTATTTCCATTAAGATGTATATTTTGCTTGTAATTTTAGGAATTTTTTTTCATTGTTTAAAAATTTGAAAGCAATTTTAATTTTTCAATTTTGTTCACCCTTTTGTTACTACAGTTATCCTGGGCTTCTGGTAGTACCTCAGTCTATTCAAGACAGCAGTCTGCAGAGAGTTGCTCGCTGTTACCGTCACAATCGCCTACCAGTTGTCTGTTGGAAGAACGCTAAAACCAGTACTCTTCTACTTAGATCTGGGGGCTTTCATGGAAAAGGTGTTGTTGGCCTCTTCAAATCCCAAAACACACATACTACAGGTGAGTTGATGCAGCTGGGCTTTCTGTATAAGTAATTTTATGTAGAAATACTTATTTTTCTAGAGGAAATCAGTGATACAATTGAATCAAAAGTCTCAGGATGTGAATGGTTATCTGATATTACATTAGTTCAATTACTGTGTGTCAAGAAGCAGATCCTAAATGGTTTGAAAGTGGTTCAAAAACTGTCAAAGAATAATTTGAACACAGATTATATATGTCCCAAAAGTCTTTGGTAAATGCTGGTATCTGCCAAAGGCAATGCAAACTTCCCCTGTTTCCGTTAAATTATCTTTTTCCTGTGCACTGGTTTATGTAATAAGTGTATGTTGTCCCTTTTAATAGAGGATTGTATAAAATATTAGAGAGACCATTATCCATTGCATTTTCTCATGTTTTTCATTGTAATACTAGTTTAACTTTTATCTTTCTTTTATAAAGCATAGACCTGAGCAATTCTAGTTGCAGTCTTTGCATTAAGTAAATCTATTCCTTTGTGTAATCAAGATTGGACCAGCACAAGATTTATCAGAATAAATTTATATAGGAATTAATTTTTCAGAAGGATATAACATTAGGGCTACATTAATTTTGGAAAGAACATTAGTTCACTTTCATCATTCACAGGCAGTGTTTAGGATACTTATTGTGACTGCTTGGATTTCCATCACTTAGTGCTGACAGTTTCTTCAGAGTTAATTTCATGCCAAGAGTGAATTTGGCATATTGCTGAAAGAAAAAGTCAGTATTCTTTTTAATCAAACTGATAGTTGTTTAGAAATTATCCTAGAATTAGGCCATATTTTTTCTTTTCTGAGAAAAAGAAAATGTGAGGTAGAATTGGAATACCAAGAACTCATTAAGGTAGCAAAGAAATTCCTCAGTCCTGTTTATGTTTGCATTTCACCCCAATAATGACTAAAATGCAATTAAAAGGTTTGACTCTACTGAATAGTTTGTTCTATTGAATTTTTCAAAACCTGTAGCAAGCACACTGTACAAATATGTGGAAGTCGCATAAAAGTAGTTTGAAGATTACATGATTTAAATATTTTCTGCATAGTCCTCCTGAATTTTTCCTTCACAGAGTATCTTTATGAAAACCACAATTTCCTTTCCTGTAAAGAACAGTTTATATCAGACATAATGTTTAGCTATATAAGGGCTTGTGTATATCAAATTCACCTTTAAAATCTCAAAATTTCAGAGACATTATAGAAACATTTTTTTACATCAGACAGTGTCTGGACCAGCTATTAACAGTAATCTGTAAATCACTAACTATCTGCTGAATATTCATTGCTATAGCATTGATTCAGTGTGTCTCTTCAGTGTTTTGTGGGGGTGTCTTTTAGTTGAAATGAGGAGCAAGTTAATGAAATGAGTTTTATATAATGCGTTTTTGTTGAAAACCTTCATAAAATGAGTCACCGAAGTACTACCAATAGTTAACACAGCAGCTGCAAAGCTATAAGCAACACCAGTTGTTCCACAGGTTTATGGTGTGAATCCTAGCATGGTAATTCAAATGTTAGTCTTATAAACTGATTTAATACTGATTGTCTTAGCTGAAATACTGGCCAAGTAGCTTTAACCTAGTATAAATAGAATAAATTGAAAAAATTCTGCAGGAATAGTCTGCAAATTATATAAAGACAAACACTTCCGTGTTTTCTGGAGTAGCTACCATTTCTATGGGCATAGAAGTATGAGGGCCTTCCAAACCAAGATCTTCAAAGCCTGACCCATTAAAGCACGTTTCCTGTGTGTAGGGCACGTTTCCTCGTTGCTTTTGTAGGTGGTTTCTTTTTTTAATTTTATATAGTCTTTTATATTGCTGTTGTCATACTTGCAGCAGGATATTAGGCAAGAGATAATCTGATTGACAATAACTGTATTTGTCAGACATTAGCTTCTGGAATTACTGTTTCTTTTAAAATGTGAAGAAAATGGAGACTCTCCTCAGGAAGGTATTGCAAGGAAAATGAAAAATATTTATAGAATATTTATTTTATTCATAAGCATGGTGAAACAAAACTTTTGAAGAAACTGATCAATAAAGATAGTTATACACAGGTGCATGTATTTGCCTCAGTAGGAGTTTTGTACAATGAAAGTCTATACTGAAGAATGCATTGTGATGCAAACTAAGAGGGCAAAGATAAGTTAAATTCAAGTTGACAGATGCATACCTTCCTAAGCAGAGATTTCATAGGAGTAGATTTTTATTAGGCAGTTCTGGATTGCTACACAGAAAGAAAGAGGACCTGCTGGAATGTAATGAACATTTTTGTGATTTCCTGTAACATCATGCATTAAGCAAGTTTTCAAAGCATAGTTGAGATCAATGTGTTATACAAGAAGCACAGAACATCTTTTTCACATAAATTATGCCCAGTACAGAATTGTTGTATGGAACCAAACTACATGTGCAACAGAATTGTATTTTTCTAACAAAGGATTATTAACAGATGTTTGAATATGAGATGGAGAGTATACAGGTCTTTTCAAAAGTTCCTTTGAAACATGAAAGTTGGTTTCTGAATTTCACTTCTGCCTTTCTCGGAATTTTTTTGCAGAGCATTGTAGTTCTAAACATGACATTCTACACCTGAATTGCCAAGTATTGGTCAACTGCCATGTAGGAAGACCATTTATGTTTCTTGTATGTAGTAACAGTTACCTTGATACAGGCTGGATTATTGACTATATTAGGACCCGTTGCAATATAAAGATGGAGCAACCTGCAACCAGGTATATAGAACACATATTGGCAGCTGAGGCAATCTTAACTGCATTACTAAGCAATGCATTTCTTTCCTGGGATTTATAAAATTGCTATCGGGATCTCCATCCCCATCTTTTGTTTAAATCCATGCTGTTGTGATGGCCTTCATGTATGATACAGCCCTTAAAAGATCAGTCATTTTATAGAAATCCCTGTTCACCTTTGCAGGTAAGGGGTTCACACTTTGAGTCACAAGTAGTCTTTCATTCCTTTATACTGCTGTTAACCACTGTGTGATGGGATGATTGGTGGTAAGTTTGAAGGGAAGATTTTCCACCTATAATCTTTCACAAGGACATTATGGCCCTCAATCTTTAATTCAGATATCTGCCCAGTTCAATAACAGACTTTCATATAAGTCAAACTATTCGTCTCCTGAGTCTCTTTCCTAAAAACAGAGGTGGAGGGGAAAAAAGCAAGATGTTCCTAAAACACATACAATACTCTTCACAAAATAAAACTTTTTAAGTGCAAGTGGTAAGGATGTTATCCTTTCATTTAGATATTTCATTTCCTTTCATTTAACTAAATTGTTAAGACCTAAATGGACTTTTTGTGGCATTGCTTGAAGGATTAGGAGACCCAGAGGTCATTCAAGTAGATTTCAGGATGTATAAACCCCACTTAAGAATTGAAGAGAAAGTAGTGTTTTTCTTCAGGCTTATTCCACTGTCAGACAGAAACAGCATGATGTTTCCTGCTTGTACATTTTCTAATCACTTTCTAATTGTATTTCCAATTCAGACACTAATTTTAACAGGCTATTTAGATACTAATTTTAACAGGGCTAGCTATCTTGAAATTTCATTTGCCACCTCCAAGTAATTAGGTTACTGTCTATTAGTCTCCAGCATAGACTATGATTGGATCATCACTGGAGAAAACAATTGTGGTTGATCAAAATGTGCTTAATCAAATTCTTTGACTCTCTCTCTCTCTTATTCCAAATCTTGGCTCTTGTGGTCAACATACCAAATCCTGGTTTAAGCAGCTATGACATTTTTGTCCTACAGTGAGTCCAGAGGTGGCTGCAATAAACTAAAATTAAAAAAAAATTTGTTTGGCATTTGAAAAAAATCTGACTCATTGAGACTGGACACATTTTTGTGGCCATAGTATTGCCTAGGACCTGACCTTCATCTCCCCTTCCTGTAAGTCCTTGCACCTGCACACAAATTGGTGGCGTTTTTCTGGTTAAGATCAATTTTTTCTTATTTTTGAGGGATTTTTCCTTGGTTCTGTCTTTTGTTATTGGTTTCTTAACTTTTTTAAGTCTTAAGGTTGTCTTAAGTGGACTGTCTGTTTAACTTCAGTATTTTCTCAGAGCATCCAACCTTCTCATCTTGCTTTTTTTCCCTCCACCTCTGTTTTTAAACTGTGTCTGTTTCCTCTTTAGCTTTGCTTTCATCCATTCTTTTGCAGCCACTTCTCTCTCTGAAATGGTCCTCCTCCATGCCTCCAGCAACTTATGCAACATCAATAACAACTGGAAAATTATTCTGTTTCTGAGATATGTAGAGTAGTCATCTGAAACTACATGCATGTAAAGGATTATTCAGAGGTTTTCAAAGAAGGAATTGTGGTTCTCACAACAGTGCAGCCCCCCTCCTACAAATTACCTAAGCATGTGGGAAGACACTTCTTGATGTTACCTGCTAGTGAAGGAGCAGGTAGACTGTCACTAGGGAACAGGAACATGACTTTTTATGATTGGAGATCCCTTAACATGTGTTACATGACTTTTTATGATTGGAGATCCCTTAACATGTGTTATGCAGGTGTGCATGCACTGTGCGTCCTCTTTCCTCTCTCCTTTATTCCATTAAAAAGGTCAGGTTCTGGGGGTAGGGTACCTGAAGGACATGCAGATGGTGTCCATTGATGCCTCTAAATGCAGCAGAGTGCATGAACACTGATGTCTTTTGATATATGTATAGTTTCAGTGAATGTGCAATATATCTCAAGGAACTTCCAGTTATAGGTAAGTAAACTTCCTTTCCTGGAATGAGGAAGAGCTGGTTGACCATGGTTTTAACTTACTTTTGTTAAATAAACAGTTCTACCTGTTCTCTACACATTTTTTTAAAAGGCTGAAATTTGCTGACAAGTAGCACAAACTTAGAAATGTTGCTTTTTGTTCTGAGACTGAAAGGAAAACTACATCATCTCCATTCTGGTTTTATTGATTGATCACTGGCTAATGATGAATGTTTTAAGTAGTGACCATGAGGTAAAAGACTCTTTCGGAAGTTTAGCTTTGTGGAGTGGAGTGCAAGAGAACATTGCTGGGTGCTGCTCTGCATCCAGGTGATGAATATCTGAGCATTCTTTGTCATCAAACGAATGGCTTTTTGAACCTTTGATAGACAAACCATGACATTTTCAATCTCTGCTTTACATAATAAGCTTTTTTGTTTTGCTATTCTATGTGTTTATAAATGTACTTATATTTTAATGTATTCCATTCTTGTGGCTCTAGCTCCTGCTTCTTTAGAATCTTCAAGCAGTATAGAACAGGAAAAATATCTACAAGCCTTACTGAATGTGATATCCGTCCACAGCAAAATGAATGGCAGTAATACTCTCACTGTTAGACCAACAATTGCTCTGTCTCCAGGTAAAATTGGTTTTTATATTTCTTTAGTTTCTTTGGTTTCTTTTCTATGGTTAAGTTGAAAAGTGAGTTTTCTCTGATTTGGTGTTAGTTCAATGTCCCTTATGAATTCTATTGTTTCTTTATTGTTACACTTTCTAGATAGCTTGTTCACTCTTAGTTTCTGTGAATGTGTTTTCCGTATGTGAGGATGTCTATAATCTTTCCCAAAATATTTTTCAGTATTCTTAATCTGACAGTAAATGATTATCCACCTGTGGGTCATAGTTTTTGATGAAATTCAATTGAGTATGATGGCCAGTCTTGAGGCATTAGTAATTTATTACAATTCTGGAACAAATAAAATAAAAGCTCTCCAGAATATCAAAATGCCAAAACTTTCCAGGCTCTTTTTCTATCAAATGCAACAATTACATTATATAACAGAATCAAAAGCAAAGATGCACTTTAAAGTCTTTTATAACATTAAGCGTATTGAAAACTGTATATTGAATAAGAGACTGCCAAATTGAAGAGAATGCAAAATACTACTCTATTGCATATAATGAGAAAATATGAGATTGCAAGCTCAGATTCTACATGAGCAGATACACTATTTAGCTGCAGCAGCAAAGAAAGGTATATAGGCATTTTCATGTGTTTTACATACTCATAATAGGATTTTAATGTCATTTCCAAGTAGAGCGTTACTTGCAGTGAAAACTCTTTCAAAATACACTATTTGAGCTAAGCCGCTGTGGAGGCATGAAGCAATGAATCCATGTTTTATTTCAGTTGTTATGTGATGAAACCTGGTAAGGTTTATGTGAAGATAACCCCAATGTCTTAGAAAGAGGAGTATGTGACTTGAAACTGTGTCTGTCTTGTCTTATTCAGTTAGTGGTAATTGGCCTAATATAGCCAAACAGTGGCTTTTCTTGTAAAATAACACCATTCCCAAAGTGTGCATGCTTTGCTTCATTTATTGTAAAATATGTCGATTGCTTAGCTGTATCTAACATCTCCATACTGTTGCCAATGTATACATCTGACTTAAAAAATAAATCTGAAGTACAAAATTGGCAAGAATTAGCTGTATTGCGTGAAAAAGGACATTTTATCAGCTATGTTAAGTGTTAGTCTGAGTAACACTGTAGTTTTTTAATCTTCTATTCTTTTTCTGGCTGACTTTAGGCACTGAAAGGAGGGCTTCAAGAATGTCTACTGTATTTAAGCAGGTAGTGCCAGGACATTTGGATGTAAATCTATCCAATAGCTTTGCTCGAGGAGGTTAGTAAGACTAGCTCAAAGTCTATTATTTGAAATAATAAATGATAACAAAGTGTTAGTGAAATAAAAATAATGACACTGCTTACCGATTCATTACTCTCTGAAACAACAAAATACAGATTACAGTTTAGCCTTAGTCCATAACATTATTTAAGTATCTAATTTCTGTTTAAATCCTGTACTTACCATTGAACTAAAGCTTGTTTCATGTTGGAAATTAGTGGAAAATTAAGCACTCAATTAGGAATTATGTTTCTAAATACTCTGTGATTCATCCATATTTTTAATTTGTCTAAAATGTATGGCCTGAAAATGCATATTTTATATTAGGATTGAATGCACTTTAGAATCTCCAATTACAGATCATTCTGGCATTTGGCTGAAGATTAGCTGATGCTTCATAAGGATACAAATAATCTGTCTGAATAATTTTACCCTGGGTAAAGGAGGGAGTTATGTGGCCAGGCATAATAAGTAGGGAGATAAAGTGCGTTCTTTGGAAATAGTTATTCTTAGGCACAGGGGCTTCTCAGTGTCATTTCTACAAGAAGCTTTCATTCTGTTAAGTGGATTCCAACTACTTTTACTCTTCTAGTCTGATGAAATTGTTATGATTTTTTATGTGCAATACATGCATAAATTAGTGCATCAAATTCCTTAAATATATGTTAGGATAGGGATGAATCTATTTCCCAAAAGGGAGCATTTTGTATTTCATTTATTACCTTTTATCTCTGAAGGCTCCTCTTAGAATTATTGCTAAGCATCTAAAAGTTGCTTTTCTTCCTTTTCAATACCTCATCTAAAATTAGTTAGACTTACTTTGACCTGCTGAGGTCCATTCCAACCTAAATTATTGTGTGGTAGAACAACTGTAGCTTCATATGGGGAAGAATAAAACAATTTTGTAGAGAAAAACTTCCAGAAGAGATGGACGGGATTAGAGAAATGAAGGAAGGAAGAAGGTAGGAGGGAGGGAGAAAGGAAAGAAGAAAGGAAAATACTCAGAGCTGTATAGAGAAGTTGCGTGAGAATTGTAGCAGAAGGGAAGAGAGGAAGGGCAAGTAAATGGTGATCACCAAAAAATGGAAAATTCTGTGCATTTTCATTAATCATAGTATGTGCATATTTTGTATCTAAAAGTTCTGTTTATGTTCTCTGTTGACTGTCTTGTTATTGTAGTACATAGAGATGAAAAAACATAGTGATTTTAATTTGATAGGTAAAATGGCTAGGGACCTTAGAGAACAGGAGTTAATAGTGTCTGAAATTGTTAGATGAATTGGTGGCTGTGCCCAGCCTGACTTTGTACTGTGAAATAGTGAAAATGCTGGGTAGTTGACAGCAGACAGGTTGTTCCATCCCCTCGTGTTGGGACAAAAATGCCAACAGCAAAGTGGTGCTGAGGGGCAGTGAAGGTGCTCCAGATAAGTAAGAGAAAGCTTGCTGGTTGACTGCATGGAATTTGTCTTTTGAAGATAGAAGGATTACTGAAATAACTGTTGCTGGTTTCTGGGATTAGAGTTTGTAGTAAGTGCAATAGGATGAGTTTGTTGCTACTCAGTGAAGAAAACAGGAGTCTTAAGGCAGTATTAAGTCACAGACCTGTTATTTTGTTGGACATTGAAGTCTCTTGGATAAATTTCAGCTGTAATCAGGAAAAGGGCAGAGAAGTTATCTTGTGTCTCGCTGGATTCACGCCACACCTGCTCTATATATCTGAAAGGTGTAATTACAGCCCAGTATCTGCAGTCCATTCACAGTTCAGCAGGATACATGAGGACTTTGCTGAAACATAAGAATGTTTGACAAGTATAGTGGGAGCCCTAGTGAAGGTGAGAAGTTGACAGGGTAACAGAGAACAGGGAAAGGGAGAATCTCCCTGTAGAGAAGTAAACACTAGGGGTTTTAGATTAGCTAACCCAATTTGTTTAGAAGAACTCTAAAATACACAAAGGATATAGAGTTGCTAAAATTGTTGTTCTCAAATTGATTCACATGATTTATTATTGCAAAGTTTTTTTACTGCTTTTTCACAGTTAGTTTTATTTCACATGTGAAGTAGTGTCACGAGACTGTATGCGGGACCAAAAATACAGGTTTTTGGTCAGCTGAAAAAACAGACTTATGTAGGCAGTCTAAAAATGGTGATTTCTTTCTCCTTCATACTCCTAGAATCTTGCACTCTGATTTGATTTTGAGGTCCATCAAATTATGTACCTAAAATAGACTAAAACAGTTTTTTAAAAAAGCACTAAGGTTGGGATTTTTAATTAAGCTAACTTTCAGCTGGATAGAAGCTTTCAATAAAGTATTCAGCAGAATGATTTAATTGTTACATTTCCTTTGGTATTGTAATTATGGAAAAACACATGATGGCTGTGCTACGTATTTGAAAATATTGCAATGACAATGAAAATTACTCCTTTTTGATAAATGGGTACTTCCTTCCCATTTTATATTGGTTTTCTGGCTTGATTGATGTTTTGTCTTGTGATGACTAAGATTTGTGCTGTCTGATAAATTATGTGCTATAAAGAAATTAAATTTATACTAGATCTTTGGAAATTAATAAGTAACCCTTTTCTTTTCTCCTGCAATGTGTCTCGCTGCAATGTGCATTCCATTCCTCCTCCTTCTGTCTTAACTGTTATCTACCAGTGCTTGGGTACAGAGATAAATGTTTCACTCATTCAAATTCCAAATCAGCAACTAAGGGAAGAGTCCATCAAGGTACTGTATTCTGTGTCCTGAAAGCACATTCTTTTCTACCATCTCCATAACTACTACAATATGTTAATACATGCTAAAGTGATACTGACAGAAAGCCCTGATTCTGCATTAACAAAATTTTGGTGTTTTAGTTCAGTGTTGTGGTTTTGTTTCCTGTCGGGGGGGGTTGGCTATTGAATGTATGATGCAGTGACAGTGATTAGTCGCACACTTCACCATGTTATTCTTTAATAATGTTATGATCTAAAGTGGAGTGATATGTAGAAAATTTTCTGTGTGAAAATTTTAAACAGCAAAAAATTAATTCTTCAAAAGAGCATTTAGTACTCCTACTGCTTTAGAAAATAGCTAATACTGTTACCTAGTCAATGAACGTTCTTTCCGAAATTATTCTTAATTGAAGTGAACAGGAAAAATTTGATTTCTGCCAAATTAGAAAGTCATAATAATATGGTATATGCCAAATAATAAAAGCTAGGTACTGCTAACAAAAAATAAGATATTAGGCAGAATTAGAATAGGAATATAATTGTGTCTTTTAATCACTGTTATCCGTCACTGGTAAACATGTTCATCTGCATGTATTTGTAACCAGTTTTGTTACTTTTGATGTGCTACAGGCACTAATGATGGCCTGCATTTGTAAAATGTTAGAAGGTGACACTGTCTATTTTTGTATGTATCATCTTTGGGGACAGTTGTCTGTGTTGGAGCTAGCGTTTTTTCATACCAAATGAACAAGAATTTTTTTCTCATATTAAATGCTTGCTGTGATTTCTGCTTGCTGTGATTTCTGCTTGCTGAAGTCTTTATTATTTCAGCTGTAGTAGTTGAGATGTGGAACAAAAGTTTATACTACACATATTACTTTACTATGTGAGTTATTTATAAAACTGGCTGTCTTTGAAGTGGAAATTGTTTAGAACTGTTACCAATTCATATGTTCCTAGCCAACCGTTCTCAATTACTCCTATTTGTTTGCTCACATCTAAGACTAGCAGACAGGCAGACAGACAAGCTAAACTGTACAGACAAGTCCCTGTTGAGGATTACTGTATAGAATTTTTCTTTAATAGAAACATAATCCTGTTTCTAAAAAATAGAATAAAATTATTTTGCTGGTTGAGCTACCGCAGTGGAATTTTACTGTTTTCTGCAGCTCTTCTACTTCTATGCAAGAAATGTTAACTATGCATATTATTGGATTTTCCTGAAGGGGTTGGGGGGAGGGGAGGGTTGGGTGGTACTGTAGTATCTGAATTTCCTCTACTACGAGGTATTTCTGGTGCCATTTTTTGATATCTTGCTTTACAGATCTATGGACAAGATTGTCTTCTGAAAATCTGATTTACTGCATATTAGGTTAAAGAATTTCACACTGCCATTTGAATGCCAAATGTAGTATACTTTAAGGGATTTGATTTTCAAGTAGTGCTGTTTATATTCTGAAAATCAAGTACCTTTCACATACCTCACATTGGACACACAAAAACAGTCTCACAAAATCATCGTTACTAAGACATAAGGAACAGAAAAATATTTACTACTTGTCTTGTCTTCTGCTAGTGCTAAACAGGCCTTGGCAATCTGGTTTATCAGTACTTTAACTTACGTTGAAATCACAAAACTTGGTTAAGCATGATCAGATCAGAGCATGTTTGTGTGCTGTCAGAATTGCCTTCTCTGGAAATGACAATATAGCTGCATCAGCAAGGCACAATATGCAAACTAAAATTGCTGTTGAGAGGCACAGGTTATTAGGTTGGTACAATGTCATTCAGATATTGCTGTGCTGCTTTCAAATGCAAGTCTGTGGTTCCATGTTACACTGCACTGTTTCCACCTCATGTTGTTGCTAGCTTTGAGACTTCTGTACCATTCCCTTCTGCCAGAGTAATGGCTATCTTAACTGCCAGACTAAAACTTCTAGGATCTTCTGGGCATCCTTCTCTCTACTCACACAACTGTACTGTATTCACATCTGCTAGAATAAAGTCATGAAACACACGATTAAAAAAATAACCTCCTTAAATTCAGTTTCATTTCTAATTGTCCATTAGACAGGGACAATAAAAAACTAAAATTCATGGCATTCTGCATTTTAATCATGGCATTTCAAGAGTAAATATGGAATACTTTATCCTGAAATGTAATATTTGGATTGATCATCCTTGTATACGTTTTCATTATAATATGATACAGTTGATACTATTATTACACTACATTGTGTAAGGCAAAAGGAACAAAAGAATTCTAGATAATGGAATTTTAAGTGATACTATTTCTGGTTTTGAAGAAAATTATTATATAATATATTTACTAGTTAGACTTCCAAAACAATATGCCTTTGACAAGGAAGTACATCAACTTTTTGTCCTTATCTCTGAAAAGAACACTAGCAATTTCATTTCCAAACACTTCAATGGATGTTAATTACTTGCAAGTTGTGATTCATTTTATCATATTAGTGATATCTTAGCAACCATTTTCTCTCCATTAGAAAGTGCTGTACAGTTTGATTAGTATCTTAGGTTAAATGACAATGCAGTAGGATGCTTTTGACAATTTTTGTGATGAAAATATTTCTTTCCACTACCTGCTGTTTATTGTGTCCTATGAGGGATGCAAATGACATGTTTAAGCACTCTACTTTCCTAATTGTGTTTTAGCCTTAATAATTATGATCTCCAGTGTCTCACACAAAGAGGTTTTAAAATATTTTTCATCTTTGTGAAGGTGTATGGGCAAGTCTTCGTTCAAGCAACCGGTTTATCAACACTCAGACTCCATTCATTGATGTTGGTGCAAGACTTGCAGGGAAAGATAACACCACTTCCTACAGTAGCAGCACTTTTCTGCAAAGTCAGCTTTTGAGACGGCAAGCAGCTCTCTACATATTTGGAGAAAAATCTCAGTTACGGGTAATGGCACTTTTTTCTATTAAAGTTAACATAGTTCTTCTTTGGCTTGAGTTTAATAACCCTGATGTTTTTAAAAAATAGTAAATAATATTATAGATAAAGCGGATGGATAACTGTCCTAAAGGTGTAAACCCTTATGAGGATTATTCCTATAAGCAGAATAACAATTAATGCTGTATAACTTGGTGGCGGCTGGGGAAGGAGGAAATCAAGCTCTGTGGTTATGTAATACAACCAAGTTAACATAAATTAAAATATACTAAATTATCTTAAAGAGCAGTTAAAGATCAGGCTCAAACTCACAGAAGTTCTGCGAGTAGAGCCCTATTTGTCACTTTTGGTCAAGTGCTGACGTGTAGTAGAGCTAAGAGATACAAAGATGGGTAACAGATGACTAGAGGAATGGAATAGCTTTTGTACAAGGTAAGAGCACTCAAATTGGGAAAGACATGGCTAGGAAGGCAATACATTATTGCTAGGCAACAGAGCATCCAGCAAAGCCTTCATATTCAGAAGTCACCATGTCTTTGCTGTCTCAACTGTCTGCCTGCATTGGCTTTGCAGGGAACAAGGGCAGCAGAGTTTGGCTCTGCTCGGTGTAGCTGCTGGGATAAAGATGAATGATGGGACTGTAGGCAAATGGAGTGGGGCTGGTTTAGCGGCAGTGGAGCTTGCTGCTCCTTTCAGAGACTGTTCAGAGCTATTCCAAGGGAAGCGCTGGAGTTCTGTATCTGTAAGTTCTTGCTTTCGGAGACACACTTAATTACATCTAAATACGTACTACTGTACTCTGATTCTGCTGACTACTCATCTGTTGTTCAGGTGACTTGTCATCTCAGTGATTTCTATTTTGGGAAACATGAAACAGACTTATTTGGTAATTTAAAGTGTAATTTTGTTTTTCCTGATGTGTTGAAATATGTTATGAAGCAAATGGAATGTTGTTAGTCAGGAAAGTGATTACCAGAGAAAACCTTCGTTACTGTGGGCAGTGCTTGAACTTGCATGAAGCCAAATTGATGTGAATAAGGCCAGCTCAGAAGTCTGTCCATCCTGATTCGATTACATGAAGAGGACCATGATGTCTACAGTTTCATACACCTTTTTGGGTAGATTTTATTGTTTTAGATGCAGTTGTTTAAGAAACATTAATTCTTGGTAGTTTTACTTTTTTTCAGAAAATGTTTGCAGATTATTTTTTTACATCTCTGCATTCAAAGATTGAAAAATCAATTGTTTACTACTTTCTTATTGAAAATGTGAGCATACATAAAATATTATGTATTTTTTGAAGTATATAACTTCAAAAAGCCGTTATTGGTAGTAGGAAAATACATCAGTATTCAATTCTTTCTGAAATTATATTATATCAGGAAATGGAAGAATCATGCTGTATCAGAATGGTGAATCAAAATTCTTTGCAAATGTTTTTCTATTTTGACTTTTTGTAATTTCAAATGTTCTTTTGTATGTTATTTGTATTTTCAGTTGTATTTTTAAATGATGGTTATATAACAGGTATTAGTTCTTATTCCATTTTTACTGTGCCTTTTATCATGGATTTGCAAATTCATTTTCCTTTTGGTTTCTTCATTACACAGTGGTACACAAAGTAGTCGTTTTTAACTAGTTTTTGACATTCTATTGCTTTCTAATATAATTAGCATAATGATGATTTACAGAAATATCCTGTTAAGTCTATAATCAAAGTGTTCTGATTTAATATAACAAAGCATCAGAATATAACATAAGACTAAACAGAAGTTTTGAAAGTAAACATCATTTATCATTATTAGAACAAACTGTTCTTTTGAACAATAAGAAAACTGTTTATTTTCCTGCAAAATTTTTCAGTTTTATTGAGTTGGCATTTTAATTTGCTTTTCTGGAGAATGTTCTTCCCAAAGTTCTCAAACAGGTCTATTCATATCAATTTTTCATCTTGTTAAGCCTTCTTTTATAACCGTAACCCCCAGAAGACTCTGGCAAAGGAGACACTTTGATGAAAAGGAATACAGGAAGAGTAATGCAGAAGATATGATTACATAGAATTAAATTGCCATAATCCAGTAGTAACAATTATTCACGTTTCTATTTGTTTGATTTCTTAACAAATGATAAGTGAAGAGTTCAATCATGTATCTAAAGATAGGTAGTAGAAATATCTTTAGTCTGCTGCTTTGAAGTGACCCTTTAGACCACTTGTGCAAAAAATGGAAGTTGTTTAATGTATCAGCAATCACAAACTGGGTGGGGATGATATGTTAGTGCTTGGTATAGATTAAAACATTTTTAATATATTACCATACAGGTGTGTATTATTAAGCAGAATATGAAAAGAGCTGACTATTGGATGTACAAACAACAAGCATTGGACAAGATCAACATGAAATAGTCTGAAGTCCAGTAGGATATATATAATTTGGAAATAGTTTAAAAATCAATACTTCAAGGATCCTTACTTTATGCTGGATGATTTCCTTGCTGGTTTAGAGTTTATGGGTTTTTCACTTTTTTTTGTTGTTTTGTTTAATAATATAATTTTACAGAAGATGAGTCATCTCTGGGCATTTCTAAGGAAAAGTGTATTGTGTTAGCAAATATAAGAATAAAATTACATAGCAATTAAGTGGTTGTTTTGAACCTTCTCTCACTGATTTGTATCTGTTCGATAAGATCAATTCAACTTTTCTTTTTGTATAAAGAAATCATGTTGATTTTTGATTGTGAAGTATTTTCCTAGCTTTTGTTAGCATCCTACTAACTTGGAATTTGCTGATTTTGTAAAGGGCTTGGCAGAGCATGCATTACTGATGTTGATTCCTATAAGGACCTGCTTTATTCTGCTAAATATCTTGTCACATAAATTGATGGTACAAACAGAAATAGATAACATTTTAAGGAAATTGTGCTACTTTTCTCAATTGCTTTTATCATACATTACTACAACTTAGCATTCTAAAAAAGCAAGTTTGCTAGCTGAGCTATGGAATTTATTCTTGAACCATGCCAAAATATAAACAGAACTAAATCTGAGCTTTCACTTTTCTACATTTTTGGTTGGCATCCTATGAAGCAACTTAATGAAGATTATTTGCAGGCCAAGTTTAATTCCAGAAAGAGAATTTCTGAAGAAAACTGAAAAAGTTTGCTTTCAAGATCTTCAGTGATGCTTCACACATGAAAATTGTTTTTCCTAATAATGTTCTCCATATTATCCTTTTCATCATAGTTCTTTTTTTTCCATTAGCTAACTTAATCTCTTAATTAAGTCCTCTCTTATTGCTCATTTTCTAAGTGCAGTAAGTAAAACAAAACATGAAGAATTCTGCTACGAAAATCTCACATACCTCTTGGAAATTATATCAGCTATTCCCTGACTGCTATTCTGTGTTGAACTAGGTACTTTAGACAAAAAACTGTCTCAATGTGCAGTGACCACTTATACGGGTCAGCTAGTTTGCAGTTTTGGGGGTCCTTTTTGGATTTGGGGGTTACTTTTTTCCTGCATTACTGAACTACTAGAATCTGTCCTGCACTGTTGGTATGTCATCCATGCAGTTATTTTAATTTTTATTTATTTATTGTTACTTTGCTTTAAAAATCTTAAAGGAAGCACATAATGTTGTGTGTAAAGAACTCAATAGATTTATCACTCGACTTTGTTTTTTTACTACTCATTACTATAATTATTATTATTAAACATATGACTGCTGTGCAGTACATTGTGCTGTTATGAGTAGTAGATGAATACTTTATTATGGTACATTTTGCAAGTGTTTTAAGGATTTTTATTAGGAATTGAAATACTTAGCAATAAAGCAGGCAAGACTGAGATTTAACGAAACTGTAAGTGAAAAATATGCTTCCCTTTTAAATTACATCTGCTGTTGTCCTTTTCAAACAGGGATTCAAACTTGATTTTGCTTTGAATTGTGAATTTGTTCCTGTTGAATTCAGTGACATCCGACAGACAAAGGCAAGCTTTAAAAAGCTGATGAGAGCTTGTGTTCCCAGCACTATTCCTACAGATTCTGAGGCAACATTTCTTAAAGCACTTGGGGAGTCCGAGTGGTTCCCACAGGTAATTTATATGACAGGTACTTCTAATAATCTATATGCAGTACTGCTAACACAAAATAAATTTCAGGCTCTTCTGACAGAGAACTATTGTGTTCTAACCAGCTGTTCTTCTTCATTCATTTTAATTGTTTTGCATTCTATCAATTCTGTCGTTACATAAGCATTATTATTTTAATACAATCATAACATTTACAAATGTGAGAGGCATTTTTGTGTAACATAATTTATGGTTTGTAACATGGAACACGTACACAAGTAAAGATGACCGTTTTTTCTGCCTACATAGATTTATGGTCTTGATTTTAACTGCTTTTTCTTATTTTATATATTTTTAAAATCAGAAAAAATATAGAACAATAAATGAGCCTTTTGGTTTTAAAACCAATATTCTACTCTTCATACATGTTCCCACCCTGAATTTCCATATGCACAAGTATTTAACAAATGAGCTAGCATCTGTTACTTGTTGTGGGATATGGGGAAGTGTTTGCAGGGGAGAGGGGGTTGTGTGTGTGTTAATCTGTTCTCTCTGAATCTGTTCCTTTACTTCCCTATCCCATATTCACTTACATAAAGATTAACCAAACGAAGGCAAGACTAGAAGTAACTTTGCAAGATTCAAATTAAGAAGGATGTGCCAAAGTCAGCTCTTTGTAAATCTAAACCCCTTTTAATTATAGTGAATGTTTCTTAACAGTTGCATGTTATGTTTGGAACCCTCTGCTGAATATATTCTTCTCAAATGCAATTAATCAAAGAAAACAGAATAGACTCTTATACTGATTTCTTAAGGAGGAAATTACGCATCAGAGAATGTACTCTTGTTTGAAATGTGCTACAGTGCAAGGAGTGGCTTAACTTCTTCACTTGAGGTGTGCTCACTCCTTAGAGAGCATAGGAGCTGGTCATTGCTCTGTCTGGCCACCACGTTCTTCAAGAAGGGGAGAAGTGGAAAGAGCATGAAACCTTGACTCCCTCACCATGTGAACATTTTCAATCACAGAGTAGTTGAGCAAGTTGATAAGCATAAATAAATGAAATGAATGTCACTTCAATGAAATAAACATGTCCCTGTAGCAGCACAGAGATCTAGGGGAGATTATAACATTGGAGTTACGTTCTTTTGGCATATTTGAGAGGAAAAGTAATAGCGTATCACTCTCTGCTCAAGACTAGATCGTAATGTCACACACTAGCTGTGTGACATTTGAACCACATTTCTGTGGTTTACATCAAGTCACTTGTGACTTACGTGATAAAGTTAATTTATGACTGATTTGACACATTTTCTGCTATTCCTGTGAAAGAACATAGATCTGTCATTTCGGAACTTTGTTTTTATTGTATTAAGCTTTCCTCTCCTGGGCAATAGAAGTTACACAGTATTGATTTTAACCCTGTATAGGCTAAATATTTCTTCATAGGGATGTGAATACATAAGAAATTTGAAGTGCTGCCCTATCTTCTGAATACAAATGATAAAAATAGGATTTTGGGTATTGTTTATATTGAATCTGTAATCAGATTGCATATCGGTTTCTTCATTAAGGACATCAAAAAATAGCCTTTCTTCCATTCTACTGCCTAAGAAAGTATAGAACAATAAACAAACTTCTTGATTTTAAAAGTGGTGCTCTTTTCAATCTTTTCCTATTTAAAATTACAGGAAAATGAGTTTATTTTCTAAGTAATGGCTATGTGAATGTTCAGAGGAGTTAAGTGTTTTCCATCACAATTTCCATGGTAATATTCATAGGATTGGGCTTTTTTTAAGAGGAAAAAATCAGACTGCCCTAAAGCAGGATGAATTTTCTAGGTTTTAACAGTTGTCTGATTGATCTTTTTTCCTCTTACTTTCTCCAATTTAATTTTGTTCTCCCTGAGTCACTTTACTGTGCCTTCTGTACTTTCTGAACTTACTTTTTTCCCCTGCATAAATGATCTTAGATGTCTCTTGCCATCTTTTATTTGTTTTCCTATACTGCTTTCTCCCTTCTTTCAGGCTTTCGTCTATCCTGCTGCTGCTATTGGTTGGATTGTATTCAGTGCTCTGCAAACAGCAGTTTCATTCTACTGTAAAAAACTGAATTGCTTACATATTGTCTGTTATGTTGTTTACCAAGAATGCTGTCGTAGTATGACAAAAATGGTAGAAACATCATATAGCTTTTCCTTTTAGTAATAGTAATGTGAAGTCCCATAGTAAGATAAAATTGCTCAAATTCACCTAAATTTTTTGTCCTGCTTATACCTATCATGTTTGAATCAATCTTGTTCAAGTCAGTAACCCTTCACAGAAAAATTAACTAAACCACCTGCTCAAGGAATTTTAGAATCACTGCATAATGAATATTAGAATGCAAATAATTAATGTGTCCTCTTTCCATATGTTTTAGCCAGTCTGCCCAAGTATAAGAAACACTGTTTAATCTATCTAACCTATTTCCAGATTATAGAAATAGGATTTTTATGTGTTTGGTTTTAGGTTTGTGGGTTTTTGTAGTTGTTGTTATTATTATTCAGTTCATTAATTTCCAACTTCCATGGGATTGAGCCTTAGAAATACCTTGTAAATATCTTACATGGTTTCTCCCATCAAAGTATTCAGTGACTTTATGGAACCTTAACATTTCACAGGAAACGATTTTAGTGTTAAGCCCAGGATGGAATTTCTCTACAATAAATCTGTCAACTGTGTTGTTCCCATTCTCCTTTTTGACAGCTATTTTATTACAGTACTCATTGGTTTTAATAGTTTTAAGTTCCTATCTTCAAATTTTTGCTTAGTTTTGTCGTAGTTCGGATGAAAATCCTGAGACTGCTACATTTTGTAGCTTTCTAACCTGTTGCATCCCACAGCATTTCTCTGTGCTATCTGAAGATTTCAGAATACATATTTTAATATAAAATATGAAAAGATTCTATTTATTGATAATATCTAGAAATTTATACTTTACTTATTTGTAATACTTTATAGCTTCACAGGATAATGCAATTGGGTGTGATCATCTCTGAGCTCCTGGAAAATGGTTCTTCTGTTATGATTTGTTTGGAAGATGGCTGGGATATTACTGCGCAAGTAAGCTGCTATTAAAACCTTGAAATAGCTAAATATTAAGAAAAAACACCAGGCAATACTTTTTCACACAAGTGACTGGACCGATAATTTGGTATAACATTAATAAATTTGTGTTGTGGCAGCAGAGAAGAAACTAGAATGCACGAATCCTTGCATTCATTTGCAATTTATACCATGAAAGAGTTCCTTAAAATGAATTTGTTCCAAAGGTCCTGATGGACTTACAGTTCTATGGGTTAGGTATAAAATCTGCATTCCTGCACCTGACCATATGTAAGAATGAAAGCTGAAAGTTGCCACAACTGTTCATTTATCTATGTAAACATAGTACACTTTAAACACAGGAGGGAAGGAGAGGAATTCTTTCTCTTGCCATTCACTTTCCATAAATGAAGTTAAGAGACCACACACAAGGAGAAAACTAAATTTGTGTCAAAGTGACTCTAACACCTGCTGCAAGGACAGATCACCACAACAGATAACTTTCTGAAACAAACTATAAATTAGGTGAATGAAGACCCTCTGCCTCATTTAATGGATGCATTGTGTCCATGTAGTTGCTTCATAATTCAGAAGATAAACAGATATCCATAATTCTAGTAAATAAAAACTTCATGTGCAGCCAGCATCCTGATACCAGGTAAACAAACCTACAAAAGCATGTTAACGTAATTATTGGAATTATTGTCAAACAATGAAGCATAGAGAAGGGGACATATGTAGCTGGAAGTGAAAGAAGTCTGTGCTCCATTTTAAAGTCTCCTGAGATGCTGTCTATTAAAAAAAGCTGAAGTTGGCTGATGAGCACCATAGCATGGCAACACTGCAGAAACCCTAAAGTCACCCTGAGGACCAATTATTTAACACTTTATTTGCTGAGGTAGCAGATACTATTTTATAAAAATTTATTATACTTATTTAATTGAAGAAAGTGTTTTTATTTCAAATGTAATTTAAACATGGTAAGCATTATAATGACTTCCAAATTCTATAGTTGCTCAAGTTTGACTTTTACAGATATCGTAAAGTCTCAATTTAATCGAAGCTTTTTCATGTGAGATAGTATTTGGTTTGTTTTATAAAAATACTTAATGTATATGGTAAAATACTTGTAATTGAGTTCATATGAAGGCTTTTGTTTCCTTGAACTATAAACAGATTATGGAATATTTATATTCATTGACTAAAATGTTCTCCTAACTTCTGTCACTCTTAACACAGTATATCCTGTCTTGTGATCTAGGTAGTATCTCTCGTGCAGTTACTCAGTGATCCCTTCTATAGGACACTTGAAGGCTTCCGAATGCTGGTGGAAAAAGAATGGCTCTCTTTTGGTCATAAATTCAGTCAACGTAGTAATCTGACTCTCAATTGTCAGGGTAGTGGATTTGCTCCTGTTTTCTTACAGTTTTTAGACTGTGTGCATCAGGTAAGTCAATCTCCATCTAATTTTAATTTACCAGAAGAGTTCATAAGTAAGTGTGTAGATGCCACTATTTCAGATGTTATAGATAATGGCTTGAGAGAAGACTAGTAACGTCCTCCTCTAGGTTTTATTGAAGTGAATGGATTTCACCTCAGGAAGAGCTAGCATGGTTGCCTAGAGGAGACTGACCCATCCACACAAAACAGACTAAGAGGGATGGTTGGCATTATGGATCTTTTAAGGTCATTTATGCAGAGATTTCAAATAGAATTTTTTTTAAGCTTAAGACTGGCTTTTGGCAGTCTGGAGTACCTTTATTCAGAAGAAGAAATTGACTGATTGTTAGTACGGTGACTAGACAGTTTTTAATCCCTTGTTCTTGATGGTGGACTTTGAAGAGGCCTTGTACTCCATCAGTTCTGGAAGCAACAAGCTATAAACCAGGGGGTCCTGAGATGTTATTATTTTTATATATACTGCATGTTCAGAAGCAGATGAACACCAATGGTTATGTCCTGTAGGAAGAGGTTAGGTTAAGAATATTGCACTCATTTCACGTTAATTCTAAAGTCTGTCCTTTTCTTCATCTCAAACCAGTAAATATAAATGCTTTTCAGAGTCTCTGTGTATGCAAACACAAGATAGGAGCTTGCATAGTTCCTCTCGTCCATATGTCTGTCTTCTTCCACTTCTCTCATTTTTCTCACTGAAAAAGCTGAAAAGACTCCTGGACATTATTAAACTGTCTCTCACAGAAGATCAAAGCATCAGTCTTCTTACTGGGAACAGACATTCATAATGAATACTTGCATGAAGTAGACCATGAAAGAGACGTCAGCGAGTAGACTTACTTTGCTGCAAGCAAAGTCAACAGATTAAATAACTTGCTAAACCAATGAAAAACAATCTTTAGATATCTATGGGAGACTGATAATGAATGAGCTTATAAGAAGATGAATAAAGACTTACTGAAGAACATGTTGCAGAAAAGAAAAAATTTGTTTGTATCCCAGCATTAAACACTGACAGCCATCACTACTGCTGTCTTGCAAGTTAATAAATCATATACTTGGAATTTGGTTTTATTCCTACAGCATTCCCCATTAGAAAACCTTAGAAGTATTTGTCACATCTCCTGTTTCATCAATTTCACAATTGATGTGGTCCTGAGGTTAATTTTTATTTGGAATGGGGAGATTTCTCTAAAGAGAATCAGTACCACATTTTTCATTCAAACAAGTTAATCTGCCCAGTTGTCACACTAACTATTCCTTACAATAGCTTAAGGTTATTGCTCCTTTTCTGAAGTAGAAAAAACAAATTCTTGGTTGCAGTGGCTACAACAGAACAGAATAGCCATGTCTTCCAATACTGAAACCCATCTACTTGGTCGTTCATTCAATTCTGCGTGTAAATCATTTGTCTGTGTATTCTGTATTCTCTCTGCTGTCAGACGTCTTCTCCAAGCTTTAATGAGCTGACTGGATAACACTGTCTATTAGTAGAATGGAGTAAACCTACATTTGATTTCAAGCATTAGTGTAATTTTGAAGTTAAACCCTCCAGCATCTCCCCTTACCATTTGTTGATGCTGGTTTGGTGCATGTGTACTAGGTTTTTCTTGGAAGAATTTAACCCAAAATTTCTGCTTGTACTAAACACTCACCAGTTCTTAAAAGGATCTAAACCAGTGATACCTCACTTAGCTTAAAACCATGGGTGTCACCAATGTACAATGGGATCATCAACTCAACTGGACTAAATATAGTCCAAAATAAAACAATAAATGTGTAGTATAGCTGCAGGGACCTCAGCACCAGCTGCTTCAGTCCATTTGTGTACTCGTTTTGCTCTGAATTACTTTCTAATGTAGACATAGCCTACATCCTCTTTCTGACTCTGGAAACACTTTGCTCCAGTTTTACTGTAATAAATCTTAAAAAGTTGGCATAAAGAAAAACAAGGAAATTATCCTTGCATACCTGTACAGTATTTTTTTCTCGAGTCCAGAGGTCACACAAACTTTGGAAACAAATGGGTTATCCAGAACAAAAATTAAAATTAAATTCAAGGATTTTGTTTTATTGTCATAAGATAGAATGTACCATGTTTTCTTCATGGCAAAATTCTTGTTTTTTCTTTAAGTTATGTTTAACACAATCTGCAATTCTAAGAACATGGTATAATAGATTATAATCATCCTGGCTTTAGAAGTTAGGGTGAAATGTAAAGTGGGATGTATCCCTGCTGTTAACAACTGTCAGGTATGATTTTACCTCAAGCTGCAAGGTGCCTAAAATATCGCTACTTATACATGTGAATGTGTCAAGGAAATAGAAGAATGTTGCATTTGTAATTCACCTCAGATAGCAGCTTTGATGCATGTTGCTAGGTATCTGACTCTTCTCTATCTTTAAGAGGCAGTATAAAGTATACAAGTTATTAACAGATACATTTTACAGAAATATCTCTACTTTCTGGGGTTTGGTCCTAAGCTGTGTCCACATGCCCTGGCTGCAACTATATCAGCTAAAGATTACCTCCTGCAGGCCATCTGGACCTATTCATCACTTCTCCTCTGGAGAAGATACTACCCTTCCAGTCTGTTAGCTAAGGGGTTCATGTCAACCTGCCTGCCTTTTCCAATCAAAATGGTAGAAAAAATTTGGTAGAAAAGACCGTCTTATTTTGACGGGTGGGCATTTAGAAGCAGTTCAGCAGGTCAATCTGAAGGAGGCAGTAACTTCTCATGAGGAAAGATAGGGCTGTCTAGGGGTTATAATCTTTTCAGCCAGTGTTATCTTCAGCCAAGAAAGGGCATGGGAACACAGCTTTACTGCATAATCAGTGTAATATAGATAATATAGAGTTGTCTGTTATTAGAAAAAATCTTTAAGCTAAATGACTTACAGTCTTATTTGGAATGCAACTCTGAGTGTATTTTCTAGAAATAGACTTACAAAGATTAGTCTTCTAACTCATGATGGCTTAGTGTTGACTTACCAAATTCTAACAGTATGGTTGTAAACTCTAGGGAAATTACTTTTGAAGTCAAATTAATGGTTGAAGTTTCATAGGAATTTACTATGAAAAATAAATTTGATTAACATTCATACTTGAACATTTCTGTTAAGTTTCATTGGTTTCTGTGCAACTTGTTAGACAACCACAGAATCCAATTAGATTGCAACTTGACCCTGAAGTGGAATATATTATGATCAGTTTTAAAAAACTGCCCATTCCCTGGAAATAAACATTTGGTTCTTTCAAAATATTTCTCACCATTATAGTCTCAACATACTAGGTGCAGTAAGAAAGTCACCATAGAGCCAGTATGTGCATTAAATGTCATGGGTTAAACTAAAGATACAGAGAAAACAAATGAAGCAGTGATTCCTAAATTGTATCATCTTGTAAAAAGTCATTGTTTATGCCAATATCTCCAGGTGTCAGCTGAATTATTAACGCAAAATCATTCTTTCACAATAGCAGCATCTGGCAGATACTCTCTCTGCTTCTAAGAAGACTGAATTTATGAAAGTGATGTCAGTGCAGGAAGTTTTTCTTATTTTTCCTCTGTATCTATTTGATAATTTATTAAATATAATTAAAACTGAATGATTTTCTAGAACTGACTTCTTTTAAGCTCAGTAAGGAGCTCTGTTACAGCACCCTGTGTAAGAGGAGGTGAGTGTGCTACTCCCAGGGTAGATGTATTCATTTATTCTAGTGTTTGCAGGAGTAGCCTCTTAGTGATTACTAGCACAGGACATTTTGGAGTACTATATTTCTTAATTAAACTAAGTAAATATTTATATATAATGGGATTACAAAACCAATGTGTATTGGAAAACTAAGGAAGGCTAGTAGAAGTGTAAGATTATTAAATACATTTAGGAGATATTTAAGTTAATTGGGAACGTGGTGATTTGAATAAGAATTCTAAAATACTGAGTTTCTGTAATCATAATATTAGAAACACCTATCGGTTTACTCAGGTTTTAAATGTTCATGTATTATGGAGACTGAGCATTTTAAAAGATGATGCAGTTGTAATTTTCGAAGATACCCTGTCCCTGTAGACTTACCTTTCTAGGTGGTGTGTGTTGAAGTTGTATAGTATAAAAAATTGCTTCTTACTTACATGTAAATTTTTAGTATATCCCTTAAAATCAGTGAATTAACTGAAACAGCACCAAAGAGTTATCAGAGAGAAACCAACTATATTTAACCTCAACCTAAGCGGTTATGTTGCCTACAGTAATAAAAATCTCTCTTTTATGTTTATTTTTAATTGCTTAAATTAATACAATTGTTTTCTCCTATGTTAAATTTCTAATTTGTCATTTCTGATATTGGAGCTGTATTTTATCAGGGGCTTTTTTCCCTGGTAGCTTAGCCATGTTTTAAATTTTGCAGACTGCACTGCAGCTGAACAAACCATCAATAACAGTAGTCGCTTCACCTAGCTGTGGCATGTTTCCCATCTCCAAGTGTGCTAAAATCAGCCACAGCCATTAAAACACCAACAGTAACAATAACTACATTATTCATCTCTATCAAAGAAATGTTTTAGATGATAGTTGTTTTCACTTAAAAAGTAAATTATATTATTATAACTTCTAGTTAGTTGTAGTTCCAGAAATCTCAGAAAAGGGATCACTCACAACACCTAGATCCATGATGGGATTTTAGTAGCAGCTTATTCTTGTAATTCTTCAAATGTATTAAAATAATTATTGGACCATAAGTAGAAATTAGGACCCTGTATAAGTCCTGTCAAATAGCAGAATGTAACCTTTTCTTCTTACAATATCTTGAAGAAAACTTCTAACACAAGGAGAAAATGTATACTAAAGTAATTGTACATGTGTGTATATGTGTCTAAATGCACACACATATGCAGAGCTTGTTGGATTTCAGCTCAAAAGTCATATTTGAACAGAATTAGTGTACTTGGATTATATTTTCATCTAAAGAGAACTAAAAAGTTACTTTGTCTATGAAGTTGAAGTCTTGAATTTATTATAGAAAAAATTTTGCTTAGCTTTATTCTTACAAAACAATGCAGGAATGTAGTCATTTGTATCAGGGGAGAAGTGGGGATAAAGTAAGTGTGGGTATATTGAACTGAGAAATCTTAAAGTATCTTAGCTTTTTAAATGCCTAGCCACAAGCTAATATTGAGATATGATAACAACAAATTCTGTGACTGAAATGCTGTCTATGTGTTTATAGCTCTGTTCAAGGGATTTTCCTGTCACTGTTGTACATTTGGTAGATAACCTTTCCTTGCTGAATGCATTTTTTTTCTTTATTTAGCTGGTTGGGTTTTTTTTCAGCTGGCACATGTGAAAATCTAAACAGAAGGAGTTTCAAGGAGTCCAATACTAGTTTCCATAACTACTAAAAAAAACCTGTTTCTCTCTTGAGGAACTGATAAGTAGAGATTAGAGAGAAAAGATGGAATGGGAAAATTAGAGTGGTGGGAATGCAAAAGGTGAGACACAGGAAGATTGCAGAACTAAAGATATTTTGTAAGTTTGATATGAAGCTAGATAAAGCACAGTGGCACATATTTCAAATGTGAAATTCCATCAGCAATTTCTTTTTTGATTGCAAACTGTACTTATTTCCATTGTAATTAAGAATTTTCAGTTAATTACCGTGCTTAATTCTGAAAATAAAGATCACAGTTCATAAACTTACTTGAAGAGTAAATTTTAAATTTGAAATTAACACATGAAATTTCTGTGAGCAATATCTCATCAAGATTTTTAGAATCTTGAATTTTGTATGGATATCAAGTATAAATATCATGAACAATTAATGCTAAACAATTTTGCTATGAATGCTAAACTTCATGTTTAAAATCTTACACCAGGCTCTTTCTGATAATGTTCAAAAGGAAGCAGTTGTGAAGAGCCAACTACCCCAGAGTGCTGTACTCTGATAATCTTGTATTGTCTTCTTAAATATCTGCTCCTGAATCGCGTTGGAGACATTCACTGAATTAGATCCCAAGCCTAACCGAGGATAACAATTTAAGATGTTACATAGTTTTTACTGTTTTAAAAGAATAATGGCAAGACACCTCCTCAGTATGTTTTGGGGGTTTTTTTGTACTGTAATATTTTGGTGCATATTTTGAAAAGGAAGAAGTATGTGTAGACTAGCAGGTACTTTAGAAATTAGCTGTTTCAGTAATGGTAGATGGAATATCATTTGCAGCATTACCTCTGTACTTGTCTGCTACATTGGGTTCTGAGCGATGGCAAGAACTCCACTGCAAAACCTTCCAATTAAAGTTTGATTTCCAGCTACATCCAGAAGTAGCATCTTTGCCTATGAAGTTACATGGTGTCTCAAGAGTTATCGTAAAAGATTTCTGACCAGTTTGATTACTTTGAAGAATCCTGGGGTTTTTATCTGCTCTGAAACATTTTTGGAGCATAGACAATACATGAATTTAATTAGCTTTAAAATATTTCTAGGCAAAATGTAGAAGGATTTGTGTGTACCAACAAGACAGCTGTCAGCATTCACAGGGGAATTATTTTGCTGTCATATTTCACATTATTATTTCTTACATATCTATTTTTATTATACCTTAATATCCTCTTTTATTCCTTTTTTTCCTTTTTTTTCCTTTTTTTTTTTAGATCCATAACCAATACCCAACAGAGTTTGAGTTCAATCAATATTATCTGAAGTTTCTGGCTTTTCATCACATATCAAATCGATTTAAAACATTTCTTCTGGATTCAGACTACGAAAGACTAGAACATGGTATGTGTGATGTTTGTTTATTGCATATTGGTTTTGTAGTTGTCGGTATTTTTCTTGTCAATATTTGGTCTACAAAAATTGCCTGAGCTTGAGATGGTCCAGTAATTGTATGGTGATGATGTAATGAATACCATTTGAGGAATATAAAGCAAAATGGAGGTGAAGAACATGTAGAATTTTCTGAATGAATGATTCCTGAGCCATGCCACTGGTGGGACTAAGAGAAAGTGGAAGAAATTAGTGCTATGCCTCAGGGTTTTTTAGCAATTGATCTACATGGTTTGGTTTCCCCTACTAAATACCTTATTTTAACAGAAACAAAGTCCTTGGGAATCCAGAGAGTGCATGAGGTTTCAGGAAAGGAAAGCCTTTCCATCTGTTACCTCTCATTTCTTTCTCTTGCATTCTCTTCAGTGTTTCTCTTTTTTTATATTTGCTTCTTACTCCATCTGTCGTGTGCAGCCTTACTGGTTCCAAGGCCTTATTTACCCTCAGAGTCCTCTTAATAAGACTACACAACCACAATTGAGGCTGTTCTTGGAACTTGTTCACTAAGCAAAACACTTATGTGCTCTGAATTTGACTGCTCCATGGGATGGTTCTCATGGCATATGGTCAATTTGAATGTTTTTCTTAAAAACTATAGTAACTGTGGAACAGAATAAACTTGAGCAAACATTTTATTTCCAAAAAAAAGTTAATTTCTGTTATTTACCTTCGTTTGAACAAAAGCAAGGAGTTGGAGTCAGTGACCTCCTGTGGTTCCCTCCAACCTGGATTGTAACATGGTTCTACAGTTTGATGGAGGTGTTGTTTGTTTATTTAGGAGTAATTTGCTTTCAAATACCATTTAATGCAATATAAATCCTGTTTCCAGTAGTGTTTGGATAAACTATATGTCCTTCCAAAGTCACTTCAGATAACACTGATTTGTCTAGTCTGATATGTTTTCCCTGAAATGAGTTAGCAAGTAATTTCAGGTGCAGCTGGTCCAGCAGATTGGAAGGGCTGGTAACCTCAGGTAGTGGGGGGCAGAATCAGTTAGCAGGGCTTGGTGGTCTGCTGAGTCAGCATAGCCCCACACAGAAAGGGACATTCATAAATACACTCAAGTATTTCAGTAAATTTCAGAACAGACTTATAAATATCAATGAATAGTTGCAGTTGCAAAGCACAGCAGTTGTTTCATCAAGTACAATCTCTTGTTACAGAGGCATTTGTTAGTAGGTTTTACTGTACATTTAGTCTGTGACATTCCTTTTCGCTCTACTTTAGTGTTTGTTAAGTATTATCATAAAGCTATCTTTTCGCTGCTATTATTTTCCCTAGGGACATTGTTTGAAGATAAAGGAGATAAACATGCCAAAAAAGGAATTTGTATTTGGGAATGTATTGAAAAGATGCACAAAAGGAGCCCTATTTTCTTCAATTACCTCTATGCCCCTGCTGAAATAGAGGTATGATTTAAAAAACAAAAAAAAAAGGTGGTTTGTTATTCTGAGCAATTCCTCAAGTACATTTTGATATCTTAATTGTTCTCAACTGAATTAAGCATTTGGCAGACAAAGTTGACCCACCTTGATTGACGGAGCAGTGTCTTATAGGCTTATATTCTCAGTCATCTTAGTTATGGAAATGTCATTTAAGGGGCCAAATTCTGGAACATGTATTTTTGCATCCTGCTGAAGTAAATGAAGATCTTTGTTTGATTTCATTTAGCTATATGAATGATTATAAAAATGATCTTAAAGTTTGCACAGATTGTTTAAAAAAAAAATTACATACTGCAAACCACAGTTTCGGGGAAATTAGTTTAGAGTTGTAATGGAATACATTTCATAGTGATCTGATTGTATCACATGATCTGTATCACTGTCTCAAATGATAATATATGTCCACTATATTGGACTGTGTTTTGAACAATTATATAAAATTCACAATACACTTGCCATTATAGAATTCTGCAATAGCCGGGGAAGAAACAGTCAAGATATCTCAGGAACTGCAAGAATAGGGTGTTGTTCTTACTATAGTTCTGGAAACAAGGCTGTTTTAAGATGTTCCTGCCATCCACTGCCCCACAGATGTTAACTCCTGTGCTGCTCTCTCCTGCTTCAGCAGTGAGCTTCACCCTGATAAATCATTTGTTTGCATGTCTGTCCACTGCTGGTAACCAGAAAACATAATGATGGAACAGTCTCCACCATCTCAAAGGCCATGGCACCACTGATATTTTTGTTGGTGTTTCTTGGTTTTCCTTTTTCCTCAAGTTGTTTCACCACATTGTATCTTAGCATACATAGCACCTTGCACTCAAATCTGCCATATAAACTGACCTCATTTTAAAAAAAGGAAAAAAAAAATTTTCTTTAAGGTATTTTGAGTCTATAATGAGCATCAGATCATTATTGCAGTGAACAGTGCAGCCCCCTTCAACCCACACACACGCACACTTACACTCGCCTAATAAAGTGGTGGTACAAGAGGGAGGAGGGAGAAAACAAGAGGGTAGCATTCAGTGGATAGAAAGTGCTTCACCTGTCTTTGTTTTAGAGAAACATCCATTTTCTCTGTAGAACCATCACTGTGATGAATTTGGAGCTTGATGAGCTGCTTGTTCACTGTATGTTCTGTCCATTTTGCTGTAAGCAGTAGCCTGATTAGTAAGCAATCAGGAGTAGCTTTCGATATTTTGATAGTGTCTTCTTTCTCTTTTTTAGAAGAAACTATTTTTCCTCATATGAAATGGTGTCATAGTAGCAGAATTAGTCATAATAGCAGAATTAGTCATTATGACTGAGCATCACTCTTCAGACTTTAAAATTGCCCGTTCACCTGGTGCAGTAATTACCTTCAAGTAAGGTGCATGCAAACTGAAAGTCTTACCTTATTTATTAAAAGGAAAAAAAAAAAAACCAACAAAAACCAACCACATTTTAAATACAAAGTGATCTGTTTTAAACTACTCTGAAAGATCTACAGTCTCTGGCTGCCTACTTTAAGTTACTGTGGTTTTTCCAATTGGCACGTCCACCTATGTTATAGAGCCTGTCTCCTTTCTTTGATGGTAAAGAGTCTTGGATTTTCTGCTGAGAAAAACTGAAGGGTGATTGCTATCAAGTGCCTTTCATATCTTTAACAGGAGGCACAAAGACTGTGAGGGTGCCAACTACATGTGCTGAATTAGAGTTCTTGGTAGGCACCTGGTTTAGTAGAAGGATAAAAATGAGCAGTATATTCCCAAAGCTAGTATTAGTTTTAGGTTTTGATCAGACTGAGCCAAGATCTTGCTGTGGACATTATCGAACTGCAGCACTACTCACCCAATGCAATATACTGTTCAATTTAGAATAATCTAGAAAATATAAGTATTGTATCGTATCATAAGTCTGAAACTCAAAGACTTCCTTTCTGTCATTATAATAAAACTTTGTTTCAAATAGGCACTGAAACCAAATGTAAATATGTCCAGCCTCAAAAAGTGGGATTATTATGTAGAAGAGATTTTGGCTACAGGTCCCTCCTATGATTGGACCATGATAACTGCAAAATGCAGTGTTTCAGAGGAAACTGACCAAACAGATGGTTCACAGTCTCAGACTAAGAGGAAAATAGTATGGCCATGTTACGATGATGTTAAAAAAATACAACCTGATGCCATCAGCAGCCTTTTAAATGTAAGTACATGTATTACACAGAACAGTAAGTTCTCTTATGCTCATGAAATTCATACTTACTTTTTGTTTAAGTTATTGCCTTGTAGATATACTGTTGTTAAAAGGATCATGACAGATGTCAAAACAGGTGTATAGTAAAACTGACTGGTTGATCTTGAGAAGTGATGGTTGGTCTGGGAATCAATCAGACTTCCCACAAAGCTTATGTTATTCTGAATGAACGCTTATGTGGGAGAACACTTTAATAGCAGTTAATAGCTATGACAAAGCCAGTCATGGATTCATTTTTTCACTGTCTGTTTTTTAATGAATAAGGTAGGTAGCATAATAATTTTTTAGGTTGCCTTTTACAAGAAATGCAGGAGCTGTTGTTTTAATTTGGGCAAATGTTGAATCTAGCTTTCTTGTCCTCTTTCTACTCAGTTTAAAGTAGGTGTGTGGTAAAATGACAAAGACCCAGATTTCCAAACAGATCAGAAAACAGAATCTGACACTTGTTGATTTTAACAAGTGGGAGGCAGATACACAAACATAAACTGAACATCTTGGCCCAAATTTCTTAAAAAAGCTTTCGATGATTGCTCTTATTTATTCATGTTTGCTGGGGCCAAACTGGTAAATTTAGATTCTTCAGAATATGTTGGAACTTGAAATAGGTGCTTGATTTTGGCTTTTTTTTGTTTGGGCTCATGTAACCTGCTTAGGTTTTGTCCTTTTTTCATTAGAAGATGAAAAAGGATCCCATTATCAGGATAATTGTTGTAGTTATTTAGAATGATTTAACATCTGTATTTTCTTAAATGTTTGTTGGTTGATTATAGTTAGTTAACAGTCCTAATATTTAGATTATCATCTTAATTCATAGTGCAGGAAAATGACAAGGGCATTCTTCACTTCCTGGAGCTATTGTTTCAAGCCACATGCATATTCAGATACACATTGCTATGTACAGGTTTTTTATTTTGAAAACTATTTGCAGACTTTACCTTATACTAAAGCTGGGATTGTGGAGCCTAATATTGCAGTGCTTGGAAAATTGGGATATGCTGTGGGTCCCTGAACTCCCCTGAATGAAAGTTGACTTTTAGCAAAGCCTTAAGGCACCAAGTTTCTGAATGGATTTGAGTCCTTGATGATAGACTTGCTTTTGCTAGAGAGTTAGCTTTATTCTGGCACATTCCTCAAATTTCATTTGGTCCATTCCTTCCAATCATAATTGATCAAACACAGGAACAATGCCTAATTAAAAAAAAAAAAATCATTTGTAAAAGTCTTCTTGACTCATAATAAGGTAGCCAGAACTTCTCAAAGCTTCTAACTTCACAAATGCAAAGAAAGATCTGGCTCTCAGGAGGGGTCATATCAGGGATTCTTTAGCAAAAAATCAGAGAGCTTTCATATCAGGTAACTAGAGGCCAGAAGTACATCAGGAATATAGCAACAATGTTCTGCATTTCTTCCTGGGGTGGGTGCCAAACTATCCATATCCACAACTGTGAGAAACTGCCATATAACAGGGAAATTAGCCATATTATATTCTAAAGATATGTGGGTCAGGTTTTATAGAGTTTAAATGTTATTTGTGAATTAGATTATAGTAATAAAAGATAGCAATGGAGAGGAACGTTTGGAAAACTTTGAAGAGGTTGTATAAAGGTTAAAAAAATACTCTTCTAATTTTAAAAAGCAAAGTGAACTTTCTTCTAAAACAAGTTGTTAATTTAGGGCTATTGCTGATGTAGGAGAAAGACCTCTCTCTAATCATAAATCCATTAAGAATGTGTTGGTATCCAAAAAATGTTTGAACTGAGACCATATTTAGCAATGGTAAATTACTAGGGAAGATTGAGTCTCCCTTAGTTTATAATGATAAGCCCAAATTTGTTTGTTCTAAAGATATTTTTCAGTTGAAAACTAGATAGTGCTTTTCAGGATGTAAAGCTGAAACAGAGAAGTTATTGAGTGTCTTAATTCAGAATTTTCGTTGGCAGAATGTGGTGCTCTTCTATTAAGAGCAAAAGGTGTAATTTTTTTTGCAGTACATGTTCTATTGTGTTTTGGGTACATAAGAATCCACCTCTAACCAGATGTGTGTGATGGCTCTATGTTTTCCATAAATCCTTGTGGTTTTGAGTTTTAGGAAGTTAACCAATCTGCACATTTCATTCGTTTAGTCCTAAACGAAGCCTTTTACAGATTGTAGATGATAAAATGCATTTTAAAATACAGATTTCTGTATACAGCTTCTCAATTCACTTCTACCACATCAGAGGCAGCCAACAAATATGAGCTAGGTTGTTCAAATCTTTAATTCTCAAAAACGTACTTTGGAGACATAAATGTTCAAAAGCAGATCAAAACAGAGGTACTTCCCTTTAAGGCTATTTTCTGATGGCCTTTCTGTATGACAGAAATCAGAAACAAGGTACCAATAGTAAGAGTAGCTATCCATCCATTTTTTTAAAGACAATGAAAGGTAATTGTGAAACAGCACACCTATGCCTCTTTTTCTTTCAGAGATTAGTTGCAAATAGTTATAAAATATTTTCTCCATTTAAAAAAGGTAGATCTCTCCACAAAACTCAAAAGCAACTCATTTGACAGGAACTTTGAGGTTCTTGCTGCTTTTTTTTTTCTGTAAGTACTTGCTTGCCTTGCTTGTAAAATTCAATAAGATAATACCACAGTGTAACACATCCAAGAGCCATGTCTTTAGTACAGGCTAAAGTTCTGGGTTAAATGTTTCCCATAAAGACTAGCTCTTCAGATGATCCTTTGACTTGAGTATGTTGTGATACATTATAAATGAACTAACTTATCTGAGTGACGTTCAGCAAAGGGAAGTGCAAAGTCCTGCACCTGGGGAGAAACAACCCTGGCACCAATGTATGCTGGGGGTGTCCAGCTGGAAAACGGCTTTGCAGAAAGAGCCCTGGGGGTCCTAGGGAACAGCAAGCTGACCATGAGCCAACAACATGCCCTTGCAGCAGCAATGGCTAGTTGGATTAAGAGTGTTGCCTGCAGGTTGAGGCAGGTGATCCTTTCCGTCTATTCAGCCCTGCTATGGCCAAACCTGGAGTACTATGCCCAGTCCTAGGCTCCCTGGTACAAGAGAGAGATGGGGCTACTGGAGAGAGTCCAGCAAATGGCCACAAAGCTGATTAAGGGACTGGAGCATCTCTCATGTGAGGAAAGGCTGAGAGAGCTGCAACTGTTCAGCCTGTGGAAGAGAAGGCTCAGGAGGGAATCTATCAATGTATATAGATAACTGAAGAGAAGGTGTAAAGAAGATGGAGCCAAATTCTTTTCAGTGGTGCCCCATGACAGGACCAGAGGCAATGGGCACAAATTGAAACATGGGAGGTTCCATCTGAACGTCAGGAAACACTTTTTCACTGTGAGGGTGACCAAGCACCGGCACAGGTTGCCCAGAGAGGTTGTGGAGTCTCCATCCTTGGAGATACTCAAGAGCCATCTGGACACGGTCCTGGGCAACTGGCTCTGGGTAGCCCTGCTTCAGCAGGGGGGTTGGACCTGGCAACCTCCAGAGGTCACTTCCAATTTCAACCATTCTGTGATATATGCGTGGTTGCTGGTTGTATTAGAGGTAGTAATCTACCTATATTTCAGTGAAAATGCAAGTCAAATCCTTGACGGCAGACACATCTCCACTGTTTCCCACTAATTTGCTAATGTTCCTACACAGGTATTCAGTCCCCATAATTCATTGGGAGTGGCTCAGATTCTGGTACTTTTAAGAATTGTGAGAGATGAACCTGTATGTCTTATTCTTACAAATAAGCAGTTATATCACTTAACACTAGATGGTGATTGCTCAGAGAGAGGTTGGCAAATTCAAAGATGCCACTTCAGGATGCCAGTCACCCAAATCAACTCTGCCGTAAATATATGCCGTAAAGAACAAAAGTTATGTAAGGGGTCAATGAATAAACAGCAAAACAATAAAAATAGCACTTCTGATTGTGAGCTGTTTTATAACTTTCGGTTATGTACCAAAAAGGCTGATCCGTCAAAGTGAACCAAAAAGTTTATTCCAAATATTGAACAACTAGTCACGTACAACTTGTTGCACACACAAGTCTGAACACTTGACAGAGGCAGCAGTTCCATCACTGGATACGCATTCAGCATCTTTCTGTCTGTAGTCAAAGTCTCAGGAGCCTTCTAGCCCAGGAGTTAAAGAGAAAATACTGACAAGGAAGGACTTCCAAAACAGGGTGCTCTGTCACAGTCAAGACAGTTCACTAGTGTAGAACTTTGTCCATATTGTTTTGTGTGTGCACAAACACATTGTGGATACAAAGGAAGTCATCAGTCTGCACAGTTCTGGAGTGTCTGCAGAGTTAACTCTTGTCTGTACCATTCAAATACTGCAAAGCAGATTACTTACCAAATACAACTTTTGAAAGGCACAGTAATGCTAATTGCTTGTAATTACTAATTTCAGAAAATGGATATTCATACAATTGTATTTGTTGTAACCTTTCTTTTTATACATATTGACTCCTGCTCCCGTAAGTCTAGGCAACAGGAGTTGAACCAGAAAGATAAATTTAAGGAATTTTCTTTAAAGGAAATGCAATTCATAGTCAATTCCACATACAGAAGGAAAAAAGTCTGATGTTTTCAGTAAAATTTAAAACTGAAGAGGCAAGAGTAAATCTTAGTGATTTATTGCCATGTAAGTTTTTTACATGGGGTTTATTAAAGGAGAATTTATTCTGAACTTTTCAAGTTATATATAGGAGATTGTTGAAAGTTTTTCATTTTAAGTCCTGGAAGCACTACTCATTGTGGAGCCAGAAAAGAAGGAATGTGACCCAGTTGCTAAGTAACAAGTTTCAGTTACTTCTACATTCTGCAAAGAGAGACTCGTACTCAGAAGTCAAGACTAGGGCAGAAGGAGAATGATCAGATTAAAACCTGACTGACTTTTAGCACTGAAGAGCTGGTATCCTTTTGCAGTACTTTGGAAAGCCTTTTACATAAAAAGTCTGTGATAAATTGATTCATTCGCATGTATCCCATCAGGAAGTGTTTTACACTCAGCATTTTGAGAGAGGAACAAGTAATCTAGAGAAGCCTTTAGTCTTGCTTGTGTTCACCATTCCTTATTTTTGTGTCTACCTGTGAAGATACTCCAAAGAAAACTATTCTGGTTTTTTTCTAGGCAGAGAGAGAGTCCCATAATATGTAAAATATATGTGGCTTTCAGCAGCCTTCAGTATTTAAAACTTCTGGTTTCATTCTTGCTGTTAAGCCAGATTTCTTATATTTAGTTTGACTTTTGAGTTTTCTAATTTACCTTCAGCAAGGAAGAGTTTGTAGAAATATTTTGTCCTTGTTAAACTGTCAAATACTGGCTTTTTTATTTTCACTTCAGAGTTCAAAATTTAGTTCAGGAGTTAATTTCCTGGTCAAAATGTTTTCTTACCTTAAAAATATAGTCATTTTCTGTAAGTCTTTCAATCAATAACAATTTTCTGAAGAAACTGTCATTCTAAAAGACCAGTAGGAGTTGGAGAATGTTATGAAATCTACTTTAATCATTTGGTATAGTAGAAGTAAATAAAGGCAGAGACTTACTGTCTCTACTTTGAAAATAAATGTCTTGGGTTTTAGTTGGCTTTTATATAACATGGGAATTCTCTGTCCTACAGCAATTTTTTGTTCCATCATCAATTCTCAATTGGATTTGCAAAACTGAGTTTTTAATTTGATTTCATTAAGAATCAGATTTTCATAACAACACAGTTGTTGAAAGTAAAAATACAGAAAGGAAGCATGGCAAGGAATATGGACCACACATCAAAGTAATGACAAATGTATCGACAAGTGTTCACAAGCAAACATAAACTAATGAAATTGCCTCTTTTTACTTAACTTTGCATGCACTGTCTTATTAACAGGAAATAACCCTAACTGGAGGTTATCAGCGTAGGTCATATTCCCAAGTTCCACAACAAGAACATGTTGTTACAGTTTGGCATCCAAATTGAATAAATCTTTCTGTTTCATTTCCTTCTTTTATTACAGCTTTGTATCACATTTTATAAATGAGGGTAAATGTTAATATTGGCAATGTATAATGTTGGTGTCACAGCACAGAATTTGTTCTTTGTAAATATTTTTATAAAATATGGTCTATCTTTATCATTGTTGTGTTTCTATTATGGCAATTGGTGTTGAGTTTTGTGTGTTGAGGAGAACTGGCAGAGAATTGAAAGCATAATGGCTTCTCCAACCTGCAACATGCAAGAAGAACGAGGTGGCTGGTGCTGTACTGGGTTGCCTTTGACTCCTGAGTCTGGTTGATTTCAGTTTATAGCTGGTTTGACAGAAGTTTTTGTACTTCACTGGGCAACATGGCCTAAAAGTTCCCTGTGTAAAAACATCGACAAGAAAATGGTTGTATAAAAATGATTGCCAGGAAGTGATGGGTTAGAAATGTTTATCCCTAAGAAAACCCTTGTTATTTATTTCAGGAGATCGAAAGGTTGGAAAGTAAATTAAATCAGAGCCCAGAAAGGTGGCAGCTTTTGTGGGAAAGGGTCAAAATGAATCTAAAGGATGACACCAGACAAGACAATGTAAGTAGTAAAAGAGCTCATCCAATAGAGTAATTCCATTCTTGCTATACAGGCTACCTCAGGCACTGACAAAATCACTGTATTTCTTGGAGTAAAATACTGCTTTCGAAAAATTAAATATGTTGTTCTAACCCATGATACTGGCTCTGTGTTTCTGCATGTAGAAAAATATATTTATACTTGTGCTATTTGTCTAATTGCTTTTCCAGAGTAGATTAAGGCATACAGACAAAATGAGCATGAGCGTTTTACTAATACACAATTATATGATTTTATATATTTAAAAGATTCTTGAAGTACAAAAAACCTCAGTTCCTGAAAGTAGCCAAAAGGAAATCACAGCGTTTCAGAGATGAGTAAAGACATTTCTATGTCTAAATGGAATTTTGAAATTGTAGACTCTAGTAAAGGTAGGAAGTGTTCATGCTTGTGTTTCCAATTCTTGACTGCATGTCGTGGTTTAACTCCAGCCAGCAACTAAGCACCACGCAGCCACTCACTCACTTCCCCCCATCCAGTGGGATGGGGCAGAGAATTGGGAAAAAAGTAAAACTCGTGGGTTGAGATAAGAATGGTTTAATAGAACAGAAAGGAAGAAAATACTAATGATAATAATAACAATATTAAAATGATAATAGTAATAATAAAAGAATTGGGAGGTACAGAACAAGTGATGCACAATGCAATTGCTCACCACTCGCTGACCAATACCCAGTTAGTTCCCGAGCAGCGATCTGCACCCCCCAGGCCAACTCCCTCCAGTTTATATACTGGGCATGACGTCCCATGGTCTGGAATACCCCTTTGGCCAGTTTGGGTCAGCTGTCCTGGCTGTGTCCCCTCCCAACTTCTTGTGCCCCTCCAGCCTTCTTGCTGGCTGGGCATGAGAAGCTGAAAAATCCTTGACTTAGCATAAACACTGCTTAGCAACAACTGAAAACATCAGTGTGTTATGAACATTATTCTCATACCAAACCCAAACCATAACACTATACCAGCTACTAGAAAGAAAATTAACTCTATCCCAGCCAAAACCAGAACACCACAGTAAAAAGAACAGCTGACAATATAGGTATTTTCTAAGTCAAAGGCTGCCTCTTTGCTATCTACATGCACTGGTAAGAATGTTAGATACTGCTTTTTGTGAGCTTTCCCTATAAGCTTGGCACAGTGAGTTACCAGCTCAAGACTGTACCCTAACTCTTCAGCTTCATGTGCTTGTTCAAATTTGCCAGCCTCTGCAATGGTTAGTCTGCAGCACTACTTTTTTATTTGTCCTTTGGTCTCAGGAAAGCAATATGCTTTATGTCTGTCAGAGTCATTCAAGTTCACTTTATACCCTAGACAAATTCAAGATGAAAAAAAATTTTATCCTAGCAAAGCAGAGGATTTTTTTATTGAATTGGAAGCAGAAAAGAAAATGCAAGTATAAATATACCTGACATCAGTCTCCTGTCCTAGATGTTATTTAAGGGTTCTCAGATAAATGCAATAGCTAAGGGTCAACCACAAAGAACTCTCTCTCTAGGATGCTGTCATTTAGATTAAGACCAAATTTAGGATCCCTTTTGTTCCAGGTTGTTGAGATTCTACTAAAATAATTTGGATCTATAATGTAGCTCTTGGAAACTGCACTCTTCTTCTTTCCTTCCTCCCTTGTCCCTTCCCTTCCCTTCCCTTCCCTTCTTCCCTTCCCTTCCCTTCCCTTCCCTTCCCTTCCCTTCCCTTCCCTTCCCTTCCCTTCCCTTCCCTTCCCTTCCCTTCCCTTCCCTTCCCTTCCCTTCCCTTCCCTTCCCTTCCCTTCCCTTCCCTTCCCTTCCCTTCCCTTCCCTTCCCTTCCCTTCCCTTCCCTTCCCTTCCCTTCCCTTCCCTTCCCTTCCCTTCCCTTCCCTTCCCTTCCCTTCCCTTCCCTTCCCTTCCCTTCCCTTCCCTTCCCTTCCCTTCCCTTCCCTTCCCTTCCCTTCCCTTCCCTTCCCTTCCCTTCCCTTCCCTTCCCTTCCCTTCCCTTCCCTTCCCTTCCCTTCCCTTCCCTTCCCTTCCCTTCCCTTCCCTTCCCTTCCCTTCCCTTCCCTTCCCTTCCCTTCCCTTCCCTTCCCTTCCCTTCCCTTCCCTTCCCTTCCCTTCCCTTCCCTTCCCTTCCCTTCCCTTCCCTTCCCTTCCCTTCCCTTCCCTTCCCTTCCCTTCCCTTCCCTTCCCCTCCCTTCCCCTCCCTTCCCCTCCCTTCCCCTCCCTTCCCCTCCCTTCCCCTCCCTTCCCCTCCCTTCCCCTCCCTTCCCTTCCCTTCCCTTCCCTTCCCTTCTTCCAAATTAGGGAAATTTTTTGTATCCAAATGTCTGACTAGTTCTAGAGGCTTCTGAGAAAGCAAGGGAAACATTGTTCAAGATTATGTGACTGGAATATACAAGGCTTTTCTGAAATACTGATTTCTCATACCATGTGAACCCTTTTGCCTAAGAAATGCATTGAATTGCCATCCCTCTGACTTCTTTTCTGAGCACTGACTTGTATTATGAAGATATTTTTTGGCCTCATAACAATTCACAACTTACATGTTGTACCGTGTATTACCTGTATAATGTTGAGACAGTCTCGCAATGCAAGGCATGTTGCGTTACCTTTTTTCTTTTATTTTCATCTTTTTTAGCTCCGGAGACATCCTTCTGGCTCCTCAGGGATGATGTCAACCAATCTACATTCCTATCAAAAGAGGTCTTTGTTGGAAATACCTGACAGTGGGCTGGGTGAGGAACAGAGTGCAAGTATCTCTCCCTCTAATGGAGTAGATAGAAGAACAACGACGCTATACAATCATTTCACATCAAAGAATGATGAAAATAGGTAAACTGAATAACCAGAGTATTTATGAACCCTGTATTAGATTGGTACAAGTTTCTGCCTTAGGAAAAAAAATGAAATTTTCATATGCACACAATGCTTTGCTCTACTTTATTCCTTCTTTGTGGTTTTAATTACGTTTAGTTGTCTTGATGTGTGGGCCTCATCTCCTAGCAGTATCTTTCAATCTTCCCATTTACATGCACTAGCAGATTGTAGCTGCACATTTAATGCATCAGAAGTACTGAAACAGTGTTTATCTGTGTATCACAGTTACCAATAACTAAACTATTGGTTTAAAACCAATTTGTTATACTGCAGTTAAAGAAGTGTTTGAATATGTGTAGTCATTTGGGGGCTTTTATGCATCACCAGTATTCCTATTATGGAATTGCATGCCACTTGTATTTTCTGTACCTTTCAGATCTTTTGAAGGTACGCTATACAAAAGAGGAGCTTTACTAAAAGGTTGGAAACCTCGCTGGTTTGTGCTGGATGTGACAAAACATCAGGTAAAACCTTTTCAGATAATGGATTTTTTTATTACTAGTTTGCTGCTTTTTTATGTACTGGGTTTGTATAGATCGATTTTACAAATAATACTGATAATGATTATATTCAGATGCAATGTGTGTGTTATGTCACTATAGACCACATATCTATGTTTATCTTGTAGCTGATACAGCATTCTGAATGGACAGAGGCTTTTTAGTGTTTTGTTTTTTTTAAAACAGTGATAACTGTTATATAATCATAATAATATAATCATAAAAGACTTCTTGGACTGGAAGTCATGCATTATTGTCTGGGCCCAAACATTTTTTGCCTGCTTCATACCTCATGGGAAAAAAAGCCAGGTAGTGCCTGAAGACATTTTCTGGGCATTGTGGTATACAAGCAATACAAGCAATTTTTCAAAGGACTGCTAACTCTAGAATGTCATTAAGCAACTAAGTGGTGAGCATAATTTGCCCTTTAATATGACCTCTTCAGTTTCTAAAAGAACTAAAAACTCTTTCTGAACTAGAGAGTGAAAAACTTAGAAGGTATTTCCTAGAGTGCAGTTGGGATGCTGAGAGCTAATATGGTAACTGACAGCAAGTTTAATTCAGGCATTCATGTTGAAACTGTAGTAGTTATTGTATGCTCAGTGTGTATTTTACAGTCTCTTTGTTCCTCAAGCATTTTGCCGTAAACATTTTTCTTTGCGAATGAAAGGGCATTATATACTCTGGAAAATCATAATCTGAATTGCTTCAGCAGAAGAGTCCATTTACGTCACTTGACTTTTTAGTGTTCCTTCTGTTAATGTATATTTGAGAAAGCTGACCTGGAATCTGTATTAAAGTCTTTTCAAATATGGAGAACAGGATCACAGATCGCTCTGAAATTAGTTTGAATTTTGTAAATGACTTAAGAGGAGTTAAAATTTAATCTCAAATCTGTATTTCTAAAAGTCCTGAAATGCCAAGTTCCTGATTGAACAATAATTTCAGGTGCCATATATAGCTGTATTTTAGATCAGTCATAGTGATGTAAATTTAGTAGCAAAATTATTCAAAAATATTCTGACAAATCATTGTACAGCAAGGAGCACTAAAAACAGAGGAGCTCTATTGGTTTAAACATTTTACCCAATTTACAATGTATGCTGGAATTCTGCAGTGGAAATTTGTGGTCTCGTGTACTTTAAATAATGTTCAGTCATCAGGCAGTAATCTTCATTGAGCCAAATATTCCACACAGTGTGGGGTTGTAACCTCTGAGACTCATGTATGCTTTTGTTCAAAAATATTAATTTATTGTAATCGATACACTTCAAAAATATGTAATATAGATAAAGACAGTCATCTTTTTAAATGCTAAGTGAGGATTTCTAGATTAGTGTGGTAAAATACCAACAAATGTGCTGATTATACAGGAGAAAAGGTTCATTTTGCAGAAGAAGAAAATAGTTCTACATTTCTTATATAACCAAATATCCTCCTGAGTATCATAGATGTAGGAGTGATACAGGTCAGTCTTAGTTGGAATTCTGTTGTTTGACCTTGGCTGTGAAGGTTTGCTTTACTATTTTGCATTGGTTTATGGGGCAGGGTTTTTGCTTTTGGTTTGGTTTGGTTTGGTTTGGTTTTTAAAGCAAATATCAGATGTTCTTTTCTGGAACTTGTTTGCATATTGAAACTCAGTTTACAGAGTGGTTAATATTCATATCGAAGTATCTTTGCAAGGAGAAAAAAAAAAGCAAGTTTCATTCAACCACTAAGTGCAGTATAGGAAAATGTGAGATTTCTATGTAGTTTATAATTATCTAAAATTATACTTAAAAATTTGCTGATCGTTTTAAATTCTTGAAATACAGAGAATAAGTGTTCTGTTAACTCCTTGGTGAAGTAAAGCTTTTGTGTTAGTTTCAACGTAATGAAGAGTGAAGAGGTGGTTTCTGTTAGGAAAACTGAATCCTAAAGACCAGGTTCTGCTTTCATCCTTCACAAGTCCTCTGCCCAGAAGCAATGCATGACTATTTGAAGCTTCTCTGCTCTGAAACTCTGAAAAATGCTCCTCCCCCAACTCCATGTCTGCACAGCAGCAGATGGAGACTTTGCTATTACCCAGAGATACCAAATAGAGGACTGGGCAGTTAAGGGCTATCACCAGTCCCACCATTTTGTATATACCAAATCTATGGTTTCTGTCAGTTGTGTCGTAGAACTTTCCCCATGTCTGATGTCCTCAGGTCCTAAAAATATTTGTGCCTCCCTTCCTTACCACTCCATACCCCCAAGTTGTAACCAGAAAAAGGGAGGAAGAAGTGAAAGGTCCATCTAAATAGCATACTTGGATTTTACATTTTTTTTCTCTTGTGGTCTAGCTGAGATACTATGATTCTGGTGAGGATACAAGCTGTAAGGGACACATAGACCTTGCAGAAGTAGAAACTGTGATTCCTGCTTCTCCAACAATTGGTGCCCCAAAACATGCAAGTGAAAAAGCATTTTTTGATGTAAGTATATCTTGTTTTTACTTGATCTTTATGTGAAACTTTCTTTCCTTGGTGTGTTTTACCTACTACTTTCAGTCCTGCTGGAAGGTGTGAGCTAGGAAGGAGTCATCATGCCAACTCAAGACAAAAAGTTTTTACACAGCAAGCATCTGGCCCTCACTTTCAACAGCAGAGATTCAAAAAATGTTACACTCGGACCCAATTAGTGCATTCAGTATTCCAGTTTAAAGTAAGGTTTGCAAGTTTCTTCTTCTATTTTGTGTGTTGACTTGTCTGTCTTCATGTTCTTATTTTTCCTTTGCAGTTGAAGACAAATAAACGTGTATACAATTTTTGTGCCCAAGATGCACAGAGTGCTCAACAATGGATGGATAGGATCCAGAGTTGCATTTCAGATGCTTAGAAAGGAAAAACGTTCCATAATAAAGACACGTTTAAAGCACCTCTTCCTGTAAGAAGCTACGTTCTGAAATGTTACTGACAACCAGCCTTCTTTACATTTCAAGCGTAAAAGTTCATAATATGCTAAAGTTCCTTTTCTGTTTAATAATTATACCACTGTAACTGCTTTTTTTTTTCTGCAGGAAGGACTTTGAAAAATAATAATCCATTTATCCTGAATTTCCACTTTCTTCAGTACAATTCCTAGGTATAAAAGTGGACTGTATTTGCACTATCATCTAATCCTGGTTTTCTCATTTCAGAGCTATTCTGTTAGGAAACCTGTCCAAAGGAAATTGTAGAAATTTTCCCTCCAACAGGAAATGTATTTTCACTTTATTTATATTTTTAAGCAGAATGTTCTTATTTCCAAGTTAGTCATGAATAAGAGGGAACATGTCTACAATTCCTAAAAATAAATAAAGAAATGAAGCTTGTGAGTCCAGTGACATGTATATCAGGTTGCCAATGTTTATAGACAGTTGATATTTTTAAAGACCAAAAAGTGAAATTGCCCCATACCAGACTTTCAAGTGTCTTCTCAGTGTGTAGGTCATTCTCTAATCTTGTGCTCTACTGAGTGCTTCTGCAATGTTGTTATGGAATTTCAAATTCTAGGGATTATCTGAAGATCATAACACTTTTATTTTAGATTCTGTTTGCAATTACAATGGGATAAATGAAAGAAAACTGGCTGATGCTATCCAGGAGAAACGGAAAACAACAAACTAGGAATTCAGTAGAAGGAAGATCTCTTATGTGTGAGTTGTATATGTTAATTTATATGCTGTTCTGCTCACTGTAAAATAAAAAATAACAAACATGATAATGCACTAAACAATGAAGCAAGCACTTGCACTGAAATCTTTAAAATGCAGACATTTTGCAGGACAGAGGTAAGTTATTTATAGCAGAACAATACTAGCTAGTTAACAACATTTACAGATATTAAATATGTACATAATCAGGTTTGATGTGTTGTGATTTGATACTTTTTAAACGTTTTTTGCACATGAATTGGAAGACTGTTTATAGATTTTTACATTTGATAAAATTGTGTTTGTTCAGCTTAAAATCCTGGCGAAACATTTTTAATAGCCCCAAATTAGTAGAAATTTTACAGTCTACAAATAGCGATGACATTGAGTAGAGTATGTAGGTAATTAAGCCATTGTTTTTATTTTGAAATGTTAATATGTTAAATAGCACACTAATACTACAAAAGGTTTGTATATATGATTCACTATTTTCTCATTTTTCCAGATGTTCTGCTTGTAATTTAATGTCAGCCTAACCAAACTGACTATACTTATAAGGTTTTTCAGTTATTAAATTGTTTGTGGTTTTTTTATAACTAATGTATTTTGTCAGAAAGGAACATAAATTTCTCACTACACACAATAGGAAATGCAGCTGTTTTTAATGCATTTGCAATTTCAAAACAAAAATATGAAGGATTTTTCTAGCATTTTCAATTGACAAATTTCCACCTGTGACAATGGTGTTTGCACATTTGTATTTTTCTTTGTATATGAAGTACTTTTATATGTACTTTGTAAAATACTGATCCTGTTCTTAGGCTACATGAAAATATACATACCACTGCTTATTTTGTAACTAGTTAATTTTAACTCTTGTATGTTATGTGATATATGTATGCTAGCCATCTTGTAATAAATACACTTCTTAAGGAAAAGTAAAACCTTTCCTTGTACTGTAAAAGAGAAAAAAGCAAGACCCACATGTTGAAATATTTCCACAGGCACAAGACAAATCCTTAATTTACTCTGTATTAAGAATAGTGGGTGTATTAAAAACTATGTGGTCTTTTGTATACTTGTAAATATTCATACATAAAAGTTGCACTTGAGCATCCTTAACTCAAACACTTGTCAACAGTAACACTAAAGACTAAAGAAATCAGAATTTAAAGCAAAATTATCATTCTAACAAGGCTCAATGTATAGCCTTTACTAAAAGGCTGAATACATATAATGTTCATACTAAGTCATTGAATAATGATGTTAAATATATTTTTTTATAAAAAAATCCTATAAGGTATCACAACATAAATCAACTGCATACTTTCACCCTGAAATGTATCTCACTCATTTATATCACCTTATGCAAAAATTATCTAGTTCATAAGAAGTAAAATATAAAAAATGACAAGGTCTTACTTGAGAATGTGCATCTAAATTGAATTACTGAGTGTAGTGTGCGATAGCAGAGTTAAAATGGAAAGGGAATGTGTGACGGAGGTAGGGGACCTGTGACAATTCTTGGATGCTGTGGTGCTTAGATGATAAGGTTTGCATATTGAGCTTGGCATGGATGCTAATGTTGCCTTAAATGTTGATCTCAATTTTTTAGTGTCTGTATCGATGGAAAATGGACTTGAGCAACTTAACTTAAAAATATCCAAATAAAAGCTGAAATGAGATGTATTATATTTGTGGTGTTTATATAAGGAACATACAAAGGAACAGTAGGCATAGGCTCTTGGTGTGAAGACACAAAGTTTGCAGTGCCCCTGAGGGTCTCGTCTATACAAAATGAAGATTCAAACAGAGACTTAGAGGAAATGTGGAGAAATTAGTATAGCATAAGCTACAGGGTTTGTCATTGTGTTTAAGTTGTGGCAGCAGAAGTAGAGTATTAGGAACAGAGAATTTGCTTGGGAAATATTCTGTGTACAAAAGGACCCATCTTCATATTCTATGAAAATTTTCCAGAAGAAGGAACCCATCCAGGAGCTGGGGATGAGGTAAACATGTGCTCCCTCTGGTGTGTCGTATTGATATTCCCATACTGTGTATCATAACATTCCTGCTGTGGAAAAGAGAATTATCAGGGGTTTTACGTAAGGGAAGAAGATTGCTTGCCCTTCTCTGTGTTGAGTAACAAAATGCCCACATCATAGGTGATGGGATGAACTGAGTTTAAGTTGTGAAGAATTGTTACTGGTATATTATATTAGTAATTTCTCTTTCCTATCTAACATAGAAGTATTTTCTATAAAAATCCTTACTTTTGATGGAACTTTATAATTAATATACCAGATAATAAAATACTTAGCATGCCACATGTGTGGGTCACTGGTTATGTAATAATACACAAACAGCTAACAGACCCAGGAACAAATGTTCAAAATTTTGTATCACATCCCACACACATTATTTGTATCTGATATTTTGTGAATTGCAGACATGACAAAAATGTGGTGATCTTGTCCAAATACTGTCATTTTGCCTTTTCATTCTGTAATATTCTTGGAGTATGTCTAAGTGGCTGCACCACATTTCTCATTTTTCGTATCCATGATCATCCAAATATTTTGTCTGTTCATGATTATCCTGTGGTTGCTTTGGGGAGTCAGAAAACTGAAATGAATCTACCAGTTCCCCAGTTATGCTAAAGTTCATGCTGAGTATCACTGTTGCACCTACTTTCTGGGGTTTTGTCTGTATTCGATCAGTTTCTTCCCAAATTTTGGCTACTGTGCAAGCCCAGAGCAGTATTAGTATCCACATTCTCATTTAGGAATTTTTCATCTTTGAGTTTTTTCACATACAACTTTTTCTTAATTGACTGTCAAATAAGGATGCTGCAAGTTCACTATTGTTTCCTCTTTACTTCCTAGTCCAGCTAGCCTCTCAAAGGAGTGGATTACTAATACAAATATTTCTGATAAGAATTGTTTTTGTGTTTCTTTTTGCATAATACAAAATCTCCAAAGACTAATTTTACCTTTTTTTATTTTTCTGCTGTAGACCTTTCCAGTCTAAGCTGATATGACTTTTCACCCAAAGGGACTCTTAAGTTCTTTAATTCACTACTCTCTAAGATTGTAAGAGCAAATCAATTAAATGTAATCAACTACAGCTACCATCTTTATCCACAATCACACTCCAGTAATTAAAACCCAGATACTAACATCCCTTCTTACCACTGACAGTGATGGAAGTTTCTCCTTCATCACAGGACTGCCCGTCAAGAGCTGAAGGGACTGAACACTGATGTCATTTCTGGTTTAGCAAGCAAGTATGAAATAAACACAGCTTTTAATGAGTTGAGTTTGTCATAATGCTCACCTGAGTCATTCCTGAGAAGACAAAGAGTCTTTCTTAAACTGAGATATCTGATTTCATATGTGGACTCTGTATGTTACTCCTAGAAAGTTCTCAAAACCCAGTCTTGGAACAAAAAGTAAAAGCTGTATTTTAAAGGCAGACTCTCCAACGTAATTTATTTGTTTATACCTTGATCTCTATGCAGACCCTACAAACCAGGAGATGTGCTAGGGGCAGCTGAATTATAATTCCAGATTGCTAGTCATATCTAGCCAAAATACTGTCTTTCTTATCTTGTTCATGGTGGTCTAATCTGTTCTAACCTAATCTCTGCTTCTCTAAAATATTGCTTGTTGTCAACATCCAATGGGAGATTACATTTTGTCCAGTTTCACGTTGCACCATATAGTTCAAGAATCTTCCTTTCTCTTCAAATTTTGTTTACGTGTCAGAATTTGCATATTTATGAATAGGAAAGTTGCTTGATTGTGGTAAGTTTACTGTTGCTGTTTTCCGTTGTCTCCTCTTCGGTAAAGATGTTTTGTTTGTGTCTTCTAAGAGATTCATAAAGAGCCTATACTTTTATCTATAAGATAGGCAATAATAGAAAATCGAAATAGTTAGGCTAAAAGGACCACAGTAATATCCTGGAAGGAGACACAAAGGTAGGAGTTGTTTCAGGTATTGAATAGTCCTCCTTCCTGCCCTCGGAAGGAGGAGGAGGAGAATCTGAGGCATAGTCTTGGTTTATTTTAAGATTTATTTATCGATGACTTATTTGTCAATGTATATTGACAAAATATCAATGTATGCATTGTTTAATTCATTTCTCTCACTGTTCAACTCAGGAAGGATTCTTGTATTTCAGAACCACTCAGCCTGTCACCAAATAGGATCTCCAAAACTTGTAGTGTCCCTTTGTCTTAAAAGTCTCCATTAACTGTCCAAATTTCACACTAGGTACAACATCCCTGTTTAATGATGGACAGATGAGACTGCTTTGAATTTGACACCCAGGAAGAATATTCTGTGCAAATGGTTTCTTAATAAGGACAAATTATCACGTAGCTCAAGAAACGAGCATCACACTGACAGCACTGAGGGCTTTGCCAGTTTACACTGGCTGTGGACCATCTTCATTAGTAATGCCAGTGAGTTAAAAGTTCTATTCATGTCAAGACATCCAGTAAGTTCAAAATGATAACTTCATAAAATTGTGTATAATTATGAATTAATATAGTAAGCTACAGTACAGGTACAATCACTCTCATATTTAAATACCTAAATGTTCAGGTTTTGCATATGTTGCATTGGTTTTGTGCCATCACAATAGTTAAAACTTTGATTTTATTTCTGCTGTGCTCACATTATCACTGGCAAATATTTTAATGCAATAGTTGAAGCAAATGCTTACACTAACATTTTTAAATCAAAAATACTTACATTGTTTTGTATAAAGCATTCAAATCTTTGCAGTGTTTCGTGCAGGCAAATGATTTAGGATTGGAATGTTGAAAAAAACATTGGAGAGTTCATGATGCAATTACCATTGAATTTTTATGAAGTTGGACAGCCTGTTTCTCTGACATGCCTGTAAGATATTTTTCTTTATGATATTATTTTTAAATTTTCAAAGAGCTTTTATTTAAAATAAACAGCTTGCTCCTAGTGCCTCCTGAATTAAGATTGCCAGTAATTTATGTACTGTTATGCTTTCCTTACTTTACTCAAAACAACTAGTTTTCTTCATCTTTAGAACTGTTTTCTGACAAAAGAAAAAAGTCAAAATATAAGTCAAAATTAACCTGTCTTCTTCCACTTCAAGCACCTCACTCAAAGGAAAGCTTGCAGTAAGTCTCCTTTTCTGGTATGAGCATGTAGCAATGCCTGAAAACCTGGAAAATATCCCATTAAGTGATAATGAACCAGAGCCAGGAATAAATTGAAGAGTTAGTTATGGTGTGTAGAATCGTGTCATTGACCACTGTATGTATTATGTACATTAGCAGTGCCAGGACAGGCTATAGGTCTTACTACAATTTCAGAAAGTATCATACTGTTGCTACAGCAATCAGACACGTTTGTAACCCTAAAATAGTTAAGCTTTGTATCCTCTTCTTCCTGCAGAAAATAGCCTTCTGAGACTTTGTCTCTTTAGTGACACAAATTTCTGTAGAGAAAATACTTTTTAAGATAAACTCATTTTTATCTATTATTATTTCAGTTCTTAAAACTACACAGCTGACCACACAGTGGCATATGTGACAAGTTTCTCAGCCTAGGAATAAAAAACAAACATGTAGCTATTTCCTATTATACTGAATGTGGTTTTAGTTCAAAGAACACTGCACACAGATTTTTGTCAGGCAAGCAGATTTTCCATTTTTGCTATCAAAACTAAATATTGCTGTCAATAAGGTCATGTATACTGTAGCAGCTTGCTATGGACTACCACAAAATTTTTTAGCTGTTGTCAGAGAGGCCTCAGTTTAAAAATATTTCTCCCCTGTCCCAGGTCACCGCATGCATGTTGCCTTATGATATTCACATATTTCCTGAAAACACAGTTCTATGCAACTTCACCACTTTTTCTTTTCTCAGACCTGTTCGCCATTTCACAGCGAAACATTATGCATATTTAAGTTGCTTTAAATTAAATTCATATAATACTTGAGATAAGGACAGCTTTCCTTATTTGATGATGGTATCTCAAGACAACTTGATAACTTTATTTGAAAAATGAGTATGTGCAGCCAAAACAGACAGAGATCCTTCAGTTTATCTTGGGATTCCAACCCATTGATTTCTTTTAATTTTCATTAGTAGTCTGAGTTACATGAAAGTGTAGTGAGGCCTTCAGTGACACTTGAAATGATAAGTGACTGTATTACTACTCTCATTGGTGTATATTAGAAGTTAGGGGTTTAGCTTAACCTTTGTATAGATTTTCTTCTCACCAAGCCAGGATGAACAGAGATTATGAGGACTATGGACGTTAAAAAGTAGAGAGATGCAGGGGAAGAGCAAGCCCTGGCTGGTAGTGCCTGACATAGCAATGAGTTGATGCCAGTGCAAAGCAGAGATCAAAATAGCACATGTAAGCAGCTTAGTGCATATTCATCTATTGGACAGATGATCAAAGAATCAGAAAGGAACAAGGCAGGTATCTGTGACAGAGCGGAGTGTAGGAAAGCTCATACTGCGAATGGGAAGAATTGCAGGTAAGCAGGCCATGAAACTGGATCCCATACACCCACATCTCCAGTAGCAAAGGAAGACTTCTGATCTCCTTTGCTTTCCTCTGAGCAGTTGCCTTATCTGTTCACCAAAATCTCCCTCTATACTTGTCTCACTCCCTGTTTTGTGTTTTTGACCTGTACTTGTCTGATCTTGTCTAAATTTAGATTAGAACTTTTTGAGAAGCAGAGATGATCAGGGTTAACTTGTTCCCTAGAGTTGCCTAGAATACTTGCAGGTGCTGTGATATAATTAAAGCCAAAAGGGAAAGAGACTTTGTTTTTCAAAGTGCTCTGAAACTAGTGGCTAAATCAAGTTGTACATCTGTATTTTGGAATTTCGGGGTGTAGGGGAACAGGGTTGGTGATTGAGTTTGGTCTGCCATAAGGGATAAGGGGCCAGTTCGTAAAACTGGATCTGAGCCTGGATTTCAAACACTCTCAGCATTTGACATGTGATTATCGCTCTTTGGAATTAGATTTAGCAGCACTGAGGATAGAGGTTAACGTGAAGCCAACATCAAGTATGCTGAACTCTGGTCATTGAAAATACCATTGCTAATATTACTATAAGTGTATTTCCAGTAGAACATCACAGCTTTGTTTATCAAATGCAGACTTAGCCAAATTATTATCAGCTGCTGGAGATGGGTACAAAGGATTCACTGTCAAGTCTCTACTTCAATTTCCAAATTTGGGCCATTCTTTCCATGATGTAACATACTTATCTGGATATTCTCAAATGTGGAATAATTAATAGTATAGAATTTTATCCATATAGTAGAATATGGATGCCTTTGCTTAATGTTTGTTGCTTTAACCAAAACAATTTAGTTATAAATTTTCTTGCACTTTCTTCGGTGTAGCTGAGCATGAGCTAATGTCAGAGACAGCACAGAAGGCAAAATGGACCAGTGGGCTGACCAAAAATTGCTAATACAATGCTGCATCCTATTACTAGGGTAATTATTGCTAATATTATTTTGAGCTATTACATAATTAATATTGTTATTTACTGTAAGAATGAGAGAATTCCTAGCAGTTTGAAACACAAACAGCATTCCTAAACCAATCTCCTTTGATGCATATACTGAATGTTTTTCAACTAGAAACCACACAGCAAACACGCCTGTTCCATTTTATGTGCATAGGGAAGAAGCAAAACATAGAAGTGATATGACAGTAAAAGTGGGCCCAAATATCGCTCATCAGTGCTATTAAATACTTGAGGAAAGTAACACTACTTAGAACTGTTACCTTTGCTCCTCTTGAAGGAACTTGTTAGGTAACATAACCACTTAATTTTTGGTAGACTGCTAATAGGTAGTTAAAACAAACCTGAGCTTTTGCTATGTTAAGTAAAGCTGTTCCCTTTAAAGACACAAGCACAGTGACACTGTGCACTAGATGTTGTAAGAAGAAATAGTCATACAGCCCTTGAAGAAGATGACAAAACAATATACAGGATGTCTTGCAAAATCAGAAGTCATCATTATCAAACTCTGGTTTGCAAGGCTTGAAGAGAATGGGAGAGGAGAGGAGAGAGAAACCTGTAGTCCTTTTTTGAGAACAAAAATGGATAGTAGTTAGGAAACCAACCCTCATATTGGCCAGCGTCTGAATTATTCACTGCTGGATTAAAAAAATAAGTGCTAATATGATACAAAAGACTTTTTTCTTAAATGGGAGTGTTATCCCAAATTTCTATATAAAATACAAAATCCAGGCCTTTCTGAGAGGGCACGTACAAATACAACACATGCATAATAAGAAAAGTATAAAGTAGATCCTAAAACTGTTAGCCCTTGCCTTGTTAGACAAGGTAGCATTAAATGAGGAGGAGAGGGACAGAGGAGTGAGCTGATGTAGAGTTGGCAGGACAGCAGCCAGGCAAATGGAGAAAATGGGAAATAACTTTTTACATACAAGACTTGAAAAAGGCTGCCATGTTGCTTGGTATGGCACAGGCTAGCAGAAAGCTTAGAAGCATTAAAAAATAAAAATCTCAAACCCAGGATGGACAGAAATTGCAGACTGCATTTTTATCAAGGGTTGATGTGTTTGAATTATGTTGCAGGAGCGTGGTAACCTTTTCTTCTGAAGGAAAAGACTGAGGACAAACTCGGGTAGAATAGAAAAATGTGATTTGCATTAATTTTACCGTTTTAGTAGATGTTATTTAAATTAATACTTTGTTACTCTGACAGCAAAAAGAGGATTGTCATGAGGACAACAGATTATTAAAGCCCTTGCCAGAAACACATTCTGGATGGATGAAATGACAGCTTGTGCACCGGAAGAGATGGTGGCCTGGAACAACGGCAAATGTGCAACACAATACAAATGCTTGGAAATGGTTAATCAGTACGAAAGTGTCCGCAGCTGCAAATGGCTCTGGTCAGCCGAGGGCAGGGACTGGCCACTACCTGTGCCTGGCAGCAGTGGGGGGTAGGGGGGCTGCTAGTCTCCACAAAGATAGGTCTTAAATCCTTAAAAAAGGATAGGCCTTAAACTGAACTAACATGGCAGAAAAGAAACACACCTAATGCATCCTGAAACACACTCCTCATGCCAAGTGGGGTTTGTTCCTGCTTGTCCTGGGCCCCCTCTCAGAAAGGAGAGGGGTCCTGGGCCCAGCTGGGTCAGCAGGCCCGAGGAGTGGCACCTGTGCCTGTCTCTGGGCAGGGCTGGTCAGCAGGGAAGGAACGGCAGCGATGGCCATGACCGTGGTTCTACCTTCGTTCCTGCCTGGGCAGACGAAAGGTGACAGACTCCCGACTCCGGCAAGAGCAGTCTTTAGTACTCGCAGGAAAGGTGAGGCTGTGGGGCAGAGCTCAGTTGCCAGGAGAACTCCTTTGTATTGGGGAGGGCGGGAAAAGAAACTAGTCCCTAGGGTCTCCTCAGCTAGGTGTGAGGCTGAAAACCTGTTTGGGAGGTTTGGGGACTGTGACCCTTGAGGCATGGCCTAGTAACAGAAGAGCCGTATGGCACCGGATGGTGTTAGCAGCCACTGCATGGGAAGCAGCAAGGGTCTTGTATCGGTTAGGAGCTGCGGCTGGGCAGGGGAGGGTGTCCTGCATCGCAGCAGGGGATCCCACTTGACTGAGAAAGGAGCAGAAGCTGCCATGTTGCCAGAGCGTGTGGCAGTGCTCTAATGTGATTTTGCCTGAGGAGGTTCCAAAAGGTAAGCAGGGGGCACATAGTGTTTGGAGGGCAGTGTTGGAAGTTTAGATATGATGGTGTAAATCCAAGAATTATTGTCCTCTAGAAACCACAAAAAATATAAAGGGCTGTTGAACAGTTCAGTATGCAGCAGTCTTCTAGCGTGGTATTTTGGGAATATGGTGTTGCTGTGCTTGAGGGTGTGTTCTGTTCTGGATGGTCTGTCTGCAGCCTGTATTGGGAAGATATTCACAGATTTCTTCTGTGTCAAAGGACCTACTGCCTGAAATGAAGGAATTCCCTGGTGACTTTTTTGTGTGCCATTTAGCATGTCACCTTCAGCTTGCTTCATAGGGAGCTCTGAAGTATGTGGTATAAGACTCAAATGCTATGATCCACATGATGAACTCAGCCCTGAAAAGCGAAGTTTCTGCTTACTATTCAAATAGTTGTTCTAAGACCAGCTGCATGACTCCGTGGTTAGTGTTTGAGATGTTTTGCACTGGGTCTCTCACAGTACATGTACAATGCAGAGTTGTTAAAGAAGCATGCTTGGGCTGATCTCTTACCAACTTTGAGGTAAATTCCAAGGTGTTTTTCCTTCCTTTATGTGATAACACCTAGAGCTTTGCAAAGTCCTAGCAAAAACTGCTAACATGCTATAGAAATAAAAGCAAGCCAAAAGGTGGCTGCAGCTGTAGTTTACTACGTTATTACACATTTTGGTTCCGTATGTGCCTCTGTGGAAAAGTGCTTCAGAATAAGTGAATAAAAATTACACTAATTGGAGAAAATAAGTACAGCTAACCCACCTTCAGCATCTAATTTCTACATTACAACAGAGCTTTTCTGTATCCAATCCCAACTCCCCAAAGGTTTTAGTGTAGATAGAAATACCTCTGAGCCTAATCAGGTCAGTGGAGTTCTTCCACAGAAAAATAAAATACCAAATCCGCACATGTGCTGAACATGTTGAAGTTGTGTAGAATAAAATAAAGTTTGGACATTGTGTTAATGTGATGGAGAATATTTTGATGTTGTAATTTGCTTAAAAAGCATGTGTAAGTAATTGCTGCATGAGACACTGAAGTCAGACTGTTCACAGATGCAAACATTTCCATCTCCCAATCAAGGATTCCTGATTCATTTTGCATTACAGTGTGTTATAAAGCACTGATAGGTACTCAGCTTTTTCCTGTTCTTAACTATGTCTTATGTTTTATCTGAAAAACTTTCATGCTTCTGTTGTCCTAGAAAAGATTATTTTTTTTTAATTCTCTTACCATTATGAACAAGAAATCTCCTGTGCTCAGAAGAAGGGATAAGATGTTGCTCTCTATTCTGATCAAGGGAGTACTATACTTGCATGCTTTGCATTTCATGCATTACATATGTCATTGACATGTGTATGATGTGCCAATTGAGGCAGAATCTTTTTACATGATGTTGCCCATCCAAACAGCTTATACTAGAAAGCATGATATGACTTAGAATGTGGCTAACTGAAGAAATTCCCTATAAGTTGCAGGTGAATGCTATAGGTGGATTTCGTATAGGTGGCTGGTTTGGGTGGCATGGACTAGGATGAAACCTGCAGTTAGCCCTCTTTCATGCAATAGGATGAGTACATCATTTTAAACTACTTTTTAAAGATCCCTCAGCTACTGTAGTTTAATGGTTGTAGCAGTAACTTCAGATAAGCCTACCATCTTAAACGAGGTAGATCTTTCTTTGCTTTACTGCAGTACTTTTGGATGTAGCTGACTCTCGGAAAGGATCAATTGCTCTGCTCTTAAGTGATATTGTAGCCAACCAGAGCATTTCTCTGTGATTACATGAATAAAAACAGCATATATTGGATATTACAGTACTTAGTTTGACTTATAACTAACTTCCTGAACAGTATTGTCAACAATAAAAGTATTGGAGTTCTCCATTTTCTTGTCACATTGTTTGTCAGGTCTGTTTCTTTGCTGTCATAGGTAGCAAAATCCAGGAAAACATGCAGCTGAACAGCTGTCATATACGTGGGATCAGGCAAAGGGCTATTTTTAATTCCTTTGGTTTTTTATTCTTGTTCCTGAATTCTTTGGCGGGGGGCGGAGGGGTGTGTGAAATTATGGCCTGCTTAACTCTTTGGCAAAGCTCACCCTGAGTTCAGCAAAGCAGAGATTTCATCCCTTGTGAAGGTTATCATATCTGTTAAATTGAATTTGAGCTTTGGTCACATGGAAACCAATACTTGCTGTTATTATTAAAGTTGCTTTGCTTTTAGCAGTGTACTTTGGAACCATGTTTCTGTCCTCTCTGGATTTACCATCATAATTTCCAAAATACTGTGTTTTGGAAAAAGAACAAAAATAATACTTGTTAATAACCATGGGATGAAGGGAAACTTCAGCTGGGTTTGCAAGTGACACCATAAATTGCTTTTAATTCTGTGGATTTATAATTTCACAAAAGAAATGATGAGATAGTGTTCGTTACAAGTAGTAATCAAGATGAATATATGATGCAGGAATTATTTTCTTGCAGAGTCGGCTAGTTTGATTGTAGCTCTTCACTAATGCAGCAACTATAGATACTAGTTTTTGTACTTCATATGCAGTTTGTTCTGGTTATCTGTACAATACATACAAAGCTCTTATGTCAAAGCATTCAGCAGTCTGAGTGCACAGCCAAAGGAGTGACCCTGACATCTTGCTCAGGTGGATTATGTTTATTGTGTTAAATGGGGCTCAATCCTTCAACCCTTACTTAGAGAGACATAGCTCAAAATAAACTAGTGTAGAGTCATAATTTATAATACAGGCTACGGAAGTTTTCCCAGTTATCTCTGGAACTATTTATAAGTAAAACATATATTCCTAGATGTTGGGTCAATATTTCATGGTATGAGGTATATAAAATTCATTATTCTGTATAATAAGCAATTGCCCCTGGATCAGCAGAGGCTTTGACTCAGGCCAAGCTGCCAAGGGAGGATGCAGTTCTGTAGACCTGGGGCTGTGGGGATGCATGGGGCCCCCCTCTGAGGCTGGGCAGTGTCCTTGTGTGCCGGAGGTAGGCACTGGTGGAGAGTCTGTGTCACCCAGTAAAGGAGCAGTGGATATAGGGGTAGTTGAAGTCTCCCATGAGTACCAGGGCCTGTGAATGTGAAGCTTCTTCCAGTTGTCTGAAAAAGGCCTCATCTACTCATGCCTGATCATATGGTCTGTAGCAGACACCCACCACAACATTGCCCGTGTTGGTCTGCCTGCTAATTCTGACCCATAGGCAGTCAGCTGGCTCGTTGTAGGTCTCAAGGCAGAGCTCTGTGCACTCCTGATGCTCTTTCACATTGCAGGGCAACTCCCTCTCTTCATCTTCCTAGCCTGTCACCCCTAAAGAGCCTGTATCCGTCCATCATGGCACTCCAGTTCTGTGAGCTATCCCACCATGTCTGCCTGATGCCAATGAGATTGTAGCCCTGCAGCTGCCGGCAGACCTCTAATTCTTCCTTTTTTTTCTCAAGCTGTATGTGAGTGCACAGGCACTTCAAGGAGGCATCCAGGTGTGTTGATTTCCCAGAAGTAGGACCATAGTATGTTAGTATTGCTCTCTGTGTCACTGAATATTTTAAGATGGACAGCTCTAGTATTAGAAAACAGAGGCTGGCCCAGCACATAGGGTAGGAACCTGATCCTGAAGTGATGTACAGGGCAGCTCTTTGGTTCTAGTACAGCCTCTTAGAGTGAGCATAATTATTTATTATTATATTATTATATTATTAATATAATTAAAGAGAAACGTAAGCAGGGCTATGTTTGCTCTCTGGAAGTCCTGTGCTGTGGGATATCCACCTGGATAAGTAACACAGCTCAGAAACATTCCCTTGTGTCATGATTCAATGCAAAGCTGGACTTTATGGATCCCTCCAGTCAAGTTACAGACCAGCTGAGCAGTTTGAATCCAAGAAATTCTTTAAAAGCACAAAGAAATTCAGATCTGTTGTTCTAGTTCAAGCCAAACTCTAGTGAAGCCATGTGATTTAACTTACACCATTTTGTAGCAAAGAAATTCAGCATTCCAAATAAAGCTAGTTAGTGTTTACAGAAGTTTGACAGGCTATGCAATGTGACGTATGTCCTGTTCTAACTTGGTTGCCAATGTGGTTTGCCAATGACACTTTTACTGTTGGAGCAAGACACGCAATACTTTCAAACTCAGTTTTGCCAGTATTTCTCTACCTCAGACGCTTTGGACGGAGATTTTTCATATGGTTTGCACTGAAAAATTATTTGCATTGCACTTCATATGGTTTTGCAATGCATATCCTGCATTGCTCTGTATTTGGACATGGCTTTGTATTGGTCAGTCCTAGGATCCCACTTAAGTTTTCTTGTCTATCCTTACAATGTGTCACAGATAAAATTGCTATGTCAAGACACCACAAAAATGCTTCTGTGTCTTTGGCATCTGTGCTCTGCATGCCGGAACCATTTATTTAATTTACATTTTTTCCTTTTGAATATCCATTATTTAGAATGTAGAAACAGTAGCACATCTTCCTTTTGACTCTGGCTTTGATAAAGTTAAAAACATTGCTTCTGAAGGCTCTGAGGCTCTGTTCATTGGAAAGAATTCTGCATTTTTTGGTGCACAAAGCAGCTAATTCTTATACAGGAAAAAAGCCTTGTCACAAATACTGTAAGAGCTAGAGTTATGTCAGCTGCTGTCATCTCTGTGAAGGGTGATGCAGTAGCAAGGATCCACGAGCTATATAAATGAGTTGGGGGAGGGGGGGTGTAGCATGGCATTCTTTGTTGGTTTGGTTTTTGTCGTGGGGGTTTTTTTTCCTCCCCCAGCTATGCCTCCTCTGCTGACATAAAAAGCAAAAAGTTAACACCTGAATCGGTACTATAGTGTGTGTTAAAGCACCAGGCTCTCAAGTGCATTTTATGGATAGCATGATAAAGGTCCATTATCTTCTGTCATTAACATCTGTAAGACCTTCTCTCTCCTTTCCTCTCTGCCCTTAAAAAAATTCATATACTTTCTTGGGTGCTGAATTTTTTTAAAAAGATAATTGGTGAGAAGTTGCGATATTTATATTAGAAGAAATAGACCAGGTGTTTTTGATATTTCCTTCATTTTCCCGAAGACACAATTTCAGAGGCGTCATGAAGTCAGCTTAATGATTTGAAACAAACAAACAAAAATAACCCAACAACAAAGCATAGGCACATAGCAAAATAATACAGCGTTAGACTTCTATGAGAAATTTGCTCAAGCCCACACAACCTCAAGCTGAATATGAAGTATTTGTGTATTTAACCCATGAAAAATAGAAGTAAATCTGGAAGTCCTAACTAAAAACAGTGTTCTGTAGTGGAACAAAGAAAAGATCTTGTGAATCAAGAGGCAGAAGCAGCAGAGAATCATACTTGAGTATCCTTTGCTTTTTATCTTAGCAGTCAGTTTTCTCAGAAACTGAAACCAACTACATCTGTATCCCAACATCAGATTTGAAGAAGCTGAAACGGCGCAATGGATGCTTGTAAATGAGGAACGTTACATGAAGGCCTGTAATGATGCAGAGAAATCTCAATAGAAAGCACTCTAAGCCTGGTGCTTGGCAATATGGGCAAATATGCTATCTTTCTGGACTACCTATTCCATAACAAAATACTGTTGCAAGGCTTTCAGTCTTGCAATGTGCTAGTTTACTCCTAATTTTTTTTCTGTGTTTCTACTTATTCTGATTGTCCTGAGTTTCTCATCTTGTCATCATTATCTAGGGAAGTTCTTGGCTTGTAAAATATGACTAAAGCAAAAACTTAGACTCTGTGTAGTTTTTCTGGGTGGGCATTTCCAAAAACTTTGGTGTATTTCAAAATTATTTATGTACCTTTGTTCTAGATCTTCTAGTCCTTTGCACAGTAAAACCAAGATATCAGACAACGTAGTATATTTTTTTCAGGTATTGCTGTATGCACTGTTATCTTTTTGTATGCTGTAGTTGAAAATATAGAAAAGATCTCCTAACTTACAACGAAGGTGGCTGTCACTTTGGGTTTGTGATTTATTTTTTTCTTTTTGAGGCTTTTTTCCTTTCTTAATATGAAACAGTTTCTAGACTGCAAAATGACCTTGTGCATTGTAGGAGGTGAGTGTTTGGATGAGGAGGTTTGGGGTGTCATTTTTGCTTGTTTTCATTGATGCTTTTTTTTTTTTTTTTGGGGGGGGGTCTAGAAATCTTATTTGAGAGACTCTCTTGGCCTAAAAATTCCTTTTGCTGTTAATAATATCTCTGCTGTAGAGCATTTATGAAAGTGCTGCAATATTTGGTTTGCAACCAGACTGTTACTGTTTGGAAGATGAACCATTTTATTTAAATACTGAAGTTTTTGTTCTGCTACCCTGTTCTTGAGTGTAACAAACACTGTTTAGATGGACAGTTGAAAACAAAAAGATTTGAGAGGTTAGTTTTATGAATGTCTTCCTAAATGAATCCTAGGACTATACAGTATGTTTCTTAATGCTTTTGAGAGTATTCCTAGATATGACATCAGACTGTTAGACAATGTCCTTCAGAAATTTTTGCATAATATTCAAACACAATATACCCTTCATACTAGCAAATGAAATTCACTGCATGCTGTTTGACAGAAACAAATAAACTTAATTTCTAACTTTATAATTCCTAAAAAAATATTTTATGAGGACTCAAAACAATTCCTATTTAACTTGCTCAAGTCTCCCAAATGCATTATTTCAGATGGCAGCTATTTGGTTTTATGCCAAACCTTGAGGTATCTGTAAGATTGGATTCCAAAATGTCAATGCCTTTATAGAGTATACATCAAATTTGGGGCTGGGAGGAGGGAGGGAAGGAGCAACTGCAAGAACCCAGTTTGTTTTCAAAGGACTTCACACACTCACATGGCCTGGAACATACTTGAGGTCGTGTTTCATTAGCCTTTGGTAATAAATTGAGTTTAGCTCTCACTGGTACTAAATAATGCTGATCTAACCTTGTCTAGACATGTGTTGGTTCTTTCCCCCCCCTAGAAACTTACTCCATCCCCCACCCCCAAAGATTAAATGTATTATTATACTGGGTATGGATATTTATGCTTCAGCAATGCCTTGTGAAATCTTCCACAGTGTGGTTTATTTAGGAGCAGACCATCTGAACCTCATTCAGTTTCTTGTTTTCAATTTGTTCAGGAACTACTATTATAAACTCTTCATTGTGGAAGTAGTCATTGGCTTTTACAGTGTTCTAACCTTGTCCTCTTTTTGCCTCTTTTAGTAATGTCATTTAATGAACAATGTTGCTTGCTAGCATATGCGATTAGCTGTAGCATCCTCTTTTTTTTCAGTGGTTATCCACACTGATTCCCTTAGTGTTCGTGGCAGAATCGGTCTTAGTTCACAGCCTCTACCTGCAGCCCAGCTTCTTCTCTCAGTTCTATGGGCAGCTGGCACCTACTCTCCCCAAAAGCAGAAAGGACAGTAGCACAGCCGTGCTTTGCTTCCTTTCTACTACTTTTGACAGTGAGGCAACCTTTAGAGTCCAGTCACCCTGTATATGTTCCTGGTTTTATTTAGCTTTCTGTGGTTCTTTCCTATGGTGGTCAGGGAGAACAAGCAAAACTTTAAGATGTACCATCTTTCTCTAAATAAATCTATCTGTATTCCAGAAGAGGTTTCCAGAGTCATCTAGGAAGCTACGAAGCTGTTCCCACACTGTACTCCAGTGCTTGCTATTAAACCCAACTCTTAATATGCCTGACTGTGCCTCCTCAAGTGTTAGTTTTCTTTGAAGGATACTAAGTGGAAAAAAAGGATGTCAGATTACTCACATTGGTACAGGACTACCTAGGCATTAGAGGGAGAACTGTGTGAAGTCTTCAGGTACTATCTATCTTGGTTGCTTTTGATCAGTACACAGTTCCATCCTGATCTCCCAAGCCATTTGTGCTCCTGTCCTCGGCGGCGCCACTCATCTGGGGCTCACTTGTATAGATACTGTTAAGTCTGAAAAGGACTGATCTTGTAACTAGGTACCAGCTTTACACAGTGTATGTGATACCTTCTAAAAAAGCTTACCTAGTATAGCATGGTGATTTTCAAAAACATTCATTACTACAATCTGAAATGCAGCTCTAGTACAGAGTTTACTTTTAGTTTTATTCCAAGAGTAAACCTCAGATAGTGTCCTGCAGTTTACTGAACACAAATGCCTTGACCATATCAGCACAGGGAAGTGTGTGTTCTTCTGCTCTTCTGCATTTATTTATACTTTGATAATGAATTTGGAGTTGTTTTTAGCTCTCCACAGGGCCCTAATTGTAAGAATAGATGGAGATGGAAATGTTCTTGTTCAAAACAGCAGTAAGCATGTTCTTAACTCATTAACTCAAATGGAGCTTAATTATCATAGACACATATTTACTGCTGTCCAGGACTGAGGTCAGTAAGACCTGGCACTGTCAAGATTAGTTTTTTATTTGGTTGCTACAAAATGATATATATAGGTGAAAGAAAAACTTGTTTTTTGTTTTGAGTCCTAGGCCTCTTGATGCTTTGTGATTAGTATCTTGAAAGCATAGTTCTCAGTATATTCTAAAGGATATAGTTATAAATCTCTGTCCTTGTACACTTCTTCAAACTAGCCTGATAGGTAAAAGCTTCTGCTTATAAGTATTTTCTTTGTTTAAAAGAGATTACAGCTGCGTTTATTTGCTTAATTTCATTCAAATGAATGTTAGAAATGTGCCTCAGTTGGATCCAAGATTTTTCAAAGTTCAGGAATACTCCTGAACACATCTGGGGCTTCAAGGGGAGAGAACTGTGAAGTCTGAATTCAGACCTGAGTATTTGGAAAAGAGCAGACACAAGTTGTAAGCCCTATAATAAATACCATGGAGAAAGAGAGGTATCCAGTTGGAGCCTCTTGATGTTCACTGTTAATGGCTGTAGTTGTTCATCAGACTGCATTAATATGTATAAATCCCACCTTGATTTGTGAAACAGACCATTTGCTTTCAGGAAAGGAAGCTGGGGTGGGGGGTGGGGGGAAGCAGTCTTGGTTTTCTAGTTATCCTTTAATACTCAAGGGTATTCTGGCACATGCCTTGCAGCCTTTCTGCAGTAACAGGCCCAAGTCACAGTGAGCAGAAAGTACAGTCTGGCTGTGCCCTTGATGAGGGAGCTGATCTTGTTACACTGTGGTTTTTCTAGAGGAGCTCAAGCCTTGTACTCTGGGGGTGGCATTTTTCTTATTTATTTGTTCTTTGTTTAGCCCTGCATTTTTACGTGCTGGCTGCAGGTCGGTCATTGCTCAGCCAGCAGCTGTACTGGCCAATTCAAGGAGTCACTAAGCCGAACTAAAACGTTAGATTGTCTGTTCGTCCCTAGGCTTCCCAGGATTTCCAGCAGTAAATCTGGAAAATATATCTAATCCCACTGAAGCATCCTCCAGCTTTTTTGACATGAAGGATAGTGTGGTGGCCATTCTGATTTGTGTGCAGAAATGGAGTCTCTGGGACACAAACCAGTGATTAGGAGCTGTGTGATTTGAGGGGAAAGGGAGAGTTTGTTTGCTATTTCTGGGTTAGGGAAGGAAGGCAGTTAAACTTTATATTAATGAACTGACTAGAGGAAACGGACCCAAAATCCAAAAATCCTGCCAAATATTAACTTTTTGTTGACGGTAGAATTTGTTCAGTTTATACACCTGCTGTAGAAGTGCTTTTTATCGGAAGTTGGCTCATTTCCAGAGATGAATATAAGCCTCTGGCCAATAATAGACAGAATAATAGAGAAACAAAAACAAAATCACAAGCATCTGTCCATAATGATTTATCATGTTTTCATCCACATCGAAAGCAAATGTTTTGATTAATTTGCTGCAAGTTTACTTCTCTTGTTTTCCTTAACATTTTTCTTTATTATTGGATTTACATCTTAATACAAATAGTCTGCTATGTATTTAGATACATTGTTTTGCTTATAACAGTATAATTGGAAAGAAAGATGAAGTTGAAGATAGCTACTGAGATACAATAAATTAAAGTTTATCAAATTTGTTTTCAGATCCCTACTGCCTCTTAACTTTGAAAGGTAGAAAACCAAAATTTCATCATAATTTTGTTTTCCTTGTCATAGAGATGGTGGTGCTGACAGGAAAGTTGGTGATGGCAGAGTAAGCTTAAAAAGAGAGAGAGAAAAACACTTCTGATGTCTAAAAATGGAAGGAAAGGGGATCTCTCCTGGTGTTGCACTATACCTTTCTGCCCATAGATGTGGTAGACAATGGAAGCACTTGGCTCCAGAATGCTCTTGCCAAATACATCAAAGGGGGATTTGAGAAGTTTGGTCTGATGCTGTAACTCCTTGTGAACTTGGACTCTCTTGCAGAGCTGGTCAGGAAAACTGGGAAGCCTCCGTGCAGAAGCAAACAGGTAGGTAGTCCTTGCTAGGCTTTTTTATTTAAGAGTTCTGAACTGTTGGATCCAATCTGGGGCAGAAACTGAGGAAAATCTAAAGTGGTATTACTTGAGATCTTACAAGTCGTTTCCACAAAATTTGTGCAGTTGTGTTTTTCATATACTGGAATAAACACGTCGACTGTTGGGTGCTTCCCTTTGGAAAAATGCTCAGCTCCTAACATCTTTTCTGGTCTGCCTGCTGTTAGTGCTTCCGCGGTTGCTTATGTGGAAGTGAGCAGCTCTCTTCTGATGCTCTGAAACCAGCAGAGCGACGCTTCCTTTTTTCTTCTCCCTCGCTGCATGCTGGGGAAGGGTGGCTGGCTCTGACTGCGCGCCAGCTCCCTGCCGGCCTTCGGAGGGGCCAGCCTCCACTCGGCCTCCTGATGTGCAGCTCCAGAAGAGGGCTGCAGAGGCAAATTGCATCCAGGCTTACCTTTGCCCTCCAGGACAAGCTAAGCCATTCTCACCAACTGTTTTGACCTACCGGAAGCAGCTCTAATTTATTTAAATGAATAGCACATCTGACTCTCCTGTTTGCTGTCTGAAAAGCTGGATCCTATTTTCCATGGCCTCACTCCTCCTTCCACCCCCACTCTCTCCTCCTCCTCCCAGAGGAGGACAGCGTTGCCATAGACCATAGCAACCCTCAGCACTGGAAGTGGCCAGTTCAGGACAACTGGAAAGGAATTTGAGCCATTACTGGAATTCTAATCTCCGACTCTTCTAGAAAAAAGCTTAACAGCTTTTTGCCTGTCCTCCTGGGTCTGATGTTTGACAGGAAATGAGTTTGAAGGGTTCAGGAGCAGGTCACAGAACTCGCCTTGCTGCCAGCTGCTCTGCCGACCTTAACAGTGTGTTTGCAGAAATCTGATACACTTGCTTATTATTAAAGCCTTTTCTCTGAGAAAAGTTACTTCCAAAGCCAGGTCCTACCAGACGTATTGCTAGCATATTGCATCCTCGCCTCTCCGAATTCCTCTCCACTGACACTTGTTATGACCTAAGACTCTAGCCATGTGAAAAATGCTGTTTTGTAATTCAAGGCAGAGTGAACAATTGTGTTTGCAGGCATGTTTATGTTTGTCTTTTGCAGCACTTATTTTGTTTGTCCTTTATATGCCCATCTGTGGGATCTCAAAGAAACCCAGATACTTTCCTGATCTTGCATAATTAATGTTAGACTTCATAAAATACCTCAAATCTGGTTTCAAGAAAGCAATTTTAATGGATGGGCTGACTGTTTCCTGTGTAGCAGCTGAGAAGTATATTCCCAAGCAAATTTAAAAATAAAGCAGCCTCCATACTTTCCTGGAATCCTATTGGCAAGTCAGTGGTGTTCAGACTAGTACGAAGTTCAAATAGGCCATGGAGACTGATGGCATGTCCCCTTTCTTCACCGTGTTTCTGATGGAGAAAGTGCTTTCCAGATTAAAAATATCAGAGCAGGGCAGACCAGATCGGGAAAGTGTGGAACCCCAATAACAGAGCTACACTGGCAGGAATATTGCAACTGAAAAACTATAGCAGAAGTACCCTTGATCACCTGCTTTGAGAGTGCTACATCTTCCCAAGAGGACAGTTCAGCAGCTTCGTATGTTATCTTGTACAGGGACATGTCTAGAGAATCATCTTTGCACAGAGTCTCTACTTCAAACCCAGGAGGCTTGCTTTTCCCCCCTTCTGCCTCCTGCCCAAGTTTAGGTGTTCTTGCAAAAACAATTAAGGAGATTAAATTGAAATAACACAAAATATGTAAGAGTAGCTATATCACTGCTTTTTTTTAGCATCTTTGTCTTTTTATTTCTTTCCCATGTCTTCACTTCTGTAGGAATTTGGCTCATCTGCAGCTTCTGCTGCTTTAATAGGTTGGTCAGTTTGCACCTTCACTTCAGGTTCTCAAGTGTCTGCTGTCTCTCCAGAATCAGTGTGTCCTAGAAAAATAAATGTGTGAAAATACACTGACAAAAAACAGACACATGGAATACATAAATGTACCATTATTTTGACTTCTTAGTTTAGCTGGTGAAAAGTCTTCCAGAAATCTTGAACACAACTGAAATGGGCTTGCAGGCTCAAAAGACCTGTCACTCATGGATAACAGCCTTAATCATTTGTGGTTCCTGTCCCAGTTTAAAAATTACTGCGGAGGCCAGTCTACTATTAATGCAGAACTGAATAGTAACGCTCTGATTCAACAGTAAGATTAGCAGACTTGATAGCACTGAGCAAAAATAAGATGTACCTTTTATGTCAGCACTACATATGTACAGCACTCTATAGAATGGACAAGCCAGGAATTAATAACAAGTAGTATTCTGACTTGAAATGTTTCTGGTCTCCTTTTCTTCCTTAGGGGTTCTTAAAAGTCCTGCTGCCTGTCATTAGCTGCACTATTTGAGAGGAACTACTTCTATCTTAACAGGAGCTCACATTTAAACAAAACAGTGGAAATGTAGCAAAACTATTATATTACTTTTTAGTGCAATGACTGCTGTGAGTATGGCTAAGTAGAATAGGTCATGAATGGCACAGATAATGCCAAAGCCAGTAGAAGAAGTTGAAGCTTACTGCCTGCTCAGGACCTCCTTCTCACAGGACACAATCAGAGTTTTCTACATAAGAGCTGGAAAGGGGTGGGGGGAGAAGCCCACCATGTAAAAGCAACAACAAAAACCATCAGTGCTCCAACAGTCTGGTCCTTTTGCAAGTGCATCCTCCCCCCAGAACAGAACCAGTTCCCTGGCTGTCGATGGAGGAGCTATAACAGACTGCATAGTTTCCCATAAGAGTACTTGGGAACCTTAAAACAGTGAACAAGCTCCTTAGAAGGAACACGCTGTGCACCTCCTTGTTACCGGATGAGGCAGCAGTCCTGTCTACATGACCTCTCAGGTAAAACCTCCAGAATTCCAGCAGTATAAAGTGGCAGCTCAAATTCAAATAGGATCCAGGCACTTGCTTTCATGCCGCAACTTCAGAGTAGAGGACATGTGGGTACTATGAATCACTGACTTAGGTATTTATGAGCTTCTACCCTTTTCTGTGGTGTAACAGTAGTTTTGGATGCTCTCAGTGCATCAGGAGAGATGTGTTTAGTGTGTGCAAGATGAGAAACTTTAGGGCAGTGAGGGTAGGGATTAGGCACACTGAAAACATGGGACCAACCTTAGCAGCAGGAGTTAGTACTAGCTTTAGAATCAGAAGAGAATGTGGTTTGTTGTTTGGTTTTTTTTTTTTATAATTGCTGAAGGATGCCTTGTTGAGATAGGCCTAATTAAAAGATTTCCTTCCATAAACATCACTGTTTCTAAGATCTATTTTGAACACGGACATGGGAGGCAATTTGTGTTCCATATTTGTTATGAACAGTTTAGGTTATAAAGAAATTAACGTGTCTGTTAGTACATCAATAATGGAGTTGAAACATACCTCTGTAGTAAGGTTGGACATATCTGGAAGACTGTCTGTTCCAGCCATCCAAAGAGGATAAATAATTATTCTCCAAAATAACAAAATCATCAAAATGATCTAAATTAATAAAGTGGGTTTGCCTAATTCTTTGAGAATATCATATCCTTCTCATTAAGGAAATGGAAAAGTTGACGTATTCATCTGTAGGTATACTCATATGTGAAGTATGATGGAGACAACAATGAGACTGAAGCTTGGCTTAAGCACACTGAAGTGAGAATGAAGCAATTGGAAGACAACTAATTCAATGCTAGAGGAAGAGAGACAAAACCTCATCTCGGTAATTTGATTTACAGCAGGCATATAGTGGCAAAAGCCACAATAGCCTGGTTTTTGGTTAATGGTGACCTGCTGAGACAAGGATGCAATACACTGTTCCTTTAGACCATTGTAAATTGGCCATGGCTTTGCTGAGGGCTTTCATAAACTTGGGGTTAAGGTGTGAGAATCCAAAGACTCTAACCCCTTAGTGAAGGGGTGGTCACCCTTCCTGACCACTTTACCAAAATATCTATGTGGCAGGGGCCACTGGACATGTTTCACTTCTACATCTGTATATCCAAAACCAGAGAATGGATAACTTTCAAAAGTAGCTCACAGAAAGGAGAGAGCAGTAGCTCTCCAGAGCCCTTATCTCCCTGTAGCAGAGGATGTGATTCTGCTTACAGCTTTACCCTAATCCCTGCCTCACCACAGCACTGGTGTGGTGGTGTTCTCCTGTGGGCACTGCCCTGGAAGTGTGTCAGCCCCACAGCTTTCCCTCTTTGCCCATGTGAACTTAATTAGCTAATTCTTTTGATCATTCAGTTGCTCCTCTGTATCTTAAAGAGCTAAGAACCGCAGCTTTTAACTTCCTCTCTGCTGCCTGACTTTTTCTTTAAATTTTTAGGCAGATTAGCAAAGTACACTGATGAAACAAACATCAAAAAGGAAGGTCAGTCTTGGAAAGGTTAAAGACAGGAATGTTTGTAAAGGAGCTTCAAAGTGAAGACAACTGACCCAGTGAAGTCACCTGGATGGAACTGGTGAACATTGCTTCACTGCATACAGTATGGCTTTGGGGGATTCTTTTGCTTATGTTTTCGTGGTTTTGTTTTCTTAAAGAAGAACATTCCATTTTACCGCAACGGAAGCTGAGAAACCAGTACTGTTCTTGACTGAGCCTTTGTTTCAGAAAGTTCATATAATTAAAAAAAAAAAAAAGAGTGACCCAAAAGATAATAATGATTCCAAGAATCGTTAATTTTCTCCTTCTGGACAGAGGCCTGAAAAAACTTGCTTGTAAAGGCAGAATTTCAGGGGAAACTCCAACTTAAAGAGTCATCCTTGACTTGCAAGCCAAACAACTGTAAATGATGAATTAAGAGCAGTTTAAGTCAAATCTGCATGTGGATTCTCCTGTTTTTGTCATATGCTATCAGCTTTTCACATTTAAAGGTTCTCCTCACTGCTGTAAAAAAGCTACACAAAAATCAGAGGAAACAATGAGCTTGACTATGCACAAAGTGTTATCAAATGTGCAAGTTAGCTGGGGTGGAGAGAAGGAGCAGAACACTTTTCTATTATCACCTCTAGTCATCCTGGGTATGCTAACAGTAAATGGGTGGAAAAAAATGTTGAAAACAAATGTTGTTTTCTTAAATTGATGCTATTCACAGCAATTCACCCTTGAGTGCTGAGGCTAGATGCATTGAGTTTTTACTGCCTCATCGGGTCTGTGATTACCTTAAAGGAAAATGCTGATTAAATATATTTTTCTGAAACAAACTTGATTCTTCTTGCACAGCCGCTTTAGTAATCATCTCTTGTGGCCCGATCGAAAAAATCCAGTGGAGCTGCAGTGGGATTCATTTCATTGACTTCAATAAGCTCTGGATCAGACCCATGGGGAATGAAGAATGACTTTCCCCTAATCTCTTAAATTCTCCTCTCTCGTTCCAAAGCGATTACAAAACTGGTGAAATGGAAGGAATAGTTTCTCTTGGTCTCGTGTTCTTCATCAGTCTTCGGGTTTATTTTAGGCTATAAATCGCCCTGATCATGGATGCTTTCTTGTTTTTGTCTTACAATGTTTAGCTGCAGAAGGCCAAAATGCATGTTTACTGCCTTTCTGCAGCTGCTGTTGTACTGAGATTGTTTATCTGCATAGTGCCTGTCTGCTGTGGCTTCTTAGGTATTTCACAATCTGAGAAGCTCAAAACACTTTAGTAGAGTTTTCAAATTGATAAGAAAACTGAACCACAATGTTCTGGGAAGGAATCTATCAGACTAAGAAAGCTAGGGGTTTTTTCTCCTTTTGTGAAAGCATTGCTGAAGACCAGCATAATAATAGCAATTTTCTGTGGCTGTGCTGTCTTGCGATGCTGCATGCCCCACTTCATTGCTGGCAGAGCACAAATGTGTGCAGCAGTTTGCTTAAGGGTTTGCACGAGGCTACTACCAAGATATATGCAGTGGTTTCATATAGTTGAATTGTATATTCATAAATCTTGTACAGTGCATACTGTCATTCTACAGCCAAAGTAGTTTTAGCTATGTATCACTACAACTATTCAATGTTGCAGTGTTTCCGAACAAGTGTTGGGCTCTTTAGCCAAGCTTCCCAAGATGTGTTGCCACTGCTGTGTAAGGTCCTAGGACTTTACATACTATGCGTTTTGGCATCCAACTGCAAGATGATGGAATTTTGAGGCTTGGAGTGAAATTTAAATTCCCATGATTCTTCTTATCTCACATCCATCTTGTTTTTTGCAACCCAGCCAGCACCAGTTTAAAAACATTGGCAAGCACTGACATGTTCACGGTGATGAATATAAACAGGCTGTTGCAAACATGTCTGAAGACATACAAAGTTTTCAGGACCAGGGCAACAAGGGCAGCCAAGGAGTCTGACACCAGGGCAGATGCTCCTACCCCTACCAGGGCAGCCTTGCTTGATGGAGCGTGGTCCATCTTGGGCAGTCAGTGATGACTGGTAGCAGGTTAGTTTTGTAGATCCAAGATTACGAATGGGTAAAATCCCCTGTGACCAAAGCCCTTTGGAGAGGTAGCAGGGCATTCATTATGTAAAGGCAGTTCTCCCTTTGACTCATGCTTCTCCATCCTGAAGCATGCCATGAGTTAGCCACTAACTAGCTGTGCCAGGTAGAGCAGCTGGCTAACTGTTGTACAGGAGCCATGTGCTGCTGTCATGAAGATGTGTTAGGCTAAACAATCCATAATAGGTACTTGCAAGTCTGTGCGTTTGTGAGTCTCGAAGTTGTTTGATTTGGGTGACTCTGTTTGGGTGACACTTGGAGCCCCTGGAATAATTCCATGAAGAAGGGCCCACAAAGCCTGCAAGTGCAGGCTCACCTGTATTAAGGCATAATGGTCTTGAAAAGCCCCTTGTGCCAGGCTTCCCACAGCCATGCTTGTGATTCTTGGCCTTGTGGCCTCTGGCTGTGTCCCTCACCACTACTACAGAGGAGAGACTAGTTTGTTTGCCTGTTGTCTCCATGCCACACATGTCACCACCAAACTTTACAGCGATTGCATGAGCTCGTCTGCGCAACTTTTCATGAAAGAAAGGGCTGCAGCCTTATGCAACAGATGGGGGAGGAGGCTGATAGACCCTGAAGGCAGACTTATCCTATAGCAATTCAAAACACTAAACAAATGCTGCCACGACTGGACTATAGTCATCTGTGCTCCTGCTTTGAGGATTAGGACTGCTCATGGAAAAATGTGTGTTGTGCTTTGTTTGGAACTCATCCCGTATGTTAGTATTGTGATGTATAGCCTCCATCCTCCCCTTAAGTGTGTGGCTGGAGTGGTGAACATGCAGAAATGCTTTATATGGGGGAGGGTTCATGCTTTGTACAGAAAGAGAAGATTTCTAATAATAAACACATTTTGTGTGGGTGTGTGGTAAGTTGTTTGTTTCCTTGGTTGCTCATGTTTTTTCTAAAGGAATTATTTGTGAAAGATTGTAAGTATGTGTCCTCAGTGCATGCTGGTCATTGAATGCTAGAGATAAACTGTCCTACTGGTAGGAGTCAGCATTAAGGGCTCTCCCAGTGCCCAGAATTCTCTTTGCCATCACTTTGTGCAGAAATGCATGACAGTGTGGGCCAGGCGGCAGCGTGCCCCAGAAGAGGATGGTTGCAGAAGCAGGGCCTTGCAGAAGATGCCCAGGCTGCAGTCTGCAATCTGTGGCAGACTCCTAGAGTCCGAGTCCGTAGCTGGTGAAGCAGGCTGACTCTTCAACCTCTGCAGCAGCTGCAGCAGCAAGGCCACTTCTCTGTCCCCTGTTTTCACTTCAGGAACCCTTTCCTCCACTGCTCTGTCTCTTTATTCGCCTCCTGGGATGCCCTTGCGAGCATTTTGAACATGTCGTCATTTCTGGAGCTCTTCTTTTTCCTACGTAGATTGGACAAGTATTTGCTTAACGACAATAGCAGCCCTGTCCTTAGTTGCCATGAGTTGTCAGCTGTTGGGGGGAAGGAGAAAATGAGCTATTGTAAGAATGATACTTTCATGCCAACTGGAACAAAGAGCATGGGTTGCTCCCCCTTCCCCCTTTGTTTTAGCTTTCTGGTTCTTCCCAGTCTTGGAGACAGCAAGACATTTTCAAAATCCTTTGCCTCTGAAGAACAAGGGGCATCAGTCTACCTTGAGGAGAGGAGTTTAGAAAAATTCAGTGCAAATCAGGCTCATGTCCGCATCTGCTCTTACAGAACGTGTTGTGGCAAGGGGAAAACAATGGTGCATGCAGAGGCAAGGTGGTGTTTGTTTGCACATCAGTACTGGCTGTCCTTACTTCAGCAGGTATCCCTTTTCCAAAAGGTGTGGGACAAACAGAGCTGTTGCACTGGAGTGGAAGGACACCACTGGCTCTGAATGGTACCATCTGTTATGAGTCACTTTGCGAGAACTGCACTGCTGTGCATTTCTCTTCCCTAAATTAGATTTCCTTAAGGTTGCTCTTATTTTCTGGTTTTCTTACCTTTCCCAACAACTGCAGTCAGCATGAATTGCACAACAGTTAAGTGACCCAACAGTCCAGAAAGAGGTATGCGAAACCGTAGTCATGCCTTGAATCATTTGTCTTTTTGCAATCTCTAGCTGATTTTTTTAATCCTCAGCTGCTTCTTTGCCACTACAGTTAGAGCTTTTATGTCTGCTCTGTTAATTGGTGTAGTGCTGCAATCTTCAGTTAGGTGACCATGTAGGGTGGAGGGGAAGAGCGAGTGTTAAAAGGCAAATGGTGTCAGCAGCCAGCCGGTACATGGCAGGACTGAGCAAGTAAAGTGGTCATTCTCACTCATCATTAAGGGGAATCCAGAGAGCCTGTACTTTTCCAGCATGGCCTCTACTTGGAGTGAGAGAGAGAAACTGCCTTTTGTTTAAAAAAAAAAAAAAAAAAAAAGTGGGGATAGTGTAGATGAATACAGCAGTGCTTGTAGGCTACCTGGAACCAGGCTGCCTTAATGAAACAACTGGAAGGGCAAGAGGAGCTCTGACATGATAGAAACATTCCCACCTTCAGCTCTCTGGTGCATCTTGTTTCACTGATCTTCAGACCATATGTTCTCTGGCTGAACATGGTGAGGTTGAGGGTTTCAGTGTTACATTGGTCATGTTTGGCTCCCTAATCACCTGCAGCAGAGACAGATTTCTTCTGTGACACCCACAAAGTGCTGTGATGGGTTTTATTGGAAATATATCCCAGTTCAGGGAGCAGTAAGGTTTGGGTTTCAGTGAGGGCTCGGGTCACCTGGGGCTCTGTTCCATCCTGTTGGCCACTGCTAGCACCATCATCTGGATAACGGCTTTTATGCATTTGTTCCTCCCAGTGGCTGCAGCTCAGATGTGTGCTGCTGCCCACCTCTCTCCAGAGCAGGGAAACCAAAGGCCTGGGTGCTGTGCTGGGCAGGGGCATGAGCTATGACTGCTTGCCCTGGCAGGATTGGGAATGCAACATAGCAATCGGGAGATCCTCATGACTGGATCTGCAAAAGAAGGTGCCAGCTGCCCATCGACATTGTCTGTGAGGTGAGCTCTAGTTGGGATGACAGCAGCGCTGTGATGTGCCTGGCAAAAATTACACAGGTTGCTGGGAAACCAGGGGGATGTGAGATGGGACCAGCCTCCATCTTCACTGGAAGAAAACTGAACTCCCATCTCCCTCGTGCACAACTGCTAGAAAACTCCTAAGTAGCACCAACAAAATTTGAATTCACAAGCAACTTTTGTGGGTCTGGAGAATTTATTATGTTTGTTTTGTTGTTGTGTTTCAGTGGAAAATTTTTCTGATCAATGCATGGTAAATTACAGCTACAGATAAGTCCTAAAAGATGATAGATACAGTGTAGATCATACAATCTGCTGATAGAATCCAGGCATGGGGTTATATTGAGGATTTGTCACAGACTGATCATAGTTTAGACTTTATCCACTACAGGTTTAGGTCTGATTCCTAAAACTGTAATTCGTGCATGTGATCCTTTTCTTCCCTGAAGCCTCATTAAATGTATATTTTAGTAAATTGCTTTATGTTTCTAATACAGCTGACTGACCCCTAGTGCTTAACGGAATTTCTTGTAACAGGAGTGTTGGATCTGCAATGGGGTGATGGATAGCATCAAACTGTAGGACAGCTTGTGAGATGCATCAAATGTGAAGTCAAAATGTGTGCACGTATGAGGGACAAATAGCCTCCAGCAATAAAAATAGTTCCCTATTGCCATATGAGTTAGTATGTCACAAGAGCATTAATCAATAAGTTTATTCCAGGAATTATTTTAGGGCTGAAGGGCAACCTGATCATCAGCAGAAGGATATTGCTGCTGCCAGAAACAAAGCTGCAAACAGCACAGGAATTTGAGAAAATGCATCCAGTGCTGTATTTGTAATGGATTTACATATTTGTATAACTGCAGAATGAATTAATTATATTCCCACTGCTTGCAACACAGGGAAATCTGAGAAGATAACATTTTCCACTGATGGTGATAATAAATGTGATCTGTATTAAGTAGTTAAAAATTATTTGAGCCAAAATTCCATAAAAATTGGCAAATCGCATACGGGCAGTTTTTCCTGAAAACTGGCAAGAAAGTGAACTCAAGGAGTGTTGCTGGAAATCTGTATGTTTACCTATACTTCTAATGCTGCTGGAGAGAGCCAGGAGGTTTTGTACTGGCTTATGCAAAAATATGTAAAATGATGAAACGCTACAGGAAACTGAAATTATTTCCCCACTACCTTTACATTGCTCAATGCAGCTGCCGTGCCAGCCACCTCATATTGGGGCCAGGAGGCATGGCTGCTTTGTCAGCCCCCCTGGGTTCCTCCATGCCAGGGCTGTGCCAGGGATGCTGCGCTTGGCAGGGCTGTGGTTGCCTCTGGTCTGCACCACCAGCCCCTGGTGCCTGGGAAGTACCTCCTCAATGGCTCTGTCAGTGCTTACGGGTCAGGGAGGCAGAGGTGTTTCTTTCAGACTCCTGTGGGAGTTTTCACCGTTTCCAAAACAAGGTGGTTTTTCCCCCGTTGATTGAGAGGGGAAGCTTTCAAAACGAGAAGCTTTCAAAACGTTGTGTGTATTTATGTGGATATATAAAATAAAGATATCTCAATATATTATGTTTAGAGCTATATGCATCTGTAAAATAAAGGTATCTCTAAACATACATATTTAGAGATGAGACTAAAGCCAAATCCACCTTTTAAGCCCCAGATTGCCCCTGTCCCTTTTCAGCCAGCAGACATGCATTAGAGCCAGCTGCAGAGATAAGAGTCAGCCTCCCTGCAGCAGCATGATCAAAACCTCCAATCTGAACTCCTGCGGACTCCCAGCATTCCTGATCCAGATCTCAGCTTGGTGGCACAAGCCTGTTTCTAGCACTAGTACAGATAGCTGAACCACTACAGCAATCACAGCTGAGCACTAGAAAATGGAAGGAGTCACGTGAGGGAGATGAAAGCCAACACTAAGTGCTGTGATTATTCTATCAAAATGACTGCTATAAACATGTCTTTAAAAAAAAAACAAAATCCTTAGCTGAACAATGCCATCAGGTGATAATAACTGGTGACACTTTCTAATCTGGGGTTGTGAACTAGCTGGCTTTGTGTATGCTTTCCTTTGCAGCTAGCTGTCAGGAGCAGAGGGGTAGCTGGACCCACCAGGCTGGCAGCCCACCGGGATACAAAACACCAGTGCTGGAGACAGGTTAGCAGCCCCCAACACGTTGTCACACAAAATTATTTGTGCCAGTACCAAAACTGGGAACAGTTTTGCCAGTGCCCCAGCGAGGGGCAGGGGCAATGCGGCGGGTGGATGGCACAAGGAGGTGCCCGGTTCTTCCTCCTCCTCCTCCTCCTCCTCCTCCTCCTCCTCGGGGCCCTGCGTGATCCCTGCCTGGCGGCAGCGGGGAGGAGAGCCCCATGCTATGGGGCGGCAGCAGGAGAGGAGTGTTCGGCCAGGCACGTAACACCGCTCGCTTACTCCATAAATGGGCTTCGGCAGAGGTGGATTCAGATGCGGTTATGTAATCTGACAAATTATTTGCTGCCAGAGCAGGAGACCTAACCTGTAATCCCCAGGGGGATTTTGTAACGCTGCTTCCTCTACCTGTGCTAGCAGCAGCCAGAGGTTCACTGCAGCCTGTAAAACCTGGCTAGAAATCCCGGCGAATTTTTGGGACCTTGACTGGGATCGTTTCTCTGTCACTGCTCGGGATGGTAGTTTGAAACTTGTTTGCGTGTCTCTACACGCGCTGCATTTACATTGTTTTAGCCACACTGTTGATAAAACAAGCAAAGATGTGCTTGGGCAAATTCAGAAGTCTGCAGTGGTTTGGTTCATCATCTAGAGCTTACACAGTTATGGCTGCTACAAAACCAAAATGTCCAATTATTTTTGTGCTTTGGTGGGTGGATGAGACTCACTGTTTTGCTGCAGTGGTTGCACTTGCAACTGCCGTCAGCACTTCGCCAGCAGACTGTTTTCTGGGGCCCTCCTCTGGGCAAGAAAAGCCTCTCTGTAATTAGAGATATTGACTGTCCCTTTCAAAGAATTGAAGAACAGGAGAGGAAGGAGAGATTTTTCTCACACCACTGACTCTTCATGAGACCAGGAGAGTTAAACCCTAAAAAATCCCCTTAAAATGTCAAGATGATGTAAGGTACCTGTGTCCCACCCTTCTTGGGTGTTCTTGGCTCCACTGTCTGTGACCTGAATAATTTCAGTACTAGTTGTTTTGAGTAATTTTGGTTTTGCTGCTGCATGTCCCTGTGAATAAGAAACAATGTTTCTATTGGCAGCAGTTAGTTCTCTATCCACCCATGTCTCCTAAAGTATGATAAAAGCGCAGAATGAACTTTCAGTCTCTGACCTTTCCGGCATGTGTGTGCGCGTTTTGTCACCCAAGTGGACTGAGAGCAACATTTCATCCTTTAAATGTTCACGTGTCCATGCTAATGGGAGAAGTCCTAAGATTTGGGTCTAGACTTTGAAGATGCCTCAGTATTTGGATTGGAGTTTTGGTTGATGCCACTTGTAAGTCCAGCTCCAACTTCTGTAACTTGAGAGCTAACTGTGTGAAATCACTGGGAGCTCTGCCATGCCTATTTGGGCGTTACAATTTCATACTCATAGTTTCCTGGGTTTGAGATTCAGTGTTTCTATCTGAACCAACTTTAAGTAGGGAGAAGCAGGTTATTAATACGGTTAGCTCTCCAGGGATTATTTTTTTTTCTTTGCATGTTCACATTTCTGGGAACTCCACACTGCAAAACTTTTGCACCAAAGGTGGTCTTAGGTTTAAAAAAGCAAGAAGGGTTCTTACAAGTCTGTGGGAGGCATCTCTCTGGCATCCGTATGCTCTTGGCTGCAATCTTTGAGCTTACTGGGAAATGAGTGAGAATCTAGTCTTCTGCACACAGTGTCAGAATGCCTGCTAGTTTTTAATTTACATTTTTTAAAATGGTTAAAATGCTTTCTGTTTAAGAATTAATCTCCCAAGAAGTATGTCTGCTGCAAGTGAGAAGACTGCGGTTCCCATAAGTTTCTCCAAAGCTTGATAGAAGTTCCCTGCTAGATCTGTAAGCACGCCCTGTCAAGTTCTGAGTTATGGAAAGTATCTCTGTTGAGTTCAGATTTCATGACCGTTGGTTCCTTGCAGAGACTATAATTTGTTTACACTTCACTGAAATGTTGAATCACTAAATTCGTAACATTTACTGATGCCAGTAGCTGCAAAAGGTAGAAGTTGTCACTCACTAGGAGTGTTAACAGACATGTTGGATGACTTTGTGGGATGCCGAGCTTATTTTTGTTCTGTGCTGCTACACAGCCATGGTTTTTATCTTGTTATTTTCCTAGAACCAACAAGACCTGCTCTTGCATCTCACCCACTCCTCCTCTATGGCCTAGAAAGGAAAGTGTAATGCTGCTGCTCTTCATGGGGGTACACAGCCCTGTAGTAACATGGGTGCATGGTGATGGTGACAAAAGCTCCTTCTGTGACTGGGTATCTGCCCCATGGCATCTTCAACTCCAAGCTCTCCTTTCCTTTTCCTAGATGGGATACTCCCAGTGTACACTAGAGTAGCTACTTCTTAATGCGTGACGGTAGCAAGATAATTATCTTCTAATGTGAGATTCTTGTTTGTGCTGTGCTCAGGACATAGGTAATTGTTATTCCAGAACAGAAAGGTATGTATAAAGTATATGCCTATACAGTCTATATAAAAAGTATATACCTGAACGGAAAAGTACTGATATTGTTTGCAAGTGAAATGAAGCAAGGCTGGAGTGATTGTTTTGTTGTTGTATGCTCACCTGGGTCTCGTTTCCTTTTTTTCTTCCCCTTAAAAAGGCACTAAGAGCCTATATTAGAGAAAAGAAACCCCTGAACTTTTTGTCAGGGTCACATAGTGGTTACATGATAAAAAAGGAATGTATATCCTCGAGCAGGCTGTGGCTTACTTGACCTGGTGAAATCTTAGGGCCTGTGATCCCATGAGAATTAGACAAACTGTGGAGTTTGGGCTTTTTCCTATGCATCCATGTTATTTTGGTCAGAGGCTCCCTTCACACCTCTGCTGCTTCTATGTGACCCTGCACAAATCCCCAAACTTCTCAGTTCTTCAGTCTTCTGCTCAGTGAAATACAGAAAACCTTGATTTATCCCTGCCTTACAGGGTTAACATGTGGCTTGTTTGCACCGTGTTGTGTGATCCCCTGATGAAAGCTATCATGTAAACTCTGATAATCCAGCATGCCCATATAGAAAAGCATGCAGTCTGAATAGTTAGACATGCTTTCTTCTTAGTTTCAGAGAAGACAAGTCTTTCAGCATGTTTGTTTTCAGATTTTGATATTTAACCTTGATATTTACGATGGTCGGAAAAGGGAGAGGGTTGGCAAGTGTGTTTCTGGTAGAGATTAACCAGACCAAGACCAGTGGAGCAGCTGGGGGGGATCCCAGCTCTTTCCTGTAGAGCACACCTAGCCCAAGAGTAAAGTCTGTGTCATGTCAACAAGGAAAGATCTGCTGCCACTTGGCAACAAGTCTGTAATACTAAACTTGCTTTCTTGCTGTTCTTTCTCTCAGTATTGCTGATATTTTCTTCACCTTACTATGTCAGCTTTCTTCTCCAAGCTCAAGGAGGGTCACCACTGTGTTCTCTTAACAAACTCGAGTTGAGGAAGTAATGCTAAGAGTTAGTCTTCTAACAGCACTTAAGAATCCTTCTTTCCCCCCCACCTCATGAGAGGCAAGAAGATGATGTGGGTAAGTTTTAGGATTTTGCTTTGACTTTGATTTGCCAAGAAGTAGAAACTACATGAAGCAGTCTGTGGTTTTAGTTTCATTTATTTTGTCCTCCGGTTTTGTCATTTTGGAAATGTAAACAACGCACAAATTGTCTTGTTGCAACATCTTCCGATAAGACCAGTATAAAATTGGCTTGGTTACATGATTGCTTTAAGTCCCTGTTGCCCATAATATTCTTTCTGATTAAGTAATTCAAAGGTACACATCCAAATGAAGACGTTCTTGATCTCTCTTGTTGTCATGGTGGCTTCTACTGTAGAAAAGACTGTAAGACTTGGCTCACTTTCTGCAATGGTCAGTCTGCACTCCGGCAGCTTGAATGTTAGTACAGTATTTTGAAAGCAGCTGATACCTTTGTAACACTGGGTGAAGTGCTGCAGCTGTACTCTGCTCCTTGGCTTGACCCAGGACAGGGATAGCATGGAGGGACAGGGTCCATACCTAGCGGGCTAACTCCTGGATGTGCAGAGAAATGCTAACTGGGCATATTGTGAATGATTCACACCTACATCCCCAAAATGTTTGTTCTTAGAGAGGTTTTGCATGTGTCTGAGTAATTTCCTGAACAAAGCCCTTCATTTGTAAATCTGATACATTTGCTATATACCAATAATGCTATGGTAATAAACAAGTGACAGTTCTCACAATTAATGCTGGCACATGACTAGCCTCTTTCAGACCAGAATAAGTAATTCCATGGTCTTGTGAGTGCGACTATGAGGAAAGAGATTCCGAAATAATAAGTACTTGAGGGGATTAGCAAAAAATGCGAACGTTTGTCTTTCAGGTTAATAGCCTGTGTGGATGCTGTCATTCTGCCCTCAGGACCCTGTGGGTTGGCATCAAGGCTGTCTCTGAGCATGTTGAGAGAAGTTAAAGTATTATTAATATGGGCCACATTCCACTGATGTGCAGCTTCGAGGTGCTGAGGACGCCCTTGTTAAAATCTTGGCAGATCATCACAAGCATCATCCATGCTTTTGGCCTGAGGGAGGTGTTCCTTCATGAGCTGCATTAGTCAGGAAAAAAGGGGAAGGTTTCAAAACAAAGCCAAAGTTCAAACATGGATAAAAAAATTCTTTTGCCTTTTTAAACTAGCGTATGGTTCTGGGGCATGTAGTTGCAGGCATGTGCAAAGCCACAGGAGTTGTGAGGAAGGTGTAGGTCTTGCTGAGAAGGGAGCTCTCGAGCTTTCTGCATGGTCTGACAAGTACTGACTCCTCTGTTAAAGACTTGCACTTTGCCAGGAAGTTTTCCAAATCAAGCAGACATGTTCCTAGCAATGAGAAAAAACAGCTTACTGAACTTCGATGAACTTGCAGAAAATATTTGAATTTTTACTGTAAAAACCTTTTCACTATGCAAGTGAACAGAGTGCATAGGGCTTTACAACTAATGGCAAAAACTTCCGAGCAAAATGAGGGTGACATAAAGTCAGAGTCTGTTCCTTAGCACCTGGCCTGCCCAGAAGGCTGCTCAGGGGGCATCCTCTTTGGTTGGCCTCTTGCAGCTGCATGAGGAACATGTTGAGAAGTGTTAATATAATAGATACCAGTTCTGCTTGCTCTTCAATGGGGAATCTCAATGTCTGGGTGAACACATCAGGAGCAGCGTCCTGTGCAGTCTTACCCTATTAGTCCCTGTCCTTTAAGCATAGGTTACATACAGATGAATGTTAATTCTCTGGAAAGGGAACAGACAGGATAGTAATTTTAAAAGAATTGTAGAAAAAAAGAAAATTCCTGTTACACTAAAACTTTATATCTGTTGTGCATTTACTTTGAACAAGAATGCTGGAAGCTGGTTTAAATAACTGAGCGTGCTTTAAGTTCCTCTCTGCTTTGTACTATTTTCAACCCCAATTCTCACGTACAGATAGGTTAAGTCCAAAGAAAATGTAATTATAGCATATAGTTAGCTTTTCTCCCCGCCTCAAAGCTTGGAATCTGGTCGTTTTTACAGTTTGTAAAAATTCATAATGTTGTCAGGATTGGTGAAGCAATACTAACTTTGGTGTAGCCGAATTCCCCACTGTATGCTTCACAGGAGGCAATTCCTGACCACTGTAAAGACTCAGGTGATCCCTGGAGTGGTCACCAGTTCAGGCAGGATTGTCATCTGAATATTGCTATGGTTTTTGTGCCGAAACTTCCTGATAAGTGCGACAGCAGGTGAACCTGCAGGTCTGCTCTGGCATTGGTGATAGACCTGCTTCGAGCAGGAGGTTGGGCTGAGCAACATCCAGGGGTCCCTACTGACCCATGTTTTGTGGTGCTTTGTGGTAGTTCATGGAGGTGACACTGAGGTTTAGTAACATGCAAAGCCAAGCAAGCAGGTAAGGTGCGGAAACAGAATGAATAAATACAATAGCATTAGGCCACAAAAGGGTGTTGAGGGATGGCTGTTGGGTTCACATGCCTGTACATATGCTGGGGTTTGCCTACTCCTACTGTATTAAGCTAGAAGTGAAAAGATGTAATTCTCCATCTCAAGAGATAGCCAGCCTGCTTGAAATGTTTATAGCAGTTAAAGTTTCTCTGTTCAGAACAGGCCAAAAAGATTGGTGTGCTTTGGATGAATGTGTCTCTATTCATATTTCAAAAAATGTCTGCATCTTAAATTACTTTCTGCAGGCTGCTATGAAGAGGGAAGAGTCAGGGAAGGGCCTTTAAACATTTGTAAAATGATATATCGCGCTGACGATGTATTTGTCATCTGATTTTGAAAAAATTAGCACGAACAGAGGAGAAAATGTTTCCTATTTTAAATCTGTCCAATTACTCTATCTGTGAACAGCTTATGAATCCAGTTGGCCTGCTGTAAATCTGGGAGGGATTCTTTGGACAAAACACCTAGTGTATTTTGTACTCTTTTAGCTGAAAACAAGTGATCTTTTGAACTATCCACTTTGAAAGGATGTTCACTGGCTAAATTCAACAAAATTTTACATGCGCATTGAGGGGTGTTAAGAGAAGTCTGAAAACAACACTATTTGCTGTTAAGAGAGAACTTTCATCAGGGTGAAGAGAAATTATTTGGGATTGATATTGAACTGTTAATTATTTCTGGAGGGCAAATAAAGTGGGGAAAAACCAATTCTGCCCCATAGCTTATATTAGTAAGTAGGGGATGGTCGTGCTCAGCAGCTCACTGCACAGAGAAGAGAAACTACAAAAATTACTCAGGACTTCCTTGTTCTCTCTGATGCAGTTGCAGGAGGACTTGGTGGTTCAGCAAGTGAAGTCTGAAAAGCTTGGTTATCACCGCCATTTTCTTCCCTATGGACCCTTCAGGTGGATATAATGCTGTTCTCCCAACCATTGTCCTGCACCCCACTAACCTCCTGGGCCAAGGCTCCCCATCCTGGGGGGTAGGTAAGAGCTCTCCTGCACGGGAAGCAGCACCATACTTGCAGCTTCCCAGCCTGCCAGAGAGAGCGCATTGGTGGCAGCAGCAAGTGTGTCCCCAGCAGCCGTGTTGGCTGCAACCCACCACTTTGGCAGGGGAGGAGGCCACAGCCCAGCCAAGCCTGACGGAAGGGAAGCATCCAGCCCACGGGGAGGGAGAGTGATGGTGTGCTGGGGTGGCAGGAAGGTCCGCTGCAAGGAGGAGTTGTTTGACCAAGACAGTCTCCCACAAGAAATCTAGTGCACGTTTAAAGTCAACTTCGTTCAGCATCTGCCAAAGGCAGACCCAGGAGCCTCGCTCTGTCCCCTGGGGCCTTGTTGAGACAGTCAAACAGATATTCAGGGATATGCTGGAGCAGAGCTAAGCCCAACAGCACACAGCTGTTTTACCATCGTAGAAAGTCTAACTTACGAAGAGGAATTTTTCCTTGTTGATTTGTATGATTTTCTTTGGAGAGCGATGGTCCTTTGGGCTCTCTGCTTTTTCACTCATCTGTTAAAAAGCCCCATTTTGGGACATCCCAATTTTTCCGGCCAAGAAGAGCTGGATTCTGCTCCTGGCTTGCTCAGAAGTGGTTGCTCAAGAGCAAAATGAAGCATTCCTGTCAGGAATTGGAGGCACAACATCCAAGGCACTCCTCGGGTCAGAGAAATAGGTCTTAGGCTCAAAGAGAAATCCTCTGCATGGCAGTATGTTACGTCAGTACAGAAATGGACCATCCAATTTTGCATTCCGATATGAAACACAGCAGCCAGGTGATATGTCCAGCAATGTGCAAGTTTAATAAACTTCCTGTTCGACTTGCGGACAGAATAAATAGTTCCATGATGTCTGCTTAACAAAGCCAAATTGCGCACCTCTCTATATTGCAAGTAGAACTGCTACAGTTAAGGGACTGACAACATTTCCCATCTGGATGGATGATTTAGCTGCTTTGCTTCACATCAGGGCTAACTTGGCATTTGACTTACCCAGTACTGCTACAAGATTCTGTTTTTACTGAATATAATTTGCATCCACTGTCTGTGTCATTCTTGGGCTTGAAAAAGGTTTGAGCAGCATTAGAGTAGAAGGAAAATGAATATTTAAACATGTAATTTTGCAAATCCCTGGAGAATGAGGAGAAACTTAGAGGCGGACGCACACAGAGTCTGGAGATGGCAAACATTCTCCCTTCCTCGCCTGTAGTTTTAAAAAGGTCCATGGGGTTGAACTATTACTCATTAGTGTCTGCCGCCCCAGCCCCCCCAGCTTTCTGTTCCATACCGGACGCACAGTGTTTGTATAGAAAGCAAACTTATTGCACTGTGTAATAAGATTTGAATGCAAACATTTAATTAATGTTATCTGTTCAGAAGCATTGTTTAAACAAAAGTTAACCTTTCTGTGCCAAAGCTGAATGAAACTTTGAAACCAAAGGTTAGTTTTTTTGTTCCTCTGACCAGTGCCATGGATTGATGTGCTGTTGATACAATCACTTTCTCAGATTTCACGTATGGAAGTCTATGATGGAGTAGTAACTTCATTAATTTGGCCCATACTGATTCAGTTGAATACTAATATTTTGACCTTATTCCCTAGGAAATATTCTTCCTGCTGCACAAACTTGGAAAGCGTGGCCATCCCTGTGGTGTGAGCCACATTTATGACAAGCTTTTGGAAAGATAATATTTCACATGTAAATACATGACTGTTGGTTCTTAACACTTTCTGTATTATCAAAAAGAGGTATGGGTCCTCGTTGTCCTGTAGTTTTTGAGTGTTCCTTTCTTTCCCTTTTTTTAGCACCCTGAGATATTTGTGTGTGGCCTGCAACCAAGGAAGGACAAGGATGTGAGTTCTGTGTGCAGGGGACCTCGCCTGGGCTGACACTGACTTTTGAACCTTGAGCCCCAGCACAGAGGGTAAGGATACATATCTACAAAGGTATTTAAGCAACCAACTCCTTTAATGCCTTTGTGCGTCTAAAACCCTGTAGTGGATCCACGAGCCTCCATTAAGTAGGTATGTGGAGAAGCTGGACATTGGTTACACATTGACCGACCCCCATAGTCTAACTCAGTGATCATTGAGGTGGAATCTGCCTGGTTATCTCAAGGAGGAGGAGGAAACTGGGCTAGGAATTATGTTTTGTGAAAATACAATACAAATTCCTAATCCAGTTTTCAGTCAGGAGAGCATGTTATTGTTGAACAATTGATACCTCTTCATGGAAGCTTATTTTCTGTGCCTAAAGGGAAATGCAATTAAGTGAACTTCTATTTTAAAACACGGCTCTTTCCTGTCACTGATGAAGCAATAACAATTACAGAACATGGGATTTTCTGGGAGTGTTGGTTGGTTGTTCTCATTGATATTAATTTTGCTGCCTCTGTTTGAATCTTATCTATAATACTCCCTGAGGCAGCCCACTGGAGACCTAGCTGATTTCACTAGTGACTCCAGGCTGGTGTGTACTTGCTGACCACTAAGGCAAGAAGAAAGGCACGTCCCACAGCTCCAAGAGTTAGCACTAGAGGTGCTATGGCCCCAGTGAATAGGGCTGTACATGACAGTAGCCGAGGTTTGTGGCGTACTCTACCCATGGGCTGTTGCTGACATCCAGACGAGCTCGTTTCTCTACATAGAGAACTGCTTCTGTCACTAACCAGCCCAGAAACCAAAATGTTCACAAGTGGTGCAAGTCCATTGTCTAGTCCTTGCTTTTCCACGCTCATTACAGCTCAGCAAATGCAGAGATTTGAATCTAACATGACAAGAAGTGTCAGAATCAGGGATTAATTCTCTATGAAATTATTTCTGTGATGGGATGCTGCCAGGAAGCTTGACTCTGCATTCCTTGGACACCCCAGGTTCCCACAAACTGCAAGGAGAGGACTGTGTGGGCAAGGAATGCGGCATGAGCTTGTAATCTTTTCAGCTAGAGATATCTTAGCACATAAGTGGGATGTTCTCAAGAGCCTGCTGTGCCAAAAAGGTGACCCTTCTAGGACTGGGACCATTTATAGAATGCTGATTTTTAGTGCAGAGCACGTTTTTATAACTGACTTCTATAAATGTTAAATACCAGACCAATTAAGCCTGACAGTGCTGACAGAGTCTTAATTAAATCAGTGTGAACAATATCAGTCTTGCATAACTCTTTTTCCATCAAAAGCATCAGAAATTATGATTTTTTTTCTTTGTCCTTTGTAAGAGATGAAGTTCTGACAGCTTGTTCCCGTTTCCAGTACTGCTGGTTCATTAATTTGTCCATAATTCTGAGATTTCTACTCCACTCCCATCTCTCTGGTTCTGTTTTGCTTCCTTAGCATTGACATTTTGGCTCATTCCCTACAATGCTATATACTGGCTACAGAGAGTTCAAGTGTGCCTTTCCTGTAACCCTTCTGTCCCTCCATTTAATGGCAGAGGGTACAAAGCTGCAGTCCTTCAACAAGGGTGTATCTTGCAAAACACTAACTACCAAGAGCTTGTATTTGGTGTTCAGCATTTTTTTAAATTTTTTTTTGAGACCTAGTCCCTAGGCAAAACTGTACTTTAAGCACAGTGGAAATTCAGCATGCAAGTAGATTGCTGAGCCAGGGCTGCTCCGGGATGTTGGCAATCCGTGTGACTTCTGTGAAATGGGTGCTGATTAATTACTGGATATGTAAGAGTTAAAGGTAATGTAATGTCTGGTCTTGCTGTCAGAGTCTCCTACCTGTCTGCCCATGCACAAGGGGGACCGCTTGCATGCCAGCCTTTGAGTCATGTAGCAGGACAAGGGTAGCCACATGTGCGAAAGAGCACAAGCTAGGGCAAAGTCCTCTGCTTTCTGCACAGATGAGGGGCAAAAATCCTTGCAGGCCCCAGGTAGTAGCTCACTTCTTTCTCTGGTTTCGATACCTGCAGTTCGAGACCCACCAGTGCAGCTGTTACCTGAGGTGAAGGCAGGAAGTGCTCATGTGATTTTGGCAACTTCAGCCTGCTGGGCTCCTCCCGCTGAATGCTTGTTGTCCCCCTCCTGTCACCAGATAGCTGGGGAGCACCTGCTTTCTCAGCGGGGAGCGGACAGGACGAATCTGGCTTCATCTGGCCTGATGCCACCTGTGGATTCCCCCAGGAAAAGGAAATTCCCAGCTGCTCCCAAGGACAGCTTGAAGTCCTCTCTTTTTTTTGGGAAATGGTGCAAGAGGAACTTAACCTGGACGTGGTAGTTGGGATCTGGCCTGAAGTGTCCTCTTCAACTCAAGAAATAGTTTGCCTGTCTGTATCTAAACATTTTTGGCTCTCTCTGCTTAAAAGCTTTATATAATTTCACAAAACTACTCACACATCCAGCACTGCAAAACAGATAAACAGGGAGAGGAGCTGAGTGTGTATAACAAGCTGGAATACAACCAAAAAATATTTAAAGCCTGTGATCAACTTGGTAGCACACAGGGACCACCAGCGTGGTCACAAGGGTTGACTTGAGTACTGCTCGCTCTCTCTTCTGCTTTCTTATCCCATTTACATCCTTGATATCCGTGTTGATCATTCTGTGATGACTTAGGCTTGATCAAACCTTCAGCTCTTGTGAGTAAATGTTGTTGGCATCTTCAGGGAATATGTGGATCAAGTTCTCAGGATCTTGAAAGTGCCACCATGTCCTGAAATCTCATTTCTTAGACTGCAGTTCATCTTCTTGTCTGTTCTCCATTTAGTGCCCTGTTGGTTTGTGTTCAGAATCAGCCCGCATGATGCAGAATGCAAATAAAGAGGTTTTGTGGAAGACTACTAGAAGATTGTAATCTTCTGGTCTTATCTCTCATTCCAGACATATCCTGAAATGACTCGTTCTTTCTTCTCTTTTTATTTCACAATGTAAGCATTTCACAGAGGAGGTGACATCTTTCAGTGCTTTAGCATTTCATCCCCCTATGTCTTCACATTTTTTTCCACTTTCTCATCTGCATGTTACCAACTTAATTAAACTACACAATGACTTTAAAAAATACAAACTCTAACAAAGACTAACGAGGATGTTTCTTGGCAGTTGGTCATTGTTTTGCCTTGGGCCCATAGCTTCGCTTGCCACTCTCCACTGGGCGCTGAACTCGTGCTTGTGTTTAAAGATAAACTGCTCCGAGCATGATTGTATCACAGTTTCTGTGTATGCTTTCAGAAAGGCTTAATGTTGTACAATCTGCCCATTATAACCACATTTCCAGACAATAGCAGGCTGCAGAATACAGTGCAATGAAGTGTTAGCAAATCTTGATCCTGTTCATTCCCTGTCACTATATTTAGGTTCCAACGAGCTGGTTTAAGAGCACACAGGAAAAAAAAAACCAACAAACATGGGCTCAAAGCAATGGCTGCAAACGTAACCAGTTTTCTTAGTCCGCAAGCAAAGATGACATGGCCTCTAGCCGAGGTACGTGATATTTTTCCATCTGAATCTGTCTGCCAAAGCAGCAAAAGCTTAAGTAAGACCTTTTTTATCTAATCATGCAGAATGACTAATCATGTTGATTTGACTGGACCAGCTTTCAATAAAGGCATTGGAGAATAACTGCAGCAGCTATCACCTTTCTCTGTGGGATTTCAGGTAAATTTCTGCACCTCACTGTGTCTTGCAAGTATGAGCAAGCAGACTCTGTTGAGAGCAGAGGAAGCTTCCCATTCTTACTGTCTTCTTATGACCTGTTTTCCACAAGCAATACCACAATGCTAATTACTTTTGTAGCAGAGCAATTTGTCGTGATTTACTTTTCTCCTATAAGCATAGTCAGTAGTTGAAGGAGTCAAATTCCATTCAAGATTGAGCATAAGTGACTTTGCCTCAGTTTCCTGTCTTGTTAAATAGCTGATGTTTAAAGAGTTTGGAAATCACATTCCTTGAAAGACCTGTTCCTTTCTGAATTCCTGTAAACATCTTTAATTTCTGAGTGCCATGTGTCAGCAAAATCCTGAAACCATGCTAAAGGCGTGTTATTGACACATAGGTGCATGGGTCAGAACCATCTTTTGCAAGACTAGAAAGGATCTGATCTTGTCTCAAATTGTACTCATGGTTCCTAGAAACACTCTTGCTAAAAGATAAGCAAAATGATGTAATCATGAATGTCCACTGGGTATTCTGGATTGAATGAAATCCTCCTTGTATACCATGGGAATGGTCATAGAATAAAAATTCCAGATGGGCTGATCGTAACACAAACACTTACTGAGGTTTCAAGCTGGGATGCCTGGGAGAACAACTATGGAGCAAAATGCTAAAAAGAAAAGGTGTGTTCATCCTGACTAGGGGAGGCTCTTACCTCAGAGCGGCCAGGGCCCCTTACTCAGGGGAAATGCCCTCTTCATTTGGCCAGCATTAATTAACGGCAGCATTTGCCAGCCACTTTTGGACTTGAAGGTGAGCTCATGAAGCTACCTACTGGGTGGGAGGAGGGTTCTGTTGGGGAGCCATGTCCCTGGGGAAGGGCATTGTGGAAATCCCTGGTGCCTGGGTGAGGCTGTAGAGTGGTCCCATTTGTCTCCATTAATGTTTAAATTTCTTGTGTGGAGAATAGAGCTGACCTTGAGTTTGCTCTATATGCCATCTACAGGTATCAGGATGGGAGAGACTTCTCCTGCTGAAGCTGTCTTTATGCTTTGCATTTAATGTAAACAGTGTGTTTAGAAATGTATTGTCTGTGGCAGATCTGACATCACAACCAAATTCTTTAAAATAAATTGTTTAGGGGGAATCATGTGTCAGCTGCCTAGCACTGAAATGTATGGAATGGAATTAAGCAAACCTTTTCTTAATTAAAAAATGAAAATGGATTCTGAACTTTATCTAAGGGTCACTTTGGGATGATTTCTAGACAGAAAAAATCTTGGCTTTCTGGCAGGACAGCTGTGAGGGAGTGTTCTATTCATTAGAACACAATTTGTCCAAGAAAATACGTTCCAAGTCCTAATCAATTTAGATGAAAACTTGCTGGACAGGGTTCAAGCAGGCCAGTTATGGAGTCTTATAAAGCCAAACCCACATGTCTCAGTGGGCAAGAGGCAAGATAATCTTAGCTTACAATGGAATGTTTAAATTTATACAGCTAAGACACTGACATAGGCACAAGGGTTGGTTCTTTTGTGGTTTTTTTTAACCAGAAACATGTGAAGAATTAGAATTTTTAAAGAGAGGGAATGTCCCTTTAAGATATAATCACTCATGGTGAATGGACTGTGGCCAGATTCATCCTTGCTTTAGCGTCTATAGAAAGATTTTTGGAAAAGACCAGCTTCCAAAGCACTAGAAACGTAGGTGTGCCTCCAAATGAAGGTCCTTGGCACCACAGGCTCTTGCAGAGTTTTATAATTCCCAGCTGTATAAGGATATTTTTTTTTTTAATGAACTGCTTCAGCAGTGGAAATTCAGCAGTTTGGAGAAGCTGTTGCACTGTTAGCCCTCGGGAAGGTGACACCATGCACAGCATTGTTCAGCCGTTAAATGTACGCTCTTTATGATGACACATCGCTACCGAGCACAGAAAACCACACGGTAACACACCCCCGGCTTTCCTGGTGTTAATGGTAACTATTTTAGGGTTTGCTCTTCTGTCATTCAGTTAGTTTCTCCATTATTGCAGCTAGTGTTTCAGGCTGCAAAAGGGTACTTAAATAATGCATTTGCAGATCCATGCTAAAAATTCCCATAGGGATGAGATATAACCTGAGCAAACTTTAACCTGGAGAATATTTCATTTCTTAACTTGAAATGGTTTTCTAACTTGCAGAGTCTTAGCCAAGGTTAAACTCCACAAGAAACATAAATCAAGTGTGTCTTTTGCAGTAATTGTCAAGGCTTGGTAGAAAGCCACAGCAACAAGTTGATCTCTGAAGTGCCAGTTTACATCCACCTTTTTGCTAGTGGATCCTCTGCTCTCCTGCATCTGTCGCTGGGAAGTGACAAACACACCATTTCTCCCATCTTGTCATTCTCTTCACTTGAAGGCCTCCACAGACTTCAGGGGAAAATTAAAAAAAAAAAAAATCTTTCTAGCTGCAACTGGCCCTGTCTACACCACAGGGCAGTCCCTCAGTCCCTAACTTGTTACTCACGAGACGTCTCCCATCCAGGGACCAAGACCTGAGTCAGGAGCTGTCTTTTCTCATCATGATTCTGGTAATTTCAAGGGGCAGTGAGACACCCCCTCTGCCTGTACTCCTCCTCTCTCAGACAGCACCATCCACACCACCACCCATGCACCTGCGTCCACCCTCTTGGCTTGAAGGGGGATTTATGCACATGACTGGGGCTGGATGTGAAAGAAAAGGAGCATACAGTATTGTTAAGCAACTTGTGGTTAAAGTCACAAACTCTGGAGACTCCTCGACTACTGTAAACGCCAGCAGTTCGTTGTCCCACAGCCTCTTCCTTCCTTCATGCCCTGCTCCGCCAAGTCGGCCACCTGAGACTCTGCTCATTGCTCTTGTTTTCCCTGGCTCTTCTCACTTGTTTACTTAAAAATCTCTTTCCCTCCCCTTCCCTTCATTTGAATTTCTTGCAGGAGGGTCTTATAAGGACACCTACTTTAATCAGAATTTCCTGTGAGTTAATAGGCAGCTTTTTGGGGTTTTTGCATGTTTTGAAATAAAAATGTAATCATTTCTTAAATGCCCCTTTCCCAAACTCTGCTTTAAACCAAACCCTTTTCTTACAGAAAGTAATGGTTTTAAAGCCCCAGTCCAAAAGGCAAACTCTGTACAAAGGAAGAGGAGAGGAGGGGTACTTTGGATGCAACAGGACAGCCTGTCACCCAAGGGAAAGCAGTCAACACGCTGAAGCTGACTGCATATTTTCATTTTCAAAAAGCACTCAAGACTAAAACCACCTGTGAGTGAGTCTAGTCTCTCTGGCTGATTTAGTAGGGCCTAGTGCAGAGTGTCCTGTCAAAAGGCACGCTTGTTTTCACAAGGCAAATGAATCAGTTTTTATGTGGCAGGGCTACAGCTCATTGGGATGAACTCATTAAAACTTTGTAAAACAAACTGCAAGTGAGAGGTGCAATATTTCATTATTCAAACCCAGAGAATAGACAGGCGTCCTATGGAAAAGTGAGTCATATTCTCTGTGGTACATTCTGTTCATTCTGTTATAATAAACATAAGTGTTTGTTTGCTGAGGCCATTAGCATCCAGCTATAAACTTGATTAGGAGGACGAGTTCCTCGGCCCGCTGCTGGGTTAGCGTGTGCACTGCCATTTGGTCACTCTGTTGTATAACAGCATCAGTCATGTCAGACTGCCATTCCAAAAGGAAATAACAGCACTTTCCTCATTTCTTTCAAATCCATCCCAAATTTCTATTAAAGACATCAAAGCAATGACTCTTAATACTTTCCATGCTTTCCGAACAGCTCATCTTTTAAAGAAACTGCTGGGAAATAAGGCACCACCAAGGTTCCTTAATTTCAGGGTTTGAGACTTTTAAGAATCTCATGAAAAAAGGCAAAACAAGAAGCCACAAACCCACCTTCTCATAAAACCCTTCTCCATATTTTATGTATTAGTATTAATTTCTGTGCTACTAGTTTGAATTGGTTTTACAAGCTATATGCCAGAAGATAAAACAGGTTGTTAGTCTAGCTTTGTGATTGCAGAAGGTAAATTAGCTGATTAAATGTATTTATTGCTACCATTGTTGGAAAATGATGGCCAAGGGAATGACTTTTAAATAGGATGACGGTTGGCTGCATCTAGAACTAACAGTGAAATAAGGGATTGTCTGCTGGAGACAGAGGGACTTCTGGGAAGGAAGTTTCTATGCAGCATAAATAGCATTTTGGAAATCTGACTCTTGCCCAGTGGTAAGAATGGGCAAGGTTTCCAAATTTTTAAATGCTTGCTGCATTTCTAATGACTGTAGATGGGTGGGAGGGATCACCGCTGACTTCAGTGGGAAGAGAGTTAGAGATTAGCCATGGTTAGAAACTTGTTGGCTTATAGCTTGAAGTGTTTCATCTATTTCCATAGAATCACTTGCTTATTACAATTATTTGTCTAGCACAGTGCTTCAGGAAGTGAGGTTACTATCCTGCAAGATCTGAAAGGAAGGGCTGAGGACAATGAATATCCACTGTCTGGCTCTGACAGGTAGGCATTCCCAGCTTCTGGGGTGCATGACAGTATCCTTAAGACTGCTCATTTTGCTGACTTTTTTCTTCCACCTTCTATCTACATGTCAAAGGGGCAGTGGCATGTGGTTGCAGACTCTAGTGCAAGATGGAGCATGCACTGAAAAGCTGTGGAGTAACAGCATGAGACTGCAAGTAAAATGGCTACTTCACTCCTCAAACTGAGTCTACCTTGGGGCACTCAAGTGGGAAATAAGGAATCTTGTCTTTTTACTATGACAAATATCTGGTGATAGTTTTGGGGGTGCTTTCTGTCTCTCATAACCATTTTTAAAAATAAATTTCTCTTCAAGGTATCCAATTACTCAAGTCCATTCCTCCTTTTAAGTCCCATATTGCAGGTATTTTGGGCAGTCAAGGAAAACACTGTATTGTCCCTCCTCAAGGTCTCCTCATGCCATTCTTTGCTGAAGTGGAGAAATGCTTCAGAGCCATGTCAGATGCTTTCAGCATGTGGCTGCATGGACAAGCCGGCCGCAGGAGCTCCAGTTCCAGGTTCCCAGAAAGATGTCTCCCATCACACAGCGAAGCAGCAGCCAAAGGCTCTCCTCACCCACTGCAGCGCCTCAGCTTACCTCTGTGAGTCATGTGTCACAGGATGGTGTCTCTTAACTATAAATGGAATGTTTAATAAACCTGAGTTTTTTAATCTCTAGATGATTGTAGCTATTCACAAAAAATAAAACACACAGTCCAGCACCATCAGCTACAAGCTGGGAAAAAAGTACATAGCATTGAAGCGTTGTACTTGAGCACGGCCAGGATTTCTCAGTGGGTTCTCTGGCAGGAATGAATTGTTTGCATCTTATTTTTCTAGGTAAAATACAAGGAGTTTATCTAGTAATGGAGCCTGTTGAATGTAGAGCAGCCTGAAGTCTTGTAACACCCCCTACACATACCTGCCTGTATTGCAGGTGGAAACACAACATTTAAGAAATGGAAAATTACTTGATTTCTGCTATTTTATCCCTTACTTTTCCCTACCAGTAACTGTCGTCTTCCCGTTGTGGAAATTGTCACCCTGTGGACATGTGGTTGAAGTGGTTTGTTTCTTGTTTTGTTTTGTTTTGTTTTGTTTTAAATCTGCTCTCCCTGGAGAAAGGGATGCTGGGGGCAGGTAGGGGGGTGCTTAGACCAAAGTGGGGGATGCTGGGAGCTGCAGGTCCCAGTCTTTGCTGTGCTGGCTCCCGGTGAGGCATGGATGCATAAAGCTGTTTGGTATGTGCTGCTGCAAGAAATACATGTGCAAACATGACGTGATACTTGTGGGTGCAGGAGCATGTCTTTGGGAAGTCTAATGTTTGGTTTGCTGATAATATCGCTCTAGTGAAGAAGCTTTTAGTTGCTTCCCACCTTGGTTTGTTTATCTGTAAAATGGGAATAGGGAACTTCCTAGAGAACCTAGAGCTAAATTTTTAATTGTTCATAGTTTTTGTATACTCTTGAGGACAGTATAAACTGTAAATCTCTGAAGCTGCACACCAAGATGGTTTAAGTATCAGGGCTGCCCTTTTCCAAAGACACTGCTATATTCTCCTGGCTATATGTTTTGTGGCAAGCCTGTGTTCAGCCCTTGGCATGAAAAGTCTCAGCACCTAGATCCCAGAGCCCCTTTCTGTGTGCAGACCCTTTTTTTTTTCCTCTGTGGAGCCTGTCCTGCTGGGGGCTGCAGGTTCACCATTGGAGCTAGGAAGGTGCCTATCGTGCGCGCTGTGCTTTTGAGGTGCAGAAAGCAGCATCTAGCAGACGTGGACTCCACGCTCTGTCGGGGCATAGCCCTAAGATGCACAGGCAATGGTCCCCTCCCAATGTCGGCACTGCCTCTTACCCAAGCCACAGCCACGCTCTGCACGCAGGGCCATTCACTGCTGGGGCTGTGGGCATGCACGGTGCCTTCCCAACAGTCTGGAAGGTCAGTCGGGTCACCCTGCGCCTGTTGGTAACAGGCCCCGATGCTTCACCATTGGCTCCTGGGAGGCTGTGACATTTCAGCTTACGCTGGCTGCCCCAGCGCAGGGAGGTCAAACAAATTGAATTGCTCTTCAAATTAGCTGGATATGGCTTTGATCGCCGTCCATTTGAGACCTTGTGTGTTTTAGCTGGAAAAATGCACGCCATGTTCCAGCCACCTCCTCCAGCCAGGGGAGCAGTGATGCCACTGGCAAACGCGTACGCTCGCTGAGCGTTACTTAGCTGGAAAGTTATCGCTGAAGCATGTTCTCTGTTGAGAACAACCTCAGCTTCACTGGGCCTATCTCTTACAGATGCTAATTCCTTACTATTATCTTTACAAGTTCCAACAGAATAGTAAGCTGCAGTGAAGAAAGGGGATATGTTCAATTTAAGCGATGAGATTACCATGTTCTGAATAAAGCCACTTTTATTAATAATTACCTCTCTGCCATGACTTTAAATTCAAACAGCTGGACAGCCTCTGCTCTTTATTAATTTCCTTGGATCCTTTGGCATGAAGCCTTCAATTCCTGTGATGTAATGGTATAAAAAGTTGGCTCCTGCCTGAGCTTCCACCCACAAGTTCTAAATTTGGAGCATGGCAAATTTCTGCAGATTCCAGAGACAGGCTATGCTCAAGACGTGCTGATGCCTTCAGTCCCATCCTATTGCACCAAACAACAAGATTGTGTGCTTTTTATAACTGGGATCATAAATATGACTCAGATGCACATGTTGTCTATGTAAGCACTTGGGGTTGGCTATCACTTTATGGCACTGGGAAGAAGCCAAGCCAAATAAAAATTGTTTTGAGTAAATATTACATTTCTAGAGCATGAATAACTTTTCTCTGCAGCCAACGTGTCACTAATGGGAATAAGGAAGAGAACGGGGTGGGGGGGAAAGCGGTAACTAAATCATCCCACTAAACACAGACAGTCTGCAGCAAGACCTGTTGTTTCGACTCGTCTGGGGTGTAATATCCCAGATAATTCGTAGCAGGTCTCAGCAAGGCCACAAGTGATGGAAATAAAAATAGCTACATAGTTCAGCGCCATCCTGCTGCACAGCTCTCTCTTGGATGGGATTTCCACCAGTGGTATGTAAAACAGGCGACCAAAGAACCAAGTGTCCTTCTCTCCCCTGCTCCCAAATGTGCAGAGGCTCGAGCATGTGGATTGCTCTGTGGAGATTAGTGTTGCTACTCACATGCTCAGCGCTAAGCATGTGCACATGTCTGTTCAGGATGTGGGCCAAAAGGAAGGATGAGTTTTTCATCCTGCGACTTTGGGACCCCGGGGGATGTCTGCATTGCAGAACACACGGAAACAGAAAATGAGCCCACATGCAGCTTTGTGCTGCTGCACCAGAAGGAGAAGCAGCTTACCGGCGGCTCTCTGGGGCAGCGATGTGCCATTCCACCACCAGCACGCATCACTGCAGGGCTGGTTCATCATGGCTGCTGGCACTGCTCCAGCTCTTCAAGCAAGTTGATACGTCTCAGCCTCCCCCCACCCCAAAAAAACCCAATTACTCCTGCCCTTGAGCAGTAGTCAGCAAGCGGCTTATGAAGTGCTTCATCTACCTGAAATGTAAAGGGATAAAAGCAATGCTTTCTTAAGAAATTATCAGGAAACATTCCCTGATAAAAGGAATATCTTCAAGTCTCCTCAAAATAATAGCCAGATAGAAATAACAAGTGAGACCCTAGCTTTGAAAATCATTAGTGGCTTTCCTATTTTCCTAATGGGCATGTAATCCTGAACATTGTGCATTCCTTTGTGTTGCAGCTGTGAGCTTCTGCATATCAGATAAGTGCTTTCCTGAACTTTGCTGTCTTTTCCTTTTTTATAGGCTTCTTCGGCATAGCAGGAAGAAAACCTGACTTTAAAAGAGGACTTCAGACAGGAGGCAGCAACGTTCCAGGATGATTTCCGAGTCAAACAGGACAGCAACTGGCTGCTCAAAGTGCGTATTTCAGAGATCCCTAAAACATTTGGCTACACAGTTGGAGCAGGTGAGTGGGGAGGCGTCAAGAGCACTCGACATTCTTGTGTCCCAGCCGTCCCTATCAGAAACGTTTGAAGAGCTTTTCTGTGCAGTGCACTGGACTAGGGCTTGCAGATAAAATGTTTTAAAGGCTGTGAGCCCTGCAATAACAACGACAGCCTTGACGTCAGCAGACCTGTACCTCCAGGGACTAGTGCTGAGAAATCAGTGCCGATTAGTGCCAGCTAAGGCAGCTTTGACTGTGTTTCCAGGGTCTGGGCGATAAGTCTTTTTCCATGCCTTGCGAGCTGCCAGTGGTCATTTTCTGCCAGGAGAGCAGCCCCAGAAGTGTACAAGGGACAGACTCCCTCCCCTTTGTAATGCATTTTACAATTCAGAGAAACTTTTGTAACACAAGAAAGTGTTTTTACATATTAGAGCTTCTAAATTGTTGGAACAGTTGGACAATCCTAATTGCCTTTAGTAGACAAGAAAAAAAAAGAAAAGAAAACGTTTTGGATTGCAAAATTAACGAAACTGGGATGTGAAGATCAGTTTCCAAGACCAAAAACATATTTAGAGAGTCCTGTTGTACTTGCAAGTTTAACACAAATACTTGAGCCTTCAACAAGTGATTTGCACCTACCTGCAAAGCTTGTTGCTTTGAGTTGCAGAGCTTAAGCTCTGAAAACTGTCCAGAGACACCATATCCAGATCAGTCATGTTTAGATTTACCCCAGGATGTCTCTGGGCTCCACATGTGCAAGGGAGGGGGGGAACCTACCTGGGATTGATTCAGTAGTGTGGATTAGAGATGACAAAAGAGGACTTGGCTGGAGTGCAGCATGACTTTATGACTACTAGCTTAATTTTCCTGACACTTTGGGGGTAGCTACGTGGTGACTTAGCTCCAGTTAATTAGAGAGCTAAAGGCTGCTTCAATTTGCGGTTGTTACCCAAGAGCTCAGAGGAGGTTTTCTGCCCACCAGGGATCAGGCATAAAGGCAGAGGAGCTGGAGGTGACCCTGTGAGGGGCTGGCAGGGGATGGCGCCAGTGGGCTCTGGTCATGCAGCAGTTGCCCTGGCACACATGGCCCTTTCCAAGGTCTCACACAGCAATCTCTGATTTGCACCTTGTGGACGCAATTTCAGTTTATCATGGTATTGCTTAAAGACCTCTCTTTTTAGGGACAGCTGAGTATTTTGCAGATGTCTGTGTGCTTTTTCAATGGGTAAATATCACTCACGTTTCCTCAGTGAACAGCTGAGGCATAGGAAGGTTAAGGGACCTGACAAAGGTGATAGCAAGTCAAATTGTTTGGAATTTTGTAGCTCTGAAATATCATCTTTCTAAAACAGGAAACCCTCCTAGGAGTAGTAGGTTTTCATTAAAACAACAGTTCAAACCTGTCGATCTTTATATATCAGGAAAAAGAGGAATGTAGAAAATGTGAGAGTTAGCTTAGTCTCTCTTAAACTAAACCACCAGGTTCATGTTCCTATGGAGAAACAAATACCCTGCAGGCATCATGGTGTCTCTGGTTTATTTTGGGAAGTTGAAAACTCCCCCTTTTGGTGTTTGAGCTAAGTAAAAACCAAGGGTTTTGTGGGCCAACAAAAGGTTTCTGGAAGAGAAAACCTCCAGTCCCACTTCTCTAGAGTTTATGACACGAGCAGTTGAGCTGATGTAATCCAACTTAGCCTCCCCTACATTTCAAAACCGGATTAAAGTTCGTAAGTCGTTGAGGGAAAATGTTACCCAACAGTGTAACCGTATGACTCTCAAATTAGCATCAGGCCTCCGCAGCTGTGGGTGCAGACCCTGGTTTCAGTCACCTGAATAAATCAGGGTAACCAACGTGCCCCGAGCTGGGGAGAGGGTGAGATGCATCGCTGCTGCTCAGCCTTCGCAGTTAGGTAGAAGCCCACCGAGCTGGGACGACCGGGTACGTGGACAGCCTTGCCTGCTCCTCGCTCTTTTGGCTTTTCTTTGGTGAGACCAGTCATCCGAACCCGCCGAAAAAGTTTTGGTTTGGTGTTACGTGCGCTCTCCTTGCAAAGGAAGAGCGGGTTTTTCCTCCCGCGGCAGCAGTGTGCTGCCGCACGTACACCAGTGACGCAGCTCCGAGCACGCCACCGACTCAGCCGTAAAAAACCCGGGTAGTACCGCATCTGTGCGAGTCTGCCTTTCCCAACAGGATCCGCAGATGCGATTAATTACAGGCCCGCCGCCGAGACGCTCTGCTCCCGTGAGCGGTTCGCAGGGCCGTGCGGCGGTGTCCGGCTGCCATCTGGCGTCCGCCGCCCGGCGGGGGCAGGGCCCCCTCCGTTCGGCACCCCCCGAGCACCCCGGCCCGACGACAGGGCCGTCCGAGTGGCACCCTCTGGTCGACGTCCAAGCCGTGAGCGAACCCTGCCCGGACTCACCAGGGCCCCCCCGCCACGGTATCTCCCGCATTCCTGCGGCAGATCTGGTATTTCTTATTGTTCTCCCCGTCTCCGGGGGAGCGGCTGCCTGGCCGGCCTGCCGGGGCAGGAGCTGGCGGAGTCCCGTGCGGCGGGTCCCAGAACTAGCCGGGGGCTTTGGAAAAAACCGCGTCAGTCTTCTCGCCCCGCTTCGGCACGTAGGGAGTCAGGAGGGGCGAGAGGAAAAGAACGGAAAACCGGCGGAGCGGCGAGCGGCGGCGGAGCCCCGCTGGCCCGGAGGTGGCGCAGGCTGGGCCCACGCTGCCCGGGGCCCAGCGCTCGCCCGGCCGCGCTCTGCTGAAATGGCCGCGCCGGAGCGCGTCCCGCCTGCGGGGTGGTACGAGCCCGCCGACTGGTGTGCTGTCGGCGGGGTGGCAGGGGCACCGGCCGGAGGGTGAGGAGGGGAGGCAGAGGCAGAGCTGCCCTCGAAGCCCCGCAGGACCCCGTCCGTGCCCTGCAGAGGCAGCAGGAAGGCCGGGGAGCGGCCCAGCCCGGCGAGGGCGTTTGGCCCCCAGGGTGGTTTTCTTTCTCCCCTTTTCTTTTGGTGAGCTCTTCTGCCAAACTGGTTCTTATACCGCACCCCGTGCCTGCGCCCGGCCCTTGGCCACCCAGCCCTTGGAAATGGGATTTCAAGGAATAGATGCTCTGGATTTTCTCCTGCCGGTGAGGAGGATTTGCTGGCTGGAGGTGGCCTGAGAGCAGCTGTGGGTTTGGCTCTTGCCAGCTCTAATGGTGACAAGTGGAGGGAGTATGTGGGAGCACGGGCAGGCAAGTTCCTTTTGCAAGCGGGGCCACGTACAGCTATGCTGCGAGACCGGGCTTGGGGTGGTGGTTGTTTCTGGCCAACCCTCTCCCCGGGATGCTCCATGGGCCAGCAGCGACCTCCTTGGGCGTCATGCAACCCTCACAGGCAGGCAATGGCCACGCTAAAGCGAAACAGCAAACACAGAAGATGCCCCCTCCATCCTTACAGGGAGCAGCTCGCCATTGAGTGCCTGAGTGGTGGCTCAGCTTTTTGTGGGGGAGCTGTGTGTGAGCAGGCTGTACCCCCCCCATCATTTACCACCTTCTCTCTGGGAAAAAGCAGCCCAGGGCCAACACAATCTTTCTGGCAGGGGGAAAAGCCCAGCTGCAAAATGAGGCATGCTCCTCCCCTGCAGGCAGACACGGCAGTTGACTTCACGGCTTGGAAAGAGCAAAATGGCCCAATGCATCACTGACAAAGGAAACTGTTAGGAAAACACAACCTTAGGCTGCTCCAAATGCAAAATTTCAGTCCCAGCTACGCTGTGAGAGGGACTTTCTAAAGGTGTCTAAGCAGAGTCTGAACTTAAATAGGTTTTTAAGTGTTTTTTTTTTTCCTTTTTTAGTCAAGACCAAGGAACCAATGCCCCAGAGGACCTGGACTTCCCCAGCACTTGCATGATGTGTTGGGGCTGAAGCTTGGAGAAGCCTTTTTGGAGTAGAAAGAGAAATCCCCATGCTCTGGTACGCATTGAAACAGCTAATAAATGTCAACACCGAGAAAGCCAAGGCTGCTTTTGAAACTCTCTCATGTCAATGCTTGAGTTCTTAATCCCATCCGAGATACTAACATGTTCAAATCAGACTTGCTGGCCAAGTTAGGTGAAAGGACGCAGGCGGCTTGTGGCAAGACTGTGGGTGAGAACAGCCGACACAGACCCATGTGAATCATGCTCAAACGTCGTCACAAACACTCTGGTAGGTTCCTTGTGGTGAAGCCTGCATTGCCTGCGCCAATCGCTGTTGTGTGCTCAGAAAATAGGTGACAACAGGAATAATGGCAGGTGAGTGTTTGCACAAAGACATTAGGCCCAGGTCCTGTAAAAGCTGCTTGTGTGCTGTAGCCGTGGCAAGTAGCTCTATTAATTAGCAATTAATATTAATAACAGTGTATAAAGCTAGTGCTAGAGCAAGCACCTTTGATAGGCAGGAGAATGATGTGAGCAATATGAGCACACTGACTAAGGTAGAAAGGGTTATTTTTTTTATGTGCTTATTTATTAAGGAATTTAAAATAATGACCAATGGGGACAAGTGAGTGAAATTGTTCTGGAGTTGTGATTTTTTTATTTTTTTTTTTAAATCAACATTCTGCCCAGTCTGTCATGGGTTTTCCTCTGGCCAGCTACTCATATCCTTTTACATTACCTCTGTCAATTAGGCTAAAATATCAGAAAAAAGCGGGGAGAGGGGCTCTTGTCAAGCGGTCTTTCTGGGATTGTGCTTGTAGGTGTTAAAAAACTGCCTCATTAAATCTCCCCCTTAAGGCTTTTCAGGATGTTTTTATCTTTTGTTTTGCACCATACTGTTCCAATTTTAATTTCTTTTGGAGATGAGCAGCAGCTACTTTTTTCCAAATCTTTTTTTCATCTTAAGTGTTAAAAAAAAAACAAACAGTGGCCTTTCAATTTTTGTACTTTTGACATACCCAGAAAGCCAGTTCATAAAACAGTGGTTTTCTGCACTTTCACTTCCTTGGCATTTCCAAGTAGTTGAAGCTCACAGTGAGACTCAATGTATGAAAGTCACGATAGTCTCTAAATTCATGTAGTGTTACAGACTTTCTGTTTGCATTGTATTTTGGAATTCACGGCCACATTAGCAGTAACAGGAGTCCTCAAGACATGATGCCCTGCCAGGTGGGCACCTCCAAAAAGTGTTTCAAACCACAAGCTAGTCTCTTTTTTGTCCCGTGTTGTCGTCCCCGTCCCCCCCCCCATTTGTGACTGACTTTTAGCACATTGCCCATCCTGCTCTCAGCACCACTCTTACAGCCTTGGGGCTTTTTTATCCTGCAGGTCAATGAGCACCTAGGATAGAGAAGAGGATGGGGGTGAAGGATAAATGAGGCATGTACACGAGGCACCTGGGAAAACACTATCTATCTGCAGGTAGGAAGCCTTCCTTATACATTTTTGCCTTGCCCTCCTTTACTCCCATTAGGAAGGCTGTGTGGCAGCCCAAGCTTTGCGCTGCAGCTGAGAGCTTGCTGGGTGATGCATCCCACTGTATGCATTTGTCCTTCCATGGTGTGGTGGGGTGGGGTTGGGGTTTTTTTTTTTGAAAATACACCTGAGTTGTTAATTAGCTTCAAGGGTCTGAGCATAAATCTATCATCTCAGGCCAGTGGTAACATTCGTGTTGTAAAATCCTTCTTCCTAGGCTCACGGGATGTCTCTGGGATCAGATACACTGAGCTGAGGTAACAGAAGAACCGAACTGGCTCACGAACTCAAGGACAACAACATGCTACCACGATGGCAGCGAGGTAGGTGTAATACAGCAGGAGACCTGGTTCGCTGACTTCTTAACATTTTTCCAGCCTTCGTACGTCGTTGTGCTGCTCTCTTGCAAACGGCTGCTGCAGCTGTTGAAGGGGAATGAAGCTGAAGGGTGGTTTTCGGCGTCTCCGGACACCTTCCCAGGGTGATGAAGCCCCTGCCACTAACGCAGGCCGGGGAAGCCGGGGCGCTGAAGGGCTCAGCCACCACCAGGTGGCGGCTGGAGTCCAGAGATCCGGCCCCGGCCCTGCCCGGCCCTTGTTCTGCCTCTGGCCCCGCCGCCCCCCGCTCCACGGTCCCAGCGGGTACAGCCGGGCGCGGGGGGAGCCGCCGGGGCTCACACCCTGACGCGAAAAGATAAAACAAAGCAAACAAGGGAGAGCCACAGTTGTCAAATAACCAGTGTAGCGGAGTTGGAAAGTCCCAACTAACTGGTGAGTGGGGGAATTAAAATCTTGCTAGCGTGGCGGGAGATTGACATTCGATTAGAGATAACAACTTTATGGCATGTTATAATTCCTCTCTTCTGTGCGCTTTACTTTATGAACAAATAATTACCTCTCTCCCCGAAGCAGCTGAAAGACCTTACGGATATCCCCTCTCCTAGCCGTGCACTGGTTTGCTCAAAAATTGTTTACTTAACTGCTTCACATATCTGAGATAAAAATCAGAGCAGTTATTTTCACTTCACTTTTACTGAAATGGATGGTGCGGCTACTGTTCCAGAAGGCCTGCGTGACTGAACAGTTTCTTTTGGGGTTGGGTTTCCCCCCCCAGCCCCAAGATACAGATACTGTCCTAACATGCTGTTGCTTTCCCATATAGGCTTTGCTTTTGTGGCTGTGCATGCAGAAAAGTTAAAGACAAGTAATATGAGTTGTTGGAAACCAGCCTGTTACAGTTTGGGAATACATGTTACATCCTTGTTCAGTCTCATAAATCAGCTCCATAAAACAGTCACAGGGCAAAAAAATCCTCTGTCGTCTTAGGAGAAAAAAAAAACAAACCAGCATTGTACAGCACTATGGGTTTGCAGGATTGTTCCACCATCAGCAGCAGGCAAACCTGAATCTGGCAGACAAAACAAGCGGACTAAGCCCTCCAGTGCATCTTACTGAGGGTTCAAGAACAGCAGATGCAGCTTTCTACCAGCTTCTGCATAGGTAAGCCTGGCGTCTATTTAAGGCACTACAATGTTGCAAGGCTTCTCAGGGCAGAACAGAGACTACCATAGCATCATCACATTTCATTGAAGATATCCTCACCATTAGCAGTCTCGTTGGGTTTCTTGGAACAGGAGTGCTGCAACCTTTGGGCTCACTGGAAATGATACCGCACCAGGGATGCAGTTTTCCACGCTGCAGTTTCATGAGATGTGGTGACTGACTCACAGCTCTACTCTCTCTTTGCATGCTGTGTTTACTGTAGCTTTAATGGACTTAGTCTGAAGTGGTATTTTTGCTCAAAATGCAATTAGTTAGTTTTTAAACCAACCTCTTCCCCCACTTCTACTATGCAACACTTCACACAAAGCTTTCTTAATTTGTCAGAGCAAGCAGGGACAACAAACCTAAAGGGAGATTTGTGTCATTTCCTCCTCTAATAGTGACTAAGAGATAACCTGAGGCAGACATATGCAGATGACATTTTAACGAAGGGCTGTTTTGCCTGCAGAGGCACATTGTCTGTATGTGCCAAGGTACCCTGACTCCACAGATGTTTTCCCCCCTTAGCTCGCTGGCAAGAGCCGGTCCACCCTTGTCCCAGGCTAGCACTTTAAGCATCGATATGTTACTGTAGATGCAACTGTTCTATCAATTAATTTCCCACGTGGCATGCTTTGTGTTTCAGAAAACAGCTAAACTGCACCCTCAAAATACAGTTATTGAGCAATGCTGTCTGTAATACCTGAGCATTATTATACTGTATCAAGGTGTACCAAATACAAACTGTAAGAGAAGTTGTTCTGTTAAGACAAATTATATTGTATTAACTGTGTGACCATTGCCTTTATTATAGCTTTAATCTAAATCCCATTGATCAGACCATTAAGAGTATATTTCTTCCCTCAGAGTAATACTTCCACCCAATAGTTACTGGATTCTGAACTCCAGTAACCCAAAAGAAACCCATGCAAAAAGAAATCAATTATTCAGAAATGTAAATGACTTTGTATTACTTTATTAAATAGCCAATTCTAAAGAACAGTAAAAAATATGAAAACATGCATCATTTGGTGTTCTTAAAAAAACATTTGTCCAAAATAAAGACTGTTAGAAAAATTAAACAAGTTTAGCCCCAATACACCTTCTGCTCTCCACATAAAAGATGCTTGGTAGTTATAAATACTGTTCCATCTCCTTTAGCAAAGTTTAACAATGTATACATTAGTATTTCTATTGCAGTTTTTCACATTTCTTCTGTAAACATAATCAATTTTAAAAATGCCTTGTTAGCAAGCTTAAGGAACTATTGCTTTCCTGTACAGTAAATACAAATAGGAAGATCCTGGATTTTCCTGCCATTCTAATCAGCACTCCATTTACTGAAACATTAAAGATTTCGATTAGTATAAAAATATAACCAGAGAATAAATGTCTGAGAAGATTCAGTATCTGAGTGAGTCTTAGTTAACAGGCAAATAAAATGCTATTGACTTCCAAAGCTGAAGATCACATCTGTAAAGCTTCTGGTCTTCTGAGATCCAAGTGTCACAATGCTGTACACAAATGCACTGGTTATCCATCTGGAAAATTCACTTCTTACTAAAAATAATTTAACATTTAGCTGACCTAAAAAGCAGGTGCTAAGAGATGGTTGTACAAGTTCAGTGTACATACAAAGGTCAAAGCTGACTAACAAGCCACAACAATGGGCACCTGCTCTTCAGGAGGGGAGACAGTTCTCAAAACATCTGTACACTCCAGCAAGAATACTATTTCACTTGGCAATAGACTGGCTTCTTGTCTGGCGTGGAAGATCTACAAAGCAAAATCACAGACTTGTTCCTTTTCCCTACAGAAACAGAAATAACTGGCTTTGTCCCAGGAGAGAATTATGAGGCAGAGCAGTAGGCTCTTTGGGAAGACTTGTTACTTAGAAATGCTGAAATTATTTTACCGATGAGAATTATTTTCTTCTACAGCACTATTGCTACACATTTATCATTTTTATCTAAAATAAAAGCATAACATTTGGTTTTCCTCTCGCATTTTTTTAAATCTGGCCTCCAATTAAGAATAAGACAAAAGTGCTGCATCTAAAATGGTGGTATGTTATAATCAGATTTCCTGCACAAACATAGCCTTGATGCAGATGGCATTTGGCCTGTATGCGCTATCATCCATCTTCCATTCATCTGCTCCAGAAATCTGTAAGTCAAAACTGTGCATCTTTTAAACTATGAAGAGAACTCTCAAGAGTTTTTTTTAGCGCTTCTCAAGTACGAGACAGTACAAGAACAATCTTGCATGACTATTTTTTCCAAAAGTTTTACAGCAGCATTTTGTACATATCTATTTCCAGTTCTTTTGTTTGGATTCCTGCAAATAGAGGAAAACAGGACACAAAATCGAACCAGCCAGCAGGTACCCAGTGATGCCAGTCTACCCTCACTAAGGGTAAAGCACTAAGCACCATGCAAAGAGCAACAGATGGACAGAGAAAAATAAAAGGAGACACAATGGAAGGAAAGGTAATGCTCAGTCTCAGAGTTCGACAGAACCTCCAGGACTGATTTAGCCTGGGTTTAAATTAAACTAACTGAACCAATGAAACAATTGCTTCCCTAACTTTTTGGAATGAAGGTCACACTGCTTGATTGGTTAGATGCTGTCAGATTGTTACAGGCTAGTATAGATACAACTCTGTCACAAGCTACATTTAAATAGAAATCTTCAGTTGAGAAGTTTTGTATAAAAGAACAGTTTCTAGAAATGTGAGGGAAAACAGCAAGTACTGTCAGACACCACATATTATCATTACTGAGCTCTGAGGAGACACTCCTATGTGGTAAACAGTATTTCCTTTGTAGAAAGGCCCAACCTGCTGAGCAAACTAAGATCTTTATAAGCAAGAAGCTGCTCTATGCAAAGCAGAACGAACAAAGGTGGGCTTCTGTTCATGAACGATACGTCAGCTACCATCGTTACTCAGAAGTGGTTTTTTTCCCTTTCCAGCTCTTTTGTCTTTGCTCGAGTTCAGCTTCAGTGAACGCAGCCGGGCCCCAGTTGGTGATTAAGTGAGGATTCTTGGAGCCTGGAAAATAGAGTGCAATACTTGAAACAGGCGTTTCTGACAGGGACATCGCTCACCCGCTGTCGGTGGGACTGGCTGAGTGTCGCCACGGGATGATTTGGTAAGTGCTGTCTCTTCTGTGACTGGAAACCCTGCCTAACCAAGGAGGGAAGAATGTCTGGGACACTGTCAGTGAAGGTGCTTAGTGTGACAAGTTGTCAACTGCTGCAATGTTTTGCATCCTTATCTCCCAACTTCCCCCTCACCCCAAATAGTAAATGCCTCTTCTTCTTGCCTTTAGAGATGTCCTTGAAGGAAAGCAATCTCTCCACCACTGCATTACAAAGCCAGTTTCCTCTGGGCTGGCACGCTATTAATTAAGCTAAGATATTAAACTTTTCCCCAAAATCAAGTATTTGAGCTACCTCCATGGTTTTGGCCATTAGCATTTATGCTAACTGCATTAAACACCCAAACCATGCAACGTGCAGGTTGATCCTGCTTTGTTTTAAATAAACAAACAATCAAACAATAATAATAAAAAGAATTAATTGTGGTAGTAGGGCCAGTAGAGATAAAGACTTGGAAGTTACCATCAGCAGTTCTCACAAATGGGATATTTACAGGCTGCCATGAAACCAGTAAGCTACAGGAAAAGGCAGACTTCAGTAAATCACTAGATGATCTAAGTGTATGAGACAAAATGAATATGTATTTTTTGAAACGTTTCTGTAGATAACTTACCTGGCTCTATTAGTCGAATTAATCCCTCATGATGAGCGACTTTATCTTTCCAGCTCTTGGTGTTATTAGCTGCTGTTTCCAACTTCTTCTTAACCTCCTGAAATAAGATATAGCCCACTTGAAAACAAGAACAACTTTACTCTGTTTATATAAAAAGAAATACCATCCTTTTAAATCTAAAGACAGAACCACACTAATTCAGCAAGCGCTCAATTTAATGTAGACAGAAGAACTTAATTTCTAACCATCCTAAGTAATTTAGTCAGTTGCTAGCTGTACAAAAGTAAGCTGTCAAAGCAGAATCCAAAAATAACCAGGTTTTACAAGATTCTGTAGCTGCATAAGTAGGGCTAGTCTTCATGAAGATTGAAAGCATAAACCATAGTTTCAAAACAGAAAGATGCATTTTCTGATCCAAACTAAGACCAGCTAGTGGGTATTCCCTCACTATCAGAAATCATAAAATGTAAGCTAGGAAAAGGACCACTGCTGTTACGCCCACGCAAGAAAGAGGTATTCTTCAGTCTAAACCAGTCTTTTGGTCAATTCCAAATGGAATGCCAAATGGAATGAATGTTTAATTATTTCTAAAATAATGAATCAACTATTGCAGTGACCTACTCCATCATTTGTTTTGTGGATTTTTTTGTTTGTTTGGGTTTTTTTATGTCTATTGTATTCAGCAATTCCTGTGGAGTAATAAATGTTTCATATACAAAAACCCTGAGATGTCATCTAAAAAAAAGTCAAGTATTAGGTATTAGCTGAAAGCAATCTAACAATGGTGTTAGATGTAACACCAACATGGTAAGTTGTAAAGTGGCCAGAACTACACCACCTGGGCCCTTGCTTGCAGTCACTGCAGCATTTGTATTCTGTGCCAGTCGAGACAGCTCACTAGCTTGTCCTTCACGGAGCTAACTTCAAGGGCACAGAGACAGCATAAATACACTCCCTAGTTAGTTAAACAGAAATCCAGTCATGTTTTGTTTCCTGACATAAATACACACAGGATCAACACCTCCCTGGCCCTAGAAAATAGCAGCACTTCGGACTCTCTATTCACTGGATTCTGACTCTTATTTCTTCCATGAATACAGCTACTGACCTTCACCAAAACCACTCAGTGGAACAGAGAACAGGCCTGGCATTTGGGACGTGAGGCATTGCTACACACTGAGAATCTGAGCTAATTCCTAGCTATCCTTGACATCAGTTTAGTGCTTAAATACCTTTTTGAGGAGCAAGGGCCTACAGTAGCACATTGTTTTTTCAGCTGTAGAAGACAATATTGCCCATGACATCATCAAAACATTGCAAGAATAACTAATTCAAAAGCATAAGGCATTTAGTTATGACAGCAATGGGACTACATAAGAAGTTAGTCTACAGTAGAAGACAAACATACACAGAGTGTTTCAGGATATGACTGAGCTGACTTGCATGCAAATTGGGACAAAAGAATAAAGGAGGTGATTGTGTCTGAAACATGTCCTTTTCTTCAATTATATCTACTGGTCTAGGCCAAAAAAACCCAACGCATAACCATCCTACCTGTTACTATAATTTTTGTGCCATACTAATCCTTAAAGAAAAGAAACATGATATTGATGAACTTCAAATTCAGTTAAATTACTGAATACCTGGCTAAGTATGAGAGGCTGATGAACAGAACAGCTCACCTCATATTGCTCAAGGGCCTCCTTCCTTTCCAGTTCAAGTTGTTCCAGTTGCTGCATAGCAACTTGAAGAGCCTGTTCCTTTATCATTCTCTGGTTTTCTAGCTCTTGCTTCTCTGCTTCTGTCATCTGAATGGTCTGTTGCTGCTGCAGGTGCCATTTTTCCAGTTCAGCTCTCTTTGCGGACTCCTCTTCCAGTAATCTGCAATGGGGATTGCAATGTTAACTGCACTTTAAAGTAAGATGTATCTATTATGTAGCACATGTGTAGGGAAGCCAAGCTAATTATTTTCTTTCCTTTTTTTTTTTTTAAATATTTGGGAAGCTGGGAAAAAGTTATTGCTTGTTGGCTTGTCTTCAGTGTAAAGCTGAAAATCATGCCAGCAGTGCAAGCAGTCTGCTACAAAGGGCTATTCAGAAAATTTAGTCAATAATGCAAATATACAACACTGAAAACCACAGAAGAAACAAGCATACATAAGTTATCTTAATTGTCTTAGGAAGACTGAATAGCTGAATAAACAAACCACATTAAACAAAGCCCATATGAGTAAGATGAGACTTAACCCTTTATCAATTACAATTTAAACCTGTGATAAAATACAGCAGAAAGTCATATGTACAGTTGCTGCTTTATAAAATACACAATTGAAAATTCTGTACAGAGTGATCTCAGTTTTTCAAGTGCTGACATGCACAACAGCTGATGAAAAACGAGTGTGCCCGCTTTTCTGAAATTGCTGAGCACTCCCACTGCTAAAGGCTAATCAAACATATTAAAAAAATCATAAATACCAGCTTTAGCTTTCATAGCTTAAGGGAAAAAAAATAAATCTATCCTGTGTTTGAACTTCAAGCTATTTCCCCCCTTCCAGCAGCGTGTCCAAGATGCAAACTATCTTTAATACTATGGCACAGTTATTTATTATTGCAGGGGCAGGGAGCGAGGAATTGAAATAAATCTCTACTAGGTCAAAGCCGTACCTGGCTTGAAGTTTTCTTACAGTCTCTTCATCTTGACGTGCCTGTTTCTCATCCTCCAAAGCTTCCTGTAGCTGCTTATACATTTCTTCCAGTTCACGTACTCTCTGTAAATACTGTTCCAGTTCAGATGATTTCTGAGCAACCTGCTCTTCCATTTTTTGTCTTACCTAGCATCATAAATTGAGGACACATATGAGCTACCATTCAACTGAGGTTTTCAATTTTTTAAGGAATTGCCAGGTTTCCCTCAGATTATGTTTTCAAAGACAAAGCTTTTCCTGCTGCCTGCAGAGCAAAACTGATAAAAACAATTCTAAATTTGTAGATGTGTAACTAAGAGCATTTTAAAAAATAAATAATAATACAGGTTACTTACATTGCCTTACTTCATGCAGCACAGGATTTTTACAGGGGTTTAAACCTAACTTCAATCAGTTTCATTTTGTCACTTAGTTTACAGATAGATACACACTAAACTGAAGGAAGAGAAAGCTTGTAGAGTGCCCAGACACCAAGGTCAGGCTGGTTTAAATCACACTGTTTCTACTCCTTTCGTCGGGCAAGTCCTCCTTGGCAGCATTGTATTCCACACAAATCTGGATGATGGCACTGCAACAGCACGGGATGGATAAAGGGGTGGAAATCAGCTAAGGAGGTTGGCTTTGCTAAGAGATGAGCAACTACAACAAAAAACAACAGTAAGGGACAGAAGAAGGTGAGGGGATGCTGCATATCCACAGTCACCCAGTCTCTGATCCACTGTCACTGACGAGAGCAGGAAATCAGGGGTGCTGTGCCACCAGAGACGTCCTCCCACTCAGCCCCTCGGTGTGCTAGGGACAACAGCAGTCAGCTGGCTTCGAACGGTGTCAGGATAAAGCACCAAAACCTTGGCATTCAGCAATACATAACATGCGCTTCACAGAACGTAAGCACAGCTCCTGAAGTCAGCAAGAAAGGCTTGCTGTCAAGTGTGGTAGGACAGCATGTATGCTCCACTGGTCTGCAGTCTGCTTTTCCGCAACTAACCAAAATCCCACTGACCCACAAAAGTGATCGTATTCAGGAATTCACACTCAGCCCATAAGGAAGCACTGTGTCCATTTACGTTCCAAGATGTTCCATCACATCAACTTGACTATTTCTACTTCTTTTTCCAGCTAACAGAAAAGCCTGTTATGCCTGACAAAGCCCTTGAAGACTGAAAATTAGTTCTTTGGAAATTCTCCGTGTGGATTATACTAACGGCGTGGTAAAGCTACAGTATTTCTTTAATTTTTTATGTTTGTGTGTGTGTGTATAAATGTAAAAGAACACACAGTATAAAAAAGCAATAGTTTTAGGAATATATTAAAGTCTGAAAATTCCTAAAATGCATTTTGATTATGCCTGTGTTCATTCTGCATATTCATAGAGTATGTACTGGTCCTCCAGTTCTCCATCTTTGAAAATTGCAAGGATAACTTCAGTCTGCATTTTTCCTTCAAAGAGTCAATTTTTCCCCAATTTCCCAATAATATTTAAGCTTTGAATGCTATACAAATTGTAGGCAAGCTGTTCCAGTTATTTGAATTCACTAGTAAAAATATTTTATTCCTACGTCTCTAATAAATGCAATGCAGGTTGCATTCTCCAGCTTCCTGCAAAGTCTGTGGAATCCTTTCAGTGACTGCCTGTGAGAGAAGTAATTGCTGAACGCATTGCTCACTATGTGTAATCATAGCAAAAAAACACGTGCGCTACTCACCATTTTTTCTCTCTCCAGCTCCAAACTGAAGCGATCTTGTAATTCGACTTGAGTCTGAAGTCTTTTCTTCTCTTCCTCAGCAGCACGAGCAGCTGCTGCTTCCAGTTGCTGGAAAAGAAGGGCAGGGAGTGGGAGGAAGAAAACAAGGAAAAAAACAATTTGTCAAAACTAAAACATTTGGAGGGAATGGAATTTTATTTAACAATTTTTGGTTTTAACAAAAATAGAAGAAACCTTCAAAAGCATTAAGGTACCAACTTTTTTTTTTTAAATGTCTGAGGCTATTCCCAATCTCTAAATCTAATTTTTAATCTTGTTATTTGCAAGACAATTCTAAATTTACCAATGAAAAGTCAATTATCAGACTTCCTCCAAGTTTCCTTTGAGTCTCGCTCTGCACAGCCGATAGAAATCACTATATTTCCTTCTCCATCTCACATGGGATAGAAAACTATTATGGAAAACCACATTGCAGGCAGGACTGCAAAAGAGTCCCAACAGTGAAAACATGCCAGCATGCATAGAGTTCATACAGAAACAGAAGTGAGAAGCACTAAATTGCCATGAGAAAGCAGAAGTGCTGCAAACTTTGACTATAATAAGTGATTGTGCTATTGTGAATCACATCCCTTTAACATCCCCTAAATTGCCATGTAAGGTAAATATAATTCCAGTTGATAATCATCACTCGAAATTAGGGGAAAAATTAGCCTAGTCAGAGCTAAGGCCTAGGAAACAGCTGCTGGTACCTTCATGCCTTCTTGCAACTTATTTAATTTTTTTGCATCTTGATTTCACAAATAAAAGATAGTTGTCACAGTTTTTCCTTTCATCAGGATTTCAACAGCATGCATTTTTAGAATGCATGGAAGGTTAGAAATGTACAAGTACCAGCCAAAACTTTATCAATACTGAAAACAAAAATAATTCTTCCACAGATTTTTCCTAAGAAACTTATTTGATGCTTCAGAGGAAACAGAAACCAAGCACCCTTCTTTTGTAATATGCTAGGCTGGTGAAATTGTTTCCACAGACCTTCAGAAAGAGCGGGGCACCCATCATCTTTAGTATTTTTGGAATGTACCACATGTAAACCACCTTCCCTCACACAACCTAGATGAACTAATGGGATGCCTAAATGATTAAAACCGCCAGGCTAAATTTTTCATTCCTTTAAGTGCTTGTGATATCACTCTAGTCTGAAATAGATGGGAGGAAGGGAAGAAGGCTCCTAGTTTGTTTTTAACCTGTAGAAGATAATACAGAATTGCTCTCCTTTGAAAGGCTTAAATGATGCCAGTCTTTTGGAAGCAGTATTCCTCCTCTGCCAGAACATTTAAAAGCATGTAATTGTAGTCAAATCCAAGATGCCTATTTCAAGTGAAATTTTCTTTTGATTTTCTTCCCCACTTTGAAATTAAACAAACATTGCCAATACTGAGCTGAGAGGTGAACATGCAGAGTCACAGGCAAGGGTGGGTGCTAGGCTTTTGCCAGAGAGCTTAACAAGAAAATACAGTTTGTCCATTCTTTATCAGCAACTTCCTGCTTAATTCATGTCAGGGGACATCAATATCTGGCAGGTAAGGTTACTGGCAACAATTCTGCAGTTTAGGGGAAAGTCCCAAATGTTGGATGCAGGGAGAGCATCAACAGGAACACACCATTCCAGCAGGGGTTAGTTAGCACAGTCTCTGAAGCCCATGCAGGATCCCAAATTGAAACAGAAAGGGTGCACAAGTCTTGTGCATGCTCTCTTGGCAAGAAAAACTTACCTTTCAGTGTGTTCAATGTGTGTATCTCAAAATTCCATTAAAAAATATGAAAAAATCTATTTTAGACAAAGGCTTTTATCCTTCTGAAGTTTTCTACTGCAGTAGCTATCAAAATACAAACCAGTCTCAGAGTGCACTTTGGCAGATGCTGCATAAGTGGTGGCTCACTGCCATTAGGAGCAAATCTAACTAAGCTTTCCAGAACAATTCCGTTTCCTGAACCATTTACAAAGCCTTTTCCTTGAAGAACATTCTTCTAACTAATCAAACACTTTAAGTTCCTCCAACACAGTACCTCCCCACTAATTCCACTTAGTCAAAGTGCAGTAGTTCATGTCAGAGACTAAATACTCTCCTTCAGAAGTCATTTTAATCCAGTCCACTTCAAAAGATGCTTCTTGTCGCAACTCTCTTTAGTTTACCCATTGTCATTTCTACAAAACTCCCTGGAGCCTGTCAACATCGTACTGCTCCTTTGGGGGTGCTTTCATGTTATCTTCCCCCAAACTTTTTCTCAATAAAGTAAGCTCAACACCAACATCCAGCCCTATGATTTCTGTTAACGGGTATACTACTTACCAGTAACTTGCAGGTAACACAGGCTATCCTTTAAAGCATATTTTGCATTCTGAATCTTAAGCACATGGTAGAATATAGATGCTAAAATTAAATTTAAAAAATGGTTTTCCACTGTCAGACTCCATTTAAGACAAACAGAATAATACCCACATCAGTACTGTCAGTGCAAGGTTATTAAAAAAAGACAAATTTCTCCTCACCACAAATTGTGACTTAATGACAAGACTTTTAAAAAGATACATTCTGGATTATTTTATTTGCTTTCTAGACTCAGCACCTTTAACATGTTCTCACAATATTTATAACTTTGCCGCCATCCCCTGCCGCAAAGATCATGAAAGATTTTCTGAGGGCTAAAATTAGTGTGTTTTTCATTTATGAAAACCTCAAGCAATGATGCAGACAGGAAGTATATCTGGATACTAATCAAGTCTCTGTGGAGAACTATTGCAGAGGTACTAGTTGTTCCAAAGCACAAAGATCCATCAGCATGTTCAATCTACTGTTAAGAGTGTGCAGCCACAGCAAAGGCACCTTGGTGTCTCCTGCCAGTCATTAGATTTAGACTAAAAAGCTGTCTACAAGGAAAATAATGTATTCAACAAGTCTTCTGCTAATACTCAGAAATTTCTAAGTCCAATTCTCAGGCTTTTAGAAGTCAATCCAGCATTTACAAGGAACATACATTTAAACAGTTTATAAATGGTTGCTATGTGTCTCAGCTCTATAAATCTCTCCCAAACTACTATAATAAAATTATGCCTATACCTACTCACGAAATCACTTTGCATCTTTGGCATCTTTGTAAATTAAATTTCTATCTCTGAAATAGTCTGCGTGAAGAGAAGAGTTCCCCCACACATACAATTCACATAACAGAACTTTGGAAAACTACATAAGAAAATCTTAATGGAAAGCCCCAAGTTTGACAGACATGTCTGACAGAAAAGAAAAACAAAAAACCCACAAGTCACTGAAAATACTAGACTTTCCAGTCCCCAGACAGCATCCACACAGCTGGGGTTTTCTTTTACACTAGCTTTATAATACCCTCATAAGTACAGGGGACAGGGCTGGGCCACGTGAGTTACGCCGAGCGTGCTGAACAGTCCTTAGAAACCTGCTGCTGTCACTGCGAAGGCTTTATGGCAGGCTCAGCCAGCAGATCTACTTGCTTAGGGGGCAGACACCGTCACAAGCTCACCTCCTCTGGAGGAGTTCACTCAATGTATCTGAACACCTGAACAGGAAATAGATGCCTAATTATACTTCAAGAAGCACAGCACAACCACAGAGATGGAGCTTAAAGCTCGAAGGTCAGCAGCTCCCACTCCCACCTTTCGCACAGTCTCCAGTTCCTTCTGCTTGTTCTCATTAGCTGTTTGCAGTTCTTTCATCTGCCGCTCCAGCTCTTCTTGCTCAGCCAACAGCTTCTGGCGCAATTCTTTTCGTTTTTGGCGTGCTTCTTTGTGGGGTGGAGGGCTCCCTGCTCTCAACAGGCTTACAGTGGTCTGTATGGCTGGAAAGCAGCATGCAAGACAAAGGGAGAGGAAGAGACCACCAGTGAAGGGCAATGCTAAAATTTCTGGATAGCCTTAGTGAATGAATACTAGTGGTGTTGTGTTGTTTTGGGGGGGGGGGGGCAGGAGGTTAATATATTTTTAAATCAGAAATAACTGTTGTCAGTTCTAATTCTCACCAGGCTATGTGTCAACACAAACCAAAAGTGAAAGACACTTGGCTTTCAATATTGGTTGTGTGCCACAAAGATACGGTACGGCAATTCCAATGCGTTATGTCAACTCCAATATTGATTTCTAACAGGTAGTGGACATAAAAGTCACTTGTATGCCTAGGCGCAAAAAAAAAACAACCAAAAAACACCAACCCAAAAACCAAACCCCAATGCTTCAAGATTTCTTACTACGTAGATTCGGTGACTCTAAGCAAGCAGTAAGATGTTATCTAAAATATACATCACTTACTTCCCTAGAACCAACCTTAAACCCTTTATTCTTACTGATACTCCAAGGGAAAACTTTCTCCCAGTAAGAAAGTAGCTCTCATTCACTTATATTCAGTGAGGAAATATTCAGAGGGCAAAACTGAGGAGTGGCGGATGATTTTGATATTTTATTCACCTACTAGAACTGAAAAAAGATCTCCTTTTGGAAGTAAGTAATCATTCGTCATACATCAGACTTTGGTGCAATTAAACACATGCTTTAGGTAAAGAGGGAAGTGCAAATGAAAGCAGACGGCTCCAAATATTTAAATGCCGTACCTACTTCAATGGCATTGGCAACAGTGGGTTTGCAAGGGCTTCTACCTAACTCTGCAAAAGATGCATGTAACTATCACTCAGCACATATCTGGGAAGGTCTCACAGAAGGAGTACCTTCACCATGGGAAAAGAAAAGGAAGCCTCAATTCCCAGCCTTATCCTCAGCTCAGCAAACCATACTACCTCAAGCAAAACTGTAAAAGCAAAGCCAGTATTTTATGATGCTGAAATGAACAAGCTTTCACTTTCTCCTCAAAAGCAACAATTTACAATGATTTCCCCTTCCCTTCCCCATCCCTAGAAGTACAGCCAACATAGAAAACGCAAACAACGATAATATCCATTTCATTTTGGTTATGGCTGCCTAAATTGAGGCACATAAATGACAGAAACCAATTCCCCTTACATGGATCCTTAGTTCTTCCTGAGTCTCGGGCTCCTTAAAGATCCTTTTCATGTGCCCAAAACAGACACCAAAAATCACAAGACCAAGAATTTCAAATTTGAGTAAAGCATGGCTGTAAGACTTCAGCTTACCTTAACTTTCATGTAGCTAAGATTTTTGAAACCTTACCTTGAATCCACTCCTGCTTCTTCTTTTTATCAGAGGCACTGATCTCAAAGCTTTTATCAAGACATTTTATGAGAAAAAGGCATTTCTTTCCATCTTTGTCAGGCAAGGCCTAGAATGGGTAACAAAGGATTAGCCTTGCAAACACTGAAATCTAAGTTACGATGTCAAGCCCCACATATGCAGTCATCTGTTACAGAGCTACAAATAACAGTACTAAGAACCTCTATAAAAAGAGTGTTTATGAACTGTTTATATAAAAAGTAAAAAAATTCTGTTAACGAAAGATATCAGGAGTCCATCCCGCACATGAAAAAGGATTAATTCTTATCTTTAGAGATATTCACAGTTTTTGATGCTGGTTTTTTTTTTTTTTTTTACCTCTACACAACAGTTGCCATCTAGTATGATGTCTCCCTTCTTGTCCTTTAAATCTTCACTTACATAGTAGGAAATAATATTGGGTTTTAGCACAAACCATCGTTCCGTCCAATTTTTCCTTTTATGACCTTTTTTCAACATATAGCCCTGTAAAAAGCAACAGATCAGCTGAAATGCCTGGCCTCTGTTGAACTGCCTGGTCTTTTGGTTATGTGGCCCAAAGGCCCAATAGAGCACACAGAAAAGTTAGCTCAACGCCCTAAATACTTCACCTACACACTTCCATTCCTACTACCAGCACACTGCTAATTGTTTAGCCCATGAGAAACTATTTGCTGTTCTTCCGTCCAGTTTTTAAGTAACTGGGTTATATGAAGAACTGAACAATAATTATTATGTCATTATCAAGTCATTATTATGACTCATCGATCCTCTTTAATGACCTTCACTATTTAATTTTCTTCAGTCAAGCAGGGACATTTGCCATCGCTAAGACTCACCTGTAATACTTTAATGACAGCTGTTATTAAAAATCAGTCCTGTGTGGATGCACACCCCAGTGACAGATGTGGGCCTGCACCTATGCACTGTAAATCCAGCCTGTTACAGGATAGTTCCAGGGACAAAGCAGAAGCACCTCTGTCCTGGGAATGGCTGCACCCTGGCAATACACTCCTTTAGCTGCACCCCATCGAAGAAGCAATCCCATATAGGAAACTCCAGGGAGTGTGTTAGAGAAACTGATAACAGAACCATACTCCTGGCACCTTTACTGGACTAGATACGGGAACCCAGATTTTCCCTTAAAGGAACAGAGTTGTACTTTGATTTAAATAATGCCAAGATTTCACTCATAGTATTTTATTTTTCTTGAAAGATGATCCACTCAACTTTCTATATGAGAAAAAACACTTACAAGCCTTAACAAAACTATTTCAAAAGAAGGAGGAAAAGCCCCTACTTTGTCACTGAGCTTTATACAAATAAAAGAATAAAAATTATAATCTTCTGTAATGACAATAAATAGGGCTGGTATCATGACCAAATCATCCAAGTTTGTCTCTATGGAATATTAACATATCTAAAATATAAGCAGCAATACTAAGCGCAGTTATATTTGTAACCCTGTTATACATTATCCAGGGTGGCTACAGCAATTTAAAAACCATCTCATGGAAAAGAGGGTGCACAGGGAATGATATAATAATTGGCCATTCTTTCAGGCGTTTGATTTTTAGTGGTCTTATCGGGGTGCTGCTGTGACCTAGTCAGTTTTTAATCTAGAGTTTCAAAATTTGCTACTATTTCAGCTATACCTGCCATTTCTGAAACCATATTCCCCAATTACTTACGTAATTTTATCTGACTCCTAACTTTGGAAAAAAGTCAAATCACAGATGAAACTAAAACACCTACATCAATATGGCTATGAACAAGCCATACAGAAAGCACTGTACTCGCCAGATCAAGAGGATTGAAAAGTTGGAAAGGAGACCAAGGAACATTTTTCTCTAATGCCTTTTAGCTATAGCAATTTTGGATACAAGCAAACAAACAAATGTGCTGCAGCATATTTAAGTCAACGGCATCTTTCTGTACAGGTCTGACAGGGAAAATTTCAGGACAGTTGGAGAAGCTCTTTTGTTTATAAAAAACAAACAACAAAGAAACAACCCACACACATTATCTGTGCTCAGCTTTTCTAGCCAGTTAAACGTGGCCAGAGCCAAGGCCATGCCTATTCCCTTGTGCTATCCCACCCCCTTGCTCCAAAACAGGAATGTGCAGAGAAACAGCTTTGTTTGCCACCTCCATACTCATGTCTGAGGTCTGGGTGGTCGCAAAGGTGTGTGAAGGACTCCCACAGCTTCACTCTTTCATGCCTTGCAAGGTTTAAGTCATAACCAGGTGTTTTTCCCCTTCCTGACATACTAAATTTGTTTCCAAAGCCAAGTCAGACTGATATTTCCCCTCAAATTTCTGCAAAATCTTTATCTATTATTTCTGTGCATCAGCTGCTTCTCATCTTTGAACAGCCCACTGACAGCTCCTGTGGATCTTTTCACACACTATCACATGAAGGACACATCTTTCAGAAAACTAAATATCACAAATTTAATCATCACTGCTACCAGCCATAAGTCTTGGAGATCCAGGATAACTGTACAGTAAAAAGGGTAGTATGAGACTTGGCTACGATACAGTATGTCATTAATTAATACCGGGAAGTAATCACATACTGCAATAAACAGGACAATTCTGTGAATCAACAAGGTATCACGGTACAAGCTGTGACCAAACCAGACCTCTGTAAGTCACAAGGGGAACTCCGTTCTCCATGAGGACGGTGACTGTCCAGGAGGCGCTGGGCCAAATCTTGACACAAGCTATTTTTAAGTGTCAAGGAACCATTCAGAAGCACTTAGACATCCTTGAGAAAGAGGCCCAGCCACCAAGAGAGGAAAGAAAGGAGACAGTAAAAAAAAAAAAAAAAGGGGGGGGGGGCGGGGAGGAGAGAGACACAATGCAGTATCAAAACTGAAAAGAAATCTGATTTCCTCACAAGTTTCAAGTGGAAGGACTGACCTGACACTGGTTATTTTATTTTCATGGCATTAAATAGCAGAATGACTTCATTTTGCCCTCAACTGACTGTGTGTGTCCCCAGCCCTCACCTCCAACAGGCAACCAGCAGTTAACAAAAATAGACTTTTGCATTGTTCTGTGGATATTCTGAAAGAATTTCCTGTGCCAAGACCTTCTGATGATTTCTTCAGAACAGCTTAGGAAAGCCTGCCAAGAAAGTCTTTGTTTCTCTCCTCACCAAGAAATCAAAGATGAAAAAAATTCTCTGTCAGGTAAAAGTAATTTTTAAATAGCTCTCTAGGTAAGCTCTGCTGTGACCCCTCAGATCCCCGTGATATTTATACTTCCCATGAAAGAAATGCAGTTTTAAAGCCATTTCTAAACCAATAATCCAGCAATCTGAAGAAACTTAAGATTGACAGAAGTCTGCTAAGAGTATAAAGGCCTTCTTGCGTTTGAGCACAGATAAATAAGTTGTCGGTCACGTAGCCTGCTAAGCAGCAGAAGAAGGGAGAGCGCTCTGGAGCTCTTCTACACCTTTTTGCCCTGTTGAAGTGGGGCAACTTAGAAGCAGACCTTTCAGCTGGAGCAGTACCTTTGTCCAGACCCCCTTGTCTGAATACAGAGGTTATCATCAGCACAACTTACATTTGCTACAATGTAACTGAAACTAGAAAAAAGCATTTTCAAAGATTAAAGAGTTGTCACCACTTTAAGAACTGACAGTGTGTTGCAGCTAGTCTGTCAGCTAACAATGAGTTGATACTACTATAACAAAGGCTGTATTCCAAGTCAGAGCACACTTCTACTTTCTAAAAAACACACTCTCCCAACAAGCAACTCATTCATAATACTGCAACAATTACAACAATCTGAACAGCAGCACAATTTCTCTTTTCTAAAAATAAGCTCATATTAAAGAACCCTTGTAAGTAATTTACCTAATCTTGCCCTGCTCATTATCCATCAGGTAAAGAAACTTCAGTAAAAGTTGAACATTTTCTAATTATCCAATGAATGTTCTACTTTAAAACATTAGTTCTCTGCTGTTCTTACCTGTTTGAGTACATCTAATATGAGCTCATTAAAGACTTCATTGATTGCCATGGACACTGTCTGTCGGTCCATCCCTTTACTAAATTGCCCACTTCCAATGAGATCAATGAGCTCCCATGCAGAAAGACCTTCTCGACTGGTGTTCAGAGCGATCTTGTAATGGTCAAACTGCTCTTGCTGCCAGCCTGCTCCCATTGCTTCGGTGAGTTTTTTAAGTAAATATTCAATCTGTACAGAAATAGAAACAGAAATTAATCATTTTCAGCAGGCATGGAAATCAAGTGTTTCCGAGCTGTTAACTACGCTTCTCTAGAGACTGTCATTACAGCTAGATTCCTACGTTCACATGTAGGCCCCTAAACGTAGGCGGTTTAATTAGAAAGATTTTAGGCTCCCGTCTCCATTGACCTCTTGACTGCCGAGCCCATCCCGCAGCTACTCTCTTCATAGTAAAGAAACAAAGAATTGAACCGGACAGCCTCTTTCAGTATTTCAGATTCCTACGGAACACATGGGACCTTCCCTGCAACAGCTTCCAAACCATGATGACTGAAGTGTGAGAAACCATGAAGTTTCGAAAAGTCTTCTTGTAAGATAAAAAGCAAACAAATTAGAAAAAATAAGAAAAGATGACAGTTTGGACAAGAAGTGAAATGAAAAAGTACCAAGGTATGATCAGGTATCTTAGTCTTCACCTGACCCCTCTTCTCCAGCTCTCAAGCACTCCACCACTGGACACAATCTTGGCAGATGTATCAAGAGAAGTAAAAGAACAAATTTTTCACATCCACATTTATTGTTTCCAAAATAAATGCTCCTTTTCCTTTAATCTTTCATCATTATGTAAGCATTACCAGACACAGGGCAATAACACTAATAACACTAGTAAAAATAAACACAAGAATGAAAGAGGGAAAGAAGCCTGAGTTTCTTCTTTTGTCTGTTTTTTTATGTTGTTTTTAACCTCATCACTGTTAGCTCTTTAAACAGTGCAGTATTCTAAACTAAGCCCATCTACAGCTTTGAGCACATGTAAAACGCTTTTAATGGCTCTTAAAATAATTGGAGAGAGCTGTCCTACAAAGACCTCTACACAATAAAGTAAAAGCCATGCTCCTAAGTTTCTGTGACTGAAGTCACAGGATACCAATTACAGCATTTAACCCAGTTTTGAAGACAGACCAAGCGAACGTGGCCTTCTCCTATTTTGAGTAAGGCTCACTGCATGTCCTCGCCAGCTTTGCAGGGAATGCAACTGCCTTCGACAACCAGCCAAGGCAGACAGTAAAGCCGCCAGCACCCTCCCTAAGGGGGAAGCCTGGGGAGAGGGTGCTCAGTACCCCCGCACCAGAGCACCCTCCTGCACCAGCCCACCGCAGGGACGGGGCAGCACCAGCTCTCCCAGTAGGTCGGTCCACAAAGCTGCAGGCGAGGACTCATCCTGGCTGCCCTGCTTCTCGACAGGCATGCGGGATGCAACAGGGTGGGAGCTGCACGCTGCCCCGTGGAGGTGGAGGGGGAAGGCAACACCATCCTTTCGGGTTCTCCCTGTGCACGTAGAAGTGACATGGATTTCCTTAAGTGCTGCTTCTCTGAAGCCTAGTCCTTCAGGACAGTCTGCTCCACTTTCAGTTTACCTATTTTAGGTGCGGTTTTGGAAACGCTAAGCTACTCAGGAGTCTGAATCCCATTATCAAAACTGACCAAGGTGTACAGTGTGAACGCGCCTCATTGAAAAGTGGTGGAAATCAAATGATTTCTAGGACTTCGTTTTTCTAAACATCTATGCTGGTTTGCCTCTCTGGCAAAACAGAGGTTTGTTGTCTCTGCACTGCTTGAAAACGCAATGTAATTTCTCCTACAGGTAAGAAAAACCCTGGCTGAGAGTGCCAGAGGATGTTTCACCGCAGAATAAATTAACCTTCCAGCTACACCTCAGAGTCACCTTTCAGCTGGCCTAATAGGCTTTTGAGCTCCCAGCAGTGTCTACCCAAGAGATTTGCAAGTACAAAGAAGTAAAGAGGTGTTTTTTTCCCCAAAACATTTCACCACAAGGACTCCCAGGCCCCAAGGTTTTGATGCAGCACATATCGATTTTGTGGCTGCTGCTTCTCTCTCTTGCAACAGGTACAGGCAAATCCCTTCCTTTCCCTCACATCTATGATCAAGAAACACACAAGTGTGTAACTGAACACACTCATCTGGCAATGCAGTAAATTACCAAATTCATCCTACGGATGGGTGGGCTTTTCTTCTTATTTTAGCTCAGTAACTGTTCTTAGTCCTACAGCCCCTACTCCAGTAGCACATGGACTAATGCTACAGCAAAATGGAAAAACTACTTAAAGCTGCTGCACTGTCTAGAGGAAAGTTCCCGCTCTGTCGAATGAGCAGGAAGCACATAAGATGTGGCTCTTGTATCCTCCTTGTCAAGATCGTCTTATGAGAAGACAGGCTAGCCAGGCACAGCATACACCTCCAGGGTGGGTACAGAAGTTGTAAAGAGCATTGCTTTTCCTTTCAGCTTCACCAAGCAAGGCATTTAAGTACTTTTAGCTCCTCATGCCATTCTTACTAGCAAAGATATGGTCTGAACGGAGGCCTCTGCAAAAGTGGCATTCGACCTGTAGACAGGTGCAAGTAACACAGGGTACCAGGTTTGTGGCAGTCAGCAAAGACGACTTTCAGCTCTGTGCTGTGCCCGTCCCCCATTTGAGGAACGCAGCCCCGGGGAGGGCACACCTGCACACCCGCCTCGCCCCCTCCACGCAGGCGCTGCGCCGCAGGACGCGGAGGGCAGCAGGGGCCTCCTGCCGCTGCGGCGCCCGGGCTCCGCTGTGCCATGTTCACCGCTGCTCATATTCAGACTATTCACCAGAACAAGTCATAAAACTGTGCTTCGCGGTGGTTCCACACACAGCGCTGAATCACTGAAGTTAATACACTCACATGATAGCAAGGAAATTTTAGCATGCCCTCCCAAGCAGCCAACATAGAACTTTTACTATATTTCTGTAAAATTCAGTAACCAATTCCTTTAAAAATCTTTAAAATATGCTTTGCTGATTTTCACTCTCCAAAATCCTTAAGTTAAAAAACTAATCCAAGGCTTTTGAGCATCAACTACCATAAATCCTCAGCATTCAGTTAAAGGCAGGAAGCAGCTTACTTCCTACTCCAGACAAGTTTTACAGAAAAAAACAACCCAAGAAAGCCCTTCACAGCATGCAAGAACAGTAGCACTGTAAGCTTGTTTCAGAACAAACCCCCTAAAACCTGGATTTGATGAGCTGAAATGAACTCTGGCATCAATGCAGGAGTAACTTTTTTCCCCCGTGTTCAAAACACATTCTGCCACTCAGCTCCGTCCCTCCGAGCAGCATCAGTTCTGAACTACAATCCTGTACTTTGGCTGAAAGGAAAGCTAAAATAACTGAGGCTTAATTAGGTAGATAATATATCTGTCAAAATGATAGACAGTAATTAAAAAAAAAAAAATCATTAAAACTTAACGAACTCTAACTTTAAAAGGTATTGTTCCAAGATTTCACAACCTATTACACTGCTTGAGGCATGCAGCTCTCAAATTCCTTTGGTTAATTATCTGAGAGTACTAGGACTCACTTGCAGACAAAGGGACACACACACAAAAAAAATCATACCTGAATAGATTTTTTCACTTTCTTTGCTCAAGCCATATGAACATAACATATATCAAGCTAATGGTCTGGAAAAGAAGCAATGCAAAACTCTTGGCTAGTACACGTTAATGCACTAAAAATAAGTCAACATATCCTTTCCTTTAGTGTCATTTGTACACATTTTATCTTATTTTATTAGAACAGATTTAAACATTTAAGTCTGCTAACCCCCATCTACAAGTCACTAACATGACCAAAAATATCCTATAATCCCATTAAAGTACATAAAATATCTCATTATTTTAAAATACATTAACTCTTCTTAACCGAAGAAGGATCTGTGCATATTACAATTTAATTTCTAAAATAAAAAAATGTCAAGCTTTATCTTGCATTCAGAGAAGTACATTGCTAACCAAACTCCCCAGAAAAATTTTATCTAACATTTCTGCTCAATTACAACACTGAAAGTTGTGGTGGGGTATAAATATGGAACAGTGAGAGGTAAATACAAAGAAATAAGTTGGATCAGTGTGGAAGCAAATAAGAGACCATTCATTATGTGCTCAAATGAGGAACCTCTGAGACCAAACGACATTTCCCCTCCTCCACAAAGAGACATGTCAACTCAGCAAATAACTGACAAATTAGGTCTACTGGCTTAAACATAACCTCCTCTTGTGGCTAAAAAGTAGAGTGTTGAAAAGCAAATGTGAGCAATGTTTGCTGCTATTCTGACTGGACCTTACTTTCAGATACGGATGTAAAAACACGGTGGGGTTGCTAACGCTACACATACACCAGTACGGATCAACTGGCTCCACAGTATGAAAAACAGCTTCCATCTCAAATCAACAGAAACTTTTCAGTCAGAATTTTACCAAGAGAAAGCAAAAATAATACAAAGAACAGAGGCCCTTTAACATGAGCTATGCAGCCTGTTTGGTATCTCCTTTCAGAGGGCACTTTCTTTTCCCATGTTTCAATACCTATTTGCTTTTCTTTTCCAGGTATTCCTGGCACTATCCTCCATGGGGAATGAAGTATCATAGATGTTTCACATTTTTCTGATATAGAAGTGGGTCTCTCAGAAGATGAAAAATGAAAAATAATGTCAAGGAGGCCTTCATGCCCAGCAGAGCACAGCAGACAAGGCTATTCTGGTTCATACTATTCAAATAAGGTCTGTGATATTAACAGAGCAGATGTAAAAAAGTCTATTCACTTTGTACAAAATTCTGTGGAAGCACAGGTTACTAGGCAAGAGACATGAAAGCAATCATATCCCCTTCCACGGTCATCATCAATTCCTTTTTTGCATCCCAGCAGAACACCACTTACTTTGAAGTCAAATATTTGTTTCCTCCCTTCCACAATAGAACTGTGTTCATTTTTAAATTGCATTAGCATTTAGTAGTATAATAAAGGTCAACTCAAAACACAGTGTAATGTATAAACATGTAAATCCCAAGGACAACCTGCTGCATAAGCTGAAAACTGTCTTATTTTTTGCAGCAATCAAGGAGAGGAGTAGCGAAATGGGAAGAACTGATGCAAGTCATGACTAAAAATCTTTCTAACCATCATCATCAACTTGTAGAGATCATGGATCAATTAAAACCCCGCACAAGGAGCTTTCATCCTAGTTGTATCAGTTTTGATTTTATTTCTGAATGGCCAAGGTTCAATTCCCAGTATTTCATTCGCTGTAGTAGTTTCTGATACTAGAATGCAGAACAAGTAAGCAAACATAGTCACAAAAAAATCTTTTTCTGCAAGAAATGCCACCACAAGAATCACCACTGGACAGCTTCAGACTCTCACCTCCTCAGTCTAAAAAAAAATCACCTCATTTTCAAATGCACAGAAAGCCACACAAGGTTTGAACCCTCTTTGTCCTAACTAGGAGGATTAGAAATGCCACATGTTGATACAGTTGAAGTCTAGAGGACAAGCAAAAAATAACTGTACAAATCATCTTTCTTCAAGAAGCCAGGCTTAAAAAGCAAAGACAGCAAATATATTTGGCTTATTTAAAACAAGTCAACGTGAACACTAGATTACAACACACAGAGTACACAGCTTGCAGTGTACGTACCTGTGAGTTTCACCATTAAGGATGGCCCAGAAACATAGCTAACCACATACCACAGCTTTCAGGCAATAAAGCATTCCCAAGGCTGCAGTCACATGTCCAGAAATAAGAAAGGGGAAGTGTTTGGAAACTTTTTTATAAAACAGAAAACATCTGGTTAAACAATACCAAGGCACACAAGTGAGTCTGTAACAACTAAGAAGTCAGTTGTAAGGAAAGCTCATGACAGACTAGAAATAGTTCTCCTCTTACGGCTACAGTTCTCTCCATCTTTCTTCCCTTTATTTTATCCTTCTCATGGAAGGGGTAATGCCTGTAAGAGCTGAAGGAAAGACACAGTTGGATGTCTGCATCTCATATGATCTAGTGGAACAGGCCAGCTGCGGGGAAGGGAAGGAGCTCCCACCCGGCCCCCCGCTTTCCGGGCACATTAGCAGTATAGCTCCTTGGTAAAGCTCTGCCCCTACACCAGGGGCAATTCCGCTGTTAGCCAAGAATTGTATTAATTCTGAAAGCTGGCCATCAGGATTAATTTTAACTAGAGCAGACAAAATACAGCATTTTCCTCCAGTCCATGTGTATCTTTTTGAAAAACCACATTTACCCAGTTCACAGAAGTGTTCTACTTTGTGCATACCAAGGCTTCTCACTTGAAAGGGGAGGGAGCCTTCAGATTTGATACCATTTTGCATTTTCCTGGGATATGAGCACCTTTGCAAAACAGACATTCACGGATCTCTGCTCCTTTCCAACTCTCCTACCTGCTGTCAGCTGCCCACCAGTAGCCAGCAGAAGCAACACTGGAGCCCAAGGCCATTACCAGCTGAGTCCCAGTGCCCTGCACAGCCACCAGCTCCCGTCTCTCTGTGACTTCTCCCCATAACAGAAGGATCCTCTCAAGCTTGAGGTCGCATCCCCAAAGTGCACACCCCAACCAAAGCCCTTCCCCATGCTGGATTTTACTAACCTTATTTCCCTCAAGTGCAGGGCTGCCATCTCTCTTTCCACAGCAGGTGAGGAACATGGGCCAGACTCTGCCTCTGGCTTTCTGTCCAGCCTCTGCTAAACAAGCAACTTCTGGCCCTTTTGTCACCTCTCTACTGCTTTTAAATTCCCTCTTTGTAACTGCTTTCCTCACTTTGCTCCTTCTAAAGCTTTCCTCAGCCTGCATCTCTGAAACCTTTCCAGAGCAGCCTGTTTTCCCTTCTCTGGTTGAGCTGCAGCTGTTGCCAATTTGCTGCCTGTTCAACACCTGGGCAGGGAATCAAGACTTAACATTTTGCAGATGGGGGTAACAGCCCCACCACTATTAGCTGTCTAATATGAAAGACCTAGCACAGCAGCACTAGTCCAAAAGTACACAATATGGGCAAAAAGGAAGGACAGCAGCCTCAATCTTTAGTCAGTGCAGCACAAAGGTGAAACTGCACGCAAGCAGGAGAGTTTTCCAGATATGAAATTGTTCAAATGAGTGCAGAAACTACTTACCTCATTTAAAAAAAAAAAAAAAAGGAAAATCAGACCCCCAAGCAGGTCTCAAAGAGCAGCTTCTCCAAGGAGGAGGAAAAGGCATGCTCATGGCCACATGAAGTTGTATCAACACATACACTGGAAACCTAAGACATTCTCTCTATTTAATCTTCCCATCCACAAGATGGGATGCAAAAATCTTCAAGGGATCACCCTTCCAACCTGAAAGTATGAGGCAAGTTTCCTAGTTACTTATAAAGGGGAAACAAAACCTCTGAAACCCAAAAGCCTATGAGGTGGAAGGGAGGGAGGAGGGGAAACAGCTGGATCCCACACAAAGGACTCCAAGCCAGAAACTGCAGTAAATTCTGTGTCGCAATATTCTCAGCCAGCGATAAGAGCAACAGACAGAAAGGGAAGGAAAGCTTGCTCCCTGGCTGGGAAGCTATAGTCACGTGAGAGGTTGACATTGCTCTCACCAAAACATAAACACCACAGAACAGTGATGCTTCCATCACCCTCTCCTCTGTTCTTCACTTTGCAAAAATCCCCTCACTTTACACATGATGTGCAAGCCATTTTGTAATTCAATGAAAGGATGCAATATAAAGTGGTGAAGACTAAATATATAATCATGCTTTATTATGAACTCAAGAGGCCTGAAAAGTAAATGGAAAGAAAAATATCTTTGCTAGGTACCAGTATCATTTTTCGAAATACTGAAAAGCGTTATTTTCAGGTAGAAATTCTCAGCACTAAGACAGCAACTATAAGTTTGTACAAAAAAATGCTTTGCAAATCTGGAGTTTAGATTTAACTTTAAAAAACCCAGACATAAAAACTTAAAAGGCAGGTATGGAAGGTCACACAGAGAAGAAGTAAAACTGACTGAAATTGTAACTTTGCGCCTTTACTTTTGGAATTTTGTGTAAAAGGGTAAATGAACAAATGTGGAATTCTCCAGAAGCACAGAGAACCTGAGGAGGATGAATGCAAACCAGAAAGGAGGGCGTTCCACAGACAGCATTCCTCCACCGGCTGATTACATTACCTGTGTGGTCTAAGGCAAAAGGTCAAGAGTGAATACAGGCATTGTATATGATAAGAACAGAGCAGCCTTTCTTTGTCAGGCTCTATAAGCTTTCTTTAAACAGTATTGCACAATTTAAATGTTGCCATAATCAAGGGGATGCAGACACAGACCCACCCTAAGAATTTTAAAAATAATCCAAGTAGAAGAGCAACACAGGTTAACCCTGGACATTAAGGATGGGAAGGAAAGCAAACAGCAGCAGCTATGAAATATGGAAAACTTCTTTTGGGCTCAGAGCCAACTCTGCAGCTCATCTGCCAACAAATGGACACGTTGCCGTTACCCAGCATCAGCTACAGAAGGCAGCATGAATCTGGGGGCTTGGTTGGTGGAGGGGGAGCAAGTGAGCAATGCTGATGTCCCAGAGCTGGCAGGTCTGAAGCTTTTAACCATGCCAACAAATAAGGAGATGTGAAATATCTACCTTCAGGTAAGCCAGGCTGCGCAGTGGGGAACACAATGACAAACCAGGGATGTGGATTTGTGTCCCAGTTTTGACATTTATTAGTGGCTCTGACATTCTACCAAAGCCAAATCTGGCACCGTTAAGAAAGGAGCTATCTTAGGTCCTCCTCCTTATAACCAGGATCCCTGTCTCCCAGAACTGACAGAAAAAACAGGAAAGCAAGCAAGAATACTGTCCCATTTCTCATGGGAATAGAGCATGCCAGGTAGGGCCCTGTCATCACCAGTCTGGCAAAATCAGAAACACTGTACAGATTGAAAGTCTCCTGCTCAACGGTGAGAGATAAGGCAAAACCAAGCAGTTTATTTTGATAGGGGAGTTATCTGTACTTTATGGTTTGGCACAACAGCTTGAAGTCCAACAATTATGTCACAGTGGCATGTAAATCAGACTGTTTTGATCCCTCACTGTTAACAATTTGCAAGTATTTATTAATCAGTGTTCCAGCACTGAACTGCAAACCACTGGGATTTCTGTATATAGTTTTGCAAGAGATTATTTATGCCTACAGTTCTGATCTTTCTGCTTCTTCCCTCGCCCCTCCCCAAGGGGAGAATAGCAGAGATACCAAAATCTTGCTTTAGGGTTAAAATACCTATTTGAGCGTTGCCCATACTTGTTCATGAACTTCAAGTATAGAGATCTCTCTGGTATTATTCCTTCAACCATCTCAAGCAAGAGTGTTCAGGTGGTGGCTGCTTTTGATCAGACACAGACATCATCAGAAAAGTTCATACTTCTCCTTTTCATCAGGAGGGTGACATGAGACTGAAGACTCATCTTGCAAGTCACGGTAACACAGAGCAGAGGGAAGAATTTTTTTTCAGAATCACACTGATGTACTACTGTGCAAAATTTTAATTCCATAAGCAAGTGCAGTGATTAAAGATCACATACATGCACTACTCATGAGTGAAGTGAGAACCTCAACAGCTCCAAATGCTGGTACTGGAGCTAGTCTCCCCAGCACCAGTCAGTCCTCACAAAAAGCAAAATAGGCTGTTTACTGGGGTGCAAGCAGCAGGTCCCATTTAATCCAGGCTGTTTAAATGACAGACACACACAGCCATCAATATCTAAAGTATCCTGTGGGAATCTCCGCATATGTACCCTGGAAGACAAAGAAAAGCGCCCAAGGCCTTACATTATTAAAGGAGGGGAATAAAATTTTAATATTAAATAATTATTTTATCTTAAATCTCTAGAGAGTAGCAAACATTAACATAGTTCAACTGGGACATTAAGCAAACTGGTGTTAAACAGCTTAAGTTTTTGTTTCTTACCTCCTCAGGTACAATGATTAAAGGGTATTTGTCCTCTGATAAGAAGTTAAAAATAACCCACACTTTAAATGCATCTTCATCACTGATCAGCAAAGGACTTCTAGAGAGGTTCTTTTTAGCACAGAGAGTCCAGCACATCCTGTTGAATTCAACTTTGTCAAAGTTTCCTTGAACCTAAAGTGAAGAAATTGAACAAAAAAAATTAATATGCACAAATGACACAGAATAACAGACAGACAAAGTTTAACAGGCTAAGTCACACAAAAAGCACAGAGAAAATTCTAGTTTGCAAGAAATGCCAAGGCCCCAAAAGAACACCATAGCAACCTAGACTGATTTCCTGCATGGGGTCAACTAAGGAATTTCTTCCAGCAAAATCTACATCCAACCTCCAATTTCTGGTGAAGTAAATAACACCCTGACTTCATGTGAGGAGGCTACACTGCATTCTGTGTTTCCTCTAGCACATCAGCTTCAGCTTCCAAACCATCTTCATAACTGTCTTAGTTCCAACTGCCTGCCCTTCTATTGCACTGCGTTACTGAGATTTTATATAGCAAATTTGGAAGCCAATATAGCCAAAACTACATGTGGATATGATAAAAGCGATATTGGAACAACAGCTGGGAAAGACCTTTAATATGTTTTTTCTCCTTCATGTTACTCAAATGTAACTCTTGTAGGATATTCATAAACACGTAATCATTTTTTTCTCGAATGCTAATCCGCTTAAAACCTTTCTTTTTCTCAGATTTGCAAATCTTCACTTTACTGATAAAAAAATTCCTCTTGTTTTCATTATCCTTTATCATACCTAGCAACTGTACATACCCATCTGTGAATTATTTACATATGCAAAAGCTTTCATTTCCTCTATTTTCTTTTTAAACCCTCACTTATGTTAGAGATTAAATCTATCTATCTCCCTACAGCTTAGCAATGCTATTTCTTTGCCAACATGTAACTGATAAAGGCATGTTCTGCACCGCAATGGAAGTCCGTAGAGATTTCAGAAGGCAAGTCTAAGAAACAGGTTCTTGTACCTCTGGTGGTAACACCACCAGTAATGTTCAGCGACGTTTTCTTAATGATAGCCCAAACCATGCATCTTCAAGGACACCACTGCAAACTGTATGATTTCCTATCCAGTCTGGTAAGTGGTCAAATACAGTGGAGGGTGAGCCACAGTGGCTAAGTCAAAGATAGACTAAGGAAGTGAACTGGTGTGGGTGGAGGAAAAAAATTAAAAAAAAAAAAGCAGCACTTTACAGTACAGTTTCCAGGACTAAAAGTGAGACTATGAAAGAAAGCCATAGAGTTTGCATGCTTGCAGAGCAGGCCACCAATGTAAGTGACGATGCAAGGCTACAGCTGTCCTTTGAAGCAGATGGAAGCTGTAGGAGCTATCGCTGCTATAGCCACAAGCTCAGCATCCTGGTCGTTCGCACAAGAAACATGGGTCTTAAATGAAACACCAGCTAAGCGAACAAACACCCTTTGGAAGAAGGGCTAGAAGCCAGGTTTCCTTCTTCCTTCAATTCGCCAGCGCCTCATCCCTTGGCTACTTTTGCCTGTGTTTTTTCCTGTCTGTGCTCCCTGCCCAGTGAAGCTTGACTTCTTGTCTAAGCCAGCTTCACCCACCCAGATGATGAGCAATTCCACCTTGGAAATGTCCTAACGGTTATGCTACTCCCCAGGAAGATGCCGCCAGGGTAGGAAATCTCCTTTCCTATAGCCACTGCCTGGCAAGTGCTCTAAGCACGACAAACAAGGTGGGTTGCTCTACAAGCAGCTCGTGTTTTAAAGCACAGCAGCAATCAACGACCACAGGGAGAGGGGTGGAAGAAGGCACGGGCCCTGCCCGGGGTAAAGGAAAATTTTCATGGCTTCTGCTCACGTAGCAAAGTTGGACTGCGTGCGCCTCAGAAACTTGTGTCAAAACCCAAGTCACCTACAGCATGTTACTGCCACCAGGGTTAGGCAGCAGCCAAGCAGGAGGTTTCAGGGCCATTTTGCCGCAGGGGACTAGGTTGTGCTGTGCCAGCAGTCCCACTTTAGACATAAAAGTCCTTTTTGCAGAATCCAGACTTGATTCTGAAATGGACTTCATGGGGCCCACATGTCATCCAGAGCAGAGACACTGTTTAGGAATTATTCAGGAACAATAATCAGATGAGCACATAGGCTCCAGCTTTCCAAAATAACTCTGATTCACATCTTTGGGGTTTTTTTTCTAAATTATCAGTCTGGCTGTTAAATAAAGGATATAATCACAAAATTGCTTTTCTGGGGATATTGGGAGTTGGGGATGGAACTAAATAGTTCTCTTTAATGAAGAATAAAAATTTCCCTCAGCAATTTCATGTAGCAATGCCAACTATTCCTGGTACCTATGTTCTACAAGTACATTTGCATGGTGTGGGAGGGGAAGGAAGGTGAAAATCCTGCTAAATCCAAATTGCTTTAGAGCTAACTCCATGCTACAAAAGTCTTGGTTGTGCTACTTCGGCTTCCTTGCCTGGCAACACTCCACTGTAGGTTGCTACCTAATAATTACTCTGAATGAATAATCTCTCTGGATTTATGACAGATCATTTCTAAGCATAGTTTCAAAAATTAAAAATATTTTAATAGTTTCTAAAGTTATAGTTGAACTTACTTGCAAAAGTACTTCTAACTTAGTTTAACCATAAAAGTAGAAACTTTTCAAACAGGAGGAACTGATGGTAAAAAAACCAGTCATAAACCCATATACACATTGCTTTTTCATGACATGAACAAAACACATATTTATAAAATAGATTGGGTCAGGCTACCCTGGTATTTAAATCTAAAGAGAATTCCCCAAAACTTCTTTAATTACAGTGAGACTCTACTATGAATCCTACACTGAAATCATCTTGAAGTGAAACTAAACCAAGAAAATTATGACACTCTGCTGAGAAACCAGTATTTCAATTCTACTTGGCCAGAATACTCATCCTGCTTGCAACCTGTGTGAATATCACACAATTCCATTGCTTAATTAATTAATAAATCCTTGTACAAGAGATTTTTCCTGTGCACTACTACATGCTTTTAACTGTATTTCATAATTTATACAAATTATTTGAAGTCACCATTTCATTTGGAAACTTCTACACTACTCCACACTATTAACTCTACAGCAACTATTACTTTTATTTGTGAATCTGTCCAAATGATGAAACATGCAAATGAACTGACCCCTCCAACCTTAAAACCACTTAAAACTCACAGAGGTAAAAACATGTTCTATGAAAGACACCTACCTTCCCTTTCTAAGAAGTTTCACAAAATAATCAAAAGAAAAATGCAGCAAAACCCATAGAATTTTCTAGATCTTTTATTTCCACTAATATGCAAAATATAATTTAACATCACCACTATCTTACCAATAACTCTAAAAAAAAAGGAAATACAGAAATTATTTGGTTGAAGTACCAGTGAACAGATCAGTTTCAAAAATATAACAAGCATTGGTAGTGTAACCAACATTCACTAAGTTGTCTGGAAGATGAGATAACCTATGGTTTAGAACAATGTCCTTCTTTGTCTCCCCCCATTATGACTCTTTCCTGCTATAAATAAGGCATGTTGTAAAATACCGCCATCACCATCATTGAAAAGCAAATATTTTCAATTGGTATTAAAAGACATACATTGTAAATAATGGAACATGCTAAAATATGGTTATGAAACCAAGTAAAACAAATCATGAAGACATTATATTGGCAAGTGACAGCTCACTCCCAAAAGGGACACTTGCAGAACAAGAATAAATTTTGTTTCAGATGCAAGAAAATCCTAGATACATCTATCTGCTAAGTAACATGCAGCACAATACCAGAAATCATCAACTAGGCAATACTAATTATTCAAACTGATTATCCAAATTCCCTATTTGGATAAAGGAAATTAGTTGCAACCAATTTGCCTCATTAAACTACCAGCTTGTGCCTTTCTTGATGATTCCTTGGTTCTATATAAAGAGGCTTTATTGCAGGGTACCACAGGGAAAGCCAGCACTAAAAAGTATAAACAGCTGCAACTGCATTTAAGAGTACAACAGAAGTTATTTCAAAAGGTTACAAAGTCCTCTCAACAAAATTATAAGTCACAGTAACATAACTGTTTTAAAAGAAATCTAAGGATTCATTCTTTAAATATTTTACTGATGTTTTAAAGCAAAGTATCTTGAGATCAAAAAAACCTATCTTGAGCAGGTTGCTCTTGCTCAAATCAATTAATTCACCAGAAGATGTATGACTGGAAACTGAGAGATCTTCCTCTGTATTTCGGGGTATAAAGCACCAGTCCTTCTTTAGGAACTTTACTTACTAGCATAAATTAATAGCATTTGTTCTACAATCACCCCATCTAAAAGAACAGATTACGCCTTGGAAGAATGAAAAAAAGAAGGGGCTTCTTGTTTGCTTTTTTTGCTTGTTTGTTTTAAACAAAGGAGACGTGCTATGAACCAGTGACTTCATCCCACTGCATGTTGTCTTTTGGCACTGATGTAAAGTCAACTCTAAAAGATGAGATGTCACAACCAAGATTTTTCCAGTCCACAAAGATAACCTTCTGTCTAAAAAATTTCACTAATTTTTAATAGTACATATCCAAACCATTTACAAGCATTTAGTCAGGATTAAATAACATGAAGTTACCAATAATTTAATCCTGTTCCTTAACAATTTAATCTTTTAAGATGAACTAATGGTATGGGTGTATCAGGCAACTATTGGAAGCCAGATCAGTGTATGCATAAAACAAAACAAGAAACTACAGGCAGTCATGCTCTTTCCTTTCAGGAGAAAGCAAGGCAGCTTCTTTGTTTTTACCATGGGACAACAAGGTGCCCCAAGGTACCTAAACACTGTAAATTCACACCAACTTGCTTACATAGCCAGGTCTTTCATTTTCAAAGTGTAATTTAAATGCAATTGCTCCTCATTTCTGTAACTATTCTTCCTATAAACACCCTTTAACAATAAAGCACGTTTATATTTGAAAAAGCCTTCGAACTCTCCCCCCCCCCCCCCCTTTATGGCCTGCTACTGCCTACAAATAGTATTAACAAAACCTGCTGTGGTTCAGACTCTACTACAGTAATCCTCTGGTCAAAATAAACTAAGGCCTTTTCTTTTTCCCCAGAATTTGTATACAAACTGCTTGGTCTCAGCTGAATCTTAAAGGAGCTCAGACAGCCAACATGAAGCAGAAATGAGATCACAAACTTCTTAGGGACAAAGCAAGATTCTTCAGCATCAAACAACCAAGACATTAAGCAGGTACCTTTATGCATATTAACAGCCAACAAATCCCACACATAAAATAGGACACTATTACTGAGTATGAGAGCAACACAGACTAGAGAAGCAGAGGAGCTGCTAAGTCTTAGCTAGATATAAGCAGCTTCTACTGCTTCCAAGCTGCCAGGCTGCATTATATATATATGTGTATATATATATAAAAAAAAAACATTTTCCACCAGTATTAAATGTAGATTAAAGCAGCAGCAAAAAATCACCAAATCAGGCTAAGGAGTTTGCATAATCTGCAATTGCTGCATCGGACTTTTTAGCAGCATGTCAGTTCAGGACTTCTTAACTTTATAAAAGGAAGCAAGCATCTATGTATCTCTGCAGCCACAACATCAAAGTTTGAGAGTTTCTGGGGCCAGCCCCCAAGCATATGAGAAATCAGTGGTATTGAAGCTCATATGTTTGCACAATCACATGGGCTAGTTATTACTGTCTAGAGCAGTATCTCAACCGAAGTTGTCAGAAAAAAAGCAGGAAGATAGTTTTTTTTTTACTTTGAAGCCCAGTGACTACCTATCTTAGAACAAGATGGAGAGGAGAGTAGGGGAAACCCTGCTGGCTTTCCAGAGCTTCCCCCCAAAACAAGGCACAACAGAAGACTGAAGAGTGCTCAGACACAAAAGGAAAGAACTTGCAAGATGAAACTTAACAACATTCCCTAATGTCACTCACAGTAACTATTTGAAGGGATCTATTTATTAAAATACCTTGTGAATAGACAGTAAAGATATTTTTGCCCTTCTTGTTTGCAAAGGAGTCTATGACAATATTCTGTTATAGCCATAGTATAAAGTGGGACAACCTGTAGCTCCAAGACACTTTCAAATAAATTCAAGCTGAGGTGCTTTATTAATACGAACATAGTTCTACATTAACACAGCTTAGACAATGACCAGATGTAACAGGAAATAGAAACCAAGGAGAGAAAAAAGAAGTAGAGAACAGTACACCCTTCCATTTTAAGATGCGGGCTCTCCAGAGCACCCGCCCCATCGCGACCCCACACAGGCACACTCACAACCAGAGCGTCTTCACACCAGCATGCTTCCTGCAAGCAGAAGTCTACTGTAAAGACACTCTAATACAAAACCCAATAAAGGGAAAAACAGAACACAAGAATTCAAAACTTACCTTTTCCAAGATGAATTTGTTTAGATAAGGCATGTAACCCTGATTGGAAACTGGTCCTTCATCATCGTCCCTAAAGTGCTCTTCCAAGGCCACTGGATCGTGGGGAACATTTAACACTGTGCACAAGTTGTGAGAAAGGACCTAAGGACATAAGAGAAATCAGTGACATTGCTGTCGGCCTTAACCACGCTGTATTCCCTCCGCAGCAGACCAAATTTGTGATTTGCAAAACTACGTGCAAAGTGACACTTTCATGTCAGCACAAGTTCTGCCCCGCGGATTTTTGTCAAAAACCAAAAAGTAACTAAAAAAATTGACTCCGAGGATTCAATGACTTCAGACAGCTGCACGTTTACAGAAGCAATGTGATCATGGATAGGTCCGTTCCTACAGAAGGGCAAACACAGCTACAGAAGCTACCCTTTGTACACATATACTTATGCATTTGAAAACCAGGAGGGGCATGCAGAAACACAGATTGAAATTAGATAGCTATGGAAAACAACCACAAACACCCAGCCTTCGAAATTAGAAATATTTACTATCTAGTGAAAACGAGTAACAAAGAAAACAACTCAATATGTACCCTTAGTTTACAAAGAAATGACCACTCAAAGCATTAACTATGGATTTCTCCCATCTGCTTGCTTTTGGGTTGCTTCTCAACATTCACCCCATATTTCATTTGGCAAAGGAAAAGCAATGTTACAGAAAGGGGAAGGGTTTAGGTGTGCTTCTCAAATTTTTATTTTAAAAAGGTATTTGCATGCATTATGTCAAGAGCTTAACACCCACCAGCACTCATGTCTGTTCTTGAGAAATGACCTTCAAGAAGAGGCTACATGCTTCATCAGTTTTAAGGAAGTACTGAATTATCAAAAACTAACTGGTAGCCAATGCATCTCAACTTCTTCAACTTAGGCTGAGCTTTGCAAGCACAAACCAACGCCTCAGAGCCTAGCAGCGGCTCCTGTGCCACCAGTACTTTCCTAAGAAAGGTGAAGCACCCTCCCTTTCGTTGTTCACACTGTCTCGAGTCAGGTCAGTCCCGTAACACGCTGCCCACTGGGTCTTAAACACGCTGTCACTTGGGAGCCCTCTCCCCTTGGCATGATGCAGAGTTAAGCCTCTGAAGACCATATACTGGCTACAGGAACTGGGCTAAGGACTTAACTTCACATGTCAGGAATGGTCTGCATTGAAAAAATGTAACTAAGAACCAAAGGCAAAAAATACAGGTAAAACAAAATTAGGCAGAAGTAAAACAGATTGCATCTTTTGAAAAGGCATGCTGCTTGTGGTATTTTTTTTTTAAATCAACAACTAGATGGCACAGACTGCAGCTGAATTTTGGTGTATGTTTTACTTTTTCACTGTGCAGCATAAAATTAAAAAAAAAAATCAGACCCATATGATGCAAAGAGAAAGCAGTAAAAAAATGTGCAGAAAATTTATAAGCGGGTCTATTTAGGTGAGTAGACATGAAGCGGTCAAGATGGGGTAGCTGGAAAACAAGAAGTGAAAGTCTGAAGTCGTCAAAGCCTAGGAAATCAAACCCATGCCACACACTTAAAATGTCTGGGCTTCCCCCACTCAAAAAAACAATGTACATTTGCTGTTCTTATGTACGACAAGGAGACATACAGAGTCTAAGAGATAGTTCACATAAAATCCTACAAAGCCCAAGATGCAAGTTCAGTTCAGAGGAGAATTCCTCTCTATGTACCTCCAAAGTTACACTTTCTTTTAGAAAAGCACACATTTCCATGAGAAATACATATTTTCATTGCCATATGCTAACATTTGGGCCCCTCGCTACAAGAAAGACACTGAGGTGCTGGAGTGTGTTCAGAGAAGGGCAACCAAGTTGGTGAGGGGCCTGGAGCACAAGTCTTACGAGGAGCGGCTGAGGGAGCTGGGGCTGTTTAGTCTAGAAAAGAGGAGGCTGAGGGGAGACCTTATCGCTCTCTGTAACTGCCTGAAGGGGGGTTGTAGCGAGGTGGGTGCTGGTCTCTTCTGTCAGGTGGCCGGAGATAGGACGAGAGGAAATGGCCTCAACTTGTGGCAAGGAAAAATTTCTTTACTGAGAGGGTTGTCACACACTGGAATAGGCTGCCCAGGGAAGTGGTTGAGTCACCATCCCTGGAGGGATTCAAAAAGTGAGTAGATGGGGTACTCCAGAACATGGTTTAGTGGGCATGGTTGATGGTTGGACTTGATGATCTTGAAGGTCTTTTCCAACCTAAATGAATCTATGATTAAGCCACTGGAACTAACCAGGTGCAGAAGCTTAAAAACAGTAGCATTAACCATATCACAACAAAAGCTGTATTTCCCAAAGTAGCAAAATAGTATTTAGAAGTTACCACATTTCACACTACCCTCCATCAACAGTGTATCTCCCTTCAATCTATCCTTATTTTTAACCATCACATCGAATCAAGTATTTGAGTCCATGTGATTTACATACGGGGAGGGGAAACATACTATCATGCGTGTTTCCCCTTCTATTTAAGGCTTATGTTGTTATTTATAGAAGACTGCGGGATTCTTGAAGATGAGCTCAGTTTTCCTCCAACCAGACTGTAGTTGCTAATACTATAACTAAAAAAAATACTCAGCTAATAAAAATATTCTAAAAGCATAACTGATTTAAGCTTATTACCAAAAGAACTTAAAAATCTCAACAAAAGACTTTCTCATCGTGCCCTTTCTACATGTTTCTCTTCTCCCTTTTTTGGCCTTCTTGCTGTGCTTGGGTTGTCAGAAACCTAGGTGGTTTTCCACATCAAGCAACTAATTTACCAGGAAAGAATTCCACTTTCAATCATTTTGTAAGATCTGCCTTATCTGCGATCTCTCCTGTGCCCAGTGCTCTCTTTTCATAACTCAGGAAATTTCTCAGCACCTGCCAAAGCCTGCCATTCTCTAACACGGCCAAGTGCCAGCTGAATTCTTCAGTTGCAGGGTAAGCCTGAAAAATTCTGCACCGAGGTCTCGTTTTGTTTTGTTCTCTCAAAACACATTATCTGGACCATGATATACTCTATTTTAATGATCAATTAAAAAAAAAAATCTAGCAGAGTACTAGGTTAATTGGGGTATGAAAAATCGCTTTGCCTTGCAGAAGCTCTGTCAACCACGAGGAAGTTTTGCACCAGTAAGGATTAGTCCCCCTGTGCCCACAGGGTTGCTAAGCAGCTTTTTCTTTCACCACTTAATATGCTCTGGATGCCATGTTTAACAATCTACCGTCATGCCAGAGCCAACTCCTACCTCAGCCCAGAGAGTGATCTCTGCGCTGCAGCAAAGGGGTACAGCAGTGGTCCCCAAACTGTAGTCCGTGAGACAGTACAAGCGGTCTGCAAGGGGTCCACAAAACCAGTGCACTCTTGGCACAATTCTTCCATTTTCAATGAAAAGTTTTTTAAGAAAGACGCCTAGTGTTGCCCAGGGAATACTGAAGGTCTGCTCTAAATATAAATAACCATATGAAAGAAGCAAGCTGAACACCAAAGGTCATTACAGACTTTGGATTTACTTTATTTATGGCCAGTCTCATGCTGCTTTACCTGGAGTGCAGATCTCCAGCCGAGCTCTACTCCACCACAGCTGCTCCCCTCCGAGCTCCCATTTTCCAAAACACTGATCTTCCAAAACTTTAAGCACATGTTGAATTGTTACCATCTGAGTAGCTCCATTTAACCTAGTCCATAAAAGTGATCTGCGTTTCTAAAGGGGAAAGGAAGATCTGCTAGACTACTTATTGCTCAGCAACAAAAATTTGGCCCAGATGATAGTAGGAGCATTAACAGGGCACTAATCCTACAGCGGCTATTGTCAATTTCTTCAGTACTTTTTTCTTTTTCTTTTCCATCTTTCAGGAGGGTCTTCTCCCTCCCCCCCTCTCTTCTTAAGATTTTAAAATGTTGGCATCGCAGATCCTGACAGCTCCATTCAGTGGCTTCATGTGAATTCATTCCAAGACATTCTTGGCTCATCTCTCCCTGACATCCATGTCAGCAGCTAGCCAGCCAAAATAAGGCTACTCACAAGTACATTCCCTTTTCCTTTTTTGACCAGTGTGGAAACCAGCACCGTATATGCCCCTTGTCACAGGCACAAAGTCTTTTCAACAAGGGTACGTCTAAGCATACAGTTTCTTGCATCACAGCATCTCTAAAGTACAGCTTCCTTATCCACTCCAGTAGCGAACGCTCCATTCGGAGTCTCATTATTTAACATCGGGATTAGTGCAGAAACCTCTTTCCCAGTCAGACGAGCGTATTCAAGCCCGGCTGAGGTTCCCGACGCAAGCGCCCTTCACCCACAACACCTCTCCATTCCCTCATTTGCTCCCTTCTCCCTTGGGCACTCACAGACCCCTTGTCACCATTTTCAACAACCTCACCCTTCCACCTGCCTTCATTATCAGCACATCCCTCCGGCCTCCAGTCACATATTGGTGCCAGCCTGCATCTGTCCAGTTGCCAAGGGAATTGCCTTTCTGCCCTGCGGCTCCCAGCCCTTAGGAAGAGCTCCCAGTAAGTATCCTCCATCTACTGCACCTTTCTTCTACATCTTCCTCGAAACCAGGTGACAAAACCTCAAAGACGAAGGTTAAACAGGCTGCTGATCCACTGGCAGCTGCTCCTCTCAAGCACAGCATCATGGCCCCGTCGTTTCCTAATGCCCCCCCTTTCAGTCTACAAGCTGCCTCGGTTTGCCAGCTCTTCTGGAAGAGGGGCATCCCTCCCCTCGCACCTTACAGACACGATTCTTCACGGCTACCCTAATACAAATGCTTCTGAGCTCCATTAATAACATCAGAGTACAACTCTCTCATAGTGAGTCATAATGACTAATTTCCTACCATCCTTCAATGTTGTACAAAGTCAATTGTCCGTCTGGGGTCCTGCCCACTGGTCACAGGCTCTCAACCTTTCCAGTGCCTTGCTACATTGTTTGAGGTCTTCCTCTCCATTCTGACCATCCCTCTTGCCCCTGATTACACCATTCTTTCCCTTCCCACCAGCTACTGACTTCCCATTTAATAAAAAGGCAAAATAAAGATAAAAGGTATAATAATCCTGTAACATCCTAAATACAATTTAAGACCAGTTTAAATTTTTGAAGCCTGACTAGTAACTTTGGTCACCCACGTATTATGGGCCTGAACGAGACTGTATTTTCAAAAGGTACTCAACATCCATGTCCTGCAGATATCACACCAGGAACCCAAGACTTTGAAAATCCACCCCAGAGGTAGCACCCAAAACAAAACAAGAACAGCCAAATAACCCCATTGCCTAAGCAGAGACAAATCACAAAGCAATGTAAGGAAGCACTTCCAGAGAGTGTAAAAACTACTTGGTATATATTCTTTCCAAGATCCAATCATATACACACACTACAAGGAGTATTGTTGGCTGCTAAGTGTAACTCTGTTTAAAACCAGAGTGTTTCAAGATCTGGATGAAAAGCAGATTGAATGTTGCCACATTACAGAAACTTTAAAAATAAGTCAATTTTAAAATTGCAGATTACAAGAAAAATTAAATTGGATTTAAATATAGAAAAACAAGTATTTGCACATAGCTTGTGCTCCAACCACAACAGCAGCTATAACTGCATACACAAAACTTACACTGTAGCCTTGCTGTATCAGTGTTTGAAAGTGCTGAAACACACTAACAAAATAACAGTAGTGTCTATACTTAAAGGCCTAATTTAAGAACAGAATACACAAATGATTCTGCTGTTGTAGAAAAAAGGGTAAGATCTGCAGGCAGCATAACAGTAGAACTTCTGAAGATTACTGACTAGACAAAAAAAATAAAAATCAGTGCATACTGGAAGAAGGTAACATTCAAAATTACAGAGAGGGCTGATTTGACTGTCACTTGTCTCAGCAGCTCAGACCACATACAAAAGATACAAATCAATAAAAGACATCTCATGAAATCCTTACTTTTTCAAGTAAGTCCTAGTTTTTCCTCCAAGTGTTTGCGGTTTCTCCAGACTACAAAACAGATGCAACTCACTCACCTCCATCCCTTTGCTCTAGATGTATTAAAAACAATGTGCGATGCAAACCCTCCACAGTAGGGCTTTAGCACCCTAACACACATTAATTTTTCTCATAGTATTTAATGAAAATTATTTATTTTTATGGAAGGCTCAAAGATCATTTCTAGGTAGAGAAACTAGAAATCGCTCTCTAACAAACAACATGTTACACTTAAGACCTTCTCTGCCAGCATGATGGCAATACCTTATACTGGATTATACAATTCAAAGATCCATTGTCGTTGAGTTTTCTTATTGAGAAGGGAAGAGTTCAGCAAGTTACAGCACTGCATGCTGTTCTCAGAAAACAAATAGATCTTTACTAATTATTTTTTTTATAACAGGACTTTCACTAAATTATTAAACATATTTTTCTAATGCCACAGCTCTCTACTAACCCATTTATCAGCAAGCTTCATCTGTCCGTTTAATAGAGGTGCTGTATCTTCCTCATGGTAATGTGGATGAGAAATACTTTATTGTGAAATAACTTCTTAGTACAACGTAGCCCTAAATCAATCAGACAGGAACTTGTTTGCTGTCCTGCCTACCCTTTCTGTTGCACCAATGTGGGGCTACTGCCATAACATACACCTTTCCTCCCTAGTAGGACTATCAGTTTGACAGCACAGTCATCATTTGCCACAAAAAGCCTACAGAAGAACACTCTCTACCCTTTCTTTTGTTTCCTGAAAACTAATTCTCAGTGGCCACAGGAGAAGGCAGCAACCTCATTTCAGACTTGGTTCTGCATTCACAAATCCCACAGTTGACACTTCCCTCAGGAGACTTTGTATCACAGACAAAACTGCACAGATCCACAAAGACCCACTTCTTTTTTCATCCCTTCTCTCTCACAGATAGACAGCATGAAACATCAAAATTGTTTAGGAAGATGTTTGATAGGTAACAAGGGGACAAGTTTAATTTCCCCTCTCCTTTTTATTTTTTTACCTTGCTCCATCAGAGCAAGCTGTACAAGTCTACAAGCACCCCGTCTGCTTCTTTAGCCATTTATTCAACCCAGCACCTGTGTGACCACGACAGTTTCTTCGCTGACCGGCACACCGACACATGCTGCAGACACACCTCCCGGGTGACTGCACTGAGCACACAAATTGTGGCAGTGCACACAAGGTGTGGTAGCGTGTCAGGAAAACAGATTCCTTTAAAAAGCAGGACAACAGAAAAAAGCCTTTCTGCAACCTACTTCAGTTAGTCCTGCCACACAAATACTCACTTTCATGACACCACCTGTAGAAGACCTGGGACCTGCACACATTTTCAGCTTGAGGTCACAGTCAGGTCTAGCCTCTTGCCCAACTCCTGCCCCGCAGTCACTTCTGGCTGAAGTTAGGCTGTATCTCACAGCCTGATCACTCCGAGGAAAGAAAAGGAGAAGAAGAACAGGCTGCTTGCAGTACATTGCATGTTGTGGACACTTATTACATAATGCTGAAAACAAAGTCCATTAGCTACTGACCACACCTGGAAATACTGCCCACAGCATGGCCACTCTCACTTGCGAAGTTAATCCCACAAAGGGCACAAACTTCAGCTAATTGTTGCAGCTGACACAACTCCAGCACTCAGTACAAGGACCCACAGTCTCAAATGTCAACAGGTGTTGCGTTCTTATTCAAAATATTTATCTAGCCAGATTCCCACTATTATTCCCAGGCCAAGACGGTCCCATAAAGCGGGGCCAAGATGGGATCGGATTCAGCAAGCTGCCTGAGAGCTCTTTTAAGAGCACAAACGTTACTTCAGCATATAAGCTAAGGAAAGAATGGCACAGTCGGAGCCCCTTGACTAATTCTCCTGTTTATACCCAAATAAGAGAGCACTGTGGAACCCCGCTCTCCCCTTGGCAAGCTATGAATTTCACTTGGAAGCAGCCAACCCCTATAGACGGAACCTCGTGGCTACCCCACAAAAGATTCTGGCCAGAAAGGGTACCGGGGACAGGCAGCTGAAAGCGGACCAGAAGCACAACAAGGGTTTGTGCGCTGACACCTCGGGGAGGACAAAGCGCTTGCCCGGGCGGAATGAAAGTGAACCTCCTCGAGGATGAGGAAGGGCCCAGGCGGCCTCCGGCGGGACGGAGGCATCCAGGAGCCACGGCGACTGAACTGCCCTGTGACAGACGCCAGCCTCGGCGGGGAAAACGTAATTCGCGGCCCCCACGCGAGCTTCGAAACCGGGCGGCCGCGTCCCCTCGTCCAGCCCCGAGGGTGACCGCCTCGGGCAGAGCCCCGGGGCCCGGCACCCCCAGGCCCGCTGCGGAGGCGGTCGGCGGGGCCGGCCCAGGCCCGCGCCGCGGCCCCCCACGCCCACGCCGGGCCCCGGCCCCACGGCGCGTCCCCTGGGCTCGCCGCCCCCGCGGCCGGGCCGGGCCGGGCCGGGCCGCCCCACTTGCCTTCAGCTGGGACTTGGAGACCTTCCCGCTGCGGTCGAGGTCGAGGGCGGTGAAGGCGTGCCAGATGGACTTCAGCAGCTCCTCCTTGAGGCCCACCATGGCCGGCCCGCCGGCTGCCGCTGCCGCGCTCCCGCGGCCGCTCTGCCTTCGCCTCGCCCGGCCCCGCCGCCGCCGCCACCGCCGCCGCGCCCGCCCCGGGGGCGGGAGCCCGGCCTCGCCCGGCTCCGCAGGCGCCGCCCCGGGAGCCGCCTCCGCGGCGAGGGCCGAGGGCAGCGGGGGCCGCGCCGGGTGCGGCGGGGCTCGCCGCGGGGTCCCTGCCTCGGCAGCGCCGGCCCCCCGCCATCGGGGCGGGAGACGCCGTCTGGTTTCCACAGGAGGACACGCTCACACGGCGGAAAGGAACTTTCCCCGTAGACCCTTCCAGCCCCAAGAATTTCAGACAGCAGCTCGCAGCATACGGCTGGAGCGACGGAAGCTCAAGCCGAAGTAACGGGGGGGAAGGGCTAGAAAGAACTTCACCGCTCGGAGGAGCGTTGCAAAACGTTATCACAAGGAAGCCCTTCTGTTGTTAGGGGGTGTTTTTTCGGGTTGGGGCTCGGGTTTTTTTGCGCGTTAAGCCCCTTAAGCGCTGTGGGTTCAGACTGTGAGAGCAGCTGCTGCGTCAGGTCGTCGGCTGCCTCCGCAGCCCTTGTGCTCTCCAGCGGCTCGGCCGCGGTGAGTCTCTGCTAACAACACGGTAGCTGCACCGAGGCCAGAAGCGGCAAGAAGGTAATGCCGCAACCTACGTTGCTTTGAATCCTGCATCCGAGATAATTCACAGGACGCAGCTCATGATCAAGTTAGGGTGTCATTTTCATGGACTTTAAGCAGAACCGTTGTCAAATTCAAGAGATCTAGCAACCAAGGAAAAAAAGAGTTTTTAACTTTTGTCCAGTTTTAGTCTTTATCAGCTGCATCATCAGAACAAAAATAGCACTCTGCAAGTGCAATAGTTCTGGCAGGTATAGCAAGATGACTGTTTTGCACCAGGTGGTGCCGGTTCATTGTGATCCCACTAGGAAAGGCACTCGGACTCTTAAGTACCATTTAAATGCCATTTATTGGAGCTACCACTATAAAGGAGAGGACAGTATAAATCTTACATTCCTTCAGGTGCTGGGAACCCCAAGCTGTGCAGCATCAACCAGGTCCCTGATCGAGGTGCAGCACATCATGCAGATCCTGCTCGTGGAAAAGTTACACCATTTTGGTCATTCAAGCTATTACAGTATTTTCTTACAATGTATTATGGTTTAACCCTAGCCAGCAGCTAAGCCCCACACAGCCTCTCAAATCACTCCCCTGCAGCAGGATGGGGGAAGAGAACCAGAAGGGTAAAAGTGAGAAAACTCATGGGTTGAGATAAAGGCAGTTTAATAGGTAAAGTAAAAAAGCCATGCATGCAAGCAAAGCAAAACAAGGAATTCATTCACCACTTCCCATTGGCAGGCCGGTGTTCAGCCATCTCCAGGCAAGCAGGGCTCCATCACACGTAACAGTTAACTTGGGAAGCCAAAAACGCCATCACTCCAAACATCCCCCCTTCCTTCTTCTTCCCCTAGCTTTACATGCTGAGCATGATGTCATATGGTGTGGGATATCCCTTGGGTCAGTTTGGGTCAGATGTCCCGGCTGTGTCCCCTCCCAACTCCTTGTGCCCCCCCAGCCTCCTCACTGGTGGGGTGGGGTGAGAACCAGAAAAGGCCTCGGCTCTGTGTAAGCACTGCTCAGCAGTAAGGAAAACATCTCTGTGTTATCAACACCGTTTTCAGCACAAATCCAAAACATAGCCCCACACCAGCTACTGTGAAGAAAATTAACTCTATCCCAGCCAAAACCAGCACACAAGGAAACAACCCTATACATCATTTCTACTGCCAAACAGAAAGGATGTTAACACCAGAACCTCTTGCTGCATTTTCAGATAAAGGGCAGGCCACACAGGGGGTATAATTGCAGATACCAAGCGGGAGCTGCCCGCAGGCTCCTCTGGTACTATCACAGCCAGGTAAACGTATCCCCCGGCCACAGGGGACACGCAGCCCCACATGGTCCTGGAGGCCAGGCTGGACAGGCAGCACAGTACAGCACAAGCTGAGTAGGCACAGGCCTAACTTACGTGGATCACTGATCCTCGAGGTACAACGGTCTTCTGGTCAGGATCACTACAGATGAGCAGATAGTGAAATCCACTGTAGGAACTACTTTTAATTCTCATACATAATAATTCATAAAATGAGTTTTCTGTATGTGGGAAATTGGAGACTGGAATCATCCACAGATTTCTGGTAATTTTTATTCTTTGGTGTCTTCTCTAGCTTATAGCAAGCAACAAAAATACTCTAGCAATGCAGAGATGTCGTAGTCTCTCAGTAGCACAGTGAACAGTCAAACACAACCTACCTTATTCAGCAGGGTATCCTAGAGTATCCTAGCAGCCTTTTGCCCCTCATTTTTCTTAACATTTTTCTCCATAGTTTATTCAGGACTTTGGAACCCACAAGCAATTATTTATGCTCTTTCCTCAAGATGAATGGTGTGAACTATACAATTAACATCAAAGATTAATTGGATTAAATTTCCTAATTAACCTGATTTGCTAACATTATAGCTGTTAATATTACCAGAAACATCTATCATCTTGAAATACATCAGCATTTCTCCAATTTGACCACACCCATTCCACTTAAGGAAGGAGACAACTTTTGTATCTGCAGATAACCTAACAAACTATTTCATTTTATTTGTTAGCTGAGCAACCACAAGGTCACCAGTAAATACAGAACATACCTATTAAAGTGCATTAAAATACAGTTAGGTTCTGTGAAATGTCACTGAGGAAAAGCAATTAATATAGTTCACACATGAGTCTCCTCATGGCAGGCACTTAATTTCTGGTTTGAACCAAGTTCAGTGATTTTTAGCAGCTCGTTTTTACAAAAACGAGTGGAAAAATGAAATTAAACCAAAATGCCCTACAAAGTAATTGTAGGGGAAAAAAACTGTGTGCGCTTCTCTGCGTTCTTGTCACTGGTTTATGTTATTCCCAATTTAAATGACATGCTAAAATTCTTTTCCAGAACGAGACTTGTTTTTCACTAACAATATAAATAGTTGCATTCAGGTCAATAGGTTAATAGTCCATGTTTCATTAAAATTAGTAGTTTACATAAGCCTCAGCTGCTCCAGCTTTTGGTAGGTTAATGAAAAGGATACTTACAAGTTATGCATAAAACTAGTACATGATTTTTTATAGACATACTCACATTTAAAATAGTTTTTATAGGATTGAACTAATCGAGCAAAACCAGTTAAACTGAAGTTCATATGCAGACATAAACCTGCTGTTGAACAAAACCTTTGTTTTTTATACTTACCCAAAACAGCTTTAACAAAGTTACAGGACTAACTGCACCCACACCCAAAGTGGGAGTTATTTTAAGCAACTCTTCAGTTTTGATGTGCTAGTCTGGATCTTTGCTTACCAAAGACTTTACATTCTAAACCTTTGAAGATAAGATTAACATATAATCCACAAAACATTAATTAATAGTGATCACACTTAACCATGAAGTCCTCGACAGCACTACATAAACTCTAAATTACTTGTGTGGTACAAAAGTTAAGTTCTGATGCAACTTAACATACTTCTGCTTTTCTTGAAAGTTGTTTGAGATCTCAGCAACTTTATTTTAAATCTGTGCTTACTAATCTTGTTGGCTCACCACAGTTAAAAGCTGAAGGGTGGAGAGAAGTTCAGGGAGGGAAAACTGGCTCACAGTTTCATCGGGTGACTCACACTTTCAGGAAGAATCTTTAGTTAGACCCAGCTGAGGCTCAGCCTTAAGAGGTCAGTCACTTTTCTCTTCCTTCTCCCTGCAGAAGCTTAATTATTCCTTGTTAGCCAAATAATAAGTATTTGTCAGGGAGGTTCTAACCAGAGGAAACATTACACATTTGAACTGTTACTAATTTTGTTTTATGCCACCGAGTCAGTTAAAATACCATCAAGGAAAGAATTCAGACACATCAACAACTCACAGTTTTCTGCTCATTGTTAGCCCAGAGAAAATCTTCCTGAACTGTGGCTAGACCAGTCATTTTCATTCTCCACAGAGAAACTAAATTGAAGCAAACAGAAATTGAAGAACATTACGCCAACTTTGTGGCAAACTATTTCCAGTATCTGCCATTTCACAGTGATGTTTCAGTAGAAAGTAAAACTAAAGGAAATGCTAGTGTTCATGATCAACCTGCTACAGTTTCTGAACAGACTAGTACCACCATAAAACATCTCCAGGAAGCACTGGGGGACAGTGTAAAAAACACTAAGTATATCTGACATTACACCACAACCCAGTCCTCAAGCCATTTGAGGAATTTGTTTTTTCTATTTTATAATACTTCTTTTAAAAGTAAGTTCTATCTCTGTCCTTATACACATGCCTCAAACATTCTCACTGCAACTGTGTAGAAATTAAGCATGAAAATTATTTTAGGTGAAATAAGAAGCAGCATTAGATGCTGAATCAGAATGGCAGCTCAGTCTCTCCTACAAAAACAAAAAGTTAATTTTCCATTCACTTCTAAGACTTCTAGAGCAATCTTTGAATTTATTCCAGCAAAGCAAACCTACTTCACTACAGTTTTCTTCTATTCATACTCATATGCAGAACACATGCATTTCTATTCAAACTTGACAACAGAAACATAATGAAGAGGTAGAACACAGAGCATTAAGTTACCTTTCAGTTCCTCCCTGCTAACACCCATCTTACTCTACACTTGTAGCTGATAAGGTATTTCTCACTAAGTTACAGAACTCACTGTAGAACAGAATACCACAGATACCTTACTTGCAGAAAGGAAGAGGAAATTAAATCCAAGGTGTGTACTGCAGTAACCACTCAATACCATGTTTTGGAATGGAAACTAGAGAGAGAAATGGTCAATGGAAAAAGCTATTTAAGCAGGGTTCGTATAGAAGACTGTCAATCAATATTGACTCGGTGTCTACAAGACCAAAAGGAAATTAAAATCCCATTTGCTAAGGCATGGAACAAATATATGGAGAGATTTTACCCTAAACATCTTAACACCTAAGTAGCTGAGAGTGAAAAGAGGCAAGAGGAAACAGCTGCAGAAATAGGAAGATCACCCAAGAGCAGTGGTTGTTGAGACTACTAAAGGTTGGGAACAGGAGGTATTTCTCCCGTCCTCCCCATCCCTATCCTGCAGAACACCCTGCCTAAAATACTTTCATTAGTGGTGTATCTGTCGTCTGTAAATCAATAGATGAAGATGATCTTTATCAGGATGCATGCTGAACACACAGAGTCTTTTCCTGTGCATAACTGGTAATTCGTTAACAGCAGCAGTTATGTCCATTAGCCCACCGATCTGGCAGTAACCCTAGGGATACATAGATCATTAATGAGAATTAGGCCAGTTATTCTGCTTTCATGCTGAGTCAAACAGAGAAATCAGTTCAGACCATCATGATTATTCAGATGTCATGCTAAATATTGATGCTGTGTATTAGAATGGAGTCAAATGACTGGCAAAAGGAAGATCTTTGAAACCAATTCTTCAGATTTTGCAAGACTATCCAGAATCTCAGATAATTTTTAAGTGTGTACAACCTCAGACCTCTGAGCAACATGTTAAACAGTAATAAATTGCTTCCTTTTTAATTAGGCATAGCAATATTCTCTCCTCAGGGAACCTCCCTTTCCCCTGCCACAAACCCCATTATACTTTGGGAAGACAGCATCTTCATCCAATTTCAACTGTTTAAACAGAAGCGGGACCTTAATTTCCTGTGTGCTGTCCTGCCCAGTCGTGCTTCTTCCTGCTTTCTTTCTGCAGTGTTTCTTGACAGCAGAAGGTATGTGTCAGCTCAGCAGCTGTGCTCTCTCAGACGGTCTCCATGGTTCACTGAAAGAAGGTGAGGTTCAGGCAGGGAACAGCCCTGCTTTTGACTCTTGCTGGCCATTGCTTTAGACACCAGTCCTCAAGCACATCTATAGCAGTGATATTCATAGGTAGCACACATGCACAGATTTATTAAGTGTGCATACATGTTATATACCAAATCACATATATGGTGAAATCACGAGGATGCTGCTTCCAAGCCTACAGAACCAAGGGTGGGGGGGTGGAAGTGGTAGGGAGGGGGTGGTGCAGATGAAAAACTAAAAGTCAACACTTACCTGAACTACTGCTGGCAAGAATGCACAATCACTACTGAAGAACAAGATGGTGGCTTCTAACAGTGAAGGTCGAGCATCATATTTGCACACAAAATACTTTAAAGACAAAAATTCAGTGTACAGTTGACTGTTTTGTCCAGCAGGTGTTGCTGGAGACTACAAAACACATTAAAGACAAGGTCAAGCTGGTCAGCTTTTGGTAGGGGGTCCAACAGTGCATAGCACTTCCTCCCCCCAGTTCAACAAGGATAGGATGACTGAGTATACTTTTATTCATTAAAGTTTTCAATGTTATAGTGTAAAGTAATGCAATCTATGAAACTGAAATTCTATTTTCAAATATACAAGCAGTGCCTACTTCCATTTCTAGATGGGAGGTAAAGCTTGTCTGTAACTTCATAAAAAAGCCAAGTAGTCAGTAAGTTTTTCAGGTTCTACATCTTACAAATTCAGATCCATCTCAACTAAAATAAAATATGTTATTAGGTCTGTGGTAATCAACAGCTTGTATCCAGAGGGGGGGCACTGGGGGAAAGCAGGAAATCAGCAAGCTGATAGGACACTTGGAAACTGCAAAAAAACCCCGAACTAGACAAATGCTGTGTATCAATACCTTAAAAACAAAACAAGAGACTAAGATGACCTTAGTAATTCTAGCTGGTTAACCATGTGTGAATTCATGGCAAAATTGCTGGGAGTTTGATACACAATCTATGAAAGTAGAACAACAATTTCTAGTTATGCTACAGTTCCCAACTGGAAGGTGCTAACTTCCCTTTACAGACATACTCCTCCTCCATCTGTTGGCTTTCATGGCTATAATGGACCGGTTGCATGCATGACTATCACAGTATTGTTTTCTGGAAAAAACATTCTCCAAGTAAATCCAATTGCGTTTCAACAGTAATGGCATAAGTAGAATTTCATGTAGTATTGGAAAACCATATGCAACTCAAAATATTTTTTAAAATACAGCATTTATGATTTGATTATAATGGTTTAGCCTGAAAAACAATGAAAAACTAAGGATCATCAATATTTCTACAGGTAGTCCATGGAAAGGTTTGATTCACAAGATGATTATCCAAAAAGCCAATCAAGCCTTGACACTTGAAATTCACATTAAGAAGTTGGGGGGGGCGGTTAATACTTTGCTGTTTCCAACAAGAACTAGTTTTGTACAGTCAAATGGAAGACAATTCATCCACAAATAAATCATTTAGATGGAACAATTTCAGAATATTCTTTTGGAAAGCAGCATTTGTCAGTGTTAAGTGGTGTCATGTCATTACAGGAAACTAATTCTGTAAGAGCTTTAGTCCACCACATCTTTGGGCACAAGATGCAGCAAGACTAGACAGGTAGTATTGTCCAGTAACATATCATTAGAAGATGGGTTACGGACACTGGATTCGTATTCAAAGACAGAAGACAAAGAAGCAGACAAGTATCTAGAGGAGGTGGGGATTTGAAATACCTGCTTTCAGTTATTTTTAGGTTCTCTTTCTGCGTAGTTCTTCAAGAAGTCACGTACTCCGATGAAAAAAGTTGAGGTATTATGCTACCTCTGTATTGGAAAATTAAATTAGATGAATTCACGGGAAAAATGGTTAAAGTTAAACATTAGATGTAGCTATTTTGAATAACACATTTGCCACCCAACTCTAATGCTTGCTTCTTCAATTGAGATAAAGCTTTCTTCTTGAAGAGCTGAAGCTCATCTTGTTACACCATGGTTGGTATAATTTCTTTAACCGACATTGACTTTCTACATTTTGTGGGAGGCTAGCAGCTTCTTCCACCTGAAAAGGTGGCTTGCTTAACTACATACAAGTTTTGCCCAAATGTTGTTTTTGCAATAAATTCATAAGCTGCCAGAATTACTGTAAGATTTTTTCTCTTAAAAAAGAAAACCCCTTTAATGTCAGTAGAAATAGATACCAATTCTCACTCAGCAAGCATCTGATTCATGAATCACTGGATGCTGGGAGTATTCATGGGAAGCATTAATGCACTTTCCAAATTCTCTGCCTCTTCCTACTGGCCACTGTTGGGGCCAGAATTCTCAGACTCATCACTGCCCTCAGGAAAGCTTATGAAAGTTTGAGATAAAATTTCACCATTCTTACTGCTCCCATAAACTACTTAAAAACCCTGAAGCTCCTTTTTAACCATTCTGCTTGTCACATGAGAAAGTTAAAAAATCTAGAGCCCCTTCAGTTGCATGGTTTAGGCTGGGCATCCGTTCCATGGCAGATACAAAACCTGGGACCAGCAATAGCATAGAATCATAGAATTATTTATGTTGGAAAATACCCTTAAGGTCATTGAGTCCAACCGTTAACGTCACACTGCCAAGCCCACTGCTAAACCATGTCCTTAAGTGCCACATCTACATGTCTTTTAAAAACCTCCAGGGATGGAGACTCAACCACTTCCCTGAGCAGCCTGTTCCAATGCTCAACAACCCTTTTGGTCAAGAATTTTTTCCTAATATCCAACCTATACCTCCCCTGCTGCAACTAGAGGCCATTTCTTCTTGTCCTATCACTTGTTACTTGACATAAGAGACTGACACCCACCTCACTACAACCCCCCTTCAGGTAGTTGTAGAGAGCGATAAGATCTCCCCTGAGACTCCTTTTCTCCAGACTAAACAACCCCAGTTCCCTCAGCTGCTTCTCACAAGACTTGTGCTCTAGATCCTTCACCAGCTTCATTGCCCTTCTTTGGACACACTCCAGCACCTCAATGTCTTTCTTGTCATGAGGGGCCCAAAACTGAACACAGGACTCAAGTACTCGGCCTCACCAGTGCCCAGTACAGGGGCACGATCCCTTCCCTGCTCCTGCTGGCCACACTATTTCTGATACAGGCCAAGATGCTATTGGCCTTCTTGGCCACCTGGGCACACTGCTGGCTCATATTCAGCCGGCTGTCAACCAGCACCCCCAGGTCTTTCTCTGCCGGGCAGCTTCCCAGCCACTCTTCCCCAAGCCTGTAGCGCTGCATGGGGTTGTTGTGACCCAAGTGCAGGACCCGGCACTTGGTCTTGTTGAACCTCATATGATTGGCCTCGGCCTGTCCAGATCCCTCTGCAGAGCCTTCCTACCCTCCAGCAGATCAACGCTCCTGCCCAACTTGGTGTTATCTGCAAACTTCCTGAGGGTACACTTGATCCCCTCATCCAGATCACTGATAAAGATATTAAACAGAACTGGCCCCAAAACTGAGCCCTAGGGAACACCACTTGTGACTAGCTGCCAACTGGATTTAACTCCATTCACCACCACTCTTTGGGCCCAGCCATCCAGACAATTTTTTACCCAGTGAAGAGTACACGTCTACAAGTATACATAGCTACTGTGTACAGCTTGTTTGTGCAGCAATACATGTACTGATGTTACAGGCCTCTGAAAATCAGTGACGCAAGAGCACATCATCATAGGTAGATCAAATTTATTTACACTATAGGGGAAGAAAGGCTTATTAAGTTTGTTGATCCCCACCAACTGATATTTATGACCGTTTAGAGGTATGCTTTAAGAGAGGTCTCATTTAGTGTAGATGAACGTTAAAATGCTGCAACAAAACCGTATGAGATATTCCAAGTTCTCTCACAAACAAGACAGGACTATCATACAAAGTAAAAACTTAAAAAGGTATTCCAGTCTATCAGTTTTTACTGATGAGAACTGCATATTCAGCAAATAAAGATACCTAAACCAAGCCTCTGAATTTCAGTGCCACATATGAATAGCACTGAGACCTCTTATAAATAAAAATACTTAGCAGTTTTCATTTGCTAATTACAAAGTTAAAACTTATGGTAGTCCATTCGATTCACATACAGCTTCTCTGATAGTCGCCTGTGACTAATACAGCAATATGAAAGCTTCCCCAACAGACTAACCTATTAAGCCTTTAATAATTTTACTGTATCTCTCTTCATGAGGTAGAATACAAGTGCATAAATATTTTGCTCCATGCCACAGTGCACGCTGACATTGTGTTCCCTAGACTATTCCAACTCCTCCCACTGTTTTCTTCCCAACTTCTAAATAAGCAGTTCTCTTCCCATTCTCAGCAACTCATAAGTTTTCCTCCTTACCTCAGACCCAGGTCTTTCTTCACAGAGTTTCATCTGGTCCTTCATCTTCAGTCATGGGTTCCACTTCAAATCTTCCAGGGGCTTCACCTTTCCAACATGCAGTACCATTTCTGAAGCTGTAGAGACAGACTGCTATAGGTACTAACGCACAGACTGTGGTGCTTCTCTCCTAACATAACTATCAGCAAGTATGTTACCTCAGTCCCACTCTCATGAGGGAACCACAAGCATTACACAGTAGCAGGAAGCAGATCTCATCAGGATTTGCCATAGTGTCTTCCTGACTCATTATTTTATTTCCACAACTATAGACTTAAATAAGTGTTAGACAATATTAAACAAAACTTTTAACTTTAATATTCAAACTCAACACTAGTAAGAACAAATAGAGCACAAATGGGAAACATTGTTTAAACTAAAATTAATGAAGAGACAAGCCAGTAATTAGAACAGTTCTATTTTTTAGCAACATCTGTCAGCCTAGGTTCAACATCAGTACAGGTTCTGATGACCACATTCTGTTCATTTTGGAACTTAAAACTGAATAGTTAAGCTTTGTCTGTTGCCAACTGAGACTGCAGTTTCAGTATAGTATACTATAAGCACGATCAAAATTATGTACATAACAATGAAGAACAACCTGAACACTTACACTAAACAATTATTTACAAGTACTCCAACATAAAAAAAAAAATATACAATAGCCTCAAGAATGGACAACTGAAGAGAATACCAACATTTAGAGAACCTTATCAGAAAGAATTACAAAACATCAATAGCCAAGACATTAACAATTGCACTACACTAATACAGAGTCCAAATATTAAATTGGTGCATTATTTCACAATGCACTAGCTTTGAGAGAAAACTGCTGCCTTCACTAAAATGCAGCTTAGATTTGATTCACGTAATTGTTTTAACAAGAAGCCTATTAACACAATAATGATTGTTTTAATGCTACAGTTTACAGCGAGAACAACAAACTAAAAATAGCAGCAGTTCCACATGGCACTTAATTCCACAGGTTTCTAAGCTGTGGTTTATGCAATGCCTACAAAGTGCTCCCAGTTGAATATACAAATAAAATTCACAATAAAAGTCTACCTGACATCAGGTACATTGAGTGTAGGTGGCCTTAAAGCCTGTCTTTCAAAATTTATTCCCCTCTGCTCCAAAAAAAACAGTAACTATCAAACCAAGGCCCCCTCCCTCCCTCTTAAAGATCGTTCAGGATATTACTTCTTATTACAATGCCGTAACACTACAAAGCAGCACACCACTATAGTGGTTAACCCTGGGACAATGTAACATCTAACAGTGTAACTGAAAGGCTTATGGATTAGCATCCAGGATCCTCTATAGACAAGACAGTAACAGAGTCCGTTAACTCAAATGGTTAATACAGCTATCAGCCATATCGTACAAGTAAAAACCCAGAAGCAATTCCTGTAAAACTAGTGACACTGATCAATGACAGGACAAGAAACCAGGAATTGAATGCTTCCTTCAATTCCTTAGGCTTCAGTCCAGCAGAGATGCTATAGCCATCCTCAGTAGTTCTTTTAGACTTCATAGTTAGTATATAGTAAGACTAACTGAGCGGTTCATTTTCTTTCCAATGAGTCGAGATGGTCTATTTTGTGTCGTAGATCTAGTTGTCATTCTGTCAGTGAACAGCGCTCGCTCCTCAGCTGCAGCCTTTGCCATCTGTGCCTTCTTCAGCTCTCTGCAAGACATTGAGAGTCACACTTAAGCAATGTATCAGTCAGGACTACAGGTGTATCACAGCAAGAGTGTTTCAAATGAATTGCAGCAGTTCAGGACTTAAGACTTGCCATCAATTTAGGTCATACTAAGACCATTATCATTCACATCCACCTGTTTACAACCCAGAGGACAGAAGTGGGATGTTCGTTACTCGTCTAGATAGTCTTTCTTTTGAACAAGGGAAGGAAATGACAAATTCACACAGCTCAGATTTTCAAATCCAGCCTTTTATAAGCAGCTCAACACTTCAATTGCCAGAACATGGCAAGATGCTGTTTACTTTCTCATACAAGCCGTATGATAAATCACTGAAGAACTAATTACTGAGGTTTGCCCAGATGAAGCATTCAGCCACAACTGAACTTCTGTGGAAGATCCTGACAAACAGACACACACTTAGATGAACATAGATGAACGCAAGTGGCAACAGACAACTTGGGAAGCATCCTTTTCCTTTTGCATACCCACATCAAAAGCTTATCACCATCTAAATCTTTTTTGCCCAACTTAAAAATTTGAGGCGAAAACTGCAAGGCTGAGTCACTGAAGGTAGCACAGGCTATTGTCCCTGTGCAACATTCCGTCAACTATTCTGTTTCAGAGAATTACCAATACTCAGTCTGAGGACAAAGTTAAATAAAACTCTGTTTAAAACTATGAAACAGTCATGCTAAAGAGCAAAGTTATCTTTATCAAGGGTTTCTCCACACACCCCTTTTCTCCTTTCCTTAAATGCTGACATACGGCTAAGTGTAAGGATTCCCCCCATGCTCTTTTCCTTTTCCTATCCCAAACTTCCCTCAAAGAATTTTCTAAGAACTAGTATTTGTAGTCTCACTTCACATCTGGACTCCAAAGCAAGACCAAATTTTACAAGCTTGCTGCATATAGGTGTAGGTGTATTTAGTTTTAAGTTACACAGTTTAATAAGCTAATCCCATTCTTGTAAACCAAAGTATTATTCATTAAACACCCTTGCCCCATCTAATCCTCCCCCACATTATCACTGTGTCATTCACTGCAAGAGAACACAATCAATTTTTAGACATCTTCCCTAAAGATTGAATGTCAGTCACAAGTGCACACATGTGCGCACACCCACCCACCATGCCATTACCAGGAAATTAAGTTTTACGATACACTTCCATTCTTCCCTAGAAGTCTAATCTTGAATTATTCCTTCCTCTGAAAAAGATGACACAGTAGATAAAGCTGAGTTTCCTTACAATAATTCCTTTCACTGATGATAACTTACATACACAAGTGGTATCTTAAATGGCTCAAAGCAGGAGCATTAAAAAAAAACAAAATAAAATGAACCAAAAATACCTACCTGAACTATTTTATGGAACACTATCCCACACAACGTAAAAAAATTACTGTGGATAAGTGTTCTTTTAAAATCATTCTTGGATTTACCGTTATTTTATAAGGATGTACCCTACTTGTTGCCAGGCCAGACACAGTCTTTGCAAAACATTAGCTTTGCCAACTTCCCCTTTCACATGATACAAAAATACGTTGTCTTTATAGAAGCAAGCAAGTTACCTCAGCAAATCTGTCCTTGAATAACCTGCACAAACTGTCAAATTATTCTTTCTGCAGTCAATGTAATTCATAAGAACGTTATAAAGATAACCATCTAAAATGGCAAGCCTGGCTACATTCAGACTGTAGCTATGGCAAGATAAGCAGATAGCAATGGAGAGACTCCAAACACAAAGTTAACATCTTAATTCAAAACAAGCCAGTCAGAAAGTAATCAGTGTTCTATATTCCCTCACAAAAGTCTGCCTATCACGCATAACACGTGCAAAGTCAACTGCAGTGAAAGATACAGATGATTCCTTCTTAACTTACTAGCTCTTTCTCTGAAATTTGAGCAGAAATCAGACTTTCCTAAAGGGAATCTCTTCTTCAAAGCTTTAATTCAGAGTTGAGTGTTTAAGCAAGGGGTAGGACAAGATGACCTCCCGATACAAATGATTCTCTGGTAACCTAATAACACTGCTGTGTCAAATTAGTCCAAAAACATTCCTGATGTACCGTTTGATTTAAGTTCAAAACAGCTCATTTAAGTCACATTTTCCAACATTTCAATGTAGAGATTGACCTAGGAAAACACAGACTCAAATAATACAGACATAAGTTACACTATACATGTCACAAAAGTATGCACTATGCTTGAAACATTTTTCAAAAACTGTAATGTGTTGTATGCTTTGAATTCTAATAGTGTAGTTGAGATTCCCTTGGAGTGTTCAGAAAGTTCCTTCTATCAAGAAAGTTCCTTTTAAAGTTACATAACCCACTTTGTACTCTCAGGTACGTACATGCATACAGATTTGTGGACCTCATGCAGAAACAAGGACAGTCCTGTTTTATCATCACTCTACTGTCATATGAGAACCCACTGGAAATTAAGTTATGTTTAAGAACCCCAAGGAACTACTTACTTCTGTAAGAGCGAGTTTTTGAATTTTTCAGCATTCAGTTCTATCCGGAGCTGCTCTGCGCTCTTTTTTGCAGCAGAGAGAAGCACCGAATGCTTGACTAGTGCCACAGCTGAAGGCCTTTTCTCTGGATCAGGGTTAATCATAACCTTGGAAAAAAGAAAATAAAGCATTTAGTTAAGGCCAGTAATACAGTAAGTTACACTAATCAGTGAGCCACCAGTACAAGAGTTCTTACTTTTAGTAAGTCTAGCAATTCTTGAGAAAGCACTTGTGGTATTCTAGGTAGTTTTCCTTGTCGAATTTCATGCCATTGGTCCCCATTAGTTGGAAGTGGTTCAGCCCCAGCAGCACAGACAACAGTCAGAGCAAGAGCAAAAATATCTGCTTTTGGCAAATGAGTGTAGTTCTTGAAAAATAAAGAAAAATAAATTTACTACACATACCACCCAGCATAAGGGGAAATCTAACACACAGCAACTCATAAAAGAAAACAGCATACAGACCCAACTTCACTATTTTCCACAAACTGAACACTTACCTCTTGTAGGACTTCATTTGCAAGAAAACGGCTATCACCTTCCTCCACTTGCGGACTAGATACTCGAGTTACATGACCAAGGTCACCTGCAAAAAGAAAAAAGTTATTCTTCAGAAGACAAATAGGCAATGCAATTCTTCTGAGCACAAGTGTGCTGCTTCTCACCTATTTTAAATATGACTCTATCAGACGACCAGTCATCATCATCACCTTCTTCTGAAGTTGTACTTGGGACTGATGTCCTAGATATGAAAATATTACCTGAAAAAGAGCAGAAAAAAAAACCAACAACCAAAAAACTCAAACAGCTATTTCTGTCCAATTTCTACTTCATCTAGTTTTACTACAGTTTGCTTTAACCACACAGAAGTTTGTTGTATACATACCCCGTTCATAGAGCAAGAAACTCTAACTTACTTGGTCTAGTCCCTCTGCTGGGAGAGGAGCCAAGTGTTACACAAGTAGAGTCAATTACACAAAAAGGACCCGAGATAAACTCAGTAACAGTTTAAGTCTGCTAGCCAATTTTACAACTGACATCCTTGTACTGCTATTTAGAACTTCAGTGAAGAATCTACAGTTAGTAAGGTGTGGCTAACAGCTTGTTTTTCTACAGCAGATTAAATTAACTGAGGAAGTTGTTAATACAGAGTATTTACTCTGTCAATACAGAGTAAAGCAGTTTACAAACTTACTAGGTTTGATATCCATGTGCACCAGTGACATTGAATGAATGTACTTTAAGCCTCGAGCCACCTGAAGTAGCAGGTCCTTCAGTTCTGGTTCAGTAAAATAACGCATATTCCTGTAATTTTCACTTATAGCATCTGCTAAACTGCCGCCTAAAACAACATTAAAACAAACAACTAATTATTTTATATCAAACAGTTGACAAAGTAATGAAAACTTGCTTCCAAAAGTAAGTACAACTGGCTTCCAAAATTAACAGTGAATCTATCACCAAGAACTTGCTGATGATACATAGGAAGTGCAAAATCTAGTGCTGTATCACCTCTTTATAGCCATGTAATATAATAAAATTATTTTTCTGCTGTAATTGAAGTGCAAATTAACAGGATACCAACGCAAGGGAGAAGACCTCTCTCCCTTTTCCAAATCTCTGGTACTGTATCAACCATAGCAAAAAGCTTGAGAAATCAGGTCCACCTCTCTTTTTAAAGAAAACTCTGGTAATTTTCTCTATTCCAGCTTGCACTATTGTACAGAATAAAGAACAGTTTCGCTGCTTGCAAATGCCTCACTCTACTTCCAATATTCTTGAACACTTAAGACTTTGTCTGCAGTTTTGTATAGTTTTTGCTTCATATATCTGATATGCCTTTTCCAACAGAAAGGAATATCAGACAACTTTGAGACAACGATGGTATGAGCTATGTGTAGGGCAATCAATCCCTAACTAGGTCTAGGGATTTGTAGAGGGACCTGCATATCTTCAAAATTAGATTTTTTTTGAAAGCAAGTTCAGAACAAGTGATAAACTCTACTTACCATTGCAATATTCATTCTGTATAAGCATATGATCATCTTCTGCCCATGCAGAGTAGTATCTTACTACATGAGAATGCTGTCCGAGAACTGCATGTGCATAGACCTCTCTTAAAGCATTTTGCCTGTTACAGTCCCAAAAAATAACAGCACACAAGAATATTATGAGGTGAAATTAGTCCAATTTCAGCTTGATAGAAACACTTATTATAATATCATGCCTCTCTGCCAGCTCAGGTCTCTAATTAAAATCTTCACATTCAGTTCTGTGGCACCCGAAGGTGGATTTACATTTATACCCAAACAGCTAAGATAATTTACATTGTATTAAAAGACTAAGCATACAGAACATCAAAATACAGGTTTTGTTGCAGATAATTCTTGAAGGAGGTGCCACTTCCATTACATACTTTTCAACTAGCAGCAGCAGCAAGCTTTGAGAAGCATCACTGAAGCTTTAGGAAGAAAGTAATGATGACCATAAAACAGGAGTCTGACTGAACTCAACATTCCTAACTTCTTGTGTGAGTCTGGTATGCAATTTTGAGCAACTCCAACTTCTGGAGTTTTATTAGAACAGTGGGGGAAAAAAAGTCATGAATCACAGGCTCATTCACGAATGCCAAAAAATACCCCAAAACTGACTTAAGTAATCTGCACGTCACTCAAGTTGATCAAGGATGAGGACCTAGTTGGGAATATTGCTTTCCTTTCATAACTCAAAGAATCATCACTGCAATTTATTCATATAGTCCCTCCTGCCATTAATGCAAGTAAGCATTATTCTTACTTTCCAGATGAGAACAATCTGTTCCCACAGAGCATTGGGACAAATGTCCACTAGGAGAAAGGCCAAGTAGCCTTTCCTCCCCTGTACTGCACAGTATTCAGAACCAAAAAAAACCAGTAAAGCTACTTCAAAATTGTACCCATTTTACATTTAATTCATGTATATTTATACTTTTTTCTGAAATGCCTTCTCTACACACCAATATGAAGAGACATAGGAGGAAACAGCACCAAGAGGTGACTTTTAAGAGCAGGAAATACTCACTCATCCACTGAGCCAGCTAAGGGTTTCTTGGATCGCTTTATTGCATAAATACAGCCATCAAGCCTCTTCACACATTTAAATACAGAACCAAATTCACCCGATCCAATCTTCTCCAACTCATGAAATTCAGTTGCATACCGTGACTTCATATTGCTTTCTGTTATTGTTATCCTCTGCAAAGATTAGGAAGGAAAATACTTAGATCTGCAGATACACAAATTGCCAAACTTTAGTATCAGGTTCAAAAGGTTAATTACCTTAGCAGGTCTGATAGTTTCATCTTCAGGCTCTCCATCGCTTGCTTCCATGTCCTCTCCACAAGAGCTGAAATTCACAGCAGTTATTTTTGCAGAAGTAATATGGCTTAAGTAAACTTAAAATTGAAGTCTAGCAGCTGTTGATTTTTCCAAGATCTAATTCTCCCACTCCACCTTAGTTTAACTAATTGAATGCCAGACATTTGTAAACAAAAACTCATAAAATAAAGGTCTCATAAAATAAAGGTACCATGCTAATATCTTTGTAATTTCTTTCTTCATGTTTCATACTAGTGTTTAATGTGTTTTTTCATCCTCAAGAAAAGACTGTGTGCACAGCTCAGTCAGTCAGGTAAAAAAACTGTAGGGGACAGCCTTGTCTATCCTCTCAGTATACTAATCAAAAGATTAGTCCTAAATGGTTATTTCATAATATCATGCATCTCAAAGCAGATACTTTAAGAGCTATATTATGCATCACTAACAGATTTGCAAGGAAAAATACTTTCCTAGAAGCAATTTGTAACAAAACTTTTGCAGCTAAAAGTAGTTCTAAAGATAAGCTTAACAAAGGAAGATAAAAGTTACTCACTCATTCCAGTGCGTTCTCTTCCTCCTACGACATTTTCCTTCAGAGTTGTGAAGGAACATGGAATCTGGAGTGAAGGGATTGATGTTCACGTGAGGTGTTTGTCTAATATCTTCTTCTTGCTTCTCTGATTTCCCAACATTCATAAATAGAGAGCCCCCTCGAAGTTTGACTGAGCTGGAGCCAACTCCTTGTGCTTTAGAGAGCAAACTCTGTATTTATTTAAATAAATAAATAAATAAATAAAAGACATTTATAACCTCAACATTGCTTTAGACATACAGTCAGGTCATGCTTGAAAGCCATCATTACAATATTGTCTAATCAAAGTTAGCATGAGTTGTTTAAATACCTGCATTTCCATCAAAAAGAATTCCAGATAAACTATTAGGCTTTACACTTCACACAAAAACAGTTAAAGGAAACACTGAATGTTGAAATAATTTATAAAAGACAGGAAAGATTATGAGAGCAGCGTTTCTCAGTCTTTAATCATATCATCACCTGTACTTCTTGGACAATTCTTTGTCCATGAAACAAACACAGATGAAACTCATGGACCATCCTGTGCTGTATCACTGTAATTTTCACATACGAGATCAGACATAGGAAATTATCTTTGGTGACTACAAATCTAGGTGGCAAACAAAAAAAAAAAGAGCAAATAAAAGATTTAATACTGATGCACAGATGCCTCTTCATGAACATACAAAAAAATTGCTCAAGAATTGACAGCACTGTTGTGCTGTCAGCTCGATATCCAAAACAGATCTTTTGGGTGGTGATTTGTCAGACCAGGCATTTTCCAGGCACATGATGAAACTCTCCCAGTTAGGAAGGGAAGTTTGCACCTGAGTATCCTACATCCTGCTGAGGATGCCAGCCACCAACCTACTGGATCACAAGCAGGAGTAGTGCCTTAACCTAGCAACACCTTTCAAAATAAAGAATTGACCTAACTAAAGCCTGAACCACCATAGGGAAGAAGGCTCAATACTTGGGAATCTCAGCTGCACTCCCCAAATCTGGACTAGATGAAGACCTTTAAGTCACTTGTGCGTCTCAACACACATTTCAGTACTTCCACTGGATACCTGAACCAACTGATTCTTCTAGATTCCAAAGATAACCTCTCCGAGACAACCCAGGTAGAATTTGGGCACCTAATTTAAGAATCCCACTGAACCGCAGTGTTAAGACCTTGTTCTTAGTGTCACAATCCACAAGGCTCTCGCATCTCAAAAGCATCTGCTCCTGACTCAGTACAAGATCCTCACCAATTTTACTATTTCCAATCGTACCACTGATTTCTACCAGTGAAACCTCATTCGAGATGGAAGCTGTAGAAAACCAATTAACAAGGTTGCCTTCCTCGCACCTTAAGTCAGTTGTTTTCAATCTATAGCCTATAGACCCCAGGAGATTATCCCCAGGGATTATCCCTGGCTTACTTCTAAAGGGCTATATGAAAAGTAATGAAGAAAGCAAGCCTATTATCACTAGATTTAAATTCACCATACGGTGTTTTACACGAGTGTCGAGTTCAAAAGTTGAAATGCCTTCCAGAAGTCTGTTATTGACAGAGTTAAGAGCCACCTATCCCTTTAAGCTTTCAAATCCATCAGTTTAACAGCATCAGCTACTCAAACAGCCTCTTACATTCGATGCAGAGGAGCGCAGACACTGAACTTGCACTGGCATACGGTACAACAACAGTAGCACTCGGAACAAGACACACCGATTTGCTGACAGACACGCAGGAGCAGATTCCAGTTCAAGCTTTAACTTTCTGGTTATAACGGTACAGATGCCCACGCGACACTGAAGTACTTATTTTAGTGGTCTACTTTCACCTTTTAAAAAAAACTTTTCCACAAAATACAGCAAAGGCAGGGTACTCCTGTGTTCATATATGAGTAGGATATATTAAAATGTAAAAGTGTATTTATACATATAGATTTTATGTATTGGGGGGGGATTGTTCCACGCCCCCAGCTACCCTACGGGACAACACACACGACTGGGGGGTGGGGGGGTCGCGGTACTACTTTGGCTTCCCCGTTCGCCCAGGCCGCGGCCCCTCGGCAGACAGCCCGGGGTGCGCGGCGAACCGAGGCGGGCGAGCGGGTGGGCGAGCGGCCTCCCGCCGGGCTGCGGCAGCCGGGCGGACAGACGGCGCCCGCCAGCCCCTTCCCGCCCCCTCCCCCCCCCCGGGGCCACCGGCGCGCGGAGCCCGAGCGGCCGGGCGGGCGGAGCGTTGCCCCCCGCGGGTTACATAACCGTAACGGACGGGCTGTGGGCAGGTCTCGGGGCAGACGCCAAGTTGCCGTTGCGGGCAGGCGGGGTGGTGCAAGCGGGTCGCGGGGCGGGCGCCGACCTCGCCGGCGCCGCCCGGCCCCGGGCCCCCGCCGCCCCCCTAACCCCCGCGATTCGACCCTCCCGCGGTCCCCCGGGCTCTCCTCCCCCCCTCCCCGGGGGCGGGCCGGCCGCCGAGCCCTGCCCGGCCCAGCACCCCCCCACCACCACCACCTCCCTCCGCCCTCGCCCCGAGCGGGCCGGTGAGGGGGGGCCCCGCGGCGCGGCGGGTGCCTCACCTTGGGGGTGTGCGGCGTGTCGAAGAGGCGCAGCTTGCGGAAGGTCTTGTGAGGCGGCGTGCCGGGGCAGTCGGGCAGCGGCGAGCCGGGCTCCTCGCTCCGCGGGCGGTAACCGCTAGCAGCCGGGTGCGGCGGGGAGCGGCCGCAGTAGCGGCGGCCCTTGTAAGAGGGCGGCGGCGAGGGGGAGCCGGCCATGAAGTAGGCTCCGGGCGACTTCACCGGAGAGGAGCCGAACCCCTCCTCCTCCCACGAGTCCCCCTCCTCCGGCAGCGGCGCCGCCGCGGGCTCCATCTCCTCCTCTTCCTCCTCCTCCTCCTCCAGCAGGGGCGGGTCGCCCCGCGCCGGGGTGCGAGCCGCCGAGAGCGGCGAGTCCGCCTCCTGGAAGGCCGAGTCCTCGCCGGTGCTGTTGCCGCTGCTGCCGCCTTCCTCCTCCTCGTCCTCGTCCTCCTCGTCGCTGTGCCCGCTGACGAACAGCAGCTTCTGCCGGATCGGGGCGGCCACCCGCCGGGCCGAGACCCGCCGCGGCGCCGCCGCCGCCTGCTGCAGGCTGAGAAAGCTCATGGCGGCTCGCCGCGAACCCCTCTCTGACGGCCGAGCCCGGCCGCGCCGCGCCCGCTGTCGCTGCGCCGCGCTGCCCCGCGTGCCCTCGGCGCGCTACGCCCCTGGGTGCGGCGGCGGCGGCTCCGCGCGGCTCTGCCCCCGGGCACGGCTCGCCTCGCGCTGTTCGGACTCCGCGGCTTTCCCGCGACCGTTAGTCACGTGGCGCGCACGCCAGCCAATCACGCCCGCCCACTCGGTTTGAAAACACGGAGGGCGGGGGCGGGCCTACACACGGCCGCGTCACGGGGCGCTTTGGCGCGAACGCCGCGGGCGGAGGGGGCGGGGCGGGGTTCGCCACCCGAAACCGGGCCCGAGGCGGCCACACGTCCGCGTCAGCCCGCTGGGGCGCGGGCGAGGCGCCATCTTAGCCCCGGGGCGCGGCCCCGCCCAGAGGCGGCGGAGCCCGGGGGAGGGCCGGGCCGGGCCGGGCCGGGCCGGGCCGGTACCGCCCGGGCAGCGGGCCTTGGACGGGCGGGGACCCCGCGCCGCCCTGCCGAGGGTGCAGCTCCCCGCCTCCCAGCAAGGTTGCTGTGCTGTTCGGTTGCTGGAGGAGCGCGCCACCGCATGTGCCCCAGAACAGTAACTCCTTTTAGGCCAGGTAAAGGCGGCCTTTTTTAGCTAAGCCGAAGAATTAATACGTTCCAAATACCCCTATTGGTGCGATGTGAAACGCAGTCAGAAACACAGGAGCCTCCAGTACAGCACCCCATGCTGTTAATGGTAACTCCTACGAGACATTTCTAAACGAATCAAAAAGTCTTGGCACAGCACATGCGATTTTGCAGTGGATGCCATTTAACAGTCAGGCCATCTCCCTACAAATGCCACAAATTTGCCTCTCGGCTTCGTTTTCCATCTTGCACCACCTTGATTAAATGTAACTGAACAAATAAACCTGCCAATCTCTCTCCTCTATCAAATCACCTTAAAATGAACCCCTTGGGTAACAAAGGTCCTGAAAAAAAGCAGGTTTTTCCAGCCCCAGGAGCTCCAAACAACCCGAAGCAAGCCAGGTGTGCATCGCTGTTGAGTTTCTCTCTGCTTCCCCAGGCTCTCCGGGCAGGCACGCCGTCCCCTGGACCTGCAGGTAGTGCCAGGGCTTGGCTTCCCTGAGAGATGAGGGCACGCGGGATGCCGGGACCCCGTGGCACAGCCCCTCTTCTCTCAGCCCATGCCCCCCAGCCAGCCTCCTCCCCAAAACCTACCTCTCCTTGCCTGGGGGACAAAAACCTCATCCGCTGCAAATGGCACACTTCGACAGTGAGCAGCACTGTCTGTGAGTCTGAAAGCTCCAAAGATAACGAACTGAAACACCTAAGGCCCAGTCAATAGAAAACAGAAGTTTTTACTTAACCATGCTTCCGTTGTTTGCCCACCTCCTGTCGCTGGTCTCCGATGTCCGTGGGCAGAAGCCTCACAAGCAAATTCGGACATGGTTCCAGCTCCTGTGGCCACAGCCAGGGCCCAGACATTCCTGCTGCTGAAAGAACGGCTGTGGTCAACAGTGGGGCTCGGAGGCCTTTTTCTGCTGCCTGCTGAAACTGGACACCTGTATGTCCAGCAGGTAATTATTTTTAGACAGATTTCTACTGAGGCCCAAACCAAAAATACCAGGATATATTTTTCTCCCCTTTTCACACCAGTGCTGTTTGCACAACTGCCGCTCTCCAAGCCCATGTGCTTTTGGGACCTAAGAAACACCATAGGGATGCTAGTGGCCCATACTCCACTTCTGCTAGCAATCCCTTTTTTATAACCTCTTCTGCCTGAAAACACCTGTTTCTCAGCAAAGAGCTGCCACGCAGGGTGGCACAACTGTCCCCAAGGGCTCTCACCAGTACCCTGTGGGGACTGAACCTGTAGCGTGTGTGTGGGCGACTGCCTGTGCCACCGGCACTGTACAAACATAAGAGCGTTTTAAATTAATTTGGCTAAGCGGACCAGCCGTCAATATAACTCCGTACTCACACAGACTCCTTCTGCCCGCGCAGTGAAACGGTTTTGCTCAAAGCTCCGTCGCCTCAAAATGCATGGGTCGCTACCCTTTTCTTTTTTGTAAGGCCTACATAGAAAGATTTCTGCTTAAATATCACATCCCTACATATTTCTCACACTTTCAATGGCCTGAAAGCTTAAGACAGTTTTTGTTTTCAGGACAAGCAGCGGCGAGCCACGAGAACACAATTTTTGAGATTATAGAAACTTCCTGAAAACTAGTTTTAGAAAACTGAAAGTAGCCAACATAACCTGTGAAAATGGGATTGGACAGCATTTACAGAGATACAGCTACATCAAGCCAAGTGCTGTAAACATGCTTGTTGTGCAATTATTTTAGATTAATCACAATAATGTCCCATTAAAAATACTCATTTTAAAAATTGAAATGCACTGTGTAGCAACTACTAACTGAAGCATTCAAGTTTTAGAACAGTTGATGTAAGGGAAGGCTATTTAAAAAGTACAACTTCCATCTCTTTTGCAGTTAATAGCCCACAGAGGGAGATGCAAAGCAATTCCTAGTAAGTGTCTCAAAAATCCCAGCCACTAGCTGTGGCCTACTTCAGTCATATATGATGTTTCCTTTTCTTTAAAAAAGATTAAACAATTCAAGCTTTCAATGCATCCCTCCCCCTGAAATGTCGAAGCTGCAGTCTCCTCCTCAAACTCAACCTAAACATAACTAGTGCTGCATTGCTTTCTGGAGTCTACAGACACGGGTATTTAGTGAGGGTAAGTGGCAAACTGAAATTCAGAAGCGCTATTGTATAGACTTTAAGTAATTAATTGCTAATCACTGGAACAGTTTAATTGGGACAAAATCAGATGGAACAATTCAGAGTTTGTACAGAGAAAGAAGTATTTCTGAAGAGAAGACAGATACGAGAGGAAAGGAAAAAAGGAAGAGAGAAAGAAAGAAACACCAGTAACATAATTGTTTTAAAAGAAAGTTTATTTCCAAACCAAGAGCAAATAAGAAAGAGAAGTACTGATTAAATATGTAACTATAACAAAATGCATAGTTGCTATATAAGGACCGTGTTCATAGGCTCTACATATGTGCTGTTCTAAATTTGCATCACTTGTTCTTTTACTGTAGTTTGACAGGACCATAAACGGTTGTGTTGAAGAGAAGATGATTTTCCCCCAGACTGAGTGTGGCAACTCTGCTATCCTGTCCACCATGACATGACTATAACCAGCATTAGAAGGCCTATAAAGAGCCTGACTAAAAAGCACTGCAGAGCCAATTCCCTTAGGCAGAAAGCACATTAGCAATGGACATCATCACAGGAGGAACAGAAGTGAGCAGGGATGACCTCTGCAGGCTTCCACTGCGCCATACTGTCTGAGCCAAATTCATCCCAAATTCTCTGAAACTGATTAAACTGCATCTTTGAGCCTCTGTAGTTCTTGCAAACTAAAGCCCTGATCCTCCAAATAGATGTAACAGCACGTAACCTGATGTCCAGGCAGTGCCTGACTGATATTCCTACCAATTTGAGTGGTTTAAGGGTTTTCAGGGTATATTCGCAAAATTGGCCTATTTTTTTCTTTTAATACTTGCTTTTAAATTAAAAAATAAGTATATCAGTCTGGTGCACTGAAGATTTTGCTACCAGAAATACTTATCTGGGGCAGCACACACTTACTGACAAACAGCTGCTTTTAACTAGGAGTTTTCAAGGGAAACCATTGTTCCCTCTTTTGTGGGTATCGGGGGAACCCAAATAATGGTGAATGGGAAAGAAATGGAACAATGGCCAATTTGTCTAGCTGTCAGAGGAAACTGCCACAGAAGTGGGTACACTGCCATCTTGTCAGGATTTCCTGCACTTGTAAGTTCATCTGCAGTCCCCCAAAACCACTTTGATCAAATTGGAAGAGTTCTGCCAAAAACTGTATGAAACCCATTCCATATCAGCCAGCATAGTCGTGAAACTATGATGAGTTCCTCTTATTATGAGAAGAGTAAATGGAGTGAAAAAGCAGAAGAGGAGGAAGGTTAACTTGCTTATATGAAAAATAGAAACACTACAGCCACCTGTGCCAGGGCTGTTGCTGGATAACAGAGCAGGGACAGATCTGTGCTATTCCCGGCTTTTCTCTTGGTTTCCAGCAGGTACCTAGGGACTAGCATGCTTGTCACCAGTGCCAGTGATGGCATTCCAGTGTTCACAGAAGGCTTGGCATATACAGGGCTAACAGGTCTCAGTGGTACTGTGCCAGCCAACTGGGAGATGTTGTCTCTGGGCCACTGACAGCTTAAAGGTGAACAGTTTAAAGACTATTTTATCTGGGGTTGTGCTCCTAACAGCTGCTGTTAGCTGGCAACCTCTTTTTAATTATTACAAGGTCCAGAGTTGAATAGGTTCTCCATCAAAGGTGGACTTTGTGTCCAAAGACGTGCCTGTAGTTGATGCTCCCAGTGCTTTTACTCTTTTTAGCCTATAGCCTGCATGCAGATAGAGCATTTCTCAAGGATGTATTCACTCAGGAAGTGTAAATAATAAGAGCAAGAGAACAACGTGGAGAATAGAACGGGGAATTTGACAGCACCTAGGATGCTTCCCAAAGTAAAGAGCAATTTCTGCACCCAAAATCTGGGAATTTAAGGGAAGATCTGAAGATACTCAGAAGTTATAATGTACAAGGTACATTAAAAAAAGCACGGGTTTTGCCAAGCAGTCATGCACAATTCAATGTTTCTCTGTGACTATGACAGCACACACTCTTAAGAGTTTTTAGTGACTTCATTTTTGCCTGTATGTCTGCCTCTTAACACTTGAAATATCTGCTTACAAAGAAAGTGGCAAAAGAATCCATTCCTGAGATTTGCATTCAGATCAGAAATTCCTCCAAAACATCCTAAAAGTTGAAGAGACAGAATGATTGCTATAACTGAAAACAAGTACAATTAGAATGCCTCATTCCTGCGCTGAAGTGAAGTTAAAATGATCAGAATAGAAGTCAAGATTTTGTATCTGCAATTAAAAACCTCAAAATGTCTAATGCACAGAAACTAGTCACTACAAATTTACCAGTATCCCAAGCCTTCTGCCTTTTTCTCCTTCAGGGAACATGCAAAACCATAAAAGAGGTACTCGGCCTTTTTCCAAATTTACTACTATTCATTTTAATAATCTCTTACGCATGTCACTTAAAGTAAGACATTCTGCAAACATTTTTCAGAGATGCAGATAAAAAGATAAAACCCTAGTAAGAGTTTCAAGAGGCTCAGCTACCTTCTTCCCACTAACACCACCCTCAGGAATCTAAATTCAAAAATCTGTCTCTTACTGTCTTGAATATATCTGTTTAAAAACAAATAGCAGCTAATCCTGTCTGTCCCACAAACCATTCTTGTCCTTTGATTTTTCAGTCATTACAACCTGTATTCAAATCTGAATTAGCTCTACACCAAAGCAAAAAGCCCACTGGAGATGTAGCTTTGGAACATTGTCCTTTCTCCATGAGCCTTCTACAGTCATGTGGTAGTTTCTCTTATGCCAGCAGACTTGTCAGATGTTAGGAAGTCAGCCTCTCCTCCTTGTCTTGCCTCACTAAGATACCTGCTCAGAAGCCCCTCAGCAAAATACTACAGAATCAAGCAGTAACATGATGGAGAGTCTAAAACTCCCCAGAAAAATAAGTAAAACACAGCAGACAGTCAACCTGAAGGCTGGTAAGGGATTTAAACAAAGGCAAGAGTAAAATGCTAGGATTTTGACAGTAACATAAGACACTTTTTTTTTATAGAAAAAATGCCGCACAATCATTTGTGCCCTGAAAGTGTAAATTTTTGCCATGCCCTGAGTAAAATGCTTCAAATAATCTAAATGGAACAAAAACAATCCAAATAAAAATCTCTTACTGTTTCAAAACCCGAGATGGATAGGATTTAAGGGGGTCACATTTCCATTAGAGAGAAATACAAAGAGCGTGTAGGACAAAAAATGCTTGCTTGTTGATACAAGCTTCTATGTTTATTGGGATAATTAAAGTCTGCTTTGAATATAACCCTCAGCTGAAAAAGTCTGGTATCACATTCCTGATAGGGTTAGGTGTCAACCACTTACTGCTAATGGTGATGGTCTAATTAGATTGTTATTTTCCTTTGACGAAGTGAACTTTTCTAGCAGAATGAAAAATAGCATCAAAGGAATGCCAAACTGCTGGCAACACCTAACCTGCATTTTAAAATACACATAACACCAGAAAAAATGCTTGTTTCTATGCCTTATTTGGAGTGTAGTGTACTATTTACAACACAAGAACTGAAAATGGCTCTTGATTTTTTGGTCTCTTGTCATAGGGGTCCAAGGTTTCTATCAATGGAGCAAAGAATACTTTTGGGGGGATCTGGTGTTCAAAGATATACTGCTTTGCAAAAAAAATAGGAGTACCTTACTGTCATCAACCAGCTGGAGTTTGAATTTATGCATCTGCAAAGACAAGGCATGTGTTAATTTCTCTTTTTCAAGACAAAAATGATGCAGGCTGAATAAATATATTTTTAAAGTTCCAAACAACTGTAAAGTAATAGCTGAGCAGAACACAAGTTACCCTTCATTTCCAGTCTCTTAACGCTTATGAAAATCAGTTTGCTTCCCACCCAACTATTACTGAAATGTCATCTGTGCTATATTTGAAAATTACACAGAAAATTTTACAGAACATTTAATTACTTTCATTCAATAACAAACTAAGAGTGACTGGAATAGGTCTGTTATAGGACCCTAATGCACGTTGGTAAGTAGAAGCTATGATCAGCCCAAGGCGTGCAATCTGACTAACCTCAACAGCTGTAGTGCTGAAGGTGCCAGATTCAGAAACACTCCTGATCAGATCCTTACTCCATACCATCTTTTCCTGGTGGCTAAATACCGATTAAATAGCTTCCTGTCCTTGGGGAAGGCTCCCTGACTCTGCACTCAGAAGTGCAGTGATTTTTCCATATTGTACTACCGCATGATCATCACAGCAACCAGAGCACCCAGTCAAACAAATTACTCCCAGCAGCATTTGAGGTGTTATGAGGGTTAGAAACTAGAGTAAAGTTTAGGAAGAACTGCCTTCCAAGCTCAGACATTTTGTTTACCTGGACTATCAGCTCTGTCCTTCTCGTGTGCTAAGCAGACACCACATGCCTTTTCTCCCACACTGCCTGAGTATCTCTGGTATCGGTCAGCTGATGGGTTGCTGAGATTAATTATACCATCAGGGATTATGGCTGTTTACAACTTTGTTGTCAGGCTTCAGGATTTACTCTTATAAAAACACAGTCTTCCAGCCCCAGCCTATTCATGTGTGCTTTGGCATTAGCTCTTTAGGGTAAAAAAGAGCTGTCCTATTGTTATGCGTAGTGTGTCTGGCACAATAGGTCATCAGCCTGGAGCACTGAAAATAATTGCCTCTCTCTTCTTACTATCAGGAGAGGCACTGAACTACAGTAAAGAAAAGCAAAGCCCACAGTGGTGAAAAACCGTAGAAACATTTAAAAGTGAAAAGTTGACTGCAAAGTCTACAGAGATTTTGGGTTTATTCCTTTAAGGGAAGAGTTGGTGTAGGCCTGTAATTCAGATCTGAAAGAAAAATTGTGACTGAGAATGCTGGAAATGTGGGAGCCAGTTTGTAAGAGGAAGTGATATACTGAGTTGCTTTATAGGATTCCTCTTTTACAAATTATTTCCTTCTAGTCTGCCAGAGCATTCCCTTTGAGACAGAACTTTCAAAAAGAGGAGTAAAATCTATGGGGAAAGGATAGAGATTTCTACTGCCAAACACCCAATTCTTTTTGTCATATTCTTTGTTTCCTCCTCCTGAAATTCTTTTCACCAGTATTCCTATCTAACTGGATTTAGTCCTGTCTAATCTCTACTACAGGTCCTTCCAAGACCAACACGCAGCATCAGCTTACCAAAACAGCTCCTTCCACTCCGGTCTGAATGGAAGCAAGGTAGAAAATTGCACAAGTCTCTCCACTCTGAAAACAAGTCTATTATGAATACAGGCCTCACAGCTAAGAAGCATATAATCACCTCAGCTTCTCTGTAAACACTAAGCAGTCTAAGTCAGTTTGGCTTATTTATTCAGTATGTTTTCCTTTATAGGGGTAGCTAGCACAACATGGAAGGACAACCTTTGACTTGGGAGTTTTGCAAGACTAACTGGTAAGACACCAGTAAGAGAAATTATTTTCAAAATACCGCACCTTTTCCTGACTAAGCTAGTTCTGAATGCCTTGCAGCAAACCAACTAGTATGAAAGAATACTCACATTTGTACAGCGGTCAGAAAATGTCCTGGGAAATGAGAAGAACTGAAGTTATTTCTTTGCTAAGTCAAAGCCACCGTTCCAGCCACTGTTTCCGGAAACTATTAGCAATGAAATTTAAGAAAAAAAAAAACCTTGAACGTTCATGTCAAATTATACGTCTTTAATTTCTAAAAAGTGGTAAGTACTAAGAAACTGATCTAGTTGACAGGCAATTAATCCTCCTTGCATAGTACATTTATCTCCATGGGATATCAAGAATTACAACACTTCAGGAAAACTGGCACCTAAGTGAGCAAGCAGCCTCAATCCTATACAAAAGTTACAGACAACCTCAGTGTTTCCAAGTTATTACTTTGTAATGGATCCAGAGAATGCCTTTGCTTTGTCCACATCTATCCCACAGTACTGTATTCTTTCACTGCACTTTTCAGTTGGCCATCTGTATGAAAAACATAAAAGGCTGTAACCCACACTGATACAGTAATTCACAATAAATTAGCTTCATTCTATTCAAACTTGGCCTTTCTGAGGTCAAATACCTCAAGGTACGTAGTTACAGACTTTATTTTTTATGTAAAATGTGTACCTCACAATACTTACAAAATGATTACTTGATTAACACTTCATCCAGAAGATGTTTAATCCTTCCTTCCCTTGAGAAGGTAAAAGGTGAGGCTTCAGTTTCACAAGTGCTCTTGACACTCATCTAAAATAAGCACTGAATCTTACATGAAGCCAAAAAATTTTAACTTGCTTAACAAGCTTACTAACAAGACAAGAGTAAAGACACTTTTTCATATAAAAAATTTCAAAGTTACCTTTTACTGTATGTGTTAGACATATCTACAACAGATTTTTTTCCTTTACAGAATGATAGGTGGAGAGGAGCACTGTACTTACATCATCATTAATTAATCCCTTTTTTCTAGTAACTTGTGTCCTGATTTTCAAAAGCACTGATTATCAGCATATTCTAGGTACTGAATGGTAGCAGCAGGCACTCAGAACTGTTGAAAATAGACTATTGGTACTTGTACTTATGCCGCAAATGCACCATTTGAAAATATTCCTCTTGAAAACAGGTAGTTTACTTTTTAGTCAAAGTTGGTTGACTAATTACTATTTTAATCATTCTTGTAGTGTTTTAGAATGTTTAAAATAACTATTAACACTAATTACTTAATACACTATAGTGGATTATGATCAAAATTATTATGTCAAAAATTCAAGTTTATGATAAATAAACTTTTGAAAAATTTATACAAGGCCGTAAATAAATAATTTGAACTTCAGTCTCATTAAAAAGTAAAACAGTACGTCACACGACAATATCATCCTATCTAGACAATACAATCTTGCTATATTTTATTGCATAATAATTTGAGAGTAACATCTTAAGTAAAATATGTAAAGAAACAAAATCATTAGATTTACTTCCTTTAATATTGAACAACCAAAGTTTCTCCTTTGTACATAATCCAATTTAAAGATAATATAATTAGCACTTCCAGCATTAACAGTCTATATTTACAATGAATGAGATGGGGTGGATAATCTAAAGAGTATTCAAATCTGTATGAAACAAATCAAAACACGAAGATTTGCAGTAGGCTCAAAATCCAAGATTTTTCCATTTATGGAATGCAATTTAAAAGGCTTTGTTGTCTTTATTACTTGTAAGGGTTCCCAAAATGATGATTTTTAATAGTATTTTAAACATTTGAAATCTTCAGTAATGCCTTCATTATTTGTACATGACATTAAAAATTAATTCCAATACTTCTATTTAATTTTTCACTTGCTTGTAGACCAGTCTGAAATCTGATGAAAGGATAACAAGGAAATTTACTATATAATCCTAATTCCATATTCCTGAATATACAATGGTTGGAAGTAGATGATGTCAGTCCATTCCAAGGGTTATGTACACAAAACTTAGAAAATGTTCTTCGCTCTTGCATAAAATGTGTACACAGTATCAATGAGCGGGGAACTTCAAAGTTTTTATGGGTTGCTGCTGGCATGGACCTTTGTTGATTGAAAATAAAATACCTTTCGCTCTATTGTTCTGGTAGCAGTTTTAGAAGTTAATCATCAATCCCTGGTGTTTCACCCTGTTGTATTCTGGAGGCTATTCTAATGGCTTCTTCCAGAGACTGTTGTTCTCCAAGCTGAAACAAATGAATTTAAACATAAATAAATAAAAAATATTACGTATGGATATAAATGTGTAAAACAAAAAAAATTAAAAGATGAAACCAAAAATCTAGATATGGATCAATACTTTAGAGCAAATAAGTGTGATCAGTATTGTCACACCTATTCTGGGTAATATATACTAGCAGCTATCTAATCAGCATGACAATTAAGATAGCCTCTGATAGCAAATGAAACGGAGTTTCTATGTATCTACCGAATAAATTTTCTTCAAAGAACTGCTGCACAGTAAACACATTTCATGACACACAAAGTAGATGATATTTCAACTTGGCAGATATAACAAAGCCAAGATAAGGCTTTCAAAAGTCATGGTGGCTGCTGAATTACATTTTAACACTGGTAAAGCAAACAAACATCTTCATTTTTCTTAAGTCTTTTGCAGGAAGCTAGCTCTTTGGAACACCATATGACATTTTTATATATATATATACATATATATATATATATATATAAAAAGTGTACACTTACTGCAGAATCCTGACTGTATAAAAAAGCAGTCACGATGACACTGATTCTACAGTAGTTTAGAGAGGAAATTATCTTGTAGTTGCAACTACAAGGCCATCAATGTATCTGGCACTGTCAGAAGCAACATCAACCAACCCGGAATAAAGACAACTGGACACAATTTACAGAAAGAATCCATGGAGTTTTATAATATGTACACCATGCACGTATGCCCAGTGAAGAACACTGAAGGCAACCTCAACCTAACAAAAACATAACACTGGCCATTACCTATTGGCTCAGGAGAAAGATGCATGAGAGTGTGAAAAGTAAAACCAGATTATTTGACAGATGGATAGACCTAATGGGACAGTTCTAAATATCGCTTGTAACTTGTTTTTACAGTCACTGAATATCACATTCTGGAGCCACTCAAATCAAGACCAGCTCTGTTACCACCTCCTTAGGAATTCAATCTGGCTATCAGGCTATTGGCTTTATCAGTTTTTAGAAACCAAATGGATTCATTTATTAGTACCAAAGTACAAAAGAGAAACAATCAAGAACTCAGGAATAATCAATAACATTTTAATTTTGAATTCTCTCTCTTATTTGTATTGAATATTTTAAGTTTAATTAATATAAAGATCCTTCACCAGAAGTTTCACTGCTAGTAACAAAAGAGGGACATGCGCAGAGAGTGCCTATGTTTTCCTTTCATTCAAAGGACACACTGCTGAGGGTACAGGTTACTTTTCTTAATTCTTTTCATGCAAACAACTGCCTTCTGATATGCTTTCTCTTACAGGCAGTTTTGATTACTGCCAAGTTAGCTTAAAAGACAGGAGTTCAGAATTAAGAGCATCTCGACTTTCATTGCTCTTCTATCAGCACCTGACTTGCTATTTTCCCTATAACAAAGGGGAAAATAACAATCCCTCATTTCTGCTTGAAGATATTAACACAATTCCTTTCAATCTGAGCTCTTACAATAGTACTGTGCATACATACATTTAGACTGCAGCATTAATCCTGAGACTCAAATGCTCAAAGGTTTTGATCTCGTATTAGTTTCAGCAAATGTGAAGTTTGACAGAATTCCACATGCAAAGTATGTTTTACCCCCAGAAATGAAATTTTTGAGTGCATTTTCTGCATTTCTTTTTCTGTTTGAAGCTATTTCCAAGAACCTTTGAAGAACACATATTAACCTACACTGCTTAATACTGATTTGTTTAGAAACTCTTTTGAGCATCTCCTCTCTGCATAGCCACATTGATGTTCTTTTATAATGGTGTTTGTCAGAGCTACGGCCCATCATGCAAACCATACTCAAGACAGTTGCATATACTCAACTCCCTTTGAAATTCATAGGTGTACCACATCCATGAAAATTATCCTCCTCCTAATTGTATATTGTTTCAGGAGATATGGTTCCTGTCATTATCCATGTTCTCTAGAACAAAATGTGTGTCTGTGGTGATACCCAGACAACAACAGGATCAAACCCATCAAGTGTTGAGTCCCAATTCCTCAGTAAATTTGAATACAAAGGTAGCATCACTACATTCTCCCTGGACTTATTTATGCATATAGTTAAGTACAGAATCAAAAGGGCTATGAGCTGGACCAAAAGTATTAGGCACTTTGCAGGACTGATACTACTATGCAACCCCAAATTTAAACTAATTCAAATCCTTTTATTTTACTTTGAGTTTAAAATTGGCTTCTGTCATTGGAGTGGCAATTTCCCTAAGATCCTTCAGTCATTTCTTTGACCTTTGACTGCAATATCATTTAAAGTGTTGAGTTTTTAAAATAGTAAATCTTCCAGGTTTAAAATTTCCAAAAGCTTCTATTAACCTACCATCGTATCATATGTAACAAAAATAAAATATATACATAATTAATCTAATGTTTGAGTAAGGTAGCATATTGGGCATCATTCGTGCTAGAAGTTTAGTTCAACCTTCCAGTCAAGCCAAGCTTCCCTCTGAATAAACTATTCACAAAAATACTTGTCTAGGTTTTGGTTACTTTCTAGAAAAAAGCTTAATTTGTGCTTGGTTTCCACTTTCTTTTAAATTAGCCCAATTTAAATTAAACTCTTTCACCCCTAGAAATTACTCTTTCATTACAGTGTTTGGACAATGTGAGAAATTATTTACAGAGAGTGCTGCTTGTACTGTGCTGGTTTGACATGTAAACAGGAGGTTACTATTTCCAGAGATTTCTGATTATTAACCTTTCTATATAACTGTTTACACTTTTTTGCTATTAGCATTTCAAGGTTTCAATAACATAAAATCAGTAATTTTATCTGTATAAGTTCATAGCAATTTACCCTTGAGAGTTTGGCTTTATATGTATCAGCTCTATATGTAATGCTGAAGGATGAATGAAAGTACTTTTCCACTGAAAACCTGTCACTCCATGAACGATTCAGTTGACCTCAAGTTTGGCACTCCCCTAACCTCCCCCTTTTTTGGAAGTTCTACAAGTAGATTTGGAAAATCAGGTGCTTATTATTCCTCTTCCTAACCCTATATATTATTTAAAATATGAGATTATATGGTTATGGACTCTTTTTTCAGGGAAGCCAAGCTTATTTGAATTGTATTGTTACATGACCAGGAGATTCTAGCTCTAGGAGTAAGAAACACTCCAAAAAACATTGATCACCATCTTACCTGTACTGCAATTTGTGTTCCATTGGATGTAGCCAACAATGTAACAGGTCTAGTTTCTGTAGTCACTAAATGGTGCCCATGTTGCTGATGTCCCATTTCTGATGAGGCACTATGAAATGCTGCTAAGTCTTGAGCCACAATAGCAACCTTCCAAGACCAAAGGAAGAGAATAAATTAGATGACAGATCTGTTACTGACCTCATACAACAGTTATCTTCAAAGTTAAAGTTAAATTCAAAGCTGTGATTATTCATGAGCATAATTTTATTGTGCAAAAGATACATTTTTTAAGAAAGGTTGCCACCACTCTGTTCCCAAAGTTATCTATTAGCTCTCAAAATATAAATATCCTCAGAACTGCACAGAAGTTCAATAAATGTGCCTGTAAGCCTGTGATTAATTATACATACAGAGCACAGTGATTAATAAGTATCTTCTAAAATGCGCCACATGAAAATGAACAGTGGAATGCATTTTAACTTAAAGATTAAAAAATTATATCACTATATTTCTACTAAAAAAGTTGTTTATTGTATTCATATATTAAAACCAAAACCACTAATACATACTTACACAAATGTTTCCTATCTGCCAAATAAATTACAGTCCCATAATATTAAGTGATAAAGTTACAGTTCATACTGAATTCTATTCTTAACTTTGCCACTCATTTACTATGTGACTTTGGGGAAAATGCTTAGCATTTCTAGGTCTTACTTTACATACACCTAAATGAATTACCAGACTGGTACCTCAGAATTTTTTCTTGGTGCCTGATTGTTTTTAAAACATCCTGCCATATGTTGATGTATAGCATTGGAGTAGAACATATCATACTCTTATGAGGGAAATGCTATGGCCAGGTCCTGAAAAACGCTTTACTTAGATAAATCAATGTGAATGACAGAACTGTGATGGCTTAGGTGCCTATTTTATATCATCTTATAAAGGAACATTACATATGTACGCAGGATAATATCTTACCTGCTGTCCTTCGGTGCCTTCTGCAGTAACCATCGCTACGGAATGCGTTCCTGCAGAAGAGATGACAGCGTCATGGGCAGGGACTGTGATGGTGGTGCCATCTTGTGTTACCATAGTGATAGTATTGCCAATGGCCTGCATATCTGCCTGGGATATGTTGACCTGAAACACAAAATAATTCCTGAAGTAAAAAAAGGTTTGATTGCTGCTCAAGTCATACCTGAGTCTTAGCTTTTGGCAACATAATATATGTTTTTAAGTAAGATTTGAAAAAAAACCCCAATTATAAGCATTTGAAGTATAACAGCATGTATCAAACAAATTCCCGCTAGTTGGTTCAGCAGAATACTCCTGCTAGTTCAATTTCATTTGAAACAAAATGTGTAGCAATCCAGAACAAAAAGGCAACTTGTTCTTAATAGCAGGGAAAAAATATTTTAAGCCTCGTGATCACAAGTAACATACTGGCCAAAAGATCTAGCAGCCGTTATTATACTTCCTGACCAGCATGCTCATGCATTCCTTGAGAATCACCATCACTCTTTGGCCAAGTCCCAGTCTTGGACAAAGAGCCCTCATCACATTCATCTTACTGACTGGGATCTAATATTCCATGATCTTTCAGACACACATACCTGTTTACAGAAATAAAATCATGGCTCTCAGTAATAAGAAAAAGGATGCATACTTTCCCCCAGAATCTACAACTCCATGTTAATCAGTTCATATTCCAAATAACTGCATGAGAGATTATCTATGCATGTATCTTACACAATGGACAATGTGATTCAAGGTAGTACCACCTGACATACTTTGATCTTAATGGAAATACTAAAGAAGCCTGTGAGGGCTTAGAATTTAAACCATGAATAAACAATTCATAAAAATTTAATGACATAAATTACAATGTCTCCAGTATAAACGCATTAGGGCATCAGATACATGACTTGATGTCTGATTTACAAGGTAATAAAACATCCCAGAACTAAAGTCAAGCTGAAGGATAATTTAAATAAATGCAGGAATTCCACGTTAAGGCTTCTGCAGGCCTTCATTTTAGAGGGTAAAAATGCCAGGTACTTAGTATTGCTGCAATGTTCAGGGCTGGCAATGTAACAGGCCCCTTTAATATTTCATTTCCAATTTGAATTTAGAAAATATCTTTCATATGCTATTGGCATTTCAGCTACCTTTCCAGCTGAGATATAAAGTTTTCCCCATATGCTTTCGATATATTGCCATAGCTAAACAAAAGAGTTGTGTTGAAATGCCCTCCCAATGAAATTTCTTATGAAATCCTTCAAAAATATATCCACGGGAATCCTTAAAAAAATATATCCGCAGGAATTTTAAAGTGGAGGCAGTATCAAAGCATTCCTTATGCTCTTGTTTAATCGTAAGAACTGCACACTTCCAAACAGCTTGTAAAGCAGGCACCTGGGCTAGAAAGACTTCCCACCTCCCCAAAGTGTGTGCAGACAAGATAACAGTGAAGATGACCATTGGATATTAATAATCAGGAAGTTCTGAGAAACCTCTGAAACTACGCTGTATACCTAACAATTGTTAAAATAGCCCATGCCTACTTTAAGAGTGACAAAGATAACAAGAATAGCCAAAAAATCTAGCTTTGTATTAATACAGTTTTCAGATGTCAGAGTATGTGGTTTAATTTAGATATTCCACACGAGGCCCAGCCCTGAACATATCCTGACCCAGCTCCAAGGAAGTTTCTTTCCTTAAGACATCCATGTACATATTTATAAAGAATCCTAACTGATTTTAGACAGCACATGGAGTATCTGCAAACACCTGCCTCAATTCTCAATATATTTTTGTCAGCTCTTACTTACATGTTGGGTTCCATCCTGGGATATTAGTGCTACTTGTTGACCTAATCCTGACTGAGTAACTGTAGCAACCTGTGCAGAAATTACATCTTCTCCCTCTACACCTGTCACATAGGTTATCTGGGAGCCTTTGAGAACATCTTCACCTTGACCTATTTGATACAAAGAAGGCAAACAGTTTATATACTCTAAATGCTGCCAGAAAAACAAATGACAAGGATTGAGTGCCATCCTGGTTTGAAAGTTTTAAACACTTCAATGGAAAAATTTTAGTAGAAAGATGAGAAAAATAAGAGAAGGAAAGATATGAAAAGCAAGTCAGAAAGTCTGTTGTTTTGGGAACACGGGATATGATCTTTTAGCAATGAGTTTTAACGCACATAACTACTACACATAAAGAAAATATACATTTAGGTTATAAGCAAATATTAAAATGGTGACAAACAATTTAATTCATTCATTAAATGTTAACCTCTCCATACAAGAGGCTCCATGCAAACACAACCAGGAGATTTTTAAAAGAGTTATTAATTAACAAACATACAGAAGAATACAGTGATGCCTTTGTGTGAAGATTTAGACAAGTTCTTTATCTTAATAAATGTTTAACCTCAGCAAATGAATCTTATCATTCCCTTAAAAGAAAGAATTAAGACTATAGCAAATCTGCTTAAGGTATTCAGCACAGTTTCCCACATACATGTAATAAAACAGCTTTTCTGACCAAAACAGTTTGCGTGTGTTTTTCCTATCTGCAGTCACATCTAAAAAACACAGTTTTGTCCTACCACAATACTTCCTTCAGTCTTATCTTTTATAGTCATAGGATTCAATCCTCATGATACCATGAAAAACATATTCTAAGGAGAACTACAGCACGTGAACTTATTTTCATCTTTGCCGCTAGAACAGTTTACAAAAACTGCTATTAATGGCAGCAAAACCAGCACAGTATCAGGGTGCTGCAAAGACAGATTTTCCTTTCCTTAAGGCACTGCCCTTATTCCTGCTCAAAAGACTGTCACCAACCATGGTATTATACATACACTTAGCAAAATCCCTAAGAAAAGTCCAGTAGGTTGCAAACATAAACATTCCAGATTCTCTCAGGTACCTTCCCACATTCATGTTTACAGGAGGTTTGCTGGGACTGCAACTCAAATTTCTCTCTTATCCCCAGGACGGCTATAAATGAGTTTATGATCTGGTCAATTACTCTCTCAGTTTCTGTTTACAAGTTGCCTACCACACTGAAAAGTCCTACAAACAAATTAAATAACTTTATTAAGTATTTCAGAATTTTATCTATGCTTTCATTTCCTTGGTTATAAAAAAACCAGCAAAATATTATCCAGCCAATTTTTTTAACAAGAAGAGATTCAAAGATTGAAACTCTAACCTGGAGGTGGCTCAAAAAAAGCCTCTTGTTCTTCTTCAATGGGCTCTGTGTCATTGTGTGCTGTCCGCTTGTGCATAGCAAGTGTAGAAATCTGCTTGTATGTTTTCCCACAGTGATTACAGTTATATGGTTTGGAATGAGTATGTACAACATGATGTTTGTATAAACTGGAATACTCTGTAAAACGTTTATCACAACCAGGAACTGTACAGACGTAGGGTTTCTCCCCTGTATGGAAAACCAAAAGCGACAGGACTTTATCCAGGATGCACAGAAAAAAAATTGACAACAAATTATATTTAATGACACACCTTCATTACCAACTATACTTCAATTTCAAAAACAACAGTGAAGCTCAAGCTCACAAAGTTTATCAATGTAGCTTCTCACTGTCTTTTTTTAAAAACTACTGCCAGTAAAAGTTGGGCCCTTTTTTCTTCCGATCATTCAATCTAAAACATCCTTCTGATGAAGACAGAATGATACAGCCTGAAAGGTACGATGTCAGTTTGGCATCATATTGAGAATTTTATTCTTTTATTACTGGAAGCCCCATACTTTTCCTCAATGATCAGGTATGTTGACACACCAATACAATTTCACTGACTATCGAGTCTTTAAGTTCTGAAGAAATCTAAAGGAAGCATACGTTTAAACAAGTAAGGTTTCATATAAAAAACACCTTTCATTTAAAAATCAATGAAACACATGTCTAAATTACATTATAAACTAAAAAGATAATCTGAGAAACAGAACATACTTCTATGAAACTTGTCTGTGCTTCTATAAAATATATAAGACTACTACCAAGATGATACAGATATCACTGACTTTTACATTTAAGAACCTTCAAATTTGTGCCAATTATTTCTGCTGACTAACCCTGATAATCAAGTCGGGCTAAGTATTTTCACCTCCCATCTATAAAAAGAAGGTTTTGACCACTGCTCCAGCAGCAAGGAAAATACAGCTGGGATGAAAGGGTGACTCAAAACAGCCAAAGTCAAGCTCAGACTTGTGCTTTACTGTTATTTATTTAAGAAACAGCTCACAGCGGAGGCAAGCCCCAGAACCGTATTGAGGATTTAGCCCAATATCCACTGTTTTGCATTCGTTTTAAAGAACTTTGTATTCAGACCAAAATTATTCTGCCTTGACAGCAAGGCAGGAAACCTGACTGCTTAACTATCCTCAGCTGAGGTGAGACAAGGCCCAAACAGAAGTACCAAGCCAGGTCATATAAACGTGACTACACCCAATTACAATGCACCAAAACAGTGTTCACAAGGAAAATGACACAGCCTCTCCCAAGCAGATTCCACTTCAAAATAGAAAACATCATTCATATACCTGTGTGTATTCTCACATGATTCTTATAATTAGTTGCACTGGCAAAAGCTCTCCCACATCCTGGCTCTGTACAGTAATAAGGCCTTTCGCCTGTATGTGTCCTGATGTGAACCTTTCTAATATTAGATGTTGTGAATGACCTGCCACATCCTTCAAATGGACATTTAAAAGGCCTTTCACCTGAAAAAAATAAAAGAAAAGGTACACATGCAAAAGTTATAAAAGAACAAAAATCCTAAATTACACTTAGACTGAATGCAGGAATCCAAAGCTACCTAATTCTCTCTTTGAGACCCTCAGTCAGAAATACCATGAACACGCCACTCTGGAGTGTTCTACTATTTAACCAAAACTAGCAAAATTCAGGAAAATCATATAATCTGTAAGCTAAATTATGAAGCATTTAGGTTAGTACTTTACGATGTATAAATGGACTCAGTTGCTTGGATTAGCTTCCACATTGTCCATATTCTAACATGTATTTAACACCTCCCTGAATTCATACATACATTATCCAAGACAAGTGTATCATAACATTTGTACATTTATCAATTGTAATTCATAAAATGAAAAAAATACTTTCACGATTTAGCATATAACCAAGATACAAATGGATTAGTAACACTCATTATAGAAAGCATTTAACCTTACACGAGAAGAACCAACTTCTTAAAGACAGACAGTCCTGAAACTCAAGTTTCAAACCCCCAAACCAAAGCAATCACAAATACAGGTTCTTTTTAAAATAATTCTATTCACGTAATATAAATTTAAGCACAGTGACTTACATCATTGCACCAAAACATTTCACCATGCACACTAGATAAGGCCAAGCCCTGTCAAATACCCCAATACTCCTGACCTTTCAGATCTATCAAAGCACACAGAGGGGGAGAGCAAAGGGGGTTAACTCTGGAGAACTGCGAGCCACCTGACATGCTGTCCTGTTGTAACTTCAGGCTTCCTAGAGCTAAGTACATTTCACCCACTGTACTGCTTACCGAAGAGAATAATCTGAGAGCCAGAGAGGGCAGATTACCACTACAGATGTAACATCAAGTACTTAGAGACAGAAATAAAAAACAAAGTCCTGATAGAGACATTAATACCACGAAACTCCAAAGCAGTTAGCTCCCTGGCAGCGGAAACTGTAATTCGCTCCTTAGGGCAGCCGTTTCGGGAAGGTTTTTCAGCTTCCTGCCAAGGCAGTGTGTGTGTATTAAGTGTACACGCCTCAGTGTTGTGTTACCATGGCTCCCCTAATTCTTGCTTCAGCACAGGACCTCAAATCATGCCTGAAAGGAGCAGGGTTGCAGAGTCAACCCTGCCCAACCACAGACCCTGCATTAGAAATCAAAACAGATTGCTCTTAAAGAATGCCCGCAAGAATGTCATCCGACCGGTTGGGGAAGCCAGCCTTTTAAGTTTCTAATGTACTTGTTAGAAAAGCAACCTGTTTCCAGGTGACTGAGATTTCTAGCACTAGAAATGCAAAGCAAGTCAGAAGCCTTCAAGCTCTGCCCTAGAGCAGCTATGAGGAACCATCCACACCAGCTCTTCTGATACCAGAACAGTGTGTCTAGGGAAGTCACGGAGGAACCTGGGGCAAGCATTTGATGGCAACAGAAAGTAAGACTGGCCTGCCACTGAAAGAGAGGGGAAAATCACTTTTGCCTAAAACACGCAGAAAATTAAGAAAGCGCTAACCCTGCTCTACATGATAAAGGAATGAAAAGGTTTCAGAGCCATGGGAGAGAGTGGGCAGAGCCCAGACTTGCCTCCATCGGGTGCACTGTTGCAGCTTGCATAGGGTACGAGCGTACACTACTCCGTCCATCTGCACAAAGGACTTGGTGCAATTTTCTTATTCTTTGGCTTCCTGCAACTACTAATAATCTAAAAAAAGACACCTCTGAACTCCAGTCCCTGTACTGATGGGAGTCTATGATTGTATAATTAATATTGTTCAAATGGATAAATGGTTACATAGGGCTGACTCAAGTCTTTTGTCTCAACTGCTAAATTAGATCAAAGCAATTAAAATACTATACAACTTCTATGGCCATAAAGAAGAAAACAGTCTACAGCTAATCAAGTTGTAGTCCATACTACAGAAATCTTTCAAGTTCATAGTCTGTACTTGATTTACTACAGAATGTCAAACAGCGTCTTCTGGAACTGAGAACAGATGACACTTCCATGTCTTCATCCTGATGACCAATTTAACATCAAGATAGCACTAATCTCAACAGACTGTCTTTGAATACAGAAGTCTAGGAAAGCAGAATTATCTCAATGTAATCCTGAGTTTTTATAATTTTTATTGCCTGCTTTTATTAGCCCCCCATTGTTCTTTTTAATCTGACAAAAACCTATTTCTTTTGTTCTTTTTTACTGTCTTAAGATTCAGAAAGTTCAGTGGAAAAACTTGTCAGTGTTCTAGCAGGCAACTAAATACACTTAATGGAATAGTATTAGTAGGTTAGCAAGTGATAGGTTATTCTCCCGACATTTGAGGGTTTTTTTCCTTTTTTTTTTGGAGATCTCAGGAGCGAAGGAGACATTGGACAAACTTGTTTACATGTGTGTGCACCCATAGAGTTTTGCAGAGCGTAGTGTATGCTGTCTAGAATTTATTTGTGTTTTGGCTTTCAAATGAATCTTTTTTTAGACAAAACATAAGATTTTATCTTTTATGCATTTGGAATTTTTAATAGTAGTTGGTTTTCTATACTTTTGTTCATTTTTCTGCCGCAAGCAGAGAAAGGAAATCAGGATAACAAGCTCGAACTATCAACCTTCGTGAAGCTGGCGTGCAGGTTATCTTAAAGCACCAAAACTTAAGAACACTGATGCCATTTCTAAAAGGTGAGCCATATTACTGAGGAAAAGTTCCTTCTGTTACAGATGCAAATGAAACTGTAAAGGCACCAAGTGACTTGGTGACAAGGTAAGTGATGCATTGCTAGAAATTAGTGCATTTGCAATAGCAGTGTGAATGCTTAAGCACTTTTTCCAAGAAAAGCATGCTGAATTTGCAGTAAATGCTTACCATGCTGAAATGCTGTTGAACTCACTGGGCTTCAGAAAGAGAATATACACAGGCTGATTTCATAAGTAAAGTCACAGAATGATCAAAGAGAAAAAAAAAAATCTACCTAAGTGAATTAATTAAAAAAAAAAAAAAAGGGGGGGGTGATAATAGTACCTGTGTGGGTTCGAACATGTTTCTGCAGGTCTCCTGAAGTCTTGAAAGATTTGGTGCAATTTTCTTCTGTGCAGCGATAAGGCTTTTCACCAGTGTGTGTTCGGACATGACTTTTTAACCCATACCCTGAAGATCAGAAAGGATATTATAATAGTATAAACACAAAATTAGGATACTCATAAACCATCACCATCAAAAGCTGCACTTGCCATTCCAATCAGGAAGCTCCCTGATCAGTAAAATTTGCTCTTTCACTCTTCACAAGCTCTTCATTCTACCATACAGAGCAGCAGAACTCTAGATACAGTTTATAAATTCTTTCGTCCTTCATTCAGTACCATTAATGAAGTCAGCAGTAAAATCTCTACTGGTATCAAGGCTCTAGACTCTAATTATTTTAAACCATATTATTAACATTATCACATATATAAGTGCCAACTGATAGCAGTCATGGACACTCATTCCCTTTAAGATTCCTTTTAGTGATAGCATATTTCCACACATTCTGTATGGTATGTCTAAATATTTTGATGGCTTTAATATTTTGTACCAGCCATGGAAACTGGTTTGCTGCTAGGTGACTGTAAAAGTGAGATTTGGTAAATAATTATTAGCAATCTTACACTAACACTATGATTGAAACAATAGACAAAAGTATAGCCAAGCAATTAACTAGTAGAGGTAGTTACTCATAAGTTTTGCAGCTCTTTGCTCTTATGACTAGATGTTCCTGTACACTAGATGAGAACAATGTTGAAACTGACCACATGTGATTGAAACTGCGTTAAGCTTCAAGATCAAAGAACAAGGACAAGAATAAAGACTTCAGGGACAGCTGACAAGAACTTCAAATGGGTCGGTGGTCATAAAAGCAGCCCTTCAACTCAAATGGATCCTTCATTGCGCATGATTCGATGTAGGCAGTACTATGATAATCAGTCATAATAATTTTTATGTATATGTATACTAACCTGATTAATATGTAATTAGTTATTCTATATAACCTGTTTGTGCTAAAGCTGTGGTATGCAGTCTAGGTAGAACTATCCCCCGTGCATCCAGCGCTGCAATAAAGAATGCCTGCTTTCTAAAACTCCAAAACAAGTCTTAGAGAGTTTCTTTGATCAGCTTTTCGGTATCATTAGGAACTCAATCATCATCAAAAACTACCAGTCTAAAGCGACCTTTGGATCAGGCCCTCTGTAAATTATTTTGCAAAGAGCATTTTACCAAGATTTTCCTTTCTGCGCTTCCCTGAAAAGATCATGACTACAGAACCCTGAAACAGCCATTTTAGAAAATGAATGAGTATTACTTGTGTCCACAAATGATGTATATATTTCTACAAGATAAAGTAACAGTCAGTAAGAAGATGGCACCTGCTTTAGTTTCACAGTGTGCTCTCCCCAAAACAACTGAAATTCCTATTCTTGGTGTTTTTAAAAACACAAAGCATGTCTACCAAGCTGACATCTGAAATAATTTCATGATCCAACCCAGGAGAGTTCTTAATATTTAAACAGAGAGCATTCAGTACTTAGAATGAACTTTATCAAGGATTGCTGAACTACAGTGGTACAATGGCTCTGACCAAAAATATGGTATTAACAGACAAACAGCTGTTTATAGCCATAGATCAGTCTGTTGCAAGGGAAGAGCCTATTTCATTCTGTAGTTTTGAAATCCCTTCATAAACTCTATGCAATTAAACTTAGGTGCAACCCTTTAAGTGTGGTTGTTTCCCTTTTGACCTTTCTCATCAGCATTTCTTTTGCTTGTTTCTATCCAAAGAAACAGTATTAAATGCATTAGATGAGATGAAGTTACTTTAAAAAGACTATAGGTTAAAAAAAAAATAGAGCCTAACTTTTCTAAGCATCATACTAATTTACATTCAAAGTAAAAGAATAAAATCTGAAACAAGTTTTGCTCTTTCACTTTCTTCCATGTTTCATTCTTCATAACTGCATTTTGCATGATCAAATTCAATCCCAGGGAGAGCATAATTTACGAACAGAGTATTCTGTACAAAACGTAGAGCAATGTCACTTCATGAGAAATGTCACTCTTTGATACAAATTCAATAAAGAACACTTAAAACACCATCTTCCACCAAAGTTCCTTTCAAATTTGGAAGAGAAGATCAGTATTTACCTCTAGCCAACAGGTTTGGCTTTTTATTATCACCTCATTTAACTTATACTATTAGTTTCACGTTAAGGCAGGCCTATTTTTTCAACATAAAATCTGACTGTAGCATGACAGGTGAAGAGTAAGGGAAAGTGTCAAGTGTTTCAACTCATTCCTCCTTCGGTAACTAAATCCTCTGTCCTTTCTATATGCTACGCTAGCTGAAATGATGACTTTTTTTTTGCAGTTCTCCCAAGTTATTTACTTAGCAGTTTAAAAAAGGCAATATTAAAAACTTACTTTATACAAACACTAACAAGCAGGAGGAGCTAGTCTACAAAAGATTACCTGTCGCAAAGGCTTTGCCACATCCAGGATGTTCACACTGATATGGTCTGTCTCCTGTGTGTGACCTTTCATGCACCTGTTAAGACATCCAATACACTGACTTAATGAAATGTTGTATCTGATTACTTCAACAGAGAAACAGTTCATTCTCTACAACAACGTTTTAATTCTCTTCCTAAGATTCACATTCAAGTGTCTTCTTTTTAAATCGGTGTTAAAAAAAAAATAATGAAATATGGTAACAATGTTTTCCCTAAAACTAAAGATGTCTCTTTCCAAGGTCTAACCTGATCCTTTCAGGCTGTTTTGCAGAAACCATTTCTGTAAATACACACAGAGTTGCCATCATGCAACTACATTAAAGACAGTATGTAAACATGCCTCAGAGCCCACCATCTGATTTTTTACTCCGTCAAGTGCTTCTAATGATCCTCTTCTATTGCATGAAACCTCTACAGCAAGGACACCATCTTAACACATGATCCATAGAATCAATTACTCACTGACTCCAGAGCGTTTTGTCAGAGACACAGCAGCACTGCAAGGAGTTTACCTCATTGGCAAGTGATCATCACAGCCTAAGCTGCAATGTGAACAGCTCTACACCCTTACTGTTTCAGTAATCCCTTTACTTAATTTAAAAAAGGAAGAGAATTAAGGAGTTGTCACCTGTAAAGAAAAGATGTTCCAGCTTTTCACTTTGAATGTTGGATTTTTTGAGGAGGTAGACTTTGTATTATGATGGTAAAATCTTTCAAAAATTGGAATTTTTGCATGATCACACATACATATAAAGTAGATAAAGTGAACACTGGATTTCAGTATTTCTGTGACACTGCTGGTAGAAACTATCTCAACAAGAGATTTCTTACATGCTGGCTATATAGAAGCCCAGCATGATCCCACACCCGCATATATCCAAAACACTAAGCAAAATCAGCTGAGCACCTGGTACAACCAATTATTTTAAAATCAACCCAATAAACATTTGACAAAACAGCACCATTGCAACTGGCTCTCTGTTAATGTGTTACTTTTAACCACATAATCTGACAAAAAAAATTGGGCCTGAGAAGTAACAATGCTCATTTTACATCTCATCACCTTAAGATGGTGAGCTGTTGTGTACAGTTTTCCACAGCCATCGTAATCACAGCGAAAGGCTTTCTCTCCACTCTGCTGAGATTTTGCAGTCACTCTTGTTCCATGTCCTTGCAAGACAATCTTAAGTTTAAAAAAAAAATAAAAATTAAAACAAACCACAATGGATCAGGAAAGTCACACACTTTGTTTTGCCACCAAGCCAGAGCTGATTGTGACAGGTTTCTTTTGTCTCTCTTTGCTATGCCATGTATTTCTTAGTCCTCAATAAATAAACTAAAAATAAATAACAAAAAAGCATAAGTTCTGATGAAAGGAAAACGTATTTACTTGTAGCTAGCAAATTTAAATGTATGCATTAATTAGCCAAATAACAACAAAGACAAAATAATTTGAAATATAAACCCAGTGGTAAAATGACCAAATTAGCAGACAGAAGAGGTTTAGATTACATCTAAGGCGCTGGATCCATTCCTAAGGGAGATTAGCCATAAATCAGACCACCTTCAAAGATAAGTTCATGCAAAGGCCAAACAATAATTAAATGCACTTATAATGAGCACTTTTTGAAAATGAAGGAAAGCATTTTGTACTTTGTCAGTGATGCATGTGTTTTGATCAAACTAATTGGAGCAATTTGAGCTAAGTTCTACTCTCCTTCCTGACATGAAGGAGAGTAGTAGGAAAATATACAGAATAGCTTTGCGATGCAACTTAAACCCCTTTTAAAGGCTTCTTCATACACTAATATGCAAGAAACATTCATACAGACTGAAGAAAGAGGGAGAAGCCCTAATGTAAACATTTTGATACAACTATATGCAAAGTAATCAAGACTATTTTAAAAGGTCTATCCTTCTTTTAAACCACCCCCCTTTTCTTATGGATCCAATTCTATTCTGAATTGTCAAAAGAACATTTCACAGAATGGATGAGGTGGGCAGGCACCTCTGGAGAGCCTCTAGTCCAACACCCACTGCTCAAAGCAGGATCAGCTGCAGCAGGTTGCTCACAGCAGTATGAGATGGGTTCTGAGTATCTCTAACAAGGGAGACTCCTGAAGGCTACCACCAGCCTCCGCATTCCCAACTAATTCTTCCTGGTAAGCATGAAGTCCAGCAAAGTGTCTCACCTTGCCAGCTGTTCAATAACCTGCTTTAGGTTGCCCGCTGCCATTTGCCATGCCTGAACTCCAGAAAACTCCTGGATTTCATGTGCCCTGTTATGATGCTCTTCCAGCAGATATCAAGGTGGTTAAAATTCCCCATGAGGACCTGGGCCTGTGAACACGGGGCTTCTTCCAGTTGTCTGAAGAAGACCTCACCTTCTTCCTGATCAGGCACTCTGTAGCAGACAGCTACCATGCCACCACCCACACTGGTCTGCCAGCTAATTCTGACCCTTTGGCTCTTGACTGGCTCATCACCCATCCCACAGCAGAGTCCTGCGTGGTCCTGCTGTTCGCACATGAAGGGCAGCTGCCCCTCCTCTCCTTCCCTGCCTGGCCTTATTAAAGAGCCTGTATCCATCCATCACAGCACTCCAGTCATCTGAACTATCCCACCACATGCCCCTCATCCCAACAAGACTGTAGCCCTGCAACTGCACATAGACCTCTAATTCCTCATTCATATAGATCAGAAATTTGACTGAGAAAAACTTTCCTACAGATTCTTCAGGGAGGATGCCCCCTGTTACCTTCAGACTGTTCTGAAGACTAAAGATGCAAAGTTGAATATGAAATTTTTAATCAACTGAAATGTACCACTCCACCACTTCAGAAAAGCTTCTCTGGAACCATGAAGAAAAACAACCTCATGAATCAAGAAACCCACTACTAATACTGTTGTTTAACCTATGATACCATGAATCACAGAAGTCACTTTAATACATTAAGGATCATGAAGACGACGCTTGGTTGAGCACCTGCACTTAAGCATTGATTTGTTTTTTCTATCGGTAAACCTGCTAGTAATTTCTTTGTTGTTTCAGCATATAAAAATATGTATATAGCTGCTAAGATCTGCTATAAAGCTGAAGTATGCCAAAGTTTAAAAGAAAATTAAAACAGTTCTATAATCAACATGCTAATATCTGTAAGGAAATAACCAGACAGAATTTTACCAATATTAAGATTGATACAAGGGGGGGGTGGGGTGTAAAACAAACAGAACACTTAGGAAAAAGTCAGTTGAACATCACAAGCATTTGTTTGTTCAACTGTGTGCAGTGCAGAAGTATGTATTTCTTCACAATACATTCATTAGTATGACTTGAGGATTATAAAGAATTCAGTTAGTATTATCATTCAACAAGGGCAGATACAGTATTAAAATTACTGTTCTTAGAAGACAATATACTCCAAAGAAACTAAAAAATTCAGACGTTAGGAGGCACAAAATCAGAAGAACATCACAAATAAAGCACCTTTATAATAACGCAAAACTTGTTGAGAGGAATTGTGTACTTCAAAATACTTTTAAATAGACAAAATAAATTAAAAAAAACCCCTAATTTAAAAAGAAATCACAAATGCATCCTGAGTTCTGGTAACACAAGAAAACAAAAAAGGTAACAAAGATCTCAGATAAGATTTTTATATTGTAGATGTACAAATTTCAGTCATATGATTCTGCTTTTATTATGAACAGATGGGTATGGCAGGTTTGAAACAGAATAGTGTGTGATATCCATTTAGGCACACGTAGCCTTTTATTTTCACGTATAGCAATCACAAAAAGGTTTTCTGCTTTTTTCTTTGGTGAAAAACCTAACCACATGCAAGTCTGAATGACTACCTAGCAGCATGACATCTGTTCTGTTCTTGTGTTACCTGCAGGCTTAAGAAGTTTATAAATACACACTTATTTAATATTATATCTAAATATGAGACTATTTTATCCCAAGTAATACATTATTTCAGAATGAGTCACAAGTAGGTTTCTACTTAAATCAAGATATAAACTTTAAGATTTTCATACATAATTGATAGCTTTGGGACCCTTCAGTTGGTCAACTGCAGTCACCTTATAGGGGTCAGAATTTGAGACTAAGCCTCAATACCTTTTGAAATATCAGATCTTTTTTTGTTTGGAACACATAATGCTCCATAAGACTGGCACATTTCCACATGGCATATATGCTGCCACACATGTATAAAATAAAACCTCCAGATTCACTTTGGTTTGGGGCTGAGGCTGAAATCAACATGCAACTTGATACAGCTTATAGGTAATTTTGCTTAATATGCTCTTACTTCCAGGTAAACAAGCAAGATCTTATCTTACTCGTCCTTGAATTTTGCATTTTATTGGAGTTGTTTCCCTATTCCAATCTACAAGTGTGCAAAACCTCTAAATTTCTTCATTTCATTTTATGAAATATATTCCAATACCATAAATAATGCATGTATTAGCTATTCTGTCCTTTCACGGTCATGCCACACAGGCAACAGTGGAGTGTCTGTAACTAAACATTGAGGAACCTGGCTTTTAAAAAAATTAATAATAGAGAATTTTGAGGTAAATGTCAGAGGTGAGCCTATAATTCTTCCTTTCATAGATACTGTATTTTACCTTGGAAGATATTTTTCCTCCTTGGCTAGTCCATTATCTCGTAAATTAAACACAAAGGAAAAACAGGGCTTCTCTGACCAAACCTTTCTCAATGCAATGACTTTTCCTTTTTTAATTTTGTCCTTTGACAATATAAAACCTCAATACCCCTTTGAACATGTGAGGGTATTGAGGTTTTATTATTACGTTTGTTGTTGGTCAAAATTCTTTGAAGCCCAGAATACGTTTTGGTTTGCCTTTTCCTTTAATAAAATACGTTACAATGACAAATACCATTCTCCTTACATAATTTTACAGATTAAGTTTGAAACTTAATAGGTTGCAGCTGTATTTTCCGTTACCCTTTGATCTTTTAGGTTAATATTTTCACATTGAAAAGGTTTTCCTATTCCTACATACTAACAACATGAATACAGAAAAAGAAATGGAAGTATTTTTCTGCTTTTTTAAGTATTCACTAGGAGCAATGCTCTTATCTACTTATGTACTTACAAAACCCACAATAAAAGTCAGGGACTCTAACAGGGCAAGTGGAATCAAAAAAAGCCAACAAAGAGAGAACAGTTCCAGACATATGCCTGGAATTGTCTCTCTTGAGAAGAAAATAATTCATTAATTGAGTCAGCATCCCTTCTGCTTTAAGGACTGTAAGAAGTTAGTTCATTCTCTGGAAAAGAACTTCTGAAATACTTGCACCCTTAGTGATGAGAAAAACTCAGGTCAGCTTGAAAGAATATTAGAAATCCAACATAATTTTTAATTACCTTTTAACAGAAAAAAACCAGAAAACAGTAAGTATTAGAAGATCTTTTTAAAATCCTGTGAAATGATATTGTACAAAGTGAGAAATATGACCTATCCGTATAGGCTTGAGATCTAGCAGACCCTAGTTCTTGGCTACACAGGACTACCTAGCATGCATGCTTCTGGGCAGAGAAAACAGGAGAAATAGAAATTATTTTGTATTGGGCTACATACCTGCATTTTTTTATCTTGTTCATTTTCACCTATCATTCCTGTGCCACTAACACTGTCATTTCCATCAATAGACACCTGAAAAATGAAATTGAAATGGGAAAAACATTTACAGGTTATTTTTATTCATCTGAAAAACAGGTTACAGACAGTTCCTGAGGGCTTATTATTTCATAGCTCTCTAGCTCCCTCTTGAAACATGGTTATCCTATGGTACACTAGCTTACATGAAAATCACCACTCGTAGCACCTGCATTATAGAATAGGTAAAGTGAGTATCTCAAAGTTGTATTAAAACAAGGTAGGAAAGACTGCAAGAACCAAGTATGTTAAATTAACAGACTGGCAAAAGTATTAAAATAAATTAATAAATTTAACAACACTGAGTTCTGACAAGAAAAAAAAAAGAAAATGTTGACTTCTTTTATAATAGGGATGTATCTCTCCCTGTTAATCAGAATTTACTTGTTTCGAACAGCAGGACTCCTTTGGAATCAAAATACCTAAGACAATGTGCTACATCTCAATTTGAAATAGTCAAATTACAACAGCTAAGCAAAGACTTGTGTATTGCTCCACAGGTTTATTTTTAAAAACAGTCTACAGGAGGAGAAAGGTATTGCTACTTTCCAAGGAGCTTATAAAAATATCTGAGAGTAATAGATGTTAATTTGAAAATTTTATTTAAATAAAAATAATTGCCCAGTTAAAAAAAAAAACAAACTCTCACATACATCAACTCAAAGAACATCTTATTAGTCACTGCAGAAAAAACTAATTTAAAGTATAGTTTATGTAGTTTCCAATTCCTTAATTGCCTCTGTATTGAGCACAGGCATTCACAATACTCTCTGCATCCATTACACTCAAGGCTGAGACTGCTGCACCTAAATCTAGCCTAAGTGATTTTTTTCTTCTCTAAAATAGTTTGGCAGGAACCCTGTCTCAGCTGGTATGCTTATGGCCTTTCACTAGGAGGTCATAGCAGGCTCCTGAGAATGTTAATGGTTGTGTGAACTATCTTGCTCAAAGCATCAGCTACCAACATTTAGCTTGGAGACTAAAGATGAACTTATCCCATAAGAGGTTTTCAGACTGGACTATCTTTCTAAATTAGACGATTGTGAGCAATGTGCTTTTGGCAACTTTGAGCTAAAACAGCGAAGAGAAAAGTGCCCAAGCAGATGCAAGTTTACATTACAGAGAGACTGCAAAGAGAGTCTGCAAGCAGGTAATTCTCAGGTGGTTATTTTTGAAGGAAACAATAGCCATTTTGGGACCTTCTCCTGCAGAATTTTTGAAGGGAGGGGAGAGAACCTGCACAGAAAGGAGACTTGAATCACTTCATCGTGAACCTCCTGTTGTTAGTTAAGAAAGGAACTACTGACATGAAATTCAAGTTCATCAGTGCCACCGGAAACAAATGATCCAAACAGAATGTGCATGTGTATGTGTAGACATACACGAATCCCAGGAACTGTACTTTTCCAGCAGCTGGGATGTTGCAGGAAAACAGCTTATGGAAGAAAAAGTATGTGTTGTAACCTCTTCACAATTCCATTACGTATCTTCTGACTTTATGTTCACTGAGAGCAATGTTGTCTTTTTTCCTTGGTTGCTTTGGGAGGAAGGTGGCATTGACTTAGCCCAAAATTAAGAGCACTCTAGTTAAGTCTTTGCATGTACTCTGCAAGATATGGTAAAGTAGTACTATGCCTAAAGCAGAAGCAAGGGACAATGAAAAATGTACATGTTCCACCACTTCCAGTGAGCTTCTCTGTAGTCTTCTTGGATCTCTTTGTATGAACTCTCTTACAGAGTTTCTACACTGATCTTGGGCAGGCTACTGATCTTTGCTATTTCTGCCCATTATGTAGGACAGAGGAACAGAGAACCACCACCATTCTCCAAATCTGCCTTTAAAATTTTCTTTGCCCTGTTAAGTTTTGAAGAGAAAACCTTCAAAGTTAACAAAAAAAGCAACACACCCAATTTTAAACCTCTTTTTTGCAGTATCAGGAGAATTCTGGAAGGATTCCAAGGAAGATCTTTGAGTTCCTCCTAAAAGACTGTCTCAGATTCTAAATAAATCTTTAGTCTGCCTTCAATTAAGAACATAAGAACACCTATACTGAATCAATCTAAAGGTCAATCTAGTGTACCATTTTGTTTCCAACAGCAGCCAGTAACAGATGCTAGAGAAAACAAAAGGAACAGTCCAAGCACACAGTGATACATTCCCAGAAATATTCTCCAACCTCCAAGCAATTTGTGGCTTAGGAACTTCCTGAACTAGAAGTCACATGTTCCTATCTAATAGCCCTGGATACATTTTTCTTCTATGAATTTATCTAATTACTCTTCGAATCCAGGGAGGTATTAGCATCCACAACATCCTGCAAGCAGTGCCACGGCTTAACTTTGTGCTGTTGGAAATAGTATTTTTCCCTTGCTTTTCTAGAACCTGTCACCTGAGAGTTTCATCTGCTGTTTCCCAGTTCTTACACTGGTAAAGACAATGACAAGTCACTACTCTTCTTTGTGCCACTTAAAATTTTATAAAATTCTATCATATACTTACCTCATGTATTTCATGTCATCATTGCTGCCCCTTCCTGTACCTTTTTCAAGGTTCCTATACCAGCTGCTATGAAAAGTATACATTGCCTCACTATGAAGTGTACACGGACATGGAGTAGAATCACAAAACCACATTTCTCCTTTTAAGAGAAAGACAGGGTTGTGACGATTGAGCTATTATTTGGTATGTAAAACAGGTGCAAGACTTGGAAACTCACTTCTACTGACTTTCCCTGAGAGGTTCTAGCAGTACCTTTCAGAATAAGGTTCTGAGATGAAAGCTTGAAGAAAATAAATAGAATTTTTCCTAAACACACACAAGTACTCTACGGAAAACAAATTCACATTACAGAATTAAAAAATACATGTTGAGATAAACAGGAGAAAAATGCAAATTTATTTATATTTGCATTTCTTCTGTTTCTTCTTCACCTTCTCAAAACAGAAACTTAAATTATGATTAATATAGCTCCTTGTTAAGAAGGACAAAGTTATGATTGATTTAAACCTAAATTAAATAGTATCTATGGAACATGTAAAAGCTTGTCACTACAGCTCAACTAACCTTGAATGACCTTTTATTTTATGAAATGTTAAGGCATAGCCAAACACAAGACAATCTGACTGGCTCTCTTAGGATCTCTCAATTGTAATAGACAGAAGCATAATGGAAAGAATAGTGTATAAGCCATTTAATTATCCTAACTGGTCTTCTCCCAAAATATGACAACTCCGTGACACTAGAGGACAGATTTTAAAATTTATTCTGCTCTTTTTCCAGAGCAGTACAAGCGCTGATGGTAATCATCCAGCAACTGGGACACTGCTATAACATAAAGTCATGGAAGTTGCACCGCCCATTATTACGCTTACATCATGCTTTACAGAAGTCCAGTAAAGTGGACAACATGAATCTTGAGCATCATACTACATTTTACTATTGAAAGTATGGATCAAAGAAGTGTTTTCCAAACTCAATAATTGCCTAATTGTCTATTTTACACTTCATACCATGCATTGTCCTTGCCCAGTACAGCAGGCCCTACTCTTCCCAATGCAGGAAAAAAATAAAAAAATTAAAATCCAGCAGTAGTGCCTGAATAAGAATAATTTCACTTTGCCCTTCTTTCCAAACAGTGTCCTCTCAAGGGCTCCTTTCCAATACTATATTTTAGAGAAAATTATTACTTAGTTGTCTAAACCACTTTCCAAATCAGTCTGACATTTCAGTGTTCAATCTTTTGTTCTTTTTATGCACCACGACACACTAGAGCTGCCCATGATAGTGAAGCACTGTCATGACAATTTGGTGTTCTCTCTTCTAAGAGTCTGAAGACTGTCTTAATTATCATTTTAATTCTTGGATCACAATTGGCTTTTGCTGCCAAGTATCTCGTGATGCTACATTAAAACATTATGGATAGAGAAAATGTCTTTCAGTATACCTTGGCTGCATATTGCTCCAAAGCACTGATGGTATCTGGGTCAATGGCAGCGTCTCCTGTATGAAGACCTGCTACTGTGCCATCAGCTTGAATAGCTAAAATGGTATCTGACTGTGGCATTTGCACTGTGTGGTGAATGTAGGCAGTAGTTCCATCCTCCAGCTGGACTGCTTGTAATGCACTCTGGTCGTAACTGTCTGAGAAATAATATTACAAAGTGTTATTAAAGAAAAGGAATAGCAATGTCTGCAAGTTACATGAGAAAAACTATTGCAGTTCAGGAAATGTCTCCTGAAGTCATATATATGTATGAAATATATGAGAAACATAAACACTTGAAATATTACTATGAATAGCACTGATGATTTTTTTTTCCAAGACAACACCTCCCATAACTTTATTTCTGCACACTTACAAAAGTGCAAAACCAATTTTATATTGGTCTAGCTTTATTTACAAAGGAAACCAGGAACACAAATATGCTTTCCATTTCATATTCACTCATAATAACATGAAAATAATTAACACATGTACTGATATCAATACTTCAGGTTTTAGAATTCATAAATCTGATCATTTTAAGAACAGAATCACACAAATATGCAAAAGAAACACATAACTTATAGGGTGACTTTTAAGAAAGAAATTCTTTATTATATTCTCTCAGTATTGCTGATTACAGAATGTAATTCTTGTCACTCTAGTTTAAACAGACTTAAAATATCTACTTAACTTTTTGTAGAGAAGTAGTACTATTTCCAAGACTAGTGTAATCATCTTCCGCAGAAATCTAAGTTAGCATTTAAAATAAATACGTCTGCATTCTTGACTGTCAGCTGTCATGTTTTCTGCCCTACCACCTAATGGCAAAATCATCAATAGCACGATCTTTAAAATTTAAGTCAATCACTACATTCTTTAGCTCAAGAGGGATTGATTGATTGATTCTTACCTGCTTTCTCATTTTCACATGCAATTGTTGCTGAAATCAGTATAAGGGCTTCCATTCTCTACTAACATGACATATATTTACTTTAATGTGATCCTGGGCTAAAAAAAAGTGAAATATGCTGGTTTTGATTCTGTTTATAACTGTTGTATGAGGCCCAAATAAGGAACTGAACCAGTCTCATTTCGACAATTTCCAGATGTCACAAAGTAAAAGCAACAAGTAATCTACATTGGGAATCACACTAAATAACGTCATAGTCTGAAAAGAGTACCATATTTTATACTGCTGAAGTTCTGTTGAACTCTAATATAATAAATCACACTTCAAAAAAAAAAAATAATTACCTTTTGAGGTGTGATGAATAAATGCTGTAGTTCCATCTTCCAGCTGAACTGCTTGTCCATCTTCCAGACGCAAGCTGTCCCCTGTTCGGAAGAAAGAATTACAATGCTTCAACAATAGTTTGAAAAATCCATTAACTGGAAAGATTAAACACTAAATACCTAGGATTACAAAATACCTAGGATCTCTTCAAGACTATTTCCATTAAAATAAGAAATCAAGCTATTATAATGACCATTCATTACTTAGTATCAGTATTTATCAGTAATACTTTATTATAGAATATATTTCTTGTATTATTACACTTACTGCTTTTAGGCATGGGTACATGTTGAACATAAGCAGCAGAACCATCTTCTAATTGAATCACTTGGCCATCCATTAATTTACCATCTGAAACACACAATTAGAATTCTTAAAAAACATTCTGTATAACTGTATAACACATCACAGTTTAAACACACAGTTGATACTTTCTGGATTAAAATGTCAACAAAATATCACTGAGAAATAAAGTTTGGTAAAGAGTAAGCACAGTATAACTATACAGAGGTTTTAAAATTCTGGGATTAAAAAAAATAGAAAAGGCCTGATGTCCTATCCAGGAGTCATGATGTTGATATTTGGGTTTGAAGTGTAAAGATCATCTCACTTTTGATTGACTTATGTTCTCCATTTGATACTGGCATCTTATTAGTAGCAGAAATAAATATTTATTTTATAGTGTTACTGTAATACCTGTAATTCCCAGCTGGAATTGGAACTTCATAAACATTGTACAGATTTTGCCTGACTTTACAATCCAAAGGGGTTTAGAATCCAAAGACGGGGTTAAAAAGGGGAATACGATTTCAATACCAGTCAACTTCTAGTCATTTACTTACCTTTAGAATTGTGCTGTATGTAAGCAGTGGAGCCATCAGCAAGGGTAACTGCTTGCAAACTTACACCTTCCATGTTTTCTAAGTTGTCACCATCTAGCAAGGAAAAAAGTTCATATTCACTATTACCAGCATCAAACCCTAAAAATCACAACTTAACCACCTCCATAAATGATTAAAACCCCTTAAAGCATAATGATTTCAGAAATAATAATAGTAAACAGTTCTTACTTGCTTTTTGGTTTTTGAACCTTGAACACACACTAGGGTCATATGTTCAACATTTTGGTCTGTAAACATGACAGCTAGAATGTTATTTTCCTTAACTAAAAAAGTTCCAACGTCACTGAATAAATAACTACAAAGCTGAGGTTTTAGGAGAAATATTAATTAGCTTATGAGTGTCAACAGTGAAATAACGATACATATACTTGTATTGATAATTTTGTTTTGTACACTACTACCTGTTATTAATATACACAAATCTATTTAGAGTAAAACACAGATTTAGGAAAAAAGTTTTTAATCACATAAAATTATAACGAAGCTGTCAGAAAAGATCAGTTTAAACCAATCCTAGATCACCAATCTATTTTAAAACTCAACTTGTTTAATACATACTTAGATATAAACTGAAGTTACAAAGTATAAAACAGCAAAACTATAGTGAGAATAAAGTCAGATTTTGTATTTCCTATTTTGGCACATTTAGACTCCTATTATCTTAATTAAGAGATCATTTCCTTTCAGAATTAAATTAGTGAACTTAATCTCAGTTAACTAAGAATAATTTCTGTTAGATTTTTCATTTAGAACACACTACATAAGTTTTAGCATTGTAACTGAATTTCAAACAGAAAAGACACAATAATGTAGAGGTATTTTAACCTGAAGGTTCACCTTGCACAGCTACAGCTTCTGTTAGACAAAGAGTCACATGCTGGGCCTCCATTCCTCCTCCAGAAAATTCAGTCATTCCCTGAGAGTCTCGATTTATCTGAGCTAATAACATTGTCTACCTAAAAAGAAAGCATTCACAAAACATAGATAGAAAATTTAAATACAGAATCAGAACTAGTTAAAGACAATTCAAGTTTAATTAGATTTTATACAGCTGTTACAAATATTTTATGTTACCTTCAGCATAAAGAAGATGAAATGAATGATTGACTTACCTGGAAAATACTTCAGAGGAAAAAAAGTTACTTGAAATAGGTAAATATTATTACCTCAATTAACTAAGCTGCTAACAACTTCCGGTAGCAGTTACTAAATTGAATTGCATCAACCACATTTAGATTTCAGTTAAATATGAATTATTCAACCAACGTATAAAGAATAATGGTGGTAATGACAGTATAAGTAATGATATCTTTTTGTCCCCAAAATTAAAATAAAGCTGACAATTCACCCATGGTCACCCATGACAACAGCAGGGCTTTAACTTTATAAATTAAACATCTCTCTGGTGCCAGTAAGAGGTTTAGAACCTATCACACACTGGAAAATACACACTTCATTAGTAAGTCTGACTGAACGATCCAACTATTACCCTAAACTTTCCAGGAAGGTTTCTGTTTAAAAAAGAAAATTAAAAAAAAAACCTCCTTGAAAATAATAAAGTATCTCATGATAAAATGCAATAGTAAGACAATAGGGTAGCGATTAGTAAGTGACAGTCACAACTCTATATGTATCTCACAGAACCAGATACAGCCATCCCTTTGGATACTGATTTTTTTACCCAGGCATGTTTCAATATGGGAGATTAAGAAGTCTACTGAATCTGAAAGGCTTTTACTAATTTTCAGTATTAGTAGATTAAGAAGCTATAAAGGAAATATATAACATTACATTCTACTAACTCAGATGTTGGCTTTCAGCACAGGGGAAAAAAAAAACCAAACCAACCAACCAAAAAAACAACCAAAAAAAAGTCACTGAGTTCTGCAAGCCCTTTAGTTAATGTAACATACACTTAGACGTGGATGAAAGAAATAATAATAAAAAAAAAAAAATCACATGGAATTGCAATCTAGGCTACTCAGCATTAAAGCAACTTTCCCCTCACCCCAATCTCTTAACAGTCAAGAGTTTTTTCTTACAACAAGAAGCAGTTTGACAATCTCACAAAAAGGTTACAATCAAAGCTAAACAATCAAAGCTTTTAATCTTAGTATGGTTCTATGACCATAATTCAAGGATGAGAAGAATAATCTAGTTTTTTTAATTTACTTATGATTACATTTCTGAATAACTATTTTTACCTCTACAATGCAGAAATCTGCCCTTGAATGAGCAACTCATCAACGGCCTCAAAGACCACTGAGAAACTCGTGCTTATGTCAAAACTAAAGAATAATGAAAGCAAAATTAGACCATTTAGGTACTCCAGCATGCCTGCAGTATTTAAAAGGTTTGGTACACTAATTCAGTAGTTGAAAATTATACCCGAGTAATACTTTCCAAATACATCCAAGCGACTTTGAACCAGACTCAACTTCTTAGAGAGGCAGGCAGCTACATCAGTTTTGTTAGTCTCGGCAGAGAAAAAGCTGACCCACACCCAGCTGCTGCAGCTCTGCTGCTTTTGCTGTCTGAAGTGCTTTAACCCAAGTGCTGTGCACAAAGCAAATGTGTCACTACAGTCCAAGCTCCGCTAACTTTTAATGTGGTGTTATACCAAGTACCCACATTACTCCCTGAAATTGGGCCTGGAGTCTAAATCACCTTGGCATGTATGAGAATATTACTGACAGTTTGGTTAACTGTTAAGAGCCCAGTTAATGGAATAGATACAGTTTGATAAAGAAAGGGAAAGGGGTAACTTTAGGAAGGTTTTAAGCTGTAAAAAAAAGCAAGTTTTTCATGCACTACGTTGAAAACCATGTAAGAAAAAAACACTACTAATGATCAGTTCACAATACAGTAAGAAATATGCCTTCCAGAATTAAAATGCTACATAATATCTATCTGGAACATTAAGGAGATTAAAATACAGGCTTGTAATAGAGAATTTGATCCTTGAACAACTCTGAGCATCAAAAAGAAGATACAGTTAAGCTAGAAACCAGAATATAATTCAAAAGAGGTGTGAGAGATTTTTTAACATCCAAGGGAAAATGGGAAATTCTTGTTCCCAGCATCCTTTTCAAGAAAAGAAGCTTTTGTAGAAAATCAGGTCTCTCAAAGACATGTAATACAACAGAAAAAGAGCCAGTGCAGAGCAGCCATCCAGAATAAACTGCATTTATACTAGATGTTTCTGAAGAAATAGCTAAGTTTTATTGGCTACTATAATCTAAGGGACAAGGAATTGTACTAGGACATAAGAGATCCTGAGTTCAGCTCCTTCCTCTGCCATCTCCACGTTAATGACTGGACTAGTAATTTCTTTCCGTATTACCCTATAAAATCAGAAAACTAATGCAGTTAAAAAAAAATAAACTAGCACCAAAAAAAGTTTTATTCCAGACCAGTTTGCAAGGACTGCTTCTCTGGAGGTACTGCCAGCTTGTAGCAAGTCAAATTAAGTAATTATGGTATTAGAGGCTAGTGGTGCACAGAGGTTGTCTGTCTTCTTAACTGCTAACAGTGTTCTGCATTGCCTATGTTTTCCATTCACTCAGTTTTCAGGACACCTCATGGAAGTAGACAGCAAAGCAGCTAGACCATTTCACACATTGGAGAAGAAAGGCTACACAACCATTGGTTTTGACTAGAACTGCATCCTGAAACAATTCCAAATCCAGCAGGGACTGCACATCAAGGGCCTTTCAGCTCAGGTCTACTTCAGAGTATTCCCTCTCTTAGAGAAAGTATCTTTTTAAAAGCCCCCATAATCTTTAATATACTATCTGCCTTCAAAATAGAATAATGCCCTTCCTCCAGAGCTTATGCTTCTTCTCTCAACTTTGGGGAAGTAGAGAGGAAGCTAGTCAATGCAGACAACTGCAAAGTCCTGAAAGAGTCGGAGCAAAACCAATTGCTTGAAGGGTCAATGGCTATTTTGGAAGAGAAAGAAATCTAATGCAAGATAAATTCAAGGTCCAAAGGAACAAAAGTATTTGTTTAAATTATTTTACAGTATTTGTTCTTGTAGTGTGGCTGATTAATAGTTATCACACTGAAAAAAACAACCAGAGTGAACTGCTGCACACAGCAGAATGTTCACTACTTTCCTCTAGTCCAGATGATCTGGACGATCATGTGCTGTCATTTACAGAGACTGTGTTGCTGTTTTCTCCCAATTCTGACTCCTTTAAAAGGATCCCTTCCAATATATCCTCTCCCCAGTCCTCTGTCCTTCCACTAGCTTCTTATCCTCAGCTTCATCCCTTCTCCTTGAAGTACCACTTTCCTTCTTCAGCCAGTCCTATCATGGTACCAAATTTCCAGCACATACCTCCTCCCTAAAATAATCCCATCCTTCTTGTCAAAATAATCTAAAATACTACCATGTCTACACCAACTCCTTCTGCAACTATTCCCCAAGTCTTCTCTTACTGCTGGTCTGCTCTAAATGTCCATCACACCATTGCCTATCACCTTCCTGCCTCTTCGTCTCAAGACAGTTCATGTTCAGACCCATCTCAGAAGTACATCCCCTCTAGTGGAAGTTGTAGCACTGGAACCATTCCACACAGCAAAACCCCAGCTTTCACTCACTCTGGTGATGCAGCAGTTTTGCTCTGTTACTCTGCTGTGCAGGGAGTACCCTCAGCCAAAAACAGATGCGCTGCTCACTTTCAGCCTCTCCTCTTCCTCCCGTGTGGAGAAGATAGGCTAACCAGACAGGGCTATGAGCTCTGAGGAAGAGGATGGGGAAAGAACTAAAGATGACATGAAGTTGGCCTATGTTGTGGAGAAAGGGGTCAGGCTATCACAGAGATACTGCTCCTCAGTGTTACCTTTTTTTTTTTTCTCTGTAAGAGTTGTCAAATACAGGAACAGATTGCAAAGAAAGGTTATGGACTCTCCATCCTTGTAGGTCTTCAAGACTCAACATGACACAGCCCTGGGCAACCTGGTCTAATCAGACCTGCCTTGATCGGAGCTGGACTACATAACCTCTGGAAGTCCTTCCAACTTCAACTGTTCTACGATACCTAGTAATTTTGATATTGCATACATTTAAAACAGCATGACCATACTGTTTGTACATCATCCACCCTGCAAATCTAGTCTCCTATGACATTTGTATTCATTTGTCTTGGTTTTTTGAAACCAGCCTGTTTTCATCCAACTTGGGTCTTTTCCCTTACCTCAGCTTTAGTAACTATCTTCCCCCCCCCTTTTCTGCTAACTGGCTTACATGCTGCTTTCTCCTCAGCTTCCAGCAAATTTGTCTTCATCCTTCTTCCAATCCAAATCTCACCAGCTTCTTTGCCTAATCCACATCATTGCTTTTATTTCTGTGGATTTGCATCACTAAGCTTTTTCTTTAAACCTCCTGTCTGCCAGGAATTTTGTCAGCATGAACCTGGGAGAGAAAGATTTCCTTTACCTGCTTCAAATTTTGCACCTCATTAGTTAAGAAGCAGCTGAAAGCATCCATTTTTAGGAAAATATGTGAACCCTGGGGTGGGGCGTGCATGGCTGCCCAACAAGACTGATGCACGTGTGTTCTGCTTAATCTCAAGAGCTGTCCTACAGAAAAGACACAAATACAGGCTTAGTCATGAGGTACTCACTGAAGTGAAAACTTGAGACTTGACTTACGCAAGTTGCAATTTCAAAGGCACGTTAATGATGATATTTGGGAAGACTTTCACAAGGACACTAATGCATATTGCATTCCTGAAATGATGAGTCACTGAAACACTCCTATAGTATTCATGCAGGGAAAATCTTACCATTCTTTAAGATGGTTAATATACTTCCCACAAAAAAAAATTAGCCTGAGATGAATATGGTTAGACTGAAAAAAATCTCTGAACTGAAAACAGCATCTGATAGAAGGAAGCAACAGCCAGTTGCAAGAAGTGATGCTTAAACAAGTCTTGCACTGTTAGTTACAAAGCAAAAGCAGTGAGTTAGTGATGCGTATTGCTGACTTTATTATGCTTTTTGACAAAGGCTGCACCAGCAATGTAAACCCCCAGTATAACACTGACAGATAAAATAGGCCATCCAGCAGGGTACATAGGTGCATTTTTTTATTAAAAAAACCCCAACACCACCCCCCTCCTCCCCCTACTAAATTCTCTGAACAGAAAAAACTGTGAACTCAAGCATGCTTTAAATTCTCAACACTCAGAAACCAGGGGCGGTGGGTAGGTTGGTTAAAAATAAAGGATTTTCCATGAAGATTTCATCAAGTTGCCTATCTAGAGAGCACCTCCTGTATTTTTCCCTCCACTAATACTCAAACAAATAGAATCTTTTCGGTGCTTTCACTTGTTTTGGAGAAAAGATGCAATGTTAAAAGAGAAGTTTCTACATAAACTCAATCTAGCAACTGGAAACAAGAGTCTCTGCTGAAAACTAGGAATCGAACAACTAAGAAACAGGAGGCGGGATTTAGGCAGCTGAAAAGCAAAGCAAGAGCTGGTAGAGGGCGTGCTCCCATGGAGCAGGGTTTGGGGTACTTGGGAACTCTGGCAGCTGAGAGGACAGCATGAGGAAACCCCATATAGTGGAGAATGTGGCAAGTAACACCTGGAAAATAGCAGGAATTTGCCATTTAAAGAATGGCTATACCACTGTATTGCCAGACAAAGGAAAAAACCTGCAGTGATAGTAGCAGAAACTCCTTAAAGAAAAAAAATATCATGCTTAGAGGATGATTAACAGGAAATGGAACAAATAAATTGTAATAACAGTCATGGAAGAAAACTAATGGTTATAAAATGCAATCTAGAATGTGCGGGAAGAAAGATCTGAGAAAGAGAGGAAAAACCTACTCCAGATATTAAGCAACCTTGTGATTGTTCACCCTCCTTGTGCAGACAGCACTGAGAAGTTTGAAATAATATCCATTTATTTCATTTGAAAAGAAACTTCAATTTTATTTGTAACACACTTCTAAATAATGTACAAAACTTATAAAAACAACAAATAAAAACCAATCCAGAAAAGTAAAATGGCAAATGACACATAACCCCACAATACTGAAACTTTCATTGAGGATTTTTAGGAAACTGCATTCCCATGTTTGACAAAGCTGGATCCCAAAACCAGTTCAAGTATGTCAGCAGAGTAACATAATTAAGGTTCTTCTGAATTAAATACTGACTGCATTAGGGTCCTAAACAACTGATATGATTGCAACTATCAGTTATTTCCCCAAACTTGTCTGATTAACAAACATTTGTGAAAAATCAAAATTAGTACCTACAATTAACATTCTGGGTAAATACACTTCAAATGATAATTAATATGCATTACAGCCTTCTGGGTCTCAGTGCAAAAAGTGACTGGCATAGACTGAAAAACTGACTAGTCCAGACAAAGTTTTTTTTGAGGACACAAGTGTATAGCTTACTAATTACATAAAGTCATTCAGCAGCTCTAAGCTCAGAAATAAAAACACAGCAGAACTAGGGCTCTCTAAAATCTTATTTTGGTTCCCATATGTACGTGTATGGTAACCTCTTACAGTATTACAAAAGAAATCTGTAGCAGGCTCAGAAATGAAATCTAGATCCTGTGGATGCTTTGATCAAATGCTTCAATAGATGAGACACGGATTTCTTTCTTCATCAACAGCCCTTAGCTTTTTCAGTATTTTACCACTGCACCAAAACATGGATTTCATGCTATGATCGGTCAGATTGACTTTTAGTGGATAAATATAATCTACCTAATGTTAGGCATTTCTAAATTTCTACATGCTTTCTCCTATAATAATCTTTCACTGTATTTTTTCCAGTCTCTTGTAAAGGCAAGCAAAATATAATTAAACAGCAATTTCCACCACATTAATCATCCACGGTATAAAATGGAAACAAAGCTGAAATACAGAACAAGACTTCTACTAAAGAATCTGGTAACAATAGCTGGATCCAGATAGAGGGGTAAGATACACAATTTAATAGCAAATTACACAACTATTTTCTAGATAGCATAGTGTTGTGAATTATGAACCACGGGCTCTAACCCTGGCCCTGGAGAAGAGCCTAATCGAGACTGACAGCACTGTCAACTGCATAAGCATGATGTACACACTCCAAGCAGCAGCACAGCTAACTTGCAGAGACTCATGCTGCCCAAAGCAGAGGTTTGCAGTCAAACTCAAGGCTCCTTTTTAGTCTTTTTACAGTATTTCAACCTTTCTGTTCCACCAGAGATATATCCTGATTACAACGCAGTTCAAGACTAATTCACTGCCACAGAGTTTAATATCTCTTAAAAAAGAACATATAAATGCAAAACCAAATTTATCACTGCCATAACCAAGCACAACTCTTCTGACTTCAGTGTGAGCAGTGAGAACCACATTTAGCCTCACATAATTCATTTGTTCCAGCAGTCTTCTTCCCCCAGTCATCACCATACATTCAGTTTACATTGTGAATCCCACCTACAAATGGTGAATGTTAAAAGTATTGTCAGAGATCAATGCTTGCATTTTATATATTAAAAAAAAGTAATTGGATTAACCAGTGCAAATAAAGAATGTTTACAAATCCTTACTCTAACTAATATTACAAGATTACACATGTGTGCAATTCCACACTGTGGGAGTGGTAAGGATGCTGTGATCTTCAAACATAGGGCACTTAAAAAACTGCAGACAGATCAGAAAGCCACCCACCAAGAAGTCCTACACGCTTGGAAAAGACTCAGGTTGATCCCAAATACGACTGCTAACTTCATGTTTCTTGAATGTATTAGAGAAGAAATTACTTGTTAATCAATGGAGGTCAAGAGTAGTTCCATCAGTATATTAACTGTCAGCAGTGCCGACAGAAAGCTAATTAAACTCATGCTGCAGCTCCGGGACAAGCACCTCACCAGCAAATGCTTAGTTCAATGATCACATTTGCCTTGGGCAGCACTACTACAACAGCACTACTTCTAACTAACTACCCCCATGACCAGCACAGCCTCCTGAGCCAGAGATTTGAAACAGATTTGGGAATCTTTCGAGGGATCAGATTCCAAAGATCCTGCAGGGAAGGCAACAAGCAACTGAGATCCATGTAGCACTGTTTGCAGAGGTACAGAGATCAGGATTCCAAAAGCTTTATTAAAGTACGAAAAAGTATACTAATGCACCTGGTCAATGATCAATGCACTAATGAGACAGTTATTCTTAGTACATTGCCATATAGGTTTAGCATGAGAAAGGGCCATATAATCTGTACCAAAACATCAAATTCAATATGACTGAAAACACCTATGCATCATTCATAATACTTGCGTGTGTGCATGGAATGGGTTGCAGGCATACCACAACAGAACAATGTAACTCACTTACCAAAACAAGCCAGCAAGTTTCTCTCAACTCATATGGTATTCCTTGCTCAAAGTTAAGATACATTTCTTCTCTCCCAGCCAAACTTGTATCATCAATGCTCAGGCATACCTTGTTTTCTAAAAAACACCCCATTTCTTTATTGCAGACTGACTGGTAATAAATTATTTTTGTTTTAATAGTCAAAAAAAATAAGGATAAATAATTATAACGTGTACACTCAGAAACTGAATGTTGGGCCTGAATTCAGAAAAAAGCTGAAGCTATGGTAGGTCATCTAATTTTCTGTTTTATACTTGAAAAACTTAGAACATGATTAACTAAGCTGAAAAAAACCCAAACCCCAAAATCCTTTAAATAATTTTTCAGCACACATGCTAGTGAGATAAAGCAATAGATCTCATTCCAAGTGGATTTCCCCCCCCAAAAGTCACAAAGTGAGAAACAGACTTAAAGCACTTAACCAATGAACCTATGTGTTTTTAAAACTACTGGCTTTTGTTTTTTACCATCAAGTGTATATACACAAAATACCAGCTATATAAAAAAAGGCATCCAGATGATGCATGTCAGATCGTATTCAAATTACTTCTAGAAATGAGCAGTAATGCCTATCTGCAGTTTTAAAAAGAAGAAAAAAAGTTAACTTCTGAAGCACTTCAGGAGGCTGCTTAATCCTTAAATCATAAAACCTCCATTTATATCGGTGTTTTAAATAAAACAAGGTGAATAGGTGAATACTTAACAGCTAAAAAACTGAAAGAAATTGAGACCAACTATTTCTATCAATGTTTCACTTTCATGTCAAACAGACTTCTCTCTTAATTGTCGAGAAATCACAAAAGTCTCTAATTTACATCACCAAAATAATTAATCCTGGCTGTGCCCCTTCAAATCCTGCAAATCTGCTTAGACTGCCAACAAAATGGGGAATTTTGAGTGGGTTGTTTTGTCTGGTTGAGTTAATTAGTAATCTGATAACTATATTACAGATGTATCAGTATTAGCCGTGACAGTTAACAGAAGTATTTTAGTCTATACTTGTATTTCAGGAACTAAACGGACAGCCTACTGAATTGCCAACCTTTACCCTGAATTGCAAAAAAACAGATCACAAATGTAAACTGAAAAACAGTACATCTAAATATATTCTAAGAAACTCTGTGTAATACCATGTTAGCTCAGTATGAATATACTTAAGATATGGGCAACACCAGCTAACTTGCAATTACAGACCCATCTTCCAATTCTAGAGAAGTCTGTCATCAGAAATGAAGTCCAAGAGCATTAAGCAGGTAACACAATTTCCCCCTCAAGAAGTGTATACAGAGGAAAACATTCAGCAGACGATAAAATACAAACTGAGGGAAGCACTAAGTAATTGTAAGTGTAACTTTGATGTCAGCTTTGAGTATCGCAGAACTTACTGGAACTGTAAATTCCCTTCAAAACTGAGAACTTCATTTATCTAACAAGCATCATCTTGGTACAGCAAAGTACAATCCCACTATACAATTAAAAAAGCAGTGTAACCCAGAAAATTTTAGCAGACTAAGTCACTGGAAGCATTTGCTAATTTAGTCCAATTCCGGTTTTGAATAACTGGTCAATTCCTGATGCATACTGCAGAGAGTGAGCAGACTAAAACCATATTCCCTTAAGTAAACACAACTAAGAGCAGATCAAGTTACAGACTTAAGGTACAGGCAGAACCCCATAAACCCGATTGTGCCATGATGGGTCCTAAGGCTTCCTTCCTCTCCTCCCCCAGAAATGTGGTGCCCATGGACAGGCACCTCCCTCAGATTCCTCACTCCATCCTCAGAACAATACCTATGCACACATCCGTTTATAGCGACTTGCATTTCAGAGCTGAATTCTCAGATTCCTGAAGAGGATCCATCTGTTCAGATCATGATCCATCTTAGGGATCCATAAACTAAGCAGAAACCTTCCTTCAATCTTTTGGGATTTTTTTGTGGCACAAGGCACAGGAATTGGCTACCCAATTCACGCTCTCTTTACCAGGCGCACCAATTTCCTTGCAGCACAGAAGAGATGAAAGAACAAACTGACCATCTATTAATGCAGAACAAGCAGAAAGCATGCTGTTGAGCCTTAAAAATGTGTGAGAGATGTGACAATACAGGAAAAAAGCCAGTGGCAAGAAAAGGCAAACAAAGGGTTGGCCTGGGATGCCATGGTACGTATGTACACGTCAGAGACAGCAGGAGGTACAAAAGATAGCATGGGAAGCAGAAATCATGGGGATGATCAAGGAAGAGGGTACAAGTCAACATGCAGACAGGAAAAGAGTAATGAAGGGATGTGACTACAAGAGCACTGAGAAAAGTTAGATCTTCCTGGTATTTGCATTCTGTCCATTATGATGCTTGAAACTGGAAGAATTGCCCTGATTATCAGGCAAGTGCCGTTCGCTTTGTGTGTGGAAACTCATCCAAATTCAGCTGAGCCCTACACTTTGGAAAACAAATAGTTTCACACTGCCAACTGAAGACTCCTCAATTTAATAACAGTGTTTCTCAAAAGACTCCACCTGTGCTGAGCATGTTTTAACCCAAAACTTTTAAGGCCAAGACTTCCATGCAACAGCAAGGAAAGATGAACAACCTGCACTCTAAATGAAGCCAAATTACTCTAAAAGAAGCAACCCAGTTCCAAACTGTCATCTTTTTAGCTTTAAAAAAACCCCATACATTTTATTAAGGTCAATACGTAAGTCTGCAAGAATACACACACATAATGTTTTAAGGAATGCCCAGAAAAGATGGTGTCCAGGGAGAGACCATTACCACCACCAAACTTAAGCTGAGGAACCCTCAGGCTAATCCCTCTGTACATCCAACAGAATCATAGGCGAGAAGGCTGCCGGCAGGCAGCCCGTGCACCAGAAGCACAGCTGTCAGCAGGCATGGCTGCTTCGACCTGCCAGCCTGCTGCTTAGACCCTGTTCACTGCTCAAACTCCTACCAAATCCCTTCTCCTGGACAGTACAAGACAGCAAATCATGGGCCATCAGCAGTCTGCTGAGCTGAAGCAGTACATCATTTGAGATATTCGAGAGACAAAAACAAATTAACAGCCCATTCCCAGGGAACATTCATCGCTTTATTATTGCTGCGCCCATCTCCTCCGAGAAAAGATATTGCCAGCTCATGACAGAAGTATCAAATGCTACACAAGCATGAAGACAGAGTGAAGTCCATGTGACTTCCTAGCTAAAGAAACTTTTACACTTGCTTAAGCATTTGCTGTATTTGAGCCTTTAATAGAAGGCAAAATAACTCTTCCTCAGATAGGTATTAGAAAGAAAGCATTATTTCATTACAATAATGAGAATAGCTTATGTAAATTATGCAATAAATTTGAAATTCATTTCTCAAAACTGTTTAAAATGTTTATTTTTACATCTCATTTAAGCTGTTATGTATTACCAAAACAATCATGCATTATTTGACTATGTATTCCCGAGTTTCATTTTCTGTAGTGATTCAGATGAATTGCTTCTGACGCACACACAGCTTGAAAGCTAGAGACTTTAATGCATGAAATACAAAGAAACAAGCGATGAAAACACGATTATGTTGTACCCTGCCATTCTAAAGCTGTATGGCAAACACACTTACACAAAGAAGATAAAATATACTACACGTCTATGACTTCTCTTAGAAAGCTACTAGTCAAGGACAAACAAATTTAATTTTTCAGGTACGATCACCTTGAAGCTGCAACAGCAATACCTGGTACATAGTCCTCTAAGGCATAAGAGATTTACAACACCTGAAGCAGAATCTTGAGAAAACTGTATAACAAGAGAAAATGTTTTCTTTGAAAGACTATAAGGTTGAAGTTTCTGTATCACTGGAATAACGTTCCTTAGAAGCACTGGTATCGCTCTGCACATAATGACAGATGTAATTCTTTGATGGTTCAAAACAAACCCTAAAAAGATTTTATACGTAACTGGAGCTGCTCAACTGAAGGCTTAAGAAAAAACTTAACTTGCACGAAAGTCATGTCATTTTTTCTTGACTAACAAGCACCACAAATAAGGCCTTATCTGAAAATTGAAAAAAAATCTGTGCGTTATTGCAGGTAATTTTTCTGGAGGTGTAGCTTCTCGTTATCCTGTTCTATTAGAAGTTCCAGACAAGAAAAGCTGAAGGAAACAACAAGAGCGAGCAGGCCGTAAAACCCTTAAAATAATTTTGCACGGTGTTTTGGCGAGTTGAAAGAGATGAACTAAAACAGATTACTTCACAAGCTCCGTGCAAGGACCTTCTCCCGTGTTAGCACGGCAACGGCAGCGCTCACGGCGCTACGACACAGCGACGTTAAAAATAAGCAACTTCGTGCAAGGAGAGCGAATTACTCCTTCCCAAACGCGCGCGTATCAAGCCGCACGCTAGGCCGAGAGCGCTCTGCAGGCAATTGTTTCAACGCCGCTCTGCAAGCCTGCCCTCCGTCACAATGGGAACACCACGTTAAAAAAAGAAAAAACCCAGAAAACGTGAAAAACCGCGTCCACCCCCAGCCTTCCGCACGACGAGCGCCGGACGCCCCGGGGCAGGAGCGGGGCACGGAGCGCGCCAGGACACCCCGTCCCGCCCCCGCCCCCCGCCCGCCCGCGCGGAGAGCGCGCCCGCCGCCGGCAGCCCCCGCCCGTGACGCAGCGGCTAACGGGCGCCCCCGCGCCCGGGCCCGCGAGGTGGGGGGGGGCGGCCGGCGGGGGCGGGGGGGGCGCCGCCCGGGGCCCGGGCCCGGCGCGCCCCGCGGTGCGGGATGCCGGCGGGCAGGCGCGAGCAGGCCCGGCGGGAGGGGGGGGAGGGGCCGGGGCCGGGCCGCGCGGAGCGGGCGGGCGGCGGAGCCGCGGCTTTCTTCGTGTCTATCGGTGCCGGCGCTGCCCGCCTGCCCCCCCGCTCGCTGCCCCTCGCCGCCTCCTTGCGCGCGGCGCGGAGGGCGAGGCCCGGCCCGGCGGCCCGGCGCGGCGGCCCCAGCCGGAGATGGCGGTGGTTAGAATAAGGCACACTGGGTAAAAACACATTTATATACTAACCTCGCCGAGAAATTTTCCAACAATTCCTCCGTCCGACCACCATGCACCAGGACAGGAAACGGCCGCCTCAGCGCCCGCCCGCCTCAGCACCGCCCCGAGCCGCGCGGGCGGGCCTCGTGCCCCCCGCTACCGCCGCTCCCATTGGGCGCGCCGCGCCACGCGTCACCGCCTCCGCCCGCCATTGGCCGCCTCCAGGCCCCGCGCCAGTGCCCATTGGCTAGACGCCCGGGGCCCCGCCCCGCAGCTTCATGGCGTCTCGGTTAGGCTGGGTTCGGGGCCGCCGCCGCCGCCGCCATTTTGTACCGCGGGGAGCGAGGCGCCTGTGCGTCGACGGGGGAGCGAGGCAGCTGGGCGCCATTTCATTCCCCAGGGAGGGCGCCCGGCGGCAGCGGCGCTGGGGGACGCCGCGGGGAGGGGAGCGTCGAGGGCCGGGCTGCGCCCCGAGGCGGCTGCCCCTGGCGTTACGGCCGGCCCCCCGCGGTGGCGACGGAGCGGAGCGGCCGGAGGAGGCGGGCGCCGGCGGGGAGGGACTCCTGGCTCGGACGCGGCCTGCCCGTGGGCTCCGGCCCCGCCGTCGCGGCCCCCGCACACGGCCCCGGCACTTTTCTGCTGGGCTCGGGGCGCCGCCGTCCCCGCGGAGGCGGGCGGGCCGGCGGTGCGCGCGGCTCCGTCCCTTGGCGGTGCGGGAGCCGGGGGGAGGCCGCTGGAAGGGGGCCGGGGCGCGGTGCCCTGGCAGAGGGGCTGCTCGGGGCAGAGCTGGGTAGGGAGGGGAAGCCCCCCGGGGGTCCCCTTCGCCAGCCTCCCGGCGCGTTATCTTGTGCTGCCTTTCAGCCCAGCTCTTCGGCATAAGGACTCTGTTCTTAAAGCTGAGCTGGAGAATATTTATGCTCACGTGATTTTTAGGTATTGAAACGTGTAATAGTCCAACAGCAGCTCCACAGGCAGTTAAAGGGTATTACAATTACTTCGGTAAATGATTTTTTAAGAAAACACAACCGTGCAATTAACATGAGCTACCACCATTGACAGGACAGTAGGCCCAGCTCTGTAGGGCTTACTTGACCTTTCTGAACATGACTGCTATAAGAATATGTAAGTTTTTTGCCTAAAACTACAGTTCTAAATTCTTGCAGTCAAAAACAGCCAAATGGCCAAACAGCCAAAACCAGCTGATTCCCAACCAGGCCTGATACAGAGCAATTTTCCTTTCTTAGTTTCAAGTTTTCGTTCCTGTTTCTTAACCGGAAACTTTCACCCAAAATACAAATTACAGCCATCACTTTGATTTGAGGTACAGTAGCCGTGAAACACCCAAAATACAATTCTATTTTGGGTTTACCAACACTTTTATGTTAATAGATTACTTAACATCTCTCTCAAATCTTACAACTTGGGATTTCCCAGTCTGAAGCACTTGCCATTTCTAAAGCACCAACACCTGAGACTGGTTATAAAAAGCAGAAATAAGCAAACCAATGACACACCCTTTAAGTTAAATAAACTACATATTGATTGCAAAGTAATGTATAGTCAGTGCTACACCACCAGATAAATGAAGCTTTTACACATTCCTAGTTCTGGGTATGCAGAAGGTCCCACAAAGCACAAGTAAGAGAAAAACCCAGCTCAAGGAACTCATGCTTGGGTAGTCTGTAACAGCGTAATACTGAGCGCCTTGTACCTGGCAAGCTTTTAAACTTTTTTTTTTTTAATACTGCATTCAGGTTAAAACTTGAATAGTAGATTGAGCAGAAATGCAGAACTGTAGTGCTCTTCCCAACTATGTTTTTAAAAATAAATGCCCATTTTTGCATAGATTTTCAGAAGAAGTGTTCACCCACTGCTGATCATACACCAAAGATAAAAACTTAATTAGTAGCCCAAGTCATGGAAGACTGGTAAAGTCTTCACAAGCATACAAACTTTGGACCAGCATTATGTGAAATTTGTCACATCTGTTAAATCAAAACCCATACATAGACAATGCTGGGTCTACCACTAATACTGACTTTGGAACCACATGCTTCCCCCATGGGAGCCTGCAGCACCCACTGAGGAGCCGTCCCCTCGGCTGCACTGCTCAGAGCCATCAGTGAGCATCAGTCCCACTGCTGAAATGCCAGAGAAGGACGCAGCTGTGTCTCTTGGTGTTGAATACACACAGAGAGAGCATCAACAGGGGTATGACTGCCTACAGTATGAACTGTGTAAGTACAGAGAGCTTACACTTTCTTGGCAGCATCTCATGGGAGTTACAGGGGGACAAATTCAGGTCCAGGAAGTGGAAATGTTTAGCAAGAGAAAAGTACTATGAGGAAGGACTGAAAGAGAACTTGACAGAAACATGCAAAGATAAAATCGCTGAGAAGCTTCATGATATTTCTACTCTTTGAGAACTGATAGTCACAAGAGGCAGAAATTTCCTTTAGAAAAATAAAACTTAACCCATAAAATTTGAGGTATGAATTACTAGGCACAATTAAAACCATCTGCATGTTTATTGTCGGGTATTCTGTACTTAATCCACTGCAGACTTCTTGAATCTTGCAGTAGTAATTCTAGGCTACAAGAGATTTGTACAGAGCTTTGCTGTACTACGCTGACACCTACTAATAATTCTTTTAAGATAGTGATTCAGGAAAAAAGGGTATTAAATTTACCCAGTATGTCAACATTTTAAAAAATAGCATATGACATTTAACACAGTTAAGAGGACTGTAGTTGTGCCTAACATCTCTGCTTGAAGAAGTATTTTAGAGAGGAAAATACAAACCTTAGAGCTACGTAACTAGAACAGGACTCCCAAGTACTGTAAGAATACAGCTACATTCAAAACACCACACTGAAATAAGTGAAGATAAGGATTTGCTTTAGATGTTTATTAATCCAAGGAGATCTTCCATAATAGAAAAAACAGAGGCTTTAAATTTCCCAGTTCTTCCTTTAGAGTTGCATTATCCTTGAAAATGGAATGGATAATTGCAAGTTCTAGGAGGAAGATCAATTTTAAATTTTGACATAAGTGTATCACTGAAATTGATATATTGCATCACAAAATGCGCTATCACCACCAACAACAATGCAAAATTGTTCTGCAATTTATATAAATACATTTCTTGGAGCTAAGGAAAGCAAAGTTCTAGATCCATTCTTAAAAAAGATGCTCCTTGCTAACCAATCTAGCGACACATAAAAGCACCCTTGAAGTAAGACTGTATTCCTCACACCAAGATAAAATTCTTTCCTTGACTTGTGACTTGAAAAATATAACTGTTCCAGAAATGACAATGGCACTAAATTGGTGATTTTCCCCTCATTTTTTTTCATCTGCTTTGCATATAAAGCCTTCTCACTGCTGCTCTGTCACATCTTCTGCCATGAGGCAGAAGTGTCTCCTCTGTCCTAAATCTCTTAGATTTTTGGGGGATGCATAACAAGGTAAGCAGATACCCAACAAGCAGATGTTCAAAAATTATGTCAAACTGGGGATTTTTCAAGGTCAAGGAATGCACAGGAAAAGGTATGCTGTAATTATGTCTGTCACCTTTTTCTACAAAAATAAAACCTTGTCTAGAGATTATCTTGAGGCCGGAGTACACCTGTATGTGCTCATGAGTTACACATTTAAAAAAAAAATCAGTTCTGCTATAGGGACTTGGCCTGTCAGCTAAAGATTCCAAAGTACTACGGTGGTTCTCATACCACTACTATAATGGATACTCTGATTCGAGGCTTAATTTTTTAGGCTTTTTCACATCAGGTACAATACCCATCCTTTTAAGTCCACAATTTGCTTTTAAAGTATCCCTTTGGTATTCGGCTAGGGCAAAGTGGCATTATAGTCCTGGCTCCATCTCTCACATTAGCTCTGCGCGCAGGTAACTGTATTTGCCGAAGAAAGGCAGACCAGAGAAGAGTGACTGGAAAAAACCCACTACACCTGCCCAGAGAAGCGCTAGCGGTTGTGCAACAAATGGAAGGCAGAGCATGGTGCTGGTCAGCTTGTCAAGGAAACCCCAAACCATGAATTCCTGCTACCCTGCTGATGCAAAAAAACACACCACACAAACCAATTTTCTGAAGACTGCATTTTGAGTATCATAATATATATATGTGCATTTCATTTTTACAGATATAAACTCAGTTTATTTTTAACCTGTATTTAAATTTTGGAGGCTTACATTAAATTAAGGTAGCTTGTTTAATATCAATTGTAACAGCAGGTGACATTTTTATATAAAAACAGCCAAAAGAAAAAAAAAAAAAAAACCAAACATTTGATTTAAAAGACCTGACACCAATGATCTCAAGGCAAGATCAAAAACCTATGGATTTTTGCTTTTAGAAAAGAAAAAGGGGGCATTTAAGCCAACCCGTTCACAGCATCTCCCTGCTGGCTTCTTCAAACAGTGGTTTTGATAGTGGTCCCAGAGGGAACTGTATTTTGCCTCTCCAGCTAAAATACTAGTTACTATAGCAACTTTGAAGGAAGAAAATTGTGGCTTCAAAAATGAAAGATTGGCAAAACTTCAAATACACTGTCTGGATTAGGCAGACAACAGCACACACTAATGCTGGGAGTGCAAAAAGAGGGGGAATGAAATGCAAGAGTAGTGCACCTGCACTACCACATGCTGGAAAAAGAATATTTTGCAAAATTAGGGGAAACAATTGCATTCATAGTTCATAGCCCAGATTAGCCAAATTAATTGTTGTCTTTTTAACAGATTGCATATATAGATGTTTCACCCACACACTTCAATCAACTCTTAAGAACTTCACATCTTATTTACCTGCTTTAGAGAAGGTAACTTTTTCCTCAGTGCTTACAGTACACATTTGTATCCAAATTTCACCTTGTACAGTGAGATCTTTAAGAAAAACAAAGGACACAGAGGGTGTTGCTATTTTTTTTTTAGCAGCAATGAAATATCACTAACCCCTTTTTACATAACCGAATTCAAGTCACAACCAGAGGTGACTGCACCACAAAGTCACCAGGTACAAAACTGCTAGTTCATTTTAAATTAATAACTTGAAATTATTTTCCCCAATACATCCCTTATTTTTTATTTTTATTTTTTATAAACAGCAAACATTTTGCTATTTTTGTACATAGGCTAGCAGGCTTGTTTCAATATGAAAGTGCTAATTCATTTACAGATTTATCAGTTATGTAGTGCTACATTAAGTGTCCAATATTCTACATATGAACAATCTTGATAAATGGAAATGATGAAGATTAAGTAAGGCTATCTGATTACCTTATCTTATTTACAATAAAAGAATAGACACCCAATAGGAAGGGAGAAAAGGGAAATAAATTGGGCAAATACTCATACCGCCACAGGTGTAAAAATTAAGTCTGCCTTCTAGCTTGTACTGTAAATGAGACATTTTAAATAGTCCTGCAGCCCATGCCTATTTTTTTCCTCAGAAAAAGAAAAGCTGCCTTCATGACATCCCCTCTTGATTTCCGATTTCCAAAGTGTGTCATTTGAAGCTTTAAATTCAGATTCTTCCTATCTTCAAAAAAACCCTCTGGTTTGCTTTCCAGTATTAGGTTGCATGATCAGGTCCCACCTCTAGGGCTTTTGTCCAATCTATTTATCAATTAGAGTGAGTTGTAGATAACATGAACCAGTTCTGGAACCACTATTGGGAGGAACACAAGCTCTTCACTACAATCACACAGTAGCAGGAAAAGTGATAATTCAATTCATTCCTGGGGCAGGGCCTCCAAAATTAAATGAAGTTGGCACAACTGGAGCATTGAATTTGTATCCTCCATGCTTTTCAATCATTTTGGATTCTAAAACAAAACAAAAAACAGAAGGAAGATATTTTAGTGTGTGCGTAGGAGGGAAGACAGATTAAGATTTTGTGACTTGACCATTTTGAGTCTCTCAGAGATACAGGTTTAACCTGGGGTTACCCAAGGAAGTAATCAGCATTCACAAAGTGGAAATGTGCAATGCCCCAAACAACAGATGGGCTGATTATTTATTTATTTATTTTAATTTCTCAATATTGAGTCATAGCTATGCTTAAATGAATTTATATTTTAAGAAGCCCACACTTCAGCTTTTGGACACGAGTATGTAATTTTCACATTTCAGAAACAGGACCTGAATGGATGCTGGACTTCTAAACTTTCTAACAGGCACCCAATTGTTTCTGATTAACATTAATAGACCTTTTTAGTCAAATCAATAACAGAGCACATGTACAAAAAAGCAGTACACAGATAGTACCTAAATTTTCAGTGTTCCTATCTCAATTCAACAATTTAAGCAGAAATAGCCACACCCAAGCACATAGAGTATAGATTACTAGACCATGTAACATAATCCTGAGAGAAAACTACCAATACCACTTTTCATTTTCAACCAAACCTTAAGATCTTTAGGCTTCTGAGGTCCACATATCCATCACTGTAACTAACAGTGATAGTTAAGCTTTCTCGTTTTACTAGCTGCATATTCCATCTTTCCAAGATTACTATAAGACCAGTTTTCACAAGCTCTAATACATGGACAACTGAAGATGAGGTTGGTAAAAAGCAGACAGAAATGTGTATTTCCATCTATACATTTCTGTCTACCTACTTCTACAGAAATGTGTATTTCTATCTACCTTTACTACAACCTAGATAATGCAGGAGGTTTCTATTATTCCCAGCTCAAGATAACAACTCTTATTAATGTCTTATTTCTAGTCTTAAGAGCTTTCTCCTACCTCAAAGTAGTTGCAATCTCTCTCTTTCTGGGAATACAGGACAGGTCACATTATCCAGAGGATCTGCATTTTGCCTCTGTTTCTTTGGAAACGGGCCAGAAAAATGTTGCCACAGCTGATGAAGGACGGGGGGAGAACATGACCTGGGGATCATTGCTTTGTTTGCTCCTGGCTCCATAGTGTACAGAAGACAAATCTCTTAGCTTATGGAAATTCTTCTTAGCTACATTAATGAGAGGTAGTTATATTCCAAATCCTTCTAGCAGGATGTCTGCATGTGTGGTAGGTAGCCTAAATGGACTATCAGTATACTCCGATAGTACACAAGAATTTCCTGTAAGGATCTAGTTAAGTTAAACTTCACAATCTGAACCTAACTTGCTCTACGAATAAGCAGCTGAAAAAAATAAGAACATTATTTTTCATGAAATGCAAAAGAGGTGTATAATCTCATCAATATGATGTCAAGTGTTTGACGGGTCACAGTGAAACTGTATAACTATTAAAAAGTGGATCATTCTGAACACTTAAAGCATTGTGAGGTAATTTAGGCTGTTTTCTGACACAAACTACTTATAAAATGTGCATTCTTACTACCAATCTTTTTACTGAAAGGTTTCTGAACTTCTATTTTGAAAGATCTTGTAGTAATTGGTAAATAGGATGCAGGATATGCGACACCAGACTGATCACTCAAAATTCAGCCCTGACTTCAGAGAGTGATCTATATTGGCTTACTCTCAAACACCTGGGAAAACTTGCAAAACAAAAAAAGAAAACTGAAGATCTGCCAACTTCCTATATTTTTAAATGTGTATTACCTGTATTGAAGAATAACAATCTGAAATATTTAACAGGCTTAATGATGTAGCTTTACAGATGGATACTACTTCCATAATTTGCTCTTTTCCCACCTATAGAATCATTGTCTATCCCAGCTGGACTAGGTCACATCAGGAAATAATTTATCAGGCACTTAATGTGTTTCTCTCCATACCTAGAGTTCATCCACCTTCAGGTAATCAAATAATTTGTTTTCAAATCCAAGCAATTATGACAAATACGCTTTTATTTACTTGGCTACTTCATTAAGACATTTCTATCATTCCTTACACCTGTGGTATGCCATACAATTTGTGCATTGAGGCTTTGTGACCTAACAATCTTAAGAGATTTCAAGCACCTCTGGAGTGTAAACCAACTCTGCTTTGATGAAGACATTATCAGGCTTGAATTATAGGCTTTTTCTGTATTACGCTTCTTGAGCACATAAACAGCATTCAAACAGCAAAAGCAGGAATTAATGGTATAAAGGGGGAAAAATACCATGTGCTGCTCGTCTCTGATCTGCCAGAGTTGCTATGTCCTGCAATTGTTTCCTTTGTTCTTCATTAAGACCCTGTGTCAAAGCTTGGTACCACACAGGGTTACGATTCTGAATTGCTGCAAGAGAAAAAAAAAAAAACCAAAAGGAAAGTGTTCATTAAAATGTTCTTTAACTCAAAACTTACTAACTCATTACCATTTTAATCAGAATAATAGTCTGTTTGGGTTACATAAAAGACACTTAAAAACACTAACGCAACTTCTGACCTCTTCCCTCCCACCATAAATTCATTCAAGCATCTTCCCCTGCTCTGAAAGTTTAACAATGGCTTCCCCCTTCCAAAGAAAGAACTTTTTCAAAGCACATATTCGAAAGCCTGTTTGGAAGCTTTCAACAGGTTCTAGTTTACAACAGTATACAGTAAAATTAAGTTAAAATATAACTTGTTAGCCAGGAAAGGAAATCAAGTTACTTACTCTGAAAAATTGTTTTAAATATCTGATATTCATCAATAGGGTTGTCTTCATCATCAATAATTGTGGAATAGCCTTCCAAAGCAGTCTCTTCAGCATCATCTTCTTCCCAGTCTTCATCATCTCCGTCTTCACCTGCCTGTTTTGCTAGAATTTCTAGATATTCTTGACCATCTTCATCAATGTCATCTTCATCACTCCCCAATTCCTCTGAGTTAAATATCACACACAAAAAAAAGTTTATCATCTCAAGAATAGTAAGAACGACTCTTCACAAAGATGGCCGATTATGCAGAACAGGCAATGGAACGGAAAACAGTGCAGACTAGGAAAGGGGAAGCTCACTGAACTCCTCGCCTAGTGCCATTAGTCCAGGGAGGGAGGGAATTCACAAGAACTGTCATTTTCAATACAGAGCTAAAACACCAGCAGCTCATGGGACAGCTTGTAATATATAGTCTAAATGGTACAATGGATTAGAAGGATCCCTGGAAACTCCTTCTACTGACTCTTAGCCCTCACTCAAATGGGAAACATGCCCCAGTAATAATTCCTTTCAGCAATGACAGCATCCACACACTAGTGACTTTGAAGAAACTCAGCCTAGGAAGTTAAGTTTTTAAGAGTGACTGGACAGTAAGTCAGATATGCTTTAAAGTCATTAAAAGAGGTCCAATGTTTTCTACCACAGCTTTTGATTTTTGGAATTAGGGAACTTTGAAGATTTCCACAAAGGAACTCTGCATCTCCATCAGAGAAAATGAAAAATACAAAGTAACAGTGATGTTTCAGTTTCCATACCTGTTTCCTCATCTTCTTCAGCTTCATCATCATCATCGCTGTCATTTTCATGCTCTGCATGACAGGCATATGCTCTTTTCAATCCATTAAATAAAAGGATAAAAGCTGGCAGGATCTGGCCAGCAACTTGATTTAAAACCTGTGGTATTTGCTCCAGATCAATAAGAGCACACAAGCCAAGCACACACATCTTTCTATCATGAAGTCTACAAAACAATAGAGTAAAAAAGTTGCAAGTTTTGTTATGATTTACAAGCCTATAATGCAGAGGCGTATCACAGAGAATAATCTTCAAAATTAGAAACACTTACCCCAAGAAACAGTCCACGTCATTAAGCCACTGTGTTATGAAGTGATTGGTGACAGGCTCCACATTATTGGGAAAACGAAGATTTTCCAATGTATTTAATAGTAAATGAGGATTGTAATACAAAGCAGCTATGGCAACCTGGAGGCACATTGTTCGCAGTTCACTTGTTTTCACTTCTCTGGTCAATCTCTCTAATGCAGCTTCCACAAATAAGGGTATGCACTGAAGAGTGAGAACCATTACAAATTTAGTGATAAAAAATAAATTTTGTAGTTCTGTATTTCACACTAAAGCTGAGAAATGGCATAAAACTAGTCTGGCGCATAAACACAGAGGGCATAAAACAGGAATAATTTTTAATTGCCAGAAGTCATATACAAAGATGAAATGAAAAAGTGAAAATATTTTATCTACTCCGAGCACAGGGATTTTGTGACATTATGCACAGCAGATGTAATTCCTGGTTCTATATCTTGTGTTTTAAAAATGAAAAATAGAGTTAATATGTACACTAGAAAGTCCAGTCAAGAGATATTACTAACATTCCAAGAAAACAGCTATTCAAAGGAATAGTCTCTTCAGAGACGTGACACTGAAAAAAAAAAATAGAAGATATTCTTTCAAATAAATTAAAAATTAAAGTTTCCAAGGACCATATCCACAAATATTAAAAAGCTTGCAAAAAAACTTTTAAAAAGCTATTATACAGTGCTTGTCATGTACACAGCGGAAGCACACAAATTCATCTCTCAAATTCCAACTTCCATACATGCATATCGAAGTCCCTGGTTCCTCTATGACATCAACTGGGATTCTAGGAACTTCATTTTCATTCTTATTTATTTCAAGGCTGTTAACTTAACAGACTGAATAGTTTTCATGAAGTATTCACTAGAATTAACTTAGAATATAAATAATCGACTTTTAGAACGAAGATGCACCTAAAGCAGTACTCTTCCAGATTCTGGAAAACACTTGAGTTTCTCAGTGTCCTAAATTCTGGAGACAAAGCGTGCAGTAACTATCTCTGCAGGGCTGTTAATTGAGTAGCACTAAAGTAGAACGCAAGATTATTAGTCACACTACACAAACTTCTCAGAAGAGAACTCATGTTAACACATAATCAATTCATATTTGAGAATAAAATCTTTTTAAAATATTAGTTATAGCAACCAAAGTTGTTACCAACCTGATCAATGCCACGCCCTTTACACTGAAGAATAATCACTTCTAACAGCTTTGCTGCATGACATTCTGCATCTTCTCCAGCAACTCCTGTAAGAACCTGAAAAATAACAATTAATGTTGACAATATCCCTTCAAGAAGTATTTTCTATATACTGCTTTGCTTTGAAAAGCTAATATAAATTCTCCCACTCTATTACAATGCTAGAATAAACATCCATCAGTGAAGCAGCCAAATCTACAGCAATGGCTCAGTATCACAACTAGAGACTGAAATGTTGCTGAATGCAGGTAAAACTAATCTACATATACAAATATTCAATAACGCTACGGATGTGGAGCTTACAACAGTAACTGTATAAGCATCAGCTGGCATTTTGCAAAGGTTTATTTCCATACATGTAACAAAAATTTTTCTCACGTGTTCGTGTACTGAATTTCATAAAAATGGTATTTACAAACTTGGGATATCCAGTGGGAGACCATGCAATACCTAAAACTTCTGTGTTAAAGATTCACTGTGCTCAGCTAATAAAACACTAATCACTAAGAGGTTATAACAGGCTAATTTTCTTTTTTATTTATACAAAATGTTCAAGTACTTAAAATCAGTTTAGTCAGCCTGGTTGCAACTTGTTTTCAAATAAAGACTGTCTAGAGTTATTCACTATTATATTTAAACATCTTCAAAAGAATTACTCAGGAGATACCATGGGCAGGGCAGCTGACAGTTCATCATAGCTCTTATATAGACACAACACATGATATCCAGAAGTGGAAAACTGAAATCCCCACAGATTACTATTAGAGATTATAAAATATTAACACCATCTTATAAAGAATTATTCATTTCCTCACATAGGGCTAACATTCTGGAAAGCTTTGTATTCTACATATTGATTGGATAAAGAAAGCCCAGTCAGCAGCTACCTATAATACACAGGAGCTGAGAAGCTAAGTTAAATACAGAAACACTGCCCAAAAGTGACTGGACTGCCAACTGCATTCTGCTCCCAGCTTTCATCACTGACTTGGCACAAACTTCGGAAAATAACTTCCTATTCCTATCCCCCTACTTTCCATCCCTACTCCACTTGGTTTAGCCAATAGATTTAAGACTTTAGCATACATATGGTATGTGGTATCCTAGCCATAGCAAGGCTACAAACCTCAGATGAAAAAAACCATCTACCTTTTGCAATATGCATACACCTGTTTTGCATGCCCATATGCACAAAGTGTATTACACAAAACACACATGCACAAAACTCTGGGCTGTTTAATCTGCTTTTGTTGTATATGATTTATTCTTCCCTTTTAGCAAAAGCATATGTCTGAAATTTGATGCAACCTCTTTAGATTTCTCCACAATAATTTGTGGAATCACAGAGAATGTTAAATAGCTTCAAGAGCAGACATCAAAATTCTTCAGTTTCAGTCTGCTGTTGTGGAAAAAAGCACCCAGTTTAACAGTGTATTACTTCAGAGATCACAGGTTTTGTTATCACAAACAAATCTACTTACCTTCTTGCACATACTGTAGATCATTTCAAGATATTTTGTGTCTGACAGAAGCGTATCTGTATCAACAGTAACATAATTATGCAAGAGAGGCATCATGTCTGTATTAAAAAAAGAATGTTCACAGTTAGATATTGTTTGCATGTTTTATTAGACGAGCTGTTAAAATCAGGCTGAAATCTATGTATTAATAAGTTAATTACAGTCTTGCTTAATGTTTGTCAAGATAAGCATGCATCTACTCATAGATGCCTTAGCAAAACAAGTCTGGTTGTAGCAACAGCAGAATAAAATACTTCAAGTGTAACCTCACTTCAGTGTTCTTCTAACATTTCAATCAAGATGCAATTCATTGTATGGTTGAAATCACATATATGAAACCATCTGGCTTTCTGATTTATTTGTATTACTTACCAGTAAAATAATCAAAGCCATCCTGCTGAAAGACTTCAAAAACAAGCGGAAGAAGCTGCCACATTTGTGCAGAAACTTGTTGACAGGTCAGACTATGAGCCAAGGAAAAGATCTCCTCATAGAACTCTAAAACAAACAGAATAGAGGTAAATTTAATGCCAATCACACACACTTAAATAAATAAGCCAACGGAAATACATATACCTAATACATGCTGCTGCAAAACTGTTCCAATCACTTGCAAACAGATCCCTTCCAGCTGCTGGGTAATCTGAAAAAAGGAGATTTATGACTGTTTTCAATACTTTGGAGTTGAAATTAAACACATTTTCAAATAAAATTACTCAAAGCAGTTTCTATTTATACAATATAGTCTTCTAAAAGGAATTAAAAATTTCCCACATTTTAGACCACTAAATGTGTAAAAGCAGCACTCTTAGCTAAGGGTTTGTAAGATAGCTTTTAATACAAGCTGGTTTTGGAGTATTCTTTGAATATTGGAAGAATCTCATTTTATGGTATCCTTTAAAAAGAAAAGCCTGACAGTAACCCTATGCAACAGTTCAGTTCCATTAAAACACAGTTAAGTAAATTTATATATGTCAAAAGGGTAAGCAATGGAAGTTACAGGAAGTATTTGCTGTTCTGGAAAAGTGAAATTTCAAAACAAAACCAAAACCAAACAAATACCAAGCCACCTCCCAAACCTAGCTTAGTATGTTCACATGGTACGTGGACAAACAGTCTAAATGCTGGTCTACAGATTCAGACGCTCTTCCCAATTAGTATTTATTAGTCCATGGAACAGCTAACAAAACAGTCATTCACCTGTTCAGGGCACTTACCTTGCATAGGGACAAATAAGGCTTGAGTTGGTGGTCTTAGCTATACAGAACAGGATTTGAAACTAACCAGCTAAATACCTTACCTCTTCGAACACTGGGCATCCCGTGTGAGATGTCTCTAAATTTAAGTGTTTAGTGATCAACATTTTACAGTTGAGTTCCTCAGGACTAGCATATCATTACACAAACTTTTCATTTAGATAGCAAGAATCTGCTGACAAAACCAAGTACATGAAAAGCTTGCCGAGCAGCTTTAGCAACAAGTAAATGAGCCGAACTGGTCCTTGGTTTATTGCATGGCAGCACTGGCTTCTGCCCTTGGGCGTTCAGAATTTGTATTATGCTGCTTCCTTAGTAAAGTCTTCAGAACCCCAAGAGTACAATTTATTACCGAACTATTTAGTCACTAAAAAACTATAATGTATTTATCAAAAAACAGTAGCTGACTTTATCAAGAGGATTTTAACCAGCAATAGCATCTTTTGAACAAGCTGTACTCTGGACAGAAGCTAGTCCATTCAGTACAACAAAACTAAGTAACAAAAGTTTTCATCACACTGGAGAATTCTACAGTGCAGATTAGGCAGGTTTAAAAAGCCCTACCATTTAGCATAGCCACAACAGCTGTATGTACAGACATTGATTCTGTTGCAGAAAGCAAACTAAGTCAGCAGTCAATGTTCAAAGCTAACTGAAGTTTTATCTATTTTCTTTGAAGGGCAGACCTCATCAAATCAGATGGGTTTTTCCAGATGAGCTGACAGTTCCATCTGTTACAGACAAGTTGCTTCCACGTATTTGAACAAGAACCTGGATTCTTACGAGACGTACTGTGGCAACATTTATGGTCTATAACTACAAGCATTGTGTTAGAAATGTGACCCACTCTGTTACAACTCTGTTGCATGATAAGTACTTCACTGTTTTCCAGCTTAAGATATTTTTGGCTGAAAAGGACACTTTTTCAGATAACAATGTCAGGAACACTGGAACTACAACAGACTTTCAGTGTCTTGGACAATACATATTAGCTTTAAAGTAATTTTTACTTACTTCCTTGTGATCTTCAACTACACTGAGAAGTGTATCAATGGTATTTAAGATTCCCATTGCTGTCACGGCCTTGTCATCACTGCCCTCTTCATCTGGTCCAGTCTGGATCACCTGGTTAAATGTCATTGCCTGCATGTAATAGCAAAACAACCCATAAATACGTCATTTAATGAGGACATGCTTGGAGATGAAAAACGATGGTGCAAGTCTGGTATTCTACACAACTTAAGGACGACTTCTGCTAAGAAAAAGTGTATGAATATTAGAAGGTGACTACTCCATTCCAGAGTTTGTTTTCAAGACTGATAAAATTTGAACGTTAAGCCATTTGAGCTGTCACCCTTTATCCATTCATGAACAAAAAGATATAAATGACATTACTTTCCATGCAAAAGAATACATTTCCTACGAGTAAGTTTTTCTGACACAAGGTTTAATTGGTAGCGGAACTAGACTGGACCACTTTGCAGGCATTCCCACAGAGGACATGCAAACAATTTAGTTGTAACTCCAAGGCAAGGGCCTTTAATAGGAAAGCACTGACCTGACCTCCGCTTTTGAAACCATTAGTACAACTTGCTAGATATCGCCACTCAAGCTCTGAATTTCTCCTGCAGATGCCATTTTATTTTCACATTTACATACAACATAACATTATTTTCACACCAAGTTTTTTATTGAAAATCTGCTCTTTAATTTTCCATTTTAAAACAGAAAACCTAAGTCACATTGTAGAGACTACCTAAAATGTGCTACCAAAATTCATTAACAACACTACCAGGAGAAAATATGTCCAAAGATTTCTCAAACATTTCTACAATCATTCTTAGAAATTTCTGTTTAGTTCAAGCGATGAAGCCATTTCTGAGAAAAAACTGTCTAAATGTAGAAGAAAATTACTTGTATCAATGCACTTAAGCAGACTGGAGTAACAACAGATATTAATCAATGGACAACTACCTTAGTTTTAAATACCAATCTTTCACGTATTAAACATCTTCCTAAGTCACCAGAAAGTCTTACCAAATGTTGTGTCATTTCTACTGCAATTGGGGTAACTTCTTCACTATATTCACAGATCATCTTCTGAATCACATTAGTAAGATCATCATTTTCAGTCTCTCTTATAATATGAAGTAAAGCTTGCATTACAGGTCTAATGAATGGAGTAATATATTCTTTAGCTGTAAAACAAATGGAAATATTTGAATTGACATTCTTACAAAACTACAGTATCAGTATAAGAAAGTCAATATATACTTCATTAATATTTAGTGCTTTGGCATTAACATACCAAAAATGTGGGTAGTATAAATCATTATAGCAATACTAACATTCAGAATATTTTTTAATAAAAATGTATACCAAGGTGATCACAACTGAAGTATGAAAACCAGAGTTCTACAGTCTTTACAGAATGCAAGATTACTTATCAATGCAAATTTTGATTGAACAGGAACGGGTATGTATGCCTTTTTGTCAAATTAGCCAAAGTATTTGATATAGAATTTATGTTTGCTTTGGGGCTTTTATCCCAGCTTCAGGAATACTAACCAATGTAAAGCCTGCCAGGATAAAGACAACTTAAAAAAAAACAAAAAAAAAACCACATGAATGAATGTATGCCAAGACAGATATGCTTATATTGCCACTGTATTTCTGATTCAATGAGTAGGTGCTGTAAAACTGTATTTATTGTACCATGAAGTTGTGATAATGTCATTTATGAAAAATATAAAATTTTCCGGCTGGAAAATTACAATAAGTGATTACAAATTACAATTGCAAGAAGTAAATTAACATCAGGAAAGAAGAGAACAAGTCTCTGAACATCGCAATATTAATACCTATTCCATTAAAGTTTGTTGTAGCTTTAAGAAAAGAGGGCTACCTTTCTCTTGATTACTGATCAGAACTTGAAGTGCTATTGCAGCCTCCACTTTCACAGGCATTTCCCTATCATCTATCAGACACCGTCTTGTGAGTTCTAAGGCTGTCTGGAGATTCTGGTCACTCTTAAATTTGACTTCACAAAAATAATGAAGAACCCAACAAGCCTGAAAAAAAGACATTGAACAAATTCATAGTTACGAAACATACAAACGGGATTATCAACTACTTGTATACCCATAACCTACACGAATCATTAAATCTGAAGTACAATTACTGTTGAATAAAGATACCGTAAAACTTTTTTTAACAGATGAAGATGTTTGAGAGTGTGGAGGCTGGCCAGTGGGAGGCTTGTCTTTCAGACATCACTAGACCAGTACTATGATCTCAAGTTCATCTTTGGCCACAGGTTTTGTGTGAGCAGTACAGTCTAAATGCAAAACACAAATAGACCATACCACCAGACACAGATGGAAAACTATGCACACAATTCTGCAGCCATTTTAGAACTACATAGTAGCTATCTGTAATCATACATAAGGACTGATACTAATATCTGAAATAAGCATAAAATTTATCACAGAAAAGGTGCAGAAAGGAGTGCATTTGTTAGAGGGAAAAACTTAAAGAGTATTCCTGAACTCTTCAGTTGGAACGGTGTATCTTAATAGTAAATCTTACACTTTCTTACCCGTGCTCTCATGTAACCCAGCTCACTGCTGAAGAGAGGGAACACATGATTCTGCAACATATATTCCATCTGATCTTTATATATCTTCTTCTGTCAGAATATGAATAGAAACACATCAGTTTAAAACTTTATATAAAAATGCATTTCTAATCCAGTAAAAAAGTCACAAGTGTGAACAGCATAACAAAACCCTCACTTTTAACTTTCCCCTTTAATAAAAGTCCATTAAGCAACAATGAAATCCCGTATTAGTAATTAAACTTGGATCGTACTTTTATAATTTTCAATCAAAATAGTGACACTTTTTTTCCTATAATTTTTTGACTCCTATAAAAACCCTTTGCTTGGCAATACATTACTCTAGCATCAAAAGCAAAAGTAGTCAGGGAAACTTCTCAGAGCTGTGGTTCAAATACAAGTCCATGCCCTGCCTCTTTTTTGCTACCATTCTAATTGAGCAAGGTTGCTAATTTCACTTTATTTTCTCTCTTCTACACACAGAAAAGGTCTCATTAAATCAACAGCCTCTCACTGGATGGATTTTTTTTTCCTTTCTTCCACAAAAAAAGGGAATGTAGTTAAGTGTAGCACAGGAAAAGGTGTAGCAATTCTTACCAGAGGCAGAGAACTTCAAGGAACTTAAAACAATAATCTGAACTTGAACATGACCTAATAAAACTTCTGTAATTAAGCTGGCAACAAAACCAAAACAATTAAGTTCAACAGCTTTAAAAACAACTGGCAGTTATTCAAAAACTTGTAAACTCAAAGAGCTATTCTCATTTCTTCTGAGACAGTATATGTGAAAGAAAGGAAAGGAGGAAAAAAAAAAAGAACCAGAAGAACCACCAGATTTGTTATGCTTACTTTTAGAAGAATTTCAGCCAAAGAACCGATCATATGTAAAGCACCATCTTTCTTACGAGGGTCAGCATTTGGCTCCGTAAGGATCTGATAACAAAAGCCCATTGTCTTCTGCAAGACCTAGATTACATGTAAGGTTAGTCAAAGTATTTCAATTAATCATCTCAGGTACCATTCTCAGTGCTCTGAAATGTTTAAATCTAATAATCTGCTCCAAGTCTGGAATTGGGTAATGTTTTATGTCTTTGTTATAAACACACAACATTCTTGATAGATAGGTCATAGGGGAACTGGCAAATACAAAAAAAATCACAATAAAATGTGTGATTTTAGACCAGTGCAAAATAAATTCGAGAGAAGTGATAAATTTTAGTGTACTATGATATGACAGAGAGCAGAGAAGTAAAACTTTTATTAGTAGTTCTTTCAGCAAATGGAGACTATAAACTAAATCTACTTAACATTGTATTGAAGTAAAATGCTTGAATAGTTTACCTCTTTCCTTTTACTACATGATGTAAACAATAATGTCTGAGCAGCAGTTGTTGGAGAAATGAAGTCTTCAAATACATCTATTAAGTAAACATATAACAGCTATAAATTTTCATCCTTTACTACAGTTCATGATCCTAATGTAATCTAATGATTTAATATGAAATAAAAGAGAAAAAAATTTCCTTTTTTTCCAGGTGGTTAATCATGCTTTCTTACTACAGATGTTCCAAGACCAAAAACCAGTAACACATGGTTGGAGATTCCCAATATGTATGTTTCACCTTTTTTGTGATCACTGGCTCTACATGTCTAATTTGAAATTGTATGTCTTCCTTATTTTTAAGATAAATCTTTTGTAACAGTAGAAGCAGACACAGCAGTCAATTTTTAACATATATTCCATTTGCTGTACAGGTAAGCATACATAATTGAGTTAAAAATGCTCAGTTTCTTATTTTTCTGCAGAAGAGGATTATCAGAGCCTTGTATAATAACTGTACTGTTTACAGGTCTGCCTTTGACCTGAGGGATAAGAAACTCCCAAACCCATCAAGATTCCTTGTTCTAGCCACATAAAAGTCCTAGTGGAAGGAAGAATTTGTTCAGGAAGTATGAAGTATCTTCTTTCTTCCCCAGCCTGACAGGACTGCATAGACTTAATAGTAAACCCCAACAACAAAGTAGCAAGCCACAGGAGGTGAAATTAGAAAAGTCTGGAATGCTAGGCTTACTTCATAATGTCATTTACCATTACGGTAAATCTGTTCTGTACTGTGCCACGTGTGAAATTACTTAAGATTGTAAAAACTCCAGGGCCTGAAATAATAGCTGTTGTAAAGCATAAACTTTTAATAACATTAAATTTATGTACTTATGGTTAGCAAAACCTGGACAATTAGACTTAAAACAAAAACTTTGTAACTGTCAAAATTAGCTACTTTTTCAAGTGCAGAAACACCTGTGTCATTGCTGACTGTCATATGTTATCTGTCATTTCCACCAGTATAACCAAAAGTTAACTATATGAAGTTATATTGTTTGGATAATACAAACTGTTTGGGTTTTTTTCCCCTTTTAAAAGATTAAAGCCATCTCTTATTTTCACAAAAACTACAAAAAATCCCATCTTCGTGTGAAGTCATATTTTAACATGAGCAGATTTCAAATTCTCACCAAATTTCATGCGAATATATTCATACGGATCTTCTTGCCAAAGCTCTTCATCAGCATCTGTATAGCACATCAATGGAAAAATAACATCTTGGATAATTCCCTGCAATAAAGAAAAAGTTGAAAACAGGCTAGCACTACTAAATCAATCTCTGTATTCCATCCTGCATTTCACAGATTGTTCATCCTCTCACTTCTCACATAAAATGGTAACATTCTAAAACTATTTGGACATAGTGGATTTTATGTGCTACCGTACAACAAATAGATCTTTTAACTTAAGGCAGAGCTACAACACAGCGCAAGCTATTAGATTTGCTTTGGATAATGGTATGTGGAGATGATTCAATGTCATAAATTCAGTAGTTAACAGCATCTCCAAATTTGTTGTGTTGCTGTGTTATGCTGTAATCCTTAATATGTTAAAGCACAAAGGACTGACAGCAAAAAAAGCAATTAGCTAGCTTTGCTCATGTATCAAGGTAACCTTCAACAAACACGCTTAAATTCCTTCCACCAGCAATTTATAACAGAGGTCCCTAAAACTTGAATTCTACCAAGGATAGAAACACTATACAACAGACTGACTAATATATGACTGAGTCATCCAAGTATTAAACCCCCAAAATGGTTTACTTGAATATGAGGTTTCAGATTCTTCCAGGTGACTGCGTGTGACACTCCTTGATTGATATAATTCAGTGTTTGCTGCAGAACTCTAGGAGCCATGTACTGCTTTTCCTTGTATTGATACAACACCTTCAGCAACACCTAGAAAAATCAGATCTCATCAATAGTTTATACTGAGCACAGACCATTTAACCACAAGAATTCTACCCTATCTCACAATCCTATATGAGAACCCCTCTAAATCCAACAAAAACAACCCCTATTTATTCATTAGACTAAAATGGGTACTGACTAATCCTTCTACTAAATGTCATTGTTAATTTTATAAGGCAATTTGCAGCTCATAGAAGGTGCTGCACATCTTTTAAAAATACAATCCTTTAATAAGACAAAACATACATGCTAATTCATCACCAACATGGTACAGCAGTCCTTTCTGTCCAAGGTTTATTATTACATCTTACGACTCTCTGGGGGCAGAAATTCATGCCCAAACAGCGGACTGGTAAAATACTCTACAATCACGCAGTCTACTGATTCTTGCCTATGTGCAGCCTTACAGCAACAACGCTGTATGAAGAACGTATGTGTATGAAGAACGATGAACCAGCCTTTCCCCTTGGAAAAGGGAAAGGGAACCAGCTTTCCCCTTCTGGCCTCAATTCTTCTCCTGAGGTGGCATTCAGAGCTATTCACAGGTGTCATGGTTTAACCCCAACCAGCAACTACGCACCACACAGCCACTCACTCACCCCCCCCCCCCATCCAGTGGGATGGGGGGGAAAATGGGAAAAGAAGTAAAACTCATGGGTTGAGATAAGAACGGTTTGATAGAACAGAAAAGAAGCAACTAATAATGATAACACTAATAAAATGACAGCAGTAATAATAAAAGGATTGGAATATACAAATGATGCGCAGTGCAATTGCTCACCACCCACCGATCGACACCCAGCTAATCGAGCGGCAATCCCCCCTGCCCCCACTCCCCCCATTTTATATACTGGATGGGACGTCCCATGGTATGGAATACACCGTTGGCCAGTTTGGGTCAGCTGTCCTGGCTGTGTCCTGCGCCAACTCCTTGTGCCCCTCCGGCTTTCTCGCTGGCTGGGCATGAGAAGCTGAAAAATCCTTGACTTTAGACTAAACACTACTGAGCAACAACCGAAGACATCAGTGTGTTATCAACATTCTTCTCATACTGAACTCAAAACATAGCACTGCACCAGCTACTAGGAAGACATTAACTCTATCCCAGCCGAAACCAGGACAACAGGGATTTACGTTTGTTCAAGTCCATGGCTTTCCACAAATAAGGAGATGGAATGGACATGGGACCATTACTAGTAATTAATTTCCAGCTCACTGGAAAGTTTGGTATGGGTAATGCAAGGGGATTTCCTTGTAGTCCAATCCAGGCCACTAGTAACACTGCACCTTCAAGAGCAGCAGCACCAACTGGAGAGAAATGAAAAATCCCATTTCCAGGGTTTCATTTAATTCTTCACATAGAACAACAATGTTTTAAAATCCAAAACTGAAGGAACCGATATCTATCAATCTGTAATATCACCAAGAAAACATTTTGGGAAAATGAGATTCATTATTTTGAAAAGTAATTCCACTGATAACATTACACAACTACTGAAGCATCTCTCCCAAAGGAGATGCCTCGCGCTTGAGTTTAAAGAGGAGTACAAGGCTTTGGTGGCATTAGATACTGAATTAGAGTAGGAAAGGAAAAGAGAGCAAATGTTCAGACTTACAGCTGTTTCAAGGATTATCAAAGAATACGTATGTCAAAATGCCTTTTTAGTCTCTTGTGAACTAACTGAAAGAGAAAATTCTTCTCTGCGAAAATAGTGACAGATGTTTGTAACTTCCAAAATCAGTAAAACATGCATACCTGGTAAGACTAACATGCTTCTTGAAGTTAGAACAATTAAGAAGAATGTTAATCATTAAAAAGAGTCTAACCAACTCGTAACAAAATTGATTAAACATGTAAACAACTATGCAACATATTTTACTTCTTTGATGGTAAGCCTTACACACAATCCTTCCAGAAGTAATCAGGAAACTAACGAGGACTGGGATTTCTTGCAGTTTTACACAAGGTACATGACATTCTAAAGACTGGCTTCCGTTATAAATGTCAACACAAGCAATAAAGAAACTACCATCACTATATTAACATCATATACTGAACTTTTATAATGCATGGATCTGAGACAGGCTCTGTGGCCTAAGTCACACCATGGTGGCAGCTCAGAAAGATTTAAAAAATATAAATTGGTTTTCTTTGTTCTAGGCATAAGCAGTAATCCCGGGTCTTCAGCAAACTAGAACTTAACATACAGTAATACAATCTTCTCTGTGGAAAACCTTATACAAGAAGGTCCAGTTTGCTGGTATATTTTAATTTTAGAAGGATCTGAAGTTTCTTTTTTTAGAGAGAGAGATTCTTCAATGTAACAGGACAGCACACAGAAAAGCCTAAATTCATTAATAGTCAATAAAGGGGTGGGGAACAGTGTTGGAAATGAGGACAAAGCTGAGGTCTAAACAAATGGTCTTTGCAGCCACACTACTTAGGACAAGTGTTTTGGTCCTCTCTTTCCACAAATGTAAGCAGTTCCACGATTCAGATGCAATAAGTAAAGAAATTAAAAAGATTAAGAAAAGGTTTAAGAATTGCAGTGAGGAAAAGCAGAATGTGGGATGGAGGCTCAAGGGCAAATAAAGAACATTCTGCAACTGTGCCAAGGAACAACCAGACAGTAGTGTTCAACCAGGGCTTTGTTCTGGCTCATCAGGTCTTTCAAAATGAGAAATGTCTTGAGCAAAACAGCTGCTAACACAACGGATAAGAATCAAGGTATTCCAGCGAGGCAGCTCAGCCTGTTTTGGCCAAGCTTAAGAAAGTTTAGCTACAACTAATGCCGAATGTACTGGAATTTTTTTCTTCTTCTTCTTTGGGCGGGGGGGGGGGGCAGCTGGTGACATGCACATGACAAAAAGATATAGAGTAGATAAAAAGAATACTCAATGACAAGTAATTATGAGAATATTATTAGCAGCATGTTTCAAGTTTATACTTGAACAACCTGCAAACACATACCATATATTTATCTATTACTCTGTATTGGGTCTGGCTGAGATGGAGTTAATACTCCCCATAGCAGCCCTTGTAGGGCTGTGCCCTGCCATCAGTAGCTAGAAAGGTGTTGATAACACACCAATGTTTTGGCTACTGCTGAGCAGTGCTGGCACAGCATCAAGGCTGTCTCCCCAACATTTTTGCCCTCCCCTCAATGGCAGGCTGGGGCAGGGCAAGATCTTGGGAGGGGACACAATCAGGACAGCTGACCTAAACTAACCAAACAGATATTCCATACCATATGACATCAGCTCAGATATAAAAGCTAAGTAAAGGGAGATGGAGGGGGGGGGCATTTTGTCTTCCGGAGCAACCACTACGCGTACTGAAGCCCTGCTTCCCGAGAAGTGGCTAGACATCGCCTGCTGATGGGAAGTAGAGAATAACATCATTTGTTTTTTCCTTTGCTTTCGCACGCGCGACCTTTGCTATCACTGTATTAAACTGTCCTTGTCTTGACCCACGAGCCTTTTGTTATATTTTCTCCCCCCTCCAGCTGAGGAGGGGGAGTGATAGAGCGGCTTTGGTGGGCACCTGGCATCCAACCAGGGTCAACCCACCACAGTCCTTTTTGGCGCCCAACGTGGGGCTCAACAACGGCAGTTTTGCATTAAGCGTTCTATAGCTAGTTATTAAGTGGCAAGCTCCTGTGCAGGTCACAGAGCTTGTTAGCTGCTTGCTTATCTCTAGCTTGCTGAGTTTGGGAACATGTTAACGCAAATAATGGCTGCATGCTTTGTCCTGGCACTGATGGCTCTGTTGTGCTGTGGGAGCTATCTTGTGGAGGAGATGAGAGAACACATCTCCCTCTTCCTACCAGGCATTGATGTGAATGGTTTTATTATGCAGGCTCCCGAGGTCCCTGTTCACCCTTATGTGAGCTGTTTAATACTAATAATTAATACTGGTGGCATATTATGGGTATTGTGGAATCTGGTCTCATCCTGGTATAAGAGAAGACAAGTTTTAGGTGAGGCAATACTGAAGTGTGCCCTCAAGCGACCGGTCCCTGGGTGGCAGGGTAGATGGAAGGATTTGGGCAGATTCCTAGGACAGTTATCACCTCCCATAATCTGGGATTTTACATCCGAACAGGCAAGTAACCCTGGCAAACTGACACGCCACCTGATAGAAGGGTGCCTTGCCTATCCCAATGAAAACCAGCAGCTTCTCGCACTGTACTGGGGCCTGGTCTATGCCTACCGGGCCATAGTTCAACACTCTCAGAGGACTATGGTTGAGGCAGGGACCCAGACTGCATCTGAGGACACCATGCTCGAGATAGGGACCCAAACAACAACAACTACAGTAATTGCCCCAGTAGTGAAAAGGAAACAGTGGACAAGGAGATCAACGGGTCCATACCATCAATTAGTGAGGGAAGAAGAAGAAGAGGAAATGCTTGATCTAGAAGCTGGTCCTTCGATAAAGAAATTGGAGGAAGGAGTGAGGGAGCTTAAACAGGAAGCAGAAACTACCCGGTCCCTAACGTCCTCAGAACTTCGGGACTTGCGGAAAGATTACAGCTGCCAGCCAGGTGAGCGGATTGCTGCCTGGCTGCTCCGATGCTGGGATAACGGGGCTGATAGTCAGCAGCTGAAAGGCAAGGAAGCCCAACAACTGGGATCCCTCGCTAGAAACCGGGGAATTGAAAGAGGAATTGGAAAAGAGGCAGCAGTTTGCAGTCTCTGGAGCCGGCTCCTCTCAAGTGTGAGGGCAAGATATCCATTCAAGGAAGATCTTGTCAATTCCTCAGAAAAGTGGACTACTGCAGATGAAGGCATCCAGTACCTGAGAGAGTTAGCAGTGGTGGAAGTCATCTACAGTGATCTAGATGATGACGAAGTCTCCAAAGATCCAGAGGATGTCCTGTGCACACAGGCCATGTGGTGAAAGGTGATTCAAGGTGCCCCAGCGTCGTATTCTAACAGCTTGGCAGCAATGTATTGTCCAGATATGGAAACACCAACTGTGGAGAAAGTGTCGTCTTGGCTCCAAAACTTTGAGGAAAATCTCTGTGTCTCCTCATCCCTACAGGACAGTGCCTTGGCTGTTAGGGATGTTCCAAGAAATCAGTCCTCTCCTGCCCCAGTCAGAGGGAAAGGGAGCCCAAGGCACATGCCACGTGGTACACTCTGGTTCTTCCTGCGTGACCAAGGGGAGGACATGAGGAAGTGGGATGGTGAACGCACCTTTAAGCTGGAAGCCCGCGTACGTGAACTGAGAGGGAAGACAGCTGTTAAGAAGGGGTCACCCAAGAAGAAGGCTGTCAGCGTAGTTGCTGTAGAGGCCCAAGAAAGCACTCAGCGATCCTCCAAGCACAGAAGAACTGAAACCACCTCCCTTGATTCTGGTGAGGGGACTTCTGGTCTGGTACTGCAAGGATCAGACAGTGAATATTCTGATGAGGAACAGCAATAGAGGGTCCCTGCCTTCGGCCAGGAGGAGGAAAGGGATGACCGGATATACTGGACTGTGTGGATTCGATGGCCTGGCACATCAGACCCACAGAAGTATAAGGCTTTGGTAGACACTGGTGCACAGTGTACACTGATGCCATCAGGATACAGGGGCACAGAACCCATCTGGATTTCTGGAGTGACAGGGGGATGCCAAGAATTGACTATACTGGAGGCTGAAGTGAGCTTGACAGGGGACAAGTGGGAAAAGCACCCCATTGTGACCGGCCCAGAGGCCCCTTGTATCCTTGGCATAGACTACCTCAGGAGAGGGTACTTCAAAGACCCAAAGGGGTATTGATGGGCTTTTGGTGTAGCCACTGTAAATACAGAGAAGATCAAACAGCTATCTACCCTGCCTGGCCTCTCGGAAGATCCCTTCACTGTGGGATTGCTGCAAGTTGAAGACCGGCAGGTGCCAATTGCTACCAGGACGGTGCACCGGCGGCAATATCGGACAAACTGAGACTCCCTGGCTCCCATCCATGAGCTGATTCATCACCTAGAGAGCCAAGGAGTCATTAGCAAGACTCATTCACCTTTTAATATTCCTATATGGCCAGTGCAAAAGTCTGATGGAGGATGGAGGTTAACAGTAGATTATCGCGGCCTGAATGAAGTGACACCGCCACTGAGTGCTGCTGTACCAGACATGTTAGAGCTCCAATATGAACTGGCATCAAAGGCAGCCATGTGGTATGCTACAATTGATATTGCCAATGCGTTTTTCTCCATTCCTTTGGCAGCAGAGTGCAGACCACAGTTTGCTTTCACATGGAGAGGTGTTCAATACACCTGGAATCGACTGCCCCAGGGGTGGAAGCACAGCCCTACCATTTGTCACGGATTAATCCAAACAGCACTGGAACGAGGCGATGCCCCTGAACATTTACAATACATAGATGACATCATCGTGTGGGGCAAGGAGGCAGAAGAAGTGTTTGAGAAGGGAAAAAGAATAATTCAGATTCTTCTGAAAGCTGGTTTCGCCATAAAGAAAAGTAAGGTCAAGGGACCTGCACAGGAGATTCAGTTCTTGGGAATAAAATGGCAGGATGGACGCCCTCATGTCCCTATGGATGTGGTTAACAAGATAGCAACTATGTCTCCACCAGCTAACAAGAAAGAAACACAAGCTTTCCTAGGGCTTGTGGGGTTCTGGAGAATGCATATTCCAGGTTATAGTCAGCTTGTGAGCCCTCTCTATCGAGTAACGCGGAAAAAGAACTATTTTGAATGGAGCCCTGAACAACAACAAGCCTTTGAGCATATCAGACAGGAAATAGCTCGTGCAGTAGCTCTTGGGCCTGTCCAGACAGGACCAGATGTACAAAATATACTCTACACTGCAGCTGGGGAGCATGGTCTCACCTGGAGCCTGTGGCAGAAAACACCAGGAGAAACCCGAGGTCGACCATTAGGGTTTTGGAGTCGGGGGTACCGAGGATCAGAAGCCCATGGAATATCTATCTCTTAAAGGACAGGGGATAGTAATTAGTAAGAATGTATAAATCTGTACGTTGGGTATAAAAGTGATTTAAGTATGTAGTTTCAGCTGTAAGTGTTGGTAAGAAAGGATTTCAGTAATGAGAATTAAATACAATAGTATGGTTAGAAGATATCTGTATTAAATTATGTGGGACCCGAGCAGGACGGAAATGGTATGGAATAAGGGGTGGAGATCGTATTGGGTCTGGCTGAGATGGAGTTAATACTCCCCATAGCAGCCCTCGTAGGGCTGTGCCCTGCCATCAGTAGCTAGAAAGGTGTTGATAACACACCAATGTTTTGGCTACTGCTGAGCAGTGCTGGCACAGCATCAAGGCTGTCTCCCCAACATTTTTGCCCTCCCCTCAATGGCAGGCTGGGGCAGGGCAAGATCTTGGGAGGGGACACAATCAGGACAGCTGACCTAAACTAACCAAACAGATATTCCATACCATATGACGTCAGCTCAGATATAAAAGCTAAGTAAAGGGAGATGGAGGGGGGGGGCATTTTGTCTTCCGGAGCAACCACTACGCGTACTGAAGCCCTGCTTCCCGAGAAGTGGCTAGACATCGCCTGCTGATGGGAAGTAGAGAATAACATCATTTGTTTTTTCCTTTGCTTTCGCACGCGCGACCTTTGCTATCACTGTATTAAACTGTCCTTATCTTGACCCACGAGCCTTTTGTTATATTTTCTCCCCCCGTCCAGCTGAGGAGGGGGAGTGATAGAGCGGCTTTGGTGGGCACCTGGCATCCAACCAGGGTCAACCCACCACATACTCCTTCAGTAAAAGGGTGCATACACTTTGGAGAGTAAAGAGAACTCAGTGAAGCATACTATCAGAATTTGTATTCTTCAGTATTTCACAGATTTCCAATTTTTGTAAAGAAGTACATGCTGTTCAAAAATCTTCCATAACATTTATCTGAAGCATTCAATTTCTTGAGCATACATCCAAGATTTATCTTCTGCACAGAAACAGAGGACAGTGCCTTAAAAATAATCTGTATTTCTAAGCAAGTTACATTATTGTATAGGAAGAAACTGTAAGCATTTTAAAGTCTTTAAAGAAAATTGCTAAAAAGCAAGACTTGAATTCTTGGCATTTCCTAGATGCAGTAAGGATCAAAGTTGATTGAAAGAAAATGAAAAGAAAAAACATGGAATTATTTTGTTCAACTGTTTAAATTTATTTTTTCAAAGACTTTTTGCCCATACAGTCTTTTGTCAGAACTTTGCCTTATCTTGGAAGTACAAAGCGATCAGTAAGGTCTTAAAGAACATGTAATAATTATCTGTCTGATGTCACTTACAGGTGACAGATGAGCACCTCAGAAGGTGACACTGACTCTACTTGTCTGAGTAGAATGTTGGGATAGATTTTCTAACACCCAATGTGATAAAAGTTCTTTTCCCTTTCAATACTTCAGATGACCTTTAAAAAACCATGTATTTAGGAGATACTCTCCCTACTTTTCCTCTTTTAAAGTCCTGTAATTCATTATACTTTCATTAGGAATGAAAATTAAGAAAACTGAAACTGAACTAAGAACGGTTCTTCTGAATAAAGTAAAGGCTTTGAAAAAAAACATTCTACTCCCTGAGATTTTCAGAAATTAATAGTCTATTTACATTTACAACCTAATCATATTAATGCAAACAGATTTGTGGGCCAGTACAAGGCAATTTTACAAAAAATACCTGAAGTTTTTTTATAAATAAACTTGTTTCAAAATAACAGAAGTCAAAAGTACAGCCAGGAGCTGAAAAACAGATCCAAAAATTTCCTAATATTCATGAGAATTTTCTTGCTAATTCAAAAAGTTCAGATTACTGACTTGAAACACATGCACTATAAGAGGCAGATGACAATTCCTGCCCTACCAATCCATTCCGTCCCTTCAGGAAAACCTGTAGCTTGCTGCCATGTGGTAGGACTATCTGAAACGTGAAGTTACTCCAATAAAGGTAAATGAAGGATAGTTCAGTATAAAATCAATACATCAGGTTAGAAACTGCTAGAGTCCAAAAGATGCTTTGCATGTAACAGACCCTGCAGAAGTGGCAACCCCCAGACAGGGAGATGAGTGGAAAGCGACCATCATACTTACCTGTTTGTAAGAAAGCCTCTGCTTGATCAGGTTTTTGCAGAAGGCTAGAAAGCTTAGTATTTACTGACTTTGAGTGAAAGAAGAACTGTATCATCAGAGTTAAAAGGGTAGGTAAGAAGGTCAACTACACCATATAAATATTATACCTATCTCTTCCAGAACGAGAAAAATTGATAGCATTTATCTGAAGCTCACCTGAGGGCTTGTTATATGAGAGCATTTACTCTGTTTACAGATTATCAGTGATGCATAGGCCATTTTCAGTGGATTGTCCTATGTGGCATATTAATAATTCTTTTCATTTTACCCATAGACTTCAGTGCTTTCCATACCAATGTACTTAAAAAAAAACAACTATGAAGAAGAACAAGAAGCCTTTTCAGAAAATAGTGAAATAAGAAATCACTACTAACTCTGAACTTATCCTAATACCCCACACATTCAGTGTTTCTTACTTGCTGAACACCAACAGCGAATGCCTTCAGGAACACTTCAGCAAACTCATTGTACTCCTTGGAAACATTACCAGGGCTTCCATACCTAGAATTAGAAGCAAGTATGCAAATTCAAGGGTGCAGCAATATTACTGACTTGAAGACTTGCTTGGTTTTTTAAAAATAATAATGGAAAAGAACATACCTCTCAAAAAGTCTAGCTAAGATATGCAAAGCCCACTTCTTGCATTTCCACCAAGGCAACTCAGGTCTATCATCTTCATCAACTTGAAGTGTTTCCTTTTGGGGCCAGGGGCGGGGGGGGGGAGGGGGGAATATTATTTACCAACTATTCACAAAGAGTTCAAATTAAATGTATTTTGAAAAACTATATAGCATATTTTGTTTTTAACCTGCCACTTGCACTTCTAGCTTAATAGAAGTATATAGTACAGAATATCTAAAAATAAATTCCATGATATAGGCTGCATAAGTGGTCAACAAATTCTTTAAACAAGAAGCCAAAATAAGCTGTGCTATAATTTGAAAACAACAGAACTCCCATACAAGCTACACATTTTCAAAATTTGTCTAGTCTGTTTAAAACACCCTATTTAGCTTAAAAATTTATTTTCTTGGCATCAGTTGAGAAAAAAGAATGCAGAAATAAAAAGCTAAACTTCTTAACATTCTAACAAATGAAAAATATTTAAGCTTAAAGATATAAATAGCCAAAAGCCACTTACAGCTGGTACATCCCTATCGACAACAGTCTTCAGGATTTCTATCCATTCAGTCAGGTTTTGCTGATTTATCAACTCCAAAGGTAATGTGTACTTATTTAAAAAAAAAAAAAGGGGGGGGGAGGATAAATGTATTATAAAGCAATATGAAAATAATGTTACTTTCAGTTTGAATTTTAGCTCTTTCAAATCTTTGTCTACGCTTAGCTACCATGAAAGATTAGCAAATGTCTCGGAAAACCAGGCTAAAGAACTTAACACAACCTAGTCTATATCCTCAATATCCTCAAAAGTGCTAGAGGTCTTTACTCAAATACACTCTGCTTATGCAATGCTAAGACACTACTTAAATGGATGTTACACCAATTTCTGAAGCAATTAAGAGCATATTAACCGTTCATTCCAAACTGCTGCATTTACACTGGCAATTCTATGTAGGCTGGCCTCTACAATGTCATTAGAAAACTGATTTTATAATCTGTTTCCTAGCAAACACTCTACCTTACAGGATGGCATGCATAAGTTCTATCTAATGCCACCAGGAATAGCACTGTACAAAAGTAAAAGTACAGCACAATCAAGCATACCAAAAACCTGTGATTTGTAACACAGTTGAGTAGTTTAGGTAAATGATTTGGATGCAATCTAATATTGTTAATAGTTCTGTCATTTACTATTTTAAGGAAAAGTATAATGCTTTAAATTAAATTACTGATCAAGTACATACAAAGTTATTTTTTACCTGGACAAGGGCATAAAATATTTTGAAGATCTGTTTCTGGATGAGAACAGACTGATCAGATGGATCACTCAAGAGCTGAATGAAACTATCCTTCAGAACTGGTAGAAAATGTTGCATTGCTGCTATCAAAGGACTCCGCTCCTCTGGTTTCTTGTACCTTTAGATAAGAACAAACTAGTTTTGTAGACATTTCAGGTAGCTTTTGAGTTTTAAAAGTCCACAGCTCCCCCAGTGTAGACACAAGTAGGTTATATTACCATTCATAACAACATATGATTAAAAAAAAATACCTAGCCATTTCTTGTTACAGAATTTGAAATAAAGCTATAGTCAGACAACATTACAGTTAAAAGGCAAGTTAGAAAACCGCTGAGCATCCATTACTCCACTATATATCCACATTAGTTTTCTGCTGGTAATGCACTCCTGCCAACTTACTTTGAATTCTTCATCATGTTCAGCCACACCATTACTATAGTGAAAAGCAATCAGAGCACTACAAAAACTGCAAGCAAAAGGTACGCATTTATTGCCAAGAACGGCAGATGCTGGGCTACTCAGTAAAATTCCAGAAATACGTTTATCAGAGTTCATAATTAATCAAAATATTTCCAGAACCTAGATTACTTCACTGACATTGAAGAAAGTAAATGGTGAAGTCTCTCAGTTTACCACTGATGTCTCTCACATCTTACCATTTAGTTTGCCCAAATCTGACTATCTGATAGAGAATGTAGGCTGGAAGGCTATGTGGTGGACTCTGAGCAAGCTTCGATTGCAAACTGCCTTGAAATAGTGGCTCGCACCTTCCCATGCTGGTGACAGTCCACCAGTTTGCCTATCCTGAAAACAAGGCTCCATTTCCTTTCTCAAAACATTTCAAAATTCCTGAAAGGACATGAAGCTGCATTTTGAAATCTTCACCCCAAATTTTAACTTACAAAGAAGAAAGTCCTTATTGACTCAAGAGTTATCACAGCAGAATAGGATCTTGTCCATACTGGTGATGACAATAAGAACAAAGTAAAATATCACTTTAACACCATACAGCTTTATTTTTTGATTAAGCAATTAATACTATTATACTCTTGGACTCTTGTGGGAGATTTCTGGGTTGGGGTGTTGGGTTTTGGTTTGGTGGTTGTTGTTGTTTTGGGGTTTTTTTTTTTAATACATTTTTAGCAGACTTTTCACTAATATTAAATATCAATGCTCAGCCTCTTAAAAGAGTGCCAATTTGCAGAAATATAAGATAAAGTCTACTCAGTCTGCTGCCAGATGGCATATTCTGTAAAAATTGCTACAGAACACTGAGCTCCAAAATCCTGTTCAATAATATAGTTTCCATGTATTTTCTGAAATAGAAACTTAAATATAAGGATTAAATGTTGCTCAGGAAAACTCCGTTTCTAGTTTCCACAAAAGACACTATTGAAAAAGACCAGAAAAAATAACTATGCAAAGAGCAGCCATATGATCTTGCTGGCTGGATTTGAAGGGCAAAAAAAAAACCTGTTGAAAAGCCCCAAGATATTTACCTTCCACATTAAGGGGAAAAAAAAATTCAATAGCTAAATATTCCTACAACTCAAGCAGTAAAATCTTTATCAAAGTCATAACAGACATAAGTAATTTAACAAATTTGAGAGACCTGCTTGCACCCATATTGTTACACAATGAAATGTGCATATTCCTACATGATTTGTGAAACCGACCCTTGTTGACTTGACCAGAAAGCTAAACAAGTATGAGCAGTTGCTGGCCTCAGCTGAAGTGTTTGATCAACTAAGATCATGAACACATCTGTTACCTTAGTTAATCACGCAATGACTGCGCTCGTATCAAAATTCTTCCCTAAACAAGGGTTGCCATAATCATAGACAGAGTCTTTCTGTAATTTCTTAGTGGAGAAGATAAATGAACCAACATCTGCATGGCAAGTATTCAAGAATATTCTCTAAAACTAGATTTCTATCACCTCTGCACAGTCCCACACACAATTCTACATGGTCACAGTATACATAGAGAATACAAATAATACACACAAATTTATTAATTCTGTTGTTTCATATGGTAGAAAAAACTTACTCATAGTTTTTTACAAGTTGATAAAGACAAAGAAGAATTCCAAGCCAACAAGCACTGTTGTCAGACTGAAGATAAAATCCAATTTTCTCCACAACTGCAGTCCAGCGACTAGGATAATCATGCTTGATAATATGGTGAATGCAAGTAGTAAGCTGTACTCTAGAAATCAAATGCACAATTATTAAATAAGTTACTACTATTATTTTAATAATATTATTGTGGTGTTGAAACAACTAACATTGCCCAAATTTAGACTTATTTCAAGTTCTGTTTAGAAGGTTTAGGTTCTGTACTTTCTGCTTAATATTCTCCATTTGAGGAACTTTAAATTTCTACATGCTGCACAGGCTGAAAACTGTTTTTCCATCTACATTATTTCTATGCTTAGGATACACAGTGTATGACAATGATGCTTAGTACACAGGTGATCTTAGTTCTGGGGAGAAAAAAAAACAAAACAAACCCAACAGTTAGAAACCACAGCCAATTCATAACCAGGTTAAAACTGCATACCTAATCAGCTCAGGAGAGTGAATAATGGCTTCTACAATATTTTCACGAATACAGTGTCTATCTTCTTCTGGGATGGAGTAAGGTGGAATCTCTCCTGGTGCAGTTTCACGATCTGGCCAATATTGGGTTATCATATTTTTCAAGTAGATAACCCCTGTGAAACAAAAGTGGCAATTCAGCTGATAGCCATTCAAAGTACAAAACAAACATGCATTTTGCAGGCAAATCTATTTTAGAACAAAACTGATTGAAATGACTAATTCATTGGCCATTTCTGAGTGAAAATCAAAATACATAAACCATGCAAATTATTAAGCTAATAATTTACTAGGTTGATATTCTACCCATTTATCGTGATGCCTGTATATTTAGCTCAGTAAAGAATGTGTTTTCATCTAAAAATACTAAACGTATTGCTTTTATTTGTGCTACAGATAAATAGCTGTGGAACATTTTAGCAACACACTTCTTAAAAATCCTTTATAATTATTTTCTCAGTATCTTCATTAAAACAAAGCTAATCAATACTAATGACTATCTAAAACATGCCTTGTAAGCAAAAAAAAAAAAAAATCTAATTAAGTTGTGATACAGGAGTGAATGATAAAGAGAAACAGAGCTCCTTTATACCAAGGTTATGGGCCACAGCACTTTGTAGCAATCAGGCTGCTGGCACAAATGCCTGCATTTACCATTTGACAACCAAACTGCTTATGTGGCAGAACACAGATTACAGCACATGGAAAGAAAGACTTACAAAACGCAAGGGGAAATCTCAAATGACAAACTAGTAACAAAGTTACTAGTAATCTAATTCTATGCACAATTCCATAAAGCAACTTCTCTTCTGAAATTTCATATGCACCTTCTGAAGATTCAGAAACCAAAGGGTTTCTGAAAGGGCCTGCAAAGGTAAGAAACACTCAGCAGATATTGCTATTACAAGACTGAAGTGATGCAGACTTCAATCTGTCCTTCATGAGATTTATTATTAATTACTTTGCAAAATATGCACTGTTTGTAAGCTATGTGTTGCATGAGTTGTCTCTACTCTCTACAGACAGCTTCGGTTTTTAATTGGCTTACACTGAGGTTGAATTTTCAGAGGTTGTTTTCAAACCTCCCCCTTTTTTTGCATGTTATACTTTTTGAGTCATCCTCTGAATGGTACTCCCAAGCTATAAGATAAAAATGCAAGTTAGGCTTATGCTACAACTTAGAATAGTCTACTACGTGGAAGATCCAAATAAGTGATCAAGATCACAGTTGCTGAACTGTCAGAAAAACCACTGAAGTATCATATTAGAAACCACTATCAAGTAATCATAGCAGCTTTAAGGTGCTGTTTGGAGTTGCTAAGATGCAATATCCAATTTTGATGGCTCATGTGCAAATCAGCAAGGTTCCAAAAGTCATAACTTATTTTCTTCCTCTTCAACTGTCTAGAAACATTAGCATTACTAGTACAATGTTAAATAACCTCCTTGGATGAAATGTACTAGCATCATAAACCATTCTGTTTCCCCCAGAGACCATTATTACCACTAGAGATAAACAGAAGCAATCACTGAAGAGCCAGCCACCTTTTCTTTCCGTCTTCCCTATTCAGTGTGTGGTGCCAGATGTAGTTCATGATGACTGTAGTTCAAGTGACTCCCACATTTGGAGCATTTGAGATTAAAACTATTCGAATTCTTCAACAGTATCTGCGTATGTGCTTGTGTGTACACACCCTTAAAGTAGATACAATGAAAAAAGATTCGAAAACTTGCCTGCCTGTCTCACTGGTAAATCCAGCTGCTCAGACATAGTGATCTGAAGCAGAGTTGAAACAAAGTTCACTGACTTATGAGCCTGTAGAGGAACAAAAAAAAAAAAAAAAAAGAATATTATTTAGTCATAGTTTGTTAAGTTTTAGCATACTCCTGTTAGGTTTTACAATATCTTTGTAATGATGTAATGCAATCAGTAGAATACCAGCAATTCAAACAGTTTCACAGTAGTCAGCTAATCAACCAAAGCATTCCAAAGTTTCATGCTCGCTGTATTTTGAAGACGGCATGGGGAAGGAAAAACCCTACCGTTTAAGGTAATACAGTTGAAGAAATCATTAAACAGTAATCAGCCTTTACCTGTCACCAAACATGTTCTTAATTCAGAACAAATACTTACTTGAAAGAAGAATATCCGAATAGCCAGAAAAACCCAACCACAGCAAGTTTACAGTGACTTTTAGCAACGTATGAATTCATTATATAATAACCCAAGAAACAGCTGGCAACTATGTTTTAAAACTAAGCCCAGCCTTAAGCAAGCCTGTGCAACTCATAATTCATCTTTCTGAAAAAACGGCTTCAAGTGACCATTTGCACTACTGCAGCAACTATGAGTGTAACTATATAAAGTATAAAGCAAACCAACAGTATGGAGACCTAAATGGAGTGACATCCGCAGAGTAACAACTTTGCAAGGATTTGCAAGAGTTCACTTACAAAGAAAACAAAATGTGTTTTTTCTTACAGCAATGAGAAATGCCATTGATACACTAAATATTATATTGTATTTTCAATATGAGGAAAATAACCTTAACATTATTATAGCAACCCTTACCCACCTTTCCTAAGCACAAAAAACTTGACAGTCTGTCCACAAAGGCTGTGGGACCTCATCCTTTGAGATATTCAGAACTCAATTGGACAAGTCCCGATCTACCTCATCTAACTTCAAAAGAGCTTTGCTTCAGGTGGCTGGACCAGATGATCTGCAGAGGTCCCTTTTAATCTAATTACTCCAGATTCAAATTGCCAAGATATATTTCTGCTTTATCTTCACTTACATGTCAATATTGTTTCATACATTCTTTGCAGCTCTTCTATCAAAGACAACTGCATAGACCTACATAACTTAAGCTGTTAAACTCTTAGGAAAACACCTCTTACCTACTTGTTACTCAATTTATTACTCCCTAGAGAAAGCTAATAAATTAATACTTTGAAAACCATTGAAATTACACTATCCATTTATCAAAAACAAACGACTGTGTCAGTTACTGCAGCAGAACAAATAATATCATAAAGAGAAATAATCAGAAATTATCCTTCTATTCTTTTAGTAGGACCAAAAGCTCTTTTGACAGTATGAAATGTCAACATTCCTCCTAAGTGTGTAACAGTGCCCAGCTCACTCCTACAGCACCAGGTTCTTCTCTCCAACTTTAACTTTCCCCAGCAAATATCTCCTATAGATTCTAGTATAAACAAGCGTAAAAGGGACAGCCTGGGACATGACATTTGTTCATGCATTTGTACTGAGATTTGATTAGTGTAGCTTGTTTTCCATCTCCTGTTAATTGAAACTGATTTTAAATGAAGAACAAACTTGACTTAAGAATCTCCCCAAAACGTTAAAATTTCATTGTACATATTCATCCTGTGCACTAAAAATCTACAGGCTACAGAAAACCCACAGAAGCAACACTCTCATCTGGCCCAACTGAAATGTTTATTTGTAGAGTGCGTTTTGATGAATTGGGAGTAACTGATGCTGCAACTTGAGCGTGCACCTTTCTCACCCATGTCCCTCTGAGATCCCCAAAGTCCTGAAGAAGCAAATACACTTTCAAATGAAAAGAAGTATTTGTTTTCAACTGTCAAGTAATGGTTGAATAAATACATTTAAAATAAAATTTACTTGTTGGTATTAGTTTCTACTACAGCTCCAGGTCCATTAAACTCATTCTTTTCTTAAGGAACATTAATAGACACACTTCACCTGCAACACATACCAAATAACATTAGACCCTAATTCAGCACAGTATTCAATTGTATGCCTAACATTAATGTCAGCGGAAGTACTCCTGTACTTAAGTGTGTTACTATGAACTTGCTGAAGAAAGCTTTCAGTTTCAACAACCTTTAACTCACCTACAAATAAGGCTATATTAGTCTGCATAAAATGGACTTAAAAGTGGAAACTGATGTCTTTCCACAGTGACTATGATAAATTTAACAGCTACCTTTTCAATAGTGAAAATTTGCAATGTGTTTCATGTTTGGAAATTGAAAAGCATTTAATCCTAGAATTTAAAAAAAATGAAGGATTACTTTCCCTTTTTCATGATAAATGTCAACTAACCTTTTAATAAAAACTATGCACTTCAGTAAAAAATATGGTAATTGCTTAAGAACTGTCAAGGAACTAATGGGAATAACAAAACAAATTGAATACAAAAATGTTGTCTTAAAAGCAAAAAGCAACAAAAAAATACAGCAGTGTACAAAACTACCACACACTGAAATTTAGTAAAATACCCAAGAATCATCTTTCCTTCATTAAAAAAAAAACAAAAAAAAACCCAAAAAACAGCACTGAGCCTATGCCTACAGCAAGCTAGAGAAGCTCTCTAGAAATGTTAATTATATTAGTATGTGGGATTAATGTATTTTCACCAGATTCTTTGAACTCTACCAAGTTTTAAAGGATAGGACCAAAACATCTATAACATTATCTTGTTTTTTTTTAAATCTTACAAATATCATCCTTATTAACATCTCAAGCATCAGACACCAGTCAACCACAAAGACGAGCTACTAGCGGTTCAAAGGAGAGATTCAGACCAGAAATAATTTGTGCTTTTAATACAAGGTAGCATAAGTAAAATACCTTGTACCTTCCAAACAAAGCCTCCTCTTAATCGATTCAGTTTGTAACTAAATTCACACAGAGCTACATTAACACTTCTATGCATTCTATATGGAATATAAAGGACTTCCAAACTCTTTACAATGACCCCCTTTCCATGACACTGAAAGGAAGGCAATTCCACAGAAACGGAAATGTGGGGAGGAGTCAGCACAGCTACATGAAAGCATGTGTGTACTGAATCGTCAAATAAAAACACAGGTACTACAGTAACCTGTCACTTGCTCCCTTGTTTTGCTTTACTAGTAAAAAGAACATCCTATGTTTTACTGGCACCCAAAAAACCAACTGAACTTAGAAAAAGACACCACATAGGTGCTGATTTTGTATCTACGGCATTAAAAAATACTGAACACACATCCATTTCAGCTATTTTAATCTTTAGTATTTTTACTCTCCAAAGATGGCTGCCTCTGAGGACATCATGTTTCTCTTCACTGACAGCACTGCTAAAAAAACCCAACCAAACAAAAAACCCACACCTATTTTAGGTACATATTCTATACAAATACTAGCTTTTGGTTTTAGTGCATGTGATTAGCCAGAATACTTCACTATACAAAAGGTGAGCTGCAAATGAAGATTAATTAAAAGTCTATCAGAGTACTATCTGAATGCAGAGGATTCTGCTGGCCCATGCACGCCCCAGTCCCCAGAAGAATCGGATGCACTGACGCTACTTCAGTGAAAGCCACTGGCAAGTAATGTCATTCTACACAGAAGTCCCATGGTTCCAGCATGCAAGAATTAAAATCAGGATTTCACAATGGTTGCTACCACATACTCTAAATTGCATGGAGACTAGAAACAATTTCTATGACTTTTAAAGTTTTGACATCAGTAAAACTTTGTCTTTTATTCTCTTGCCCACTGTTTACAAACACCCCTTTAAAATAAATACTACATTTAGAGAACTACGATAACTGAAGAAACAAAAAAAAGGTTCTGTTAAAGTCTGTTTCCCAACACGTAACTCAACATTTTAAAAAAACAAAACCAAAACTCATCTCGAGTCCTTCCCCCTTACAAATCCTCCAACATGCCATGTCACTGGTATGACTTTGTTGTCTAAGAGCCAAAGAATTCAGGGACTTTTCCCAAGAGCAATCTTTGCTATGCAGCCTCACTAGCTGAGGAATGTATTCCATCAGACCACAAACGCTGCACCACTGTTAATATCAATCACTGTCCCAGAACATACAATCTTCTTGCATATTTCATTGCAGTTTTTCCTAGCTGAGTTAGTTTGTCAGCCATGTGCTAAAACACACTTTTGAGAAAAGCATTATGCCAGCTACATAATCTGAAATGTAAATGAAGTTTGAAGTTAACATTAAAAAGACCAGTTCACAGCATATGAACCATCACCAGTTTAATTATGACACTGAAAAGCACTTTTTCCCCAGTAATGATACTCACTAAAGTCAGTTACACTCGTCTTTAATACTACAATTATTCTTATCTCACACAACGCCTGCATGCCACTAAATGATAAAACCAATGTTCTTAGACATTAAGAATTCAACGTACCGTAACAGACACACTACTATAGTTACCTCCTTTACTGTTACCAAAAAAGTAAAACAGAAGGGTAATACTTACTATATGTTGCTGAACTAGAACCCTAGGTTATTTATATAGTTATTCAAAGTAGCACACATTTAAATAAAGGCTACAATTTATTTTTAAAGGAGCTGGAAAAAACCAAATTCAATGCATCTCCCCCATTCCAGTTTTGAAAATAAAAAATCTACATGCAATTTTTGATCTAGACCATAACAGAACTAGGTGAACACAACTATTACACTGAGATGAAACAGTTTGGTTTTTTATAGAAAGGTAAGGTCAGGAACTGTAAGGCCATGCTGAATCAGCAAACTGCCCTGTAGCACTCTTCAATTCTTTTTTAAGAACTCAGCAGGTGTGGAAGTCATTCTGACCTCAGGTTTTTGCAAGCTAGTTCTGTCACCTCTTATGCAGCTACAATGTATATGCAAATCCAGTTTAAGGTCCACAAAAAATACATACATGCTTATCAGATGCTCATTTCATCAGAATACTGTCTACGAGTTCTGAAACCTATTTGCTCTTCTGTTCACACAGCAAAAAGGAATGTGCTTTTAGCGAAGGATAGCTAAGCACACACAGTACTATCTGGTAAGTCATGAGAAAGTGGCAAGTTGCCCCATCTGCTAGGATTTTACCTCGTACTGGTTAACATGCATTAAGAATGTAACTTCTTCCTAATGAAGACAAAGCTCCCTTGGCTCCTTACTGCCCCCAAGGGGATTTCTGGTGTTGGACCAGCGTTGATACATACAGTTTAAAACCATCCTTTCCCAAAGCATCTCTCACGTAGCACACACCAAAATATATAGATGAAAGATAAGGGAAGTGAAAATAATCAAGTACTTTCGGTAAAATGTCATACTAACAACTTTAAAAGAGAATGCATGATCTGATAATCGGAGCCAGGAAACTCATGTTCTGTTCTTGTTCCTACTCACACTACAAAATATAGCTGTAGGTGTTATACGTGAAGACCCTGTTAGAAAAGGTTAAAAAAGTTAAAGATGGGGGTAACACTATAAACACCTACCCCAAAGTATCCAAAACATAGCATTTCAGCATTTGGAAATTCCTGGGTGAAAGGTACCACGTAATAAGCAGTTTACTTCTTCCCCCTTTGATGACGTTTCACTCCAAAGCTCCCAGTAGTTAGAGTTCAATCATTTAATTTAATCATTCTATTGTTCTGACATTTGTATCTATTAAGCAGGCAATGAAAGACACTGAACTAGGCACTACTGCATCCTGTTAAACCGATGGCATGCTATGGTGACTAGTCAACAAGCTAAAGCACTTTTCCTTTCCCTGTCATTTATATTAGAACATGAAAAAGCTTAAACATAACTTCTGAAAGGCACTTTTTCAGCAGAGCAACAGGATAACACTTTCATAAACAAACTCTGTTAAGCCTTGACTTAAAAAATTATGAGTTATTGGGGAATGCTTTTTTTTTTTTTTAAACATTCTCAGACACAAAAATTGGGTTGTCTAAAAAGATGTCTTAATAGCTCATATGCACCAGGGTTAATCTCAGATACTTACAAGACATACATAACAGTTAAGTTATAAATTCCCTGGAATTACAAAGAAACCTGCAAGGAAAGTATTATCTAGCAACTGCGCCTTTATAAATATGTTGATATTAAAAGATGAAACACACTGTGTATCATTTTCAGAGTGTCATTCCATAGCTGCGTAGTTAAAAATATCTATTTTCATCACCATTTCTGGGAAACAGTTTATACACGCAGTACAAAGACTGTTTCAAAAGGCAACAACATCTTCTTGCTGCTTTCCAGTAGCTTACTTGAAGAGTCTGGTTCTAAGTCCTTGTAAAACACAGCTTTCCCCTGTAAGACAGGGACAGAGATGGGCAAACAACTCAGGGTACATCATCAGCTGGAAATTACACAAGAAGCTGTCACACACAAGAGCTAGTGGTATCATTCCCTATAACTTATTTTCACAGTGCAGAAAGTAAAGCCAAAGAGACTGAAACACCTGCCTTTGTTTTTAGCATATCTCAACTCTAGAAGTTCTCACAGCATTTTACGCACAGGCAATATAACCTGATAAAACTTAATGAAAGAAGAAATAAAGCATAGAACAATTCATGACTCAGTCAAGGTCAAAGGAAAAATAACAAAGCCTGGACAAATCAAGAATCATACACCCCAGTTCCCTTCTCCAGTCAGTGGAAACTTTGTTGATTGATAGGGTATGATGAAGACAGATCTAGATACTTAACTCTTCCATTAATTAGTAATATCAATTACTGACAGAAGCACGTTCTTTTCTGATAAGGTAAAATGACCACTCTACTGAAAACCAGTCTCATCAGGTCAACAGAGGCACCTCAGACAAATTAAAGGTAAACTAAAAGGTCAACCAAGGACAACTATTAAACTTAAATTATAAAATCACTTGTGTGTGCCTGGCCACATGCAAGAATAGCTTTCACTGTTGTGTGATTTCATCTTTACAGAGAAAGAGACCCCTATACCTGAAATAAAATATTAACTGGTGACACAATTGCCCTAACAGTTAACAAATTTAGACCAGGATCCTGCAAGCAAATGCATAACTGACTTCAACAAGCCTATGCAAAACCAAGACCACACATGTGACTAAAACTACATATATAAGTGCTTGCAGATTTAGGGTTTAACAAATATTTTTATGACAAAAGGCCTGTGAAAGATCAGTGAAGCTACATTTCCAACAATAAAGAATTCTTATACACTGGTTCAATAATGTCTGGAGTTTTTAAAGGGGCACAGATATTTGGATTTTATACCAATTTAATATTTGTGTAGTACATGATAGACCATGATGTTTTGATTCAAAAGCGTGAACAAAAGCCAGTTGCTGGTGAGCAAGATCCTTCATGCAACAGAGTTAGCCATTTGCTGAAGACCCCGACCGGCAGAGAACGTAATTTCCTGCAAGTTCAGCAACTCATTACCTGCAGAAAAGAGCTAAAATAGATTTCAAGCAAGTTACTATATATAGATATTGACAGGCATAGAACACAAAAAATGGCATTTTAGGGCCAGCTTAAGTTTTCATATATATTACTGTCCTTATAGCAAATTAAATTATTTTGATTTTTTATTTAAATAAGAAACACTAAAATTCTTTTTACCAAAGTATATAGAAAAGACAGGCAATTACTTTATACAAACCTCAATTAAACATGGAGTAGTTTTACAGCTATTTCAAACATACCTAATATTTATTTGCCATTCACTTATTAAATGACATGCAGGAATTCAGCTTAATTACACTTTTTTACAATATGAGAAGCTACACCTTTAGTTTTTGGAAGTTTCTCTACTGCCAGCAGAGCATTTAGCCCACCTTTATCTAAGCCCTGTTGAACATCTGTTGCATTAAATATATTTTGTCAGGCCAAAAGTCTGCTTAAAAGCACAAAGAAAAACGTTCGTGGAAAAGGCCAACTAAAGGCACCACAAGAGCTGCCACACAGGCTTATCCTTCACCTCCTCCATCAAGCTATCACCTTTTCTCTGAGTCAAACACTAAAACGTCTTTTTTTCAAGATGTCTGGAAGTCCCGTGGCTCTGTCTCATCAACAAAGAAAAGTTTTCACCTACCAGGTGGAGTTAAGTGGGACAGTAATATAACCTTCCAAAATTGAAACCTGTGGAACTAGGACCTGCTGGTTTTGTTATATCCCAATATGACACATGAGTGTAGCCTAAGTGGATGACATATCTGGGTTGGGAACCCTGTCTTCCGAGCACATGTCGATACAACACCCAGAAAGCACACCTACCCGGACAGCGCTGCCGAACACTGAGTCCAAACGATCTGTACGAACACCAAATAATGCCAGGCTATCCGATTTATTTCTGAACCCAGCCCAGGCCACTCTTAAGCTAACAGGCTGTGCTACTTATCAAGCGATGGGGGTCTTGCTACCTCCTTCCCCGCTGACAAATTACTGCCTTCCACATCCAAAGACTGCCCTTAGATAGTCCCAGGCAGGACTGGGTCCAGCCTCTGAGCCACCGGGGGCCTGCGCCACCGACGATTTTAAACATCCCTCTATAGATTACCCTTTCCCCGACTGAGCAGGAAGACAATGGAGGTAATTTGTTACCCGACAGGAAAAGCAACGGGGGCCTCCTCCCCAACGCCGACCGCTTTCTGCCGTTAAATATCCCCACACACACACTACCTTGAGCAGCCCCGCCCGGTACGGCATGGCATGGCCTGGCCTGGCCCCGTCCTGAGGCCCCGCTGCCATGTGCCGGGGACAATGCGAGTCGGGCGGCCGGGCCCGGCCTGCAGCCGCCGTGACACCAGGCAGGGCCCGGCGGCGGGAAGGGGGCCGAGGGCGCGGGGAGACGGGGCTGAGGGAGCGGGGGGGGGGTTGCACCCCCCTCCCCGCTCCCTCAGCCCCGTCTCCCCGCGCCCTCGGCCCCCTTCCCGCCGCCCCCGCCCCGCTTCCCCTTCACACAGGCCTGCCCCGACCCCGCCGCCCAGCGCCGCCTCCCCCCCCTCCACACACCCCCCCCGCTTTCCAGTACCGCGGCGGCCGCGGCCCCGGCCCAGGCCCCATCGGGCGCCCTCACCTCGTTAAGCTGCCTCTCGGCGGCTTCCCGCAACGCCGGATCCATGGTACCCCGCAGGGCCTCGATGATGGTGTTGGGGTCCATGGTGGCGGCGGCGGGGGGAAGAGGAGGAGGCGGAGGGTAGGGGCCGGGGCCGCGCCGCGCCGTACGCACATGGACCCGCCGCCTCGCAGCGGCCGCCGGCGCGAAAGGAAGGGAAAGCGCCAAAGGCCCGGATAGAGCTGCCCCCCGCCGCCGCCAGGGAGCGGCGCCCCTTCCGCCGCCCGCGCCCCGCCTCCAGCGCCGCGGGGCGCCACGGGACCTGTAGTCCAACGGTCGCCGCCGCGCGCCCAACCGCCGCCCGCCCCGCCAAACCGAAGCGGCGAGCGGCGGGGCGCGCTGGTAGGGAGGCCGCGCCCCGCCCCGCCCCGGCAGGCTGAGGGGAGGGACGGACGGACGGACGGATGGACGGACGTCGCTTGGTTCCTCCTCCGTGTGAGGGCTCGGTGCCCGGCCCGCCACCTCGGGGGGCGTGTTGTGTGCGGGGCAGCCCGGGCAGCGGCGCTGGGCTGTGGAGAGGGGCCTGAAGGCGACCTCGGCTCGCGGTAGGCGCCGCTGGCTGCGGGGGGGGGGGAGCTGGGCTGGCCGCCTCTGCGGAGGGGAAGGCCGGCACACGCTCTGCCCTGAACTCATGGGCCGCGTTAAGTTTAAGTGGAATCCGCTGTTTGTCGAAAGTCCTTCCTTTTACCACGTACTCTTCCCGTTTTCGGAGCGGCTTGGATGGCTGGTGAGGAAGGAGGGATGCGTGGAGGCATGGGTTTCCTTTAAAGGCACTTGCTTTATAGTGGGCACAGGGTGCAAACACTTCTTAAGCATTTGGGAAAATCCAGCCTTTTGTTCTGCCACGTTTAGTAAAAAACAAAACAAAACAAAAAAGGGCCGAAGGTGTGTCAGAAATTTTTCAGAAAATCACTATGAACAGAGCTGTCATTTCTGGAGGGGTTGACTCAGTCACAAAATCAGAATTGGACTGCTTAAGTTGGTCCTCTAAGTCACTTTTGCAGGCTTTATCCTACAAGCATTTAGTCCCTGAAGTGATTTCACTTCCATGAGTAGTCTCAATTAATGTAAGCAAAGCTATTTATAAGTTAGGTGCATAGCGATTTGTAAAATTTAATCAGTAGCATACAGAGACATTCACTGTAATGTCTTCATTTGGGGGATGACATACAGTGATATACTTGACATTTTGAGAGTTATTTTTGTGAGAGGAGTTTATTGAACACTCGGATAATGCAATCAAGAAAAAAAGTTTCACAGCCCATCCTGGAACAACTCTGAAATGAACACACATTAACAAAGAAACTGCATATCGAATAGAAAGGCAGAAATCCAAATACACATAGAAAATAATATAAATTCAAAGTGATACGACTTAGAAAATTGGTAAAGGACACTATGTCTTTACTAGTCAAGTTAAACGGTTTCAGGAAATGCCCCATTAAAACTTCATTACCACCCTACTGTGCTAGTGGTCTTGCAAACATTTCCCATACATGGAGTTAGCGTGGGCCACAAGCCGTTCCCAACAGGTAGCCTGGATGGAGCCAGCCTGGTTTTGAACGCCATCCTCTCTCAGTTGGCCAGCATCCCAGAGAATGGCCTAAGGCAGGCTAACCAGTACCATCTCAGCTGGCAAAATCTGCACTAGTCAGGTTTATCTGGAATGTCTTTTCATATATGAAACGGCTTAACAGACTTGCTTTTGTATATACATTTTCCAAATGAGTAACTTTTTCCATGATTGTTGCTGGACTAAAAACCATTTTAGTTTTTTCAGTTTTCTTACTACTGGTTTGTTGGTGCGGTTTTTTTACATAATGCTAAAAACTGTGATTTACACGACATACATGTTTTTGAGGGTTTTTTATTGCAAGTATGAAAATGAGTGCCTCATTTATAAAACTAAATGGCGAAGCAGCAATGAATGGCCGGCTTTCTAAATAAGCCCAGGAGACATACAGTCCTAGAAGACCCAAGTGGCAATGTAGCATAATTTCAGGACATGATGCCATAGGGTGTTCTTCTAGAAGTTGCCCAGATCTGCAGTCACATTCCAATACTAGATATAGCCCAAAATGTAAAAAAAGGTGAAATACTGTAGATTCAATACCATTAGAAAAATGCTACAACAAAGTCTTTTCCATGCTTTTGCATCACAGCACAGATAACGAGATCAAATCTCAATGCTCTTTCTATCAAAGGAGCAAAGCAATAATGCCTCTAACCAGAGAGAACGTAGATGCTAAGCTGATCCAACAACTTATGAAACAGAATATATCTTCTCTAAAAAGACAAAGAAGTACTTCAAAGGACAAAGGGCTCACAATGTGCTGGTTATACATAATACTCTTTGTCAGATATACAGATGCCAAATGCTGCAAAGAAAAGCGCAATGGGATGCGAACCATTGTCAGCTGAGGTGCTGTGGCTGGAGAAGCTTATGCCAGAGCTGCTACCATTTGTATACAAAAGTGAGGAGGACAAAAAAAAGTTACGCATAAGAATGTGTAAGCAATTGTCCAGAGTTTGAGTACTCTGAAAAAGAAAACATTGTATGTCAAGGAATGTTTGCATTCACAAAGATACTTGCATTCACGTCTTTGCTTGCCCAGAAGTAATAACAATAACTAGCCTCACAGCAGGATTAATTGCGTAAATGATTCACAGAAATTCATAACTGCAATATTCAGTCAACATGGACATTTCATGTAGACTGGACACCAGCTTTAAGAAGAAACATCCATAACATTAAAAAAGAATTTATCACAAATCTGAACAATTTGTTGATGGAATACATTTGCCATGGGTAGTTTAGTGTTTAAGAGGGAGATGAAATAGTAAAGATCAAAGAAAACAGACATACTAGCAGTTTCAGTGGAGCAACCTAACAGATGACAACTGACATCAAAGTACAAGGGACTGGTGAACTGTAGCATCTTGAACACTGAAATTTTGTCAGAATTAAATAAATATACCCGCTTCTGTCAGGTACTTTCTTTGAACAGTATTAGCAGGACAAAAGAGACTTTAAGCTTAGCCATCACAGCACAGCAATTAGTGAGGACTTTGGCAAAAATTGTTTAGCAAATAAAGGAGGCGAAAAATATCCTACCAAAGCATAAATAAATATCTTGCAAGGTGCAGCAGATGACTTGATACAAGAGTTTAATTTTTAAGTCAATTTTCAAATCACAAGAGTTAATGTTGGAGGGAAATGTGTCCCTTAGGCAGTCAAGCCTCATCAAATTCTTGGTCTCAGAACAGAAAAAAAAGTATACATACTGCAGAGATTAGCTGCCCAATAGTATTCTCTGTTGTGTACAAATACTTGTAGACAACCTCAGGCTGCTGTGGGAGAACGGAGTTTCTCAAATTATCTCATAAAAGGCAGATGTGGTATTGCGCAGGCCTCAAACATTGGATACAAATCGGTTGCAATTACTCCTGAAGATAAATATACTCTCATAGACTGTCTTGGGTTTAGCAGTCATGTATATTTTCCCTGGAAAGTTGGAACAATAACAAAGACGGTATTTGTCAGCTTTAATAAAGTAGCATACTCCCTTGGAGCTGGCTACATAGCACTGCATAGGATGTATACCTTTCTGAGGTACTGTTCTCTACCATTTCTCTAGTAAATGAAAAGCTAGAAGCCAGAAGTTGTGTATAACGGGAACACAGCTATCGAAGATCTTTCTTAAGCCTCGTCAAGTTTGGGTGCTTTCCCCAGATCTTTCTAAAAAATTTTGCATCAGTTTTTTATGCCATCTACATATTCAAAAAAAAAGATAGTAACTGATAAATGCTGCTATCAACTGTTCTGTGCCAGAACAGATTTGACAGCAAACAAATTGACTCCAGCTATGCAAAGACAGTGTATTCCTGCATCAACAGCATTCAAAATATCAACCCAGGATTTGGAAAAAAATACTTGCATGTGAAGGTACCGACCAATCCTACAAATCCAAAGGGAGTTTGGACGTGGAGTGGCTGGATGAATCACCAGCACCCAAAGCTATGCTGGAGCTACTTCTGCTAAATCAAAGATGGCAATAGGAAGGAAAAAGTATGGACAGAAATATTGTGCCAGTATGCAAAGTTTGCAAGTAACTATTTATATTAGTCTTAAAAGAAAAAGCTCAAATGGGACTCAGATATGAAACTACAAAATGGAACTGATGATAGTCAACATGATTTGGTGTAAAATCATCAAAGGTGATTGTTTGAGGAGTTCTCTAGTTCAGCTGGGAAAATGATGCAGAATAAGTAGACTTCTTTGCTGTAAAATATCATAGTAGGTTATAGCCCTGGGCATACATTGAAGAGATTGAGAACTGCCTAAATTACAGTTCTTGGTAAAAAGGTGATTAAGTGAAGAGCAATTATTCAAGGGACCAGTTTCTATTGGATTTCTACTGATACCACTAGCTGACTCTTTGCTATTTGATACTTCAAGCAGTTTTGAAATTAAGAACATTTAAGAACAGAAAATGCAGGCAGGTTTTGGTAGACTGAAAGGATTGTCAAGGATACCATGGGCATGCAGGTTGACGTGAGGTCCCAGCAGGACATTGTGGCAAAAGACTTAGTACAACCTTTGAGTTGAAAACAAAGGTCTGAAAGGGGGGAGTGGGGAAGTGATTTGTCCCTCCCTCTGCTGCTGGAGAGACGGATGCTGCATTGCCAGAGAATAGCTCTAGCATTTACGTTTTTAAAGCATTTACAAACTAGAATGTATAAAATAGCCACAAAAATTATTTGAGATGAAGAGTTTATTCTCTTCATTTATGTGAGACCTTTGAAATGTCCAAGTTAGGTTTAAGACAAAAGTTGTGAGGCGTCTTGATTACTGTATGTCACTACTATAATGATGAGATAAAGCAGAGATTTAGTGGGCAGTGTAAGGGAGGTTCCTTATGGAGTCCCTGTTCTGAGGTTGGCTCTAGCCAAGCAAGCAGGATGCTATAGTGTGCCCACCCTGTGGTTGCACAGCTTGCTTTAATCCCCCTTAGTCAGGTAGGAGTTGACTTCAACCCTAAGGTAAACTTTGCTGAAATTTTGTTCAGGATGGATGTAAAGAAGCCACTAAGCTCCTTTATGTAGCCATGAGCTCAACAGTTGCTCCACCCTGCCAAAAAAAAGCACAACCCACCCCCTCGCCCCAGATGGCAAGGCTTGAGCAGATGTTAAACCCCATATTCAAAGAGGTTTCCCAGGGGACGGGCTGAAAACAAGATTCGGTCATTAGCTGGTAGAAGTGTATGCAAATGGAACAGCAGGAGTAGAAGTGCTGAGATGAAGCAGCAAAGAAACAGGCACTGTAATAGAGCCAATGATATTAAGGTCCTGAGTAAATGCCAAGGAGTCAGAGCTTTTAGAGAGCCTTTAGACCAATGGTTTATTTAAAACAAAACAAAAAACTCTGATGTATGATTCTTCTGAGTTTAGGAAAACCGGCCTTCTAACTTTTTTTTCATAAACATCTCTTCAAAGGTGCAGGACTCCCTCATCAATTCTTACTTTTAACAGTTAGCTCTGGGCAGCAAGCTGCAAAGAAAGAGCAACAGTATCTCCTCCAGAAGAGAATGCTGGGTACTGAACAGCTCTTCAGTGAAGAAAGATGTAACAGGATCAAATGTCTAAGAGATGAAACTAGAGAATCACTGAAACAAACTCCCAGTGGCACTAATCTGTACTCTGTCTCTCGATCTCTTCTGACTGAGACTGGATGCCATTCTGGAAGATACATTTTAGTAAAAACACAAGCTGTGCTTCAGTCAAACCAACAAGATTAGGGCTTTAAAAAAAAAAAAAGTGCATAAAACTTGAATTGCCAGTATTATACAGGATGTTGGACTAGATGATGTAATCATGAACTGCACGATGGTTTGGTTTCTACTGTTTGCTTTCGTGTTCGGTGTATCTGCTCCTGAAGGCTCAGTTTCCACAATGTAGAAGTCCAGCTAACCCAGCCCAGAACCTGCTTCAGGCTCTGGGCAACAGTCAGTGGAGTAAGAGTGTCTGTAGTTACAGCAGTTTTGCCTTCTCCTGCCTCATGCGCTGTTTTCCAGCCTGTATGTTTATATTTGTATATGCATCTATGCTTTCAGCTTTCCCTTATCACAATATGGAGTCCTTTCTAGCTCTGGAACTCTACCTCCTGACAAATTGTGCAAAAATGTTCTTAACTTCATGCAGGGAAAACGAAACGGAAAGAGGCAGTTTCAAATAAGCCTCAGTGGTACATAGATACAGACACTAGAAAATGGTGAATTCTGTGCGCTAAAACATTGAATTTCATGGCCCCTAGGGAAAATGCCAAACTTAAAAGCTGCAGGATGGTGGATCTGTGATGCCTTGGAGAGATAAGCAGGAGATAGTAACTGGTACTTGCAGCACTAAGATGGCACTAACAGTTTATAGTCTTTTCGTGTTTTTAATTCAGTTGTACAACCACCGAAGTTCAAATGCATTGAATGGAATGGGTTCTATTATTATAAAATGAAAACTCATGCTGAAGATCACAGAATTGCTGCAAGTGAATAAAACATGTCCTCAGAAAAATGACTGTGATCACTGTGTTCTCCAAGAATGTTTTCTCTTTATATGCATTATGGGCATGGCTTTATTTTATTTTTGCAAGAAAACAAGTATGTCCTTTCCTTACCGTTTCTTATGTAGGACCCCAAGCTCATCTTATTTCTTATGATTGTTCCTAAAATGGACACCTGGGGATCAAATGTAATGCAGACTTCAAATTTTGAGGAAGCAAATTTATAGACTATCTAAATATAAGGGATGTGCATCCATGATTTAGTAGTGTTCAAGTGGATGCTGATTTTTAAAACACAAGTTTTCTAATGCAGTTTTTACAGCCAAGATGCAGCAATAAACTGAAATTGTTCAGATATAGCTGTGAAAATGTTCAAGCTGGGAAACAGGCAAAAATTTCTGAAACTTCCTAAGAATAAAAAAGTATATTTAAGCTATAACTTTAGTTGTATTATTAAATATGTGTTCAAGTGAGGCTTAGGCAAGCTATATGTACATTTATCAAAGTATAGTATTTCTATTTAGTAAGCCAGAGAGTTCAAGTTAGTCCTGTTTAGAATAATTTTAGCCTTTATAATCATATCCTGTCTCCATTTAAATTGATTAAATTGCAATGAGTACAGTAGAAAAGGACTAAGATTTTATGATATTAAAAATTCACTCAGAATAAATTCTCAGCACTTAGGAAAGCTTTTCATTTGCAAGGAACTACATACACACATTAAGAATTCTAGTAATCTAGTAACATAGTATTCCGTTTATTAACTCATTCCAGTCTGTACAATTCTAGGCAATTTGCTCCATAACACATCTGTGTTTAGAAAGCGTGCCAGTGTGGCTCGTCAGCGGCAGATGTTAATTGCATATGAAGCATTTCTAGAGTCCCGGCAGCAGGGAGGCTGTGAGTCAGCCAGGGGTGGTCAAGGCCGTGGTGAGGAGCCTCCGGTGTGCTCAGGGCTGCCCACACCCTTGGCCATCATTCCTAATGCTACTGTGAGATGACGCCACAGGCCACTACATTGGGAAGCTCGGTTTCCTTCAAGCACCTTAAACTGCCAGTAGGTATTTAGACTATGCAGTTCTCCACAGTTGGTGAGCAGCATGGGTGTCATCAGTAGCAGTGAGGATGTATATGAGAGAGGGTAGAAGAAGAAGGATGTGGAGGCTGCAAAAGGAGAAAAGAGACAGAAAGAATATCAGAGGTGGAAAAGGAAGTGATATAGGAAAAGGTGTAAGAAAAGAGGTAGAGATAAAAGGGATGAAGTTGATCAAGAAGTCTGTTATGACTGTTATGCAATATGAATGACATCAAATGGCTCTGGTAACATTCATCCAAGGATGAGAAATCAGTAAATATGATTGACCTCTAGTGATGACCACAGTCTTAATTGCACATTTTTGATTTATTACATATTTATTATAAAAAAGAAAACATACTTTGTTTCTGCTGGCATGGTACAATATTTCTTTTTCTTACTTTTCCAACTTTTCAGATCTACCTTTCCCTTGTCCTGTCTAAACTCGAGCAGTTATGTATTCTACCAATTCAATACAATGAATAATAGTTTATCTTCAAATAAAAGATTAAACTGAACCTTTTAAAACTTTCCTGTTTAATTTTCATAAATGGCAAGTTCAAGATGACAGTTGTCCGATGCCAAACAGATACCCTTAAAATCCATTCTATGCCAAAATTGTAAGATTAAAATTTAGGCCAGGTAATTAGGTATATTCTCTCTACTCCCTTCCACATTTTATATGTAAACATTTTTTCTTTTAGCAAAGTAAAGTTTCTGTATGGAGAGTACAGTTCCCAGATTTCTGCATAATACAAGGGAAGCAGGTAGATAGATAGAAAAGAAGCATTTTATGCAGGAAAAATGTAAAACCAGTTCAGTTCCTTTATGGAATATATAGCTGAAATAATCAGAACTGTGTTAAAAGCAGAGGCCCCACATAGGGCAGGTGAAGAATCAGAGCAACACAGCCAAGTGCGTTTCTTTGGGTCTGACTGCAAATAAAGGGGACTGACTGTTGCTTGGTGAATTCTCTGTCTGGTTGAGAGGAAGCATAATAAAGGCATCAAAGAAATACCCAGAGGCAGGCAGGGAAGTGCTTATAGCTGACTGGGAGAAAAACTAACATCAGACACAGAGTTTGTGAGCAGCAGATAAGCTGGAAAGTTTACTTATAAGTACTGAAAGAAACATATAACCCCTTTCTGTTTGATTCCTGCTACACTAAGTGAAGCACAACTTTTGATACTATTTTTTAGATAAATAGGATTTCATAAAAGTACCTTACTGCTTCACCAAATCACTTTTCTATTAGAAATAGCTCTATAGATCATAAGCCTTAGATAGTTGCTTATGTTGAAAGAGTCAAAAATCACAAAATTAGGGTTGAAAATTGTGGAGATGTGTATTTCCTACATAGAACAAAGATAAATATTAGAATTTGAGTATATTAAAATTACATTTTTTTGTTATAAGACTAAATTATTTTAATTTCCTTCTTTTACTTGCATTTTAGATATTACCTGATTAGCACTCTTACTAGGTGACTCATAGTGTTTGTTCTCTGCAAGTCTTTACAATTCAGTATTGCTGTCCAAAAGGGGATGAATATGTTTTCTATTGGGTTATATTGTTTTAAATACTAGTATTTTCTTATTTAACAAAAGCGGTTATAATGCTGAGGAAGGGTAAACATTGGACTCATTCTGACCTGTATGTAAATTGCTAAAGAAATACAGCTATTAAAACAAGCGATTAAATTGGTATTATTCAACTTTATACTCTACCTGTGGGCACATGTATGTGTTTCTTGATGACTGTTGGTGCACCACTGTTTATGTGGAATAACAGGTGGGTGAACTGGGGTGTGTATGTGCTACAGCTGGGTGTCTGCCTGTGGCATACAAACACATAGGACACATAGCTGTGTCTTAGCTTCTGCATGAGCAGCAGCCCAGATGTATTAGCGTTATCTTTGACTGAGGCTAGCTGTTAGTACAGAGCTGGCCCAGAAATTCATACTCCTGTGGCTTCCAGGCTCTTGGTAGCCAACAGCTAGATTAAAATTAGCTCAGTTACCCTGACCTGTGGGACAAACACACCTCATGATTGCTGTGTGCTAATTCCAGTAGCTGCAACAGCAAGGCAGGGAATGTGTGTGGAATCATGAGAACGATACTGCCAATGCCCCGTCTTTGGCTGAACAAGACTCTGTCTTTTCCATGTGTTTTGTGAAGTAACAAAGTGGAAAATGCTTGCCCCTCATTTCACCTTTTGAAGGCAGGTGAATGATGCATGCCGGGCGACATCATGTTCTCAGGATAACAAAGAGCTGTGTCAGCTGCACCTCCCTGGGCGCTCCTCATACACCTTGGTTCCTGCTTGCCAGCATTCTGTAGTTCTACTCCTGGCCTTTCCTGAGCAGGCTTCCTTGCTTCAGAAAGTGAAATTAATTTTCATTCATGTTCCTGCTGGGTTGACAAGTGTCCTGGTTTTGGCTGGGATAGCGTTAATTTTTCTTTCTAGTAGCTGGTATAGTGTTATGTTTTGGATTTAGTATGAGAATAATGTTGATAACACACTGATGTTTTCAGTTGTTGCTAAGTAGTGTTTATACTAAGCTAGGGATTTTTCAGCATCTCATGCCCAGCCAGCAAGAAGGCTGGAGGGGCACAAGAAGTTGGGAGGGGACACAGCCAGGGCAGCTGACCAAACTGGCCAAAGGGATATTCCATACCATGTGATGTCATGCCCAGTATATAAACTGGGGGGAGCTGGCCTGGGGGGTGCAGATCGCTGCTCAGGAAGCAACTGAGCATCGGTCAGCGAGTGGTGAGCAATTGCATTGTGCATCACTTGTTTTGTATATTCCAATCCTTTTATTATTATTGTCATTTTAATATTGTTATTATTATAATTATTATTTTCTTCCTTTCTGTCCTATTAAACTGTTCTTATCTCAACCCACGACATTTATTTACTTTTTTTTTCTTTCCCAAGTCTCTGCCCCATCCCACTGGGTGGGGGGAAGTGAGTGAGCGTCTGCGTGGTGCTTAGTTGCTGGCTGGCCTTAAACCACCACAACAAGATAAAATAATGAATTGCTACAGCTAAATGAAGCTGAAAGTTTATTAAAGTATTTGCATGAAATTTTGTCACCAGTACAGCAAGTAATTCCACATAAAAAAGCAAACATGCTGGTTCAGCTACAATAAGGATTTCTACAGAATAATGGCATACTAGCTTTTTCTGGTTCTTATAAAACCACTTACCAGTCTTCCTGTGGTTTCTCTTTCTCTGTACTAGCCTTATTCAGAAATTATTACAACATATTAATTGATAATGTCTTACACAAGCACCTGACACTTCTTTTCTGCAGTCATTGGCTTTAGCCTATTTTGTTGGGGGAAGCAGGCCAAAAAACTGATCCTGTAGTCTGTCCACAGGCAAAAAGGAACTAGTGTTGTGTGCGGTAGAAAATGTGTGTGAATTTCCTTATCACAGATATTTGTAGATCTGGATTTCTGCAGTCAGCCAAGCAATTTGACTGGAAACTTGTCTAGGACTGGGTACATAATGTTCAAGGTGGAAATGAAGAGGTTTCCTTCACAGAATTGCCTTAGGTGAAAACAGGCTATACTTATCAGACCATCCCCATTTAATCTCTAATCCTGATTAACAACTGACTCTGTGATGCTCATTTATTATGATAGTAGGTGCTATCAGTCATATTATAGCTTTTTCAATTAATTTAATAATTTCCCATAGGAATACACGTATAGCAGCAATTCATTTCTCAGAATGTTGGCACATTTCTAAAATGTTTCAGTTAAACACATTCTGACCCTTTTGATGTTGCCCTGAATTTTAATTATTTTCCATTGCGGAATACTGGTTTAATGATGACCTGAATATATTTCTTAAAAACTAACTATGTGTGTGGTTGCATATAGCAAGGGTGAAAGGTTTGTTCCTTGTGGATTGGTTATCGGCCCACTCATCATGAATGGTTATTTTCTGGAAGAACTTAAACCTCAGAGGCCAGATCAGGAGAAATACTGGGCACTCTCACTGCAGACATTTTGTATCTCACAGAAAAAGCAAACCAGAAGAAAATATGGCATGACATTTGCACATATTCTGATTAGACCATGCATTCTTAAATTGTGAATTGTGAAACACCTTGTAACAGGAAAAAAAATTATCCTATTAACTTTTCCCCTCCTAATCTCAAATGCAATTCATGCAATTTATCTGAAGATTGCAAGGACTCCTTATGATATGGGAAATATTTAGAAGTTCTAAACCTTTTCTCCAGAAGTTTTGCTTTTTTTGGAAAAAGTTATACTGGGTTTTCTTATTTTTCCTTTTTTCTTATCCTTCTTTCTTCTGCAATCTGTTTTACACTCCCATATTACCTGAACACACTTGTCCATCTTCCTTTTCCCATCAGAACTGTTGTTCCACATTTTCTTCCTGAATCGTGTCTAACCACTATGTAATTTTTTTCCAAATCTTTGTCTGTCTGGTCTGCACTTTGAAAGATTCCCAAGTTTTCCTCTCTTCCTCCTCTAAGGCAGAAGAAATTTTCAATCAAAGTAGCAACTCTGACCTCTCTCTTCAGATCTTCTGAGACCCTTGAGCAACACCTGGAAATAAAGCAAGGGATCAAACAACCTGCAGTCATCTGCCTGCCGGCCACCAGCCAGCCGTTCATTGATGACTGTAAATAACTGCTGGTAAGGCTATTTAAATCTGAAAATCATTAATTCTGAAAAGTAAGGTACATTTAATTTTGAAAATCTTCATTCAGGTTTCCAGTGCAAATTGGGAAAAACTGCAGAAATAAACCTTCAGCTACCTGACCATACTGTTCTCCTGCAGTATTTCTCTACAGCAGGTGCTTTCTGACAGACTCTGAGATCATCCACTTCCTCTCCTGAGCAGGGGCGCTGCCTCTAGCTTCAGCCATTTTTGATCACTCTATGTTGTGCATCAGTGCTGTGAGAAATGGCCTGTTGAGAGCAGGAGAAAGAGCCTCTACATTTGTATGACTGTGTGATGAGTTACATATTCTTCCCTTATCCCATCACACATGTGCACGCTTACTTTCCAGGTTAATGTCTCTGCAATGATCCTCTTCAGCAATGAAAACCACTACCTCTCAGAGCACAAGCAGGGAATGGCTTTGATCATCCAAGCTGCTCTGATTTGTGGGTACATTGGTGATGAGAGCAGATTCAGAAGCAACACTAAAAGCAGCAGAACTTCAAGCTGATAATTTCAAAAGGGTTGGAAGAAGGATGAGTAGACAAGTGCCCCTGCCACTCATAGCACTACCCAGTATGGTGTGTAAGGCCTTGCGTCATATAAAACAGGCTGCTTCTGCCATCAGACCAGAACCATGTTCCCCCCGTGTGACATAACATTGTTTACCAAATTATGTAGGTAAGAGAGAAATGTATTCCCGGAACATAAAACCCTAGGAACACAAAACCCTAGGAACACAGTGTCATGTGACATAGTGCTACACTGACACATTCTGAGCCCAAATTTCAGAGAAGCTGAGGTCAGAAGTCAGTCAGCATTTCTGAAAAGCTCTGTCTTTGTAATTTCTCCTTTGCAACGCATGGTTGCCATAACCTGGGTCACATTGCTTAAGGTCATTCTGTTATTTAGGTAATTAATGAGAAGACATGCAAATCCTTCCTATCACTGAAGCAAGTGTTACTTTTAAGCTTTATTGGTCTGTTTTTCGGAACTATGTGCCTGTACTGCTGATTTGCTCCTCCTTTTCCAAGCCAAATGCATTTACCACTTAACACCAAAGGATGATTAAAACTGCACTCAGAGTGCGACAGGGAAGATAATCGCTGCTAATTTAACCATTTGACTCTGCAATACCATTAGGCAATTTGCTGTTGACATACCCTTTCTGCTGGTAACCCAGTTCAGGGGTTGTGTGTTGTGTAAAGACCACATTCCAAGAGAGCTGTAGAATAAATGAGGAAGCTGAACTGGTTTCTGTTCAGATCTCAACAAGTTCTCATTTTTTATCTTTCACAGTGTTTAATCTCTGCTTTGTATCTTATTAATTTCCATTATTTTTTATAAACATATTTTCTTCTCTAGCTTCTTTCTTAGCATTAGGGGACAGAGCTAGGACTTCAATTCAGGGCAAATAAGAATAAAAGGAAGGTTTCTTTATGATAGTGTAACCTGCTTAGCCTACTTAGAGTAAGAAAGCAAAATGCAGAAAGGAAATGTCAACAGACAGAATGATCTGACCCCTTGTCTACTTTTTAAGAACCTGGCAGTGAAAGATGACGGAGGTCTTGGTGAGTTCCAGTGGGTGGTTCCACTTGGGCCTTTGTGAGGATAGTGGAAAAAGCAGCTTAAAAACACCTGGCTGCACTCTGCAGCATTAATTTCTGTCATTACTCCCAGCAGATTAGACACTGTCAAAGCTACACACCCCAGTATGCATTCAATACTGGGAGGTGACCTGAAGCTGGCTGTCCAGACCAATGATCTTTGTGAGTTACCTTCACATGAACCCCAAGCTTTCCAGATAAGGCATGTTACAGGCCCATACGGCTGGATACTGCAATGTGGTTACAGCAGGAACAGTGACATGATCCACAAAAAAGGTGACAGAAATGATGGGGTCGAGACTGGATAGAACAAGCCTCAGACACAGGCTGTTTAAATGGGCACTGGAAATCTTGACTTCTGTTTTTTTCTGCCAGTATACCATTCTCAGTGTTACTTTTGAACAACTGTTGTGGCCATACAGTGAGGCAGTTCAGGAAGTAGTCCAACAAAGCATAAACCAGCAAAAAGAAACACAGAAAGAGTATTATTCAGTGAGATCAAAGGTTCCTGCTCAGGTACACTATTCACCCCCTCCCTCTTGAATTTGCGTGCCCAAGAACAACAATCAAAAGACAGACACTTCTGCCAACACCCCAATATATATCCTAAGCCTCAGTTTAACTGAGCTGAAACTCCAATTCCACATTTGTAGAGGCAGAATCTGTAAAAACGGTCTGAAAAGTATGCAATCGCATCTAAAAAGAAATTAAAATGGGTCTTAAATATAATGTTTTTATCAGCATAGAATAACTTAGATTTGGGAACTTTTGCCCTGCAGACAGGTATGTCCAGCTACCTCATTGTTACAAATTAGAAGGAATCCTTGAAGGAACATATTCCTGCTTAGGAAATATTTGAGTTTTCAGCTATGTTAGTATAAATTCAGCTGCAAACAGGGTATAAATTTGATCATTACATTTAATCCTAACCTAGTATTAAATATGAATCACGACTAACGGGTGTATTCCAGAATAAGGGCATATACATTCTCTGCATGGAGATTTACAAATGTGATAGTTATCACAAGTAATAAACGCCAGATTATAAATACCTCAACTGCGGATAAGCACTGCATGACTGAAGTCTTGTGCAGCTGTTTTTGAGTCAAGCAAGGACCCTCTTTGCAGGGCCGCATACTCACTCTCCTCTTCTGCTGCCTCCCTTTTATCTGTCCATGATTTGGACTGCTGCTCAAGTTGGCCTCTCCCTACAGCGCTGTGCTCCACTATGTGTGGGTTGTGCTGTGCTTCACAGGTGCCCACAGAGAGCTTTGAAGAAAGAGACACTGAGCAAGAATAAGGTGCTAGGAAGATTTTCCTGCTTTGGAAATATTTTTACTTCCCTTGCTACCTATCTTAAAAAGCTGACACTGGCTGAACTCTTCAACATATTTTCTGCCTGAGCCTGTTCCCAGAACTCGGAAGCTGCAGGCCAGACTAAGAGTTGGGATGAGGTAATCGACAGTGAGGTGGAGTTGTTCAGCCCTCTTCCTGTTACAAACAGTAAGTTACTTATTTCTGCCAGGAGGACACTTGAAATTCCCTGTACTGTGATGAGAACTTCCTCTTTTCCAGGTTTTTTTAATAAGAGCTTTGTCTTTTTAGAGAAAGTCTTTCTGAGTCTGGGGAAAAAAAACACAGTAGAATTAGAAGTAAGGCTTCTGAAGGTTGATACGACATCTAAAGAACCTGATGGAGCTTTCATGACCCTTTGTGGGATGGCATAAACTTATTACAGGGTATGTTTCACTCTTAATTTGCAGCAAGACAAAATAACCTTTAATTCCTGTCTTCTTGCATTCAAATAGAGGATATGGCAGACTAACTAGAAAAGTTTTTTTCCCCATTTCATGCACACTATTGGCACCTGTGATATAGAAAAAAAAATTTAGCTGGCTATTTAAGGTGATGTATGAACAATTAATCAGGAACAAGAGCTGCATCAGAAGTGAGAATCTGGCTTTTATTTTTACCTTTGGGGATAGAAACATCATAGCTATCCATCTTACTGTGTTTCTCATTAATTAAGCAGTAATAAAAACAGGTACATACTATTAAAAATGGGCATTTTGTACATTTGCACATAAATCTGTACAGCGTGTACATACAGTACAGTAGGTACATATGTACAGTATGTACATAAAATGTACAACTGTACATAAAATGGACAATAGGAATTAAAAAACATACCTTCTATAAAAAAATACCAGGAGAGAAACAAATCTGAACATTTATGATTCTGGGGTTCAGATTCAACTCATTTTAATGCTTACAAGTTTTGTTCTCACTTTCTGTTTAATATATTTTTCAGCTTCTGTCCTTGAGCACTGACTTTTATAAATAAAAGCTTTCATTACCTCTTCTTCTGGAACCAAGATACTTCTAATTCTTCATTCACACAAGCAGAGCTATCCAGCTACAAATATGTGGTTATTTTTATTTATCTCACTTGCTGGTGACATTTTTCTGTTCATTTTAATCAGTGCATTCCATCGTAACTTGTCTTCTGTGCAGATGCTTATTCATGTTACATTCTCAAACTTTAACATAGCTAACGAAAATATGAAGTATGAGCTCATCAAAACACACAAACCCCATTCCTTGCCAAGGACATAAGTTTTTTTGGTTTAAATTAGAATTTGGATAGAATGACAATCAAATAAATGTTAAAGGTTTAATATCTGACAGGTATTGCTTGGTTTACACAGTACTCAAGCATTTTTAATTGTACTCCAGCAAAATCATACTTGGGAGAACTGAGAAGTGGATGCTTTCAAAAATTTTTAACTGTTAAAGCTTGTTTTTATTAGTGTAGTTGTATATTTGATTTTGTCGTCTTGATTTTCTTCCCAAGTGATATAAATGAAGCTGGGGAAAGATCTTTAATATAACAAGAACACCTGCACAACTTGGAGAATTACAAGGGTGTAACTCCATTGGTTAACACTTACACCCCAGATACAGGTTTCACAGGACCGTAAATCTTTTTTTAAGGCAAAGGTGGAATAAAAAAAATGCATCTGCCACAGAAAACAAATTCCTTTGTTGATTAAAAATGGATCTGCTAGCATGATTTTGTTCAAAACTTTTGATAAGGCAATCTTAACTCCAGCAGACTCCTAGGTATTGCATGTATGTATTGCTATACTACAGACCTCTTGTAGTTGCCTCAGAATGACTGTATCAGACTCTTCTTTGCCAGCTTCTTTCCACATTGGTGCTCCAAGAGGAAGGCCTCTGGCTAGCCTCCTTTCTGAACTGGTTCAAGCAGTGTACTTTCTCTTTCTTTGGGATTACTGTTGTGTTTGGGAAGTCACTGTCACCTCAGCATGCAACACCAGCACCCATGCTGAGAGACAACTTGGCACCATCACTGAGCCATGACAGACTCAAAACCAACCAGAGACAATATGCTGAGTGCTCATAAACTTCAGGCTTTGTCCACCCCAATCCTAACCAGGCCAGGGAAGAAGTACAGGAAGAAAGCACCTATGCAAAGTCCTTTTCAAGAAACGTAAGGAATGATGTGACCTATCATGCTGTCTGTGCACATGTTTCTGCAGGAACAGTGTTCAGGCTCTGTGATGGCTTATGAGCAGGCATGAGGAACAGCAGGCACTCTGAACCTGGAAGGTTGTCCAGCTAAATGTTACAGCTGGGCACTCCTCTGGTGTCATTGCCTTTCGGGTTGTTACTGTTTCTTTTCGCAAGCTACTGCCTCTCTGAGATGCCAGCAAAGTAGCTCCCTGCTCTGTGTAAAGCAAAATCAGCTGCTTTATTCTAAAGTTTAAACTGTTAGTTGCAACAGAGTAATTTCTTGCCATATCTATACATCATGAAAACCTTAAAACAATGCAGTTTTGTTTGTAGTGGTCAGAAAGAAGATAATAATAAGGGAAAGCAGGAGAAAAGGGTTCTAAATCTGCACTTCTCCTCCTTAAGAAATTAAACCTATGATTTACTTATTGATTAATGCTCCCGTCTTTGATAATTGTCAGCTAGAAGCTCTCCGGAGTAGGATCACTCTCAGTCTCTCTTCCTCCTTCCTCTTGCTGACAATTAGCATGACTCACTCTACAAAGCATTGGCAGTGTCAATGACTCAGCCATGTGACACGTGCTCCATCAGTCCATCTAGGCATGATTTAAAAAAGAAGCAAATACAAGTTTTTTTGTGCTGTGGGAAGGCATCTCTTTCAATTTGATAAAAATAAAGCGTTCCATCCAACCACCCACAGAAGGAAGTGACTTCACAGAGCTGACCACTTAGCTGCCGCCCTAGTAATTGGCAATATATTTTGTTTCTTTCCAGTGGTCAAAAAAGGCAGGTTTTTTTTTGGTTCACATAGAATTTGAAAGAACTCATATTCTGAGTTTAAGATATATTTATTTTCCAAAACCCAATTCATATAAAGCTTGTGGGTACTTTCCTTATTCAGTCCACAGCCTCCAAGTACAGAGAGTGCTGCTCCCACTGGTAAAGCCACTGAGCAAACTCCAGCTGGAGACCAGAGCACTTCTATCATTCTTTCTCTGCTGAACACAGTATTGTGCAGCATATGTTCTCTGTCACGAGGGGCTGGGAAAGAAGCTCCAAAGACAGAGGAGATTTTATGTTGTTTATGAAGTTATACATTATGTATTGAGGATACTTTATATGTGAAGAGAGTAAATCTATTTTCAGTCCACAGCTATTGTTCTCAGTACACTATGGAGTGAAGCTGTTTCCAGCACTGCTGATCTCAACCATGTGTCAGAAGTTTCCTTGATCACACACTGAGTTCCAGTTACCAAAACTCTTTCTCTTCTGAACACGTAAGGGATGTAGCTTATGGTGATATTTTTTCATTCTTTGCTTTCTTTCCAGTAAATGAATCTAATTTAATGTTTTAAATAGAGGTTCTGAGTTATTTTATTTACAGAGCGAGTCCTAAGGAACATTCCCCAGACATGTCCCTTTTTTTTCCTGAGTGAATGCAAAGGTTCTGCTGGTATTTGTCAGGTGTGGACATCTTAGAGGTGACTATTTAAATTGTCAGCAGATACTGAATACCACTGACAGTTTCAATGTTTAGTAAAATAGCCAACACATTCACAACAGCAGTATGCCCCCTAAGGGGAAACAAGAACAGCATAAGACAGTCTGAGAGTCTTCTGATAATCTAGTCTAACAAATATCACTTATGCAGTATATTTCAACTTCAAAGTAATCTAGTTATGAATCCCTAAATTTCACTCTGGCAGCAATTCAGAAAGCTGGAGCTCCATAACACTGAGATGATCGGAGTTATCATCTCTATTTTTAATGAGATATATACTAACACTGGGAGATTACTGAAGAATCAGCGTCCTGGGAACCTTCTGCAGGCCATGCACTTGTACTGAGTAGAAGGGGAAACATGGAGCAAATTTGTATTGCTGTAATTGTTTGTTGTATGTCTTACAGTGGTGTCTTGGACAGTGGGAACTGTAAAGAATTTAGCAAGAGTCATATGTTAGCCCTATCTGTGTTGTCAGGTTACCTGCATTTGCGTAACGCAGAGGGGCTACACAATACAAAGCAGGTTAATTAGAAGTGAGACATCCACTGAGGCAGGCTCTGCCAGACTCCCTGGCTCTGAGTGATTACTGAACAACAAACATGCCAAACTGGGATTCATGCCCCACCGTGCAAACCACTACACCAAAATAAGAGAAAGCCCTTGCAGCATTTAGAATGTACTCTACAGCTTTTAAATTGCGGTACGTATTTTATTTACATCTTTCAGTACGTGCTTTTTCTCCTTGGTTTCAAGATGACTTGGTAAACAATTTTCTGCATAATGATCTGATTTACAATTTTACTTGCAACATTCTTCAGTTTAGTATCTATTTGATGTTTTGTCAGAAGTTATCCAGACAAGAAAGAAGTCTCAGTGTTTGAATCATTTTACCTGGAGTACCAGAAGCAATGGGATAATCAAAGAGAGATGACAAACATGATGTGCATTTACAATAGGGGAAAAATGCTATCATCTGCTACGATGTCAGCAATTCCCATCCTGCTAGTATGTACAATTTTCTAGTGAAAGGGTTTGAAAAAACAAAGGATTCTGTCATCTGGCACCAATGCCCAGAGCAACAAGTTCATAGACCTGACTGGCTCCTCAGGGCACTAGCATTTCTGAAATACCAATTAAAAACATTGAAATAGTGAATTACATGATTTAATGAAATAATTTTACATAATTTGATTCTAAATGTAAGAAATTCTGAGTAAATTATGGCTTCATTTGGAATCTGCTCTTGAGTTGAAGCTTTATTTGGAATCTGATCACAATTTATAGTTTGGATTATTTCCTCCCGCTGGATTTGGCAGGGGCTTTACTTGTGTAGTAGCATATTAGACTATTTAGATCTTAAATGAATCATAGACCTGCTGTAGGCAGACTGTAACATGAGTGGTTTTTTGTACAGTGTGGCAATAAAGCAACGCTTTTAAGAGGCCGGCTGTGTGCTGAACTGCATCTTCCTCACTGCTTTATAAAGAGCTATGATCTCAGGAAATACAATCTGTAAAATTCTACTGCTATAAAATTACTTATCTGTTGTATCCTGTACAAGCAATTTTAAAAGACATGTTTACTCATGGTATAAAGTTAGTTGCAGCCAGAGTATTCAGATAAATGAGCCCGAAGTTAAGTCTTAGAACGGTGTCCAGCTCTCTCATAAGAGCTTCCTTTCTAGAAGACCCTGAAGAAGGACTAGAGATTTATAAGTAGATACAGCTGGAAGAGGGGAGATTGTGTGTCACCCTACCTCCCTCAGCCAACAAGTCTGCCCAGAAGCTTATGCAATGAGTGTTGTCTGCACAGTTTCAGAGTGTTCTCTGGAGAACGCTTACTGTAACACTTCTCGCTGGTGGGGAGAGTTGAAAGGTTAACAGATGTCCTGCTGCCAAGAGTGCATGAAGAAATAGGTGCTTCAAGGTCAGATTCGGCTTGAATGCCAAGGCGTCTGTGAACATCGGGACATGACACTCTAGCTTTGCTGAGGGATTTCAAACCTTCTTACTGACAGAAAGAGACATGAAGAAAATCCCGAGACAGCTAGTGGAGTTTTCTTTCCTCCCGGGAAAGACCAATCCGGCTCATTTGAAACAGCGCACTCAAGCTTTCTTCTCGAAAGAGAGGAACAAGCCGGCTCGAAAACCTAAACACCTAACTGTAAAAATCAAACGAGGTTTCCCCTTCCCTCACAGCCCACCACTGCTCCGGAGACCCAACCGCCCGCAGCGCCCGCCGAGGGGCTCCCGCCGCCCTCTCTCTGAGGGAAGCTCCCGCCCCCGCTCACAGAAGTAAAGCCGCTCTCACGCCGTTACCGAGGCAAACCAGGCCCGCAGACGGGTTTATCCTGCTGCCCGCAGGCACGATCGGCCTTTAAGTCCAGCCGGGGCCGAGGAGGCCGGGCTGGGGCGCCACCACCCCGCCGCGCTGAGGGGGCGCCCCGCACCGTATTCACCCCTATTGAGCGCACTCCCGATTACCGTATGTACCCATACGGACGGTCCCGGAGAGGAGGCGTTACCGTATTTACCGTCACTAACCCACCGCCGCATTTCACGACGTGAAGCCCGACACGTGCTCCCGTACACCACGGCGCAGAAGCGCAAGCCCGTAATGCCCCTCAGAAAAGCGGCACGCCGCAGCAGCGCATGCGTTGTGCGGCGGCGGGGGCGGGAGCGCGACCGCGACCCGGTGGGGTGAGGAGAGGAGAGGAGGAGCGGCCGGTCCCGCCTCCTTCCCGCCGTTCTCGGTGCCGGCGAGGCCTGCCTTGACCCCGATTCGCCGGCCGGCGGGCCCCGGGGGAACGCGGAGTCATGGCGCAGCGGAGGGCGGCGGAGCGCGGGCCTTGTCAAGCGGCGGCGGAGAGCGCCAGGCACCAGCGGCAGCTTCTAGAAGGTGCCGGGGGTTGGGGCGGCGGGAGCGCGAGACCTCTTCCTCACAAACGGTCCACCGACCGCTCAACCGACCGCGCGCGGTCGGTTGGGCGGGAGAGCGGCAGCGCGGCCGCCTCAGCGGGGCCGGGGTGGGGGCGGTGAGGCGGGATTGCGGTGAGGCGGGATTCCGTCTCGCGGGGCCTGTCAGGCGCTGCCCGGGGCAGGGCCGGGGGTCGAAATGGAGCAGCAGCCCGTCCCACACACACGGTAATGAGGAAACGCGCGTGGGTTTCGTGTGCGGGTGTGTTATTCCACCGGCGGTACGGCTGTAGTGCAAAAAGGGGCAGTGGCAGAAAGTGCAGTTCGCTGTATTTTCCTTTTCCGTCCTCTGAGGTTTTTTTTTCCCTTGTTGTTTTTGTTTCTTTTTTTAATTTTCTGTTCCTCTCTGAAGAAGATGTTATTAAAATAACCACGGGTGAGTTATTCGTGCTTGTGACTGCTATGGGGATGCTGCCTTCGGCCTTAGCAGAGCCAGTGCACACCTGTGGGATCACGCTGACCTCAAAGTGAAAAACATTAAAGCGAGTAAAATTGCCAGTTCGTCCAGTCGGCTCTGTTTCATCCGTGGGTTTCATCATCCTTTTGCTGTGTTTCACAACAGAGAGGTGGCAGTGCGACCCGGTTGAATGTTGTGCGTTGGCATTGTAGTCGTGCCACCAGCACCTACGAATGAAAATACAGCCGTGGCGTTTTTTGTGTTCTTCAGGTGACCGAGACTGACGCTCGCCACAAAGCTGTGCTAGCCTAGCAGTGTTTTGATATGTGCACGCATACACACTCTAGTGTGGATGCAGAGACTTCTTACTGTTTATTTTTCTGTTTAAAATTCTTTGTGTGTATAGCTGTACTTGTGCTAATCAGTGTATTGCACATATATAGTCGTATTGGTAAAAATCTAAAGTATAGAAGAGACCTAAAATGTGTGTCACTTATTATATTCCCATTACATCCTTTACACAAGAATTTAAAGGCTAATAAAAACTTACATGGATGTATCCAAGAGAAGTCTTTTTATATGAGTGTAAAATTTGTGTAATCCCAAGTCTGAGAACTGTAATCTTCATATCTCAGGCTTGTGTGTGTTTGTGTTTACATATGTTTTCTCCTGATGAGTGTGTCTCACCTAACTGGCTGGTGGCTGTGCCAGGTGTTCTTTCTTAGGAGAAAAAAGGAAAAAAATCTGTTAATGAGCATGTTTCAAAGTTGCATTGTACATACTGAAGTTTTAACTTTGAGTTAAACCTCTAGTTAACTAGACTGGCAGAAGATTTCTGTCAAAAAGGAAAAAATATGTATGAGGTGCTTTGTTTTGCTCTTTTTTCTCTTTACAAATTTATTTATTAATTGAGGCTTAAAATATTACAGATCATAGAAGTTGACTTCTGTAGGATGTTTGCCGGTGTAAGAACCTCAGATTTGTTTGATAGCTTTCAGGGAGTGTGAGCAATGTGTTGTATATGTTATTGAAAGCATTGGTGGGAAGATTATGTTCACAGAGAAATGTTCACTTAACATTTCCTTAAAGTATAAGTTTGAAATCTGTTATAAGATGTGAGGGTTTTCTTTTTGTTGTTATTTTGGTTTGGTTATTTAACTTTGTTTTTGTTTAATTTCAGGGAAAGCTCGGGCAGAAGGTGGATCAGCTCGGACGTCACTTCTTATTTTAGTGTCCATCTTCTTATCAGCTGCTTTCCTTATGTTCCTAGTATATAAAAATTTCCCACAACTTAGTGAGTAAGTATGTCAGGAAAGATTAATTTGTTTGCTTTTCATTCAGTATCAAATTGTAGAGGAGCCTGTGTGGGGTTAAGTGATTTTTAAACTGACGTGAGTTAATAATAGACATAACCTTATTTTTTTAAAAGGGAATTTGAGTTTATAACCTAGAATGTCAGGACACAAAGCTTAATATTGAAATACTAACTGGTAGGATCTGTGTAAACAGAGTTGTACTTGACCTAGGGTTTCTGTTGCACAGTTGAGATACTATGTTTTGAAAAGTTATCCCCTGTCACATTAGCAAGGATAACTCACTATGTTCTTAACCTTCTTCGGTTGATTGCCAAAACATGGTTGGTTAGGGCTAGGTTTATTTTAAAGTGCCTTGTGCACTGGTATAACTGGAGGCTGTTATCAAAAGGGGGCATCCTTCTTCCTTCATATCTAAGCTTCACGTTCCCTTTTCCTCCTTTTTGTTGCATCTAGTACTCGTGTTGGGAAGGTAGATAGTTTGACAAGATGGAAGCCTGCTTGTCTGACAACTTTCTTTTTTTCTTTTAGTAGTTAATTTTCTGTCTGATTAAGTTGCTCAACAAGTTCAGTTTGCAACAGTCCAATCACTAAGTCTGATACAGAGGAAGAGAGGACACTCAACTATGCTGCCCAGGGTTGCACCAGATTAAGGTGTGACATGAGATTTTGCTCTTAAAGCTTTGTTTGTTTGTGAGGTAAAGCTCTGCTGCTCTTGTTGCACTTCAAATGTTAAGACCCTAGTGTTGAGGCAGTTACAGTTGGTTTTGGCTGAAATGTTGACTGCTGTTCAGTTGCCAAGGTTTGGTTTGAGTAATTATTTCTTTCTGATCGGTACTTGGTAAGAAGAAAAAATAATCCTAGAAATGAAGCAGGTTATTGTAATGAATAAAAAAATATGGTTTGCAAGTACCTAAAATTGAGGATTTTCTAATACAAAACACTGTAAATATTAAGTGTTCATCTGAGAACATTATCACAACAATAATCATAGTTTGTTTGCTGAGGTTGTAGTTTAGTGGTGTGGTGTATCTAATTATCTATATATTCAGTAAATAATTTTACTATGCTGTTTGATTATATTTACCACCATTCTGGCTTGCTTTTTTTTTTTTTTCCCCCAGAGAAGAAAGAGAATGTATAAAGGTTCCTAGAGATATGGATGATGCAAAGGCCTTGGGAAAAGTCCTGTCCAAATATAAGGACACATTTTATGTTCAAGTATTAGTGGCTTATTTTGCCACATATGTTTTGTATCCTTTTTCTGATATAAAAGGTAGTTTAGATGTAGTCGTATTTCTCTGAAAAAGAAGTGAAAAATACAAACTTATAAATTCTCGATCATGGGTGAAGGAGGCTAACATAACCTAGGTATGTTTATAAATAGACACAAATATTCCAAAATCTTTGAACCTAGAAAAATTTCTTCTGTGTTTCAGTATGCTTTTTGGACTGTAAGAAAGGATTGAGTAGAAGGAAATTGATGTGTGCATGTATAGTAGTAAGTGCTGTTGGGGATTTGCATGTAGCTTCACCTTGACTGTGTCTGTTATGGACCAGATTTTAACTTTGGTATTAGACTTGGTCGCATTTTAGTGTTACAGTAACTTTTTTAACTGCAAACTGAATTGCCAGTCAGAAATTGCTGTTGATTCTAAAGGAAAACTGAGACTACTGCACTATTCTTCCTTGAAACATTCAAAAGTGCCATATAAGAGTAATTTACAGGATATTTTACAGCGTTTCTCAAGGAAAGCATTTTGAGCCTTCTTTCATCTCTGTAGTGCCTACATTCAAAAAACAAATCTCTATTTCCTTTGAGAGCACTAAATTTCTGAAGTACTTTCTGTCTAGGGAGACGCAAAGGCTACCTGTGTTCTGTGTTAACTTTTTTCCTGAGTGCTGAATATATTAATTAATCATTAAACACACTCTTAACTAGAACACTTAACTAAAGGTTAGTAACTTTAAAGAGCTGTATAAGAGGTCTGTTTCATAGTTTAATGCAGGAGGCTTTCATAACTTGGAGAAAAATCAGTGCTGAATGTGCCATTAGTAATTATCCTCTAGCTCATTCTTTTTAAGTGTAGTTCACAAAGAATAGATTTATGAAGAAAATTAAAATGTTAGAGTTTATATATTAATAAGTAGTAGAACAGAATTGCCTGTTTATTGAACTACTATATCAGCTGATGTGACATTTACTGTGTCAGCAATAGACTGTGATCAGTTGACAAGTATGTTACAGTTATCTCAGAACCTTGACACTTGCTTAGAAAAAAAGCTGTACTGGTTGTAATGGACTTAATATAAAGGAAGATTAGTTGGCTTTTTGATACTTCAGTCAATTCAACTTGGATAAAATAGTGTGCAGATTTTTTTTTTTTGCTTTATAAGATTTCTATCCAAAGTGGGCAATACATCATAGTCTTAAGTATGCCTAGCAAGCCTTAATCTCAGCAGTGTGTTTGCTTACGCTGCAGAAACTTAATTTTTGCCTTTTTGAAAAATTCTGACTGAAATTAGTGATTGGTATCCTGGTTATCTAGCGAATGCAGCATGCCTATTTGTGAGGAAGTCGTAATTGCCTTCATACCTGTCAGTCTTCCATGAAACTCATAGTAGGTATGGGCTTGGAGAGTTCTGTGAGCTTTTCAGAGGCAATACCTGAAATCTGTATATCTGTAGTCAACAATGTAAAAGCAGAAGTATGCATTTCCTGTAATGTCACAATAAATCCCCAGTGTCAATTGTAGCAGAGATAAAGAGAAAAATGTAGTACAGCTTTTATTTAGTGACTTATTTTTCTATGTGTAATGATGAATCTACCCCTTGTTTCTCTGTGCTTGGGCTTCTTGTGCTACTTTGCAAATGTATTTTGAAGTAAGGATCTTTAGAGGATATGCCTATTTATATTTATGCTTTTACAAATTGCAGTATGTATCCTGACTGCTTATAAAATTCAGAATTGGGTAGCTTTTTAAAAATGTTTCTTTTTCTTAACTAAGATGCATCCAGCTTGCAAACATTTGCTATTCCTGGGTCTATATTTCTCAGTATCCTGTCAGGGTTTCTTTACCCCTTCCCGCTGGCCTTGTTTCTTGTTTGTCTGGTAAGTATGGAGAATAGGTAGAAATATATCCCCTCACAAACTGTTTGGAATACAGTGAAGCATCTGAACAGCTTCCGGTTTGAAATGATCAGAGTCTGAGTGAAGTAGGGGTATACTTTAGTTTCTGAGGAATGAATGAGTTTTCATTCAGCTCTGTTGTGAGAATGGTATTACCCACAAAATTCACTGTAGCATTTGGTGATGATTCAAAAGACTAAACAGTTTCTCCAAGTTTTCTTAATAAGAGGGACCTGAGTGTGAATCAGCCACAGTTTCCTTTACTTTAAATTTGGCTAGCATCCACCAGAACCTGATTGTAATTTCAGAACATGATTACTGCATTTTTATTATTACACTGCAAAACACATCTGTTTTTAAATGCCTTAAATACCCAAGAAGCTTAATTTAAGATATTAAATGTATGTTATTGACAAGCTTCAAAAAATGTTGTGTATAGAAGATGCAGTCACAATGAGCCTTACTACGTAAGAATGAGATAATTGAGTAGGTATGGAGGAGCAAGTCGATGAAATTCAAGTTTGAATGTCTTCAATGCCATTGTGCTCCTTATTTGCAAAGCTTTCACTGTTCAAAATCTTAAAACTGTAGAAGCACTCAATATTAACTGATAAATAATCAACATTGTCTACTTTGAATGTTAAGATTGATCTAAATGCCTTGGAAATAAAGGAACTGTCTTGGGTCAACAACATTTTTAGGGAGTGTGTACATACTGCTGAAGGAGAGCCCTTCAGCCTCAATGGAGGGCCACACAGAAGCAGGCTCTTTCTAGCCAGAGTAGTTAATAGGGATATAAGGCTAAGATGAAGTAGAGTTTCTGCTCATTTGTTTGTTTTTTTTTTTGTCTTTTTGTTTTTTTTTTAAGTGCTCAGGACTTGGAGCTTCATTCTGCTATATGCTTTCATACCTAGTGGGACGTCCTGTTGTGTACAGATATTTAACAGAAAAAGCAGTAAAATGGTCAGAACAGGTAAGGTTTCTAGAGATGCTGAAATTTATGATAGAAAATGTATAGTGGAATAGCATGGAAAACTAGGGGGTCTTGTGCTCATGTATCTAATTACAAACAAAGGATTCTGACTCCTTTTTGATACTGTGTAATTACTTTCTCTGAGTGTTTTTAAACAGTGGGGGGGTATTCCTGGTTTTATAGTATTTTTGGGGAGGAAGCTGTTTTTACCTAGGAAGAGTTTGCAACTGATAATCCCCCCTGGTTTAGCCAATGTCAATGGGAAACCTCTCCAGTTTCAATTTAAAGTAATAGCTCTCTATGCATCAAAACTAATGAAGGCGGGGTTTGTGTTTTTTATAGGGGAGGAAAACCCATAGCAGTATGTCTGATTGCAAAACCTTAATCTGAAGATTTTATTGTAGTTGGAGCATTTAGAAGCTTTCTCTTACAGTGTCTGGTAACATTAGTTTCAGCAAGTGTTAATTCTCAGATGAAGTTCAAGATTTTTTGCAATACAAAATCATAGTGTGATTACTCTTTGACCTCATGTCTCTTGCTTTGATACTCTGAAACATGTTCAAACAGATTTCTTTTCTGGCAATTATGAAGCACAACTAACTATGTATTCTGTTCAAGATTTTTGAATCGCAAAAATACTTTAAATTTGTTCCTCATTAGGTAAGATGTGGAGCTGTCCTGCACAAGTGACCTTATTAAATAACATAGTAGTATTTTGACTCTTGACCCAAGTAAATCTTAACATTGCAGTATAATCTTGAGGCTATTCTGAGTGGCAAATGGTTACTATTTCCATTAGCAGAACTGGATATGTGGTTTAAAATTATGTAATGGCATGTGCAGCTTATATCTCACTGTTTCCAGGTTAACTGGACTGTATCATGCTTGCATTTTGAGGGCTAAGACATTTTATATACAGGATTAATCAATGTTTAAATATTTGTCCTTCATTAAGATTAAAAAAAACCCACAATGGTATTACTGAATGACAGTAGGACTACTGACTTTAGTGTTGCAGTTGAAGCTAAAGTTGGGGGGAAAAAACAGGACTGTGGCTGGGGTGAGTTGCCACATGAGGTTTCAGATGGAATTGCAGTCAGACCAGGTTTGGTTTCAACTGGGGCCAGATGACCATGTTTAGGCTTAGGCTTAGGCTTAGTGAAGGTCTGCCAGGATAGGCCAGAAATGGTGGATGCTTTGCTATGCTTACAGCTTGGTTTGGGGTTACAGTTCTTGTTTGAAAGGGCTGATGTGCTAAAGCCAGGCTGGAAGGAGAAGAGACTTTGTAGTACTAGTGTAAGGAGCTGGGCTAGACTTGAGAATATAATTAGGACTGTAAATAAAGTTGGGGCTATTGTGGTTGCTCCTGGGTAAATGTTGATGCTAGGTGTTCTAGTGTATGGGTAGATAGGTTTTGCAATGGTGCTGGCAGCAGCCAGCTGATGAGCTTCAGAGCCATCACCTGGGTGAGTTTCCAGGTGAAGAATACAGCTGTGTTTCAAGTTTGATCATGAGTTAGGACAGAACGGGTTGAGGAACAAAATTCATTGCTAGTTCCTGCAAAAGCTTTAGGGTGAGGATGATAAGCTGGCAGTGTTGATTGGGCTACAGTTAGACAGGCAGAGGTTGCTGTGCTAAAGTTAGTTAGGCCTGTTGCTGTGCTGAATTGCTTGTTTGCTGTTTAAGTTGGCTGATTCAGACACATCATCACCATGCTCCTACCACAGACTGGTATTTCCAGACTACCTTCAGTACTATTTGACAGGTGATTCACTGATGACTCTTCCTGGAGTCACTCATTGTTTAACTGATTTTTATGTTTGCAACTTGTAAATTTCTGCAAAAGATACACCCTCCACCCCCCTCCCCACCCCCCCAACAAACCTCTAGTAGTAAAATCATTGTGTATTTTCAAGGCAGGGATTTTTTAACTGATTTTTTGTTTTGTTTTGTTTTGGCAGGTTGAACGACACAGAGAACACCTCATTAACTACATAATATTTTTGAGAATAACACCTTTTCTTCCCAATTGGTTTATCAATATAACCTCTCCTGTAATTAATGTGCCATTGAAAGTTTTTTTCATTGGCACTTTTCTAGGTAAGAATTCTGGCTAGTGAACTGCAGTTTGAGGGTAGTCAGAAGGGTTGTTATTAGTGTCTGTGTGCGTTGTTCAGCGGAGATCACCACCTACTGGCCAGTTGAAAGATTACACAAGAATATTGTATTTTCGATGTGTGGCGCTTATAGCATCAAAAGATTTTAGTAATCAGGACTGTCTGATGTACTGGATGAGAAGTAATGAGCCCAGGCTAATTACTTGCTTAAGGAAACATACATTATATGAACACTTTCTTAGTAACTTTTTGTTCCACTCCATGACTATAATACTTCTGTGAACTTACATAAGCTCCTATTTTCAGCTCAGCATAATTGTGTGAGGATGTATGTGACTTTGAGCTGAAGGATTGTTTCTCCCCTTCCCACTCCATTTTGTTCATCATAATATATCTTCCTAGGAGTGAATTCATAATTTAACTAATGTAGTGCTAAACACTTTAGTTTTGTAATGGGCATATTTTTGCAAATACTTTCTAATCTGCTTGGGAAACAACCCCTATCTTTCCTTTATAAACTTAAATCTGTTTGTAGAGAGACAACTTGAAATCTGCAGAGCTAAAGAGTAGAGATTAATTTCTTAGTCTTCTGTGTTTGAGTTAGTGTTAAAAATATTTAAAATGGCATATAAACAGTTCTTCTGATAATTTTTTTGTCTTTGAATTTTATATTTACACCCCTCTTTTAAAAAAAAAAAAAGTACAAGGCAACAACGTCTGAAATTTTTGGTGTTAAAAGTTGGATGACTAATCTATGATTTTTTCCTGTTTTTTCACCATAACAAGCTGTTTTTTCTTCCTTTGCCCTCCTACCCTTCTAATTCTCCACTCCAGGTGTGGCACCACCGTCCTTTGTAGCCATTAAGGCAGGAACAACGCTGTACCAACTTACAACAGCAGGGGAAGCTGTTTCCTGGAACTCTGTTTTTGTTCTCATGATTCTAGCCATCCTCTCCATCCTACCAGCTGTCTTCCAGAAGAAATTGAAACAGAAGTTTGAATAAGGATCAAACCGGACCAGAATTTCCCATACTTCATCTCAGGATCAGCACTTCTGATATTTGTATATTTGCTTTTCTATTGGATCTTAAGCAATTAAAGGGGAGGCTTGTGATTGATAAGAATGTCTTTAAATGAACATGTGGCCTAAAATAGAAGGAACTGTGTTCCGAAATGTACTGCATATAGTTTTGTAACCAAACCATCTCTTTTATTTTGGCGGGCGGGGGGTGGGGGTGGCCCTCAGGATGAGGGAAGTGGAAACACAGATGTAACACTTTGCTCTGATTACATGCAGAGCAAAAATAGTAATGTAGACATAAACTACAGATAATGCTTTAAAAAACTTGCAGGAAAAAGCCCTTTAATTATTCAGTCCAGTTTTGTAACATTCTCTGTAGGCTTGCATGTGATTCGGTCTGGGTACATTTCTCATCAACAAAATTTCTCTTCTTTTTTTGCCTTTAGGAGTTCCAAAATAATAGCATAATATAATAACGGTGCTCACTCAAACAAAGGTTTTTTGCAGTACTTTAACTACAATGATATTCTTATCCTGATTGTTTACTTCTATTTATTAGTGCTGTGTGGATTTAAATACTTGAACCTACATCTGCTTTACTAACTGGATTAACAAAAATGAAGTGTCACATCATTTCCTCTTGTCCTCAGTAAAGTTTTATTCTGGGAGAGGGATATTAGAAGGGAGAGAGCAGGTTAGAATTTTTATCATGGCTGGCTGATGACTTTGAAGTTCTAATTTTAATTTTTTAATGTTGATTATTTTGCCAATATTTTGCTTGCATAGATTTATCCTGCCAATTTAAGAAAAAATTTAAGAAAATGATCATATGATTATATAAAACTTTCAGGTCTCAAGTGATTTAGAAATTTTTAACTTTAAGCAGTGTAATATTACCATTTCTCAAGCAATATATAAAGAATATAAAATTTTCCATTGCAGCTCGATTAGCTGGAAGAAATGTCAGGTACACAAATTGGTGCAGTTCTTTATTAAAGAGCTGATTCCAAATAATGTTCAAAGCATCACGTAACAGAAGGCTCTTGTGTCAGTGTATATAAAATCAAAAGGATGATTCCATTGTCTGTTAAGTCAGTAACTGGCAATGGGCAATCAGCTATGATTCACCTTTAAGTAGAAATATATATATTCACTCAATAAGGTATATGATACCTCCCCTTGTATGCTTATAACTGTTGTAGTTTGTTGTGTTGTCAGTGGAATCCCATAAAATGAGGCCCTGATCAGCAAGGAACTGGGGTGTGCATTTAAGTTTATTTTACTGAAACCAGTGCTGCTTATATGTTTAAAGTTGGTTCCCCTGAAGTATCTTGCTGAAATGGGAGTTGACACATTTGCATATGTTCCAATTCAAGGGTTTATTTCTCTGTATCCTCATGTTAACTCATCATATGATAGATCATTGAGATGTAAAAGAACAGTTTCATAAATGTGATAATGTGAAAGGTACTGGTATCTTTAAAGGGTTTTGTTCATTTTGTAACATAATGTTAATTGACTCCTTCATTTCATCACAGTATTACATGTAAATATATAGTAAATATTATTGATCCACTACTTGTCTTTTATTTAAATCGGGGCTGCACAGTAAGTGGTATTTTTTGCTAGGTAGATAAAGGAGTTCATATCACTTCTGTTTGCAAGTTTATTGTAAGATCATTTAACTTCAGCAATTTTGTTGTTTAGAATTTACTCTAAAAGTGTACTTTATTGGCATTTAAAACTGAACAGTGATTATTTTTATTGCTGCAGTTCTAATCTCAGAGGCCATCTACCCAGGGGATTTATTCCATAGGAAATTTGAGTGTGAATTTAGCTGTTGTGAGCAAGTGTCCCCTGGACTATTGAGTGTGAAGTTGCTGTAGATTTACAGCCTACTTTTCTGCATAGTTAATTTTTCATGCAGGTGAACTCTCAGAATAAATTACCTACTACTTTTTGTCCAGTGACTTTTCTCAAAATTTGTCTTAATTTCTGGTCAATAACATGCTGTTGTAAAATCCCTTCTATACTGTATAAAGCCAATGTTTTGGTGGAACCTTGACGCTAAAGAAGGAACTGAAGTGTGTTTCAATTTGATGTGAATCATGCTATCACTTGACATTTTCACTGAGTTACATTTCACTGTGTAGATGGGATCAGGCTATGTTACTGAAAAACCTGTTGTGTTTCAGCCATAGGCTGGGTTCCCATCACAGTGGCTAAAAGCCTTAAGACCTTAGAAATGTTGAAAATAAGTTTTTTTTCCTTTTGCAAAACGTTAGCGGTTTTTTTAACCTGTCCCTTCTGTGTTTATCTTCAGCTGCCAACGGCCTCAGGCGGTTTCCTACCCCATGAGGACTACTTCTGAGGGTTGTGAAGAGCAAGGAAGGCCTTGTGAAAAAGGCAAAAAAGCACTGTGCTGTGGAATACTGTACTAGCCTATTCTTTCCTTTAGGGAATCCAGCAAGTGATCCAAGAGATAGCCATAACACTTTGACCGTAGAACAGTGGCTGCCATGAAACAAACCGGGAAATCAGGAAGATGTAGCTTTGTTTTTTTAATTGCAAGGGATTTTTAAGCTGTTAGGTGACCTGTTCAGCTTCTGGAACTTGTGATACCTGCATGATGTCATTACTAAATGTCTCTTGCCATTTGATAATAAAGCTATTATATAAAACATGAAACATTGTATTTTTGAGTACAATGAAGCATGCTGAACTTCCAGCTAAGCTTAATTTTTTTATTAACCTGTTTAAAAGGGATGAGTTCTTATTAAATGGTATTTTTAATGACTGATTAAAAATTAAACTGAGCTGATTACAGCTGTAGATGAGATTCATTCTGTTTCTACCTTTATTTCAGAATATGTAGGTAAACTTCCTTTTCTAGCTGAAATTAATTTCTCACAACAGTAATTTTGAAAAGTTTTTATTTTTTGCACTGGAAGGCAATTGGGTCTAACTTGTTTTATTTTCTCAAATAGAGCTATTTGCATAATTTGCGGGGTTTTTTTTTTGCATGAATTCCTGATGGAAGGCTCATGTGCTAAAGTTGTTATAGCTTCATTCACCTTCCCTTAATATTCTGTTATGTCCAGTTTATGGAATTCTTTTTTTGCCTTGTATAGAAAACTGTTGCTGAAAGGTTAAGACGGAAGAAGTTAAAGTTAAAAAATTAGAAGTCTTTCTTTAAAATGTTAGTGAACTATGCTATTATACAAAGTCAGAACATGTTTTTTTGTTGTTGGGTAACTTTGAGGATTTTTGTGTGTTGCTCCAGAGAATATTTGTCAGGTATAATTTCCATCATAACCTAGTTTTTATGATAGTAACTAAAATGCAGTGTGGATTGCTCTGCTTTGTGTTAGAACTGAAGTATGCTGCCTGCCTCACACCATGCATTTTACTCTGGATTAAGCTGAACAAGCAGCAGAATTGACTCAACCAGGTAGCTGATCAAGGACTGAAAACACCCAGCAGCTACTGCAGGTATATTTTTACAAATATAAGAACTAACTGAAATAGAAGCCTTTGTGAGAGCTGTTGCTAAAGGAATGAAATTCTTACCTCTAGCGTTTTGCACTAGAAATAAAAAGGAACAAAACAGAAAATGCATTTCTTTCTGTTTCTTAGTCACATTTTTTCTTTCATTCTTTTAAGCAATAACAGTGGAGTAATAACTCTGGGAATTGTGGGAGGTAAAGCACTAAGCATCATACCTTCTAGTCAAATTCCTCCATTAAAAATTAAGTTTGGCATAGTGAACAAGTCCTGTCCCAGGAGTGCCTCTTGAGTGCCTGTCGGTTCCTTAGCACTCACTATAGAGCTAGTGCCAGAATGGGGAAGTCAAACTATCCCTCAAATATATAATGGACTATTTTTGATAGTGTGGGACAATCTCTTTTTCAAGATTACAAAATGGGGGGATTATTTTTTTCCCAGAAGGCTGAAAAGAATACAGGTCAAATTATAGAAAACTCTCCTCCTGTCATAGTGTGAGGTTTAAGAGGGAAATGAAAGTCAAGTTTTGACAGGTGAGCAGGATCCAGAGTGAGCTTTTCAATTTTCCCTTAAAGAGAAGTCAGTTACTCTGATTATTTTTATGACTAATTGATGTCTTGCAATGACACACACACTTCTATCTTAACTCTCAGCTGGTGGCTTTATAGCTCCAGGTCACCCAAACTGAAAGAAGTTACAGCCTTTTAATAATGGCAGTTAATACAAATAAGAGCATAATATGTTTACTAGCATACCATAAGTCCCCTTCCTGTTCTTAAAAATTTTCCACCTAGTGTAATAATTAATGTTTCATTGTTTTATAGTACACAAGGAGGAATCTGGGTCTGGATTATGAGAGCTAAGATCAATGACTGGTGTATAACGATGGGAGAGGCCTCAAACGTGCCTTTCTGTAGATAACCTTCAAAACAGACAATTCTGATTCTGCACTTGTCTAGGACTTCAGTGATATCTTCATAGCCTTAAAAGGTTAGTAGACAAGAAGGTTAGTAGGCTCTGGAGCGGACTGGGAGTGCAGCAGCAGGAAGTAGCTTTTAAAATGCTGCATCAGAATTAAGATCTAATGTTATGGTCATAACTACTGATTTTTTCTTTTACAACATAGCCGCTGGGTAGTTGTATCCAATAATCTGGAATTTGCAATGTTTACTGTATTTGGGAGAATTCCATGCCATGAAAAAAATGTTTTGAGCAGATCACTAAATCATTCTTGTGTTTGACTACTTGCTCTGTGTTAAAATGATTTCTCACAGGGAATATTCCCCAGGGCAGGGGTTGGAAGGGCAGAGCCCAGCTGGTCTGTCCCACTGCCTCCAGTGAGGGAGGAGGGCAGGCCAGGTGCAGCCTCAGGCAAGAGTCTCTGTCAGCAGGCAAGTCTGTAGTGATGAGACAGGTCTGAGGTCAAGCTGGAAAAGCAAATCAGCAACACAAGGTCAGGACGCAGCCCAATAAGGGTAACCAGGTTCTGACAGCCCAGCAGCCTGACTTAAATGGACCTGTGGTTGGTGGGGTTAAGACCCCAGCTGAGGCTGGTCAGGGCCACTAAGGCCTTTTAGTGCTCCCAGGGCCTTCTTACAGGGAGCTTCTGTCTTGATATGCTGACTTTGATGGGACTTATCCTGAGCTATATCTTCTAATAGCCTCTGATTTTCCTCCAGTCTTAAGGGAGATCCTAAATGCTCAGTCTGAATACTGTAAAATTTGTTAAGCAGATACAGTAAATTAGACATTTTGATACCCAAGCCCCTTTGTGGATCAAGTGTCTCAACTAGGATGCTAGGCCAGCCAGCCATAAGTCTTCAGACTAGACTTCACACTTAACCAATGTGTGACCTTACCTATGGCAATATTGTGCAATTTCCTGAAAGCCTGTAGGTCCTTTGTTTGCCTTGGTCTTGCCACCAATGATGAAAGTCAGGGTGTTATCTTTTCTCTTCTTCATGGTTGATTCTGTGATCAAAGGGAACCGCATGAAAGGATATAAAGCTCTTGCAGGGGTTCCTGGGCTGCCTTTGCAGCCACTGGGTTGAGTCCTGGGCCTCCCACAAGTGGGAAATGTGCAGACCTTCTTGAAACTATGGATGTTTTCAAGAGTCTTCTTGGCTCTCAGTGCCTTGGCCTTTGCCTCCACCTTGGAAGACTCGGTCTGCTTAGTCTGGGGCAGTATCCTCAACAAGTGGAAGTGAAAGGAGCAGAAGCAAACCAGGCTCTCACATACTCACCCTCTGGCCTCATCTTGGATATTGACAAAGTCGGACCTCACTGAAAAGCAGCCTGGTGCTACTGCTTATCTGAGGCTCTGGGAGCCCTTGTAGTAGATACACCTGCACAACGGATCTGTGACCTGCTCACAAGCTGCACCACCAGGTGTGGGCTCCTGGAGCTGGGGAGAAGAGGGACAACGCTGCATGGGAGCTTAAGTAACGTTCAGCACCTTGATGTGACAGTTCTCTGATCTGTGCCCTGATGTGGGAGGATGTGTGTTAGGTGATTTGGTGTGCAGGCTATATTCTAGAAGTCTGTTGTGTGGATATTGTTTACACCAAATGCATTGTCATTAAGCAATTGCAGCCAGTTTCAAGTATCTTGTTTTGCAGACTGGAGAGGATTGCTTTAATGTTAAGTGCTACTGGTTTTTGTTTTTTTTTTTTTTAAGAATCTAGAGTAAATATCTTCTATATGGTGTCTTCTAACATCTTCAGTTACCATCAGCAGCCTGACAACTGTAGCGATCTGTTTAGGATTTGAGCTCTGTTACCTTTCTTAGCTTAGCACCTCTTGGGAAACAGCTGCACAGAAAAAAAGGCAGATACCCTATTTCAGACTTTTTCAGTTCTCTGAGAAGTGTTGAATGAAACTAATTTGCTTTTGGGGTTTCTTACTGCTTATTAAATAAACTCTTCCAATAGTCGTGATTGTGATTGTTGGCAAAATAAGTCTGAATTAACTAGTATGAGGAATAATCAAGATATGTTCACATTAAGTTCTCTTTTCACTATTTTTAAAAGACTTGATTGCCTTTGACTTAAGGTTTGAGCTTGAAAATCCCAGTCTTTGCCATTGAAAACCACAGCTGAATCAACAGTGATAGTCTTGCCAAAGACAATGAATCTTTTAAATCACTTCCTATTTACTAATATATCTTTATGATTCTTTGGCTAAGGAGTCATAGTTTCCACAGATTTCACAATTCCAGAGATTTTCTCAACATCATAAAGAATACTTTCAAGAATTCATAATGTAGTTTAGGGTGTCATTGCCTTACTCAAGGACATCTAAGCAATTTGCAAAGTTTACTGACAAAATTGCCATATTTTGGGTGTTTCCTGTGATGGGAAGATTGCTCAAGAAGACTGACAGATTAAAGCTACTGGCCTTTGAATTAGACATCACAGATGTTGCTTGTGGTCACTAGGCAAGAGTATTTCAGAAATGAAATAATGGGGGGGGAGGGTTACAATGGAAAAGGGAGTCATTGACAAAATGGGAGGAGAAAGCTCTAGCTGTTTGGGTAATCTACTGGATGCCTAGATTTAAGACAGACTAGGCTGTAAACTGGCTGGGAAAGCAAAGAATTTATCTGACAAAGTATGAATAAGCTTTTTCACAGCAAAAATTGTGGTGACTCTTACCTTTCTTGATTAATTAACCTTTTGTTGATTCTGGCTCATGCAGGTCCTCCCTTTTTGTTCCTTTCTTGTAGCAATTCAAAGCAAATCTGAATTTTTTTAGTCTAAGACTCTCCTTTTAAAAAAATAGTTCTTGTCCCTTAACCTGTTGCATAGCATGGCATGTGTACATTTAAATATTGCTGCTCAACAGTATTTCTGGCAATCCTCTGCTTGCTTACTAGCCCATCTAACTTTATTTGCTAAATCTTCTAAATACATGGTTATTGCTGGAACAGTTAAACTGCAAGTAAGAACAATTTTTTATTTCCCTATTTTACTCTTTATTTGATACCCCCGCCAATATCTGTGCTGTTTCTCTGGATTTTCTTGCAAGTCCTTCTGAGACCCTCCAGCTATGTTTTTTGTTTATAAGAGCTAAACTACAGTTCAGGCTTACTCAGAAGAAGTTAACTACATGCTGAATACATTGTCCTTTGCCACATTGAAAGCAGACTGAGAAGCAAAATGTGCAAAAAATGGCTAGAGAACATAGCAGAATAAGAACAACTAAATTTAGCTAGTTCTGTTCTCTGTTGCTGTCTTCTGCAAACCACCAGGCAGGCTCAACATAGTCTAAATGTGCTTACTAAATGAGTTAACTTGAGACTCACTCTAATATTTCTCCTAACTATCCTGCTATCTTTATTGAAATCTCTCCCCCAACTTCATTAGTGGTTTAAAATTGAACTGTCAAATTGAAGCAATACTTTCATTCATTGACAACCTGTTCTGTGGCCCATACAGTCATAATCAAGTGAATACTAATAGCACCAGTGCAAAATGGCATAAGAGCTTAGTTACTGTACTGCAAAGGCTGTAACCAGTGACAGTGAAGTCATGCTTGTACTGCTGTCTGTAGTGCCTGCAAAGAACTCAATATATCTTGGCAATGTAAACCCAAATATGTCAAGTTTCATGTGCTTGATAGCATGTTAAGTTAGGTTGATGTCTGATGAATTCACGTTATGGCTGCAACCTTAACTACTTGAGCAGTCCTAGATAATACTCCTAGAAGACTGAAAAGTTTTAATTTCTCCTCTTACAAGCAGTACAAGATAGGGAAGAATTCTGATGTGAAAGCTGCAAATAGCTGATTGAGGAAAGGAAGGGGAGCTGCTTGCAGACCTAATTTTAGTCTAGTGAGGCAATCCCAGGTCCCTCTATGGTTCGGGGAAGGTTGTGCTCTCAACTCAGAGCATGGGTACATGTTACTAGTCCCTCAGCAGCTTGGTTTGAGTCGTCATTGTTGTTCTTCCCCTCCTCCCCAGTGGTTGTTTTCCTTTCCATGCTGGGTTGGCAGGGTTCACTCAGCTGCGCAAGCCCAACTGTTAACAGAGTTGTCTGTGATGTTAATTCAAATAGAAGAAAACCCCACCTGGAACCGAACAATCCCCAAAGCACTTCCCCCGCACCCACCCTCTGTCCCCCACGACCTGGGCCGGTGTCAGGGTGTGGCTGCTCCACAAAGCCGTGGAGTCGCACAACCGCTGGGGCAGCGGCCTTCGGGGAGCGGGGATGAGCAGCTGTAGGTGACAGGGGACGACCCGAGTCCAGACCAACACTAAACCGTGCTCTGAGCGAGTGGCCCCTGGCAGAGCCTTCTCGTCCTCTCTAACTGCAGAGGGGGTCGGCACAGCCTCTCCCCGGCTGAGGAGAGCTTGGGAGCGGAACCCCTCAGCCAGCGGCCCCCCGAAGCTTAGGCCGGTGCTGTAACCGCGGGCCCCTCGCCGGGAGGCGCGGAGCGGAGCTGCCCTGCGGCGTTCTGACCGCATCCCCTCACGGCCGCCCGCCCGCCTCACCGTCGCGCCTCAGCGTCCCCTCAGGCAGCGGGCGCGAGCCAAGCGGCCCCCCCCAGCCCCCCCCGACGGCCCCTGCGCGCGCACCGCCCCCCAGCTGGACCAGCAGCATCACGTCATCCCGCGAGCCCAGAGCGCAGGCGCAGCATTGCGGTTCCCCTGCCCGGGCCGCCCCCCTGCAGGAACAGCTGGGGGCTGTACCCACAATGCCGTGCGGCGCTGCCCGCTCCGCTCCATCATGGAGGCGGCCGGCGCAGCTGGCGCAGCTGGCGCAGCCCCGCCGCCCGCCGCCGCCCGGCCCCGCACCCCCTGAGCCCCGCGCACCCCTCGGGCTCCAGCATGAGCGGCGGCAGCGGGGGCGGCTCCTCGGCACCCGGCCGCTTCGCCGACTACTTCGTCATCTGCGGGCTGGACACCGAGACCGGGCTGGAGCCGGACGAGCTCTCCGGTGAGTGGCCGCGGGGTCGGGGGGCGGCGGCCCTTAATGGTGGGCTCCGTGGCGGCGGCGGGACGGCAGCTCTGGAGGCGGGGTCCGGCCTCGCCGCCTCCCCTCCCCTCCCCGCTCCGCCGACCCGTCTCGGGCGGCCCCGGGGCACGGCGGGGGGAGCCGCCGCGGGGAGCCGCCGCGGGGAGCCGCCGGCGTCCTCCGCCGCCCCCCGCCCCGGGCAGCGGCGCTTGTGCCCCGGCGCCTCGGGGTCTGTGCGGCTGCCCGGAGAGCTTGGCGTGCAGAAATGCCCGGCTGTGCACAGCCGTGTGGTTCTCAAAGTGTGCCCAACTTCTTGAAAAACCCGAGAAAGTTCCTCTTTTAAACGGCCTTTCCGAAGTGAGGGTTGCGTGGGGGCGGTGGCATTGTTTCGGATCGTCTCTGTCTCAACAGCCATCTGCCGCGCTCTTGTTGGAGCTGTGTTACCTTTACCAACTTTTAGTCAGGCTCTTGGGCGTTGGAGACACGCAGGTAATCTTAATGGATCAGATTCTGGAGGGGAAGCGAAGACTTCTTGCTTGTTCTCTATTGAGTTTTGTTGTTGCGTAGGAAAAGGGTTCTCTTCCAGCAGCAGCTGGAAACAAATCGGGTCAGGAAGTAATTACTGTTAGATGAGAATGTTCACACCAAATACACAGCTAAACCCTATCAGTCTGTCCCACAACACTGTGTCAAACCTGTCTTTTTAAGGTTAAAAAAAATTTGTTCTTTGTTTTAGCAGCACCTTGTTTCAGCTTTAGTTTCACTGTAGTGGCTTCAGTTAAATTAGATTCCTGCTTAGCATCTTTAACTGTCCAGGAAGATATAGGAATGCGGTGGTGAAAACCTGACCTAACATCAGTACTTATTTCGTGTATTTGAGCTCAGAACTTGACCAATGATACGTTCTCTCCCCCCACCCCCCTGCTTTTTTTAAATTAGCTTGCTTTTATAAGATGTCATGAGGGTTTCTTTACATCATTGTGTCTAACCCCTCCCCCACAAATAAACACTTGTTTCGTGTAGAGTGATGTTTTTGTTATTAGAACTGAATTCTTACACTGAACTCTCCTGAACTTTGGCTATGATGAAAATTTTCTTTTTTTTTTTTAATGACTTCAAACAAAATTTCTTATGGGTCCCTCATGCTGAGCAGTACCTTACCCTAAAAGAATTCATGTTTGACTAACGTTAAAATAACTGTAGACTACAACTTGAGTCTTGAAGAGTGAATACAGCGTAATGGTCTGTTCTATAATGGCACTTTAAATTACAGCATCAATTTAATTTAAGAAATCAAAGAGAACAAAATGCAATACAATTTCATTGAAGGATATATGAGGTTCCACAGATTTTTCCTGATTAAATCACAAGTGAACAACGTTTCTAGATTGAAAACAGTTTCTGATGTTAATTTTATTATTCATTTACTATATATCTGTTTGTGTAACATAGTGCAAGGCACACTCAGTAATGCTCCCTGATCTCGATAGAAACATTAATAACTCTCCTCACATAATTAAATTTAAAACCAGCAGTGTATTACTTTGAGCTAGCTATCTAATAGTAAACTGAAAGACATCAGTGCCTTTTAAAAAATATTCTGTCTGAGTGCGCAGGTCTGAAAGCTGGAGCATGGTGTTCTTTCTGTATTTGCTTTCCTGGTCAAGGACTACATCTGTAGTATGTAAAACTGTGGTGTGCAATGTATCTCGGACTCTGCTATTCCACCATCATACTGTAATGGCGTTGCTTGTGACAAGGTGTGGGTTTGGGGGGTGAATGGGTTTTGGTATTCGTGGGGGAGACTGATTTTTGCGTGAGTTGAGGAAAGGGTTTGAAAAAAGAAGGGGGGAACAAGGGGGAGGAGGATAAATTTATGATAACGTCACAGTATATGAGCTAGCTGGAATTGCGGTGCATTTTCTTGAGTTTGTTGTGTTATTAATAATGCACGATAGTGTGACTGATAACGCTTTCAAATTCTGTCTTAGGTTATAGCCTTCTCCAGTGTCCACTGGTATAAATGGAAAGGGCCTCTGTTGATTTCAGTGGGTTTTGGATAAAGCTTTGAAACACTTTGTACTTCCTGGAAGGCTTTCTTGTTTGAATGAAAGGGTTATTGTGCACTGTTTCCCCCCCCGCCCCCCTTCTTATTTCTGTGCCGAAAAATAGGTTCTGAATCCTTGTACTGTTGAAACAATTTGCCTCCTAAGTGTCCATTGTTGGAAGGGAGGCGCTGGCACTTCAGCTGGAGGGTGCAGGGCTGGGGGAGCGGGGAGCGGGGTGCTTCCCCAGCACCGCGGGTCTCTCCAGGGCTCTCCTGCGTCGGGGCTGCCGGAGCTCAGCCTGGCATGATGTCATCGCTACCCCACCGCCGCAGGGAACTGGCGGTCGCTGCCAGGGCCTCCGGGGATGCTGCCGGCAGACTTTGTTCTCACCAAGCTAATGAAACTCTGTATTTCAGGTATTCAGCCTTAATATTGATGATACCCCGTTTTCTGCAGACTTGTAAATGAAGCGTAAGATCATGAATTGATGCTCAGTCTAGTTACTTTGCTTGGAGAGACACCTCTGATAGCATTTTTCCTTTGTTGCAAGCTTACTAAACAGCACAGCTGTAACACTTTTTTCCTGAAAAAGTTGGCTGACTGGTGGAATATGCACAGTATATGTATGTATGTTTATTTTCTTTTAACATAGCAAGAAATACTGTACTTAGGACCTTGTAATTAGCATGGGTTAAAGATAGCATGCTCTCTATCGCTAGGGCTTTTTTATCCCCAAATTGAAGCGATCTGGTTATCTGGGCATCCTTTCTTATTTTGATAATTGTGTTCCCACTGGGTGACCTGTTAAAGCAGATAGAAAATAATTACAAGGTCATAGTAAAACAAAACAAGCAAACAAAAAACCCAACACTGGATGAAGTCTTCATCCAGTGTCAGTTGCCGAGCTGGACAAGAGAGGAGCTGAGGCGCGTTTCCACATTTCCAGATGGTATTGATGTGCCACAAGTGATGACAGAAATCTCTTAAGTATGCTGCAGAGGTCTGTTACAGATACATTTCCTTCACAGAGGAAATCACAGAATGGTTGAGGTTAGAAGTGACCTCTGGAGGTTGTCGGTGCCAGCCCCCCTGCTGAAGCAGGGCCACCCAGAGCCAGTTGCCCAGGACCGTGTCCAGATGGCTCTTGAGTACCTCCAAGGATGGAGACTCCACAACCTCTCTGGGCAACCCGTGCTAGTGCTCGGTCACCCTCACGGTGAAAAAAGTGAGTCGTGATGTTCAGATGGAACCTCCTGCGTTTTAGTTTGTGCCCATTGCGTCTGGTCCTGTCGTGGGGCACCCCTGAAAAGAGCCTGGCTCCGTCCTCTTTGCACCTTCTTCAGGTATTTTTATACATTGATAGATTCCCCCCTGAGCCTTCTCTTCTGCAGGCTGAACAGTCACAGTTCTCTCAGCCTTTCCTCATATGAGAGATGCTCCAGTTCCTTAGTCAGCTTTGTGGCCATTTGCTGGATGGCCATGCAACTCTCTCCACTGTGTCCATGTCTGTCTTGTACTAAGGAGCGCAGGACTGGGCACAATACTCCAGGTGTGGCCTCACCAGTGCTGGGTAGAGGGAGAGGATCACCTTCCTCTACCTGCAGGCAGTGCTTTGACTAATGCACCCCAAGATAGCATTTGCCTTCTTTGGAGCAAGGACATGTTGCTGGCTCATGGTCAACTTGGTGTCCACCAGGAAATAATGAAATACATCAACTACCAAAAATCTTCTGTGTGTAATATAATCTATCATAATGCTGCAACATTATGATGGGATTTCTTAATTTAGGTTGTATGACTGTGCCCCAGAAAGGTAATGAGAATGAAATCGTGCCTCATCTCATTTTTCAGCTGGACTCTCTTATCTGTTGAGTTAGTTAGATGTGATCTGAATGATGGTGGCAATACTTGTGCTACGTGGAACTGTTGGAGTTTTCGTTCTATGTTCTTTTTCACTAAAGATTTTGTTTTCTTTTCCTTCTCTGTGGTGTGTTAGTTTTTAACAATCACTTGTCAATGGAGTTTGTTTATTATGGAGTGGTAAAACAAAGGATCAACTTGCCATTGTGTTACATGTATGTGTAATTGTAGTCTGGGAGTTGCTATTACAAAATATGGAACCAAGACCGAAATATCTGGACAACATATTCTAATCTCAGATTTTCCATTGCACATGCCTTAGTAGTCTTCAATGTCATATCATAAAGATGATAATAGTTATTTCAGAAATAACAGTGTTACAAAGGAGAAATAGTTTTAAAAAAAAAGAAAATGCTTATAATCTGTGAAGAAAAGATCGATGATTTAATAATAGGATTGTTTTAAAAAAAATCTTATTCTGGAAGACTAAGGTCAATCACCTGTATTTCTTTCTGCCCTTCTTCCCAGTCTGAGCTGGTCTTTTAAGGTTTGGTCCAAAAATTAATCTATTCAGTAGATGGACTTATGTTCCTTTTGCCAAGGTCCTTATCACGGTGCTTTGAGTTGTCCATCTGATCATGAGCTCCATCCTTAAAGGAGGATGAAAATGAGTGTTAGGTGAAGCCGATGTGTCCAGGAAATATCCTTCCTGTAGACACCCTTCACATGCCTTTTCAGAATCCCTATTAGATCTCCTTTCAGTCTAGTATATGGTGATGTAATACCATTTTAATTATTCTTCATCTCTCATACCATTTTTGTATTTTGTTTTTAATGATATTGAGTCAAGATCTCTGTGTGTAGATTATGTAGCATAGCAGGACTGGTTATGAGTAAGGCATCTATATGCTGGCACAGTAGCCACTTTATTAGTGCTGGTGTGTGAAATTCTAAAGGAAGATGATACACGGTGTATAGTATTCACCTAGCTCCACTCAAAATGAATCTGACAAACTGATATTAGAGCAAGTGTTTCTCCTGACCAGTAAGGTAGAAACATTGTCTTGCCTCATCCCTCTGTCTGTAATTGAAGTGTCGTTATTTTTCTGTTTTGTTGGCTTCAGATTTTAAACGACAGCTTATCTTCATACATTTCCTGTTGGTAGGGTTTATTTTAACAGCATTCTGTATCAATATAAACTCTTAAATATGGGTGTGATGAAGTGGTTGAAGGCATTTGTCACATCTATAAACCAGTAAATTGCTTAGTATTTCAGAATTGGGGTAGTAGTTTCCTTTGTGGTAGTCCATGTAGCAATGCTGTTATCAGCACCTGTGTTAGTTTCCAAGTTCAACAGATTTAAATAGTTGCAGGCTTTTCTTTTGCCTCAGAGATATTTGTAAGGGGTAGCTAAAGGGAAGGAGGAGGAAGAAGAGCAGCTTAATTTAAATTAGCAGATAAAATTTTCTGACTGATGTTTGACCTGTTTTGTGTTTTCCTCTTTTGGGCATTTTTATCTTGGAATTAAGGCATGGCATTTGGGGTTGGAGCCAGCTGGGATTCTTGCAGTGAAGCTCTTCTGCAATACTGTTTATTCCTTGGGTAAATAGTGTGTGAGTGAACTCCTTTATCTTTGCTATGGTAGTAGTAGCAACAATTGCTACAGAAGTGAATTGCATTGGTGGGAGCCATTGCTTGATTTTTCCAAAGGCTGAAGTGTTCTGTGATTTGGGGGTTTAGTTTTGGGTGTTTTTTTCCCTCTTCCTCTCTTTGTCCATAGTATGGATGGTATTGGTGCAAGCTTCCCACAGTTCCCTGATGGTGTGCCTCTTCCCTTGGGGATTCATTCTGGGACTGAAAGGGAGGTTTTTCAGTTTCTTTCCTTCTCTGAGGTTGCTAGCCAAGGTGTTAACTCTGTGGGGGGCCTCTCCAGTAGCACCAAGGCTGAGACCACACACTGTTCTCACATAGGCCACTGTGGACAGGCGGTAGATAGCAACAACTTTTGGCTGGATTTACACTGGCGCATGTGAAACATTTTAATCCAGATAATAGTTTATTCCACCCCTCCCTACCCCCTCTATCTTTTCCCAAGAAGCTCGAGTTGTTTGCTGTGTTTGAGTGCCAGAAAGATCTTTTGTCTCTTTGGGAACTGAGGCAGACGTGCTAGGGTAGCTGATATGTAGAATAAAGAATGGGAGAGCTGATGTAAGGGGGAAGCAGCTGTACTTTGCTGAACTACGTTTGAAGCCACAGTTTATTAGGTGATGTTTCTATAATGCCAATCTTGTGATTATCATATTTGTATTTTAGGTTAAACTGAGCTATGTGCTTTACAGAATCATCCCCTCAAAACCTCCGAAACTCTTCATTCTTCCACCCTTCAGTATTCAGTTACAAATTCAGCTTACTTGGAAGACTCTCAAGTAAGGTGTCGGGGAGGACAAAGGTTACAGGTTCTTGATTTGAGAATAGACTGCAGATGCTAAAACAGTGTCTAAAGAATTAAAGTTGACAAGTTTGACTTTTGAAGCCTTTTAAAATAGGAATTTCACCTTATTAAAGGAAGGCATACAAAGATGGGTTGGTTTGGCTTTTTGTTCCTTTGTGGTTATTTTTTTGCATTGTTTTGTTTTCTTTTGCAAGAGAGAAACTACACAAAGAGAACATCTTAAATGGATTGTATGGGAAATACTGCCATTTGCAAATAATAATAAAATGCTCCCCCCCCCCCCCCCCCCCCCGATCTTCAAAATATTGATCCTGTAGTTACAAAACACTACAACTGTTTTTATCTGCCTTTTGGCTTAGTAATGTCCTACTTGAGTGTTCTTGGTAATGACTTCTCATACTTATCTTCTGAATTCCCTCTAACCTGCAGGGCTCATGTAGCAGAAATAATGCACATGAAGTGACAATGTCAGAAGCAATTACTTACTGATGTATGTTGTGCAGTAATTACTCTCTCTGAATTTCTTGACAACCCTTTCAGATTTGTGGTTTGTAGTCAAGTTTGCAAGTGAACTGGAATCTTAATCCTGGGAGGCTTAAAATATTATTGCACGGAGAAATTATGAAGCATTCCAGCACAAACTGATGAATGATAAAGAATTTACTTGGAATGCTTCTGCTCAAGGCATGTTTCTTAGTCTTTCCAGGAAAATGCTACTTTGCTTACGGTTTAATGGGCAAGAGACCTTTAGTTTCAACACTCTCCTGTAGAAGTGTAGAGTATTGCCGTTTTTATTTAGTTTTTTGGGTTTTTACTGGTTGTGTGATCAGCCACAGTCAGGTACAAGGTGTACCTCTGTATTGAGTCATTTACATATTGATACTGAAGCATCTTGAGGAGGAAACTTCACTGTATTTCACGGATAAGTGATCTGCAGACAGGTAACGTGGCAGTCATAAGCAACCTTTTCATTTTCAGATAGAGCAACATTTCAGTGTTTGAGTGAGGAAAAAAGGTTGGCTTTAACAGAAACAGATACTCTTTCAGCAAGACTTCAGGTGAGTTTGGGAAAGTTTTTTTGCAATTGTAGTTGCTGCTGCTTGTGTCTACGATTGCACTCTGTGTTACAGAAGTATGTGGTCAGAGATCTTGAGGTTGCTGCACTTCTGTGCATTGCTTCTGTCCCCTACAAGCATAATTTTTTATGAGCTATCCTACTATTTGCATATATTACTTATTCCTCCTTAACTTGCTACCTTCAGCAAGCTCCCTTACCAACTGTTGTTTGTGGTTTTGCTCCCCAAGCCCAGCACTGTCCTACTGAGCTGTCATCAGAATTGCAATGGGGAAGAGGTAAGTCCCTTAAGTTAACAAGGTCAGTGCCAGCTCTAAACAGCTTAAGACTGTCGTGTCCCTTTCTGGCTCTTTTACGTGTGTGGTCTGGGAGCTTGAGGTGTGAAATAACTCATTCAAAAGTTTTGCTGAAGGCTCGTAAAATTTCTATTTATCAGTATCTCAGTCATTTCTGAGAATGAATCTGGCAGAGATTTTGTGGCAGCCCAGGCCAATCTAACGGTAGGTTGTCATGGTCTCCCTTTCCCCGTCCTTGCTGCGGTCATGTGCTCCTGACTCCCTCCCTTGCATGAGGACTAGCTAGTCCCCTTGGACATGGTTCAGTGTAGCAGGTTCCAGGGGAGCACCTGGCCTCGGTGTGAGGAAAGACGTTGGTAATGCACAGCCGTTGATTCAGTTGGCGTGGGCACCCTGAAGTAGAGGTCCATTGGGGGCCATATTCAAAAAGTTCTTTAGACTGAAACCCGTATGAATGATCTGCAGAACACTGACCTGACCTCTAAGGGGTTTGTGATCCAGAGGGTGCAAGTTACCTAAGCTTTGTGAAGTTGCTTTAATGCTGCAAGGTCATCGCAAGCAGTGAGCATTGGATAGATGTCCCAGTGTTCACGTCTCCCCTGGGAGTGTGCTTGGGATCCATGAAGTAACCTTCCCTACAGAGGTCTGCCCTTGCATGTCTTAGTAGCCTTGAGAATGGCTGCCGTTTCACAGGTGAGGCCTTATAAACAGGGCCTAATCTCCACTTGGAAAATGAAGGAATCTGGACATATCCAGTGAATGAGATGAATTGACTGTTCTTTTCATAACTCATTCCACAAATAGTCCTGTGTCTATTATGTGTGGGTGGCAAAGTGTGCTCACGGAAGTATTTGTGTGGTGTGTATGTGTGGGGTACTTGGTTTTTTTTAATGTCTTTTTTTTTTTTTTTCTCCCTTTCCTTCATATAAAGTCTTCCACAGTTCAAACGATATACAACATAATGTTTTGTTTTTCTCAAGCTCTACCAGGGAAGGGATTTAACTCATAATCTTGGTTCTGTGGAACCATGGGCCATCATCTTTGTTTATGACTTTGAACAAAGGGGTGATGTGCACTTGGACCTGTGACTTGTGTTTTCAGGACTGAATAACAGTACTGGACTTTGTTCTTCCTGTTCTAATCAGATTTGCATACTGAAAACTTTTTTTATCAAACATGAATCATGCTTTGTGAAGAAGAAAGGTAAGCTTGATGTGGTACATGTAAAAGGAAGAAAGCTCGAGGGAAATGGTTGGTGAGATGACAAGGAAGAATATAGTCAGAGCTAAGATAAACTTCAGAGTTTGTCATATCCGTTGACCAAATTGTCAGTGCATCTGATTAATTTTCTGGTATTAGAAGTCACTTCTATTTTAAAAATAGAAAAAAACACCGTCAAGCAACTTGATGACTTTCTTACAGGGCATTTTGCGGCGGGGAGGGACAGTCCTTATTAAGGCAGGTTACTGCAAAACACTATTTTCAAAGGCTAGATAACAATGTGAAACACACTGGACAGGATTTGTATACTGAGATGGCTGCATAGCTGAACTTTTTGTATTTTGCTGACCTCTATGTGTCATTGGAACCTGCTTGAAAGGCTTCATGTGTATTTTAAAATATGGCTTTCCTCTTCAATGCAAGACCTCAGTAGTATCCCAGAAGAATAGAAGTACTTGGTTAACGGACTGGACAGATGCTTCAATAACATTTGGTCCTTGTGCTTTTACACAGACATGTCTCCATCAGTCCTCAGAGCTGGAGTTGGAGGGCAATTGGGATCCAAAAAGTAGGGACATTTAACTGGATGGGACAAGTCACTGTAAAAGGAGATCCACAGTGGTTCAGGAGGGTTCTGTGAGATGGTCTGTGCTTCTGTTTGCTCAGGCTTTCCTGAGGCAGCCTCGCTGGGTATGCCAATCTTAGATGGGCATGAGGAGAACAGCTGATTTCTATATTAAATATACTTAAAATATGCTTGTCTCCACTTCTATTTTGTATTTTTAGTACATGTAAAGGAATTGTATTCTATTCTGAAGATAAGCCACCCTTTCCTTTCTTAGTGTCTTCTGTTGCACATATTTCGGATCTATTGTGTAATGGAAATGGCGTGCCCCGTCAACCCCTGTGGCTGAGAACACGCCTGTCATTGTAATTTTGAGTGCTGCTTCTGTTGTTTAGTTGGAAACAGACCTAAATATCTTTCTGTAAGTCTTTTTGCTGTGGCTAAAGCAGAAAAGTGGTTTAGTAAAACAATTCTGTTTTTAAGAACATTTCCTTGAAAATTTCTGCCAGGCAGTCTTGATTAAAATACATTTTGTCCAACTGCCTTCCTGTGTTACATGCAAAGTAGTAAAAAAAAAAAAAAAGGTTTAGGATGCTTTTAAAGATGCAAGCCGAGGACTTTTGGGGGGATTTTCTTGCTTGTTTTTTTAAAAGGCTGCCTTAGATTCTTGATGGTTTCTTCTGCCACTTGCCTGTTCCACCTCTTCCTGATTTCCTTGAAACGGTACCAGAAAAATAAAAACAAAAGCTTTTGGTTTCCTGACCTTACAATCACAGAATACAGATGTCCTCAGCTGGTTTTTTGTTGTGCTTCAAATTCATTGTTAGTAGCATTTGAAACTATTCCAGAGTGTGTGTGGCAGTATGTTTTGTCATCAACCAGCTGAATGCTGAAACTTACATGATGAATGAATGTCTGTTAACTCCTAAATTTTCATTTGCCATAGAGGGCTTGGAAGAATTTATGCTATCAAAGCAATGGATGATCAAGAGATTATTTGTATCCAGTGGAGTTTACACTAAATATCCAGTTAGTGAAATGCACACTTGTTTTTTACTTCAGTTCACTGTGATGTTCTTCGTGTTACAATTCTTGAAACATTACAATTCTTGAATTCTGGAAAGCAAAAGAAAATGGGAAAACAACAGGATCTTTTACAGTTGACAGATGAGCGTTAACTTGTCTCTGTCCTCCCTTTTTTAGTGACTGCAGTAGGAAGAATTGTATTGTCCATTGAACAAATGTATGTTGTATGCTGAAAGGAATGTGTTCTCATGGGATTGGGATAAGGGATTGTGTTACAAGCAAGTTTGGGTTCCCTAGATGACAAACGGGTGAAAAAAAAAAATTAGGGCCTTTCATCACTCTGGCTATTTCCATTCTCTTCTCTCTACTTCCTCTAAAGAAAGTGCTTCAACTTTTACAGATAAAGGATGGCACTCCACCCAACGTACATTTCAGTTGCACTTAAGGTAGATACCTAAATAGAGGGCAATGTGTCCGTAATGCATATTTGCACTGTTGTTTTAGAAAGGGAGACAGCGGACTTCCTTTGCCTTTGAGCTCTTTTGTCGGGGAAAGTGGAACAGTAACTTACGTAAAGAAGTTTTTAGAGGAGGTCCCAGATGTGAAAATCATAGGTTCTAGATCTGTTACAAATCCACTGGAATGACAGCTGCTAGAGACAGTGATTGAAACCCCTGATTCATTAGAGGCAGTAAATGAAACCCCTGATTCCAGTTGCTTAGGCAGCAGTGCTGCAGTAAAATGAAAGTGATCCTGAAGATTTTCTCATATGGCTAACCTGATCCACTTTAAAAACTGTTAAAGTCCCAATTCCAGTAATGAATTAACTGGTCTAATCACCACTTCAGCTTGCACTATGCCAGGTGGCCTTGCCAACAGGGGGAAGGGAAGTGCAGGACAGAGGGTTTATATGTTTCAGGATAAAAGGGAAGAATTCTTTTTTGTGTATGTCTGAGGAAGAGGTTTGCTGGGGAAGGGAGTCCTCTCTAATGAGAAATACGTGCAGCTCTGCTTAAGGAGGAGGAACTGAAAGGAAGGAAACAAGTCATAAGCTGAAGGCATTTGTCCGTCGATGGAGTGACTGTTTGCTTACAGATTTGGCAGCTGCAGCTTTTCTTGAATCATGGTTTTTATTCCAAGAATTCTTATTTAATGAATTTCTTACCTTAGTCTGCCAAACTTTGGATGTTTATTTCCTACATTGTAGAGGGTTTTTTTTTTTTGCAGTTATATATGGTTTAATATTTGTTAAAGAAAGAATTGGAGAAACTTGCTGTTTTGTTTTTAAAATAAACTTTGGCTAATTATTAGTATATTAATAGCTCTCTAGGTATGTATTGAAAGGACTTTAATATTAAAATACGGGGTTCTGAAAAATCAGAGTGGTATTGCTCTCCAGAAGGCTAGGTCTGGGGTTTTTGCTTTCATTTGCTCCATACTTTCATCCTTTCTACAGTGTGGATTCCAGAAGTATGCACACTGTTTTGCCAGCCAGCTATTTTTATTTAGATTTGGGCCATGAATTTTAGAGCTGGAGTAATTTTATGTTTGATAAGCATAATTATTTACCTTAATACCTATAGCCTTATTGTGTGTACTGAGAGTGATTGCTGGCTGAACTGGGAATCCTATGGCTGTTTATGAAAGCTTTGTGCTTTATTATATTTTTTAATTGAAAGGATAGAATTAGGCTGTTCTCTGCATAGTGTTTATAATTCATACACTGTTCAAATCCCTTTGTTGGCTGACTTCTGACTTGCAACCCACACTTTGGAAAGCCTCTACTCTTTGGCTGTCATGGTCAGCTCAGTCTCGAGCCTCCACCCTGCACAAGTTGGAATGATTTCCACCATTGCAAGATTCTTTGAACTGTGGTGTAGAAAGTGTGGAGGTAAAGGGTGTGGTTATAGGGTTCTATAGGGTCTTCTGAATCCTAAGTTCAGTTTCTCCAGCATGCTGCATAGTACAGGAAAGCTGCCCTAAGTGTGTGGCTCATAGTTTCTATTGCTGGTACAGACTTTCATTGTTCTTATTTATTTAATTACAGCAATATGACTGTTTCATGTTGAAGCTGTTTTGTATTTACTTCATTAAGACATTCATTTTAGTGGCAGCAGGAATTGTGTATACAGCCTCTGTATGCTAAAAGATTCCTGTATGAATGTCCTTATGTGGAAAATATAAAGTTAATGTTTTGATTGCATACTCTAATATTTTTTATTTGAAGATGTCATATATACAATAAATGTACATCAAGACTGAGTGAATTGAATTAATCACAGGTTGTATCACAGGAATTTAAAGAAAAGCTGCTGGCAGGGTGAAAGCAACAAACCACTTAATCAGAATCAGTACAGCTTTCTGGATGTCTTGGTTTTGTAATTATTTTGAGCAGATCAGCGGGCGCGATGAACAAACGAAGGTGACAGTATTAACGATTCTTTAAAATCAGTGTTGCATGACCATTTAATTATTTTATCAGGCACTTTTTCTGGTAACTAGGGTAGCTTCTTCTGACTTGCTCTTTATTGTCATAGAGGGAAAATTGAGCTAGACTCTACCTCTGAAATAGCTGCTCAAAGACCTTTTTCTAGCTAGTATGCAGGGAGAAGTCCCTATACAGTTCTTAGTCTTGCATAATCTTAGAGTTGCAGCACTGCAGTCACTTTCTAAAAACTAAAACCAAATAGTGAATTGACAGCATATACAAAAGGCTGTGATGCAATTTTAAAAAGTTTTGTTTGCAAAGTATCCCTGGCATTTTTGTGGATGAGGTTGCCCTTTCTAATTAAGGACAACTTAAGCCACATTGTACTGTTCAGTACAAGGTAGAGCTTTATTACATGAATGGAAACTTTTCACGGCAGGGTGTGGGTTACAAAGAAGAATGATTGACTGATATATTGAAGAGAAAAAAAAATCTCTTTGTAAGTGTTAGAAGCATGCTTACAAAGAAACAAACTACTCGGCAGGGAAAATTGCATTATTACAATGATGTAGAAGTTTTTTTGGAATTTGCATTAGAAATTTGCAAGCAATCCATCTGGATATGTGTTGCTTCTGTTGCTATAAGCTACCTGAGAGGACGTATATGACTGGCAGGCATAGCTTGAATTTAGTGTATGTGTTAAGAGGTTTCAGTACAGGTCTAGCTTCTTTCATGACTACACATGAAGCTTTGACAAGGAAATATGTTACTACTTAGCATGGTTACATGCAGCTGATGATAGCAACTCCCCCATGGTTCAGGTTGTGAACAGAACTTTGCAAATGGCATAGTCAAAAAAGGGAAGGGAATGGAGTGAGAGGTGTGTGTCTGTGGTGGTAGGGTTTTAAGTCTGAATTTCCAACCCTTTAAAAAGGTCTTGTCTTCCTCTTCTGTTGAGAATTCAAAATCTCATCTTTTTCCCTTACAGTAAATCCACTTTTCAGTTGAAACTTGTAATTGTTTATATATTAGGGGGGAGGTCATAAGTAATTGAAACTGCAAGTTGTGCAACCTAGCCATTTTTTTTATTACTGTGTTAGGAAGACCTTCCCCCCCCTCCCCCCCCTTCCTGAAAAGGAATACGGAAGGCAGTAAATTGTATTTTTCTCTGGGTAAATCAGGAAAGAGCTAAAATTAGACCTTCAGAATTCATTCTTTTTATTCCCCCTCAAAGCTGAGGAAAGCTTGCTAGATAGCGTTTTGCAGGTTACTGAATTGAAGAATGCTTTAGTTCATTCTAGTTTCTGTAACTTTTTTTCTCTATATAATCTTGTAGAAAAGTGGTGTCCATTGATATGGACAGTTTCATGCAGAAACTTCCAAAGCAATGCTGTCCTGCACAGGTTGGAAACTCCATGTAGTATCTCTGAGTTTGTAAGTACTAACTCTCATCAGACCAAGACACAGACACAGCTGTCTTTTGCTCACAGGTTGAGCAGCAAGAAAAGCAATACAGGTAAGAGCAGGGAGGAGCATAAAAAAGAGAGCCAGAGAGGTTGCCAGTGTACACTACAAATCTACATTGTGACGTGGCTTACGTTCAGTATTAGGTGATTCAGTAAGATATCGCTCAATAAAATGAGATGTAGTTGTTCAATGCAGAACACTGCTCAGGAACTAACTGGGCATCAGTCAGTGAGTGGTGAGCAATTGCATTGTGCATCGCTTGTTTTATATATCCCAATCCTTTTATTATCATTATTGCCATTTTATCATTATAATTATTATTATCATTATTATTTTCTTCCTTTCTGTCCTATTAAACTGTCTTTATCTCAGCCCATGACTTTTTGTTTTTTTCCGATTCTCTCCCCCATCCCACTGGGTGGGGGGTGTGTGGAAGTGAGCGAGCAGTTGCATGGTGCCTAGTTGCTGGCTGGGGTTAAACCACGACAGTGGCATAAATAACATTAGAACTAGAAGTCCGTCAGGCCTTATGGTTCCATACACTGCAAATTGTATTAGATGGCTGTTAGAGGAGTGGTGTGAGCTTCAACGCCGCTGTGGAAAGGGGCTGGTTTTAACTACATGTTCCAACTAAATGTGATGTGGTTCAACTCTTTGGTCACCTTGAGCAGGTTTGTAGTTTCCGTTACGCATGCAATACAGTCGCATCAAGTTCAGTTTACTAGAGAGATGGGGGTGGGTGGGTGTTGGTGAATTACCTGCGTTTTATGTGAGATTTAATCTGGTCGGTACCGAGTGTACCTTGTGAGCCGAGCTCTGCCTGCCTCGGGAAGAGCTGGGCCAAGCCGGCAGTCTTGGTAGCAGCAGCATTCGATGTCCTGCGCATCCCTCAGCCAAGGAGACTGCCTCAGAGGTTATGCCTAGCTGGTGACTTCACTTCTGATAAGCAAGCTTACTTGAAGAACTTAAGTCTTTTATGCATGTCTTTTTAAATTACATGGTAACAAATAAGGAGAGAGCAATATGGGACTGTAATGAGGCTGACTGCCTACGTAGTGTAACAGTGGGAATAGCTCGGTTTTGCCGCAGTTCAGACGGATGAAATCTTTTAAAGTCACTGATTGCTGCAGCATCTTCACTCCTTTTTCACCTCGTGGTGTTGTCTTAGGGGCTTGGTGAAGTGTGATAGAGGGGAGAGCAAGGAAAGGGCATTACCAAAGCCAGATGGTGGTTGCTGGTGTTGAGAAGACTGTATTACCCGGCCTGGCAGGAGCTGGGAGTTGGGCAAGCTGGCTGCAGGAACAGGAGCAGCTTCAGGAGTTACTCAGTTTTCCATGTAGGTTATTAAATAAAACTCTGCTATAGTCCCATGTTTTCTTCGGTGCAGCAGTTTAAGAACCTCTGTGTCTGGTTTACTCTTCGCATCCCTCCTGTTTTGGAGGATCCCTATGAGCTAATGAAGCTGTGGACATGGGCTAAACTGGATTAGTGAAACATGAATCTTTGTTAACCCTTCTTCATTCTCTATTTTTAATCCAAATAATTTCACTGATCCTATTTTGAGTGGGGTGCCACAGATAGTGTTTTTTCCAATGGGAAAGAAATTCTGAGATTCTCTGCTTCACTGCTGTTCTTCTGCTAGTTGTGGCATCAGGTCTTATTCTAAACTGGTGTTTGTGAATTTGTACAGTGCCTAGTGAAATGATGTTTCTCTATGCTTTTATGATATTATTTACATTAAAAAATACAGTAGGGTTCTTATTGTTTTGAAGGTTTGACATTGAGAAGCATGTTGGCCTGAAACTTCCTGAAGTATTCCTTGTGGTTTTTTCCGGCATTTTGTATGTTTCTGGATTTCATATGTTGTTTGACAGTTCCTGACAAAAAATCTTAGAGTTGTAGCTATTTAGTTACTGTTTCTGCTTTAAATCCAAATTATTTGTAATTTTGTAGTCTGTGGGGTGGTTTGTATCTTCATTTTTGTAGGGCTTTTCCTATGCTGTGACAAACAGCTGAGTGATAATGTGTATGTGGGGATCATCAAATGTGTTTGAAAGGCCTCCTTACTCTTCAGCAGGCAATACTGTGTTCCATTAAAAAAAAAAAAAAAAAAGCCTTTGACATGGAACTTGCACAAAAGAGAGAAATTATTTACAGAGAAATCATGTTTGAAGACCTCTTTATTGTAGCTCAGATCAGTAAGGAAAGTACTTCCTAACTATTACTTCTGCTAGAGGAGAGGCACCTTAGGAAAAGCATGATCTGATGGTAGCAGTCCTTTGATAGTTAAGTGTGGGAACTTCTACTTTGAAACTTGTGGGATACATCATAAGTTTATCAGTTTATCTTCTCTTATTTCTTAATTTTCTCAGTTCTAGAATAAAACTTTGTCCATTTGTGCTGATGCGTTTGTCTCCTGCGTTTGTTAAACCTGCTCTTGTCTTCAGTGTTTTTATTAAAACCATTTCAGTTAGTACTGAATTGATCAGATGTCTAATTCACACAGAGACAGATCTTGAAACCATGAGTTCTTTTTGCCTGCTGGAGATGTGCTGCAATTGGTATTTTGCTGGAGCAGGGTGTTTGTGTTTGAGACTTCTAACTGATCATAAAGGTAGAAATTTAGGGTTAATTGCTTTTTGACTCTTGACATGAGCAAATATTGTTTGTGGATTGTTTTTTTTCCCCTGTCTGTTGAAGGATATCTACTAACAAGTACTAGCTACTTAGTGAGAAGAGTGCAGGGGGAGGCTAAGCGATGGACTTGCTGGTGCTCAGGTTCTCTTTAGTTGTAATGGCAAGAAAATAGGGTGGCCAGTGTCCTGGAGTTGCACAGATCACCTTTCTGTTCCTGGGTTGAACTTTCCAGATGTTGGTGAGCTGTCACTTGAGATTCCCTGCCCTATCGGTATCTTTGGAAGTCAGTGTTGCCCAATCTGAAGGTCCAGTGGTTTGCTGTATTATAAGCTTTAAGGTTCTTACAAAAAGAGGTGGCTAAAGATGGAAGACTGTGCTGCTGTGAAAGAGAAAATGAGCATCACGCTCGCGCAGAACTCAACGTGACAAATATGATATTGGAGGTGGGTGGCCCTAGAAAAGAAGTGTAATATGGAGGCACTCTGGCAAGAGCAGTGTCTGTGCAACAGCTGAATTGTTTGATGAATTACAGGAAGGCATGTAAGCGTTGCCTTATGTTTCTGTCTGGATCAGAACTTGGTGGGTTTCCAGAAGTCAATTTCAGTACTTTCATAAATTATAGACAGACTTCAGGTCTAAAAAAATTTACGTGTGTGTTGGACAGAATACCTCTTCAGAGGAGATGGACAAGGCTTCTTAAAATATAGAAGCATCCATTCGGTGTTGCTCTTTTATCATAAGGGGAGAGCAGCGTCATGTATTTTGCAATATTAATCATCTTAATGAAAAGGTCTTTGAGTCACAGATTTTATTTCAAAAATATGCATGACCTTGCACATAGGTGAACCCAGTGATTGTGGTGTGTGGTTTCCAAGTTCAGGAGAAAATTCGGTCTTCAGATATTTTCTCCCTTATATGTATGTGGAAGAAAAAAAAACGGGAACAAAACAGCTTAGCAAATGTCTCAGGTTTTTCCTTGGTTATCTAAATGTTGACATTACATCATCTGCACGGATGTAAATATAGAAAATAGTAGGTGTGTTAAATCTCCTGACTTATTTTTAAAACCTCTTTTACAGAGGACTCTCTTTACTTGAGTGTATGTTTGTGTCAGTAAATAGACATGTGGCATTATGTCCATTTTTTCTTTTTCTGGGAGATGGGAAGTTTCTTTAAATGCTAATTTTCATCTTTTAAGATTGTTTTTAGCTCTTGCGGAAGTGCTGTTATGTTTTCTGTCATTGACTCTGCTCTTTCCCAAGATGGTTGTATTTCAGTGAAGTTGTGTTTCTGTTTTTTCCTAACTATTCCTCTATACGTTTCAGATTTTCCCAAATAGGCTTTTTTTTTCTCTCTGAACAATGGTATTATTAAACAAAGTAATAAATAATGTATCTGTGTGGTTTTGTATGAAAATCAGCTGAGCTGTTGATTTTTCAGACAAACAGGAAAAACAATCCCTCCTTTAATTTTAGTGCTAAAACCCAGAGGATTAGCAAAATAGATGGGAATATTTTGGCTATTGTAAGACCTGTCCTAGGTCCTGATTCAGGATAAGTTTCCCATTTGAGGTAGTATTTAAGACTTAGTTTAAACAAAATCCAGACTTATGTGACTTCTCAGCTGTCAAAGGACTTCTTAAACATTCCATGGAAATGAAGTTTTGTTTGGTGTAATGTGTTTGTTAAGTTCTTTATTGTATATAGGCACTGTTTTAACAATCTCTGCATATGGCTACTTTGTCGAATTAAATGTTGTATGAAATAAAGATTCTAAGTTGGCTTAGAAATTGAACTTTAAATATTACTGTAAAAGTACAGAACAAATCCAACCAATTCTGAAATCAATTTGTATTGCCATGTAATTGCTGCATGTAAGAAAACAAGTGAGGAGTTGAAGTGTGTTTTCTCTTTTGCAGGTGTCGCTGAAATAGTTTGATTTATTTAAAGCATATGATTTCATGCAATTGTGCTTGATTGTTAGTGCAGCTGTCAACAGCTGCATGCTCATTTAGCTAATTGCATTCTAGTAGGATAGCTAAGCTTATTTTAAGATACGCAGTTGTGCGCTTTTTTTTTTTAAAGCAACTACACATATTCAGAAGATTTACTGCAGAAAGTTCTGTGTTATCACAATGAACAATCATTGTTCTAGAGGAAATTTGAGACCTTATAAACAAGACTCTTATCAGCCAGTCTAGTGTGTGGGTAGCATCTGTGAAAAGTTGGACCATGCCACCTAAATGCATGTAGTTCTAAAGGCCCTGAAATGGCCTTGTCCTTGGGGTTAATTTCATCATCTGCTCTTTGGAATTATTTTATGGTTTAACATGTAAAACTTTCATTTAACAAGCAACTAATTTGTATTGCTGCATCAGTGTTCTGGTTGTGTATACAGGAACTATGCGCTTCTGTTACATACTGATCATCTCCTTCCAGAAATATGTACCTGAAATGAGAAATTTGTATGAAGTTGCATATGTATAAAAAGCATATTAGGAGAGTAGGCTATCTATTATGCATGCTAATTCTGTGTAGAATACTTACATGTTTTTTGCTGGTATGTGTTAGCTGCATAATTACAGTCAACAGTATGAAATTTATAATGCAGTGTTGTTTTTATTTGTTATATAGCTTTATGCCAGTATATACAGGCCTCTCAAACCCGAGATGGTGCCAGCCGTTTCATTTCAAGTGCAACAGAAGGTAAAGGAAAAAGTGTGGGGAAAAAAGCGCACAATTTTTTTGTTCATCTGATACCCTATCTTCATGGGCATTTATGTGGTTCTTGATCTTTTAACCTTCTAGACTCTCTTTTCACAGCTAACTTCTTGTAATACATGGTTGATACCCTTTTTTCCTGTCTTGAAGAAGAAATTAAGTGATGCCACTTGTATGTCTATCTTAAACTTGCATCATCTTTGCATCTTGTCTATTTGTGCTTTTCTTCAGTAACAAAATTCCACTGAAACTGAAGCTTTAGATATGATTTAACAAGAATCTGAAATATCCGAAGAGTAGCTTAGAGAATTGCTGTCATGACCACAATCTCAGGATAGTTGCGCTTAAGGAAAAGCACAGATACTTAACGACATAGAAATGTTACAATGCTAATCCTTGCTAATATCTGCGGTCTGATTATTTGCTAACTAACTGTCTTGCATTTTCTGTTTCTCTTAAAAGGAGTGTGCTTAATTCACTTATCCTCGCATCTACCTGCTGATGTCCTGCTTTTTGGCCTTGTTTGAGCTTAAAAAGAGAATGAAATATTTACTTCTGTATTTTTCCTTCACCTGCAGGGGAGAACTTTGAACAGACTCCGTTAAGACGCACATTTAAATCCAAAGTTCTTGCTCGCTATCCTGAGAATGTTGAATGGAACCCTTTTGACCAGGATGCAGTGGGAATGGTCAGTATCGCTTTATGGCTTTTGTTTTTAAGACAAAAACCTACCGACCTTAAAAATTGAAGGCATTCATCTGTGTTTTATTTGACAAAAAAAGTGTCAAGTCTTTTGTAGATTAGAAGTAATCATTAATTTCTCTAAATTGTGCAGGCTCAAAAGACCTTTTCATTTAATTGGGATATTTTTTTAAAGGAAATTAAGTTAAAACATATAAGTGGTAAGTCCCTAGGAGAGTTTTTTGTCCTTTTACAACTTTTTTGTTACATTCTGGAGAATTGGTAGAGAAATAAATTAGTCTGCAGTAGATGAATCTTCTTTGTGCATGATTTTTCTATTTAATGGGATATGGTGTGGTTTCTTAACTTGGATAAAATATAGTACTTTTCTCTGTCAGGTTTCTGGTCTTAGTGACCAAAATACTTTCCTTTATCTGAGTTTGAATTCTGTTATTTTATTCCTGTTGAGGTTGGTAGCGAAATGGTTATGAGTTTCAATAGAAACTGCATAAAGGCCTTTAATATGTTCCTTTAGTTTTTCTGATTTAGATGCATATTACTGTATTGTACAAAGATGTAACACTTAATAGAATTTAAAGTGAAATGCGATGGCATTCTGTGGATTCTAAATCCTATTTTCACCAATGCTTCTGGAGGCAGGGGGAGAGAAAAGTGTGTTTTAATGGATATTATCTCCCCTCCCCCTTTTTTATAGCTGTGTATGCCTAAAGGGCTTGCTTTCAAGACACAAGCAGATTCCAGAGAACCTCAATTCCACTCTTTTATTATTACTCGTGAAGATGGCTCACGGACATTTGGATTTTCTCTCACGTTTTTTGAGGAAGTTACTAGCAAACAGATCTGCAGTGCGATGCAGACATTGTATCATATGCACAATGCTGAATATGACATTCTTCATACTCCACCCACAAATGACAAAGATAGCTGCAGCAGCACTGGAGACTGCAATGGCACTTCTGTTTCAAAGCTACAGCGTTTTAACTCCTATGACATCAGCAGAGACACACTCTATGTCTCAAAGTGCATTTGTCTGATTACTCCAATGTCTTTCATGAAAGCTTGTAAGAAAGTACTAGAACAACTTCACCAAGCAGTGACTTCACCTCAGCCGCCACCTCTACCTTTAGAAAGCTACATCTACAATATTCTCTATGAGGTTCCTCTTCCCCCAGCAGGAAGGTCATTAAAATTTTCAGGTGTTTATGGACCAATTATCTGCCAGAGGCCAAGCACCAGTGAACTACCATTATTTGATTTTCCAGTTAAAGAAGTTTTTGAATTGCTTGGAGTAGAAAATGTGGTTCAACTCTTTACCTGTGCCCTCTTGGAATTTCAGATACTGCTTTATTCACAGCGTGAGTACTTGGTTTTTGTTTTCTTATCTTGTTGTACTGGCACAAGGTCTTTTCGTTTCTTGAATTTAAAAAAACAACCACACAAACAACAGAATAGCTGCATTAAAGTGGCATTAGCATGCTAATGCAGTCAGGCTGATCTGTGTGCAGGTTTTAATGTAAAGAAAAGAACTGGAGTTGTAAAGAGAGCGTTGCATTGGCTCCTGTTTTTAGACACCTAAACTTAAAACTTTGGGTTGTCATATAATCTCTCGTATTCATGGACTGACCGTCCCCTTTATTGTTGTCTCTGGAAACATTGTGCTGTTGGATAGAGTAGTATGCCTTCTCCCGTGTTCCTCTACAGCTGCTTAGCTGAATTCCCCTCTATTTCTGCCAAACTATCCATGCATTTTGAGGAGATACTTTGTTAATTGTATATGGTTCTGAAGAAGAATTAATGATGCAAATATTGTTTTCTCTTTGAGTACCCAAAGTCACATTTCAGTTGTTACTTTGAAATAAAATTACGGGAAAAAAAAAATTGACTGAATTTAAATCCCAAATCTCTCTTAAGGCCTTGAAACAGTTATTGCTGAAGTCACATAAATAAAGCTTGCTTTGAAAAGGATAGGCAGCAACTCAGCTGAAATAGCATCTGTTTATCAATTAATAAGTAATGTGGCAGTGGTATCCATTTTCTGCATTGAAATTTGTGAATACTGGGCTTCTTACTCTGCATCCTGTTACTCTAACACAGAGTATGTGGAGTTATGCCAAAAGATAATTTTTCTACTTTTTTTTTTTTTTTGTCTCAAGCTGGCTAATATTAGTCCAGACCCACCCATCCATAATGGTGTGCTTTAAAGTAGACAGACTGCATTTTGAACACTGTTTTATAGTAATGGTAAAGAAGCCTAGAAGACCACAAGAAAAATCCAGGGATAGTCCATGGTGTTACCAAAATCTGTTTTTGGTATTTTCTTTCATTGAGCTGTCACTGAAATATGTAGAATACAAATGGTAAGTATTTATAAAAATATAACCTGCAGTTATTAGCAGCATTCTTTCATTAGCATGAAATACAGATGTTTTGTGTGTTGAGATGTGTGCATAGACTAAGGCCAAAGATAGATTTTGTGTGTATTGTCAAGGTGATTAAAAGTGTGTAATGGCAGCAGGGTATTACATTGCAGCTGTTGCTTTGTACAGACACTGCTAACTACCAGAGGAAAAACTATACAGTAATTCAAACACAGTCAAAAAACCTTACTGTACTCAATAGTGGTTACTCTCTTGGATTTAAAAAACAAATTGCTTTTCTTTTTATTCATAGAAAATCTAGAAATACTTGCCTAGCAGACAAACTTCTTTTGTGGTTTCTCCAGAAATGGATTAGGCATTTATATGTTTGAGATGTAGGGAGAGTTTGTTTATGTGGGTATCTGTGTCCCACCAGTGGAAGATTGAAACACCAACTCTTCCATCTGACGAAGAACGCAGTTCAGCTAGCCTGTAGTTGTGCTTGAGAACTCCTGTGGCAGAAGAGCATGTGCCTGGCCGGTTGGAAGCACTGCAAGAAAAGCAATGTGTGCATTGCCGTATTGGAACAGTGTTCCATGATCTCTTCTGAGGCCATCGCGTTTTAAGTACTCTTTTCTCCTGGGCTGGTACTCGGCTCACTTCTGGACTAGTCTTCTGTATCCTGGGTTCTCTTTCCAACTCATATTAATAGGTTCAACTTTTTTTCTTGGACACTTCCCAACTTCCCAAGTGTCTGATCAGTGGCTAATTGAAGAAGCTTAAAATAGCTCTGGAACACTGGAGTTTCTTGTCTGCACACACAGACACAGGGAATTCGGAGGGATCCATGCAGCTGAAGGCCTGTGGGCCTGGCTCTTTAGGACAGTTTCTGTCCACTATTTCCCTGCCTTGCCCCAAGCTTTGGCTGAGTTGGGCTGTGTTGCACCTTGTGGACGTGCCTTGTCTCTCTCTATCAAGTTCTCACCTATGGTTTCTGGCTGAAAAGTCATCTTCTATTGGAAGAAGAATTTTAGTTACTTGGTTGCTGACTTTTGGCCCTCAGTTTTGGCAATCTAGCTGTGACAGTGCCTCCTCAGTAATAGTAGCCATCGTTTTTTGAAATGTAGCTTCTCTTAAGTACTTTCTGAGGGGTCTAATCACTGATTTTTATTTTTTTTTTTTTACCTGCTGGTTTTTTCTTAAAAAAAACCTTTGGTGCAGTTTGCTAACGCTCAGAATACTTTTGAAGCTCCTAGTGAGTTAATAACAGAAGTTTACTGCATACTGCTGGTGTTGCCAACAGCCAAGTTGAAGACTTTTCTAAAATGCTTTTGAAACACACGTACTTTATTTTCATATTACTTGAAATGGGAGCGTGTAGTATTTTGAAATTCCAGAAAGTCAGCTTTTGCTTCCTGTAATTTCTGTTTTTGTCTTTTCTAATGATGGTATTCTGTTTACTTCTACATGGCAGTAAATTAGAAAACTGTTTTAGTAAATCAATTGCTTGCTTCGCTTAAAAGGATATCAGTAGGAAACTGGAACTTCTGACTGAGGTTCTGATTGTCTATACCTTTACTTAATGGTTCTTTCTTAATTCTGCTCTTTCTTCAGTATGGTTGACTAACATCTGGTTTTTGCTGTTTGTAAAGCAGGGAATGTTGAGTGGAGATAGAGATGATGGTGCATTCAGTTCTAAGTGGAATCAGAAATTGCTTGAACTTTTGTAAGGCCTTGCTCATGTTCTTGCATGTGCAGTAGTGTGAGGTCTAGGTTGTCCTTCAGAATATAAATCTTAATATTTTTTTTGAATGTCCTTTGGTTTTGTTAAATCTCTTGGTGCTCAAACCTGTGACAGTTGAGGTGGTTGGGATCATTTCTCATTCTTCTAGGTCAGATGAGATTGCAATACTTATTGGGTGGATTTAGATTTAGAACAGTACATGTCAGAACCAGAGGGTTTGCTTGTAAGATTTACTTTTCTTAAAAAAAAAAAAATAACAAACCAAAAAACAAACCCCAAAACCAAACCCCAAAACTCTTGGAGGACTTTGCTGCCAGATGCAATCCTTTTTGAAACAAATTATTTAGCATCTTAAGTTGCAGTCAGTCCTTGGAATAGGAGCAACTTGGCAGTGAACATGTTTTGCTTTAAGATTCCTTTGACATGTTTCTGACTTTATGCTTCTGGAAATTCTTCTTTTGTCCCACTATATTGGCACAGCCTATCTGTTTTGGATCAGTGTAAGCCAAAGGTAGGGAATGAATACCTTGATTTGCTTGTCCTCTTGAGAGGGTTGTCTCCCATTTGGAAAAGTGTCAGAGGAATGCAGGTGCCTATAGACAGTGAAGAATCTGAAGCTGCTCCTAGTGCTGAGCCAGTGCCGAGGAATGCTGGCAAAGAGGCAGTGGTGCTGGAGGCTGCCAGTAGTGCCCTCGCCGGATTACTCTGTGGGACCTGGTTTGCATTCCTGCAATTTGTGTTGCTCTTGTATCTGTGAAATGGACTTATTCCTTATCTCTGTAGAGCACCTAGAGCTCTTCTGAAAAGTGTGCACTGAGTTAAGACAGCTGTGAAATCTGCTTGGAGGCGATTTTCTGAACAGCTAAAAACAATAAAAGGAGAAATGTAGTGCACCACTGCCACAGACTATGATCTTGAACAGGTTTTATTTTCTGCGTGTTTGCTGTCCGCTGTGATTTTTAAGTACAAATAAAGGGGTTTTTTTCTGCTTTGCTTTGCTTTTGAATTACTCCTCCCCATCTTTGTTTCACTTGCTTAAAATTATGTTCACTCTGGAGACTTAAAGTATTAGTTTTATTTCTTTGCAGTATTAGTCTCGTGTTGCCCAACTGTAATCTCTTACCCAAGACATTTTCTTCTTACGCCTCCAATGATTTAGGAAACTTAGTGCTTGGTGCAGGCATCTTTAATCAGCCTGCCAGACACAAAAGTGAACACAAATAGGAAGTACTTCGACCCACTGCTTCTACTAACCACCATTCTTTCTTACTGCAGTTACAGGTTTTTGGAAGTAAAAGGCCCAATTAAAGAAATGCATGTTTTCTGTAAGGAGTCTGACATACTGAATACCTGTGCTCAGAAAAATTTGTTGAAGAATGTTTCTTTTACACCATGCTTTCTACTATGAACAGACATGCCTAAAGCAAACTGTCCAGGCAAGGCTTTATTCTGGTGGCTCAACTGCATTGCATGCTACCTATCCATAGGGACTGTGTATATAATTTTTTCCCCTTCTGTTCCCTTTCAGGTTAAAGAGAATCTTAATCTTGGCAAGTAACCCATCTTTCTGGTTTATCCTTATATGGTCTGAAGTTATGCAAACTTGTCTGTGGTAATGGTCACCACCGTAGGGGCAACGCTGTGCCTTAAAGCAGCAATATGGGAGTTGCATGCGGAATGGAAATTACTTGACAAATACAACAATATTTCATTGTGATTCATGAAGTAGGAAGATTAGAAGGAAAATGTATTCCAGAATGTGATCATGTAATGGTTTTAAATTTGGCCAAGTCAGAGAATTTCTGTAGGCACTTGAAAGACCTCTGTTAGAACGTGAGAATGGAGGGGTGGAATCATGGTTATTATGGCTGCCACATTTTTCCCATCCTGCTCCTCTCTTTCCAGACCCAAGACCCCTCAATTCTGCTTTTCCCTGGATTTACTTGCTTTTTACAGATAAATACAAATGTCTAGGTATACTAGATATAGATAAATACTAGTGTAAATAACTTCTCATACACGCTTTAATGTATTTTACCTACAGTAATTGGTTAGGAGAACAAATCAGCCTTTTTCTGTGTTCTTAAGTGGCCATGTTAAAAAGTAGTGGTTTTTCTTTTCCTTGCACAGTGATCATTTAAGTACTTTCCAAACTAATAGCGTACTAGTGGTATGTCATTTTTTCCCTACCAGTGCTGTTGTACAATGCAAGGCCAAAAGACTCTGTGTCATTTGCACCAGAATAAGCATATTCTGGTTTCAAAAACAAGAGCAAGACCACTACTGAAACGCTTCTTCCCTCTTTTAAATTTTTTGTTGTTGTTATTTTTAAATCTTACATAATGCTTAGGTACTACAAGTGTGCTGCTTGCTTCTGTTTTAAAACCAAAAAACCTCCATACCCTCTCAGGATAGGTATAACTTAAGAAAACATTTAAGTTATTTTGGTTTATGTTTGCAGGCTTCATGCCTTTGTCCTTGCCTTTTGCTAATGCTCCTGATGAGCATAAAGTCTGCAGAATGTAGTCATTGTTACTTGCAGGCTGTGACCGTGCAGGCCAAATAGTTGGGAATGGCTTAAGCTATGTGGATATCCAGGGTCAAGGCAGCTGCATTTGCAGATAACTATGTTGCAGGATGTAGCTGCTGAGTGGATAGAAATTCTGAATTATTGATGTTACTTTGTAATTAAATTGAAAGGCTAATACTAAAGTTAGCTTAATGACGGAGGGCGAAGTTGTATTTAAATTAGCCAGCAAGATAAGACAGGGGGGTTTTGTGTAGTAAGAAAACACTGTTTCTATTCTGAGACTTGTTCTTTCAAATAAACAAGCTGAGTATGAACCAGCTGGAATGTTTGTATATCTATGGCTACATTTAAAGTTTCTTTTAAAGCTGAAGAAAGTAGGGTATGGAATGGATTCTTCTTCTTCCCAAAGCTTATCATTAATTCATCAGTTCTTCAGTCAGGCTGTGATTAAAGCTGCAAACTAGTAAGTCATTGTGTAGGCAGAAACTGGTGTCCAGGCAGAATAGGGAAGTGCTGCTGGTGATGTTCAGTGATTGTTCTTTAGTGTGTTTCAGTCCAAGTAAGCTTTTGGCAAAAACTTTAAACTGTTTAAGCTATTCTTGCTTGTTTTGATTGAAGGCTCCTTCAGGCACAGTCATCTACTGTGGGGCAGTGACAAGTAGCTCTGTGCAGTAACCTCTTCTCCCAGCAGAGCTTGATCTGAAAAGAAAAATCAAAAGCCTAGATTGCAGAATTATGACTGATATTAGCAAAACCTGTGCAGAATTCCTCTTGGGTTGTGGGACTCTTTGCAGACCCCCAACTCTGCAACTTTGTCTTCAAACAAAATTGATCATGAATGCCAGGAACTGAATTTCTTCTGTTATCTGAAGTCTGAGTGGAGGATGGCTAACGGATAGAATTAAAGCCATAACCTTAGAAAGTGCCCAGTTAAGCTTAATTTTTCTCTAGAGCATTTGTTTAGAACAGATGTTATTATTGCAGTTTTCATCTGCACTCTGCAACAGTGTGCAACAGCATGCAACAGCTTCAGAAACCTCAACACCCGAACCTGTGCATTCAAGTGTCTTTTCCAATTTCATAGTATCTGTACTTTTATGAACATGTTAGGAGAAGACATGCATACCCCACACCCCAACACATGTACAAAGGATAATGTTTTGGGGTTTTTTTTTCCCCCTTCCTCTTATTCCCCCCCTTTCCTGGCTGGAATTGGATGTTGTTGCAGTAACATGAAAAAGGCATCCTATGTTTCCAGTTTATACTATATTTATAGCTTGACTGAAGGTAGGAATTGTCTTAGTCTTGTGAGCTTGCTTTTTGCAGTCTGGCAGCTCAAAAGCAATCTGAATGTTTTAGCAGTTGTATTAGACCAAACACTCTGAGTTCATTTGGTGTTGCCTCCTCCTCTACAGTGCATAGATACCAAAAAACCATTAAAGATGATTCTGTAGTATAAAAGAGGAGGGTGAGATGTTGGCCCAGCATACTGCAATGTTAAGTACTCTAGCCACCAGCTGCTGAACAAAAAGATCTTTTGGTATGCATGTTGCACAGGTGCATTTAGCACTGCTGTTAAATTCTAGGCGAGATGAGTTGTTTTTACATTGAACTGAGACTTTGGTCATACATGGCAAAGGATAAACGAAGCTGATGCTTTTTATTTTCTACACAGTTATTTCAGTCACACTGTTGGGTTGGCTACTATACAGCATGCTTTATAGACATTTAAACACTTTTTAAAAAATGTTTATCTGAGAGATACCAGATGCCTTGGGTTTCATCCAAGGCTTCCATAGAAAGCCACAAGCACAGAGAAGAGAAATTATTTCCGATGTGTTTTTTAGCCATTACAATACTGCTTCCATACTCAAACTGGTGTTCCTGGTAACCCTGGTATAGATAGCAGAAGGTGACTTAACGGATGCTAAGGCTCAATTTGCTCATTTCCATATGACTTGTAGAATGACCTACTTTGCGTTGAGCTCTCTTTGTTGTTTCAGCAAAATGTGCTTGGGCGTACAAGTCTGGGCTTTCATTAAGATGCTGCTCAGCTAGTACTGGGGTTTGTGGTTTCTGTTTTAGAGCAAGCTCTCATTTCTTTAACTTAATTTCATTTACTTAAGAATGTTTTTGAAAGAAATTTTTTTTTCCTTGATCTTTTTCAGATTATCAGAGACTGATGACTGTGGCAGAGACCATCACAGCACTAATGTTTCCATTTCAGTGGCAACATGTGTATGTTCCTATCCTTCCAGCATCCCTCCTTCATTTTCTAGATGCTCCTGTCCCTTACCTCATGGGCTTGCACTCTAATGGGCTGGATGACAGGTCTAAGCTGGAACTTCCTCAAGAGGTGAGAGGAGCTCGTCTCGATTCATTAAATATTGTACCTGACTATGAGGGAACTGAGAAATGAGCCAAAACACTAGTGCTAACTGTAACAGCCATTGTGAAGTTCTTGCTGGCTCTGGTTTGGGATAGCTCTTATTTTATTTTTTGGAGATGCTGGTGAAAACCTGGTGAAATAGATAAATAAGCCCCTGTTTTGGAAATTGTATGCTCTGAAAAAATTAAACTGTAATTTTACAGGTATTGTTGCAGTGGGATTACAGAAAGAACATTTTTGTGCGGCAAAACTTAGCCTTGTAGTGCTAGGAAATGCAAGAAAGTGCAGTGTGAAGTCATCAGCTGTAGCCAAAAGGCCATACAGCTGCTTCTGCGTGGTGCTGAGTGAGCAAAGCGTGACTGGCTTCAGCGCTGCGCTGGTTCCTGGCTGCACGGGATTAGGCTGGGTTTCCTTGCGCTGCAGTTCTGGGTTGGGGTTGGCTAACATGGACCCAGCCCGTCAGGTGTCTGCACCAAAACTATTTCGAATTTTCTTCTAGCATGCATACTTCAGTCTGCAGCAGAATGTCAGCATAGACTTGAGCAAACTGGTGCTAATTGAGATAGTGCTCAGGAAGTCCTCCCTTGTAGTGATGCTCTGTTAACACCAGCCACTGTATAAAGGAGGAGCAAGCGGTCTGTAAAGGTCCTGCAGCTCATACAAGGGGCTAGGACTACGTTCAAACTGCTTAGAGGTGGTTTTTATTTATTTCATCCCACTGTTCGCTTCACAAATATTCTTTTTAGGGACGCGCCAAGAGAGAGTTTAAGAGCTGGTTGTGAGGATCAAGGGACCCAGAGTGGTTGAGCACTACCTGCGGTAGCAAAGGAAATGTCTGCAGGAGCCAGTGACCACCGGTGGGAAGTGTGCGAGGTGGCTGGCGTCTGGCTGGCTCTGGAGGCAGTTCGTCAGTCATCTGAGCGACCTCCCTCCTTGAGCACCATCGAATGGTTTATTTGCTCTTCCATGTAGAAAATGCTGAGTGTTACAGGATGGTCTGGCTGGCTGTTGTCAAGAAGCTGGACACCTCTGTCAGGTAGCCCTGTGGGATGCAAGTGCTTGCAGAGTTATTAGCTGCAGAACGCAGCTCTGGCCCCGCTAGCCTGCTTACTTGTAGGTGTAACTTTGTGGGGGAGGGACTGGGTAAACCATGGGAAACACCCTACTTACAGGCACTGGTAGGGTTCTCTCTCTGCTGTTTTCTCCAGTCGTCTGTTTTCTTCTATTATCATTTGCATTACTGGGAAAGCAAAAGTGTGGCAGGCAGAGGGTTTTGTGGTGGTGGTTTTTATTTTCATTATCAGGCAGTGCTGCAACATAGCTTGATGCAGAAAAACTTCTTTAAAAAGCTGCGTGAAATTCAAGACAAGATATTTTTGTGAACCTCCAGTCTGGTCACCATGCCAACATTGCTCTTTTTCTCAAATCCATATGTTGATAGTTTTCATTTGTTTTTCCTGGCAAGTTCAAAGGAAAATTTCTCTTCAAACTATGTTATTTTTTCTATGGAAAAGTAAAGTATTTAATCTCTTGATTTCTTTCTTTTCTCCTTCCCCCCCCCCCCCCGGCATAATTAATAACAGAGTAGTCTATGTTCTTGCCATGAAAACAGTCTATTGCTTTGGTTTACTACATTTTTAGAAAATTTTGGATGTACTGGCAGGCCTAATTAATATGGTTAGTATACTTTTTAGAAAGAATAGCTGGTGAAGTAAAATGACTGTGTGGGTATGCATGTTAATATGCACCATGGATATTTTCACTAATATAACAAGCTTCTAAAAGATTGTCCTCCTTTTTAAAAAAAAAAAAAAAAAAAATCCTAATTTTAAAATCACTGTAATACTTCCAACTAAATAAACATATTTTAATTTCAAATGGGTATTTCAATTATTTAAAAGGTAAATGGTTTTGAGGAGCTTTATCAGCTTACTTTGGAGGTTTAAAGTAAGGTAGTTGACCTATTTTTAGATGTTAAAAATGAAATCGAAGTAGTATTAAAAAAATAATCTGGCACCTCAATTTACATTTTGTTTATGAAGGTGGAGGAGTAGATTTTTGATAGTATCTTACAGAGAACAGAATTGTCTGGGAGGGCAGGGAGGGGAAGACACACAGGACAGATATCGGGAGCAATGTGCCCATGTGATGGAATTTGCAGCAGGACTTAAACTTGCCCTTTTGAAGCTTCAGCTTTTCTCTTTCTTATTCGACAAGTGAGCTCTTAAAGCTTTGTGCACGATGGGTATGAGTTAGTCTGAGAATTCCCCTTGGTAGTCACTGCTGAGTAAGGTTTCCTCTGAACTGTTAAGTCCTTAGCACTGCAGGCTGAGAACGTAGCTATGGCATAGAAATGGACTTGAACATGTGCTGGAGACTTCAAAGATGACTAAGAAGTTATCATATACCAATAGATTTCCTTATCTGAGAGGCAAAGTAGACCAGGAAGAACAGGAGCTCACTATTGTTGAGACTTTCGTTGTAGAAGGTTTACTTTCAAAAAAAGAACAAAAACCCCACACCCACTCACACCCCAACCCCTGCTGTTGCAACAAGAAGTAAGTGGACCATTTTAAAATGTAAAGCAGAATTCAAAGTGCATGCTGGTCTCACTAAGTGAAACTATTGGTCAGTGTCAGTATTTCTGATGTTAATAATTTAATCAGTCAGCTTTAATATATTTAGAAGTGCAGATTACAGGTTCATCTCAAAATTACTTTGCTTTATGATTAGGTTTTCAGATACCCTTCACTTAAAGAGCGAAAGAAGCTCTACGCTAATTCCTGACATAGAAACTGACAAGGAACATGCATAAAATGTGGTGGTGTAGAATAGAAGAAAGGGAGCATATGGATTCTATTATTTGTACTTCAGTAAAGACAAATTTATCATCAGTAACAAAAGGGATATTAATATTTAACATTCCTTATCTCTCAAGTTTGGACTGTGTATGATCCTTTATGAAATTACAAGGGTTATATGAGGAACTTAATTTCCAAATCCTGCCTCCGGGCTCCTGATTCATAGATGTGGTAAGTATCAGAGTTTTCCTCGCTTATTGCAAAGGGAATATAAAGAGCTGTTCTATGTTCTAATTTATTCTGAGTTCTGCAAAAGAAAAAAAAATTTTTTTTTCGCCTTTGTCTTGAAAGTGCATAAACTACATCTCTGTTGCTAATCTGTTTACATGGATGCATGGGACAGCTGCTCTTGAAGAAAGAAGTATCTAATTTAGACAAGGGCTGAAGAAGTGAGCTTTGACAGAAGATCTAGTTAGTGCTTCTCAGTTGAAGGGCATTGTGGAGGAATATAATATTCCTATCTAGCATAGCATGGATGCCTCAGTGTCACTGTAGACTTCTTGACTGTGGTTTTATAGTGAAGTTTTAAAAAGACTTAATTTGTCTCACTCAAAGTGTTCTAGGCTAATATATGTGAAAATACTATCTGTCCTAACTCGGTCAGGTTTGGTTTAAGTCTTGCACACATATGCCATAAGACTCGTTTTGGTTTGCTTGTGGTGGTAGTCTCCCATATTTTGGTCACATCTGGTGCTTTAAGGGAATGCTTTACCATGGGAGCATGGAAACTCAGCTGTACCCTAGAATTTGATGCTTTGTCAGATGATGATTAAAATTTTCAGCAAAATAACTGCATTAGTACAAAATTCAAGTTTAGACTATCCCTTGGGTACATCAGAAAATGGTGCCTGGTGGAGAACTCAAATGAGTTCACCAAAGACTTGAAGACCTGACTGTGGCCCAGTAAAATTGTAGAAAAGACTTGAGGCTTACTGTAGGATTGAGTTTCTTGTACATGTCAGCGATAGCGCTCTTAAGGTTAAGCTTGTTCTCATACATATTACCACTTTGCTGAGGGCTCTTTCTGTATGTGTGAGCATCCTTGTGGTTTCACTGATAGCTGCATCAGAGGCTTGTAAGGAACGCAGAAGACAAACGTGGGGGGCATGGGAGAAGTTGTGCTAGAACAAGGTGCTGCAGAAATCAAAGGGGAAGGAAAGAACACGTAGCTGTTTCAGATGTTGCTGGCAAAAGTGTGGTTTGTTTATCGGTAGAATTGATCAAAAAAGCGGTTAAACTAGCTTTCTTGCAGATCGTAAACCTAGCAAGTACTAAAGTAAGATTGTTTTTTGATGTGTCTTTGAATTTCCTTTTAAAGAAACTTTTGCAGTGCTATAGCAATGTATTCTTAACAAGCAAGTTAATCTGGGCCGTTTTGTGCTACTGGATTTGCATGTGCATCTCACCACTCTGTAATGCACGAGAATGGTGGAAATTGAAGTTATTTTGAGTGAAAATAAGCAACACTGAGTCTTCCAGCACTGGATAAATCAAACAAAAGCAGTATCTCATTAAAAAAGCTTGGGTTTTAATGAAGTGATCCCAAGGGTCTTGGGCAATAGCTTTTTTCTTTTAGAAAAGTTGAAAGATTTTAAGATAAAATCCAGTTCTCTGCTAATATAAGACAGATACCTATTGTCAGTATTTTTATTTAAACCATTAAAAAGATGTTATTCAATGCTAAATCCTAACAAATTCTGTGGGGTTTTATTTTTGTATGTTGTTTTAGAAGGTAAGAAAGATCTCTTGAAAAGCCTTTTTTCCTCTTGATGCCAACACATTTAGACCAAACTGTCCAAGATAATTATTTTGAAAGACAATCACTGCTTTGTATGCATTCTCAGGCTATCTGCTGGTGAGATAGATCCTTGATAATACTGCAAATTTATTGACAGACTTCAGTTTCATGTTTTCCTGTACTTCAGTGTTAAGCAGCCACTTGAGGAGTTAAATTCATGTTTCTGAAAGCTGCAGCTGTAAGTTGTTCTTAGTCACAAATTCTGGGTTGGCATGAAGAACAGTAGTGCTGAGAATAAATGCAAAAGGTCACCGTTTGCTTACAAGAATGGCATAGGAGCATCCTTTAGAATTTAGGATGACTGTAAACACACTTTCCACAAGCCAGCTGTGTGTGTATAAATTTGCATATCCATGTTTTCTGTGTGTTAAGTGGGTGGTTATTTGCATGGTTGGGACCTAATGCATAAAGGTGATACATGCTGTAGATGAATGGGTTTTAGTTTTTCAATGCTGTGTTCAAGCAGAAGCCTTAACTCGGAACTAAGTTTCAATCTGACTGTCTAGGAGCGGGTGTGAAAACCTGTATGTGACCTATACTTTGAGCACCTGGGCTGCATAGGGAATTATGTAGTGGTGATTGTGCTATCGGAACTGACTGTTCTAAGTTGCTGTAGGCATCTGTTTGCATACCATGTAATTATATATTAATGCTTAAAGTAAAGAATATTTTCTCTTTAGGATGTCAGTGGGGTGGGGACCTTACTCATTATTAGCGAATGGTGGTTCCTCCTTAGATATCCTTTTGGCAGAACCTAAATCATTTCCTTCTATATTTTTGAACAGAGCTGAAAGGAAGGATATGGGCTCGATGCAGGCCTTGCTAGATGTGTGGGGGTTTGGCCCTTATTGTATTTGAGGTCAAACTAAAGAATTGCAATTGTCCTCTGGCTTTGGAATTGATGGGTGTAGTCCAGACCCCACTGAGCCAATGGAAGGTTGCGCTGTTGACCTCAGGGGACCAGGCTTTGGCATCAGATACATGGACATTGACTTACTTGCATCCACATTTCTAAGGTTTGTAAGACTTTCACCTGGACACCCCACTATTTGTGATGAAGAAGGTTTATGGGAAAGGCAGGTTTTTACATTAGGATGTGACACCCTTGATCCTTAGTGTAGTGTCTCAGGAAAACATTTTATTGTGTGATGATGTTATGTGTCCTCTCTTGTAACAATCTGCTATTAAAGTGGTGTGTAACTATTTGAGGTTTTCTTTTTGGTCAGAAAACCAGTACCTCAGCAACAAATCAAAGAATATTTGACTGTTCTAGAGACCTGAAATATCGAGCGACTAACTTAAGGATGCTCTTTCAATTATGTCTCTACTTACACATGTTGCTAAGTATCTTGTCTTTATATCATTTTAATTTTGTGTGTGTAAAATGATGATCAATATATCCATAGAGGCTTACATACAGAGTTGTCAACTATTCACAGCTCACTCAACTGTCTGCCTCCAGAAACAAAAAACCTAAAACTTTGTGATCAAAGAACTCCTTTATTTTTCTACTTTGTGTACTTGCCCAGTTCCTAGCATGCAAAAAGCTTTGGATGGCCATGATTACATAAATAAGTGCCATTTCATTTCCCTTGCTTTTTAAGGGAGGGGACCCCTCTATCCTTACTGGTATTCCGTTGTGTTGGATCTGTAGTGTAGCAGCATTGTGAGACTTACTGTTTTGGTGTCTCTTACTGGTGGTTTATTTACTTGGGATTTCATTTTTACAGAAAAATGTTGTTTTGATACTTCTTGAAGGGCTTGTGAAGTGAGGTGTCTTTGCCATTTCTGTTCCCTGGGGAACATGGCCTTTTCAGAAGCGCTTATACAGTTCTTGAGGATGACCTTAAGTCTCCCTAAGTTAAAAGAGGCTAAAGCCATCTACTGAATCTCCTTTGCTTATGCTGCTGTAGGTAGTCCCCTATCTTATGGGTTATTATTAACCAGGCACTGAATAAGTGTAGAGTGTCCCCAAAAGTATTCTTTACACTCTTTAGAGTATTGCTGCACACTAATATATTTCTTTTTTTTAATACTTCTATAGAGGGCAAATTCTGGGAAATGTAATAGTAAGTTGTGTGATAAACAATCATCATTAGTGGCTTAGAGTGTTTAAACTATGTGTAATGGTCTTAAAGAGAAACTCTGCAAAAGGGATATTTAACTGTTAGAAGAATTAGCCAGGTGAGTCCAGATACTTACAAGTGATTTTAGCAAGCATTAAATTTGGCTTCATTGGCAAGGATTTTATTTTCAGTGTGAAGACTGGAATCTCTAGATTGGTAAGGTTAACTTTTGGTTACTTTTTGGCCAAGCATTTTTTAGGTACAACCAAGCTTAACCAAGAGTGATGTTTTCTGCAGAATCTGTGCTAAGGTAAAATAATCCAAAAAAGTAAAGTTGAATGGCATGCATTAAAGAGAGTTTTAAAAGGAAGTAATACAATTAAACCATTTGAAGAGTTTCTTAATGAGTCTGTCTTGCCATTTCGCAGACCATTTGTAACAAATTAAATGTTTTTTGTTTTTCTGTCAGCACCGATAGGTAGGCATTGTGCCTAGTTTCAAGGCTTTATTTCTCTCATGCCTTGAAGTGCTTACAGTGTTCCTGATAAATATTAGCTGACTTCACTTCTAATCATCACAGAACCATGTGTATAGTGGGGGTCTTGAAGTTCCTAAATTCAGGTGGTTACTTGAAACATGAGAGTTCTTATGTACATATTGTCCCTTTGTGCTGAATGTTTCTTTGGACGGGAAGCAGATGCACTCTGCGTGCATCCTAGCCTACCACTGGAGCTGCCTTGCTAGGAAGCCACGTGCACCCCCTGCTCTGTTTGAGCAATGTTGGTACTGGGAAAATCTGAACATTGACACCTGCCCTATTTAAAAAATAAAAACTTTTTCTAGGGTGCACCAGAAGCTGTTTCAGAATCAAGGTCTTAGTTCTATTTATTGACCTTGGATTGTTTTGCAACACCTAATTCAATTTGTGATGTAATTTACAGTAAAGGATCTACAAGAGCTACTAAACTGTTTTATATGCATTGCTTTAAGCGTAAGAAATCAATCCCAGTATTAAACTGGTAAAACATCACGAAGTAGAGAACTGGAATTCTTCTACTTACCTTTTTGACTATGGGTAATATTGTAGCAGTATTGGACTTTTTCATGCAAAGTTCCATGCAAATCTAGTGTAATGTGTCCAGTGGAGTTCTGCTTCAAGAATTACAATGTTTTTTTTTAAATTTTAGTGTTGAAGTTCAAGGAATCAAACACAACAGATATTTGTGTTTTAAGGAGGATTGACATCCTAACTCTGTTCTGTACAAATGCCAAGAGAGCCAAATCTGGCACAAGTATTAAATGTATGTTTTCACAACAGTTTACTTAAATGGAGGGGTCTTGTCAGGCACAGCTTATCTTAGTCTACCTATGATAAATCCCACAGCAAAATCCTACTGGAACTATTTTGTCCTTACTGATGCTTCAGTGCTTATGTACATTGCTCTGATTTCTGGGATCATCCAACATTCATACAGTGTGAGGTTAATCTTTTCCAATTCTTTCTTTCCTATTAAATTGCGAGAGTGCTTCCATTCTTCTGCACTTACTGAATCATAAAAAATAGCTGGAGGTCTGTTAGCTCTCATGACTTGATATGTATTTTTGCTGCAAAGCTGAGTTCAGGTGTGCCTCCTAGAATAATGCAATTAAACTAGGTTGAAAGTACCCCATAGTCTGGGTGAAGGGATTTTGTATAGGGTAGGCTAAACAGAAAAGTGACAGTCCATGTTAATTCTGCAGTGAAGAAAAACTGAAATGCTTTTGCAGAAAAGCAAAGTTATTTTTCTGTATGCTTAACTTTCCAAGCAGATTTCGCACATGAATGGGGTTCTTGCTGTGATGTATGTAATTATGTAATGTCGTGAAACCATTTGATTCAGACTTTGCAATGCAGAAGCCAAAAGGGGAAATCCCCCCTCACCAAATATAGGATGAGGTAAATTCTTGAAAGATGCATAACTGCTTTTGATGTTGCTGTGGAAGCCACACAGGTGTTTGGGTTTTTTTGTTTTTGTTTTTTGTTTTTTTTTCCCTTGGTCTTTTTTGGTGATAAATGAGATAGAGATTGGAACAGGAAAACAGAATTGAAACTAGTTCAATTAATTTTTCCCCTTGGAAACAAACTTCTGAACTCGTTCAAGGGTTGCCTTAGTTCTCAAGTTGCTTACAAAAAAAAAGAGAAGATAACTTTATTGCAGCTTCTGCAATATCAGTACACCTTTTAGAATGGAATTTGCCAAATCTCTTAGAGGAGTGGACTGGTAATCTGAAAAACAGGCAGTCACCCACTTACGTATACATGTGTATAAAATAGTATTGCAGATATCCTGTAGTTAAAATCTAGCTGTATGTGTATGAAAAACTTAACACATCTGTACCTAACATATGCTACAATCGCTTTTCTACCTACTAAACAACTTTAAAATGAGTTGTCTTTCTTGTTACCCCCTTGAAAGACCTGGAAATGTAGGCCTTGTGCTGCTTTCTTCAAAGCCAACCAACCAGTTCAGTTATGGTTGGGGCAAGTCTGTTTTACAAAATAACCGAACAAATGCAAATGTATTTGAATATTTCAATAAGCAGAAAACCCAAAGATGAATAAAACATGACCCTTGTGCTTAGTGATGTTGTAACAGTATCCTATTCTAAATTAAATCCCAGGCTAACCTGTGCTTTGTGGATGTAGACAACCATTTCATTGAGCTGCCAGAAGACTTACCGCAGTTCCCAAATAAACTTGAGTTCATTCAGGAAATTTCGGAGATACTAATGGCTTTTGGAATTCCACCTGAGGGAAACCTTCACTGCAGTGAAAGTGCCTCCAAGATGAAGAGCCTCAGAGCATGTGACCTGGTTTCTGATAAAAGAAATGGGAACATAGCAGGATCACCTTTGAATTCCTATGAGCTGCTAAAGGAAAATGAGACAATTGCAAGACTCCAAGCACTTGTAAAAAGAACGGGTGTCAGTCTAGAAAAGGTAAGCTATGAAATTACCTGCACTCTCTCTGGACCTGCAGTAGCAGGTGGTCTGAAGTCAAGGTCCAAGGACTCTGTCTTCACTAGAAAGAACTTTATGTTAATGTGTTCACAAACCTTGTTAACGTCTGTAGAGACAAGGGCAAACTTGGGGGAGAGGGGGAATAGGGTTTAACCCCACAGCATCTAGGGAAACCTTTGGCTATCCTCCAAGTGTTTCTTTGCCAAGATAATGTGTTTAAAAATACACCTCGTCTTGTTTATTCTTGGTTTTAAGATTTATTCTAAATTTACAACATTTTCTTATGATTTACATGGCTAAAACTGACATCCAGATAATCCTGAAGTTAGAAGCCAATCATGGTTTCTATAAGTGTCTGCCTTATTGTGTGTAGAATATGTATAATTTTTCTTCTATATAATACACTTGCCATAGGGATACTGTGATGCTTTTTTCTGGTTGATGTTGTAAAGTGCCTTAGTGTCCGATTCCCAGCAAGTGAATGTGCACAGTTTGTGGTGACTCTGGTTGGATTTTTTTTTTTTTTGACAGTCAGAATTGGGAAAAGAAGTTGTGGCCCTTTTTGCATAAAAGTTATTATGTGAAAGACCACTGTAGGCTTTTTGAGCCTTTGTGGAATGGAGTGAATATTTTCTCAGCAAAGGTTTTATTTCTTGCATGTTTAAATTATCTTGACCAGCTCTTCATGGCTAAGTCTGATTCCTACCCACGTGACTGTAACTTGGGCTACAGGTGGTGCCAAACAGAGATAGAAATTGTGTGACCTCCAATAGGTGGGGGGGGAGAACCGCTTTGTGGGGAGAAAGCTGCAGGGGGTTAAAAGAAGCAGCAGCTGGTTAGTAGACAGGATTAGATGCTTAAATCAGCTGTGTTCCTCTCTCAGGTTTTTCTTTTGTGTTGTGTTCTTGTTCAGGGGAAAATTGGTAAGAAGCTTTTGTTCTTTTGCTTGAATGGATTGGGAAGCGATGGGAAGAGTACAGGTCTTTTTAATTTCTTGTAAGTTTTTGCACATTCAGGCCTTATCTACTCTGTACTCTCTTCCATAGTAGTTAAAGTCCTGTTTTACTAGCCTTTTTGTGATGATAGGAGTGTATAGGTTAACTGTCAAAATTTTCTCAAATATGTAAATAAAAACCTGCTTAGTGCAAAATACCCAATTAATGAGGAATGTATAGATGCCAAGTGCTACTTATGAATGCAGTTAGAAGAAATGGCTGAATAGCAGAGCTCTCTAGCAGAGAGCATGGCTGTAGGATGCTATTTATGTCTGGCCTTGGACTGCTATAACCAAGGTGCTTTAAGAAGCATGGGACAGCTGCAGCAACTGCATCGTTGTGCAGATGTAAGCTCTAGATATTATGTCTAATTATGTGTGGTGGTGCCTCTTACAATAATTAACAAAGGCAGGGGTAGCAAGTGTGTATTCAAACTAGTGCATGAATGCTTGTGGCTTTGATTTTTTTTTTCTAGATACTCAATTCCTATCAAAACTAATATGAATTTAATATCTGAATCTCATATTGCTGTCTTCATAAATCTTAGCCCACATGTTAACTGAATATGCGTTTTATTTCATTAAAGATTACTCTGGGCTGTGCAGTGATGAATTGTGCAATACGCTGCTAAGGACTTAGGTTACAGGAAACTAGCTACTAGACATGCACAGCTTCTTTTTACTGTGCATTTCTGTATTCATTTGAAAGCTGGTATGTATTAAACTGTAACAGTACTAAGCTTGGCCTTGTATTACACCAGAGAGAAATATGTATTTGCCTAATATGCAGGGGTAGTAAAAACCCCTAAAAAGCCTATGCAGGTGATTAAAGGATAAAAGAAAGTAAATTAAGTATATGGCATACGTGGGCATGTATATGGTTGTTATCTATCCTTTTTTAATCTAAAGCATATCCAGTGCAACCAGTACTAAAGGAGGTTATAGTTTATTATTGAAATTAGAACTTTTATAGACAAAGATTTCTTTCTAGATTTTTCTGATGTTGCTGTTTTATTACAGTGCCTGAAACTATAAGTAATTTTTTTTATTGGAATGTCGACTTGAGAAGTAGCAGCTGAATGGCAGGTTAAGATCTTGTATACCTAGAATACCTGACAAAGCAACAATACAATTTTTTTGTGTGTTCCCTTACTTTCTTAGTTGGAGGTGCGAGAGGAGACCAGTAGCAAAAAGGATCTTAAAATTCAGTGTGATGAAGAAGAATTCAAGATTTACCAGCTGAACATTCAAATCCGTGAAGTTTTTGCCAATCGCTTTACACAAATGTTTGCAGATTATGAAGTATTTGTCATTCAACCCAGTCAGGACAAGGAATCTTGGTTTACAAACAGGGAACAGATGCAAAACTTTGATAAAGTAAGTTGTGGTAGGAAGATATGTCAATGTAAAAAGTAAAACGGTATTCAAACCTAAGACTTTGTTTATTGGGCCATAAAATGGAAAACAGTACTGTCAAATTTGTAACTTCTTTCTTAAATTCCAGTGTTCCCCAAAAGAGTCACATCTTGTATATTTTGTGGAAAAATGTATACATATCCACACTTAGAGAGATAAAGATACTCTTTTAAGGATACTGTAGAAAGATATAGCCTGCTGGAGAAAAATATCTTAGAAAGCCTCACTTTATGGCTAACATCTACATTAAGGTTAAATATTACTAGTGAAAATGATTTTTTTTTTTTTTTTTTTTTTTAACCAGAGGAATTGCTGAATATGTTAATGAATAAAGCCATGACCCCACATAACACTTGTGTACATGTGTACCAAATGTATTCCTAGCTCTTTTCTAGGGAAGCACAAGACCCAGTTCTTAAAATTTTACTACTGTCTTCTTTATTGGAGACCGGATATTTGTCAGCAGGATAGTTCACGTGCGTGAAGATTATGTTGCAGCACTTCCTGCTAAAATGCTAATCTGATTCCCATCAAATTGTATGCAAAGGTTCTCATCAACTTCATAAGCTTTGAGCCCAGCCAGAAGTACATAATATCCACACCTGCGGTACTGTTGTTGTGGTTTCCTGGGTTTCTGTTGAAATTTTTAGAAAATTAAGGAAATGGTAAAATCACAGTTTGAAATTATTGTGCTTTGTAGTAGGTGATTGTCATGGAGATGAAGATTTTATATAGACTGGCTGTTTCGGAGATAGAATTGGTGTGTGTAATAAAACTAGGCTTTAAGTGGCACCAAAGCACTCTAATACATCCGTGATTAGAAAAATTTGTGGGTTTGGTGGATATATCTCTCTCTGCAGACTCCCAAATGGTCTTATCTCTTCTTGTCTGTTAGGCATCTTTCTTGTCGGACCAGCCTGAACCTTACTTGCCTTTCCTCTCGAGATTCCTGGAGACCCAAATGTTTGCATCTTTTATTGACAATAAGATTATGTGCCATGATGAAGATGATAAAGACCCTGTTTTGAGAGTATTTGATTCTAGAGTGGATAAAATTAGGCTGCTAAATGTTAGGACGCCAACTCTGCGCACATCTATGTATCAAAAGTGCACAACCATTGATGAGGCTGGTAAGAGTAATAAGCCACTTTATTGACACTTAAGAAAATACAACTAGTCAGTCCTGTTTGTTAGATACATTAGGTTAAAGTGAAGTAATGATTCATGCTTTGAAACCTCAAAAAATATAGATCAAAAAAGCTCAGGGTGTAAAGCTTAAGTTGGGAACTAAATGTTATATAGGAAGCTGAGATGTGAGATGAAATTCATGTAAAATTTAATTGTGCTCAACTGTTTTCCTGCATGCTTTGTTTGAAAAATGTTTGAGCTTAAGAAGATAAACATTTTTCTCCTTTTGGTGGCAGTTTTTTGATGTTGAACACACTCTTGTACTAGTGTACCCGTTCAGGTCAATAAGAAACTTCCAACTCCTCTCCTAAATTTGATATCTGCTTTTAATTGAGGATGTGTGATTATAGATACATGTGTGATTAACACACCTTAAAAAAAAAATAATTAACTTTCTTACTATTTCAGAGAAATCTATTGAATTAAGGCTAGCAAAAATAGATCACACTGCAGTCCACCCACACTTGCTGGACATGAAAATTGGACAAGGGAAATACGAGCTTGGATTTTTTCCGAAGCTTCAGTCTGATGTTTTATCCACTGGACCAGTAAGCAACAAGTGAGTAAGCTAGGACAACAGGTGCTGGATCTTGGCAAGATCTATGGAATGGTACTAAAGCACAGATACTAGAAAGCAAATTCAGTATTTTTTTATTTATTTTTTTTTTAAGTTAGAACAGATCAGATTATGTGAGTGGGTTGTGTGTGGTGGGTTTTTTTAATGTCTCTTTCTTCGTTGGTTTGGTTTTTTTTTCTTTAAGTCCAGACTTCAAGAAGCAAATTTACTTAAAGCCTTATTATGTTTGAGGTTATAGTTGATGTACTTGGAGTTACTTATAATTACTGTTGATATAAAAGCAGATGTCCTTATTGGATCTCAGTTAAGAGCTAGCAAATATTTTAGGATATCTTCTTATAAAAACTTTGAAGGAAGAGGAAAAAGGTGTAAATTGTAACTGGGTATCATAAAAGAATAGAAAAATACAAAGCAGGTGTATGTGATCTAGTTTTCTGAAATCCTTTGGTTGCCCAATGTTGGATTGCTCTGCAGAAATTCTTTGGGTTTATTTGCAGCTGGACTTTGTCTGATGCAATTGATGTCAAAATGTTCAATATACAATAAAATAGAAACTTACTTCCCCCCTTGCCACTGCCCTTCACCTGTCTCTTGACATTTGCTTAATAATATTCCTCCATCTAGGTGGACAAAGAGAAATGCTCCTGCACAGTGGAGACGGAAGGACAGACAGAAGCAACACACAGAACACCTGCGTCTTGACAATGATCAGAGAGAGGTGAAAATTGTTGAACTATAGAGATCTGGGTTGTTTTTTTTTCTAATTGTCTGACTAATGCTCTGTAACCTTTTAGAAATGTCTAGACAGTTACTTGCAGTCCATCTCTGCTCTCCCTTATGTGTATTTAATACAAATGAAGTTCCTGGTCCTTAGCAGACCAAAAATACTTAGTTTGCTTATTCTAAAATTTACGCCATTTTTACGCCCTCTCAGGACAAAATTATTTCATCCCATGTATAGGAGAGTTCTCTGAAAACATCAGCACACGCTTTAAAGGAAAAAAAAAATGTGGGGGGCTAGGGGGAAGGGGGGAATTAATATTAACAGGTTTTAGCCATCTATCTCCTGTCTCTAAATAACTTGGTCACCCTGTGCTTCTTTTGTATATTTGATGGAGGAAAGATAACCACCTCCAGAGAGTGATTAATTTCATCCTAAAATCAGAAGCATTGCCTTCTGGAGTTGCCTGTTTTTCTTCTGTAGACCATAAAAGAAGTCTTAAGGTGGCAAATTGACACACAATCTCATTCTAAGGTGGGAATGTGAAGCATGTCTCATTCTAAGGTGGGAATGTGAAGCCCACCCATGCTCTCAGGTATGTGTCTGTCTGTTTTTACACAGCACAGTCTGATGCTGATTTACCCACCTTCTGAACTGATAACTTCTCTCACGAGTGCTTCTACAGCTGACACAGTTATTCTTTGTGGTGAAGGGATTTTGAAAGATCTGGGTGATGTGAACTAATTACAGTGCAGTTTCTGATTCATATGGTACAGACTGCAAACTGCTACACCGGGTGTTGATTTATGGGTAATTCCAAGAATAATCTGGTTTAAAATATCAGAATTCTTTTTTTTTTTTTTTTTGTTTAGTAACCCCAAAGCTTTACTTTTGTTTATATGTATGTTGTTCATTGAAGACAATGTTCTCTTGGCTTGTTAAATATCTTCAGAAAAACTTCGCTTGGAATTTTCAAGTAGTCTCGTGTCTGTTAGGATAGTGTTGTCAAAATCCACTATCTTTGTCTGTCCAGTTCATTCTTTTATGGAAGTGATGAGTTTAATTGTCTTTCCAGTGTACTGATTTCCAGAATTTTCTCATTGGTTTGTTAAAATTTTGTTGAAGTGTAATGTCATCTATGTCATCCATAGCCATGTAATAGAAGAATGTCTGCATATAAAAAAAATGAGGAGTAGCTTCTGGCTTTGACATGTCCCATATGCTCAGATAACTCTAAAGTGCTTTTTACTTCGAAGTAACAGAAGTGAAGAATAGTTGATTTGTAACCTCATTATTGCTTTTAACAATTAAGATGTTTAGCACATGTAAACTTCTGGTAATTACAAAGGCAAAAAATTAGGTAATTACAAAGGCAAAAATCTACCTCTAGTCTCTGGGGTTTTTGTTTGTTTTGGTTTTTAACTGACTCTTCACAAGTTGATGATCCTATAGGAGTTATTCTGTCACATGAGGCAAATAATTTCTGAGGAATAAAAATTACAAATACATGCTCAGGTGAGGGTACCAACTCCTAGGTTAATCTCTGCTGGTGTTTCAGGGTTTTATGCTGTACCTTTTTGATTACATACTACTGACTGAACATTCACCCCCTCTCCCAGGTGAACCAGAGACTTTCCTATTAAGTGTGAAAGAATGGGGAGGGAGCCCTTCTGACATGAACACTGGGGATCAGGCTGAGCAGGAGGCAGTGGTTTCAAAGTGCCATGTAGTGAGTTTTGGACATTGAAGCTTTGGGGCAGCCAACAAAAATCTGTGGAATTGAGACTTAGTGGCTTTTAACTTGCAAATATTTGTGCCCAGTAGAGGGCAGAGTTTACACCAATCCAGTGATTGAACACCATCTTTTCTTTTTTTCCTTTCAGATTCATTACTTATAAATTTATTTTTATGTTGAATGCTTGGGAGTTCTGCACTGTATTATGTCTTCACTCTTCTCCTTTTCTGTTTTGCATGCTTGCTTTTATTACTTCATATCCGCTTACCACTTTCACTTTACATGGTCTGCTTGGCTTTTTGCTACCAACTTGTCCTGCCAGCACCTGGACTTTTCCATGTCAGAGCTTCAGTTGCAGTTATGTTTAGACTGGGACCAGCATGATTGGCCCTTCATACCTTCTATAAAATCTGTGTCAGAGCGTTATCTGGTATGTCCAATGCACAATATGACTGTAATCATAGTTCTGGATAAAGATGCATAATTAAATGTATATATCATGGCTCTTTAGTGCAAGGCTGATGGAGAAGATGTGTTTTTACCTCTTTGCGTATCGTATTTGACATATTTATCTAGTCACTGACTTTTCAGTTGGTCATTATTTCAGTGTAAGCTAGAGAAGTTACCTATTAATCTTGAAATATGTACTAATCCTGAGTATTCTGTCAGTGCCTGTACAGGACTTTATCATTTATTCACAGTTACCCATGCCCCAACCAATCTGTGATCACCTGGCTTTCAAAACATTTGTCATGTTATTCTTGTCTCTGAGGTGAAAACAATGGCAACTCCTTGATGGCAGAAAAGCTCTTTCAAGTATAGTGAGTTCAGGAAATGATTTTGCTCAAAAATGCAGATGGTTCACAGCTGAGAGCTGTTAGTAGCATTTTGCAGCTGCTTCCTGAAAGACTGGGAGGGTCAATAAGAAACAGAAGCTTTGCAGGAATGCAGGGCATAGCACAGATCTCGGATCTTGTCAAGTTCCAGGCAAAGTTTTCTTGCAGTACCCATGTAGACTAATCTGCCATTTGAATAGTCTTGGTCTGGGTAATTATTACAAACTTTCATTTTATATGAAAGAATAACAAGGCAGTTCTTAGTGGTGGAGAGAGTAGTTGATTCTCTATGCACCTAAATACCCTTGGCAGTTTGTATTATGTTTTTGTTATTCAGCGGTGTGTGTTCTAATACTAGGTAGACAGTGTAAATGGGGATTTGACCTCCAGTGAAATAGTACCTTAAGTGTCTCAGCCCAATGTAGTACTGGACATAAAAAGGGGCCTTTTCTGAAAGGGGATATGATCCCTTCCTCTTCATTGCACAGGGGTGGGTTATAAAGGTGAGATTACCCTTTTCTCTTGGCAAAGTAGTCTAACTTGCACTTTTATCTGTATTTGTCGATTTTCTACCCCAATACAGAAGTATATCCAAGAAGCCAGGAATCTGGGCAGCACTATTCGGCAGCCCAAACTGTCTAACCTCTCTCCATCGGTAATTGCACAAACAAACTGGAAGTTTGTAGAAGGCTTGTTGAAGGAATGCCGAAATAAGGTAATACAAAGAATAATTCTGTTCTCTTGCACCTCATATCCATCCTTTATGGACCATTTTGTGGCCAATATGTTTGAACCCCACTCTTCCGCCATCTGTTTCTGCTTTATCCCTATAAAGATTTTTGCATGGTAGTGAGAAATTCATGAAGAGATAACGTATTTAGAAATTCTGCAAGGAGTGGAAACGTTATCAAGCAGATTTATGATAAAGAATGCAAAATGAAAGAAAGAGGTTGAATATTCTGATGGGTCTTTATCATCCCACAGCCCATGTCTATAATAGCATATTTCAGGTATTGCTAATGAGACTATACTATTTCAACAAGAGGGAATATTCCAAAAGAGGAGGTTGTGGTTTTCTCATAACTAAAGGAAGTGGGTTAACAAACTTCTGAAACGTTAAGTTTTCAAGCACTTAACAAAGAAATTTGGCATTAGTTTGTACACATGCTTCACCGGTGTATATTTGACAGTATATTAATCTGAATTAAATGTTAATGTTTACACTAACACAGTAAAGAGAATAATTATCAAATAGACACATTTCTTGCCTTACGTCAGTGGAGGTAATATAGGAATTGTATACAACTTTTCATAAAACCGTGTTCAATATGTACATCTACTTCTGATTTCACTTTAGTTTTCTGTATATATGAAACTGTCCAAATAATCCCCTTCACTTAATAGAGGCATATGACAGTGAAAATCCGTGAAGACAAACTTGGCTCTTTCTCTGTGGGAATGCAACTCCAGTGAATGTAGTAAGCCTGCTGTTAGCAGAGAGAGAAATTACCAGGGGAGGTGAGGAGGAGAAGAAGCTAGAGACTAACTTGGAGTTCTTCATCTCAGCTAAGACTGTTCATAGGTGCCTAAGGGAGTATTACTCATTTGAGAGCTACTCTAGAATAGCAACAAAGATGAAAAATGTGTAAGAGATGAGCAGAAGTGATTCCCTAGTCATTTTTCCCTCCAGGCAGCTATATGACGAATACATTGTGACTGGGAGACTGTACTTTAAGAGTTGGTGAGAGCTTTGTTGACCGTTATGAAACTGTGCACGACTTAGGAGAATGTGGCTCATCAGGAAGCTCAAGAGATGCGCTCCAGAATGGGTTCGATTTAAACGTAGATACCCTTCTGACAGAACGGAGTCTCACAGGAATGACGTATTCCCTGCTCCTTGGAAGTGCTTGTGCCCGTTCACCTGCTCTGGGAGGAGGTGGACATGGCATACTGCTCCCAGTCCAGCACTCGCTGGGCTTCAGAAACACCCAAGACCTATGTTGCAGGGCCTTGCTGCTAGGCCTCTAGTGTGTCAGTGTGGGGCCTGCTGTTCCCTTTGCTGGGGTTATTCCGTGGAAGCGTATGTGCCCATTTGCAAGCCCCTTCTTAGAAAGACGGAAGAGGCTGTAAAGTGATCAACACTGGTGCTACCATGGCTTGAAAAACAGGGATAAAAAAAATGCAGTCCTGCACTAGCTTACAGGGATAAAAGAAACGCAGTCCTGCACTAGCTTCAGAAATACTACATATGCCTGGTTATTCTGCCAAATCTTTGCTATTATGTGCTTCCTTGTTGGTTGTTTAAAAAGTGTAAGGGATCTTGGAAGTTCCTGTGGAAAGAACTAACTCTCTTTTGCCTTGTCCTTTTTGAGACCAAGAGGATGTTGGTTGAAAAAATGGGTCGCGAAGCTGTGGAGCTAGGTCATGGTGAAGTGAATATCACCGGTGTAGAAGAGAATACCCTGATAGCCAGTCTGTGTGACCTCTTAGAAAGGATATGGAGCCATGGTCTGCAAGTCAAACAGGTGAGGAACAAACATTCCTGTATGTTGCAGAGTGCACTTTCCTAAAGTCATGTTATGCTTTTCCTCTCTCCACTTCCAGAGGATACCTTTTGTGTATATATAGATGTGTTAAAATACTTGTGTGTGTCCCCAGCCTTTTTTATGTCAGTTACTGCCCCCTTGTCTGTCTACACTCTTTGCTCTGGGGTATGTGCAAGTGCGCACGTAGATGTGTTCCACAGATGACTACTTGGAAGACTTTCTTTCCGTTTAACTTGGGGCTTTTTTGTTTGTTTCATTTGTGGGTTTTGGTGTTTTTGTAATAGGATGGTAAATAAAAATGTTTCTGTATTCTTAATACTTTCATTAATGAAATTGCATAGGCTGTAAGGCAGCATATGTTAAAGCTGCTGTCAGTGGGATGTGGGATGGGGAATTTGTTTTCATGAAGGATAATTTAGTTTCTAAGAGTAAAACCCTTGCTATTTTGGTTCTTCCTGAATGTTGTAGGGATGGTTAAGTGACATTTACAAGATCACTAGTTAGAGGTGTTGTTTTTTGTATAAAATTAATAATTTTTTTTTGTCGTGCTCTTCTGATTGGAGTCACTTGGGGGACTAGATGGAGTTTGGAAGGCCTTTATCCTTTCCTCCTCCTTTGTACAAAGGAATAGCAAGGACAGTAAGGATTATAACTTTTTTTTAAAAGGCTGTGCAGAATAAATGTACATAATCCAGACAGCTGTAATTCAGTATCTCTGTTCCCAGCACCCAAGCGCAGGTGTTTAAATCTGCTCTCCTTCAAAATATATAGCAGTTCTCTATGTGAAGATTTATCATGTGATTCTCTCCCTTCCCTCTTGTATATCACTTAGGATAGAAGCTGTACTGCTTTCGTCTTAGAAGACAGAGCATCAGTATACTCTGCTTCAACTCAGATTTGGGCCTTTCAGACCACCAGACGGCCAACCCTACATAAGGTTAATGCTTTGGATTGATTGCAGATGTTGGCAAACAGTGCTGAATGGTGGAATAAATAGAGTGGTTCAATGTAATAGAGGCCTGATGGAGAAAGTGCAGTGCATCTCATATTATGATCCACAGTTTTTAAAAACAAAACAAAACAAAAAAACCCACCACCAATTCTCTGATGTGCTCTGGCCTTTATTAAATATGCAAAAGCCTGCTGTTTCATACAACAATTTTATTTTATTTTTCAATAATAAGCCAAAGAAGACTCTTCTTTCTCAATTGACTGTAGTAATGAGGATGGCTTTCCTTCCACCAATTCCTGCTTTTACCTTTTTCCCTGCTGATAAACGCTGATAGTCCTATATTAGCTACCTACAGATTCTTCCACACCTGGTGAATCCACACCTTCCTTTGCCCAGAGCAATGCAGGAGAGTTGTCGGATGTAGGGTCTGATGACTCAAGTAGTCTGAACTTTCAGGCGGCCTTGGTTATTCCCTTGCCTGTTCTCTGTCCCACTACTTTCCTTAGGCTGTCTTCCTTTCCCTTATAGATACAGCTTGCATCATCATTGCTATTTGGTGAAGTTAAAGGAGAGTACCATGATGGTAAAGGAAGTGGGCAGATACATACTGCATGAGTTCTTACATTCATCATGATTGTTGACATCTATTTGCTGCAGGATCCTTTGTTTGCCGCTTTATGTGATCTGTTGCAGTTCTCCTTCCCACGGCAGCTAGTTGCTGAACACTAGACTGTGTGTGCATGTGTGTGTTTATTGAGAGAAATGCCATTTTGGATGTAACTGTTCCCTGGTTGATATTTTTCATGCTCTCTTTTTATGTTTTTGAGACTTGCAATATTGGCTTTCCATGATGGATCTGTCAGGTACACACATAAGGCGTTGAGCTTCTCTGGATTATTTTTTTTTTATCTTCACCACTGAATGCGTATTTTTAATAGATTTCTCTCAACAGATTTTACAGACACTCTAGGCTTTATCTTCTGGAGGCGTGCCACTTCTGCAATAATCCCTCATGGTCGTTAGTTCTTTATGTCAGCTGTAGCGAGCTATAGGATTGAAGTGTTTAGAGATTTTTAAAGATAGTTTTTAAAAAACATATTTCAGAGTTGAACCATAATTACTGTCCCTCTAGGAAGGCACTTGCATGATTTTAGATGACATTGATAGTGCTGAATTGACAACTGTTGCTTTACGGTCATGGTTTCTTTCTGCACAAAGTTGTAAATAAAAATATGGCTTTGTAATATGACTACTTTTCTGAAATGCAGAACTGCTAAATCTTTACCGGGATTTCAAGTTAATTTAATAATTTAGGAAGATGATAAGTAATACTAATTAATTTCCTCTGTAAGTAATTCCAATTAATGTGCTGGAGAGCCCCTGTTCAATTACTGCTGCCTTTCTGTGGCTTTGCAAGCTTTTGGTTTGTCATGCAGAATATTTTAGGATGAAGCCAAGAATCTTTTTAGTTTGCCAGTGAAAGATTTCCTCACGCTCTGCTTAAGCCACCAGAAGTTTAAGAAAGCAACACAATGAGCAAGGTGCATCTTTTAACATCATTTGACGGATTTATCTTGGCCTAAATACAACATCCCAAATTTTAACTTTTAAGTTGGTTTTTTAATGTGTAGAGCTGGATTATTCTTGCTGATAAGCTTTCATTGTCCTGGTTGTGTTTTGGATTGTCTTACTGTGTTTGTGATTATCCAAGTCCTCTGCCTGATGAAATTGAGGGGGATCTTTTGCAGTTCTGAAAATTGACAGCATGCATCTGTAGCCCTGAAGGAAGCAGATGCGCAAGACTTGGTCTGAGTATAAGATGGTCTACTCAGGCTGGCTCTCCATCTCTTGTCATTTCACTGCTGGAGAGGCAAGGAAAGAAAGACACATACTACAGGTTACGGCCTCAGAACTCCACTCCCACATAGAGTTTTACAAGCTTCTAAATGTTTTCTTTTCATGTTAATGAACTATGAGGAATGAAGTTCAATTGACTTTTTCCTGTTACCAGAATCATTAGATCCCAGTAGCTTGACCCTTGCTTTTCTTTCTCAACCTCTTTACAGCTCCCAAGCACCTCCAACTTGGGTCTCATTTTTTTTGTTTTTAACAATGACTTTATAGGGAGAAACTTATTAAAGCAAGTTTTTGTTATAGCTGATACTTTCAGTGATGATTTAAACTTTTTTTTTTTAATTCAGCTGATAGTGATTTCTTTAACTAATTTTTTTTTTTTTATTTTAGGGAAAATCTGCTTTGTGGTCTCACCTGTTACACTACCTAGAAAACAGACAGAGAAAAACTACATCAGGCAGCTTCAGTACCTCAGGTAAGATTGGCTTCTGCTGGAAGATGATGATTAAAAAACTATGAGTAAGAGCTGCCTGCAGATTTGCACCATGCAGAGATTGTTTCCTTGGAAATATCCTTCACCCAGTATAACTGAATCAAGTATTCTAGCTGCTATAGAATTAATATGGACCTGGTTTATTGTCTCAATATATTTTGTGAAAAATAAACTTGTTTCAATTAAGCCTATTTGTTTGGGTCTGGTATCTGACTACTGCAATAGTCAGATACCAGAAATATCTACTATTTCAAAGATAGGCTTTAAAATGGATTGTTCCAATATACCGTCCTCCATGTGACACATAGTCACTGCATGACTGGCAAAGCATATTATGTTATTAATGGGGGTGGAAAACAAGTACAAGCATATAAAATTGTGCTGTACATCCTGAAGTTTTACATTCTCTCTTGAAAAACAACTGAACAGTAGGCTTATTGTTTAAAAGAAGATGATATTTAAAAAAATATAAAAACCACTGAAGAAACATATTTTAATTTTTGTTATATCAAGTGTTGCAGTAAAAGTAATATTGCATATAAGATCCACTGATAATCTGTTTCTAAGGTTATTAATGTAATTTGTAAACATTACTTCTGGTGTCAGAAGGGGGCATAGGGCATAACTTTGGAGAGAGCAATGGGTTTGGGGGAGGTGGGGGGGTGCCTTTTTTTTTTTTTTTTTTTTTTTTTTTTATAAAGTTGCTGTAGGTAAAGAGCTGAGCATTACTAACATGCACAAGGTCCTGTAAGCAATCAAAACCAAAGGTTTGGAAAGTATTAAGGTCTCCTGAATGTCACTTGCTCCATAGCATTTTTGCATGTCAGACTGACGTTACAGTCAGTTTTATGCTTTCTAATTTGGGATTGAGGGCAGGGACTGTATTTAATATACAACTTGATTCCAGAGTGGAATTTGAAAGATAAGAGAAATAATACTGCTTAACCCAAATTGTGCTATTTTAAAAAGTAGTGGTGTTACAGGAGTGTGCGAAGTTAAGCATAGGATGTGTGTTGTACTGAGTAAAACATGTCCAACACTGTTTTCTGGTGTCAACAGTGCCAGTCAGTTTTACTACATAGAAAGAAAATAGTGTAGTCTTTAGAAAATAATACTTGAGTAGTACATATCTTAAGCCATTTGATGTCATACCAATTTCAGCTGAATCTAAGCTCATTAATGTGTTAATGCTCGGTATGTGCTGATCTGCATAACCATCTGTGTAGCATATTAGATTTTCATGTCATTTGAAGTGGAAATATGCCACAATGCCTTCACAAAGCAGCAATTCACCAATAATACAAGAGTGCAAGTTGGTGTTCATTCACCTTCTTTTTTTAATATTGATTTAAAAATCTTTAGGTGGATTTCTACTAATGAGGAATTCTATTCTGAATCTAGGAATACTTCTTGATTCAGAAAGGAGAAAGTCTGATACCAGTCCAGCCATGTCACCTCTTAGAATCTCTCTCATCCAGGATATGAGGTGAGTTTAAACTATTGCAACTAACACAGAAAACCCGTGAGATTTGCATACTTGTTTCTGTGTATAATGTGTACGGTACAGAAAAGACTGTGTTCATATAGCAGGAGGGGGATGCGGAGAAGGAACCTGCTGAACTGTTTTAAAGTACATAGTGCAACTTTTTCATTGACCTTTACAAAAACATGCTTCATACTGAGGAGATTTTACATTGTCATAGCTACTAGTTTATAGAAATACCCTGAAACACTTTTCATCTTTTTAAAGTACTCTGTATTGTTTTATTTCCACAGAGATGTGGCTGTAGCATGTGTGTTTTCCCTGTCATTGCCAAGTTGGTTGCATAGCTCTGAGCTCATTCTTGCTTCTCAGTGAAGAAAGCAGTTTAAAGAACTTGTTTAATCTAAAGAATGGGTTTATTTAACATTGAGTACTGTAGTGTGAATAAAACTATAACTTCTGCTCAATGCCGCCTTTTCAGTACATCAAAAAACAATATACAGAACTTCTAAATTAATTTTGAAAGGATTTTTCTTTCCTTTTTCCTTAGCAACATCTAATTTTTTCAGTAGGGAGGAGTGAATTGAGGATTTTCAAGGGACATGCTTGAAATATTTTAAAATATATTTTAAAATATACCATTTGTGTCTTGTATGCAAGAAAAGCTACTACTGAGCATGCAAAGACAGTATTTAATTTTCCAAAGCACTCAGCCATAATTATTGCAGTGATAAGGTCCAGAGTGATTCTTAAATCATGTAAGGCAACGGGCCTGGTTTAGAATTTTGTAAATAGGGCACTGCATTGCAGATATTTCCTTTCCAGGCTCTTATTCTTTTTGAGCTAGATATGCAAGGCATTTAGATAGTGCTGAATATTAAGGTGAACATGTCTCTTTTTCCAGTAGTTTGTCTGATATTTTGCATTCTTGGCAAAATTTCTTCTTCAGCCTAGCTTGGTTCAAAAGAACTGTCACATTTTGAACATACTGGGCAGTGTCTTTTTTTTTTTTTTTTTTTTTTTTTTTTTTTCCCTCCAGGCATATCCAGAACATTAGTGAGATCAAAACAGATGTTGGCAAGGCCAGAGCTTGGGTTCGTCTCTCCATGGAAAAGAAGTTGCTCTCTAGGCATCTAAAACAGCTGCTTTCAGATCATGAACTCACAAAGTAAGATGGCTTATCTTAGGCAAAGCTTTTACAAAATTAAAGCTGTATAGTTGTTTGACTTCAAAAACCCAGAAGTGCCTGTTCTTCCATCTGCTTAGCAGTGTACAAAAGGAATAGAAAAAACCAGCCTTCCAAGTGTGTCTCTGTACCTGTGTGTGAGCCATTTGGGAATTATGATTCAATGCTGGGGTTCTTCAGGTACAGAATCAGTTCTGTGAGTGTAGCCTGTCTGCAACTTTGAGGTGAAATCTTCAAAAATTGTTAGGGATTAAATGAAACAGGGCGCAGGTCCAAACACCACTACTTTGCTGACTCAAGCTTTTTATCCTGCCTCCCTTTCTGTAACTGTGGGATATTTTGTTTTCCTTGGATTGTTTGTGTGTTTTTGGAATGCTTGGCAAAGTGCAGCTTAGGCCCTGGTTGCAGTTCTGGCATGATATGAAGAGTGTAAAGGCACATCCAGATGTGCTTCTGTGGTTCTGTTTACTGTGACTCAAAGTGACTGTTCCTTAGCTTCTCGCTTCTGTCTCCAAACTTGAGACATTCTTGTAACTCCTTTTAGTGATACGTAAAATAATGTAGATAAACCACACCAGAAGTTGATTTTAAGAGAGCAGATGAATGGTATACGTGCAGTACCTTGAAGGTGACTAGAAAGGCTGTGATGATCAGTTCTTGCATCTCATTTTGGGGCAATAATCTCAAGATAAGATCTGGTAATCTTTCGAAATCTTCCATCTAAATCTTTCAGGGCATGACTGTCCACATCTCTAGATCAAACTGACAGTGTCTCAGCTTGGTTTGTCCTCTCCTACACCGTAAAGATTTTGCATTTACAGCCTGCTTAAGAATGTAAGGTGAATTGCTTTCCTTATAGTCAAATATCTGCTATTATGATCCATTTCTTGTCTTTATTACTTCTCCTAAACATTTCAGTATACATGACTTTAAATTCCTTGTATATGAAGTCATAAAAAAATTATGAAAAGACCCAACCGTTGAGACCCAAAACACTATTTAAAGAGTAATTGTACCATAGGAAGAAAATGGGAGAAGTAAATAAAGTATGAGGGGGGTGTGAGTGAAAACTAAAGACTTGAACCTGTAGAGAGTTCCAAATACTGCTCACTTAAACTCTGTCAAAAGTACTCTGTGCTAGTGCTTCCTGTAAGTACGCATCTTTAAGGGCAAAAGGAGAAAGGCTCAGCAGCAGGACTTACTTGATGATGTCCAGAGCACATGCGTGTTATATTATCTTCATAAACATAAATAATTCTTTTGTAAATAGTTGCGCAAATCAGAGTACAGGCCATATTTAATACTAATTGTTTTAGGAGTAACAGTTTGAGGTTTATTTAGTATAATCTGTGCAGAAAAAGAACGTATTGCTGATAAGATTGGATATAGTGTTTACTGTGTGGAAATTAAAGGTTCTGCTGTATGAGCCCTAGTAATTGTCATCAGCTTTAGTTGAAGACTTTCTTTTTGGAGACAGCTTAACCTATGCTGGCTACTCTTCCTTTCCTCTCTTCCCACTCACACCACCTTCCAAGAAATGTCTGCCCTCCCGCAATCCCCCTGAGCCCCAACTGCTAAGTATTTGAGATTTGCCTTGTACTGAATTATGCTGGACTTTGATGAAGCTGTGGCCTTCCAACAGCAAGCAAGGAAAAGGTGAAGGACGGAGTGAGGATAGCTAATAAATCTACCTGTATCTCTAAATTAAGGTTAAGCCACTCCAGTGAAGTCAACAGTCCAGATCAGGTTAAATTTAGCAGTGCTTGTCCTGTGCAGAACATGTGCTGTGAGAGGACTTTCCACACACCACCACACTCCATGTGCCCCACCTGCCTCGCTCCCCAAAAGAAGAAAAAACCCCATCTCTCTTAACATTGACCAATGTACTGCTCATCTATCAGACAGATTCTGGTTCTCTAGAGCAGAGTGAGTCAGCAGCAAAAATATGTTTAAAATGAAGCAGAGGAGCAACTTGCATAGGAGTGACATCAACTCTTTGTAATCCTGTGTGCTTTGTGCTGCGTATTTAGGTATCCTACTTAAAGAAGGGTGTTCTAGGCAGCATGGATTTAAAGTGTGCTCCATTTTGCTTTTAGAGGAAGCAGTGCCAAGTTCAGTGAGGTACTAAAAGTAATTGTGCAACTTCTGCCATTTTACAGTTAACATGATTGTGTGTTGTTCTTTTTTGAAGCAACTGTTAGATATTTTAATTAACCCATTCTCTTCACTTTGCATTTGCTAAAAAAAAAATAATATATGTATAAGAAAACTGAAACAAGTTTGGCTTCTTTCTAGTCTGCAAAGTGAGTAGAGTTAGGGAACAGAAGGAAATCACATAGCTTCACTCCCCTGAGACCTTTACATGCACAAGTAAACTGAGAAATCTTACACTTTGAAAAGGCAGGACAGCACATACCTTTGTGGACAGGGTGTCTCAAAGTGGTTCAGATTGTTCAAATGAAACACGGACACAGTCACCCCTGAGACCTTTGTGGGTTTGCTATTCTTGTGGCTACAGGCAGGTTATGTTGATTTGAGGCTCAGAATCTTTATTTCCATTGAGCATTTCCCATCAGTCTCTAGTGTGATGTTTGTTATGTAAGTGAGAATATGTGCGTGTGTTAATCATCATTGATCTGTTTTGCACATTTCTGGCTTGGTAAGTTATTGCTGACTTTTTTGTAACTGGTATCTGAGATTGAGGGGAGTTGTCAGGATGCCCTCCTGGCAGGAACAACCTATCCATGGCTGTGTCAGCATTTCTAACACCTAATTCATGCATTCATGACACTTTGAATGTTCCTCTAGTGTCAGTTGGATTTTGATGCATCTCGGCATGCTCTTTTACGATTATTCACCAACACTGGTATTATTTATTGGTTGCATAATTAACAAAAATAGCAGTGATTGCTATGTACGAGTGAGTAACTTTGAGTATTTTCCAGTCAAAATTTGCACTTGGAAAGGTAGAGGTTATAAATTCTCTTCAAGGTTTCTCAGTTGCAGGTCTTGCGGTGTTAAATTCTCTAATGTGTTTGAGTAATTTAAATAATTATATAAGATTGTTTCCATTTACAGTGCATTATTCTGCATAGGCGTTAGTGTCTCCACTGGTGAGAGAAGGCTACTGAGCTACATCTTTTGATATTTTCACTTAAAAGAAGTTGCAGTTCTGTGCAGTGTTGCAGTCCTAGTAAACAGTTTGCAACCCAGTAAAAGGGAACAGTAGGACTTTAGGCCACCTTTGCATGCTTATGGTTTTGGTTATGTCAGGAGCTGTGCACTGTCAACAGTGAAGCTATTCCCTAGCTTAATGTGCGGGTTGTTGTAGGCCCTGGGTTATCCCCTATAACCTAATACAAGCAGATAGTCCCAGTGTTTGCCCTAGTGTCCTTTGAAAACAGTCTTCTAACTGTCTTATGTCATGTGCTGGAGGACTCTCCCACGGCACCATCTGCTCAGAAGTAACTTACGAGGACTCTCTTCAGTTCTGTCATTTTACATGGATGGCCAAAAGAAGTCAGATTTTTTTTCCAAGAAAGTACAAAATTCCTTTTTTCCATCTTTTGAGGTGTTCTTGGGTGGGAGAAGACCCTTAGACCACCCCAAACCTTGCTTTCGAGGGGTGGCAAATAGTGTGAAGTATTGCTCTGATGCACTTGGGAGACTTAAGACTTGCAGAGTGTCGATATATGTTGGCACATTAAATACTGTTGGCTCTACCAGCATCACTTGTCATTTGTAATTGCTTGCTCATTCTTCCTAGTTTACCTAATAAATATGCACAATAGAAAACATTTCACTGAAAGCATTTTGTTACTATGACAGATTATTTGTTTTGCTTTGTCAGAAAACTCTACAAGCGTTATGCATTCCTCCGCTGTGATGATGAGAAAGAACAATTCTTATATCATCTCCTGTCATTCAATGCTGTTGATTACTTTTGCTTTACCAATGTTTTCACAACAATCTGTAAGTATTTGCTTTCCCTGGAACTCTGACTTCCAGATTTGGTTAAGTCCTTATTCAAAATTCTAAACAGCTCTGAGCAGCATGCCATAATGTAATTGTTCTGCTTTCTTCCTGGTATCCATCTGTGTATGCTCTATCACTATTTCTATGATCTTTTCTGGTGTCTCTCTCTGTGTCACTAAAGGTTTTTGTTTCTAACTTGGTAAAATACGCAGCTTTAATCCTTTTAGTTGGGGGAGAGTTCTCAACAGAAAATTTTGTGGTGAGCTTGTTTGCATCATACTAAACAAGAACAGTATGGATTGTTCATTTTCAAGGTAAGAATATTAACACGCGCTAGGAGTTAAAAAGAAAACAAAAAAACTTCCTCTTTTCATGCTCAGCCTACTTTGCCGCATGCTTATCTCTGAGTTTGGGATAACAATGAAATGCCATCGAGGGCTGCATCAGAACTCTGCAACACATTGAAGTACTCTTTTTTTTTTTTTTTTTTTTTTTTTTAAAAAAAAAGATGTCCTAGAGAAACTTTTAACCTGTTGTTGCTGATGCTTAAATGTGTTACAGAGTTCTCATGTGTTTGTGTGCCTGCTGCCACAGGACCTCACTAGTAAGGTGGAATAAGGAAAGACTTCAGCAAGGCTTATAAAATTGTGTGTGTGTGAAAGGACCCTTTTGGCCCCATAGTAGGAACTACACTTGATGGTATGTTATGATCCATATTTGTGTGTATGAAAGACAGAGCAAGTGGACGCCTGAGCAAAATGGTTTTTGGTTTTGTGGGCAAGTTCTGGATGATGCTAAAATCTGGTCTGCTGGATGCAGTTAAATTATCACTTACTTTAAGACTATCAGCACAGAAAACAAAAAGGGAAACATTTTAATTAATTCTTAAATGCTACAAGCATCAAGCTTTTAAGAAAATCCAACCACCAAATGCTTTCTTGAGGGCACTGACAACTGAGGAGGTATTGAAGGAGAAATGTATTAAATGCCTCAGCTGAAAAGCCCTAACTGTAATCCATTTATGCACTATAAAAGAAGGGCAGATTGCCAAGAAACGCAGTGACCATTCAGATAATTGGATTTTGTTATAAAAGTTTGGTTAATAGGGGGCTGTGCATGAGATGCTAGGCAATTGAAGAGCACATGCATTTCCTCAGGAGCCTCCTGAGTCAGAGAAGGGGCTGTAACTCAGGTGATGCTATGTTGAATTAGTCACTGGTAAACCAGGGGACCAGAAAGTGTTTGAGCATGTGTGTGGTGCCAGTGAAAGGGGAAGAAAGTTGTTTGTTCTTTTTAAAATCAAGAAGTCCTACAGTTAGCATAACTAAGAGCAACATGGTACAGAGAAACTTGCAGCATTAGAATGTATTTTTACTGAATGTGTTCAGCCATAGTAGTGAATGCTGCTGCAAGCAAGCCCTGCAAACAAAGACTTTGGTTAGTTATTGAATGGGAATTGGTGTTAGTTTTGTAGTGTGCACACATGCATGCACACACACACACAAAAGCAGGCAGTTAGGAGTTGAGCATTGAGTTGCATGCTGAACTACAATGGATACACGAATATTCTGTCTTTACTTCTTTGTCTCTAAGCTGGGGACAAGTAACCATTTTCATGACATGTTTTGAGGCTGGTAAATGAAAAAGTATTATACCCATATGAAGGCATTATTCCATCCATATTTCTTTTTTCACTTGACAGTGTTTTGCTATCAGCTCTGCTTCTTAATGACTGCTATGTGTACACTTCCTGATTGTCAGTCATTGCTTAGTGTGCGAGTGTTAGCATGATTAAATAGCGGCTCTGATGTTGTTTTAACATTTCATGGTACTGCGGTATTTTATGACTTATCATTTCCCCCTCTCTTCATTAAAGAGGTTACATCATTATCCTTCTTCATTTTTGAAGCATTATTTCTTCTTGTGTTTGCAGTGATACCATACCATATATTGATTGTTCCTAGCAAGAAACTTGGTGGCTCCATGTTTACAGCAAATCCTTGGATCTGTATCTCGGGAGAGCTGGGTGAAACAGGAGTCCTGCAGATTCCCAGGAATATATTAGAAATGACTTTTGAGGTTTGTATTGCTTGATACAAGAAATGCTTTGGGTGTTCTGTTTGTTCAGTTCTAAATTTTTCCCTTGCTGTACCATCTTGCCATACAATTCATATCTTTAGCCTGTGTGGTTACTTGCAAATACTTCCTGTGCTTGTACATAGCAAATTTAATCTATATTTAATAACATGCAGAGCAAAATGACTGACAAATCCTTCGTGCAAGGATGGACAAGACTGTCTTTATTTTACAGCTTTGTGCTGTAATGGTGGGAGGTGTCATATCCTCTTCGATTGGAAACAAAGAAGTGATTCTGCTCTGATTTTTGTGTGTGCACATTGGCTAAAATTTACTGGAAAAATCTAGTTCAACTGATGTTCTTTCTGCTGATCAAAATAGTATTTAACAAAACAAAGCAAACAAACAAATAAAGCAACCTACGCCTAAAAAGCGCAGAATCAATCTTTCAGTCAGGAGAACCACATTTCTGATTCCCTGTCTGAGCGTGTTCTCTAATAGTTTACTCTTCCAACATGATGTTCTCTTTCAGTTTACTCTGACAAACTCTTTGTTTAATTTGCAGTGCCAGAACCTGGGAAAACTGACCACAGTGCAAATAGGACATGATAATTCAGGGCTGTATGCCAAGTGGCTAGTGGAATATGTTATGGTCAGAAATGAAATAACAGGGCATACTTACAAGTAAGTATCATCCCGATGTTTCATGTTAGGTAAGTAGAATTTCTGCAGGGAGCTGGCACAGTAGGGCTTGTTTGATTAGAAAGGTCTAATCTTCTGGGACTTTGTGTCTACAGTTCCTGCTACCTGAAGGCATAAAAAAAGATCATTTGGCTTCTGGTGTTAAACAAATAGTGATTCTTAAAATTTAAACGGACATTTCAGTTTACAGATGCTCATGTCTAGCCTCAAAACACTGGTGGAGAAGATGAGTTGACTGTTGCACATCTTAAAAATAATCTACCTTGAGTCCAAGGAAGAAATAGCAAGTTAGAGCTTGCTGCTTACCAAATATGGGTGGTGTATTTTATATCAAGGCTGAGTGCTCTAGGTGTTATACAGAGACCTTTGGACACAAGCTGGAACACAAGGGCTTATGAGTGTTAGAAACCTGTGTTTGCATAGTGAAAGTAAAGGAATAAGGTTTACAGTAAGAATTAAATCTATTTGTGTTGGTTACAGCATAGTTTTATGCCCTGTCCTTTGTTTAGAGAAACTGTCAGGCTCATGTTGGTGACAAATTGGTGGATAAGTCCATTCAGTTCTCTGTGCCAGTTTGTTTGTAATTAAATGAAGAGGCAAGATTCTATTTTTGGATGCTGTTCAGTTTTCTGATTAAGCTGATTAAACTGATATTAATGCTGTTTCATAGAAAGTGATAATGAGCAAGTGAGCACATGTGCTTTCTAGTGTCTGATTTAATATCCCAATTTGAATAGGTGCTTTGGTGTTTTGGCATTTAAGTATATGTTTGGGGGTTAGGTTTTTTTGTGGCTGGCCTACTATGTAACGTATTCAGTGAAAGCATAGATGTATTTCACCACACACCTATAGTGTGTAGTGGGTCTTCCCCTTCTACATCTTTTTCCTCTGCAGCCCTCAAATCATGTGCTACATGTAGGACGCAAGACAAAATCTGCCGCTGTTTGCAGATCATCTAGTGTGATATTTAGCACAAACTTGGAACTGAAAAGCTGTTTTACTTTTGCTCCCTCTGCTGGCAAAAGCCAAACCCAAGACTTTGTTATTTGTTGCTAGAGTGAAGTATTTCTAATAACTGTACTACCAGAATTTGGGTTTTATGAAACTGCTTAAAGTCTTTGGCATGGAACTGAATCTAGGTTGAAGGGCATGAATCACACATCTGCTTTATGTTCTTAGGTTTCCCTGTGGAAGGTGGCTTGGAAAGGGAATGGATGATGGCAGCTTAGAGAGGATCCTGGTGGGAGAGTTGCTGACTTCCCACACTGAGGTTGATGAGCGGCAGTGCCGAACCCCTCCTTTGCAGCAGTCACCAAGCATGATCAGAAGATTTGTCACTATATCGCCAAACAATAAGCCAAGTGAGTGGTAGGGGATCTCTTGTACTGTTCTGCATCATTGTCTGACAAGAGCTGCTTGCAAACAGAACTGCAAGTTTTCATGTATTTTAGAACTGTAGCTTGGAGAGGACCTGTGAAACTCAGCCCAAACCTCTGCTCAAAGTCCAGCTAACTTCTGAATTACAATCCTGAGCAACCTGTTCTAACTACTCAAGTTTTGAAAGTCTCCAAGGATGGAAGGAAGATGTCTCTAGACTCCTGGTCCAGTGCTTAGCTCCCCTAGTGGTGTTTTCTGTATTCTTGTCCTCCATCTATGGAATGAATGCTATGGAGGAAGGTAGAAATTTGCTGTCCTGTCTCTATCTATTCTTCATGGATGAAAAAGCTTGCTAGTGGTTTCTATTCATGGACTTTAGTTTTCAATTGAGATCGCTGTTCTAGGGTTGTCTTATTCCTGATAAATCATGTGGTTACTTTGCTCCCAAATATGCTTGTGTTTACAGCGAAACTACCACAGGAAGTATTTCCAGGATGTCCAGATTTGGTGGTCCTAATCAAAGCACAGCTCCTTTTCTTAGCTTTGAGCCCTGGTCTGAAAATATACATAATATGTAAAACCCCTTTCTACCTGTTGCTGTGTTGAAACACCACAGTGTAAACCTCGATATAAAATCAAGCCATCTCCGTTTCTACCTCCTCCACAGTGAATAAAAGTAGAACTGGATTTCTATTACCCACAGTCTAGCACCTTTTCACTAACAGCATAAGTTATACTGGTTCGTGCTCCTCTTCTTTTTTTGTGGTATGCCTTATCCCTCATGCACAGGTACAATTTCTCAAGTCGTTACAGAGTGACTGGGTATATTTTTGTGTTTTGCAGAGTTAAATACTGGTCAGATACAAGAAGCTATTGGTGAAGCTGTCAATGGTATTGTCAAGCATTTCCACAAGCCAGAGAAGGAGGTGAGGAGTTGTCGTCTGTGTTGTGGCACTCCTGTCTTAAAACTCTTGTTAGTAAGCATTGGAGACTATATAACAGAAATAACTAAACTGAATGAACAGCAATCTGTTTGAAAATTTCTTAAGTGGAGGAAAAATGAGATGCTGAGACTACACTGTTGGAATAGTACATTCTTAAGTACCTCAGTTGTGCTGCTAACTGGAGCATTCTGTTAATTACAATGTTAACATTCTGGTATTGGAAATTGTGTTGTCAAATTCTGCCAAGGATCCTACCTGTACCACTGTCAAGAGTGTTGCCTTCTGTTTAGTTTGTTCTGGATTAACTGACATTTTACATCTACTTTGAGGACTGAGTAGGGTTTTTTTAGTGCATGATTTGCATTATCTTTGCTACTTAAAATGTGAAAACCCATGGGCCGCTTTTAAAAAAAAAACCACACCAAAAGAAACAAAAAAAGACCCACACTCAAACACCTGCCCCCACCCCCTCCGCAAGTGAAGCAGAAGTGCTCTCAAAGACTCCAGTACACTTCTGTGTTATACATGTAATCATCTTAACTGACACAGCAGTTATTTCCTGGAACAAACTTAAGAAGCATTCCTCTGTCAAACCATAACAATCTAGCCCTTGTGAGCCAGAGTGGTGTAGAGCACTGTTTGGGTATCTCTTGAAAGTAATTAATTTTTTACAAATAGGTTCTCCCATTCCTTCTGCACCTATCTTTTCTAAGTTCAGTATAGCATGGCAAATTCATATCCAGTATAATTCTGGTTGATGATCACATTTACACAATAATCTCAAGTGGCTGGTTTTGCAAAATAGAATTTACCATCATGTTCTAAAGAAGAATATGTTTTTTCTGAAGTTTAAAAATTGCATTAAATGTGTTGGGTTTGTTGATAAGCAAACAGTCTGAGGCACCTGCTACAATGGACTTGTGATCTTTATTACTTAGTAAAAGAGGAAAGTATTTTCTTAATTTTCTTTACAGTGGTCATCACTATAGGTAAAACCTGCTCATGATCTTATCTTGGCCTTTTTGTGGCTTCATTTGATGACAATGAGGCCCTGAGACTGCTTTCTTCAGCCTCGTTCTTAGAGAGGTCAACACATTTTTGAATGCTCAGGACTTGAGAGCTGGGCCATCCTGTCTGGGGCCACTGTTTGATAGTAGACTGTAACTTTGGGCATATTTATTTAAAAGCTGGTTTCAGTAATGCGTGCATGAGACAATTCTGTGTCCCAGACTTCCAAAGTGAGACAATAAGTGTGTGTGCTTTCTTTGTGTGCTTGGCAGAGAGGCAGTCTGACGCTCTTGCTGTGTGGAGAAAGTGGACTTGTTTCAGCTCTTGAGCAAGTGTTTCAGCATGGGTTTAAATCACCGAGACTCTTCAAAAACGTCTTTATTTGGGATTTTTTAGGTAAGTGGGAGGAAGACCTACAAGAGCCTGTTTGTGTCTTTGAAATGTATCCATCTGTGTTCTGTACCATTGCCACTGTGTCTCAGCTGGTGTGAACAGCATACTTCTTGGAGGCATCTTGGTATCTGAATTGCCCTAAGAGCTCTTACCTCCTCATACTGTTGAGAGAAAGAGCATCTGTCTTCTGCCAAAGTTGACACTGTACTTAGTACAGTAACTGGACTTCTAGCAGTAGTAGTGTAAAACAAACTTTCTTAGTGAGGAAGAATTATTTAAATAAGGTGGTGAGTTGACATATGGTAACCTTGTTCTTAATTGAGTATACTGAAAGCAATCACACTTTTAAGAGGTTGAGTTGCCTTATAAAGTACAACAGATGGATCTAGTGCTATTGGTACTCACTGGACATTGTAATAAAGGGGTTATAAGCATACATTTTTTACACAGTGGTCTAGATCCTTTGACATAGAGTTGAATAAATCAACTGAGTACCCAAATACCTTTTAGAAAAGGCATTATTTTTAACCGTGTTTCTGTGTTTTGAGTAGGTACTTTGACATCACTCTTCTCCTTATTGTTTTACTGTAGCATCTCAACATTCAGTCGATAGGAGAACCTCTTTAGCACTCTTCAGAGGGAAGGAAGTGGAATCCCAGTTTTACACATGGGGAACACAGGACTGAATCAAACATTAAAAAACAAGGCCTAAATGTACCCTTTCAGGAAATTAATGGATGAGCTTTGAATCTAGGCCTTTCAACTTCCAGCTGTCCCCTCCACGACACAGACACTCATGCTGGTTTGCCAACAGTCCAATATGAGCATCAGATAGCCTTACGGATTTTGTAAGCTTGCTTACAGGGAAAGTGTTATACTGAGGTGGTATTAAATTTGATGGTCATAGTGCCTAATTATTTTATTCCAAGCACAGGAGAATGATATTTCAGATATTTTAGAAATGCTATATGCACTGATTAAACTTCATTATCTCCCACCATTCTTTTAAGAAAAAGCACAAACTTACTATGAGACCCTTGAGCAGAATGAGATGGTCCCAGAAGAGAACTGGCAGACAAGGGCCAGGAATTTCTGTCGCTTTATCACTGCTATCAACAACACCCCTAGAAACATTGGGAAGGATGGCAAGTTTCAGATGCTGGTGTGTCTTGGAGCCAGGTATAAACAAACTTCTTTGTTATTACTATTGATATTTTAATAAAACGAAAAAGATGTTGCGTATTAGTAAGATAAAGCCACACAACTGCCGGGTTGTGCAGTTTGACTATTACTTACGCAGTTCTCTGATGTAACTGAAGAAGGATTAAGTGAACCATGCCCTCACTGAGTTCTTAGGCACGTGAAGCGTGGGAAATCTGACATACAAAACTGAATATCCCAAAGAGCTGAGCCACTGAATCAAGAGAAAAAGGTAGTAGGCTGGTGTGAATAGCCTCCCTCTCGTATACAGCTAGCAAGGAGAGAAGATAGAAACAGAAAACCATCCAGTGGTGAGGCCTCTCCAGTTAATGGCTGAGTGAATTCCCCACTCTTCACCTATTCACTGTAGGAGATGGGTAGGAGGGAAGCTGGGACTATCTAGAAGCCTCTTGACACAAAGACAATGGGGAGGCTAGTGACTTTGGGCCTGCTTGGGACTTCCAGGCCTCCTGGGAACCGTATCTTCTGATGGGAGGGGTGGAAAAGTGTCTCTCATGAACGCTCCCTTGTTAAACAAGTTCCACAGACAGTGAGTCCCCCTTCCCTGTCTTATAAAAATATGCAGAGAAAATGGTAGGTCTGTTTAGAAGGCAAAGAATAAAAATCATGTCGGTGAAAATGAGAAATTAACTTGGCTTTATTTTTATTTCCAAATTGCAAATTGCCACTTTGTCAGAGACCACCTTTTGCATCACTGGATCGCCCTGCTTGCAGATTGCCCAATTACAGCACAGATGTATGAAGACATAGCACTGATTAAGGACCATACTCTTGTGAATTCTTTGATTCGAGTGCTGCAGACCTTGCAGGAGTTCAACATTACGCTGGAGGCATCTCTTGTCAAAGGAATCGATATTTGACCTCTTGTCCCACAGGAGAAACTGTCTTTAAAAAAAAAAAGAAAAAAGCAACAAGGAGTGAAGCTTGTTAGTATGCAAAAGTTCTGTCTGCCAGTACATTGTATCGTGAACTCGTTCATGGCCCTAAAATGCAACTTTGACTTTTCTTGAAGGAAACTCCAAAAATAGTACAGGCAAATGGATAGAAGCTGTAAACTCAATGTAAAAAAGAGGATTTTGGTATAAATCTATTTTAGAGTTTATTTGCCGATTTGCTTTTTACACACTTTCATGTGAAAGAGATAGAGATGAGTATTGTGCAGCTTATTTTAAAGCTGCAGTATTTCCTTGCCATAGAAAATGTGCAGTGAGCCTTTCAGCATTCTGTAAACTTGCCTTCAGATATGCTGTATGTCATAGAACCCAATGTATACACTCCATTTCTGCTGAGAAGGTCATTCTATAGTTTTTAAACTAATATTTTATATATTAACATTATTACCGATGTTTGATTTTTAACGTATTGGGTCATGTTTTGCTGCAAGGGAACTACAAATCTGATGTGTGCTTTTTTTTTTTTAATATCTCCAAAGCACTGATTTGTCAACAAATCATTTTTTCCTTTATTTTTGTTGTCAGTATTATTTTTAGTGAAATGCAGGAGACTGAACCATGAAATGTGCAGAGATCAAAGTAATATTTTTCATATTGGTACGTAATTGCACAGAAGAAATTAAGTGTGTTTTTTAACTGATGTTTTTTATTTATTTAACCTATTGTTATGTTTTGTAAGTTTGTCTTTAAAAAAAAAAAATCTTCTAATCTTCTATGATACAACTGGCTATATTATGTTGCAATTCAGAATTTACAGTGCAGCCCACTTAAATGAAAAACCTGGAATAATTGTTCACAACACAAAAATGTTTCCACTTGAACCAGCCTTTTGAAGTTTGGTATATGGTTGCTGCTGGTAATTCTCTTAACTGCTAATAAAGAGGGGCATGAGTTCCCCAAATGCCAGATGACTAAATGAAGATGTTTATGCCCTCACAAAATAATAATGGTATACCTTACTAACAAATATAAGGAATTCTTAATTCTTCTGAAAAGACAGTGAGTGGTAAGGTTTCTTTTTTTCCTTTTGAATGAATATGTCTTGGGTCCGGTTGTCACAGTCTGCTTCCTTTGGGATACTTTTGTTTTTAGCAGAGAAAGCTTTAGTCCACTTCTATAATAAAACACAAACATTTTGAAAGCTTAATTTATTGGAGATCTGGAACTTGGCAAATGCCTAAAAGCATCTCCATTCATTTGAATCCTCTGATCAAAAATATCTTTGAAATGAATATGTGACTTAAGAACAGGCTGATTTATCAGCATCACAAATTACTGTACAGAAGTTCAGGGCTATGTATTTAAGAGGTCTCCACTGTATAAACTTATCTCAGTATTGTCTCTCTTGAGAAGCAGAGTCCAAGTTTTTTGGTTCATACAATGTTGTAGCACCTTTTCTTTACCTACAGCATAGTCACATCTTGTGATAGTTTTATTTCCATAATTTATAAGTATAGCACATGTATTAAATTTTTGACTATTTTTACTTTTGTCCTATTTATTTCATTATTAAACTGAGAAGTTCCTTTGTCACTACTTATCAGAGCAAGATTCTTTTTTGATTTCACAGTAGCATTAGGAAGATGTAAGGGCAATGTCTAAGCCATTCCTCATGCTGGGTGGGTGTGAATTCTTTCACAGCCTGGAGCTTACAGAAGCAGTTCACAGAAGTATTTTGTGTGTGCAAGTTTGGTTTTGTTGGGTTTTTTCCAGCTTTGGAAGGGCAAAAATAAAACAGATGTACTTTATTCTAAGAATTTCATGTATTCAATTTAATATGCTGGGATAATCTGTATATGCTTGCCCCAAATTGCTTGTTTATATATTAATAATAGCAAAAAAAAATAATTTTACAGTGCTTTCAGCTATATGTAAGACAACTTTACTAGGCCTGTGTATTTCAGAGGGAATATGTCTATGTAAGAAAGGAGGGTTGCATTAATTATTTTGACCATAACAGATTAGTCGATCCTGTTGAAACCGTATCTCTCATAGTATTAAGTATGGATTAATTTTATCTTGCATGAGGTAATTAACCCTGAATTAAGGTTGGTTTTTTTTCTTTTTTTCTTCTTTACACAAGTTCACCTAGTGTGGCATGATTGGTTTAATGGCTTGCTCTGGTGTGGATCTTTTTGGCCTCATTATGACAGTTAGCGATACCTGAACACAGGCTGGGGTTTGCTGGTTCTCAAGAGGTGGGTTCTTTGGCTAGCACATGAGGGTGATGCTGTCCATCAGAGACAGCACCCTGTGTGCTAGCTGTCCAGATGCAAAAGGAAGATGCAGAGGTCATCTTCCCAGCTCCTCAGTTACTTTATTTTCACAGGAAAGACCGCTTTGTGATAGCCCCTTCCTCCTTCTCTTATAGGGGGTCTATGCTTAATCCTGTGAGGATTCAAAGCACTTTTTGTTATGGACTTCCAAGTCTGGAAGGATTTGCTCCACTGAAGGACCAGTAGAAGATTCTGAAATGCAGCTGAAAAAATGTTGGTTTTGTTGGATCCAGAGGCCACCAAGGAAGACTGAGATATTAAATATAGCTATGTGGTAGCCCAGGCTAGGGTTTTGGGAAGAGATTTGGTTGGCATATCTAAGAACAGTTCAGTCTGTAGTAGCAGTCATAATCCCTAGCACTCTTCAGTTTTTACCACAAACCAATCTCCTTCTTTCATTGATGTAGCTAGCATCAGTCCCACAGAGTAATGTTAGGATCCAGCATTTGCTCCTTCCATGCCATTCTGCTGAACTGGATGACTCTGTATAAGAACAAATGGTGTAGTTAGCATCTTTTTAATTAGAGCTTTGTAAAATCCATCTCCCTTTGTAAAACTAGCATTGCAATTTTTGTTCAGAAATGAGCTCTAGAATACTGCAATTGTAACCTTTTTTTTTTTTCCTCTGTTAATTTTCTAAAATAAGGGAGCAGGTTTAGTAGGTGCAGGTTAATGTGGCTATGCTGTTTTCTTGTTTGGGGTTTTTTTGGTAACAGTTAATGGGAAAAGATAATTTTTTTTAACAGCACACATGCATTCTATAGAGAGAAATGTAATGATAAAAAATAAGTAGTTCATAATGCAGTAAATATATAGTGCTAAATTGGCCAAACACATTTACAGGCTGATACCTGATTTGGGGGGGGGGGAGGAACAGGCTATCACCTATCAATTATTTATGCTTCCTTGATTAATGCTGTCAGAGTTGATACAATGACACTTTATACAAAAAGAAAATGCACATTAATAAAGACTTGATTTAAATGTAGTGAAACACTATGACGATAAGTTTATACAAAAAAAAAAAGCCTTTACCTGCCATAAACTTAACCATCTGACATTGTGTAGCTGAAAACATATTCATGAACTGAAAACTATTCCACAACTTTTTCCATTACAAAGAGTGTTTTTCAAATTGTTCAAATGGGATCTACTAGCTGGATGATCCATCTTTTTGATGTGTTTTGAATTCATGAATATGTTAAGATTTCTGCAGTGAAACTATTCAGAATTAACTTTTTCTGTATATTGTCAAATGATTTTTGTCCGTAGTTCAAGTTACTATAGGATACTTGAAAATACGTGAAGATATTGTACACGTACTTCACATCTTTGTAGTTCATTATTTTATACCTAGAGATTGGCTGTTAAACTAAGGTAAAGCATTAATACGTTATAAACTATATATTTTACTACGTGGGGAAATCACTGGCTTTGTTTTTTTTAAGGGCGGGCATTGACGTTTACATTATAATGACAAAACCAGGTACTGTTTTCCTGTTTTATTTTTCCTGTGACATTTCAATCCCTTGGACATTAAATGTGAATTGGATATACAAAACAGTTTTACAGGTGTAGCTCATTTGCTGAATTGCAATAAAATTTGTCTTCTAACATGAAAAATAGCATTAATGTGCTATTTTCAAAAGGTACTTATAATTTGGCTAATCATCTTCTTTTTGCCTGACTGCAGGTATGTATGACATTCTAGTGTTTGATTTCAGGAGAGATTTTTGTACAGTTTTGTATCAGATCTGTTCAACTAAATGCCTGCCTCCCTCCACCGCCAGTGTAGCCTTCTCGCAAGCAATTCTTGTCAGTCAGACTGCCATCAGTGGAAGAGGTGCCTACTCAGTAATCGGGGAATGGGGAGAACAGGAAGGCAAAGGGACTAAGCAGATCTTGGAAAGTGTCTGTGAGTACACACACACGTATGTGCTGCCATTTATATTAGCTTTTTTCCTACCTTTAGAACAATTTTTGATCCTAATGACCAAATTTGGTGGAGGTCTTCAAATTTTATGTTCTGAAAAATAAAGTTAGTCACCTCTATGTACCACATACTCAACCTTTCTCTTTATGTGAGAGGATCCATGTGGAGAAGCAGGAATTGTTGGAAATGTAACTATCTGATCCTTCAAATATAAGGTTAAGTGAGAAAACAGCACTGTCCTCCATCTCTGACATCTGTGGCACACATGCATGCAAAAGCATTATTGCCTATATTGTCTGTTTCCTACTTTTTTTACTCTGTCTTTGCCAAGGGTAAGATCTAATTTGACGGATAGTCCCAGAGGAGGAATTACTGGGTGGAGGGATTGTACTGGCACAGAGGCAAAAGTATGGTTCCTTCCCTCTCCATTCATTCACTTTTTGAATGATCTGAAGTACATACTGATACAGTGGAGCCCCGTATAATCTTGGTTCATTAGATACTGCTCTGCTTATCTCACCTTGAAACTGGTTCTGCCTGCCTTACTGCATATTAAATGTAGTTTTTTAGATTTGAGTGGAGTAGTAAACAAATGTGAGCGCAACTCATTTGTAGTTACGCTTTTGTAACTTTTCTGCTGCCTATGTCCTGGAATTTTTATATGTCGGTTGTACGAGAAGCAAGGAGACCAAGTCAGTTTTACTCACTTTCATCTCCTGCTTCATCCAAAATGCACTCCTTGGGACATCCCTGCTTGAGCAGTAGGGTTGGACAAGATGACCTCCAAAGGTCCTTTCCAACCTCAGTCACTCAGTTCCTCCCCATGTACAGTGACAGGAACAGGTAAGAAGACTGAATGCTGCTTTCCCCATGTTGTATGGTTTCTGCCATTCCCTAGTAGCCCAGTGTCTGCAAAAAAGAGTTCATCCTTCAGCTGCACTATTTTTCCTGTGGTTTTAGGGAGCTGCCCTCTCTTTTGTCAGCTATAGCCAGAGAGACTTGCTTATTCTTCTGACCTGCATGTTAGCAAACTTCTGCTTTGAGAAATTTCTGTGTTGAAGCTGACAAATACAGAAGGTAACTTTCTCAGCCTGGGAACAGTGGTTCAAATTAGGGCTGTTCCGGGGTTGGTGGGGTTCACTCTGTGTTAAACTGTAGGAGATCATCATTGGATGTTTTATACCATCAGGAAAAATGCAGAAGGGAAGGAGTTTGATCATTACTTGGAGGTATCTCTGCTTGCCTCACCTCTTTGTTTCTCCCCCCCGCACACACCCTGGTCTGTGGTGGAGAGTTTTTTAAGCAAAGAAAATTAAAAAGTGTTAAGATCTCTCTTGCGGGAACCACATCAGTCTTCCCGAGCTGGCGGTGATTCTGCGCTAGTAACAACAGATGGTGTCATCCTGTGGGCTCGCTGGGGGAGATGCTGAGAGGGTGAACGCAGCCTGCCCCACACTCTGGTGAGGTGGTGCTTGTGGCCTGAGCCTTGGATAGGTCTGGGGGGGTGCAGTCATGAACTCAGTACCTGCTGCCACGCATTCCGCTCTTGTGTGAGATGCCAAACCTGCCTCTCTCTCTTGGAAACTGTGGCTATCTCAATTCCCTAGGCTTGTTAGACCTGCCGCTTCTAATTCCTCTGCAGGGCACTGCGGGGATGGCCGTGGGGCAGGCCTGGATGGAGCTGTGAGGTAAGTGCAGCTTCAGAAACACATTCACTTCATCACAGGTGGCTCCGAATCTTTCAGACGTCCTGCAAGGGGAAGGAACAAAAAGAACGGGGGCCTTGGTGAGCAAAGTGTGTTGTGCAACTGCTGGGTTCACAGCACTTTTCCAAATGTCAGGTCTGAGGTGGTTTTATAGAAGGTGATGCTTATTAACGTCGGCTGGAGAGGAGAGTTTGAGTGCTAGGCAGTGATTGTTGACTAACTGCTCTAAACACAAGGGTCTAGAAATTTTATGATTTGTTGTAGTGACGACTTGGAAAGTTCTCACAAAGAAATACAAATGTCAAAGAGCTGCACTAAGCAGGTCTTTGCCTAAAAGTTCTTTCACACAGCAAAATGTCTCCTTTTTTTCCCCTATGAACTCAAAGACGCATATTCATTAATAGAACATAGCGTATTCAGTCCTGCAATAAACAGGAATTGTTCTTCATTTCAGTGACTGGCAATTTAAGATGCAGATTCTGCAACATTTAAAATATCACTGGTGGATCTGATGTTTGTTTCAAGGAGGTTTTTCTACCAGTGGCATAAAAAGACTTAGACAAGGAGTATAAATTACTTGAGAGAGTCTTTTAGACTCCTTGAGACCAGAGGAACCCCAGATTTCCTCTCTGTTTGAGACAAGCCACGTGCAGGTCTTGCTTCCAAGGAAAGACACTGTTAAATTGCAAAAACCGAATGGTGATTACTGAAGATGTGTTATTTTATGTAGAACTCGACAACCTGTTTGGTAGCGTGGAAAGCCCTTGGATACTAAGATGGAAAGTGTAAATGCAAAAGTTTGAGTGATTCATTTCAAAGGAAAACAATTGTTCAAAACCCAGTATACATACAGAGAAGAGTAAGACTTGAAACTACAGCTCTGAGAAATTACGTGTGTGAAAAGCTTTGGAATAATGAAATATTTGAAAGTATATCCTCTCTTGTCTTTCTGCCCCTTTCCCTTTTTTGTTCAGCATCCCACACACCCCCGCCCTGTGTTGTTTTCGGCTTCTGGCACAAGCACTCATTATGCTCACTCAGTCATGTTAAATTTTGGCTCAGTATGATGCGCTGCTGCTCAGCCCAGCAGACCCACTACTTCTCACTACATCGAAGTACAAATGAAATGGCAGTCAGGATGTCTTCAGATAAAGTTTGCTTATCATTAAATAACAAAATTTAATGAGGATTATAAGGCATAAAGCAGTTTTTATTCAAATTTTCAGACAGAAGTATTCAACTCAGGAGATCAGGTGTAGAATTTCTGGAGCAGTTTTTACATCCAGCTGCTCTGTGGCAGCTTAGCCTCAATCTCTCAATGTGAGGCAACTTCAAGTGATACTTGAAGTGGAGGGCAGGGGGGAATTGGGGGATCTTATCTGTATGGAAGAGTTCCTTTGGAGCAGCAGACAGTGTTCGTGGCGGTGTTGTGCTTCTGGCAGTCCAAAGAGATCCAACAGTCTTGGCAGGAAGAAGTTCTAGGTGCTGCAAGATTATAAGGTAGTGCGCACATTGGTACGATCGGGAAAAGCAGACAAGTTTTCTGATGTGCTGCCTTTCTCCAAACATAAAGCACCTAAACCTCTCTCTCCCCAAAGCGTTTGTGAAACGTAACTGAATGGGACTCTGGTCCATGCAACACTGAGAAAATTTAGTTCAAGACTAAAATGCTGTATAGTATCTAGACGAGCAAAAACTTTGCTCTTGGTTTTAGGATCAGTATGCGTAATGTGTGAAAATGTCCTGTTTGCATACACTTTTTGCAGATACTTACCAGTAGCTATTTTCCTCCCTAAAACTTTGTGATTTTATTTTATTTTTAATTGCTGAAAAAGAAGCCTAACAGTGGGCTATTTGAGGTCTATTCCTGTTGAACTGCCCCTGGTACGTTTGTTTTTCTTTCATCATACTTAACTTCTTGCTGAAGCTGAGTCTTAAGCATTTTTCTAACTTCTCTCTCCTAGGAAAGATCTTCATACCCAGCATGGTCAGCTGTCACTGTGACTCTGTAGTTGAATAGAAATAGTTAAAAAGGCTACAGAAAGACATCTGAGTTGAGGTCTGAGCTTCTGTCTCTTTTGTGCCTTTCTATAAAGAGATATTTTAATGGCAATTCTTCATCATAAACAAGTGAGTATTATATGTGAAATAATAGCGAGGATCCTTCACAAAGCACTTTGAGATTTATGTATAAGAAATGGTTTCATTAACCAAGACAGATTTAATATTCTTGCTGTTTGTTTTCCAAGCTGCTTTGAGATCTTTTGATCCAGCTCAGGCACGCCGGATATTTATGCGTCACTTTATATTTTAGTTTACAGAAGTAAATAGGATGCTTTGCTTTTACTGTGTCTCAGAAAGCTTTAGGTGTTTGGGTGTATGGAAGCTTTAGTTGTTTGGGTATATGGCTCTTCTCCTCAATGTGTTTTACTGTTTTTTCTGCTATGCTCTTCATATGTAGATTTCATGTCTTTTGTCAAATCTTGTGATGAATTTTAATTAAATTAATATTGGTCAAGTTCCTTGAGGAACCTTGACTGGAAAGTGCCTGAAATACATCACAGCTTTTCTGTGAGGTAGCTGGTAGTCACGTGCATTTGGGAGAATTGTTTGTAGAGACACCTCGACTGATATCCCCAGATGAGAGGTGTGTGGATATGCGAATTCCCATCGTAAGTATGAGTGTTTATTCATGAGATCGTGGAAACTGTCGGGAGAGTCTTCATTCATTTATTACTTTCTGTTGGTAAGGGGAGGCTTGGGGTATGGTGCGGGGCTGGAGAATCCTTGGAGTGTTTAATGAGCAGCTTTATGCATTTATAGAAGAGGTTGACTAAGACTGAAGCCGTCCAGGAGATACAATGGGTTGTTTCTCATTGGATTTTGAAAGAGAATAACTTTGATCATTTCAAAAGCAATGAAGCCTGATGCTCCAGCGCGAAAGGAAAGTGGTAATTTATAGCTACCATTAAGGAAACAAAGCCGAAGACTGAGGGAAAGTTTCACTCCGAAGATTTACTAATGTGTATAAACCACCCTTACAACTAGCAGTAGCTTGGTATTTCTCGCAGAACAAAACAGAAGAGAAAAGGCAGCGAAATGGCGATGGGAGGGAGGGGTGGAAAAGAATAGAGCCCGCTTTCGCTTGCACCCTGAAAGGTCAAACAGCATTTAGGAGATTCTAATTCCAGCGAATAACGGCTGGGCCGCTTTTACCTGCCAAAGGGAGGACAGCTGTGAGAAATCCCTGGCTGGGAAAGGAGGTGGGCTGGGGCTGGTGGTGCGTGGTGTGGGGGTCCTGGCACGGCCTTCGGACGGGGACTTCACGCGCCGCGGCCGGGTGCGATTACTCGGTGGAAAGGGTGGTGCTGTAGTTTTGAAGGAACGCGAGCGAGGCTGGCGCGGGTTTGTACCTGGGCTGTGAGGGGATGCAGGCGCAGGGGGTCTTTGCTCGGGCTTGTCTCCGCTGGAAAGCGGCCGTTCCGTGGGCCGCTCCAGCAAGGCGAGCACCGGTTCAAATACGCTCGCCGGGGGCCGCCGCCCTCTGCGTGTGAGGTATTTTCTGTACCTGCAGGAAGCGCCGGCTCCGCGGGACACCTGTGTTTGGGGTGCCGTGCAGGTGCTGGACCGCCGGTGCCGCGGGTGGGTGCGCTGGCGCGGTCCCTGGAGGCTTTCCACGTGGGACGGGGCGGTTCGCGGGTGTGCGTGTCTGGCTGCGTGTCTGTGTGTGCGCTCTCGCCGCCTGCGGGTGCCGCCGGGCGGCCCGCGGGGGGCAGCGGGGAGGGCAGGGGGGGAGGCCCGCCCAGCCCCCGCCGCCGGTGCGAGGCGGGCCGCCCGCCCGCAGACGCCTCCTCCCTCCTCCTCCTCCTCCGCCGCCGCCGCCGCCGCCTCCTCCCGCCCGGCGGCGGCAGCAGCAGCAGCAGCGCAGCAGCAGCCGCCGCCGCCGCCGCCTCAGCGCCATCGATGGGGTCCGGCGGCCGCCGCCGCGGCGCGGCGGGGGCCCGGGCGCTGCCGCTGCTGCTCCTGCTGCTGCCCGCGCCGGGCGCCCCCGCCGCCCTGCCCCTGCCCCTGGCCCTGCCCGGTGAGTGCCGCGCCGCGCCGCCGGCTCGCCTTCAGCCCTGGACAGCGGCTCGTCCCGCGGGGCGGCCGGCCGGGGCTGGCGGCGGGGTCGGGGGGTGGCGAAGGGAAGGGGAGGTGCGGGGGACCGGGACCGGGACCGGAGCGGGGCGGCGGCGGCGAGTTCCACGGGCCGGCGTCCAGGCGGTCTCGCCCGGCAGCGGGGCTGACCCCGAGGGGCAGGGCGCCCGGTGAACGTCTCGCCTCTGCCGAAGGAGCGGGGGAGCAAACTCTGCGCCTGTCGCGGCTTCGTCTGCCGTTGGTGGCCGAGGAATAAGCCCGGTCGCTCTTCTGCAGCCTCCTCCGCGCCCGCCTGGCTGCCAAGTTTAAGGCTGCGATGTTTGCTCGCAGCCCCCCTCCGCCGGGGTCTCTCCTCAGCTCGGGCTACTGTCACCACGCGAGGAATTCTTGCTCCCCGAGCTTAGCGATTTTTTTCCTAGCCCTCTTTTCCGCGCTTCTCTGCGCGTTCACGCTGGGGGTTTTTGCTGCCGTTCCGCCCTGCGTGCTGCGGGCCACGGAGGACTGGCGTAAAAACAAACCAGCAGAAGGGACGTTTTGCCGCTGCCGTGAGATCTAGTTGACGTCCCCGTGCGCTGTAGCCGTGAAAGAAGCCCCCTCCTCGGTTCGCATCTTCTGGCACCCACCTTGCCGGGGCAGGCGTCCCCCCATCACCTCCCTGGCCCGGGTGGGCAAGGCCAGAGCTCGCCGTGCGGGGGGCACGCACTTTCTGCCCGCTGTCTCTCCTTCCCCTCGCACCCCGTCTACCTGAATCCCGCTCGCTGGAAGCCCCTCAGCAATTCCCTGCACTCCACCTTGCGTGACTCGCTCCCTCAGTCCGCTGCTTCCGCTGTTTTTTAATGGCTTGACTTTTCTGCTTGGAGAGGAAGCAGATTCTGCCGCTCTCCCCGGCCGTTTTCCACCTTCCCCTTGCTTGCTGGAGGTAGTACCTGAGCAGCCCATCGCTGTCACCAGTTCTGTGTGCACCTGAGAGCCGGGAGAGTACTGCTGCTGGAGCGCTGGCTCTTCGCCTTGTTTCCCCACTGCCAGACACCATTAGGAGTTAAAACTACATGAATACTTTCTGAAGCTGGTAACTGCTGCAGTACCTCCAGGCATATTTTGTGATTGGGGGGAAAAAAAAAAAAAGGGAAAAAGAGATGAATGCTATAATTGTAAATGGGAGTGGTGCTGGCTGAAATTCCCTGTTAGACAGTGATCCCCACTATGAAAAGTGGCTGACTATTTAAGTAGTCACCTTCTACTGATAGTCCTGCAATTCATCCTGTTATTTTAGCAGTCACTTCTTATACCTATGTGGGGTGCTGCTTCTGCAACTCTTCCTTTTAGCCAGTTGCTAGAAATCTTCCTGTTTCTGTGTTTGAATTTTCTTCTGCTGTATGAAAAACTTCTTCTGCTGCCCATAACTTTTCTTCCTCTTCTTCTGTCTACGCTTCATCTCCAGGACTTCCTCCTGTTGGTGTTTCCCTTTCTCCTCATTTCCTCTGATCTGAAGTTTCCACCTGGATATTTTGCTTCAGTATGCTGTGCTTTGTGATGTCTGGCCAGGTGATTTGGCAATGCTGCTCACCAGATACTATTCTTGTGTTAAAAAAATTGGCATTATTTATAAATTATACATCTGTTCAATGGTAAGTGTGTCTTTGAATGCGTTGGTGGTGACTTTGGAAGTACATTTCTGTAAACTGCCCTTGTTAGTTTAAAAATCATTTGGCCTCCTGAGGGTGATGTCATGAATGTCACCAAGAACTCTTTCAATAGTTGTTTTTTGTTAAGCAGAAAGATTAACAGCCTCTAATGAACGTCTGTAAAACTGTCAGCTAAATCTCACGGAGCATCTAGCCCATAATGGATTTTTTTGGATGTATTTATAAGTGGGTACAGAAGCTTAACACAAGCGTATCTGAATTGCATACAAATACATCTATATGCAGGTAGAGCATTATACAAATTTAAGTTCAGATGTGGTCTCTGCATGTTTCTGTCCTGACTCTCAAATACATGTAACATGCACCACAGACAGGCATTCAGCCTTACATCATCTCATCAGTGATGTGTACAGGAGACGTGCCCTGTTCTCCACCTGCTGATGTCCCTTCTGAATCTTGTCTTTTCACAGATGTGGATGAATGCGCCCTGGGGCTCGATGACTGCCACCCAGATGCTATTTGTCAAAACACCCCAAAGCTGTACAAGTGCACGTGCAAAGTGGGTTACACTGGCGAAGGGAAGAAATGTGAAGGTAAAGTGATGGAAGCACTATGCTCTGCCTGTGTCAGCATGAAGTATTTCTAAGAAGACAGAGCCGTTAAAAATAATTACTTAAAATATGGAGGATGATTTTAAATCAAAATAGTCGTTGTTTCTTCACCTGATTTACTCTTTGTTTACAAAATCAAAGGCAAACAGATTGCATGGCTCTTCACCTACTAATATCACTTGGTTTAATAATTAGTTTGTTGTTTATCCAGCAGCCTTAAAAACTATAAGGTAAAGCTGCATGGGAATTTCGGGGCATTTTGTCACCCTTTAGAAACATTCAACAAATAATGTGTTAAGTAGTCAATTTGCAAGACAACGATGATTTCGGACAGCAGTTGCTGGTCACATTTACACAGTCGCATCTCTAACTGTCTATAACACCCAAGCAAGCATCCGTCATATTGACTTTCGCTTTATTCCTTAGACATTGATGAATGTGATAATGACTTCAATGGAGGCTGCGTCCACGAGTGTTTCAACATTCCAGGAAATTACCGCTGCACTTGCTACGACGGCTTTATGTTGGCTCATGATGGCCACAACTGCCTGGGTAAGAAGAGTGTTCATGAACGTTGTGAGTGGTGATGCTAACATAACCCTTTAACTGCATCCCGGGGAAATGCATGGCGATCTATTGGGCTGAATCAGCTCAGCTAGAGAAGAATGTTATCTATGGGACTAAGGATTACCAGGTACTGATGCACCATCCCAGCGTGGCTCTTTCCTCCTCTGTAGATGCGGAGGATAATTGTGCTACATTTCTAAGTTAAGTGCTTTGGGTTAAAATATGTGAAGTGCCATCTATTGTTACGCTAAATGAGTTTATGTAAAAGAACACGTGCTATCCTAGTCTTTTCTGTTCCCAAGTTAGTTTAGGATCAGTTCTCAGGTGTGTTTCCAGGCTTAGAAATCTTTCCTCTCATACATCTCTAATGTGTGGGATTCTCACTCTTGCTGTGTCTGAGTACTTCCTGACCTGCAAGCTGTTCGGAAAGGACAGTTAGGAGTGTGCAGTAGCTGTATATGATAAGAGGCCATTGAAGCACAGAGGGACTAAACCAAATGCTTGGCGTTTCCCTGGATGGTTCGTGCTAAGCAAAGTATGCAACTCTGGAAACATGTTCAATCCTGGCAACGGTCCCCTGAGCCTGCATCCACACACGCTCTCTCACCCTCTTTTTCTTTATTTAAGACCTTGGTAGTTTCCTGCTTTTTGTGCACCAGCAGGTGAAAACCTTTAAAAATGGGTAATGAGACCCTGTGGTTTTACTGTGATAGTATTCTTCAGCACACGGTGCAGCAGTGTACAGAAGTGCATGAGTTGCCAGCCTGGTGGTATGTTGCCAGTGTTATTTCCCTGGGACAGAGCTTCACGGTGATGAAGCTGTCCTGCTTCCAGGACCCACGCTGAGTACCCTGGATGGCTCTGCCCTGCGCTGTGGTACCTGCCCCATTTACTTTTTTAGAGATGGCTCAGTTTTTCTCTTCTGCTGCACTGAGTGTGGATGTGCCTGGGCAGGCTTCCATGCCCATGTCAGTCAGAGGGAAACTTGCTCTCACAGCATAATTTTAAGATTGTAGTTAGCTTGGCCAGGGGTATTTCCCACTGGCGTATGGCATATCAGGTGGGGGATCAGACCACCCCTAGGCTGTATCTTCTGCTGGGACAAATCAGAAAAGCTCTGGAGTCTCCCGTGGAATTGTGTTGGGTTTTACTTGTTGGGAGCCTGGTGCTGCCCACAGATTAACTTTACTACAGTGTAAGTGGACGAGAAGATGACGTCACTAAGTTCCAAGTATTTCACTCAAGAAAGTAGAGAGGGAAGCAAAATATCTGCTGATGCTTTAAAATAATAGGAAGGCCATCTTATTTTTCTCTAGTACATTTGTGTAATCACAGTGGAGTTCAGTCGAGGTTACCATGAAGGGCTGAATGTGAACGAACGCATTGCCTCTTACAATGCCACCAAAGGGTGTATTCTCTTTGCATCCAGTAGCCCCTCTAGAGCATACTTCAGCTGACTTGTTTGTGATCGGTAAGACCTAGACATAACTTAGACCAAAATTTACCACGTGCTGTGTTACTGGGAAGCTGCTCAGTATTGCATGACAGATTTTTTAAAATAAAATAAAATGTCATTGACATACAATGAAGTTTTTACCCCTGACCTGCCAATTTTGAGATGTGATGTAAACGTTAAATAAATATTTTGGCATGCAGCAAATTGGATCACATCTTCTCTTAATCTGTTTGTTTACTTTGTTCACGCCAGGGTTGCCCTCCTCTCACCCTTGTTTTTGAAGATCTCGGCTGTGTGCCTGGGTTTAAGCCAAATAGACAATTACTTGTTGGAAAGAGATGATTTTTTTGAAAGCTTTCCAAGGTCTGTAAGACAGAAACATCTGCTGGAGTTCAAATCTGTAGTACTAAAGACTCATGGTGGCTGTTTATTCATGATTGTTTGTACATTCACATCACTGTAGAACTCTAAAATACTCAGCTTCTCTGTGATGGAGATATGTCAGCCGCTCTTTTTGCTACAGCAGGTCACATTCTTTTGCATCCAATTGGCTTACTCATTGCCTTCAGTAGAAATTAAGTCTGTTGTAATACTGTGTTATGCTTCTTACTAAAAGCCTTTCTCTTTTTCCTTTTTTTAGAAGACAGCTGTTTTATGCCAGAAATGCTACAATGTTAATTTAAAAACACTGTACTATTAGCACAGGAACAATGAACAGAACGGGGAGCAAACGTGATGTTCCATATGAATTTGCAAATTAGACCAGTGCTTTGCCTCAGCAACATTTTGTCCTGCTTTTTAAGGGACTGAGCATTTTTTACTTCCTGTTCAAACTGGCGTTTCTGAAAATTAGGGGAGGAAAATTCTTTGCTGGAAGTGGTTACAAAAACCTGTGCTTATTAAGGGGTAAAATTGCAGAGAATTGGAGGTTGGGATGAGCATCCTGTTGTTCAGAGGCTTAGCTGAAGTTTTTCTACTCTTTGTTTCTCTTGGTTATCTTGCAAGTAGAGCCTTTCTATGTTCTCTGGTATTGTTAAAGCTCTGAATATTGCAAAATCAACATTGAAAGTATTTCCAGAAATTCTGCTCTTGTCCTTGACTGCAGTCAGGTGACACAGCAGCAGCCTTGATGGTAAGTGGTGATGACCAGATCAAATGTAATGTGTGAATTCTAGCTCGAGTGAAAGTAAGGAGCAGGGGATAGGTTTTAAGCTACATTTATTTTGAGGTTTGTATTTTTCTTGTTCCACCTTTGCTTCAGAATGGGGAGCTTTCTGGAAAAACACTATTTGTAGCTTGGATGGGTTTGGAGCCAAAGTTGCATCCCACTGAGCAAGAGAGCGCCATGTATGGATGCTCAAGCTAAATGTAAACGTGCTAGGCTGCTGAGTGGTAGTACTCTCCAGCTGCACTGCGAGGCAGAGTACGTTCACAGAGGTGGAGTGTGGAGCCCTGCTTCTGGCTCCACCAAGGCTACTCTGCCTTAGCTGTAACCAGTAACTCTGGTGAGTTGGCCAGCATTTCTTGTGACTGATTGGGCAACCTGTGAACAGGGTAAGAGCAGCAGCAAAAACATACTTTCCCCAGGGCGACGGCACAATAACAACAACAACAACAGGCTAGCCTGGTGCGTCTAAGCTGCCTGGATGGTTACATGCCAAGTAGATGGACGTCTGTACCGCATATTGAGTGGCTGCTGCCAATATGAACGTATTGGTGTTAGTACAAAGCTGATATCTCTCTTTCCTCCTCTCCCTCTCTCTCTCTTTCAGATACAGATGAATGCATGTTCAACAACGGTGGTTGCCAGCATGTTTGTGTCAACACTGTGGGGAGCTATGAATGTCGCTGTAAGGAAGGGTTCTTTCTAAGTGATAACCAGCATACGTGCATCCACCGCTCAGAAGGTACTGGCTGCTTCCCTCCAGGCACCAAGCAGGAGGTTTTGACGGAAGCTAACTGCAAAATCTCTAAAGCAGCTTCAAAAGTATTTTTAGGTTGAGTTTTTCAAAGCTGTGAAGGGTCTTGAAGTCCTCACTCGTTTTAAAAGGAACCGTGTGTCAGAATCTTCTAAGTGACTTTGAAGACTCTTTACATCCCTTCTGCCCCTTTGATCCCGCCAGTATCTCTGCAGTGTTGTGCTTGTTAAAAGCTGTACTGCTGTACTCCCAGGGTTCTTTATGCTCTGTTGTGCAGCTAAGCTGTGTCCTGATCCAGGAATCGGCAACAAATTGAAGGGCAGTGAGTTCCAGCCATTTCCATTGGCTTTAGTTACAAGGCAATACCTGCATTACCTTTGGGTACCTTTTAGATTCCCTGTACAGTGTTTAGGTTTCAGCTAAGAGATTTATTGTATGTCAGCCCCAAAGGTATTAAAATCACATTCTTTGTTTTGAGTGAAACCTTTATGAAGCGACCTTTGAGAGATCAGAGAGTCTTGGGTGTCCAATTAGACATCGGATTGAACAAAATTATTTTGGGTGCCCTTAGGGAATACTTTAAAGTGGTTGCTCAGATCAGGGAGTTGTCCATTGAACTGTACAATGAATATCTTACTAAGTAGTATTTAAAGCTGCAAAGCTTTCTTTAATCTATGGCTTATCATTGGCATGACTATAAGAGGAATCTGAGCATGAATAAACAAATCTCACTTTAAAAATCCCCATAGTGAAGAGATCAACATTTATAGACATATATGGCCATCCACAGATGAGTGCACTGAGGTGGCTGTCATCTGATGTAGCTGAATTGATCTTCTGTTTGAATTAAGAATTTGTATTCTCAGCTTCTCTGGTACTGGGCTTGGTCTCACGGGGGTCTGCTGATGCGTGGTGATATCTCAGGCCACTGCTCAGCTTGCCACTGCGGGAGCTGAGCCGGGAGTGGGGACAAGCGGGAAGGCTGCAGCAGTGGGGCAAGGCATTTCCCTTCATGTTGCCTTGCAGGCAGTGATGTGCGTTTGTGTGTGTGCGTGGATGATGAATCCAAGGATGAAAATCAGTTGCTGGAGCTCCTTGTCTTGGCCGATGCCAAGGGAGGAAAAACTTCCAAATCTTTTTATTCTTCCTTGCTGCTACTTGAGTACCTTCTACTCTCCTGAACTAACAGCAGCAGCATTTCCTGTCATTAATATTTGTTCCCAAAATTGTACGTTTGGAATTCTACCTCTGTTCTCTTATTTTTTAAGACACAGTTAGTTTCTTTTAACCTTTTGGCAAAAAAAGGCCTTTTTTCCATAATACTGAATTTCCACTTAATGTAGTCTTCTTTTTTTCATTGAAAAAGAAAAGCAAGAGGAAAAAAAAGATGCATTCTTTCCTAAAAACTACTAAATAAAAAAGTATTTTTATGGAAACCAGTCTTAAGAAAAAAAAACCCCTTACTGGTTTTGCCTGAAATGCTTTTTTTCTTCATACTAAAATACAGAAGTGTTTGTTTTGTTTTCTTTAAAAGCCATTTTTTCAGGTTATCATGCTGTGACTCTTTCCCTCCTGCCTCCCCCCATTACTGTGAAGAAGTGCTCCATGGGATTCCCCACTTTTTTTTTTTTTTCTTTTCGTTTTCCCTTGGGTGGGCAGGTCTGTTGTAAGCCAAATCTCATTGCTTTATCTTTCCCCTCACTTTGTTCTCAGCTTTTCTGTTCATCACTAGGTCTTCTATTTTCTGCCTTATGTATGCATCTCTCAGTGTATATACTTTATTAGTTCTCTTTTGAGACCTTGCAGCATTGATTGAAACAGCATTTGGCACCTACTGCCTAGACCGTCTATTCAGTTTTGCTGCTTATCTGTAATACAAGGGAGTATTTCTTTCCCTGACTCCCAGCCCAGCTAAGAGAGTGCATACATTAATGCTTGAGAGACCTTCCTAGTGGTCTGCAATACTGGCTTTTACATACACAGAAAAAGAGTGAACTGAAGTTGAGAAAGGAGAAATAGAGAGGCTTGGGGCTGTTGTATTCCTCCTGATGACCAGTGTAACAGGGGAGCTGAAGAGTCATCTGCCCTTCCAAGTTTACCTGCAATTATCCTCTGGGTTCCCTGTCACCTACTGTGACATGGGACTCAAGGTCAGGCAGCTGTTAGGGGAGAGTTTGATAATTGAAGTTGATTTTTCATCTGATGTGACTGTGTTGGTCTGAAGCACAGGGGTGCTCCGAGTGGCTTGATGGTTCTGCCTAGCCCCTGCTTAAACTACAGGAACTCAAGTGTCTTGGGAAGTTGTGCACAATCCAGTTTTTTTCCCTGGCTGTCTGCTCTGAATGAGCTCTTCTTCATCTATATGTGGGAGAATGGATTTACTTTGGAAGGCTGTTACAGCAGCTGGCAAGGCAGCTATGCACAGGTAGCTTATTTCTGTGTTTAACTTGTTTCATATTAGAGAATACAAAAATTTGAAGGAAACCAGAGTTTTTCATGAGTAAATATGTAGTACATCTTGTGGTTGCCATTGCTATGGATAACAAATCTTGCTACTCTCCCTTGTGGTGTTTCACAGTCACAGCTATCTACTGGTTGGGCTGAATCAATGGGAGTGAATTGGACCCGCAAGATGAAAGCCACATCTGAAATCACTGTGTGGACTGAGAGCTCGTACACAGGGGACCATCTCAGCTGTTGCTCTTAGAGTCCTTCTGACTGTGGAGAACAGTGATAACTAGAAAGCTTTTTGGGAAAAGCTGCCTTAACACAAGGATGTAGGAAGCATGTAAAAAGACTAAGGCGTTCCTGGGATGTCCTGTCCTGTTCTGCTTGTTGTGCTGATGCTCCTCACCATTTGGCTATTAGAGGGTGCCTCTGAGAATCTCTAGTAGTTCTTTGTACAATTGCATCCTCTGCCTCCATCCTACTGAGCACCCATTTGAATGTGCCTTAAATGGAGCCTTAATGTTCTTAGCAGGTTGGTGTTGATGTCCCTCATGTTCTGTGTAAAAAAAAGACAAAGATTTAAACACAGATCATATATGCAAGAGATTAATTTAACGTGACCTGGTAGGGAAATAGCATGCTGGCTTTTTGCCCGTATCTTGCCAGTGGCAAGAGTGCTCAGATCTCATTGAAGTTTGCTGGGTAGCTTCAGGAAGGTCCAGTCATCAGAAAGGACTCATCTGGCTTGGGGTCCACTAGGCCAGGCAGGCACTGGATTCAGCAGTCTTGGCTGTGAGTGTGGCCATCAAGAGACTCATCCATCCCAAGACACTTGTGTGCCAGTAAGGCAGGGTCTCCTGCAAGAGAAATTGCGCGTCTGGGAAGCATGTGGTGGGATTTGACCAATATTTGTTTGGGGTTTGGTTCTCGACCACAATCTGCCATCGCAACAGCTCTGGAACAGTGTGACTTGGGAGACTTTGTGTCCATGAAGGAGTTTGCAGTCATACAGCATTTATGGTTTTACAGACATGTCTTTAATACAACCTTATAAAATGGGGCTGAGTAGAAATCTTCTACCACCTTTGGAAACAAGCAGCAGCCTCACAGTAAATGCTAGAATATGTGGATGTATGTATCTTCTATGAAATGCTGGCTCTTGGGTCAGCTAGATTTTGGTGGGTTTGGTCATGTACCTTGTTACACAATGGGTACTTTGTTATTAAAATGTGCCCTGCTTTGGGAAGTGCAGTTTTAGCTTACTGTGGAGACCTGATTGAATTCTGCTCTCTTAGAACAGAGCAATCCCAAACTGAGCATTTAAACCATTTGTCTGATGTCAGTGAACTTTACCAAAGTACTTGCTTGAACAGTTTCCCCTTGGTAGCTCAATAGAGACAAAAGAATAACTTTGTTAAGAAACTAAGCTGCTAATTCTCTTAATGCCTTCTAACACCTCTGAGCTAACAGACCAAATCATATTGCATGCTTAAGAACAGAAAAGTCACAAAACCACAAGAGTTAATGAGGCTAATTTGTGGCCTCATAGGTTGTTTCTTTCCTTGACTGACAGCACAATAATGGATGACAGCTTTCATGGGGGCTCCTTGGGCTGTGTCTGTGTGCTGCTGGATTTGAAGTGTCATTGTCTTGTTAGACTTCTACAGAGTCCTCACTGTGGGAAAGGAATCAAAAAGTCAGTAGAGCAGAATAATCTAGGCTCTGTAATATCCATTCTTTTGTTGCTTAAAGCTCTCTTGATAGAGAAAGGGTACCGTAGCTTGTGCTTCAGATGGCGAGAATAGTCGTGTGCAGAGCAAGGACCTAACTGAAGTATAGTGGAATAATGGGGACGAGCTGACCTCTGCTTGCCAATACAGTGTTTTTGTTTTAGTTAGTAATAAGGCTGCAAAAAGGGCTGTGTAAGTTTAAAAAAATATATAGGGTGTGGAATTGTTCACACAATCTGTTTCTAGCAGCATGGTCACCCTTTTCATTCTCTGATTGTCCATCTGCTCAACTCAGTAGAAGTTCACTTCAGGTAATGTGGGATAAGACCTTGCAGCCAAAGTATGCTCCACTTGCTCTTCTCAAATGAAGTGTTCTCACCAAGAAGAAAGAGCATTTTGGTGTAACATATCTTAGAAAAGCCAAATGCACCAAGGCAGAGAATTTGATGGCAAAGGTGCATTCTCTGTATACCTGAGGAGAGCATTCATTTGTCTTCTCTCCCCATTTTATAGCTCTGTATAAGACTTCAGCAAAAATCTGTGGTGTAATGTTAGAAGAAAGACTATTCTTTTAATTTGGTCTAATCATCCCATTTGATAACTCAGCCAGCTGCTGTGTAGTTTTAAGTTGTGTGTGTACAAATTGCGTCACTGTCTTGCCAATGGAAAAGGCATTGATTTAGCTGAACCATGGGGCAAGGTGCAAGAAGTTTTTACAATAATTCTAGGAACAATTCCTCCCTGTTTAATTGACTTGAACTTTTTGCAAAGGCCAGACAAGACACTCTGGCAGTCATTGAGTGCTAGTGCATGAACAGCTTGTAACTGTCAGAGACAAAAATGACAGGATGTTTCTAGGAGGGGCACCAAAAGGAAGAAAGTCACATTGCTAGTGTCACATTGCTTTTTCATTTGGTTAAAGCAGGCACTGGCACTAAATTCTGTCCCGCTGGGAAGGTGTGTAGAAATACAGAACTCTGTGATAATCCCCAGTGGGGTTGTTTTGGCAGGTATTTCCTGAAATCAGAAAAAAAAAAAGAAAACAAAATGGTTAACAAAAAAAGAGAATTGGCATACAGCATGCATACAATCTGCATGTCTGCCTGGTCACTACTTGGTCACTGAGGTGGGTTATGACTTTGGGAATAGGCTTTGTAGGCCAGTAATTGAAATAGGGATGACTTTTGTGACTGTCAGCCTAGGCATTCCTGTGTCTGGTGGCTGCTCTTTTAAGCAGAGAAATAAGAACTTCATTTTAGGCTTTGATCTTGCCAGGTGTCAGCCACCTTGCAATTTTCGTAAAAGAAATGAGGAGGTTTTATAAACACTGGTATAAAGTGAGAGCATTGGGTGAGAATGCACATGCTGTACAAATCTAGGGACACTGCTTTTTGATCTTGCAGTCAAAGAACATGAGCACAGAAAAGATCATAGATGGAGACACCTTGGGGCCATTGACTTTGCAGGATTGGACTTTCTGCCTTTCCTGTCTGTAAGCTTATACTTCTTGTCCTAATACTGTATAGAGTCTTCCCAGAAGTAGCAGGCTGTTGTCTCTGTGTGTATTGAACTGACTTTATTTGACTGTTGCCTGCACACAGAGACGCTGAGGATGCTGATGCTCTTGCACTTGTCCTGTTTTGCAGAAGGCATGAGCTGCATGAATAAAGATCATGGCTGTGCCCACATCTGCAGAGAAACGCCCAAAGGAGGAGTTGCCTGTGAATGCCGACCAGGATTTGAACTGTCCAAGAACCAGAGGAGCTGCATTTGTATGCAACATTCTGCATATGCTTATGGTTTCCCAAAGTGAACAAATAGTGTTCTGTTTGCAGTGATATGGGATTTGGTATGTTATAGCTAAACTGGGATGACACGCCTAACTTGTGTGCATTTGAATTAAACTGGAATCAGTGGCTTTGCTGGACACTATCACACCAGTCTATTGGTTGCTGCAGTATCTGTAGTTTGGGAGTCGTGCCATCATTCATAATGGAAAGTTCAGCTCCACAAGAGAGCTCTGCAGGGTTTCAGTCTCACAAAATTCTTCAGGAAAGGGGCGTGTTAGGAAGGTTGTACTGGATGGTCAAATGGAGTCAAAATTGCACACTGTCTTTCAAAGAGGCTCGAAGTACTTGTGAGATGTAACCAGTATTTTCTTCCTAGTAACATGTAATCATGGAAATGGTGGCTGTCAACATACATGTGATGATGCTGATAATGGGCCTATTTGTGGATGTCACCCCAAGTACATCATGCATGTGGATGGAAAAACCTGCCTGGGTCAGTATACAGTGGAGGGAAGTAGTTTTCTGTTGATGACTAGCTCCAGAGTGGTGTGGCATTGCTGTGTGTGCATGATTAATGCTCCTCATAATAGTATGGCTAGAAAATGTCAAGGAATGCAAAACTAAGAAACCTGCTAGTGCGTGAGTTGGTTGGGTCCAGGCAACTTGACGCTTCCCTATATAAGTAGCTACCTAATGCTACTGCAGCCTGTAATTATCACTGGTCCCGCTGAAGCACAAGGCCGTCACTAACCACAGAAGATTCCCTGCCCTCTAGGATATTTTAGGTTCAGTTTCTTGTATAGCATGAGCCAGAGTGTAACTGTTAAAAACAGACATAAAGCAGTATGTCTGTTAAAACCAGAACTCTGAATTCAATTAAAGTACAATTTTTGCAAGGCACTTACCCAGTAAAGAAAGCACTCAAGATTTACAGAGACTGGAAGAGTTTGTTGTCTGTTGATTGAACTCAAATGCTTAGGCATAACTGGCTGGTCCTTGTATTAGTCCATGATAGATGATAACAGTGTGCTTTTAACAGAACAATTCATGACAGTTCAATTAGTTCTTTTATCTTGCTTCTGTTCACTACATCCATAGCACATCTTCTGTTTTGTTAAGAAAACTGAAGCAAACAAAGGAAGCAACAAAAGCAAAGTATTCTCAGGGTTTTGACTGAAGAGTCTTCATGATTTTCGTTATTACTTCTTTTAAAAAAAAATTATTTCTGCCTAGTCAGTTGCAACTGTCTCTGATAATTCAGCATGCAATCCAGCTGTTTGCATGTGCGTACATACTGGTGTCCTGGTTTCAGCTGGGATAGAGTTAATCGTCTTCCTAGTAGCTGGTGCAGTGCTATGTTTTGAGTTCAGTATGAGAAGAATGTTGATAACACTGATGTTTGCAGTTGTTGCTAAGTAGTGTTTAGTCTAAAGTCAAGGATTTTTCAGCTTCTCAAGCCCAGCCAGCGAGAAAGCTGGAGGGGCACAAGAAGTCGGGATGGGACACAGCCAGGGCAGCTGACCCAAACTGGCCAAAGGGGTATTCCGTACCGTGTGACGTCACATGCAGTATATAAACTGGGGGGAGTGGAGGCAGGGGGATTGCCACTTGGGGACTAACTGGGTGTCAATTGTCAGGTGGTGAGCAATTGCACTGCGCATCATTTGTACATTCCAATCCTTTTATCATTACTCTTGTCATTTTATTAGTGTTATCGTTATCTTTATTAGTTGCTTCTTTTCTGTTCTATTAAACCGTTCGTATCTCAACCCATGAGTTTTACTTCTTTTCCTGATTTCCCCCCCCATCCCACTGGGCGGGGGGAGTGAGTGAGTGGCTGTGTGGTGCTTAGTTGCTGACTGGGGTTAAATCACGACAATTAGGTATCAGATGAGGCTTCTGGTCAGGGCACATTTACTCATTTGCTTTTTTCATATTCCTTACAGAGAGGGAAGAGGCTGCTGTTGAAATTTCTGAGGGAAACACTACAGCAGGAGCTGATGTGGACAAGCGGGTGAAGCGACGGTTGCTTATGGGTAAAAGTGCTTATCCAAAATAATTTTGATGTTTGCTGAAACCTTTTAAGTTGAAGAATTTTATTTTTTTTTTATTGTAACTATTATAGCTCTGGGCTGAATTCTGCCTGAGATGCTTCACTCCCTTTTAAGAAAATACTATTGTTCCATAATGTATAAGAAACTATGTACATTGTTTATGACAGTCAGTAGGAGGTGTCAGGAACTTGCCCTTGAAGTAGCGTATGTTTCCATGGTTTGATTTCATCATGGGAATGCAGTACAATCCCTTCTATGCTACAGTTCTAGCCAAGCGATTGTGGAGGAAGCAGTGTTTTACCTGCTTCTCTTCAATTGAAGGTATACTTCTGCATGGAAGAGAATTGGGCCCAGTGGTGGATTGCATCTGGAAAGACATGTTAGGCTACAAGGCCATCTTACTCTTCCTAGTGGTGTTTGCATCTTGCCCAGAATACCAGCCTCTGAGGGTCTGTTGCTACTGGGAAGGCACTGGCATGAGAAACCATCACTGTGGTCTCAGGGCAGCTGGGTCAGTGGATGTCCACTTCCCAAAAGCCCTTACTCCAGGTATCGCGGTGATTTACTGTGTTTATTAGCATTTGCCACAGAAGTGGCATGGAGCATGGAGGCTGGAAAAGGATCTACCAAAAGTATAGGGCTAGCTCTGAGCTCCTGAATCCATATTTAGGCATCTACATGAATAGCCTCATTTTTTAAAAAAATGACATTTCTGTGGAAAGAGGAGGAAAGAAGAGGCACTCTGTCTTCACGTGGAGGTTGGACACAGCCTCCCAATATTGAGTGTGAGATGAAAGACTGGGAGGGAATAAACCAGTAAAGGTCTCAAAACTTGAGAAAAAGTAGCATATGCTTGATGCTGCAGAAAACTAGGAGACAGAGCTAGAAAGAGAGGATTTCAAAAAGCAGACAGAAGATGATCTTAGCAGCTCTCTGAATCAATATGTGCTGGATAAAATTGCATTTGTCCAGCCAGTGAAAAGGTTGTTAGGCTGACTGAGGTGGTTAGACTGACTAAAAGACGAATGCCAAAGAGTTATTTCTGTTTAGTTGGATGTGAAGAACTGTATTTTAGGGGTATTCGCTAGAAAGGTTTGGTGAGATTTAGGCATAGTTTGCATAGGAGGGAAGTTAGGGGAACATGAGGTTGAGGTGGCACCTGGGTTACAAGCCTGAAGGAACCCTCAGTGTGGGTGTAATCCACCATGACTGGGAGCACAGGTAGCATGTGAAAGTGTGTTGGGGAGGGATTTAAGAAAACAGGTTTAGAAGTGCTGAATGTAACCAGGTGTCTGAGCATTCGTGGGAAGTGTCAGAGGATCAGCCAGGATTGAATGTGGGCATAAGGAAACAGGCTGGCAGGAACAGATTCATCACCAAGGAGTGGGGATTTGTGTTTAAGGACAAGAATATCCAGAGACAATATTTTAGTTTGTAGTCTCCGCAAAAAACCTCCACATAGCTGAGGCAGGGATTTTGCCAACACATGTATTTAGTAGTTGAGTAGTTGCTCATGTATACTAGACTAAATTCAACTATGGTTGAATAGCAGTGTGCTTGGAACCGTGCCTTGTATCATGTGGTGTTTCTTGTTACCATTATAATACCCCTAAGCAAACTTCAGCTTTATCTTGTTGGCTAGAAACGTGTGCAGTTAATAATGGCGGCTGTGATCGTACATGTAAAGATACGTCGACTGGAGTCCACTGCAGCTGTCCTGTTGGATTCACACTCCAGTTTGATGGGAAAACATGTAAAGGTAAATTTTATACTCGTGGACATGTTCGTACCAACACCTTATGTAAGGTATTCATCTCCAAATGAAGGTAATTCAGTGTCCAGAGGAAAGCCAGTATGTGTAATCTGACCTAAGAAAGGACTGCAGCCAGGGGCAGACACACAGTTTCCATCGCATCAGGTGCATCACGTGGAGAGAATCTCTGCTTCTCTGCCTTCCCCCTCACCACTTCCACCCCTCCTGCCAGGATGGCTTCGTTTTTCACAGATGAGCTTTGGTAGGAGGTAACACAGGTCTGTGGTAAAGAGCTCAGTACTGGAAGAGGTAGGCATGTAGATTCTTACAGGTATACAGTCCGATAGTCTGCTATTTTACCTGCAGTCCGCTGGGTATTAGAGCAGTTTGTAAGTAAATACCAGTGTGTAAACAGGGATGTGTGTGTGAGTAGAATTACTTATACAGGTCCAAGCAGCTGTAATGAGAGTACTGGAAAGGAGCAAAGGGACATTTAGGTTGTATATTAGAATATGTTTTCCAGTAATTAGATGTTAAGACTGTTCTACTAGGCAAAAATGATGGAATACCCATGCCTGAGTCAATATTAGATAAAGAACTCATTCTAATATTGGCATGAAAAGGACAGGGTAGCTCAGGAAGTCTCCTCTGTCTGAGCTTTCTGTGGGGCTTAGGAAGAGGAAATGGAGAGAATGTTTAAAAAGCTAAAACCTTAAGAGAGCGTTTAGTCAAAGTGTTTCCAAACAGAACTTGGGGAAATGGTCTTTTTTGAATACATGTACCCAAATGTAACTGACAGCAATATGTTAAATAACACTGTCATGGGGGGCCAGATCATTCTTAAGAGCTGGATCTGATCTTCCTTAAAATTTCTAGTATTCTTGCTCAATTTTGTTTCTGGGCTTCTCTAACCAATTGGATGTGACTATTTTCTGGATCTGGCAGTGGAAGTATGTTGAATATGCTGTATTTATTTGCTGAAGCACTTTTTTGTTACAGATATTGATGAATGCCAGTCCAATAACGGAGGCTGTGATCATTTCTGTAAAAACACTGTTGGCAGTTTTGATTGCAGCTGCAGAAAAGGATTTAAATTATTAACAGATGAGAAGTCTTGTCAAGGTATGTGCACTGGAGAGGCAGAGAAGTAGAACAAATCAGCATGGCTTGGACATCTACTACAATGATGAAGTGATAATGGACTCCAGAATAATTTCCATGCCTCGATTTTGTTTTTTTCCTTTCTGAAACAGCTGTTGACTTAATATAGTTGGCTTGGTAGTATTGCAGGAGGTATGTTTAACAGCACAGTGAACTATCATCTGGAAATGACAGAGATAGCATCATATTGAAAAGCTCTTTATGAGCATAATGTGTCCCCCCCTTCTGTTAATTATCTTAAAATATTTTACAGGGAAAAATAGACAATATCTGTCTGTTTTACTGACTAGTTCACCATTGCAGTGAAATTATTTTTTCTTAATGGGACATTTAGATGCCATGACTTCATTATTTAAAGAAAAAAAGATATAACGTGATCTATGAAATTATAAGCCTGTTGACAGACTGGAATCACTAATCCCTAAAACATCGTAGAGCATTTGATTTTTAGAATTACATGGATTTCTCCTGTGAGATTTACAAAAATTATTTGCTTTTCTCTAATGGTTTGTACATACAGAGTTAGCAATCCTGTTTAAATACATTAAAATGTAAAGATCATAATGGTCTGTGGTTTTGGAAAAGCTACAGTATGAAACAATGTAAAGCCAATCAGCCAACTGGGGAGGTGAGTAATTCCATTTCCTAGACAACCAGCTGACATTAATAGTGAATTTCGGAAAGCTGAACTGACCAACAGAAAATAATTTTCACTTGGGTTTTTGGTGCATTCTTACCCTTTTTAAATTGGAGAAAGAAGGACAACTATTTATATGGAACAAACATACTATAAAAACATAACATAAGATTTTCAAGATAGTTTGTGGGTTTTTTAATGGAATCTGTTTAGGAATGTATTTTAAAGACTTGTGTCTCCCTTTTGTCCCTATCACTTCTGTTACTTTCCCTAGATTGTTTCAGAAGTTGTATTTTGAAGCATGCCAAAGCCTAAGAAAAGAGAATGATGTAATGTGTCAGTGATGTTGATGTGAACTTTTTTGTATCTTGCAACATTCTTACATGGCATGCATAATATACTAGCGCAGAAGTTTTAGGTGCTTTTGATGGTATAATAAACATTCAGGGCCTCAGAAAGTGATGGGAATTTTACCATTCAATTCACTGAGATCATGATTAGGCTCTTATACTAACTATGCTTTACAAAGAAGATGTGTGCAAAGTGATTGTAATGCCAACGACAACTTTCACTCGAGAAAACAGATATCTCAGCAGCTTTTAGAGACAGACATTGAAGTCTAAATATACAGTATCGTGGATCCGTGGAAGAATTCACCACATTATTCCAGTCATCTGTCTTCAGGTGTATCTTGAAACATGTTGATTTTCAGCAGACTTAAATCAGGCACTGCATATTCATACAGAGTTAAAAATGTGGCCTTCACTTTCATTTATGGGGAAAAAACAAAGGCAATACTTTCTTTCATAAATCTATTTTTGCAGACCGTATGTAGACTTTTCTTAATGAAATAAGAGTTTTGTCAGCTTTTGTCTTCTCCTGTAGAAGAAAAATACTTTATTTTAAACATAAGTTTTAAAAGTGTAGCAGCAGTTTTCATGTTTGCCAAGAAAAACCTTGTTTGGCAAACTAATTGTTCTTTTGAAAGTTGTCATTTCATTATGTTACATTATTTGCTTTAAAAGAATTTGCTTAGTTTACATACATCTGCACGTCTCTGTGTCCAACTCTGTTAGCTCATCAGTGCTCCCTTGTCAGGCTGAGAGATACTGATGTATCCCTTTAAAACTTGCAGACGTTGATGAATGCTCTTTTGAACGGACATGCGACCACACGTGCATCAATCATCCAGGCACCTTCGAGTGTACTTGTAACAAAGGATATGCTCTCTATGGCTTCACACATTGTGGAGGTGAGTTATAAAAAGATGCTACAGGCCATGCTCAGAGAGTGCTGTTGCCACAGGTCTAATTAGTGTCTGTGCAAGACACAAGCCTATGTATATGCAGTAGGCACATAGAGTAAATTTTACTCTTTGTCATGGTAAGGAGAGACAGCAAAAGTAGAAACTTATCCTGCTCATTTCTGTCTTTGCTTAAAAGATTTTCCCTTCCCCGCCCTGCATCTAGAAAGAACCTGTGACTATTAGAACAAACGGATGCGTTTTGCACCTGGGTATGAAAGCCATAATTTGATACAGTTTTCACATGCAGAAGTCTCATTTGACTTCAATGAAAAGTCAGTGGAATATGACTTAAAGAACAGGAAGCTCTGGATGACCTAGAAATACGGTTTTGCGGGTTGCCCTTGTGCATATGCCAGATCCTCATGTGATCTAGATTGTAATTTAGCTGATATAGTACCACTGATTTACATTAGCTGAGATTAATGCTCTTAAAACTTTTATGTCTTTCCTATAAGAAAAGTTCAAGGAAAGAGAGAAAGATGTTTACAGAACCTAATGTGTGTCAAGTGTGAATATTTCTATGACAAATTCCCCAAATTAACACGAGGAAACATGAATAACTGGACACTGATGGAATTAAACCTGTTTTATATAAGCTGTAGGCAAGACCTTACTGACTCTATATGCTTACTTAGTTCTGAGCAAGACCTATTTATTTCTGAGGCAGGATGAGCACACTTCAGCTTGGAGATAACATTCCAGAGATCTCTGTGTGCCTGATCTGTTCTAACCTCTGCCTCTAGAAAGTCTGCAAAGATTACAGAGCTACAGCATCACTGTGTTTTATTCTGATGAACAGGGAAACCTGTCTGAATGGGGAGTAACACTGCTCTACTTGCTAAAATAAGTCTGTTCTCATGAATTCCTCTGCATTAGTTCTATTTCTCTTGGCCACTAATGATGGAACGGAACTGTAATTTTACTGTTGGCTGCTAATTGGCCTCTTCATAACATACACCTGTGCAGAAGATATTAATCCTTGTACCATAGTAAATCCTTCATTTACTGGCAATCACAGACTGTGTCAAAGCTGGTAGGGATACTGAGTATACACCTTCTGACCGATATGGAAGAAGTCAATAAGTGCTGGAGATAATAGGTTGCCATTGCATGCCGCATCCTAACAAAAGGTCAATGAAAACAAAAGATTTGGACTGATTTTGTTGTATCTTAGGCAGCAGTACCAATTTAAGGTGTTCCCTTCTTTCTCCATTATTCCTCTGCTGCTTATTCCTACCCCTGCTGTCTCAGTTCTGTTAGTAGCATGTTTTTCCCCTGAAATCAGCTGGGTTTTGTAATCTGTTTCACAGTGTTTTCTACCAAATTGTTACCTGTCTAGAGGAGGGAACAAATGTCTGGGGAAAGTGGTGACACGAACTTGTTATTACCATTGAGAAAAGTACATAGAAGTGGCTACCCTTAGTTGCACAAACTTTCTGGGACTTGCAAGCGATTTCTTGATAACAGCTTTCTAGGTTTATGTGTAATTGCCATAAAGCTACTGGACACAAGTGAAGCAGTCATCAAGGTGGATCTGAGAAGCAGAGACATAGAACTTTGCATTTCTCTTTGTTGAAATTCATGAGATTCCTGTCGGCCCATTGCTCCAGCCAGTCAAGGTCCTTCTGAATAGTGGCACAACCATCTGGTGCATCAGCTACTCCTCCCAGTTTTGTATCTTCTGCGAACTTGCTGAGGGTGAACTCTTGTCCCATCATCCAGGTTTAATGAAGAGGATAAATAGTACTGGCCCCGCTATTGACCCCTGCGATACACCACTGGTGAATGGTATATTCTGCATCTGCATGCAAGTTTGCGCCAAAGGCAGTATGTTGTGTTGTCTGTAGTTTCTCCTCCTATTGGCATTTATTGGGTAGGGCAAGACCCTGCAATTGGATAATTGGCCAAAAGGGACATTGGTGATACAATGGTGTTATTTGCCCACATAGAGTCAAATAGTGTTCCACAGCAGTTTTATCTGTCTGAGCACTTGGAGGATTGATCAGTATGAATCCTGTTCATGTTGTCTGTCTTTATTCCAAATTAGAAATATTAATTAACCAGACACAGTGCAATGCAGACTTGATTTGGTCTCCTTTTCTTTGAGTTAATTCATTATCATATTGCCGAGGCTGGATATTTTTTCAATTATGTGGTTTAAGGACATACCTAACATCTCCCCTCTGACAACATTTGATCAATTTTGACATTTATCAAAGGATTTCCCTGAAGACAAAACTGATTCAAGGTGGGTTTCCAGAGAGCATTCCTAAAATCTTTTCCAAACCCTACTAAGCAGTATTTGTTTACATATTTACCTAGTGGAGTTAGAGTACAGAACTTTGGCAAGAGTAACTTTTAAAAAGTATTTTTACCTTTCCTCTATAGATATTAATGAATGTAGCGTCAACAATGGTGGTTGCCAACAACTGTGTGTGAACACACTGGGAGACTATGAATGCCTGTGTCACTCTAACTACAAATTACACTGGAATAAAAAGGATTGTGTTGGTAAGGTGCCCAGTAAATACATTTCTACTCCTGATGTGTCTGATGGCCTTGTGATTATAGTCAAATCTGAAAATCTTGATCTGTCCAGTAAAGTGGTATGAGTCATCGTTCCAGGTATTCCGCTTTACTTTTTATTGAGGCATGATGGTACTGATGTTGAAACTGGTAAAAACCAGCAAAAAACCCAACCCCCAAAACAGGAGATACTTTGAGGGATTTTGATGCTTTCTTTCCTGTGCTTTTATCTAGCTCATTCTTCTGTTTCCTTTTGTTTCTCTGCATGAGAAGTTTTGCTGATGATAGCTTTACCTGAAAGGAAATTACTTAAGTGGTGTGATCTTCCAGTGATTTTATTTTGCTTTGATTTTCTGTCTAAACAGCACATTAATTGCATGGGTGCTCTCAGGTACCAGCTTACAAAAGCAGCTGCATGCTGATTTGTTAGTAGGGTGTATGTAGATCTTTTACTGCTGTGAGTATTTGTTTTATCCTATTTAGAGACAAAGGGTCCCTTGCCTGATAATATGTCACCCAAGGTATTGCTGCACTGCATTAAGAGTGGTGGGAGTGATAGATGCTTCTTAAGCTGCTCTTCGGATGTCCAGATATTTTTTGGTAAGTCAAAACCAACAAAAACAAGCATGTGATTCTGCGGAGAGTGTAAGAGTAGTGAACCTTCTAACTCTCATGGAAGCCCCAAGAAGTAGACAATCAACAGGGACTTTTCCTTTTTCACTATAGAAAATAAAGGGCTATATTCCTGCCAGTGTCCCAAGAAAGCCCCCCTTTCCTTGTCTTTTATAACCACTCTACCCTCGGATTCCCTTCTCATGACAACTGTCTTTTTGAAGCTGGGGAGGACAGGGCAGAATTCTCTGTGCTCCCTGGGCCATTCCTTAATTGGCCCTGAGAGCCGCTGCTGAATGGGGTGAAGGCATTCCAGCCCTGCGTGGGGTCTGAGATTTTGCCCACACAGCCCCTCCACCCCACAGGACACAGCATGCAGACTCGGCTGGTGCTTATGGGACAGATGCTGTTTTTCTTCCTGAACCCTTTAAATTGCTTAGGAAGAGACAAGCTCTAATGTGGAGTATTTTATGCACAACATTGTTGAAAAAGGTGAAGATGATGATGGCGATCAACAAATTAAAAATGTCTTTTATACTACAGGAGTCTTCAGTCTGTGCACAGTGCCTGTGTCTTTACTGTCTGTCTGTATGGTCTGTCTGTTAGGAACACAAGATGCCTACACCCTCACCTGTGGCAGGTCATCTCAGCCTAAGAAAAAACAGCAAAATACAAATGCATCCACCTGGCTGGGTAATCACTAGATTTACTGTTGCATGATTTGACCGACTGATTTCTTTTAATAGAAAACTGTGAAATAAGGGTGTTTCTGTTGACTTTCTATTTTCCCTCTCCATTTTACTCCCTCTGTTTTTTCTTCCTCTTCCTCATGATTGCAGTTTGTGATTACAACAGGAAATTCCCCTTGTACTGCTTCATCAGCATCGCTCAAACTAAGACTTAAAAATAAGGAAAGAGAAAAAGATCAGTAGTGAAATAAATAGCTATGCCAGGAGTGTCATGCCTCTTTTTAGACGTTAAAACTGGACATTGGTGGCAACACACAGTATGTTTAGGTTGAGCTGTTGGACAGTAAAGTTTAGAAAGCATTTAAAGCTAAACAGATAAGAGGTGCTATTTTATATAGACATAAACTACTTTCTGAACTGGTTTGCAGTATCTCCTTTGATTTCAGCTGACCTTTGTTTCATTTACCCAATAGCAGATCTAGACTTGAACATCATAATCATCATCTTTTTTTTTTTTTTTTAAATAAATTCTATCACACTTTGTTCCAATTCCAGTTGTGAACCAGCTTCACAGCAAGAGGAAGCTGACATCCCTTTAGGTTGTCTGTGATGACTGTTTTTTCACTTTATATCAGCATATTTTTTGATGTCATCGTTATGCTGTGACGTTAGGCTTATCTAAATTTTATGTTTGTTTTTTAAAATAACATGTCATTGTTTCTTCCTGAAGATACTTCAGCCATCAAGATAAGCGTAACCTTTAAATTAAATGAAAGAAAATGTAGTTTGAAAAAGACTGAGATGTTTCAAGAAAGTCTGGAACAGATGATGCCAGGTATGAATATAAAAATGCAGGTAAGCAGGTTAGAGCCATAGCTCAGGGGTTAAGTGCTTCCCAGATATGGAGTACATCATAAGCAAAGCATAGAGGACTGCAAACTTTCTGCTCTTCATTGACATCATGCATCACACTCCTTCCCAGCCATGATTCTTGCCATAGTTATTTCAGGTCACAGGACTTCCCTGTGGCAACCTTACAGTCTTGCTAGGAAAGCCCTTCTCCTTTTTTGTTTGTACCACTGCCAATAAATTCTCAGGGAAATCAACCATTCTTTTCATTCTTTTGATTTCTTCCTTTCCCTTCTCTCTATCCCTTCTCTCTGTTCTTTCCTTTCTCACCTGCTCCTTACTGTCTGATGCCTCAGTGAAGAATCTCCTGGCCTTTTATGCAGACTCTATTGTGAAAGGGTTATTTCACTTTTCTCTTGTCTTCCTTTTGTACTTCAGCAGCCCCAGATGGACACAGTGAGGTTAGCTCTTCCATCTGTTCCAAGGCAGAAAATGAGGAGGAGTACATTTAAAAAAAACACCCAAGCAACCAAAAAAAACCCAAAACAGGAGCTGGGGGAAGAAGTCACAATGATAAATCAGCATGTCAGTTTGTCCTTAGAAGAGTAACAGTGAGAAACTGCACTAGATGCTCAGTGAAGAGTTATATACTCCAGAACCAAAGCTTATTCTGGGTGTTTTCTTTAAGTAAATCTTATTTCCTCATTGAAACCTTGAAGATGGTCTCCAAATGTCCTGTGTACACAGCCACTACTTAATTTAAACACCATTATAAGCTAACATATTTTTCACATGCTTCATATGAGTGCAAAATTTTTTCCCTGGAGTAGCCTGCCTGATGCAGGCAGTGTCGTGGTTTTAAGATGCTTTGCCTAGTGCGAAGGCAGTTCGTTAGAACCTGCTGGCAAAACCCAGGGGAAGTGGGCTGAGCACTGCAGCCAAGCTCTCCTCCTCCCAGGGAATCACGCCTCAGACCTCTGCAGTGCTGCAGTCTCAGCCCAGCAGTACATCTGTAGGTGCACTGGAGTCGTGATTCTATGTGAGGGTGTACCAGTTGAGAAACTGGCCAAACTGTTTGTTTACTGGCATGTGGAGTTGATCGTTTGCTCCCCTTTAACTCTTCATGACAACATTATGTGCTGAGCACTAGTGAATGTTCAATAACGTAGCTGGCCAAGCTTTTGCTTCCTTTAATTTTGTTCATACAGAGAGACATAATTCAGTAAAGGAGAGCTTCCACTATGTAAACCTAACATGCAGCTCTGGCAAGAAAGTTCATGGAGTCCTCAGTAGACTGACTGCGGCTAGAGAAATTTTTATCACTGCGGACTTTGAGCTTGAAACAAGCCGAAAGGAGGTGACAGGTTGGTTGGAAAATAATCCAAGGTGCGGTTTGAAGCTTCTTGCCGTTTGCTCCTTAATTTCTGTATTTTTCACTTCTATCTGTATGCAAAATATTAATAAAAAGTATCTCCTGTTTTGAAAATGAATTTTACTGCTTCAAAAAGAGTGAGGGATGGGGATAGTTTCAAAGATCAAAGAACTGCCCATAGATTAAAGTCTTGTGGTCTGATTAATTTTCTTCTAGCCTGGTGGTGTTGTCCTTAAGGATTTCAGACTTTTACACAGAAGTTGCTTTCTCACTGATTTGCATTGGTTGGTCTTTTGAATTGGGTGGATTTTTGTGCATGGTCACTTATAGCAGCTTTCACCCTTGATACTTTTCAGACACATGTGATGTGCGCTGTGCTCGGAAAAAGACTGAAAAGAGGTTCCGTAAAACCATTCGAACCTTACGGAAGACTGTCAGCAGGGACCAGTTCCGCATTCGTGTCTCTGGCATGGACCACGAAGTGGCCAGAAAGTCTCTCAAGCTGTCAGAGCCGCAGCAGGCTTGTGGTGTAGGACAGATGTATGTGGGTAACAGATGTGGTAAGTAAATGTAAATTAGGAACAAAACATCACGTGTGTTTTACTGTTTTGCTGAGGCCTGGTGAGCTTGGAGGGATCGTGGGATGCTTGTCCAGGAGAGAGGAGGGCTGCACGTGAAGAAGTAGTTTGTACTACTGAGATGTGATCCTTTATGTATTTATTGTCTGCAATTGCTGTATTATAGAGTAGAATAAGGGCTCAGCGCATTGCACTTTGTTATAGTTGATGCACAGCCTGCAGTAAGCTCAAAGGTAGAAAACGTGGGAGTAACATCAGGCACCAATGGCCTTGACATCACCAGTGTTATTTTTGAGACTACATTTAATATCGAGTGTAACACTGTGTTTCTGAACTTCTGAACATTTCATCTCTTCCTTTTTCCAAAGAAAAGGCTGAGCAGAATTTGATAGAGTTGTGTTCTCTTTGCTGATTAAGCTCTGAGTCCCAGAGAAACTTCATGACAGAGTTATAAATTCATGGAGAATAGGGGTTTTGTAGGCCAGTACTGCAAAAAATCTTAATTATCATGGCACCGGAGGGCACCACCATAATGCAGCCCATAATAAATGCTTCCAAAACACAAAAGTTAAGGAGAGGGGTCAGATGTTATCTTAACAGGGTCCTAACAACCATGACAGCTAATTCAGGCTGCATAGGGTAGGCAGCATGTAGGTGGTTTTGTGAATCAGCAAGCCTTTAAAATGCTTGTCAGATTGAATTAGTACAGTATTCCAGCAGCAACCCATTTGGCCTCTGTCGTGGTTTAACCCCATCCAGCAACTAAGCACCACACAGCTGCTCAGTCACTTCTCCCCCCTCCCAGTGGGATGGGGAGGAGAATTAAAAAAACCAAACTAGTGAGACTTGTAGGTTGAGATAAAACAGTTTAGTAATTAAAGTAAAATAAAATTAATAATAACAATTTTAAAAAAAATAGTAAAGAAAAGGAATATAACAAAAAAAGAGAGGGAAATAAAAACCAAGAAAAGACAAGTGATGCACAGTGCAATTGCTCACCACCTGCTGACCGATGCCCGAGCAGCGATCCGCCTGCTCCCGGCCAACTCCCCCAGTTTACATACTGAGCATGACGTTCTATGGTATGGGATATCGCTTTGGCTAGTTCGGGTCAGCTGTCCCGGCTATGCTCCCTCCCAGCTTCTTGTACACCTGCTTGCTGGCAGAGCACGGGAAACTGAAAAATCCTTAACTTGTGATAAGCGCTACTTAGCAACAACTAAAACATCAGTGTGTTATCAACATTATTCTCACACTAAATCTAAAACACACTGTACCAGTTACTAGGAGGAAAATTAACTCTATCCCAGCTGAAACCAGGACACCCTCAGAATAGGTTTTCCAATCTAGTTTTGCTAACTCTGGAAAAACTTGGATTCATAGAATAGAAAAATGAATTGGTGTTGTTTAAAACATCTGTGTAAGCAAGCAGACTAGGGAATTACTCAGGTATTCTGTCGGAAAAGCTGTAAGTTTTCTTTTCTCTCTCTCTTTTTTTTTTTTTTTTTTTTTTTTTTTTGATAACATTGTAATGGATCTGAAAAACTTTGGAAAATTCACCAAGATGAGTTTACATGGATGTTTTCAAGCTGTTGTGTTGGATGCTGGAGGAAGGATTAGAAAAACTCTGTCTTGGCCCATTGTACAGAGCACAGTATGGCTTTCAAGCCATTTGTGATTTCATCTGGAAAAAATAGAGTAAGCTAAAGAGCAGGTAGAGAAGGCAATGTGAGTTACAATTAGGAATTGGAACAACAAAGAAACAAAATCTTTTTTAGGTAGCTGCAGAACCGGTTTAATTCCTCATTACAAATGAGAAGCTTACATGGCACTTCTGTGCTAGTTCAGAGAGAAAGGGGGCTTTTGGAGAATGCCTGGAAAACTCTTTGGTATGGTGAGCACAAATAGCCTGTCCATGGTTAAAACAGAGACACTGAGCATATGAAGACAAGTGTTTTGAAGAACGACTTGTAAAAGTCAAGCCTCTTCTGTGGCTGAATTGGTGCCGCAGTTTGCTCTGGACATCTTAACAAGTACTGCTGTGAGCAGTGGAACTAGTAAGAGAGGATTCCCTGTGGGTCTCGCACCTTACAGTTCGATTTGCTCATGCCTAAAAAGGTACAATCACTGAACGACTCTTCCTTTCTTCCGCTGAAGTGTTCAGATTGTATCCTTGTGTAGATTTGCTGTGATGGAACAGGAGATGGAACTTGCACCACAGCCTTTTATTTGCCTGGACGCTAAGAAGGTCTCTCTCCTCCACTTCCATGTTCCCCGCTTACTTCCATTGAACGCACAGAAACTTCGTATCTTTGAAACCTCGCCGCATCCTTTGTCGGATCACTGGGAGTTGGACAGAAAGTTCCCTAGCTGCTGAGGGGACATAAAAGTACACACAGAGGCAGCGTTAGGTACGCCTCATTTCCTCAGAACAAGCTGCCTGTCCCCTGTGTGGTGAAGGCGGCGCTGGGCGGTGGCTGCGGCTGTGACTGCCGGTCAGAAGGAGCTAGGAAACGGACTGGGGAGAAGAGAATGGGGTGGGAACAGTGTGGAAGAAGAGGAAGAAACCAGCTCAGGGATGTGCGTGGGAGAGTCGGGGGTTTTGTTTGGTTTTGGTCTGAGTGTTTTGCAAGCTGCTGAGAACTTCTGAACAGGATTGGGGCCCTGCTTATCTAGACATGCTAATGATTCTGGGGAGAAAGTGACTCCATAGCAAGAGATACCAGGACAGCAGATGGATTCAGTGCAGGTGGTGGATGTGGTCTGTGGACAGGTGGAGAACTTTAGCAAAGGGATTTTGCTCAGTCTGACCAGAGGAGCAGGAAGCAGTGAGGCAGCAGAGTCAGCCTAGGGACGTACAAGTCTCCTGTCTTGCAGATAGTGAGTGACGTGCAGGCTCAGTTCATTGTTTTCAAATACATTTTTTAAAACAAAATACTTGGAGTATGGCTAGGTTAGATACAGTTTTATTGATTCAGACAGTCTAAACTTCATTTAGTTTCACGCTTTTGGTGAGGTAGTACTTTTTCTGATTTTCCTGTCTTAATTCCCGCTGTCTGCAGCGGGCCACAGCACAGAATAAAAGCTCCAGAAAGGCACCAGGAACAGATTCGATGTGAGAATTCACTGCTGATTCTGAGGGGCAGTGTATTTTATTTCAAGTTTGCTGTTTAGCACTCAGTTCTGTGTGGGATTTTCTGATGCTTTAGAGGTTCAAGTGTTGCATTTGTCTACCTTGTTATGTGCAAGCTCTGTATCAATAAGTAAGCGTATTTAGCATTGGCTCACATTGATTAGTTCCATGAAGTCCTGTGAATGGCTTCCAAGGAGCAACCAGCAGTAGATCTCTACTAATGTATATCGCAGGAAATGCATATAGCAAAACCTTCATCAACCTTCCCAGAGAACTGGATTCTCACAGCAGGAGTGTGATCTTTCCACTGAAGTAAATGTTATGGTAAAAAACATGCATATTTGCATGACAGTGCTTCAAGGCTGGATGAACCATCTGAGGACGCTGGAAATGCTACATGCTGCTTTGAGAGGAGAAGATTTGTCTTGGGGAGAATGCAGTTTCATTCGCTAACCTGGCTACAAGTATTTATTCTCCAGTATGAACTAGACTTTAGGCAGGTTTAACAGCGGAAGACCAACTCTAAATACTAGCAATTTCTTATCAGAAACTGATTTACCAGAAACCTCCGCACTGAAAGAGAAGTAGTTGATATCTGTTGGGACCCTTTTGCCCTCAGGCACTTTCCACTGAGGAAGAAACAGCAAACATTTTAGCTGCTTTTCCATTGCTTAAAACTCTGTCATACCTTGATCACATCCCATGGAGCTGAAAGTACACCTTGCCTGTTCCATTTGGTATTTTTTGTGTTGGATGAATGAATACTTTAAGAGATGGAAGGAGGCAATGAAAAGTACCATTCCCTGAAATTGCTGTGTAAAAGGACATGTGAGTGTGCCCTTGCTGCATGGTAGTTGCAAGTGGGTTCATCCAAAGAGCTGTCACTTCAGAGAACAACAAGCATGAGCAGCACTGGTATAGGCACTGCTCTGATGTAAATGCTGAGCAGCTTTATCTTGTGTGGGAGGTGTTGATGCATTTCATTGCTCAGCATTCAGCAGTTTTGTCCCCTTAGTTTAGAGGATGCAAATAAAATATTAACATTTCATACAAAGTTATGAACCACATCACAAAGTTCAGATGTGGTATGATACTGGCATTATAGAAGTACAAGGGAGCTATTTAAAGAGAAAAGCAAAGTGCTGCCTGCCTTTGCAGTTTTTACAATTAACAGTTGTGTTACACAACAGAGAACTGTATGTTGCTTTATTATTTTTTTTTTGCAATTTTATAAAAATCTGACAAGAAGAAATGAATTATCAAACGGGAGAAAGGGTGCTATTTTTACGCTAACCTGCTTGCTCTGACAATCATAGATTTAAGACATAAATCCTTGAGGTGCGTAACCATCTCATGTGACCTAAATGCGTGAACCACTAAACCACAATAACTTAAAGGATGCTGCTTCAGAATCAATTTGCATCAGTTGTTGGTGATTTTCCTTATGAAGTCAAGGCATCATTCTTAAGAAAATGGTGAATTGGTGGATCATGACCTCCTTTATGAGGTTCACCTTCTCAGCTACTGAGATACTACAGCATTTGTCTGTAGGAGCAAATGCTCAAAGGCTAACGTGTTGAAAAGAGGTGAAGAGCCTTTAAATGTCTTTGTAACTGTTAATCCTGGTTCCCTGTGGGCCCCTCTGTTTCCCCCTCCCCCCCTTTTCTTCTTGTTTTTGCATCAGAAAAGCTTTCACATATTTTTTTTTTTCTTTAAAACAGCTGCATGAGACTCAAGACCAGGTTTTTAATGGGTATTGAAGACAAACAAAGACAGTGACTGCAGAAATGAAGTCTACTAAAGGCAATTGGTTCTTTTGTTCATTTGGAGAAAAACAATCAGGTTTCTAAAAAAAGAGCAAAGCCAGCCAGTGGAATTCTGATTTAATGTCATTATTTGCAAATCTTCAAATCTTGTTTCAACTAGCTATTTTCCATGGTTCAGGTGGGACCATGCAGTTTCTAGCTTTGTGAAATGAAGCTCATAAACTTTTTCGGTTTCATTTAAACAAATGTCAGGAAAAGTTTGAACTCTTGGAGGTATTTCTTGGGTTTTTTGTTGTTTTGGTTTGGGTTTTTTTGTTTTGTGTTTTGGTTTTTTTTTTTCAGGAGAGTTCAATTGTGTCATCCTAATTTCATGCACCATCCTATGGATTTCCATAGGATGATTTCTGTGTTGACATAATGTCCCTATAATTAATGTTACCATAATTGAACCTAACACCAAGTCTGTTTGTTACACTAAATTTGGCCCTGGTGAGTGCTGTGAGCTTCTAAACAGGCTTTCCTCATTACCCCTGCTCTGTGCTCTAATGGGGTTAGATGAGTGGCCTGTGTTTAGAACATTTCAGGTGGAAGATGAGGAGGAACTGGGAGCAGTTTACAGGGAATATGTTTGTGGACCAAATTGTCTGAACACTTGTACCTCTTTGAAAAGCTTGGTTTGATGCAGCCGTGAAGAAGCTGATATATGTAAGAGCTTGAGGCATTAAAGCTTGGGCATCACTTTCAGTAATTTAATATTTGCACTGAATAATGAGTATTTGTTAGACTGTAAAGAGCTAAATCTGTATGTGGATGTATTAACCTCTTTTCTCATACGCACATAGGATCTGTTAAGACTTGAAGTGTTTGGTGTGTCTCAGAAGTCATAGTGGGGGAAAGATAGGGTTATGCATTTTTCTAGGCAGTGCAATATTTAAAACTTAATTTTCCCAGTCTGTATTTTACATACTTTATAAACTTAATCCAGAGTTGCTTGCTTTTTTCAACTCTCATTGTTTTCAGATTGAGCATGGGTGCTTAACACTCTTGAGAACAAGGCCCATTATTGCACGTAGTAACATCAGGTATGACTACGTGTGGAGTACCCTCGTAGGCCTGTCCATCGAAGCATAGTCTCTCCAGTTCCAGGAAACATGCCGCGTATGCTGCTTCATAAACCAGTGACGCCCGTTGTAAAAGCAGCTAGTGTTCCCCTCGCCCACTCTGTCTTGGAAGGCCACTGCACAGGCGGGGGCTCTGGTAACGATGTGAAGTGATTTCTGAGCAGAGAGCGGCCAGCTAGGGTGGTGGTGTCCTCTGAACCCAAACCCCATGGGCACGCAGAACAAGCCCATTGCTCATCCAGTTGGACTTCTCTGTCAGCCTGGTTTGTCTCCAGCAAGATGCTGTTGCCCAAACAGATATTTTTAAGCAGTAAAAAAAAAAAATCACTCTCCAAGCTAGTTCACAACTGTAACCACCACACTGTACACAGGATTTTTCAGCTGGTTTTGCACACCCTATTACAGTGGTGGTAGCTAGTTGGGCTTTTTTTTTACAGTTTTCCTTCTCTTGTTGCTGCCTTTAAGGAAAATCAAAATGAAATACTTGGATTGGTTCAGATCAAATGGAAAAGTTTTGTTTTGGCCCAGGTTGATTTTACATAGTTCCTGCCTTTCACTGTCTCGGCCCCGTGTTTCTTCTGTGGGCACTGACACAGGCAGAGCCTCCCGTCTTGCTGACCTGGCACAGCGCATCCCGGGGGCAGCCAGTGCAAGTGGAAGGAGGACAGGGGGGAAAAGGGGCCTGAAGCAGTTGGAGTGTAGCTCCAGCGCAGCTTCGTGGACCTCAGATTAACACTGAGCAAAGCTGAAACAAAATGTCAGCCTTCTTTCAGTACACAGAAACTGCCAGATTGCAGAAGTCCTGACAGTTGATCAGCTCTAATACTTGTGTAAACGTAGTCTTTGTATCACCTTGCACTTTATCTAGTAGTCTAGCTGCTGACCACTTAATTAGGCTTTGAACACACAGACACCGAATGTTAGTGACTTAGTGGTTTTTTTTCTTGTTGTTAGTTAGCTGAAGTGCGGGAATGTACTATGATGGGAAGTAAGAAAGTTGTGGTTTATGCCCTAATAAAACTTAACAGGATGAGGAAGGACAAATAACTTGTGACTCTTGTCCCCGTCCTCAGAATCCTGGAAACTAAAAATTAGCTGGAGCTCACAGTGTGTCTCAATGTGGAGGCAAGGCACAGAAACAGACCATCTGATGCTTCTGCCCCATCTTTCTCTTGCTCTCAGAATTAAGTCGTGCAGTGTGTCTAAGAATGCCCCATGTTGAGGATCTCAGTGATGTCTAAGGAGATCTGTTTAAGTTTACCTCCTCAATGCAAATTTTCAAAAATCAAGCACTTTGCTAAATAATCCTGGAAGATTTAGATTAACTCAGTTTTATTCCACAGAGAGCTCTACAATTTTACAACATGCGGTTTTAAGGCAGGTAAGGTGCAGATGATAAAGTTGTCAAGAGAGAGCTGATGGGATGAGGTCTCAAATGTAACATTTCCACTGAAGTGGTGGTTTGATTCCTGCCTGGGACAGGTTTCCTTTGAGCTCTGTTAGCTGACCTACTGTTATGCTGGACTCTGAGCAAGTTCAGGAAACCTGAAGTACAGATTTAAGGTTGAATTTGTATGGTTTTACATGTGTCAATGTAAAGTAGCAATCTGTTCAAAACAAAACCAAAACAGACACATACACACCCCCTCAATGCAAAAAAACCCCAAACCACCCCAAACTTGGCATGTGATTAAAATGAAGGGAGCAAGACAGGATGAGGGGAGATAGCAGAGAGCAGATAGTCTCTAGTGAGGCCACTCAGACCATTCGTTTCTCATAGAGCCATAGAGTTTTTTGAGGGAAGGAGATTTGCACTGGTCTTTCCATTACTTCTGGGTTTCTGAAGTCAGTAGCCACTTCTTAAAATCACCTTTGCTAACCTTGATTGTCTTTCCTTGTCACGGAATTGTAAATAGTGCACTTTCCTTACCTTATTAGGAGTGCTGCAATGAAAGCTGTAATTCATTCATGTTTGTTGAGTTGCACAAAGAGTACAGAGATGAGTGTTCTGTAGGAATGTTTATAAAATGAGGAAAGGCTTGAAAAGCGTGGGAGCAAATGAACGTGTGTCCTTATGAGCGCAGAAGTGATGTGTGGTGGAAAAAGCTAGAACCAAGAGCTAAGACTTCCTCACTAGCTTTCATTGATAAGCTACAGAGCATTGCTTAACCTGCTGTATTTTATTTTTAAGTTAAGGAGGAACACTCACTATTCCACTTAGTGTATCAGCCATAAACAAAACTCTTCATCATTGATCATGACCGGTAGTTAATGCCCTGCTTGTTGTTAGTCATATATCCTGAAATGAAGCCAAGGCCAATTTAACTTCCTAACAAAACAGCTATTCACTGAGTGATTTATTGGACCTATAAACTAAAACTAACAGTTTATTATCGTAACAGGTCTTTAAAAGGACAGAATTTTTCAGCGCAGCTGAACAACTGCAACAGTGTTTTGTGCCTTTCCAGAGCAGGGTAATTATTAAATACTGGCACTGAAGCCAGTTCTTTTGTGAAAAGATAGAAAAGCAGAATTTTTCAAAGATACCCAGAAATATTGCTGGGCTTGTTAGATAATATTGAGGTGTGTGTTTAAGTAAGATCAGTTGGATTGAGTTAGTGCTATCTATGCACCATACAGAACACAGTGATCCAGTGCACAGATAATGATTATCCAAGATCCAGTATCAGAGGAATGGCAAGAATATTTCTGCTTTAAAAGTGTGAGGCACACATAATGTTTAGTTTAGTGAATTTGCACAATTACTTGTTGCACTTGAGGTTTTCACAAAATTCAGTAACACCACTGGTTATGAAGTATGAATATTCAATAATATTAAGATTAAACTACTTACAGAAATCTGGAAGTACATTTTTGGCAGCTTAGGTTCAGTACTAAATTATTTCATTTGGGAGGAATCCAAGAGTTCTTTAGCTAGAAAGAGGAGATAATCACTATGTAATCGCACTGTGCAGATTAACAGAGAGTATTGGACAGGCCTAGTGTCCAGCGTAGCCTTGCAACAAAGTGTGAAATCCATTCCAGGTCACAGAAGAGCTCCCTAGCACCAGAGGTTATCAGTGTCTGTTTCAGTTTTACAGGGTACATTGCGTGTATTAAGTACTATCTGTTGCTAGCATTCAGTTCTGAAACCCTGGCTCCCACTTGCCAAATGAAGAGGAGAGCAGTTTCACCATTGGGGTTTCGGGTCCCGTGCAGGCTCGCTAACATACCTTTACCTGTAATGTACAGGTTGAAGCAAGTGTGTTCTTCCTCTTCTAGATCAGTGCTCGCCAGGTGAATATTCTCCTGACGGCTTCAAACCCTGTCTGCCATGTCCCCTTGGAACATACCAGCCTGAAGCTGGGAGAGTATCCTGCTTTCCCTGCGGAGGAGGTCTAACCACGAGACATAGCAGTGCATCCTTGTTTCAGGACTGTGAGACCAAAGGTAAAGTCAAGATTTATTTGATGAACTGCATTGCTTCGAGGCAAAAGTAACTGCTGCTGCTACAAGTGGGGCATTCAAAGAAGGGTCATTCTGCTTTCAGGGATCTCTCCTTCCAGGGTTCTCATAGTTGGCTGGCCTAGCCTGGCTGCAAGGAAACTCAATAAAGCCTCAATTCTTTTTATAACTGATTTCCCACAAGACTTGAGAAGGGGTTGGGAGATACGTGAAAGTTGGTCAGTGAAGTTGTTGATCTGTGAAGAGTCATATAAAGGAACAGCAGGGAGAAAAAGAGCCTCGGGGAAAAAAGTCAAGACCAATATGCCTTATTGACATTTTGGGCTTGAGCACAGCAGCAACATGAAAATGTGAATGAGGGAATTGCAGTCCTGGAGGGGATAAGTAAGAAAATGGTTTCTTCATGTTCGTAATGAGAAACCGGCTTGGGTGCCTTGGGATATACCTAAAAAGCCAGCATTCAGCTTAACCCTGCAGTACCTCAGACAGCCCTCTAAATTTGATCACAGTGGAGCTGACATGCAGTCAGCTCCCAAGGTTTTTCTCACAGGAGTGAAAATCGGGTGGGGATCATATCTTTAACAATGAAGGAATTTCGTTAGCATCTTAGTTATCTAAAATGTAAAAAGCTGAAAGACAGCTATGGAGTTGTCTTTGAAAATGCTGATAAAAAGGTGACCATGGAGAGAGATGAAATGCTAATCAGTATAATGGTTTGCTCAATGTCTTAAAGCATGGGTAAAAGAACATCACTTATATCCAAATCACCTGAAGAAAAAGAAAATCTACTGCCGTAGAGTAGAAATAAGGGTTAGAAATAAGGTCCTGATGCAAACATTTGGTAGTGGTTTGGATTAAGAGATCTTTCTAGTGTCAGTTAAGATATGTTTACTATTGAGAATTGCAACATAATAGAAGAATTTTGCAGTATGGTTGAAGAATTAATATTACTGGTAATACTGTGATAGCTAATAGATTTCTTCAGTGAAGAATCACTGAATCCACAAATGCTGTTGTTTCATACTTAATTTCGCAAAGTTAAAGCACTAAAAACCCACATTAAAAACCTTGGATCAAGATGAAAGGAACTGATTTCTGTTTTATTTAACATAAACAAAAACAGGTCTATAAACGAGGTTCAGTTTTCAAATTAGAGTAGAGATTAAAGGAATTTTTTGTGTTAACTGGAATGAAGAGCTCAGGGATTTGCGTGTGGAAGAGGCCACACGAGACATGGAATCACAGATGCAAGAACTATTTGGAACTTGTATCTGAAGCATTTGGATTGGGGGGTGGAGCATGTAGGGAAGGACTCCAGGCTGAGCTAACTTACAGAGTTCAACAAGACTGAAGTTATTTGGGAGTAAGCAGAACTTAAAAGATACAGAAAAAAGGGACGGTGCAGCACAGAAAACTGCATTTGAAAGGCAAGGAAGTAAATTATTTTGATGTTGAGCTGAGAGAGGTGAACTTGCCAAATGAGGTGTAAGGAATAGAAAAAGATTTAACTTTAATTTTTTTTAGTTCCACAAAGAAAAAGGGCAAGTTAAAAAAAGCAAGGTGGTGATGCGTTAAGAGCAAAGATAATGTATGGCTGATGCTCTAGACTGCTTTCTGTCAGGTTTCAGTACAGATGATGATGGGTATAGATGCAGAATAGCTAAGCAAAATCAAATGAAAAGAAGCATGTTAGAGATGTAAGCAAAGGTGTTTGGGGTCCTGTATTCTCAGATTGCAATGAGAGAAGAAAATCTTCATGTCTGCATGCAGGGAACTAGAAAAAAAATTGCAAGTCTGCTAGAAAGGTTTTTTTTCCCCTATGTCTGGCTATCTTACGTCTAAAACTTCCATAAAATCTGTTATGTTTATGAAAGAGTTTGTATGTCAGAATGGGGTCTTGCTTTGGTGATGCATGGAGGTAATCTCAGCGAGCCCTGTGAGGGCTATAGCTTATGTGTCTAGCTAACATGATGATTTGCATGATGTGATGAAATAAAGTAGCAGCGGATCTAGTGGAGGTGGCTGTACCCTGAGTCATTGCCTGTTGTTGCAAGGCAATGTGTGATCATGAGAGAAGGCAGTATACCAGTTTAGTCACTAATATTGATGCAATGTGCCACCTGTGGAGGGCCAAAATCTTTGCCTTCTGCTTGTGGTGAGCTGATCACAGAGGTATACCTAGGATGCAGCAGCAGTGCTCATGCTGCTTGGCATAAGCTGGAAAGAAAGGAAGGTTTAGTTAGTATTTCCATGTACAGTTAATCTTCTAAGTCAAATGTCAGTGGCTAGACCATCTGTAACACGCTGTTCTACTTGGTATCCTGCTTACAAAATCATGGTGGTTATACTCATTCCCTCCTATCTTTTATTACTGCTTCCACGCAGAACTGCTCTATAGTGTTGCGTTTGGGACTTTTGAACTTGCACAAAGTGACCTGATAAACTAAAATCTGTTCAATTACCTCTGCTTTATTATCCTCATAGTTTATGAATATGGCATTTCAGTTATTGAAACTATACTAGGTCTTATAAAAATGCATAAATGCATAAAATCACTTTCTAATGTGCTACTGCCACTTTTTTAACAATACTGCTTGTTTAATTACCCTCTAGTTCAGTGTTCACCTGGCCATTTTTATAATACCACAACTCATCGGTGTATTCGCTGCACAGTTGGGACATACCAGCCTGAGTTTGGACAAAATTACTGCATTTCATGCCCTGGAAACACCACTACTGATTTTGATGGGTCAACAAATATAACACAGTGCAAAAGTAAGTATAGCAGGATAGTTTTGACGATATCTTACAAATAAAAAGACGGGGTCATTAATATTCAGAGTGGCCCTAAGGGCAAAATTTAGCTTTGCTCCAGGAAGCCTGGGGAGAAGGCAGTGGTGTTGCTTCTCTTTTGCTGCCTGTGTGCGTCTCATCCCATATGGCTTACTGAGGTGCATGAGAGACCATTTCTGCAGACTGGTTCCATCATTCTTGTTAAGGTAAGTGATGATTGTGTCTTGCCAGTTGGTGCTGGGTCACTCTGGATCTTGCTATTAAATCTTTTCTCCCATGATATAGCAGACAGAGTTTGTGTTCTCGGCACTCTGATTTCTTTCCTTTCTATTAAAAGGAATGGAAGTTGGCTCACAAAACTGAATAACTCTGGTAACCATTTCTTCTTAATAAGAACCTTTTAAAGAGGCAATAACAAAAGGAGCCACTGTTCTAGGTTATGGTAGCTGTAGTGTGGGAAGCTGAGGGTAAATTAAAGAGGGAAAACAGGGCAGAGAGGTGACTCCTCAGAAGAACTTCTGGAGACACTTCTGTACACACAGACTTGTATACACATACATACATAGAAATATGTTTCTGGGAACTTGTGGCCCCACAGAGTTGGGGAGCATTAGCAAAGCATCCTTCACTGGGGTTTGCCCTCTCTTACTGCCAGCAGTGCTAATCTGTGTGGAGAAAGGGCCTGCTATACTCCCTATTTTGTGCTGCTGCAGGCACAGTGCCTGAGCAGAGCACCTCAGACTCCAGTTAGACTTCAGCTGATACTTCTGTAAAAACGTTCTGTCTGGTACGAGCAAGTGGAGCATCCTTGCTTTGCCATTTCTATATCCTCTTACAACTGCCTTGCTGCTTGGCTGTGGCTTGGTCAATAGCACCTGCTGTGTTAACAGGGACTAGTCTGTATTTTTATGTCTCAACATTGGTTAAAACACAAAGGCAGAAACAGGCAGCAGTGTGAAGTGAAGCTGGCAAAGAGAGCTTGTAGCTACATCAGATGCAAACAGAAAAGTTCGTGTGTCTGTCACCCATGTACTATTTCTGACAGTGACTGTAGAGAGAGTCTTGCATACTCTAATGCTTTTTCAGATAGGCAGTGTGGAGGTGAACTGGGAGATTACACTGGATATATTGAATCACCAAACTATCCTGGGGACTATCCTGCAAATACTGAGTGCACTTGGAATATTAACCCACCGCCAAAGCGCCGTATTCTCATTGTGGTTCCAGAAATATTTCTACCAATAGAAGATGAGTGTGGAGACTACCTGGTGATGCGAAAAAGCTGTAAGTCTGAAGTATCTACTGAGGCATATGGTATCTAAGTGTGCAGCACAGGCTTCTCACATGCACTGCTGTTTACATAAACTACATGTAGCCTGGCTGGCCTCTACTTAAGAGTAGAAATTTCTTTAAATGACAAATTGAGGAATCCTATTTGGTAATGCTGCTCCATAGGTTCAGGTGAAACAAGTGTGCAAGGCTATGATGTGTCAGTGAATTCTGAGAGAAATATTGTTAAGAAGGGCTGGATGGTTCAAACTAACTAGTCATGAATTATGTTAAGCAATTCTAGCCTGTGTTAGGGAAGAGGAGATGGTTGCTAGTCCCTACAGGTGCCTGATGTGTGAATAACCAGCTTCAGTTTCTAGTATAGGCACATCCTTCAGAGGAGACTGTTTTTTAGGAAAAGCGAGAGTATTCCTTGAACAAGAAGTCACTTATTGATGGCCTGCCATCCACTGATGGCCTGCCACATTTTGATGAGTTTTCTTAACACCAGCAAGCATTTCTTGTCATGGTAGTTTAGCCTATTTTCTAATTGTTCATTAGTATAAAGCATTGTCAGATAACTGCCTATTGTGTGTTTCTTTGAAAGCTTCTTCCAACTCAGTGACCACCTATGAAACCTGTCAAACCTACGAACGCCCTATAGCTTTCACTTCTAGGTCTAAGAAGTTGTGGATCCAGTTCAAGTCAAATGAAGGGAACAGTGCCAAAGGATTCCAAGTTCCTTATGTAACGTATGATGGTAAGCAGCTGCGAGCAGCTGAGCCTACGTGGACTAGTGCAGCTGCAGCAGTGCCGAACTCCTTGTGGGCTCCTTGACCCTGCTAAGCAGCTGGGTAACCCAGCGCTCTCAGCAGCATCGTTATGAGACTACTTCCAGTAGCTGTTTTCATTTAAAGCTAGTTTAAGGAATTCTGCATTGCACTGCATTCTTAAGTGCCACCGCATTTCCAGTCTTCCACGAACCTAAACAAAGAGCTGGAATTCTGGGCTCTGACCTGCAAGATGCAGACCTGAGAGCCAGAATCCGGGTTTTATTCATTTTTATGCCTTCCCAGTTCTGGGCTGCTTCAGGTGGCAGCAGAGTGCCCCCTGTTAGGAACTGGGCAGAGCCTAAGTGCCTCTGATTTATCATGTTGCTGCTACCGCCTGTAATCTAGTACCAGATAGCAAAAAATCTATATTGAAAAGTAGCTTGAGGAGCAAGAGTTTCACCTTCTCCTTGTCAGTCACCAGGAGTGAAACTGGAGCTGAGGCTTTGCTCTTCAGCATAAGTGATGTGAAAATAATATGGCATGTTTCTGTTCATTGTGAAGGAGTCATCCTCACTGTGGTCTGCAGAGGTTCATCAACAGTGGATAATTAATTTTTCAGGGGAGACTCTCCTTATGACACATTTCAAATTTTGATTGACTGGGGGTTTGCCTTTTAAGAAGGCTTCCTCTTACCTCTTTTTTGTCCTCCTTACTGTAGAAAGAAGTCAGTAACATGTTGTGGGTATTCACAGATAAATTTCTGCAGTGCAGTTGGTTTGGAGCAGGCTACTTGGTTACAGTATACGCTACGATCCTAGATGCATTATGATTTCTTTTGCTTTTGACAAAATGATGCTGAGCAGCTCAGCAGAGTACACTGTTTTCATAATAAACAGTATTTGTGGTTTCTTTACAGAAGAGAATTTGGAATATTTTCTGACTGCTAATATGAGGGCCAAGTACCACTGGTTCTTTTGGGGGTAGGGCGTACATGTGTAACCGAGGGAGGTATTGAGTATGTAAGTGAAGTGAACCTGCAAATTACTCTCTTGTGCATTCCCCATAGAGGATTACCAAGAACTAATAGAAGACATTGTTCGGGATGGTAGACTTTATGCATCTGAAAATCATCAGGAAATACTTAAGGTATATTCCTTCCACTGAACATGTTGGGTTTGATTGAAAATTATGCTATTCTGTGCCAGTGAGATTGCCTCCTGCTCTGCATCAGATCTGTTCCTTGGTGTGCTAGACACATGCTACTTCAGGAAATTCAGCACATCCTGATTGTGCGGAGCAATGGATGTGAGAACCTTTGCCCAGGGGATTAAAGGTGGATCAAACCTACTAGGGAAATCTATGGTGAAGATAGCTCCTCAAGCCTCATGTAGGCTGTGCTGGAAGGAATCAGTGGAGCAAACTGAGGGACATGGGATTTAATCTCTTGGAGAAGCACTTGGTGCTGCTACTTGTAGCCTGTAGATTAGCAAGGCCTTTTCCTCCTTAGGCGAAAAAAAATCTCTTTGTGGATTTCACTTCTCTGACCTTGGTTAGGGGACAGTTGCATGGGCAAGTTAAGTGGATGTCATCCCAAGTAAACCTTTCTTTTGCTGGATATCAGATCCAGTGTTTGGGTTTTTTTGTGTTTTGTTTTGGTGTTTTTTTCATTTGCTGTTCTTGGAAGTATGAGGAGGGGGGAAATCATGGTGCCGCTAATGATAAATGTGAAAGTCCAGTGACTTCCCTGGGGCCTGAATGTCAGCCTTGCTCCGCCAGTTTCTGAGCCCCTGAAACATTAGTACTTGAAAAGTAAAATGCCCATAATCTTTTCTGAGTTAATCAGTCATTAAAAGTAAAATGCCCATAATTTTTTATGAGTTAATCAGTCATTAAGCTTTGGTAATACTGACCCTAAGTCCTCTTTGGAATTACTGTAGAATCTGCTTTCCTTTTTCTAGGACAAGAAACTGATAAAAGCATTGTTCGACGTGTTGGCGCATCCACAGAACTACTTCAAGTACACAGCCCAAGAGTCAAGAGAGATGTTCCCAAGATCCTTCATTCGGCTGCTGCGCTCTAAAGTTTCCAGATTTTTGAGGCCTTACAAATAGTTGGCACTGTACTTAAAAAACTAACCAGCCCTGGGCATGCACAGAGGGGTTGTGGTAGGTGGGGCTGCTTTCTGTGTTTTACACACTGGCAGAGAAACTCCAGGGAAGCTCGCCAGCTCTGTTCTTGGCAGAGTTTGGCTTCCTCAGCTAATATAAATATTTTGGTGAACAGAATTGTGATTCCTTTCCAGATAATACCTTTTGGGTACCACGGATGCTTCACAGGTCTCTGGATTAGAGACTGCCCATAATTTCTGTAACTGAATGGTGCCAAGCAGAAGTTTGTAGAGCTCTGCCCTGTTGCTTCATCAGTAACTCTGAAAACTAATGAGGACAGACAGGCTAAGTAGCGTGGTTTGGGATGAACTCTGGGCTGCCATTAATGCATGTTACCTCAACAAAGCTGGGTTCATGATTGGTCTTGCTGAAAATGAGAACAAGATTGATGTCTCTCTTAACTTTTGCTACACAGGAGGTTCAGAGCTAAGATTTAAATAGTTTTAGTCCAAACCAGTGAGTCCAAGAATTGCACAAGGTCTAATTTTTCTCTGAACTGTATGTTGTGTGAGGCATATGGAGGAATAAGCAAAGGGTTGAATATTTAGCTTAAATGCTCTGGGTCTGGATCACACTGTGTTCATGCTGATGACCTATTGGTTTAAATGGAGTGATACCAGGGCACCACAGTAATGGAAAACAGACTCTGACCCACTGGACACTTCTGTTTTGGGCTGGCTACGAATGTTACAACAGAAGAGATTCTTTGCTAAATCCCAGTGCGCTCTCTGTGCATAGGCCTGGGACAGCATGAGGCATCGGCTTCTCCAAGTAGTGTAAAATTCTGTCCTCTGAGCACCTGCACTTGAGCACACAAGTCCTCTTTTAAATGCAGGCTTTGCATAGATTATGCTCTTGTACATCACTGTTTAAACCTGTATAAGGTTCTTATATGAGCCTGAATCCTTATATTCCTTATCTTGTCTGAGCACCTTGCAGTGACCTTGTTGAGCAGAGAAGGGCTGCTTTCCCTGTCCTGCTGGAGAGAAGTAGATGTACAAAGATATTTCTCAACCAGACTGTGCCTACGAAAGTCGTCTATGGCAAAACGCTGTTCAAGATGCTGAAACTCTGTGTCCTTTTCCTCTGGTTGTGTTTCTTATGTGAGAGAGGGCTATTCTGAAAGGGCCTATAGGGAGAACTACATTGATCAAAATGTTGTCTCAGTGCTTTTCTGTCCACACTTACATTACATCACTGTCCTCTGGCCACGCAAACCGTTCCCTCAGCGTAATGTACCGTCTGGGCCTTCTGTCTTGGAAGGGAGATGGCCACAGTCCCGCTCCTTTGAGATGGACTTAGGACTTCTGTCTTTCGGTCACTGGCAGTGCTGAGCGGTGCAGTGGGTGCCAAACTTCCTCTGTATCCCCCCTTAGGAAAGGTACTGAAATTTTGCAGTGTAGCCAGGACAAATGCTCCCTTTCCTAGGCGTGGAGTCCCATCTCCCTGGGTTTCATCGCACTGGTATGTGGTATTTAACTGTTGTATGTGAATAATACCACGTCCACAGTGTGACAGAGGAAACCCTCCTCATCAAGAGCCAGGGTCCGAATCTCTTCCCTACGCTGTTAGGAGCAAATAAACGCTACCAAATGCAGCCTTGCTGACGTGTCGTGCCACGGCAGCCCCGCTCTGCGGCGTGGGCGGCAGTGCAGCCTGTCGTGTGGTAAGGACGCGTCTCGGTCATGGTGGGAGGGCAGGGGCGGTGGCCTTAGGCCGCAGCCGGGGAGCAGAGCCCCTCAGGATGGGGTGGCGTGAGGCCGTGTTCCTCTCGCTACTGCCCCGAAAGAATTGCCGCGGTCTGGGCGGAGGAGGGAGATGGCTGGTGTTGCTGCCAAGAGGGAGAGCTGTGTCCTAGCCGGCTGCACTGGGGCTCCTGCTCCAGCTCAAGAGCTGCTCCTGGGTTTCTGTGGCAGGGTGCTGAGCACCCGTTCCCGGAACGGGGCTGCCGGGCCTGCGGCAAAGGGGAGCGCGCAGGCATGGGGGAGACGGGGGGAGGCAGGGGGTGAATTAGCAGAGCAGAGGGGCAGGAACCCGGGAGATTGTGCGCTCCCGGGTGGTGTGCTTCATCCCGAACAGGGTCCCTGCCGCCTTCGTGGGGAGGGAGGACAGGGCTTATCTGGAAGAAGGTGTGAGGCAGTGTGATCGGTGAGAGGAGTGGCTAAGGGATGCCCAAGCAAGGGGAAGGGTGGTGAGCAAGGCTTGCTATGTCTGTGGTGAAGTGCACTGTTGTGGTGAGATCCCAGGGAGGTATTTCAAGATAGTTTCCCTCTGGCTGCACATCCCAAGCCTCTCTACTGTCCATGGCTTCCCACGCCAGATGCAGCGTGTCAGTGAGTCGCAATGACCCACCAGCCATCTCTGTGGGGCAGTGGAGCGCTTTGAAATGGGGGGGGTGCTGCAGTTCTGCTCCGAGTGCATGGGTGAGTTAGAGGTCTGCTGGTGGGGCACTGGGAGGAGAGGACCGTGCTGTGCCAGCTGCTGGGCTAAGCCCGGCAGAGTGGCTTCGCTGTGGTCTGTGTGCTCTCTGCCAAGGGAAGCAAGCCAGTTCTTGCTGTACTCCCTCCCAAGAAGGCTACAAATCTGAACATTTCTGTTTCACATTGCTGAGCGACACACAAATCAGAGTGATTGGTTTCAACAAGGGTTCAAGAAAACAAAAGTTGTGAAACATCCAAATGTTTTTAACTGGTGAAATTGGGCTTTCTTGCTCTGTGCATGAGTTACTGACTTGAGCTCTGGGTTGGTTGCACTGCACCTCGTGTTGTAGGCATGCAGTTCTGGCTCTGCACGGCTGCTCTGGGACCAGCATCTCGCCTTTGCTCTGCACAGTGGATCTCAACTTTGCTTCCCCCACGTGCGCAGGCCCTTTTCGTTGTTGTCTCTGGAAGGAGAGGAGTGTTATCAGTGTGGTGTATGGTCCGAGGCTGAAGAGAAAAATCTGCCCTTCCTTGAAGAAGAATCCTTTTTGCTCCACAGCCCTGTTTGTTTTCTACATAAAAAGTAAATGACTCTGAAGCACTTCTGTTACCCTCGATCTAACATGAATCAAAATTTCCTCTTTTACTGTAGATCCTGTGTGTGCAGTAAAAAGTGAAGAGGGGATTTTTGCCATCTTAAATACTGGGGGAAGTGGTAACTGTTGCAGAATGTTGTACACTTGGCATTGTATCTTCATAGTGATGGTAGTGGCTCTGTAGAAATTTTAATTTCTACTTTCTATGTGGTTGTAGACTGATGTTATTTTTTGGCGACAAATGATTCAAAGAATGTTTAACCTTATAAAGCAGGATTTAACTTTTGAAATAATGATTAGCGTTAACTGGATGACTTAATGTCACCTACATGAGATAAGCATAAGGATCTTTTTCATGATTGTAAATTAATGTAAAATGTTTCAGACTGTTACTCTTAATAAGAGAAATAAACCAATGAACTTTTAGTTGCATGAAAACCTTGGGTAGTATTTTTAGTTGTCTTTGCTGTGCTAAATAATAGTTTTGTGACAAAATTAATGGTTGTGTAGTGAGTTATCGCACATCAGATAGACTTTATCCTGGGAACATCTGCTTACCATAGCATTCTGTTTCATGTAATATATTATTGGCCTGCATCTATACTCATAAAGGTATACCCACGATTCTTCATATATTTAGTGGTGCACATATTTCTGGCTAGTATAATACCAGAATTATCCTGGTATCAGTTCTAATAATTATACTAAAAATGTCTCCTGTATGACTAGCTGGAGTCAATTGGCCTGTTGTAACCAGCTGTATGAAGACAGAATAAACTATTTTAAGTACTTTAACTCCATTGTATTTTATTACTTTGTAGATTAATCTTATTTTTTTCTAAAAAAAATTTTAAAAGCCCCAAATCCCCTTGTTTAAACTTAAAAATAGTAATAAAAAAAACCCCAAACAAAACAAGATGAAAAGCTGTGTTAAGACACAAGTCCCCAGAATATTTTTAAAATTACACTGGTTTCATCAGAGCTTTTTATCCACTGACTTAATTTCTTAGAAATAAAAAACAGATTTGTATTAAGCTGAATGTAGCCATCCAGGTTCATTTGGTGCAGTTTTAGAAGATACAACTGTATAAGTTAGCTGTAGAAAGCTGACATTAGTTTATATGGAAAAGACAGCAAAGTAAATGACATACAGGAATATAGAGGTCATGGAAAAGTATGATGACTAGAGGCTAATCACAACAGAAAACTGTTATTCAGATATTCTTCCTGATACTGTGAATGCTGCCACCTGCTAGATCGCAGTGGTGGACACAGGAGCGCTCAGATACCCTCCAGGACAGGGAATGTCAATATGAACTCTCTTGTGAAATCCCAGAACAGCGGGAGCTGAAATTCTGGCTGAGACCTTTGGGTGTTTATGTCACAGAAATAAGTAATAGCGGAATATAGAGTGCAAGACTTGAAGCTTATTTAAATCCAAGGAATCAGAAGAGGTCTGATGTGGGTAAGCAGGAAGGAACAGTATTATGATAATCCTTGGAAGCAGAATGCAAGGATAGTGGTCCACAAATATTTCTGAATTAAAAATGTTTATTCTGTTATGTGTATAGATGACATCCTGTAAATGCAATAGATGCTGAGTGTAAAACCTGTCCCAACTAAAATGTACATATACTCCCTGTCTTCCTTTTAATGCTGCTCCTTTCAAACTGTGTTTGTGCAAGGCTGCTGCTGGAGGAGACAAGTACTTAAAGAACTTGGGCCACATGCAGGGCTGGTACAAGTAGGTTTGTTTCTAGGCATCCCTGGAACCAACCTGTCCTACAAGACATCTTGCTACTGCCCATTTAGTTTGAACAATTCTTTTGCTCATAGGCAGATTTTCACTCTCTGTTGTGGAGCTCTGCTTTCCACACTGTGTATTCTGCTGTCACTGTAGAACATGTGTGAGCAGTGATGCAAATATAGCACCTGTGGGGAAAACATAAGGAGTTAGAGTATTCAAGGGACAGATTCCACTCTCAGAAGGTAAGTTCATCTAGTTTCTCTCCAAGTCAGTGCAAATTATGTATGACTTTCTGTACATTGCTCTTTTAAACTACCTTATTAAACCACTTTAAGTGTTAAAAAAAAGAATAAAAAGAATCTTTCTCTGTTTAAATATATGCTATTGCTCTGATTAAACAAATTTTGAAGAGTAATAAAGTTTTTTGAAGTCCATGAAGTAAAGCCTGTTTAGTACACAATGAAAAAAAAATGTCAGAAAAGATGACCTTGAAATTTTTTTCCTTATTGAACATGTCTATAAATATAGAATTCATTAAGGAAACTCCCTCATGCTTGCTAACTGCTAAACTTGATCTAATGCAACTGAAGCCTGATTTTTTTCACTGGAAAGTTTATTTAATAGGCAGTGTAGACTTACAAACCTGGATATTAATCATGTGCCATGAAATTTCCTGTGATGATTCTAGGGATCAGGAAATAAAGGGTTCATAGTTTTAAGGAGAGAAAAAGTTGCACTGGAAGCTGAAATATTCTGAAGTGGTCACTTGAGATGCAATTTGTTGTTTAGTAGTTCTTAGTTCAAGTGTTTCATGTTATACCAAGAACACTACAAACATTCATGAAAACACAACGTACAGACCAAGTTTATGCTCGAATAGGTTTAGAGGAAGCTTCATCTTCTGTGCCTGAATCTAATAGAGCAGTGGTAGCCTGAATGTGTTTTTTGTGCATTCTTTCCGGCTTGCTGTGCTAGAAGAAATAGAACAAAATACTAAGCATGGGCAGGAGCCTTGATGTGAGTTGGATGGAGAACCTCTATCTGGAAATAAGTTCAGGAGATGGAGAAGTGTGGAGGTATGTTAACTACACACATATATGTATGTGTGTGTGCCTGTATGTATTATGTATGTATTTCACTGTAAGATAGTCTTGTGTGCAATGGCTGTCATGAAAGGAGAATGCAAAAAATACAGTTCTTGAGCAGAAAAAAATTAGTGAAATTTTTCAAAAGCAGCAAACCGGCCCAGGATGTAAACTTGGGAGGAGTGAGACGCCGGGCAGGGTGGGCGCAGCGGGCTCTACGTGTGGGTGCCTGGTGGGGCGCAGCACTTGCTGGAGGCACTGCCTCTGCTTCCTTCTGTGCCTGCCCAGGTCTCCCCTCGCCCTTTTCGGGGGCAGCCACCTGCCGCACAACGATGAGGGGCTTTGCTTCCTGCAGCCCTCCTGGGCCTCCGATGCTCTGCCCTGGCAGCGGGCTGCTGCCGTGGGGTGACCCGGGGGCCCTGCATGAGCACGGGCAGGGCTGGCTGGCTGGAGGGGCTCCGCAGGGGCCCTGAGCTCAGTGGAGGGTACGTATGCCAGCTGCGGGCATAGCCAAATGTGTGCCTGGGCGAAGATGAGAAAAGGAAGCCTCCAAAGCTGCAAGCCTTAGAGGTGTGTAAAAGGGTGGGTAGGGCAGGGAGCAGACAGCATAGGGCTAGGACAACATGGGGCACTTGATGCTGGCCAGCATTACAGGTCAGAAAAGACACTGGCTCGTTGTTGGTGTGCTGGCAGCCCTCAGGGGCTGCTCTAGGACCTGCAAGGATGGACATATGTGATTTGCAGTTTTTTGTGTTTGTCTACGTGCCCCCAAAACAGTAGGAAAGAGTTGGGGTTAAGCAAAAGAGCAAATGAGGCTTCAAAAACACTTCACGTTTGCAGTTGGAGGTACCAAAAGTCCTTTAGTTGTGCACTATTTGCTGTCCGCGTGGTGCAGCAGGGAGCCATGGAGTTTCCTCTGGATTTAGAGGCAGAGGTTAGCAGTTGCTTGTCACTGCATTAGCACTAGCATCTGCCTCAGACCCTCTTTGTGACCAGGCTCTGTAGCTACACAGGTCCTGTTACCAGTTGGAAGACTTGTTGCAAAATGCCAGCTCAGCTGGCTTCTAGAGGTGCTGCCTGGAGTAAAATCCAGGCATGGACAGCAGCTTTGGGTAAGAGAGATCATGATTATTCTGGGGTTTAATGTGGAATTTAAGAAAGCACTCCAGAAAACTGGGAATTCAGCATCTCTGTGTCCAGCAGACAAGCCTGTCTGTGACACAACCCTGCTCATGAATTTGGGTGGCCCCCAGTTTGCTGTTAGTGATGTAGTGCTGGTGTGAGGGGCTGTGTGGAGAAGCTGAGAGGTACCAGTTATTAAAAGCAGGACAGGCAGAAAAGTGCTCAAGGGGCCTGTCTGGCTTACATAGCATAACTATTGCTCCCAGGCTCCTGTAGGTGCTAATTCTCTCAGCAAACTTACAAAAATAAAACCCTGAAAAGGCTCATCCATGCTGAGAACAGCAACTTCATTCAGTGGAAGAAGGAAGCTCAGCTCTAGGAACTGAACGCTTAACACTGCAGGCATTGCTGTCTTCCTTGGCTAGTCCAGAAAGCCCCTCAGCCAGTGCTGTGGTGTGAGATGGGTGCAGCAGAGCTGAAATAAGCACATTACAAATACCTGTCCCAGCTCTGAACACATCCAACTTGACATTTGCTCTTGGAGTGGCTAACAAAGGCCCATAGCTCTCTGTCCCAGCAGGATGTGTTTCCACATGCAGCGATGGAGAAGTAAAATGCGATGCAGAAGCTGGTCTGGCGTAGGGATGCTGTGGACACGTGCCCTGGCACATCTTCATGTGAGATGCTAGAGCCTCAACCCTTCCTCAGACCCTTCTCAGGGTCCATGCTTGCCTGGCATACTGGGCAGGGGCTCAAGGCGATTTTTGCGGATTTGGGGAGCTGTGATAACGAGGCATAGGTTGTGGTGGCCTGCATGAAGCTGGTGGTCCCCGGGGTGCTGGCAGAGCGCAGCTGCCGGCGTTACCTGCCCTGTTTGTGCTGGCTGTGCCACGGGGCTCAGGGCTGTGCCAAGGCAGCAGGGTACCAGCCGCAGGGCTCCCCACGAGAGGGCAGCATGTGGCCCTCAGAAAGGGGAAAAAGCTCTTAAAACCCATGCTGACAAAGAGCGATAGGTTTTGCGTTAGGTCTTCTGTAGCAGGAGGCCCCAAACAGTCTGCTGAAACTTGGAGGCTTTGTTAACACGACAGCTCACGGTGTGCTTCTGTCTTCCTGCACAGATGTGTGAATGTACCGAGAAAAAGCATCTTGCTGTCTTGGGCTGGCTTCAGCAGCTTTGGTGGATTGTGAGGAAGTATTTCCCGGTCCACTGACAACTCTCTGCAGGACACGTGCACCAAAGAGTGAAATGTTCTTCTGGGTAGCTGTAGCAGGAGCTCCAGGCAGCTTTTCTGAGGGCATCGGCACCATTGGCCAAAATACACAGTTCGGATTTTCATTGTTTAGCAGCTCTTGGTCCCAACCACTGCCTCCGATCAATCTTTTTGAAGAAGAGGGAGTGATTTTGTAAATGCCCTTATATTTTTGCATTAGTCTGCATTTACAAAATGCAAATATGGGGCCTAGAAAGACCCATGCTGCTGGGCAAGATATTCGTACCTCTTCAGTTTGATGGGAGAGACCCTCTTCTGAACCGAATTCTGACCATCAGTCAAGCCATTCCCCCTTCTTTTCCAAATTCCTAGCGAGGAAATTTGTGGGTTGCAAGTTGTGGATTTCCAGGCAGAGTAAACCTCAAAGGAAGCTGGAGGAAATGGGCTGTGAATGCATAACTTCAGTTGCTGTTATTTACTTCTGAGAACAGTGAGTGATTCTAGCACTCTGCCTGACCCCATCCCTCTTGTGACTAAGTTCTTACAGATGTCAGTAATGGACTTTGAACATTTGTCTTTGGAAATAAAATCGTGTGTATAATCAGCTACTGATTTCCTCCATCGTTTCAGGGGAGGTTGCTCAGCTCAATCACAGCTTGACTCCTATCAGTGGTTGGACAGATGATCTTGAGGTAAATTATACCCAAGGTAGGGCAGAAACACCTCAAAGCACAGGTAATCAATAGCACCTTGTGTCTCATCATTCATAGCCGCAGTGCACATGTTCCCACTCTCCTGGGGCAGCTGGCTTCCTTTTCAGACATAGTGCGAGCTAAAGTATCTTTCAGTTGCCTAGACTTGAAGGTGGAGATATTTAACCAAACCACAACATGGCAAACACAACCTCTGTGTTAGGAGAGTTACATTGAAGTACTGTTGACGATTCTGTGCATTAGCAAATATTAGCACTGAGTATCCAGTAACGTGCCCCACTAAATCTTAGCCGTTATGAGTTGCTGCAGTTTTGCATGTGGCGTGTGGAGGGGGATACAATGGTAGCTCACTTATACTTGCAGCACTTGAGAATGTTGGAGTCTTGGCTTCGTAAAATAAACATAAGAGCTCCACAGAGGTGAGAGATCCTGTATTTGACTAACACTGTGGTGACCTCCTCTCTAATGTTGATGTAAATCATATTTTTATCTTAAATGGATACTGTAAAATATCTTAGGTTCAGATTTTGGTTTATCTTCTATTTAGATACATTCCATGAATTCAGGATTTGAATGCTTTAAGTTCCATGTTTTGTTTTGTTTTGTTTTTTTTTAACTTAAAGCATTCAAATCCTGAGTTTATTGAATATTGGTCTGTTGGGAAACCAGAGCAATTCCAGACTTGATAAAGACCCTATGCAAAACAATCTGCCCCCTCTTCCTCTCCTCTGAAGGAGGGGTGCAAAGCTGTCTTAGATCCGAGCTCCATAAGAAGGTGGAAATGTTTGTCGAATGAAATCCCTCTATGAATACTCCTTTAACTGGTAGAGGCAGAAGAGGTTCACAGTCAGTCTTTTAAAAAGTATAGTAAGAATGTTGTTCCTTGGTGAATCCCACATTGGCACAAGTTGAAGTAAGCACCTGTTCTCAGGGCTTTTGCAGAAGAGCTGGGAAATTCCAATTCTGTTCAACTCACTTGCTTACTTCATCACTAGAGATACTCTGTCATTTTTGTCACCATCACCTGGTAAACTGGATATGCTATACAGAAACTTTTCAAAAGGCAACACTGTTTCAGAGTTGACCTGTACTAGTCCTGCTCCAGAAACAAAGTGATCTTTTTTTTTTTTTGCTTGGCCTTAAATTATATTCTGAGATTTATGTTCTCTGGGAGGTAAATTTCACAGAGCTCGCCTGCAGAGTTCCCCCTCCCTCACCCTAAGTACTGCTATTCAGGAATCATACCACTCCAAAGCATCTGGAATGAGAAATGCCTTTGCAGTGGATTTATACTTGGGCAGAGGAAAGTGAGAAAAAGCAGAGAACTTTTAAAAGGTTTGCATAACTCCTTGTAGGACTACGAGTTCCCCCCTGTGGCAGGGAGCTTTCAAATACCTGTGCTTCACTGTGCCCAGACACTTCAGTGCCAGCTCTAAACTTGTCACCCGGAGACAAGAGATTTAAAAGATCCCTTCTGCTGTATCAGCTGCCATACTTTTCTTACCTTGTTCCTGCTTAGGCCTTCTTTGTTTACTGTCGTCCCCAGTTTAAGTTTCAGCAATGACTTCAGTCCTGTCGTTGTGCGGTGACGGCAGAGCACTGAGGCTGTGGCCTCACACGCTTCCATAGTGCAACATCTTTTATCCTGGAGCCAGTGTGCATCTCACGCTGATGAAGACACAGGGTTATGGGGAAGATAACCCTGGACATAACCACCTTGGCTAACAGGAAGCAAGGCACTTTTTAGATCCCGGTGGAAAATGAATGTGATGTGGTTTTCTGACCCACTATGGGCACCTACCCATTGTGCCAGTTGTTTCTGAGAATAATTTATTAGTTTGCAAAGAATGTAGGAGGGAGAAAATGACAACCTATTGTTCCCTGTTTGCAGCAATTGCTGGGTAAATATTAAAATTTTCTTGCTGCCAAGTTAGGATCAGGTTAGTAAACCACTTCTCTGACTGTAGCTAGGCATGGATGTCATTCTGGGCGTCATGTATCCCCACTGCATCTCCACTAATGTTCAAGGTGTTGACTCAAGGTAAAATTTTGCCAGCTGCCTTATGATTAATTAGCCACACAGATCTAAAAGCAAACACAGATCTCCTAAGTTTCCCAGGGTAATATATACATTAAGCACTGAAAAAGCTTCCCTTCAGTACTGTTGCTCTAAGAAATATCCCATGCAATTTTGTGTGCATACTTATATTTTGTGTACTAAAGAGTGACTTTTCACCATGCTGGGAAGGAGGAATTTTGTCCAGAGAGCCATCTGCTTGTATTCCCCATTCAGCAAAGCATTTAAGCAGGTACTGAAGTTCGTTGGTGGATAAAAATGGATTGCTGTTTTGGAGTATTTAGATGAAGAATGGACTCCTTTGTGTCCACAAAACACTGAAAGATTGCTAGCTGCTATCATAAGTGGGGCTTTGTAATGGGTGCTGTGCAAAGCCTTTGTCCCTTAGGCTGAAGAAAGTGAGAAAATTGCTGATGGGGCAAGGAAAATATGTGGGGGGTGAAAACAATGGCGTATCTCTGTTGGAGCAAATTCGGTGCTGTTCTTGCTCTTGCAATGGCTGTTTATCGATGTCTTAGATACTCTGCTTTTTAGGTGTCATTAGTCCAATGGCTAATGACAGTGAAAGCATCTTACAGCTCCCTTGATGTGGGGAGTCCATAACCCCTTTGTTAGGGACGGCTGTGAACTCTTTCAAGAAGTCAACAGGAGCAGACTCAGCAAAATTACACAGCCGCCTTGTGGGGAGGTTGCTCTTCAGCCCAGCATGCACCTTAGGTACCACCTGAAGCTCTGTTTTTTACAGTTTGTTGTCAAGCTCTGCTTTGTCCAGGTGCTCTGAGCTTGGTCTGTGAAGAGACTCTGAATCTAGCTATTGCACGGCATCTTCCACTGACCCTGGGATGAGCCAGGGCACCCCAACCACGCTGCCTGATTGTAAACGTGATCTTTTTTGTTGCAGAACCCCGCTGCGAGCCTTTGTCCCCTGGGTCTCCCTGCCATCTTCTACCCCTCAGAGCCAGCCCCATGCCTTTCGGGGAGCAACAACAGGCTCCCTGTTATTTCTTAGCAGTTCCTGCTGGACTGAGATAGGACGCGATGTGAAGAAGAGCAGCGCCCTCTTCCTCCTGCCTTTCAGAGCTCAGAAATCTTGAGCAGCAGCAGCATTCCTGCTGCTCCCTGGTTTCTGGGTGTCGGGCTTCTGGAAAGTTAGAAAAGGAGTGAGAAAATTGTGTTTGTGTAGTGTGAAATGACTCGTGCTGGTTTAGCCTTAACAAGATCCCTCCTATAACTTTAATGACCTGAATCTAAAATTTACGGCGTGGAATGCCCCAGCAGCAGAGGAAGCCTTCAGCACACAAGCTGCCTTTTGCAGGACAGCAGGGGAGGTGAGATCCCTCGAGGCTTGGGAAGTCTGAATGATGTAGTTATGGTTGGCACTTTGAATATATGTGTAGCTTACTTCAAAATCAATATTTGCAGTTCCACTCTAGCATACATGTGGGAGGATGAGAACTAGCAGGTATTAATGTTTCTTAAAATTAATAATTTTGAAAATTTTATTCTGGAATAATCTTATTATTGCACAAAATAAACAGAGGTTAACGTGGATACGTACTGGGGAGAAACATCACCTGCCCTCTATGTACACCATTTCCTACACACCTGCCCAGTTGAGTTCCTGAAGAAAGCCATGCAAAGGACATTTTGGGAGAGAAAGAGATATGAATTTGTCTTTTTGCTTGAGAGGAAAGTTCCCTGGTGTCTTCAGCTCCATGGAAAGCTCTGAAAGACCCAGTGGCCATGTCCACGCTTGTGTGTGCAGCTGGTTTCATAGCAGCAACACCTTCTGAGTTGCGCTCGGATCTTGTCTTGGAGGAAATCAGCTAGTGATGCCAGGGGCACGATCAGCCCCTTTTTCCCCCACCTGTGAGCAGGAGTGGTGCACAGCAGCCACTGTTACCTCCATTAAGGGCTGTAGTTGTTCCTGCTGCTTCTAGGATGTTGGAGGTCAGGGGAGGCCAGGCTTTCTGTCCCCCATGCCAGCCCCCATGCATATTGTCCTCTTATTCTCTCCCCAGTGCTTGGCAAGTCACCTGCCAGCTTCTTCCCTGGCTCATGTGGGAACTGGAAGGGGCTCAGCCCGTTTTCCCAGTGCAGCACAGTTACCAGCACAGCTTTGCAAGCTCCAGAGGCAGGACCTGTTCTTACGCTCTGTCAGCCACAAATAGCTCCCAGCCAGGAGCTGGCTGTCACTGAGGTACATGGTAGAAGATGCTAGGAAGTGTACCATTTGTTTCCCTGACCTGTGCTTTTATTTTTTTTTTAGAAGTGTGTTTCAGCCTCTTTCAAACAGGAAAAATAAAGGTAAGGGAGCTCTTGCAAGACTTGCCATTTTAATCTCTTGGTTTGAAACGTACAGTTTTTGTGTCCTGAAACTATGGTCCACCTGTTGTCTCTGGAGAACTAGACAGATAAATTCAGTTCAGTCTCCTATGAGAAGCTGCACGATGTCCGATTCCTCTCCTAGCGTCACCAGTGTCCCTGGTCTGTGCCTGCTGCCACCAGCGCATGCACCGGACAGAACATGCACAGGGGAAAGGAGGTTGGAGTTGCACCCGGGTTAAATAGGGAGAACTGCCCTGCGAATAGTAGTCTCCGTGAAGTGCTCATGCTTGCGATGGGGCCTGTATCCCAGCCCGGTCCTTTCTCTTGGTCAGCACTGGAAACATTGACAGTGGGTGTGGAGTTACTGTATGAAATGGGCCACATCTCTCTGGAATCTCAATCTGATTCTACCTTTGTATGTTATAGGATTTCTCCAGCGCTATCTGTAGTCTTTGTCTTGCTACAAATGATGATTAAGAAGCTCACTAAGTCCTTCTGGATTTTTGTATCCAACCTTTTTAGAAAAAGACTCTTTTCTAGTCTCCAAATTATTCCAGTTATTTGCCTGAGTATGCTAGAGCTGAACCTTATATCCTATGCTGATGGACAGAATAACTTATATTTCTACATCAATGATTGTGGTTTTGTTTTCTTAAGATCTTAAGAGTTTTCCCTCTGGAAAATCTTTCTCTAAAATTTTCTCTTTGCGCTGGGGTAAATTATTCTTTGTGGGACTCTTGCCTGCTGCTGCTTCTCTCTCTGTCAAATTATACCACTCTGTCCCTTCTTCTGAGTTTTCTGGGGTGTCTCCCTGAATCTTTTCAGGATATGGCAACCACTAACAAATCACTTCTTTTTAAGGAAAGATGAGAAATCAAAGAAAAGAAAAAAATAAAAAGGACCGACCCACTTCCTGCTTTGCCTGCCACTGCTTCCCTTTTCATCGAGAGAAGGTGAAATGGGGGTGTGAACAAAACTCCGCAGCTCTTCTTCCCTTACACTGATTAAGCTGCAAGTGTGACTGGGTACTAAGCCAGTACAAATCAGCTGTAAGTGGGGGTATAAAATTGCTGGGATTCAGCTCAGTTTACACCATGTGTAAAGCAAATTGTGTTTGCAGGCAGGACCTGTGTCGCTTCGTCTTCCATGTGTTGTGGCTAACGAGCTTCCGAGCGCTGCGTGCCGTCTTCCCCTGGCCCCAGCTGTGATGGCAAAGGGCACGTTGCTGGACCGACAGATGCCCTGGGCGCAGGGCAGAGCCCACGTCAAACGTGCGGTGGCTTTCCTTGTAGCCGCCAGGGCCATCTGCCTCCGGTCTCCAGCACGTGCTGTCTGCTGTCTGTCCGTGCGGTCTGCCGTCTGTCCGTGCTGCCAGCAATGGGCATCTCAGCTTTCTCGCAGAGCCAGCCTGTCCTGGAGGGCAGGGCCAGTTCTCCCAGGCCGGAGGGGTTTTCTCGACCGCAAGCCTTGCGAAGCCTCTTTTCGACATTGGCCTTGATGTGATACTGTGCAGAGAAACGCGTGTGCTGCTCTGGAGTGAGGAAGGAGCAAGAAAGGTGGTTTTGTCACTCAGGGTTTTTCTCGAGTGAGGGGCAATGGTCACGCACAGACCTGTCCCCAGTGAGCGGATGGGAATTTTTCTGAAGTGTGCCCCTATTTAGACACACCACACGGGGCAGGGGAGCAATACCCCTGGCTAATCTGTTGCAAACAAATGACCAAGTCAGAAGTTAACCACTGGGTTCGAAGTATCCAAACTGAGCCCTATTTCAGTGTGGATCCTGCATAATTTGAGCAGATGATTTACTGCTCCTCCCACTTTCCTCTTTCCCAGGATTAAAAAGTCAACAGGGGAATTAGGACCTTTTTCTCATTTGTAATTCTTGAGCACTGGGCAGATTTTCTTCTGATCTGTTGGCACAAGGAGCACTTATAACTTAGAGCAGAAGTGAAATTGTAGGGCTCAGACAAAATGCTTGTTTGCTGAATTAAAAGGCAGGCTGCAGTCTTGGAGCTGTAGCGTGAGGGGGGCTTTTCATGCTCCACCTGCTCTTGCAGCTTTGCTCTTCTTGCTGTAAGCCAGAGCTGACCAGGCATTTACTAGTATGCCAGGCAGAGTGCCGCTCCTCCACAGAGCTTTTATATTAAAGATTGTCTCCTGGTTTCAGTGGCAGTCCTTCTGCTTTCTTCTGTGCCTCCTTGCCTTTGGGAGAATGTGGATGTAGTCATATGTCTTTATTTAATCAGCTGGGTAAGTGCCAAATAGCTCCCAAGGTGAAAAATAAGGTGCTTTTATCCTCTTGGGCATGTTTGCCTGTAGCGGAACAATGGTCCTGTCGTGTAATGAGCCGAGTCAGCGCGGGGAGAAAAAATTATATCCCCCTTCAGACTGTCAGCCCTGTTATCCATCTGCACACCGACACGTTCACTGAGTTCGGGCTGGCTCACGCGTAATGGCCTTTATGTGAGGCTGTGAAATAGTGGGTTTGGGTTTTATTGTATTTTGCACTCTCATCTGATTTTTGCCCCCCCCCCCCCCCCCCTTTCTCCCAGGTCAGATGGGGAGGGTCTGAACATATATAGTCTGGCCGTGGCTGCAGAGCTCAGATGTATAGCTTTACCCACAAAGCGTTGCCGCTTTGGCATCACGGCAGCAGCTGGCATCAGCCCTGCTCAGCGTCAGCACCACTCCCCATGCGAGGAGCCGGGGCTGCGGGGTGCTGGTGGTGCGGGCGCTGCTGTCAGCGACCCTCCCGAAAAGGGGCTGCTGTCAGCCTTCAGAGCCCTCATGTCAGCGAAGCTTTATGTTTAAAAAGTGCCAAGATAAAGAAATAGATGGTTGGTTCCGCGCTGTTGGGGCCGGCCTCATTGCGTGGGTCAAGGTGAGAGGACAGGGCTGGCTGCAGCTCACGGCTCCTGGGGGCCGGATCCTGCCTGGCCTCTTCCCCGCTCAGGGCTCCGCAGCAGCCTGCAGGGGAGGGAGGAAGGAGAAACTGTGGTGCTGTGGTTTAAAGCGACTCTGCCTGCTTGGCATTTTCATTGCTTTCATTTATTTTTTCACTGTATCTCAGTTGCTGCAAGAGGAATGTCTTTCCTTGACTGCTTTCAGGTGAACTGCTCTTTTTCCTCTCTCTCCTCCACATTACTTTGGGTCTCTTTCCGAAGTATTTTTCCCTTGCCTTCCCTGTCCCTTTCCTGTCAGAAACAGGAGTGTTTCCCTGTAAGTGGCCAAAGGCTGATGGTGTCTTGGTGGGTGGAAAGTGTGAGCCCAGGCTGCGTTGGTGGGGGAGAACCAAGGGGGGTCAGGACCCAGCTCCTCCAGGAGTGCCCTGGAAGTCAGGCTTGGCATAAATCCTGGGCTAAGCTCTGCTTTTCTTGTGCTTTATCTAGCACATCAAAGGTCTCTGTTAGTTTAACAAGAATCAAACCCATGTAGGGTGTTTCCAGAGTCATACTGTCTCTCTAAGGCAGAATTGTTTTCTCCTGCGCCTATTCCTTGCAACAAATGACTTGGAAAGCGGAAGGTTCAGGTGAGTGCCTGCTGCCCCAGCTGTGCTGCTGGAAGTGTGTGGGCCCCTCTGGGGGGGGAAGTGTTTATTTCTGGTGAGAGATGATATATCACTTAAAAACTCACTGTTGTAGTGAAAGGAACGCACATGCGCTGTAAGTCCTGTTAAGAAAATCCCTTTCCCTATTATTTCAATCAGTCTTTATAGTATGGAAGTGTGTTAAGTTTGTTAATATGTATTAGTTCACATTATACACTGTAGTGTAATGAGATAGCGGAATTCTACGGGATGCTTTGGTATTGTTTATGCTTAAGTAAAACAGGCTAAATTACAGCCCGGCCCCAGAAATAAGGACTTTGCTTCTTGGAAGCCTAGAGCTGCCCATGAAGGATAAAGGATACCCCTGGGCGACCAAGATAATGTCAGCATCCTCACCCTCTAACATGTCTTTGAAACCCTCCCAGCGTCATTGGGCATCAGAGATAAGTAACTATAGCAAGACTAACTCCAGTGATGTCTGGATCAATGGACAAGGAGCAAGAATGCTGCAAAACTATAGCTGCTTTGCAAAGTTTTACTCCACTTAGTAATCAGTTGCATAGATGCTAGCAATTAGTCAAATTGTGCTGTACCCGAACATTTGACAGTTATAGGAACCCTGTGTAAAACCACATTTGGGGTCCCCCAATTTGGCTGGGACAATTTTTGTGACAGTCCTTACCCTTCCTGGGGACTTCAGCAGGCAGCGATGATGCAGATCGGTGCCTGCAATGCTTCAGTGAGGCCAGTGGCATCCAGAGCCTGCCCTAACCCTGCTGGCCCCAGGCATAATGTGGCAAACCTCAACGTGGCCGGCTGCACGGTCCCTGCAGGGCTGCATCACCCCAGCCCTCTGGGGCAGCGGCATCCAGGACCACAGGGGTGCTGAGCAGACAGATTCCCTATCCAGGCCAAAAAAGCTGTGCCTGCCGAGGGTGGCTGGGAGGTACGCTGGCTCCTGGGGCTGTTCGCAGCTCTCGAAGCCCCCCAGCAGCCTCACGGGCAGAAAAGAGACCGCCGGAGCATGGTGCACCATGCTCCGGCGGTCTCTTTTCTGCCCGTGAGGCTGCTGGGGGGCTTCGAGAGCTGTTGGATGCCTGCAGCTAATCTCGCTTACAGGAGAGGCAGCGAGGAGGAACGGTGCCGATTTATTCCCTTAGACCGAGCCTGAGCTCACTCGCCGTTGTTTGTGCAACGTATTGTAATGTGCCCAACCCCTCCTTTACTCGTCGGTGCTGGCTGGAGTACCTGCCGCTCTCCAAACGTCACCAGGCTCCGGTTATAAAGCGCAGGCGATAGAGCGTTTCTCTGGCTCCATCTCTCCGAGAGGCACATCTTTGAGAAGCGAGCCGTACGTGGTTGGAAAGATGTTTTGTTCGGGTATCCTGACAGAGCCGAGTAGAAAAGAAGTGGAGATAAGGGAAGCTGCATCTCTCCACCAGCAGAGGAGGATGAAGCAGGCGGTTCAGTTTATTCACAAGGATTCTGCAGATCTCCTCCCTCTGGATGGGCTGAAGAAGCTGGGGACTTCAAAAGATACTGTAAGGCTTTATTGTGTTTACTGGAAGGAGACTTAAGAAGCTGGTAGGGCACTGTCTATTGTTTTTCTTCACGACGTTTTTGTGTTAGGACAAGTTGGTTGCTTGTGGAAATTGATTTTAAAAATGAGGCTTTTGTATGTAAAAGGAAGGGAGTAGAAATATGATGCTAGTTATCACCAGGGTTGCTTTTTGCTAGTAGGTGCTTTCAGATGCCTGGCACTCAGATCTAAAAGCTTTTAATTTTTTTTTACATTTGCATGAAAATGGGATATTGTTTTCAGTACAAAAATCCTCTCTGAATCAGAGTAAATCAAAATGGCTTCATATAATACAGACATATATACACATATGTTTGTCTGTGATGCATACATGCGCACTAGATATAATCACAAAAGATTCGGTAAAGTGCAGTCACTAGTACTTCAAAATATAAAACTGCCAAGATTACACTTTGATAAAGGCTTATGCATATTTTTTTTAAAAATGAAGATATATAATTCTAAGTCTTAAATATTTACATATGCAATGATCCATGTGATCCTGTAGCTGACATACACTATTCTTCATCATTTCCAAGGGCTGGAGAGCATTTCTAAATACTAATGTGCACAAATGTTTGAGCTTTCTCTAATGGGAAATGATACTTAAATGTAATACCAAAAGTTCTGATGTAAGGAGCAAAATCTAGAAAATATATCCTACTGAGGAAAGCTCCTTTACTTTTTTTTTTGCCCAATTGTTGCAAAATTCATGCACCTTGTAACACAATATTTGCTTTTTTCAATCTTTGATACAGGTACATTGAAAAGTGAATTTTTTTATTTTTAGTGGGGTAGTTTTGTTTTGTTTCGTTACAGCCTTCCTGCTCAGCTGGGTTCGGCTTGGCTCTGCCTGGCTGAGATAAGTGGAATGAGTTGGCTGTTCTCTGCAGCGCACATGGAGGTGATTTTTCTTGTCATCCCAAATGTTTTGCAGTTGTAGGAAGTGAAGCTCCTACCCAGGGAAAGGCTCGGAAGGAGCTTTCCTCGTGATCATTGAATGGCAGCTCTCCATCAGGGAGCTACAACGTGCCTTTCAGAGCGTGACGGTGGTGTTATTACTATTATCTGCAGAGTCTAAATAACACGTCATGGCTCAGCGACCCACAGTTTGCGGGACCGAGACCCTGATGACAGGGGTTTCTGCTCTGCCCAGATGAGAGAGGCAACAGGTAGCAGGAGCCGGGGGCACTGCGCACTGAAGTCCTCGTCGCCGCAGCAGCGAGGACCAGGTTTGGCGCCGGCGCCAGGGGCAGAGCGTGGGGCTTCTTGCCACAGCCCCGGTCACAGAAACATCACCCGAGGTTTTCTCCCTGCTCCTGTGCCTGCGCCGGCTGAGCCGTGGCTGCAGCATCGCCCCTGCTGCACCCACAGCCCCCGAGAGGAGGGTCTGCGTGCGGGGGCTCTCCCCAGGGACGTGCCGAAGCCCCGGGGAGGTCCACAGCTCCTGATCCTCTCCAAGCACAAAAAGGAGGTGCGGCACGGCAGAGGCGCGCTGCCCGCCCCGGCTGCCCTGGCTGTGGTGGGTCTCTGGCCGGGGTGAGAACCGAGCTGGTGTGGGCCACCCCACTGCAAAACCACCCCGTCCCCACACCACAGCGAGGGGCGATGGGGCAGTGGGCACGTGTGGCCAGGGCTCACCTTGGCCACAGCCTCCTGCCCCGTGGGACGTACGGGGAGTCCCCAAAGCGACAGCACTGGCACATGCCCAGGCTCGTTCCCACAGCCTCAACGAAGATGCTGTGAATTTCAGAGTCGTTGCGGTGGGTCGTGTTGCAGCAATGCTGCCAGCACCGCCACACTCACACCGCACGCGGCCGGGACTGCAGTGGGCATCGCTTCAGGAGGACCCGCCGTGTCTCCCCGGTGCCGTGGCTGCCTGGATGTCACAGGAATTGTCCCCAGGAGGAGCGGGGGATCATGCGTCTCTGAGACTAGAGGAAAGCACTAAGAGCCTCCGAAATGTGGGACTCCACTTTGTCATGGCCCCAAACTGAAAGGTCCAGGTCCAGAGGGGTTGAGCTGCACGGTCAGGAGGCCCAGGGCATCAGGGGTCTTTGCCCAGGGCGTTTGCATGCCTTTCTTGTGGATAACTGCACACCTCCTAACAATGCAGCACATTTTCGTATCTAAAGCTGCGCAACAGCTGTGGTGACGTGGGTGGAAGGGCTTTTGACGTGACTGGCATTATTAATGCAGGGTTTCCCACGGGGGGTTTCCAGCGGCCTTGGCAGGAGAAGAGAGGAGGTGACAGCTCCCCAGAGACGGGGACACGTGGTGAGGAGACACCCTGTCTGTCAGGGTGACAGCCGGTAGCGACCACTCCAATTTTGGGGAGAAATCCCTTTCCTTTTGGCCGCAGTGCAGGGGGTGCTGCGCACAGAGAGGTGGCAGCAGGTCACCAGGGTGGGTGTGCTGGCATCCCCCAGCTTGTGTGCCATCACTCGGCTCTTGAAGCATCTCTCCTGGTGATGCCCCTTATAGGCAGGTTTGATAACTACTTGTTGTAACTACCTACGTTAAGCCTCCAGTATTTTTTGGTGTATTATTCTGGGTTGGACCGAACTCTTCCAGCTCCTCGCTCCCTTTACGTAATCCACTTTGCCTAGTATAAGACCAAAATATAGCATAGCATACATCGGATTTGGCAAATGTAGGGGTGGATATACAGAGCAGAAATGGGTTTGGTTTAATGCCTCACTATTAGCCTCCTCTCCATAGCCCAGGAAATTGGCATGACATGGTCGTTAGCTGGGATTTGGTCACACCGTAACAGTGACCCCCTGCCTGACTTGGGCAGGGCGTGCTGGCCGTTGGCAGCTCCTCGTGCTCTGACACCTTGCCCTCGCCCTGAGAGCCAACAGACCAGTTTGGAGGGACTTTGCCTGAAACAGTCCCGCATCACTTTATAAGGTGGGAAACAAAGTTATAAAGAGTAACAAACAACAAGAACAAAAAATCATTTCCCTCTCCCAAAACGCCCTCAGAGCCTCCGCTGGGTGCCTGGGTCCTCGGCGCAGCTCTGGGTGCCCCCGTGGCCCTGTCCCCTGCTCCTGTAGCTGGTACAACATTGCAGTTAATTTCAGTGCTTTCAGTTTTCCCTGCTTTCCCACTGTGCACTCCCTAGAGTTTGTTGTCTTGGTTAAAAAGCAAAAAACTTTGATGTTACGTGTACTGTCTTGGTCAGAGACCTGGGGGCCCAGGGGGCACAGGAGAGCAGGGGGCATCTCTTGTCCCACCTCATCCCTCTGCGAGAGGGGCTGACAGCACGTGAGCACAGGCTGCTGGTAGAAGAGGTGGATTTGGATGAAGGGTGGGAAGAAGAGAGATAAATCGGTTATTTCTTGGGACAAGCTCCACTGGTGTGTTAAAACTCCTCACTTCTACTGTCTGGGTACAGAAGAGAGGTTTGGGAGAGGAGCTGGCGTCTTCCCTGACTTTCATCTCCACTTGAGTGAAACTGTTGTTGATGGGTCTTGTTATTCCCAGATCTAGAAGGCAAAACTGTGGGAAACCTGACAAAGAGATGGATACTGCAAGCTGCAACGATGCACTTGCTTATAAATTAGAGAGGAACAAAACTGGATTTGTGGTTTTGACAGACAGTGGTAAATAGGTTCAGCAATAGCTGGTGTCTCCACTCACTTCTTTTAGGTTTCTACTGTGGATTTTTTAGGGGATTATAGGTTTTTGCAAAGTCTCAGGGATAGAAAGGGAGATAGCTTATGAAAAAAATCATGGTTTGTGTTTATATTGTGCTGAATGATACTAGGAAGTAACTTATTTTTTTTGCACTTACACAGTGGTATATAACATTTTATTTTTTTATAAAACTTTCAACAGTTTTGTGTGATGCATAGAAAGACAGTACCAAATAATCTGAGTTACTTCAAACACCGGTCCTGGCTGCATGGCCAGGCTGTGCTGGAGGGAGAACGTGGCTGCCTTCCCCATTGCTGTCAGGGGGAGGTTTTCCTCCTCTCCCTCCCAGACATGGTCTGCTTGCAGTTTTCCAGCAAAATGTGCATTTGCAAATGTCCCCTGGCACATTAGCTGTTTATCAAGTACGTATCCATCACTTGAGTCATCTCCATGACTAACATCCCTCACTCTGTTGCACACGAGAGTCAAGGGAAATATAAGTTAAAGCAAACTAATTAATACCCTGGGACAGGATGGTGCTGCAGGGAACCTTTTCAGCCCCCTCTTGCTAGATTATTTCTGTATGGGAGCACAACATAAGCAATACTTGTCCCCTCGAAGGCAGGATTCGCTGCAGCTTTCAGAAGAGCAAGCGTCAACAAGACAGTCCTGTTTGTGGTGGTAACTCATGTTGGCTGAGTGCTGGATTTTTTTCCTTTTGGTGATGGATCCCATATAGGATTCATAAAACCAGGGCCTGAGAAAACCCATATGTGTAACTGGTTAACGATCCACAGGAGAACTAGTAGTTAAAAGAAATTTAGGTTTAAATCAAAGGTAGATGACAGTTAAAATAGCAGTGATGAGTGTGCTGGTGACTTGTTTTTCTCCAGCCTATTCTTTCAAAAGTATTTGGCAACATGATTGAGGCCGGGCAGATCAGAAGAGCACCCAGACTGTCCTGGATGATGCCATTCAGAAATTTCTCTCGGTCCTAGCTGAGCAGGGCTGGGCGTGAGGAGGTGACCACTGTGTGACGGGCTGTATTCTGGCCAGCTGGGAACTTCACCCATCCTCTTCTCCAGCCTCCTATCCCCTCGTTTGTTTTTTTTTGTGATGTGAAGAATTAGTCCTCCAGATGTGTGCCTGAGTTGCAGGCAAACATAAAGGGTAAGAAGGACATGCCATCCACTGTCAGCAAACCCTGGCTTGCATTTTTGCTCAGATGAGGAGCCTCGGAGGTGATCACGGTGCTGACTGTGCACCTATGGCTTCTGCCTAATGTAAGGCAGCCCTCGCTTCCAAACTGATTTGCTCGTGTCTCAGCACAGGGTCCATTACCAGTGGAGCCAGTCTGCCCACCTTTAATCTAGGTAAGTAATACTGGTTTCTGCTGTTCAGTCTCATTGGGAAGACAGTGGTCACCACAGCAGTGCTGGAGCTTTGTTATGTTTTGTGTGTGAAGGAGACAGCACAATGTCGGATCTGATTTCTCCTGGTCACTGGAAGCGTGGCTACGTTATTGCCTTTACATAGGACATGCTCTCTAGTGTGCTGGTCAGACATAGCACCTGCAACCAAAAACGGTCGTGGAATTTTATTTCCTTTCAAATCGCAGGTTGTATGCAGAAGTAAGAACAGTAAAGAGTGTGGAAAAAGGAGATTACGTGTCCCGATGACCACCTGATCTCATCAGTCAGGTCCAGTTTAACTGCCTGCGCTATGCCTACAGCAGGATCTGAAGCAGTAACATGGTTGCAGTTATTTTCGAATGATGCCAAGTTGCATTAGCCTTTTGCAAGTGCTGTTATTTAACATGCCACGCAGATTATTTTAAAGACGAGGCGCTGCGCACGAGGGTGCGCACTGGCCAACTCGGGGAACCATGGCCCAAGGTTTTTGAAGTTATACTGATCCCATTGAAATTCCCTTGGGATGAGGAGATTTACTGGTTTATATGGCTCTGCAGATACACAGGCATATTTAATATGAATGCAAATATTCAGGAATAAGCCAGTAAGAAGGTCTCTCTGTGGACAAATTAAAATCAGAAGGAAAGGGCAGTAATGGGGGGGAGATTAGCCAGGCAGAGAAATGAGCAGATAATCAAGCAGAGTCATTTCACCTCCAGCAGAGTATGTGCATCCATCCATGGCGAACATTAAACATAAAAAGGCTTTGGGGAAAGCAGTTGGAGATTTTGAGAGGCAACATGCTTCTCGCAGAGCAAATGGAAATGACAGAGAAAGAGAGAAGCCACCATACGAAGCATTGGCTGCTCCTGGGAGAATACCCACCTACCTCAGATGATCTTACCTCTTCCCCTCCTCTCCTTTCCCTTCCACAGCATGGCACCCAGGATTGGTCCCATTTACTCACCCTTAGCAGCTAAATACAAATGTGGAGGGAAGAGAGATGCAGGGCAATTTTAGAACAAATTCTGGTCTAAAGGCCAGCCCAGGTCTGACAATAGACACCGTCTGTAGCTCTCTTCTTGCAGTTGTGCCTTGTTCACTCACACCTGTAAAAGCCAATGCACAGACACCCAAATCAGCTTCTTAAATTCTGGGTTGATTCACACAAAGACCATCACCACAGGTGGAGGCTGGACATGGGTATTTCCTATGCCAGCAATGCCAGTGCTCAATGAAAGCATCTGCGTTCATTCAGTAAGCCCATCCACCTTTTTCATACTTTGTGGTGTGTGTAATTGGAAAGGTAATTTGTTACCTCTTAACTTTTCACATCACTGCAGAATTCCTGATATCCTTATCAACAGATGAAGGCTATGATGGCTGAAACACTGGCTTGGAAAAGGCCGACTTGTTTTGATTCCTATATGAGATCAAATCTTGAACTTGAGTTTGGAAAAAGAAAGGTATCCCCTCCAAATTCTGGTTAATATTTTGAAAGGAATATTCTCTTGCTGATACAAAGTAGTTCCCTTTAGTCAAAGCCAGGTAAGGCAGAGCTGGCAGAAGAGCAAATAGATGTAGGCTAGGAAGAGCGCATGTAGTCTGGGAATCAGGGAGAGTGAGACTTCAGGGCATCCCTCCCATGAGAGAAGTGCTGGCCCACGGGCACCACAAGCAGGCTGGCATTGCAGGTCACTTCGTGGCTTTCCTCTGGCTTCACCCTGTTCTTCTGTGTGTGTTTTTTCTTAAAGCAACCACATAATATCCTGCAGAAGCGCCTGATGGAGACAAATTTATCAAAACTACGAAGCAGCCGAGGCAGCTGGACTCCGAAGAGTGATATCTCAGCGCAGACCAACAAGCTGACTCAAACAAAACTGGGCAGCTCAGGGAAAACAGAGGACGAGGAGCTCATAGTGGTGAGCTGCCAGGTAATAGTCCCTCCCCAGCCTTCTGGGTTTTTTGCCCCCTAATTTTATTTCTGACAGCCTCAAGCAGTGCTCTTGTTCTCCGTGTTTCCCGATAAGGACTGCACTCTACCGGGGCTGTCACAGCCGTGGGGATGCTCTCGCTCTGCGGCTCAGGGCTGCTGTGGCATGGACACCTACCCCGGTATCACAGAGAAAACTCGTCTGGTGGATGTCTTCTCTTGGACATCAGGGCAGAGGGAGCAGCCAGGCTGGGGGAGCATGCTGAAACACTGGGGAGTAATTATCCATGGTGAATCCCTGTGCTCACAGCCCTTCCCCAAATGCTGGAGTGTGTCCAGAGAAGGGCAGCCAAGTTGGTGAGGGGCCTGGAGCACAAGTCTTATGAGGAGCGGCTGAGGGAGCTGAGGCTGTTGAGTCTGGAGAAGAGGAGGCTGAAGGGAGACCTTATCGCTCTCTGTAACTGCCTGAAGGGGGGTTGTAGCGAGGTGGGTACCGGTCTCTTCTGTCAGGTGGCTGGAGATAGGATGAAAGGAAATGGCCTCAAGTTGCGGCAAGGGAGATTTAGGTTAGATATTAGGAAAAATTTCTTTACTGAGAGGGTTGTCACACATTGGAACAGGCTGCCCAGGGAAGTGGTGGAGTCACCATCCCTGAAGGTATTAAAGCGAGTGGATGGGGTACTCCAGAACATGGTTTAGTGGGCACGGATGATGGTTGGACTCAATGATCTTGAAGGTCTTTTCCAACCTAAATGATTCTATGATTCTAAATGCCATCCCTCTTTTCTTTCCCCAAGAGTAATTTCACATTTCTCCTCCTTACCCCCACGCTTTTTTATATTTCCAGCTCTCCACAATATCCTGGCTGCCTGGGGCTGCCCCTTTGGCTTTCTGCCGGGGCACATGCTGCTGGGAAGGGCTCAGGACCCAACACCATGTTGTTTAGTAGCATCACCTTATTCAAACAGCAGCTCAAGAGCCAACACTCTTGGGTGCCTGGGGTGGACGAGGTGATACCCTGTGGGCACTGACTGTGTGGTGGAGTGGGGATGGGCTGGCACGAGGAGGTGTTGGTATTTTGGCAGGGACCAGTGTGTACAGAGCAGAGATGCTGGACACCCTGTGCTCATTCTGCATCCCACGCATCGTCTCCTGTCTCTGCTTGCTCTTACAGTGTGCGGGGAAGGAGCTGAAGGCCGTGGTGGACACTGGCTCACAGCACAACCTCATGTCGTCCGCCTGCTTGGACAGGCTAGGGTAAATATCCAGCCAGATTTCTGTTTTGTGGGAACTTGTGGCACCTGGCAGCACAGGCAGTGTACCTGGGGCTGGGGCTTCACTGGTGCCAGAGATGGCCCTTCTGGAAGGGAGTGCTCTGGGCTGTGCCTGGGCAAACCCCTGACCCTCCTGTTACAATCAAATCCTGGTTTATTCTTAAATGTCCTTGCAGGGAGCTGAAATAGAAAGCCACTCATACCAACCTACTCACCTCTGAGTAAATCCCTTTGCAGGGTTGGATAAATTTGTATTTTTTCAGTGCCTGCCTGTTGTCATTCAGTGCCTCGTGAAACAGCTGAACCCCCTCCCTGGCCTTCTGCATCCCCGGGGCAGGCGTGGGGCTGGGACGGGGATCGTGCCCCGCTGTGGGGCAGGGACCTGCCTGCGGGCATGATCCCGCTGGCGGCTGCAGCACTGCTGGCCCCAGCACCGGGTGTAAAGCAGCTGTGCGGTTGTGTACGTGCATGTGCTCGAAATTTGGTGTCTGATGCTACTCCCGGTAACAAATTTCTCCCAGTTGAAGGGAAAGGAAATGTATTTATGTAGCGTTAGAGAGCTGACTGCCAGCCATTTGCAGCAAAACTCCCGCTGATCTCCAAGGAGCAGGATCAGGCATCAGCTCACAGCGTACCAAGGAGATTTTGGGACTTTATTCCCATGGAGTCATTGCTTTTTAACACCAACTTGCAGTGATTGCGCAAAAACCAATTGCAGTTGCTCCCTGAGCGTTACTGCATGGCCCTGAATGAATGGTGCCTGTTTTCTGACCAGACAGTCATGACTTCTTTGCACAAGTGTTTAGTGCCTGGAAGGTGGTTGCGCTTACTACAAACTTGTCACCAACTGTGGAGCTGCTCAGCCTAGCTTACGGATGATAACAGTGCGTTTGGAGGGGTCTCATCTTGCAAGATGCTGTATTGGCCGCTCAACACATCTGAGTTGCACAGCGATGCTCTGGGACAGTTCACCTGCTCTCTGTGTTACTCATGGGTGTCCTGTGCAGCTTTTGCAGAACCAGTCTGCTTCAGGAGTCCCGCCCTTCAAAGCACACTTAAGAAATAGGTCAGAGCCAGTTTCTGCTCTCGGGTTATGGGGATTCCCTCCTGATTTGAGCAAGACCACTTCTGTAGCCATCAGCCGGACAGCTGCAGTTAAAAGGCCCATGTCCTTCCCCAGCGTTATACATCAGCAATGAGTGAGCTTTGGTTCCCGCTAGGTGGGAGCCCACGGGCACCGGGGTGTGCGAGGGCCACTTTGCATGCGCAGGCGGGCAGCGTGGCCGGAGTGACGCCCCGTCCTGCGTGCGCTGCCAGCTGAGGTCTGCAGCAGGCAGGACTGCCTCGCAGGCAGCTTCCTGCAGCTCCTTTGCTGTTTGTGTTTGCGGGGACAGAAGCTAAAGCCAGATTAACAAAGCGGGTTAAAACCAGGGCTTTGATGTCTGGCTCGCTCTGCCGTCGCTGTGGTAGGTCCTGTGTGACAAGAGGCACCGCTCCAGGATGTTTTACTTCAAAGCAGTCCCGCACGCGTGCCAACGAAAAAACACGGGTTTTGTTTAAATCCAGCTCTGGAAAGCAGCAGGGAAGAGGCGTGCTCGGCGATTTTGCTCTTGCTCCTGCCAGGGCAGGAAGGGCCCCGCAGTGCGCTTTGCCGGGTGCTGCCGCCTGCAGTGGAGGCTCAGCGGCTCCGGGGACGGGTCCTGCTACTGAGGTCTCTGGGGGCTCAGCGCCTAAAAGCAGCGTGTGTGTGCCTGAGGCACAGGCTCAATTCCTCCCTTCTTTTTTAAAAATCTTTTTGCACCTTGTCACGGTGCCGTTCGAGCTCTTCCCCTCACCTCTGAGCAAAGCGGTAGGGTTAGCTCGCAGGTTGCCGCCGCGTAAGAAATCCCCTGCGGAGGGGTAGGTGCAGGTGTTAGGTGAGCAGCTCTGGTCACTGCACGCTGCTGGGGACTTTCCACTTTCAAACCCAGCTCCGAGATGTGTCACTGCATCGTGCATCAGTGGTTCTCGCCACGCTGCAGTTTCCCAGCCGGCTCTCAGCCCACGGGCTATCTGTCCATCCTTGGGTCAGTCTCAGCTGTGACGAAGCTCTTCCTTGAAGGTGGCTTGACTCTGTCCCCCCCCGTGGTCTCTCTGCAGCCCTGGTCTCACCTCGGAAAACCGTCTGGGTCAGCAGATGCTGGAGCGAGGAGCCATCTCCAGCTGTATCTCGGCTCTGTTCAGGTCCTGGCTCCAGCACCGCAGCCCGTGCCCTGCGTTGGGATCAAATGGGGGGAAACAAAGACCACAGCCAAAGACCACGTGTCTTCCCTTGAGTGGATAGAGAAGCCATTGGAGTTGACTGCACCCCAAAAAGCCACTCCAACCTGTCTCGGACCAGAGTAAAGCCAGCTCCAGGGCAAGGAGGGCATAAACTTCTTCTTGATACGTTCCCACTGCTTTTTACGGCCGGTCCCTAAGGGAATAGGCAGAGGGGATCCAGCTCCTTCTCTCTGCTACCTCTCCTGGTCATTGTACCTGTGTTAAATGGCATGGGCAATCCCCACCTCAGTCCCAGGACCTCTGCCTTTGAGGGGGGCTGGTCCCCCCTGAACGGATGGACAGACACATACACGCACTGCTGCAATGCAGCTCAGCAGAAAGGTACCTCAAATAGCCCAAAAGTAATACAGCTTTTATCCGAGGGAGGGATCACCACCTCAAACTGCCTTGCCATTAGGTTCTTGTTCAGTTTAAAAGAGAAACTGAAGCTAAATAATTAATCAGTGTTGTCAGACTTGTTCATGGGGCATAGATAGAAGAAACAACTGTACCTGAGATATCCCTGACATCCTTTTTTCCTTTTCTCGGGCTGAATGTGATTGATCTGTCCCCATTTCCTCTGAATAAACCCAGCAGCAGCACCTGCTAACACCCATGGGTCGGGCACGCTGCCCCGGCTGCGAGACATGGGCACGCAGTGTCGGCAGCTCTGCTGGCGGGAGCTGGAGTAGAGTATCCCTTCCTTACACCCACACTGCATTAGAAGCAATTTTAGATCAGCAGCTTCCCCAAGTCTTGAGGAAATGTAGGAATGAAGATTCCTCAGCTAAAAAGCAAAATCCAGTAAGGAGCTCTGCTTGGGGCAAGGGCTGATGTGGCCCCAGGGCTGTGTCGTGGGTCATGCTATGGGCTGACGTGGGTGTAGGCTGCTGGCTGTACGCAGAGCATCACAGAAAACCTGCCAAGAAAGTAGCTTTCCAATAACAGTGTGGTAATATGAGCAAGCGAAGAGCACTTCAGGTGTAAGTACCCCCTGAATGCCATTTGCTCCTTGCCGGAGCAGCTGAACTGTGGCCGTTTCATGTCAGAAGTGTTTTGAATGCGCAGGTTGAAGGAGCAGCTCAAGGCACTCCCTGTCGAAGAGGAGATGGTTTCATTGCCACACAAGGTGAAGGCAATCGGCCAGATTGAGTGCCTCACCCTCACAGTGGGAGCCGTCCCCGTGGAGTGTGCTGCCCTCGTCGTGGGTGAGTGTGTGTGTGTAAAAATGAAGCTTCAGAAACATGTTAAAATTAAAGTAGAACTACTGCTTTTCTGCAGCAAGAGTGTCTCTTTGGTCCTTGGGAGGGAGGAGGATGTGTTCAGCAGGGCTGTGCTGGCGGCCCCAGGCTCGAGCTCTGCCGTGCCGATGGAGCAACCACCGTGTCTCCCTGCAGGCGCGTCCGCCTGCCCTCGTCTCATCATGTTTCCCTCCGGAGTAACTCAGTCCCTTTGTAAACAGGGTTTTATTTAGCAGAGCAGCCATGAAGGAAGGATGGTGTTACTGACAAAAAGCACGGGAGAACATTTTGAATGTATAAATCTGAACGTTCCTCTTTTTCAGAAGACAATGAGAAACCCTTCTCCTTTGGGCTGCAGACGCTGAAATCTCTGAAGGTAGGGGGGTTTCCAACAGGGCTTTTACCTATGCTGGGGGAGCTGGGACCACTATGAATTGCAGTTTTCCCTCTTACCTAAAGGCATTTGTTCTCTACAGTGTGTCATAAACATGGAGAAGCACCATCTCGTTCTGGGGAAGACGGAGAGGGAAGAAATCCCGTTCGTGGGCAGCGGCAGCGCTGCGGTGGGCGAGCAGTAAGCTGGCTGGGGAGGTGAGCTGTGTGTGCACCCTTGAGCCTGATGGCAGTGCCCCCCGGTACGGCCACGGAGGAGCCCCCAGACCCTCGCTGCGGGTGAGCGAGAGCTCACCAGCGCTGGCAGAAATTGTTTTCATTAGCCCATTGAGTTTTGAAACAGAGTCCTTGGCTTTTTCAGCAGCGTTTTTCAGCTTTTGCTGCTTTTTTTCCAGTAAGCGTTGTACGGCAAAGGGGGTATCTGAAAAGACACGCACAGGGGAACACCTTAGGAAATGTACTTTCTGGAGGTCACTAGGAAGACTCCTTGAGTGTCATTTTGAGAGTGTTCCCAAACAAATCTTTTTCTGGAAAATATTTACAAAGCAAGGTAAATAAACCCACATGAATGTTTTGCAAAGCACAGGAGAGAGAGATTCTGCCTGGAGATAAGTCTTGCCACTTCTCCCTGCATTGCCCCGGCTGCCCTCCTGCCGGCTGCTCCTGATGTCCTGGACTTTTTCAGCCTAATTTTCCTATAGAAAGAGAAATCTGTGCTGTCTGCTCTGGTACGTCCTAAATGTGTGTGGCTTGTGATGGCTGGCTCTGCAGGCAGGCAGGCAGCAGTCAGGGCAATCCCCCTCCTTCCAGACACTGCGTGGGGCTCTTCCTCGCTGAGCACTGCGAAAAAGAGATGTATCACTGGCTCCTGCCACTGGCTTACAAAACCGGCAGGCACCAGGTGCCTGAGAGAGGGATTTGCACTTACGTGCCTCTCCGGCTTCGCAGGCAGCGCTTGTGGTTGCTCAGCGATGAGCGCTGTGGACGCAGCCATCTAAAAAATATTTAGTCACTGCGTAAGAAAGCGTCTTTGGCGAATGATGTAGGACAGCACCTTCTTTAGCTGCCTGTCGTGACCAGCCACAGTCATTTTGGACGTCCTGCACCCCCAGTGCAGCTTGAGCAGGCAGTACACGAGGGATGTACGCGCTAGTGCGGGGAATCAGGACGAGGGTGCATGTGTACCCGCCGTATGCCGGACAGCAGCCGGCCATGGGTGCTGCCCGTGGGCGAGCCCAGGGACCACTGGTACAGCCCCGCGGGGAGAGCGTCCTGCAGCGCAAGGCGCCGGGTGGGTTTCCCTGTCTCCTCTGAAATAGGGATGCGAGAGGCATGGTGTAGTTCTTTTGCCACTGCAGTGATGAATTATTTCTTGGTACTGCATTCAAGGCCAAATTTTGCTGGTTTTTTTTTTTGATGAAAGACGCCCATTTTATTGAATGTCTTTTCCTTCCTGTTTCAGCAGTTTGGCGGCATAAAGAGAAATTGAAACACTGTCCCCACACAAGAGCTTGACATCAAAGAAATCCTGTGCAGCTGTTCCAGATGAAACAGCAGCTTGCTGCTTTGAAAACATTTATACTAGGCTACAGCTTGAGTAGAGCTAAATGAAATCCTGTTCAGTAGCCAGTAATTTAGAGATATTGTCATGTTTATCTATGGGTTTTGAGAAACAAACGTGTGCTTATTTTCTGGACTTTTCTATATAGTGTCCTCTTTATTACAAACAGTTGGGAAAACCTTATGAACTTCTTCTGATGAGAAAAATACTTTTTATAGTGGCCTCGTATGAGTAATTGTATTTAGCTGTGACTAGAGGCTATCAGAATGAAATTTTTATTAACGATTTTTCCAGGGGCTAAGCATTTATATTCACTTAATTGATATTGCCACATACAAATGGCCATTACCAGGAAGTTACTCCGAGTAAAATAACAATGTTAATACCACCTAGGAATTATAGCTCATCCTGTTAGCATAGTAATGTTGCAATGTAATTAGGGATACAACTGCTGGCTTGATGAGAAAGAGCAATTACAGAATTATTAATGGGTTATGGGCTTCTCTGCAGTGGTGTGGCAGAAGCACAGAAATAGGGTTTGGGAGGGCTTCTGGGGTGATCTCCCGCAGCTCCCAGCTCGCCGTGGGGTTGGTGCCGGCACAGGGGCAGCCCACTGCGGCGCTGCCTTGCTGGGGCACGAAACCCCCCGAGGAGGGATCCTCCGGGCAGGTCTCAGCTGCCTTCCTGGTGGGAGTAGTCAGGAAAATTAATCATTGTATTGAGCCAAAAAGCAACAAACAAGCACAAAAGGATGTCGTTCGGAAAGCAGCAGATGCTGAGCCTCATTGGTATATCAGGAACCAAATGGCCCCAGCGTGCCCTTGGTTCTCCCCTGCTGCCAGGACCGGTGCCTCCGCCTGCCCGCCCAGCGCCCAGCACCCAGCCTGAAGCACCAGCAGCAACTGGGCTATGTGCTGGTGCGAGTTACCGACTTCACTTGGACTTTAGTATTGCTGCCAGAAATGCCATATTTTTTATATCTATTTACCAATTGCTTGGGATCTTAAGTATGACGCTAACCTTGATCGCACTCAGGGCAGGTGGGGGTTTTCACCAGGACAGACATTTCATTCAGCGTTACTGTCCCGTAGCAGCAGGGTTGCTACTTCACACGCTGCTTGCTTGCAGACCAGAACAAATGTACGGTATTGCTTGGGGGAGCCTGGCCTCACACAAAAGCAGCTTTCTAGATTTTTAAAAGCTAATGGGAATTAATTACTGTCATCTGCTGAAGAGGCATCTTTAAAATTCAGAATAATATCTTGGTGATGTCGTGCATCTGCCGATGGCCGGTCCTGCTGCAGCCGGATCCGCGAGGGCTAGCTGTGTGCCGCAGGAGCGGGAGCGCTGCGCCGGCAGCTTTTCCTTACCAAAAGCCCTTTGGCGGCGGGCAGGCGCAGGCTGCAGCGTGGCTCAGCGTGGCTGCGGGGTGTCCCACGGGGTCCAAGCAGCCGCTCATGCACTTAAGCCTCCCCGCAGACATTAATGCACCGCTCGCCCAGGCATCCCGTGGTGTGTAGCGTCAGCCGCAAGCACTGACATCGTCGCTGGCATTTCCACTTAGGAAATGTGTTGGCAGTCCTGGGCGAGGACCAGTAACTCTTGTCATCTCGTGGCCATGGGCTCAGGTCTGGACCCCGTCCCGCCAGCCAGGCTCCTGCCAGCTTTGGCCAGTCTGTGCACAGTAACGCTCTCTCATGCCTGCCGTGGCATCTAAGCTGGAGCTTTATCTCCTGTAGTGGGTTTGAACCACTTTTCAATATTGGGTATGACTAGCAAATCTGAACTATCCGTATTTTGAGTTATTTTCTATTTTGGTGATAAGTCTCAGTGTTTTCTCTACATACAGTATTTTATATAACACAGCGCTCTCTCTCTATATATATTTACAGGGTTAGGCTGCCCAGGGCAGTCCCACTGCTATGTTGTAGAAATATTTCACTAAATGTGAAATATATTTGATTATTTTATATGCTATGAGTTTGGTATTTTGGTACTTCTTTCTTTCTGTGCTTATTACTGTGCTAAATGTCAAATTAAATCTAAATAAAGTTACATTGTTATTGCTGTTTATTTGCTTGTATTCTGGATGAGCTGTTTATTTGCTTTCAGTGCACTTCTCTGTTGAGAATAAGAGTTCATTTCACTCTTTACCCTGGTGGGGCTCCGCAGTGCTTTTGTGCTTCGGTTGGGAATTGCTATCGGACTGTACAGAGAGTGGCAGTGGAGACGCGCTAACCGGGCAGGCTAAATGGCACGCAGCACTTGTGGTAAAATGTGAGCATTTGAAATGCCAGCCTTTTGTTGCCATGTATCTCTCTCCCAAAGGAGGTGTGAGATCCTTCTTGTGCTGCTTCGAGTTTTACCCTTTGGAAAGCTGAGTTTGTTTCTGCTGCATTTGGCTAGCTCGCTGGGGCAATGCCAGCCAGTGTAAAGGAATATGAAGGCAATTTTGTAAACTTTATGAAGCTAGGAAAAGAAAGTGGTCAGAGCAAAAGACAGGTAAGGCATGCATGCAATAGCTATGTGACCGCAAACAGAAGAGCAGAAGCCCGAGATCAGGGCCTTCCCCAAAGCTTTGAATGTGGATTTAGGGGCTTGTTGTCTCTGCCCAGATAGGCTTTAGGACTAAAGCATCTCTATCTTACCGATGAGAAATTATCCTTTACCCACTCAAAGTCCCACAGCAAAAACCTTTGGTGGAGCAGCAGTACACCAAGCCCAGTAAAAGTGGCTCTCCTCAGCACCTGGCTGCCTTTCTCTGACTGTCGAAAGAAACCAGACTCCAGCAGTAAAGTGGAGAAAAAATGAGGAGGATAAACGTACAAATAATATGGCCAATACACAAGGCAAAAGTAACAACTTGTGCTTCCTGGAGCTGCTACGAGTTTCTAGACTTACTCAGACTATTCCTGACGCTAGAGAGCAGAGTCCTAGCACACGCAAATGAAAAATCAATGGGGAAAATTTCATCCCTTCTGCACAGGGCGGGTCTAGCCCTGGTGCTGGTGGCCCTTCAGAGGTGGCTCCTGTGAGCAAGATGCTCTATAAAACAGGACAGCTGCTATAGGAGACAGGTGCTCGCCTCAGTCCAGAGGGATTATAGACTATGGGAAGTAACATCAGATCTCTTGCACAAGCACTTGCGTGGCCACAGAATTAAATAATAAAGCAGCCGAGTATTGCAGACCAGCTCAGCAAGTCCTGGGTCCCTGCTCCGGCTTACCTCCAGCACGGTCGTGTGCCTATGCGCCTTTGGCAACCTCTCCCTGACATGGCTTTGCAGGAAGCCCGGGCATGGCCCTGCAAGCAGGGGACCCGCTGCCTCTTGGCAGGTGCCTGGGGGCAGAGAAGAGGGCAATGCCTGAAATAATCTGGGACGAGAAGGACGTGGGAGATAAAAAGGCAGCTGCTAGCAGATGTTATGAGAAGCCCCTGGGGTGGCAGAGGGTTTTGTTGAATGATTTATGCCCCAGCTGGTGAACGCTGTCATGCTGCAAACAAGCATCTCACAGGTGAGGACAAGCACAAGCCCTCCAAGCAGCCTAAGGGAAAGTGAGCCAGCTGCTCCTTGGCCAAAGGGCTCCCCAGCACTATCGCTTGTGCTCATGTAGTCAGCAAAGCGTGGCGGGACAAAACACCTTCTCCCCCTCTGATGTCTCGTCTTCATTTTGGTCACGCCAAAAGCAGAGACGAAGCACGCAAAGAAGATGTTAACAGGAGCCTCAGCTGGTCCATTGCAGTACTTCAAAAGGTGGTGGAATGTGCAGGATCTTGATGCCTGGGGCCCTGCAATTAAGATGGCCCATGTGATTAAGACATTGACGCTTGCTGAAAACTTTAGAGATCTGGACAGCTGGTGGAGAGTGGCTGTCAGGCTCCCAATTCATGTCTACATTTCATTGTAGGTGATGCACCCGAGGCCACGCAGGCAGGCAGTAGCGGAGGAGGAGCACCCCAGGCCTATGGAGTGGGGCTCTCCTCGTGACCCCACCACCTTCCTCTCCACATCAGTCCAAGCAGCTATGGAGCCGACCGTCCAGTTTAACTCTTCCTGGGCTGGCACTCTGCAGCAGCACTTGCTGCTGATCTGAGTGGAAAGTCAGAGGACATTGCCAGGAGTAGCCCTGCAGCAGCATTATTCACACACATTTTGTGTCCTGCTGAGAGCCACCAACATTTTTTCATCGCCTCTGCCAGCAGAGCAGCTGATTAGACAAGACCTGCTGGGGCATCCCTCCACAGCTATCTGCAGGGTAATCTGTTATCTAATAACTCTCTAGGGAGGTCCTTTTTATGGGCTTTTCTATTGCTGTTTTCCTGATGATAATGTGATGCTCAACATGTTGTGAAAACAAATCTGATTTTGTATGTCTCAGAAGCAAATAACTAGATGACTTATTCCAATATAAACATATGTTTTAGGGCTGTACGTTGCTTGGTTTGTTTTATGGGGCAAACATCAGTTGAGGTCTGTATTGCTTTATCACCTGCTCACTTACTAGATGGAGGTGAGGTATTGGGTTTCCATCAGCTGAAAGTCTGCTCCTTTTCATAAGCTGAGTTTTCTCTTTTTTCTCTTTTTCATGGGCTGTGCACTGCTGGGGCTAGCTCAGCCATGTGCTAGTCGTCTCCTCCTCCTCCTCTGTTAACAACCACATTGCTGACGAAAGGCTACAGACTCTGGAGATGACGCTGTAGGTATTGGTGACATTTCACTGAAGCTGGCATTGCTGAAAAGGCAATTGATTTAACGATTTCGATACTAGAGTGGCGCTGCCACCACTTCCCCACGATGAGACTTCATCACTCTCAAAGTGGGTGTGAAGACAGTCAACAACCTAAAAATACTGGGAGTTCAGGAATAACAGGAAGCCACGGCAGCGGGAGAACTAGCTGGGGGGATGCTGCAGGACTTTCTTTCGGTTTTTGAATGCAGCAGGATCGATGCCTGGAGCTTACGAGAGAGCCATCGGCACAGTGGCTGCCCCCGCTGTGAGATGTGGTTGGACTCTCCAGAAAAGCATCTCAGCTCGCACAAGGGGAAGAGGTGCAAAGCTACGTGCTTATTAGATGTAAAACCACCAGTATCCTAGAAACAGGTGGTGTATCTGCAGAGGGTGGGGAGTTCTTAATGCCACTTCAGCCCTGCGTGTCTCGCCTCTGCTGTCCACGTGTCCCCCCCCGGGCAGCGGCAGGGCCAGCACCGATTTACTGCTCACCTCCTTTCACCTCTTTCTCAAAGACCAGGAAAAACAACCTCCTCCCTGCAGTGGCCATGCAGGCACTGCTACTGCAGGTGAGAAAACCGCTACCACCCCAAAGTGCCTTGCAGGGGTTCGCTGCCTGCAGGGCTGGCACAGCCTGCACCGGCCCCGTGCCCGTGCCATGGTGTCCGGCAGCGCTGCGCTGCTCTTTGTGCCTGGCTTGGCCGGGCTGGCCCATGCTGCAGCCGCAGGGACCGCGCTGGGGCACAGCGGGCTGCAGCTGCAGCGTCCCCACGCTCTTGCCGGGCAGCAGCCCCACGGGTGACGTGGGGGTGCGGAAACCCGGTGCCCTCGCTTGGTGGCAGAAGAAGGGCAGCGGGTGCTCCTCCCAAGGGATGAAGCACTAAGAGAGGGCTGCCAGGAAGACTGGGGCGAGAGACCTGGAGCCAGCCAGCTAAAAACTCTCTCTGCTGTACGGAAATGGTAGGTAGGTCTAAGTACTGCTGTTACCTGCAACCCTGTGGTGCACAGCTGGCCACCGCGTTTTCCAGGCGTTGCCAGCTGGCGAGAATCTCAATGTCAGTGCAGGCAAAGGCGGCGTTGAAAAATACTGCTTAAGGGAGAGAGCAATATTGAGCCCTATGTTCTCAATGAGAAAAACAATATATTTTAAAGTGTTGCTATAAATCCCAGCCCCCTGTTCCTCCACAAACAGCTCAGATGAAACAAGGTAAGTGATCAGGCACTCGATAGCTGCAAAACACACTGAGTCATGGAGAACAAGGGCAAACAGGCTCCATCTGAGAAACTGCAACACCAGACAGTGCTGGCTATTAATTTGGAAAGAAAAATGTAATTGGGGGGTTAATCATTGGTCTTTCCTGGAGTACAAATCCAAAAAACACTTTGAAATCCCTGAGCGGAGGACAAAGCCCAGCACGAGTGCATTGCATCCCAGTGACTTGGTTTTATCCAGGCCAGTAGAGACCAGGACACATGAAAAATGATCGAGATTTTGCCACTAGCCTTTTTGGGTGCTGGCAGAGAAGGAGAAACCCCATAACTGGGCAAAACGTGACTTGGAGCTGGCGTAACAGGGGAACTGGGTCTCAACAGTGCAGATGTCTGAGAACCCAGTGAAGTGGGTTTGCTGTGAGTGGTGCCCTGGGAAGGGCTGCTTGGCCTTCTGGCTTGGCAGGTTTAGGGAGGAAATCTATGGATTTTAAGCTCCTTCTACTTACAGAGAGCTCCTCTACTGAAAGCACGATGATGCTTCTTGGTTTAGGTTTCAGTGACATTTTTCGGATTGACTTTTCAGGCTAACAGAAGGGGGAAATGGGCTTTTGTTCCTCCAGAAGGAGACGACAGTGTATTTTTAAAAACAAATTATGTATGAGGGCTAATTAACTTGGCATTTACAGCTTAGCATTCTCCTAGATAAATTTGCTCCAACTGAGACCACATTTTATTGTAAGAAAGCTTCTGCCTAGCATCAATTTCCTCCTGCTGCTTCGTATGCTGTGATATTAAGGTCACAAGCTATCTTCCAATGTCTTGTTCAGTGCCTTCCAATTAAGTAATGAGTAAAGTGAAGATCCCAGGTATGGTTTAGCTGTGAAGGCTGACACATCTCTCCATGGGGCTCCTTATGGTCCTGGTCAATGTTTTAACAGCTAGAAAGAGCATAGCGGGACAGGATCCTAGAGAAGCTTACTACAGAGCAGTGATTTAACCAGTGGAGACACTTGGTTTTGCTCACCATAGAGATGAGCTCTGAAAAGGTCATACTAATGAGGGGAAGGAGACTATGTAGGTGAGGAATTTATCTCCTCATCTGGTGCTAAGGCCTTGCCAAATAATTTCCTCTCTAAGTATGCTGTGGTTATGGTTAGCAGGCCGGGGGGACGGACAGCCCGGGTGCATGGGCAGGATGGGGCAGGCAAAAAAACTCTTGTCCTTGCTGCTGCAGGCGCCCCCAGGCCCCTGCCATGGTGTGCAGAACAACCTCATCAGCAACCTGCCCCACCACAGGAGCTCCAAAATCCTGTTTGCTTGTGTTGTGTGTGTCCTTCAGGGCTACATGGCACATCAGGGCAGCGCTCGCTCCACTCAGTAGCGAGGTGCAGCTGAAGAGAGAAAGCCCAAGCTTGTTTCGACAAGGGGTGGTGACTTTATGTTGACATTATTTGGGTGTTTTTTAACTCTAAGCAAAGTCCTCCCTCTCCTGCCAAGACTATTTTCCATCCCAGGGAGCATCCCCTGCCCTCAGGAGAGCATCCAACAGTGCATTACTGGGGATTCATGCATTACCTAAGTAGTCACCGTAAAGAAGGGAAAACGAGTTCACCTGTACCTGTCCAGAGAGCAACTGAGCACAGTGGCAGCTGAAAAAAAACTACCTGGAGAAAGTGCTAACGTAATGAATCACCATAGTCTGTATGAAGGGGGAGTTAATAGGACGTTCTCATTTAGAAATTGTATTAGAAGATGCTGATGGCAATGAGCCCACATCAGTTGCTCTCCCTGCACTTCCACTCTCTGCCATCCCAAATTGAGTTAAGATCATCCAGATGCACCTCTTATTGCTTTAGGAGAAAAATATGGCATATTTTTTCCTGAGGGTCACAGGTAACTTAACAGGCCAGGCACAGCAAAGGTAAAGGCCCATCCTCAGCGGTGCGAACTGCCACGGGTGCAGGGAGATCAGTGGGCTATCCCCAGGGCCCGGCTTTGGGACAGAAAGTCTCAGGACTGCTTGACAGGATGAAGGGATAAAATGCACCAGCCATAAGACTGGTTTGTGGGAGGGCTGCAGGTCTGCATGACTACATGCTCATGTGCAAACGGAAACCGTGAACTTTTTTCACTCTTAGATTTTCTTCTCTTAATTTTTAAGCCTGAATTGACACATCTTCAAATAACAAGGTCAGTTATTCACCTTCCCCACTATTCCCACAATACCAAACTATAAACATAAGTGGTGGTGGTTGGTAAGCAAACAAATGAACCCAAAGACACATACACAAAACCCAAACAAAACATTCAGTTGTTGTAAAGCCCAGAAGCTCTAATCAGGGCTCCAGTATATTAAACACAATACAAACAGAATGGACTCAGCATCCAGCTTTTGAGGCTGGTGAGTTAAAATTAGGGCAGCTTGGCTAGTGAAGACGACAGGCAGGATGGCAAAAGGAAGGACATGAGGTTTTATTAGGAATAATTGTGTGCTAAAATAATCCATAAGAGACTGGTGTTAATAACCAACTGTGCCCACAGCCCTCCCGCATGGAATGTGCTGCCTACCTGAAAACCTACCACAGTTGCATTTGGGTGGATATAGAAGAAGCCTCCCAGGGAGCACTGCTCAGAGCGGACTGCCTCCAGGTAAGTCCCACTCTACAGGAAGAAAAATAAGGCTATGTATTTAGTAGAATCACCTGCATGTGTTTATTGCCCTCTCCAGAGAGCATGGCTGCTTGGCACCACTAAACCACAGGCTGTCTTTCAAAAAAAGCCACCCTCCTCTGTTTGAAAAAGGCTCCAAATTTTGATCTTTTTCTTGATGCAGCGAAGCTCCTTTCCGCCCTTGAGCTGAGAGAAGCAGGTGCTTTCGTCAGGCAGAGGACAACCAGAAGCACATCTCAGAAGCACATAATGTACTGGGCTCTCTGGAGACTGCTAATGAAGTTTGATTAATTTTCATTATCAGTGTAAGCAATCTTTGGGCTCTCTCTGCATTTGTCTTATTTAGACTTGTCTTTTCTTTCTTCTTAGTTAAATGGCAGCTTCTACAGACAGTGATCTAACTGTTCCTCAGCACCTGCTTGAAGCCCTCCAAGTTAAGGACGGACATTGTGTAATTTGCAGTACACGTGATTTGGTCTGTAAGGCTCAGATCAAATCAAATGGAATAGCAGATTAGCCAGTAATTGAAGGAAGTAGAAGGTAATACGCAAGCTGATGCTGGGGTCACAGAAATGCTTGGGCTGGACAACACTGAATAATAGACCAAATAAAAATATGCACATTGCGGTCACCACACGGCAGGACAAACAGCCTTTCAGCAGATACCCTGAGCTCATAACGTACAAACCACTTTCTGCCTACCAGGGCAATGAGCTTTTGCAGTGAATTTTATACCGAGTCTTTGCAGTGCTATAAAACTCAGATGCAGCAGCCAGGTCACAATGGGTTCAGTTGCTGCTGGTGGGGCAAATGCCCGGGATGGGTTACGTGCTGTCCCCTATGGGCCTGTCACCATCCTCCAATGTGGTGCGGGGAGCACATCGTGCTGAGCCCTGTGAGGGTGGACCCGGCTCCCGAGTCAGGGTCACGCAAGCCTTTCGAGTCACACACAGGGGCGGGAGGTGAGGGATGCTCAGAGGACTGCGGTCGAAGGAAGGGTGCATGGGCTCTGGCTCACTGACGCAGCCACGATGCCCTCGTACAGGCGCTCGCTGCTCCAGCACTTCAGAGGTGGTAAGTCAGCCCGTTGCTCACACCTCAGAAAACCCGTCTTTGGTGTGGCCATGGCCGTGCCAGGACAGAGCACTTGCCAGCCCCCAGGGTTGTTCACATGCCGGGAAGGGGATAACCTTGTCAGCATTCAGCTGCAAGTTCCTCTCAGTTGGGCAGGCTTGGAGAAGCCCCTTTGTGGGCTCCAGCCCTTCAGTGGGTCCCAGTAAAGATCCCAGCCCTTTCTTGGTTATCAAGCCTAATTTTGATTCCCTCCTATCTGGATGACAACATGCACATGTTGAGGCAAATACTGAGCACGTGGAGTGGTACAGCCAAAGCCACAGACTGAGCTCTTGGTCTATACGTAAAAAGCAAAACAAACTTAGAATCTGTACTGGAAAAAATGTTTTAAAATATTTTTAACTAAAATATTTTAATATTTAATATTTTAACTAAAAGGAATACCATCCTCCAGCTCACTATAGCACTGCACTGGACTGGCAGGCAGGAAAACTTAGCTCACTTTCCTCCACTGCCACCCAGCTTCAATGCCCTGAACTCACCTTTATGCTCCACATTTCTCATTTATACAGCCAAAAGCATCAGCTCCAAAGACTTCTGACTGGGGACCTGCTGGCTTCACCAATATGTATTTGGCCCTCATGAAGGCCTCGCTCTTGGGGCACTCCGAGGAGGCACACAGCTTTTGGAAGATAGGCAGGATGAGGCTCACCCCCAACAAAAGCAGATCTTCTTCTTCACAATAATTAGTCTGAGCAACTCCTTGCCTTCTACTACATGAAATCAGGAGTTACTTGAAGTGCTGTTGTATTTTAATGCACTTCAGCACACATGGAGAATCAGGCGCACTGTACCCAGCACCAATGCAAATGAATACAGTCCCTGGAGCAAAACCAAAAGTCATTCCTGATTACATTACCAAGCAGCAGTGAGCAGTGTAAAATGGCAAACCAAACTCAGCCATCCTCCCGGTGTTTGGGTGGTGGACAGCTTAATATTCTCTGCTCTGACAATCAAAGCATTGCTATTTCAAATAGACCTTTTTTTCCTCGCAAAACACTTTTTGTTAATCGAAGGAAGAGGCGTTGTCTGGGGTTGAAAGTCGCAGCCTGGGCACGGCTGCCAGATATGCTGAGGCAGTCAGAGGGATGCTCGCAGGGAGCTGCTTTGCAGGGTGTTGTCATGGGAACAGAGCAAGTAGGGCATCCACCGACTCCGTCTTCCACACAAACTCTGGCAATGCGGTGGCATAAAATCAATGCCGTTCAGCAGCGCTAGGAGAACCAGCTATTAGGTCGTCTCTAGGAGAAATTTAATCTAAATGAAAAGCAAAGGCCAGAACCTCCCTTTGTGTGAAAGTCGTGTCACTCCTTCTGATCTGAATGGAGCAAGACTTTACGCCAGCTGAGTTAGCATCTAGGCACAGATGTCAGAGCAAAAGCACTGACATTAAAAATATCTGGTGGAACCACAGTTTCTTCTAAGAACCCTCTGAAATACGGTGATGTTAGAAAGCAGTTACTGAGGGCCTTGTTTACTTAGGTGACTTTGCTTGATTTTCACTGTTTGTGCACATTTTAACAGCCTATGAATTTGGCATCCATAATGATTAATGGCATAAGACAAAGGGTTGAGCCCAGTGTGTACGTCACTATGGGGTACAAGCTAAGAATACAAAATAGTGCCACAGTGTCAATACTTGTGGTCATCTGAAGTATCTGACTCCCTTTGCACATTGCTGTCTTTGAATGCAACTTACCTCCTCTGTGCAAGTCTACAGATGTGGAATTATTAGAATTTTCTTTATGTTTGTAAGAAATACCTTGTGTGATATTGTGGTTGCTAGGAATAAGCAATGGATAAGAATGGTTTCCTGGATAAAGAATACGGAGATTCCTGCTCTTGCAGTTATAAGGGATGATGTATCTGAAAAAAAAAGAATATTGTTAATGTTACACTGCAGAGACCAGTGAAAGTAGAATCAAATGCAATAGGTGAGCCAAGATCTGAGAAAGGTTGAAAATGCTAACCGAAAAAAAGGCTAAAAGAGCAAAACTCAATTCATTGCCTCCAAGCTTTCATTTTGTCTTGCCCAGGTCTGCTGACAAAGTAAAGAGCTCCTAATTAAAACAGGCATCTGCAGTGTAACCACATTGCTGCCGCTGACCCAGGCCAGCAAGATGCTGAGTGTATGCTCCTCATTTCCTATTGACACTGAAGTGTGAATGAGGGGCCCACATCCATCCAGGGCTCGCTTGATGTGTGCTTTGGAAAGCAACCAAAATAGCAGGCAGGGGAAGAAAACGGAGCCAACACATGGAGGGGTTCCCAGTTTACTTGTTGAGGTTATTTATTAAAGCCCCTCTGCTTAGCAACAAGTTTGAGAAAAGTAATGACAAACTTTACCACAAAAAGGCCCGTAGTTGTATCGTAATCATAGTCTTGCCTTGCCTTTAACATAGCTCTCACTGGCTATGATGTTTCTGTGCAGGTTGCAGCAAAGATTGGAATGAAATGGCTGGCACTGGGTAGAGCATGTTCTGGATTCATAGTCAGTTTACACTTAGTGCTGATCGCTTTGAATATAAAAGAGGGAGCACAGATTTATTAGAGTAATCCCAGTGGGTTACTCTGTATGGGGAAGAAACTGTGGTTCCTTTTTGGGCATGGTTGCCTCCATGCAAACATGCCTCTAGGAAAAGCTCTCCTGGGGAGAAGAAGAGGGGGTACAAGACAAAGCATGTGCAGCAGCACCAACCTTGTCTCTCCCATGGGCAATGCAGGCAGGATGCCCAAGGTCCTGCTGGCTCAGGCCTGGTGGAGGCTAATAATAAATTTTGGATTAAACAAACAAATGCAGAAGCCGTTCTTCATGCTGCAAGCGTTGAAGTCAGAGTTGTGGACTTACAGATCATGGTTAACCGGCTGAAGCCCCCTTATCTACAAGCTGCTGTTCCTTGTATTTTCAGCCTGTCTCCTTTGCTTAAGAAAGGGACATGCACCAGGAATTACATTGGTAAGAGTACGACATATGTCACTAATTGAAACCATACGCAGAACATGGCATGCTCGCCATGTATGTGATATAGGGAGTCAGCTGGTACTAACAAAATGCTCCAGCGTGCGAGAGTACCGACTGACCTTGCATTAGCAGAGAGGGACCTTGAACTCTTATGCCAGCAGAAAAGTCGAGAGTGGATTCACTGAGACAGAAAGATAAAATAAATGCAGAGCTTTTTCAGCACTTCCCTCCATTTGCTTCATATCATAAATATCAATACAAATATAGAAATACAGAGGTAAACAGTTTGTCTAGCTTGTCCTTTCCATATGCATATATTTCTGCTGTGGAATGCTTTACGTAACTTCTAACAGCAGATTGCAAAATAATGCCTCGGTTATTGAAGGAAGCCACCAGCCACTACATTGCATTACTGTAATGTAATGGGTCTCTGAGATTAACTATATTTAGAAAGCTTGCTTTTATTGTAAACTTTATACCCCATCCACTCCGCTGGCATCGATTTCTCTTTGTATTCTCCAAAGACCACGAGGCCTGAATACCAGCTAGACCTGAACAGAGGTACTGGGATTTTGGCCCAAAACAGAAACTCATGAGACAAAATTGCACTGTTTAAAAGGGATACAGTACCAGTGACAGAACGTATTCAAACAGATGCTGATGACCAATCTGCTGAAAGGTGAATTTCTCATTAGCCTAGAGAAACTGACATTGTAATTAATTGCTTCCCACACTTCTTTGCTAAGTAAATGTTGCTATAATAACAAGTGCTGCCATCATTTTAATTTTTTACCTGAACATAGGGAATAGACAAAAGAGAATCTGTATTTACTTTGTTTTTCTTTTTGTGCAAATGTCACATTGCTTTCATGATGGCAATGACTGCAGAAGTGCTGATTCAATCACTTATTTACATAATCCCTTCAGATTTTTCTTTTATATCATTGTTGATAATGAAAAGATTTTTCTCAGCTGAGAAAGGAAGGGAAGCAGGCAAGTTCTGAATGTGAATAGGCTGAACTGACATAAAAAGATGGTAATTTGCATTAGTAAGAAATAATCATAACGCAGATGATTAAAATTATGGTAAATACTGTCTGCCCTACCTGCCCTGAGGCACTTCCACCCCGTGACAGTGAATGCCCATTCAGCTGCAGAGTGCAAAGCAACCCTACAGAAATTGTTTGACACAGCACAGTAGAGTCCAATGTTATTACCACTTAGTGCATAAAGTTATTTTGCAGGGAAAAGGCTTTAAAATACTCTTATTTGCATGTGAACCAGTACAGCACAGTAAGGAGGAGCAGAGACACGGCTTAGTGCACTGTTGGCTACAGAGATGATGCGACTTTGGGAAGGCTCCTGCAATAAGATAGGAGAAGCAGAAGCCCACTCTGCACGTACAGTGCCTGCAAATATGAAGCTCTTTATAAGCTATTTTTATAAGATGACTGAGCAGAAAAGATACGCCCCTGGAGTGGCTCCCTCCCCCCCACCCCGCAACACCTAGGGCTGCACCACTTGTGCTGTGCCTTCATTGCACAGTCTTGCCTTTTGCTCCCGAAAGCCCTGCTCAGGCTGTGCTCTAATGGCCCAGGGGGATTTGCTGTGCCCCACAGCTCACGCCGTCTGTGCCCAGGGTGGGACCAGGATTTGACCCTCCCCAGAGCCGCAGAAACAGAGCCTTTGAATGATCAAAGGGACTGCCAGCAGCTCTCGGGGGGACTAGCTGTGTGAGTATTGATGATGGAGACAAATATGACAGCAGCTACAGAACTGTAAAAAGCTCACTTCTAATTCAACACTGTGCATGGATAGCAAAGTGCAAGGTTTAGGTTAGAGAGGCCGACGCATAGCTGCAACTTTTGAAGCAAATCTTGTTATTAAAGCACATTCTAAGTTATTTTAAAAAAGCAAAATAGATGTGAGAGCTCAGCTCCATTAACCTGAAGAGGGTTGGTCCAGTAAGGATGGAGTCAGCAGTGCAGGGAGCAGCCTGCATGCCACTAAAGCTCAGACTCCACAGATAAACCTTTGAGAGCTCTCTTGAAGATGAAACTCACCTTCAGCCCTTCTGGAAGATTAGATAGCTGAAGAGCAGTTTTGGTCAGGGCAATCGTTTAATCAACTTTTTTCTTAAAATCACCTTTTCTTTACATTTTTAAACTTTTTTTTTAAAACTGTAGTTTAACAGTATTGCTTCTGATACTTGTGTGCTGACAAATTTTTAAAAACCCTGAAAAAATCTAAATGTTAAGATAAAAAATTCCAGTACTTTTTTCTTAATAATTCATCCAGCAGTTTTGCTTATTAAATCACTGCTTAACTGTTTTCTAGGGGAAGAACTGACTCATCTTCTAGAGGAAGTAATCTTTACCACTTGCAGCACAAAAAGCCTGTGGCTTACAGGCTCCCATTTCCTTTTTTTGGTGTCCCCAGATTTGAAGAAGCTCCAACACAGGGCTTGAAGGTCCCAAAGGCTGTTCCAGTCATCTAAAAAAAAAAGTGCATTTACTACCTGTGTATTAGAACTCTTTGAGTGTGTTAGAAAAATTAGCCTCTCAGATTATCTATTAGCAATCTTTTCCTACACTGAGGTGTTCCCAGTGCAGGGATGCCTCTGAAACTGCACATTATTTACTTCAGCTCAAAACTCAATCCATGTTTTTCTAATGATTCAGCATGTTTTTCAGCTCAGCAGTCGATTCGCCCATTGCAGACTATGAGCGTGGGTGGTGAGGAAGACACAGAGCCACCTTCACGCTTCAAAACACTTTCATTGCAGATACAGTCATTAAACAGACAAATTGTTTGGCTAAGGCTGAAACCTGATGTACGCTCATTATGCTCTGCTGGCGATTTTCGCTGAATTTTAAATAAAGGTGTTTTGTGTTTCCATAGTAACTCAAGCTCCTTTACGGAGATGCCTAGCGCACCGTTAGTATTGCACAACTCACTGTACTAAAACAAAGGGAAATAGCACAACCGAAAGGCATATTATAGCTAAAGGATTATTTTAGTTCCTATTGAATTACAGCTACTTACTAGGGGCTGGGGAAGGAGAGAGGGAACAGAGCAGAGCTTTTGACAGTGCACGGTGTCTCAGCGGTTCAGGCTAGAAAAGGCATAGAAGGAGGCCACAAGGTACAAAAAAGAGGAGTGGGAATGAACGGGCCGGGTCCCGCAGCCCGCCGCTCCTCCGTGAAGCGTCTCAGAGCAGCTGAAACGAGCCCGAGCGGTTTCCCCAGCTGGGGTCGAGCCGGGGGGCCTGGGGGGGGTTTGGGGGCCCCCACCCGACTCGGGGGAGCCTGGGACCCGCTCCCTCTGCCAGGCGCTGCCTCTCCCCAGCCGGGCTCGCCCTCTCGGGCGGGCGTCGTTACCCTCCCCGCCACACACGGGGGTCGGTGCCGGACCCGGCGGCGATGTCCCAGCGACCCGCCCGCCCGCCTCCCCGGCTGTCTGTGGGATGTACCACGAGTTACAGAAGCTGCCGCCGTCGGTTCAGTCACGGAAGAACCGGACCGCCCGCCGCCGCTTTTAAGCCATTTCAGTACTTGTGCGTTTTTCTGCGGAAAACCCGCCCCCAGTGAGCGAGCGCTCGCTGGAGGAAAAGGCTCCGCTATTCGCAGGCCGGCTCCTCCGCTTTCCCCCGAGCGCTCCCCGTCCCCTTACGGCTCCGGGGGCCGCCGGTACCCGCCGGAGCAGCCGTTCGGGCCGTGGGGGCAGGCGGGTAACGCGCACAGCGGGCCCGCCCGCGCCCCGCGCCGCCCCGCGGGGGTCGGGCGGCTGCGGCGGCAGCGCAGGCCTGCCGCGGCCCTGCCCGCCGCGCCTGGCGGGGGAGCGGATCCCGCGGGGGCGCCGAGCCCGCGGGGGCCCCGGCCCCGCCCTCTCGGCCCGGAACCGCTCGGCGGCGCCGCGGTTCCCGCGGGGGACACCGTCGCGGCCGGACGGGCGCCTCACGTGAGGCCGGCGGAAGGCGGAAGTGATGGCGGCGGGCGCTGGGGGGCCGGCGGCGCGGCGGCGATAAGCGGTCGGGGCCCGACATGGCGGCCCGCTGCGGGGGCTGGGCGCGCCTCTGCTCGCTGCTGGCGCTGGCCGCTTTGGCGGGGCTGGGCGCCGAGGCCAAGGTGAGCGGGGCCCTTCCCGGCAGCGGGGCCCTCGCCTCTTCCGCCGCCCCGGCCTGCTCTAGGGGGAGGCCGCGGCCGGTGGTTTCGGGCGGGTAGTGCCCCGCGGTCTCCGGGAGCGGGCGGCGGCTCCCGTGGGGCAGCCGGGAGGAGCGGGGGGGGGTCACTTGGGCCCGGCGTGGCCGGCGTCTGCGGCGGCCTCCCGTTCGGAGCAGTTTACGGGGTTTTGACGTGGTGCCCGGGGACGCTGTCAGGCGAGGGCGGACGCGACAGTCCCGTGTTCGCTCCGAAGGCCTTGCTGGAGGGAAGACGCCCTTGGGGGGGTGGAGGGGTGCGCTGGGGTCGGGGTCTTAGGCGCGGTGCTCCTCTTTCTGAGCAGGCTCTTCTCGGTGGTCCTGCGGGGCTCTGCCGGCTCCCGCTGCCGGCCTGACCGGGGCTGAGTGCCCGCGGGCACTCTGCTGTCGCTCTGGCCCAGTTAATGTTCGGGACTGTAACCTTAGCGTCTCTGACCGGCTGAGAACATCGTGTCTCCTGGTAGTAAAAGTCTTTCCTGTTGTTAAAGTGTCTGAATCGTCTCCTTTTTAATGATAATCGGCTACTTGACTTTTCTAGGGGGAGACCAGAAGTGACTCGGTATATTGTGCAGTCGAGATTTTCCAGCTGACCTATACCCACTTAGTGTTACTCCGACCTGATTGCTCAGCGTAGAAGTTTATTACCAATACTTCTTAAGATGTTCTTTTGTAATTTTACAATTTAGAAATTGCCTCTAACTTTAGATAAGCCGTTTTAAGCTAATCACTATGTTTGTGTTATACAGTTGTCCTCAAATTGAATAGTTGAGTATACCAACATCAATAACTTCTGAATGTGTGTTATTTCTTAAAAAGAAAAGTGAGCTTAAACTCCAGATTTTTTTTGTGAAGAATGTGCTTGCAATCTAAAATAATAGTGTTACTTGACAAATTGCTCTGCTTGCTTATTAATTTTGAAAGGTTGTTCTTAAACTTGAAGGAAGTGCTGAGTAAGACTATTCAAAGATACTTGAAAGTAGTTTGTGTTAAATATTTCATGTATTACATGAAGAGTGCTTTCTGTATGCGGCTATGGTTACTGATGATAATTTGTCCTAAGCATGTTGTTTACTTTACAGAATTCTGAGGATGTCCGATGTAAATGCATCTGCCCTCCTTACAAAGACCATTCGGGCCATATTTACAACAAAAATGTTTCACAGAAAGACTGGTGAGTGTGTGTGGTGTAAAAAATTATAATGAGTCTTACTAGTTAAAGACTTGTTCAACAGTGATTATATGTGAGTCTCCTGTGGTGATGCCAGGAGAAATTACATCTCTTGCATAACTTACTGGAACTTTTCTTTTAAAAGTACTCCAGAAGTCAGCTCTAGCAAGGGGCAAGGCTTGAAATTCATAGTTTTTGCTCTGTCTTCTGTTTTGGTTTGCTTGCTTGCATGTTTGTTTATTTATTTATTTAGACTTAGAAGTAGTAGAAGGGAAGAGGGTGTTGTAATTTGAATTCAGTGATTTGAAATGATGTAAAGGCAAGGGAGCACAGCCATGGAACTAGGACTCGGGACTATTGTCTCCTCTTTCTCTAGTCTTGAAACCCATAATATCATTTAGAGACTATTGTTTCTGGAGATATCTGTTCCTCAGAACTGCAGCCAGAGAGGGAGAAAAAATGGATTTTTTAATTTTTTTTTTCAGTGGGTACTGCTTACCCTGTGCCTTCCTAGCAGACAAGACCGTGTTTCCCTTTAAATCAATATTGGTACTGATTGAAGGAAAAATCATCTTTAAAAGCTTGACTGATTTTATGGTGACAGATACTGATGTATACAGAATCTCAAAAATCTATTTTCCTATCTTAAATCTCATTTTGTTGAGAATGTTTCTTAAGTGACCATCTGGGAACATTTTATGACTCTTATCTTCTGTTTGAGATGTCTTCTTGCAACTTCTAAAAGACTTGATTGCTGGTTTATGTACAATAAAATAGACAAGTTTAGTGCCATGCTTTGGCTTCTGCATCAGTGCAAGTGGCTTGTTATTGAATAGAACTGAGTGATGTACACCATCCTTTAGGTATTTAGATCAGTTACTCATGAGACGAGAGCCAGATCAATTTTTAGTGTCTTTATGAATTATGTACAGTATAATGACCACTTACTGCAGGCTTGTCCAGACGTAAAATGAAAATTTAATTTTTAATGTTGAACCTGTATGGTGTGTCATGATACTCTTATTTAGATGTTTCAGTTCTTTGTCCTGGGTTTGGCTGGGATAGAGTTAATTTTCACAAGAAGCTGGGAGGGTGCACAGCCAGGACAGTTGACCTGAACTAGCCAAGGAGATAATCGATAGCATACGACCTCATGCTCAGTATATAACTAGGGGAGTTGGCCAGGGGGGAGGAGGGATCACAGCTTGGAAATGGGCTGAGCATTGGGTTCCAGATGGTGAGCAATTACATTGTGCATCACTCACTTTATACATTCTTTTATTGGTACTGTTGTTATTATGACTTCTTCTCTCCTTGTGTTGTCCTGTTAAACTGTCCTTATCTCAGACCACGAGGTTTCACCTTTTTCTTCCAATTCTCCTTGCCATCCCACCTGCGGGGGAGGAGTCAGCAAGTGGCTTTGTGGTGCTTAGTTGCCAGCTGGGCTTAAACTGTGGCATCTTTCACTTGTAGTGGTCTGTTCTGTAGCTTCAGACTGGCAAACAGTGTGCTATGCTAATGTCAATATGGGCTGGGGTGCTTTTGACACCAATTAAAGCATTCACCCTTCTGGACTTGGGTCAGGAACCATTGCAGGCGATCCCATCCCGATGGACGATGCACTAGGCAAGCATAGTGATGCCTGACCCGAAGCACCTACAGGGTTAAATAACCCACTTGGAAAGTGTTGGTGTTTTGTACTTTGAAAGTATTGGTGTACAGAGGCTGACGGCAGTGGTAGTCATGGATGTGGAAGAAGGGAGGGAGGACACCCTGTCTACAAGCTGAATGAACTGGAAATCTGTGCAGAAGCTGCCCTTCTGACTAGCCTAGCTTGCCTTGGCAGAACTGCTTCCTTGGTGCTGTTGCTGTGGGCGCAAGGGAGAAGGTGGTAATGTAGAGGCAGTTGAGTGGGAAAATTGTTTAGAAAAGGATCAGCCTTTTCTATGTTTTCCTCTAAAGCTCCCATGGAATCGCAGTCCAAGGAAACACATCATCAGAATCCTAAGGTTCTGATAGATTTTACACTTCCTAGCAACTTGAAACACTGAACTGGAGAGAAAGAGTGCTGATGTTAATATTTGATATATTCATAGTAACAGACTTACTACTGTACTTAAGCTATAGACAAGCTTTCTACTATACTTGTCCAGCATATTGATGCAAGCTTTCAATCATATGAACAGAAATTGTGTAGATTATAACTTGCATGTATTTTTTATTTTATAGCTTGAAAGCGGCACTCCTCTACAGAGGAGAATGTAATTCTACTTTCAAATAAATGAAACAAATAAGCCTTCCACTCCCCTCCAGAGGATGTGACTTGACACTCAATAGTTTTAGTTACGAAGAAGAAATACAAAGAAAACAGAAGAGATGAGTTGGTGTCTGGCCATGTGTTTGCAGTGTTGTAGTCTAGCCCAGTAGAGTGTTGAATCCTAGGCTGCTGCTGTCACTTCAGGCATTTTGTTTCATTACCTGCTTCTGACTGTGCTAACATTGAGTTAACGTGGATAAAGGCGAAACATGTTTTTTGTTGTGTCAGTGCTCTGTAGGGACCCTGGGGTATGAATTCTGAACATCCCACCTGAGTCAGCAAAAAGACCAAAATTACATAAGTTATTGGTGGAAGCAGTTGTCTCATGGTAGCTGGATTTTAGTGCTGTGGTATAGAGTGCCTCTAAGACTGTCAGCCATGCTTTTTGGCATGGGACTGACTTACATTTTTGTAATCCTTTTAAGTCAAATTATGTTTTTGCATCTGAGTCCAGTGCTGCAAACTGAATGCTATTTGTTCACTATCTTGTTGCCTAGAGAAACAACCCACCTGACTTCTTTTTTTTCCTTTAATGCCTGTAACTTGTGATGGCAAGAAAAAAGAACTTCTGTTCATGAACACCGAAGAGAGGTTAATCTCCTGTCAGATAGTGGAAGGATAGAAAAAGGCTCTTTTGAGTACGACGAAAAAAGAAGTATATAGCTAGAATTTACTTTCATCCACAATGTCAGTGTCAGATGATGCATTTGTGTTGCGATTCAAGTCCTTGGACTTGTTATGCTAACAGCTTTAATACTTCCACTGAAAAATGAAAACATTCTATTGAGTTAGAAAGGTCTTAAAACTTGTTTAGCAGCTTGTCAATAGCTGAATTTCTTGTTTAAGTAAAATAATTGTGGAGTACTGATTTATGTTGTTGTTATTTATTTTTTTAAAAATCTTGGATACCAATAATTTAGAACAGCTGAACTTAGCTGAACTGTGGCTTCTCAGCTCATGCAGCTGGGGTCTGCATGCATAGTGGAACATGTAAGCTAAAACCAGCTCAGAACTGACTGAGCAGTTTCTGTTTTTCTTCAGCGATTGTCTTCATGTGGTTGAGCCTATGCCTGTCCCTGGACCTGATGTAGAAGCATACTGTTTACGTTGTGAATGCAAATATGAAGAGAGAAGCTCTGTCACAATTAAGGTATACAATGTAATTCTGTTGGCATATATTAAATACTTCAACTGATTAGTAAGTATGTCTGTTTTCTTTTAGGGCAGTACTCTTTTTAAAGGGAAAATTTTTCTAAAGCAGCCTAAGATTTAACTTTTTTTCATGATAGGTGTTCAGAGTTTATCTTGAGTAGTAACAATAGCTGAAGAAGAGGGCTTGAGATCCTTTATTGAAGATCTCTACTTTTGACATTAAGCTGTACACCTTGGTGAAATTCTGAGCATTCTAGGGCATTTTGTCAAGCTTTGGACTTTACGTTTTTGTTATTATTTTAGAGGGCCTCTCATTATTCAGCTGTCTTACTTGGTTACTAAAAATTTTCTTTGTATGTTGGCAAGCTAAAAAGAGCAAAATTGTCCATGTTTGCTCTAAAAGATGATTTCTGTATTCTTCACATTCTTATCCTAATGGAGCCATTGAGCCCTAGGCTGGGATGAATAGATTGTGCAATGCATCTTTTCTTCTTTTATAACACAGACTCCTTTTTTTGGTCTTCTAGAAATTTGGTATTTCTTTTTGCCATCCCATTTTTCTTAATGTCTGTTTGAATACATATCTATGCTAGAGAATGGAGACCATGCAGGAACCCCCAAATTTTGTCATTCCAGTTTAATGGCCAAACTGAACAGTTGTCTTGGTTGAGTGAGATTTGTAACACCAAGTTGTTTTAAGAGGGATAGCATAAGATTTTTAGCAAAGCCTCGCTAAGAGAAACTGTTTCAAGCTAACATCTGTCTGGCCCAAACCCTTTTAATACCAGGTTGTGGTTTGGTGTTTTTTCTCTGTTCGTGGGTTTTAAGTCAGCTGGTGACACTACCAAAGATTGACAGGCTCATCACAAACTTTGCATGTACTCTTCTTCTGGTCCTTGCTGCCTGCCAAGAGATTGTGGGTAGTAATGTCACAATTCTGGCATAAACTGTGCTTGCATTGTGTAGGTTACAATCATCATATACCTGTCTATTTTGGGCCTACTTCTTCTGTACATGGTGTACCTTACACTGGTGGAACCTATACTGAAGAGACGTCTCTTTGGACATTCACAGCTCATACAAAGTGATGAAGACATTGGGGTGAGTTCACCAGAGTGCTTGTGTACTTAAGTTAACCTAAAGATTGGGATGGTTGGTTGTTCAATAACTATTTGGGATGAGCAGCTTTTTTTGCCAGGGAGTGTGAATGCTTTTCTTGAAGGGAGAGGAAAGTAAAGCTGTGAATGACTTCTGTGAAGCCACTCTTTCATTTTTTGCTGGGCTACAAAGTAGTAGGATGAGGACTGCTTCAGTTATTCCGGCTCTAGACACAGTTTATTTTCTCAGAGAAGAAACAAAGTAGGAATGGAGGTGCACATATATAGGAGGTACAGCTTCTTAAGTGTTAATGGTCTATACAGTCTTACTAGTGACCACATTTATGCAGATTGTTTACTGCTTAGGTTTCTGTCTGCAAAAAGGAAGTAGAAGGGTTGCATCTTCTATTGCTCCAATTTGAATTTGTTGATGCTAAAAGTTCAAGAAGAAATTATTATAATTAAGTAAAATAGTGATTGATGCTGAAATAATTGCTGAGTATTACAGCTAGAAACCAGAATGTGATAGTATATTCCAACGGATCAGAACAGCCTTTTTTGGGAGGAAAAGGGGAGTAGTCCATTCGTGACTTGGTTTCCTGTCATTACTGGCCTTCCCAATCTCCAACAGTGTTTTTGACTTCTAATAAAAAGTGTCTTCAGTACCATTACAGGAAGGGAATGTAAGACCTTATAGAACCTTGTATTGGAAAGAGTGAGACACTTTAGTACCTGATGAGTGTGGATATGGAGTACTGGTTGGTGGGAGTAAGTAATCTGTTTATTGAAGGAGGACTTAGAATAGTATAAAAATACGGACTATGGCTCTGCATCTGATGAATCTGCATGCCTGGGAGAAGTATCGCCATAAAGTAACGTGAGGAAAGTTTGCTAAAGTAGCAGCTGGATTGGTGGTAAAGTGTCAGTGTTGAACCACACAAACTGATAAAACAATTCTGAAGTCTCAGCATCAGTGTGCTTTCTATATTGAGCCCTTAAGCAGTGTTGCTTTTACCGATAAAGTATGCTTCAGGTGTGGCATAACCTTAGAAAGAATTTCTGAAACCAAACCCAGAGTATGAAACAGGAGGATTGCCATCTGCTTAACCTAAGCATTTCAGCAGACATGAGCACTTTATTACTGTTGAAGTAAATGAGAGTTAGTCAAAAAGATTTACAACATGAATGTCTTACAATAGAATCGTTAAGAATATATTCACCATTCCTTCAAATAAATAGGAGGTTAATAGAAAGAAATAAAGAAGTTTGTTCTTGGTGAAACAAAATTATGATGGCAAGACTTTTAAAATCTGTTTAGAAGCCCTGTAGTTCTGACTACCTGTTGCTTCAGTGGCTTCATAGATCTGAAGGTATCAAAAGTGATAAATGCTATGCTCTGTTATGCTCTGTGTCTGCAGATTTTAATGTGACTCGCACTCAGTTTCTCCAGGGTTTTTTTGGTGTGACAACTGTCATTGCTAGTAAACTGAGGAAAGGCATATTCTTTAGTTCTACTGTTTTTTTTCATCAATAGTGGCCACATCAGCCACCTTGACTTAAAAAGGTGTTTCTGTTCTGCAGGGGGGTATATTAAGTTTTCAAAATCAAGCATTTTCTTAGATAATACTTTTTGAGTTGTGCATTCTTTATTTACCTTGACTTCACAACAAAAATATGTGATCATTACCCAAGTTTGAGTTAACATTGTCTGGAATGAAGGCTCTTCAGACAGAGGTATACTATTGCTGTTGTGTCCCACTGTTTCTGCACTTCCTTGTGTATTACACTAAGTCATATTTCAAATGTCTTTGTATTGACATCTTAAGACTTTGCCAGTCAGTTCCAGGAGGCTATTGGTGAGTGGTTGTTTTGTTTTGTTTTTGAAAGGAGGGATTTGAATGACCCTTGTTCTGTCTACATTCTTATAGCAAATGGGGCAGTTTCCTACTTGAATTAAATGAACTTGTGCTGTATGCTATACCTCAGACAAATTATATTTATTTTATACCTTATATAAATTATATAAACTCAAATCTGGGTTAGAATCTTCTGATTGTAGGTGGAAGAAGTGAAATAAGTCCCATGGCAGAGCTCAAGTTAACTGTGGAATGAATTTACCTTAAATTCTGGATCCATCTTAACCAGTTTCATGTTTTGCTGTAACTGTTACTGTGACCCTTACTTGTGCTTGTGGAGTCACTAGTGCTTATATCTGCAGTACTGCTTGGAACAAAAAGCATTTTAGGTCATTGCTTAGTTCATGTTGCTCCTTTCCCATTTATGTTCCTTCTGTGACAGTGAACATGAAATTATTTAAGGTATCTCATGGCTTATCTCCATCCTTGCCTTCCCTCTTGCAAGTTCTTGAGGTATTGATCCTTGTTGCAGTTTGGAAATACCATATGCATTGATTTTGTTGCTGAATTTCAAGCCAGTATGTTTGTTCTTTCTTGTTGCCCATTGATGGCAGTGACAAGTCATGAATGTAAGCTGCTTCTGTAGACCTCTTTCCTCTTAAATTCTTTTTTCCCCATGTTGTCTGCGTAGAAATTGGCAGTAGCTGACCTTTGAGCTGAGATTGTTGTTTATCAGGAAAGCCAGTACCATCTAGCTTGTCCTGTGCTGTCACTTCCAGCATATATTTTATGGTAGAAATGTGTTGCTGGGGTGATTTTGTTTCCTTCTGAATTAAGTGATTTGTCACCTGTTAACTTTCCATTCTAGGTACATCCAACTGCATAATTCTTTATAGTGAGATTATAGCTGTTTGGGTCAGAGATTCTCTTGTTCGCTATTAGCATATTTCTTAGCCCAATGAGGCTCACGTGTGGCTTTGGGACTTGTAGGCATCCCTACACTGGGTATCCTTAATGATAATCTCTGTACTACTAAGAATTATTGTTGAGCTACTCTACACAGTCATGTCACAAATAAGGTATCCATTAATATAAATGTCTTCAAAAGTGTTCTGGGGGCAACAGAAAGGGAACATGAAGTGTAGACATGCAAAAATATAGTTATTTAATACAGGACATAATTATGGGGTTTTTTCATTATGCATTGTATATATGATGCTTTCTGCCATAGCTCTAGCAACATGACTTTGTCCAAAACAGTTTGATAGCCAAATAGAAAGTTCAGTTCCAACTCCTACTGTTTATAATTTGGTTATATTTACTAGACAAAAATTAAGCTTTGCAGGTACTGTTAGAAAACAGAGTAAATATTAAACAAGCACTCAGTTATTGTTGAGCTCTGTCACTTAAACAGCTGTATTGACACTTTGCTTTTAGACAGCTCAGTACAATAGGTTTAGTTTGGTAAACATCAGAGTATGTTGGTTTTATATAGAAGCTGGGTGTGAACATCCTGAACTGCCTGATGGTAAATGGCTATGAGCTGGCAGAGAACTGGCTCCTTAATTCAGTTTTAAAGTGAAGTGCATTCATGACAATAACAGGAGGCTCCCAGTGCCTGGTTCTGTTCTAGGCTTCTGTCCCATCAGCTGCTGATGGATGCAAGACTGTGGTTCTGATCTTACAGCTCACCATGATGTCTCTGGGCAGCAGATAATTGTTTGACAGTACAATGAAGTTTGGTCTATTTGGGAAACCTGTGGAAGTTACTTTGAATGAGAAACTGAAGTACAGTTCTAACTATTCAAAAACTTACTTGGTCATAATTCTGACCAGCTCATTGAAACAGCTTGTTTACCTTAAAAACCAACCATCCCGCCTAACCCCCCCCCCCCCAAAACCCCCACATCCTTTGGAGTGTAACAACAAAAAAGACTACTGTAATTGCTTGGTGGAGTTGAGATCTAACTAATGATTTTTGGCGTTCCAGGATCACCAGCCTTTTGCAAATGCACATGATGTGCTGGCTCGTTCTCGGAGCCGCGCCAATGTATTGAACAAAGTGGAATATGCGCAGCAACGTTGGAAGTTACAGGTCCAAGAGCAACGCAAATCTGTCTTTGACCGTCATGTTGTGCTGAGTTAATTGTGTCTCAGTAAAACAACTCCAGGGAAGTAAAGTGGACTAATTGAAAGAGCTGACTTGCGTCTTCCTGATCCTGCCAATTCAGAAGGGTTTTCTTGAATGGTTTGTTATTGATTTTAAAAAAATAAAGAAAAAATTATTTGAACTTTGAAGGAATGTACTGGAGTGGAAGCAACTTAAAAAGGTTAGTTAAGCAAAAGCTAAAATCTTTACATTTTCAAACGGCTTTTACTAACAGAACTGAAAAGAAAACAAACTCTAAGATATCTTGGGTTGCCGCTGTGGTACCTTATTTACAGTTGTGACTTTATGGTGGTTTTTAACTATATATTTCTCTCTACTATTTATGTGGTTAAAAAGTACCTGGGAACACAGTAATTACAACTCACTAATCACTTTATGTAAAGACCTTTTGTAAATATACTTGGATTTTCTGCTGACTAATGCTAGGTACTGGAAATCTAAATCATGCAGTGTAGTTTCACATTGGGGAATGAAATCCTGATTGACTGTATTCATCATTTGGTTTCTTGCACTCATACTTCCAAGATGCTTGTATGTCAAGTGATGTTTGCAGATTTAAGGCAAAGCTTAAATGGACACTGACTCTTTGAGCTGCATACTTAAAGTACTGTGATGTAGATAACTCAAATGCAGTGCATATCAAGATGGTGTTGGCATTTTGTTCTATTTTGCTTTAATAGCTTAATATATTGTATGTGTATATCTCTTTAAAAAAATCTTTTTCCCTTTCTCTTCATGGGTAAAGTCTCAGGAGTTAGTATATGATGAAATATTTATTATAAAAATCTTTCTGCATTTGTCTGGATTGATGGTGTAAGGCACATACTTTCTCTAGCACCTGTCATCTTGGGAGTTAGGTGTATTTTTTTATCTGTGATTCTGTACTCATCTCTCAAGAGGTATACAGTTGCTAGATGACTAACTTTCGTATATTGCCTTTGGAATGTAACAATTAAAGATAAAACTGATTTTTGAAACATGGATTTGCATTATCTGTATATCATCATTTTTCTCCCTCATTACCCTGCATTGTGAATTCCATCTATAAAAGCACTTCTCTGAAAATGCTTCAGAGTAGAAATATGCACTTGTTCAGTGCTTAGGGAAAGGAAAGAAAGGCTAACCAAATAGCTAATTGAAAAAAGTTTTTAATCCCTGACTCAAAATTAGCTATGCATATGTAGTTACATTATTGTCTTACACAGTTTTCATTTCCAACGCGGAAGGAAATGGTACGTGGAACAGTGCTATATGTTGCTGGGTGCAGTTTTGGCTTGCTTAGTCCACAGCCTGGGGGACAGAGTAGTGTGGGAAATAAACTGTACCTGGACGCATAGCTCTGCCACATCAGGAGTGTAAACGTAGTTGCCCCATAACAACATTTGCACTGACTGCAGCTCTTCTGCAGATACGGAGCAGTCAGTCCTGTAGTCTTCCAAAACCTGAGTTAATCTGGAGGGAATTATAATGGGTGGCTAATTGGTGGAGGCACAGGATTCTTTCTTTAAAAAAAAAAAAAAAAAAAAAAAAATCAGACTTGGGTTCAGTTATGGTGTTCAACATCCCACCCTGATGAGTCAATAACTGGTTATGACAGTGATGTACCTAGGGTCCCCTGAAGAAAAATACTGTAACTTTTTTGTTGAATACATGCTTGTCTACCAGTTCTAGTAGATCTTCTACCTCTTGACTGCCTTTCTGATGAGGCCTGAAGCTTGCATGGGAAGGAGGATGCAGAAAATGGCATCGTTGTGGCCCCATACAAGGGCAGCAGAAGCAGAATGCGTTCTTTGATGGCTGACAGTCCAGGGAAGACAGGATTGGGTGTATGTAGCTCTCTTGGTAGTAGATGAAGTGTTTCTAATCTTACAGTATCTTCTGAAAGTTTTAAGCTAAACTGGTTTGATTTTGGATTTTTTTGTGTGGTTTTACTTTGATCAATAGGAAGGCCAAATAGTGAGATAATCTAAAGTGTCAAGGTAATGGAAGAATGTGGGAGTTTTGAAGTTAGGTGTCGTATTCCCTTGCACCTGTACAATTGGACAGCTATATATTGATATATGTAGCATCTATATACCTATATATATTTGATTATACAGACTGATTGCTCCATACTGTTGTTTCTAAGTTTAAGCAAAACTGCAAAACATTTGTCTTGCTACTAATTGCTCACTGTTTTGAAATCTTTTCTACCTCCATAAATGCTTTATTAGAAACCTTTTATATGGTGTTATGCTTCTTAACACTAAGGGAATTTCCCAAAATTGCAAGTATAATGAAGATTATATTTGAGGGTATTAAGCTAACTAAGGTGTGTCCTCACCTCTAATCTGGAGACAAATCCATCACAAGTTTCTTCTAAATAAATGCTGAATTTCTGTGTTTAAAATGAAGCTATGAAAATTAGTTTGCTTCTGCCTTGATGGTAAATATTTAACTAAATTCTAGCTAACTGTTATATTTAGACATTAAAGTATGAAATGCCAATAAATGAAAATACTGCTTTAGTAAACTGTAACAGAATACATACAGGAAGTAAACCAAGTACATTCCTGATTACTTTTTCAGGAAATCTGGTTGTGTTCAATACAGTTTTAAAATTTCTAGCCCTTAATGCCAAGTTTTGTTGCCATCATAGTTGTGGTGTGGGTGGAAAAGCCAAACCAGTAATGAGCAGATCTAACTGTAAGCTACTTTGCATGTTGTCAGTTAACTATAAATTGCAGCAGTCATTGACTCAGCGGAACAAGCTACATAATTCAGGTAAGAGACTTGCGTATTGCTGTATCTAGCAACAGATCTTCACTGAATATTAGTGGTTTTGTAAATCACTTCTACCAGCTATTCATTAACAGTGCTTCTGTAGCTTTTTATTGAATTGTATTTAATGATCTCTTCTTAAATAAGGTTTAAGAAAAATGGAACATTAACTTCTTTTTTTAATATCATTCAGATATTTTCAGGTATTATTCATCAGTCTTAAAATAGCACGTCTTGTTTCCTTGGATTTTACTTTCATCTGAAGATTGGTGAGTCTAGTCTAAAAGGAAAACTATCCTAACACTTCCATTTTGAAATTTGTGCAGGTAGTAACACAGCAGATAACTGTTTTATGTACTGCTGTTATGCAGCAGAAGTGTCAGTACTAAGCAACAAATATGGCAAGTATCTCTTCTTGAGGGGCTGTGTTGGTTTTGGTTTCTTGCTCTATAGTGATGTTTTGCTATAAAGTTTTTTTGCTATATAACAGACTTTGTTCCTCAGACAATATTTTAAAGTTGTTAGTAGTAGAAAGTTTTTGGACAATAACCTAACCTGTTTAAGTAGAAAAGGGAAAGATGACTGTCTACTAGTTTAATTTTATGAGTGTATATATTCACCTCTGATTTTTCTGCGTGTATATTAATGTAAAATGGATGTGTGTTCATGCTTTCAGCCTACTTACAGAAGTACCTGTTCAAGATGCATGTGACTTTCTCTGTCTAACAGTGTGCTCTAAAAGAATTCTTAACTCGTAAGATTTCTGTTGTGAGATCTATGTGCATTAGAAAAAGGGACGATGCTGAATACAGAGGCATTTTGATAGAATATGTTGTGAGGATAGGTCCATACTGAGTAAAAATTCTTTCCGTATTAAACGTGGCAGGTATGAATTCATTAGAAAACATCAAAATATCCCCGTATCCTTGTGAAGGATTAAGGAGATCCCCTTTATGTTATGGAACTGTGGTCAGAACATTGGAAGCTTTGTGAGGTTTTTGCAAGTATGGAATCTAGATGTTTATAGTAACCTAGTTTAATGTTCAGGTGTGTTTTCCTTTTTAGAGGGTGCAATAACCTAAGTGTTTTAGACAGCAATATATAGATGTGGAAGTGGATGGTGAGTAAGAATGTTTTTTGATAGATTCTGTAGGCAAGTATTGCTTGCAATCTGTGAGGGTGGATCACAGTAGTTCTTTAGAAATTAACTAGTTATTTAAAAATTATTTTTGAGTAGTTATTAGGTAACAATCATTACAGTTATGCTGATATTTAGCTGTTTGAATAATGATATTGGGAAGGCGCTATAATGTGGCTTCCTATAAAACACTGCAAGATTATCTTTCTAGTAAATATATAGGGGTGATTTGAGTAGTTACGCCTGCTGTAATGCTGCCCTGAAGAGAGGGTATGTTGTTTTAGTAGGCCAGTCTGAGTTACAGGTTTCTAGCAGTGCCCCAAAGGCTGTGTGCAGTCCCATCTTAGTAAAATACTTTAAAATTGGAACAATATTATTAGGACATGCATTTTTCCTTTACTAAATTGATTATTTCATAATCCTCGATCAGTAGGACTGTATTTAGTATTTCATATCTGTGTTTAATCTGCAGGTGAGTGCAGAAGGAGCATGAGGACCCAAGGAGATGTTAGGTTTAGCAGAAATTCATCCTTTAAATTTCTTGTAAATATTCCCCCCCCCCCCCCCCCCCCCCCCAGGGAGGGGAAAGGGGTGGAGAGAATGCCACAGATGTTGGCCTGCTTTGTTTATTCTCTCTAGAGATGTAAGTTTTGGTGGATTTGGAGCAAGCTAGACCTATGTGGAGTACATAAAGATAGATTATCTTCATTTCTAAAGCTGAGGTGAAAGGAAACTGCTGTTTCCTTTAGGAGGCTTTAGTGGCTTTATTTTCTTAAAGTCTGTTGTGAATTATTTTAATCAGTGTTGCTGACTTGCACTTTCTTGTATTTTCAAATGGGACATTGTCTGCTCTATGCAATGATCTTTCAACACCATTCTGAAATGTCACAAATGCATTAAATATCTCTTCTGGAAAATGCTAGTAGTGCCAAGCATTGGTAAGTCTGGGTGAGTTTTTTTTTTCTACTGTTCAATACAAGTTGTTTAAACTGTTATGTAATTATGCATTTCCAGGTTAAATGCAGAACCTGATGGATGGCAAAAGCTACTGTAACCTCATGGACAAGTTATCTATCTGTACTGAGACTCGGCGCATACAGCTGGCTAAGCCTTTCTGTGCTGACCCAGTGGTCATGTTTCATGTGTACCCAGAAACACCAAACCAGGTCACTTGCTCTGAAGATTTGTCATCCCTTCCTTTCATGTCTGAGCATCTCATTGCAGAGAACTTCTACAATGAGCCCTGCACGTTTCCCTACCAAATGCCCCATTCCAATTACTGCAGAAGTGAGTACTCCTATGGACCAGCTTTCATCAGAAAGAGGAATGAGAGGGAAAGACAGAGGGTTAAATGTGTCAATGAAGGCTATGCTAAACTGAGGCATCACCTACCTAAGGAATACTTGGAGAAACGCCTCAGCAAAGTAGAGACACTCCGTGCTGCAATAAAATACATTAGCTACCTACAGTCTGTTCTGTACAATGATTCTGTGGTGGCAGAAAAAAATGTCATGGAGCTAGGCCAAACACCTAAAGCAATTAACAAACAAAACCAGTTTTTGAATACGATCTAAACTGTTTCAAACCAAGCAAAACGTATCCCGTCTGGGAACCTAGTAGCCACTATATTATTAATGATGTGCATGTTCCTGGCACATCTTAGGAGCGGATCATAGCACGTGAGGCTATCAGCCCACAGAAAGAATTCTAATTTTGCAGATAGTAACTACACTTAGATATGAAAAAGACAACTGGGGAAATATCATCTGAGTGGCTTTAGTTAAGTCATGGAAATCAGAAAACATTTCTAAAATTGTCACCAAACAAAAAATGTAATACCTATACGTGTAAAGTAGTTGTATGTATCATCACAACCTGCATGCTTTAAAATAAATTCTTTCCACTGATGGGGCTGAGATTCCTCTCATTTTCTGTAATGTTACTGGTTTACTCTCACATGCACTTTCTTAAAAGTTTTTTGGTCTAATTGCCAGTGTTTCTCTTAAAAGGCCTTTTAAAAGTTTCCCAGGAATGTTGTTAGATGCCAACAGAAAGGATAACTTGGTTTAAAAGGGGGAAAATAAAAAGAGGAGGGTAGCAGCTCTCTGAAGCACAGTTACTGAACATAGGAAAAGCATATGTCTTGCAAGTGCTGCTCCATCCTTTTCTGATTAGTGAATATTTTAATCCCTTTAAAAACTGTTGACTTAGCCTAATTTCTGTTGAAAATTGGATTAATCTTCAGCTGTTGGTGCCCTTAAAAATTACTAGGACTGCTCACACAACACACAGTATAAAGAGAGTTGGCAAGGTCATAGCCTTGGGGGGAAAAAAAAAAAAGAAATCCTGTGACAGATATTTTTCAGGACTTTCACTGATAATGGTTGAGGTGTGGTGTGGTCTTCCCTGACCTCCCAGTCTGTTCCTCTGTACTATTGATGGTTTCAGTGAAGTGGTATAGAATAGATTTATGTGAAGGTGCTGAAGAGAGCTTAGCTCATAACTGGCAGAGTGTTCTTGACATTTGCTGTATGCAAGGGAATTGTATTTTTGATATGAAACAACAGTTCTGCTGACAGCATGAGAGTGGTAGTCTGTGGGTGCAGCAGAATGGACAGAAAATGGTTACAGACTTCAGAAGTGCTGTATCCTTGTCCCTACTTGCAATCATTCCCTCTGTTACCTTGTTTTGGTAGAAGTGAATTGAAAAATGCCTACAAAAATGCAGTTAAGTCTCCCCCCCCCCCCCCCCCCCCCCCAAAAAAAAAAAAAAAGAGTTAACACTTGTTAAGGAGAAAATGAAGATTAGGAATCACAGCAGAGATTACCAGGCAGATTTCTGCATTATATTCTGGCATGTTTTTGATATGCACTTTGCAAGAAGAGGATACAATTCATTATTTTTCTCTTTTACTGTGAAAAGGGAAAATTTGTAAAGTGATTCAATCTCAGTTTGTCTCGGCTTCAACATTTCTGTCCGCATTTCAGACTGATCTATGTGTCACACCCTGTGGTGGTGGGCTTTTTTTTCCTAAATCTGAACTGTAGCTTTGTGTGATGCTATTTCTTGTCCTGCAATAGTAGGCAGAAAGCCTAGAGGACACTGTGCCCTCTTATAATTCCTTCTCTGCCCCTGCAGTCTTCCAGTGCAATATCTAGATCAATGGGGAGTTAAAAATTGAGTGGATGCGTGGCAGACAAATGCTCCTCTCTAGTCACATTCCACTGGTTTTTAACTGGTAAGGTCAGGATGTCCTATCCTGGTAGTAACAACTGTGGCAACCTCCGTAGCAACTAGGAAACACTGGCAGCAAATGGCTTCCCGTGTCAAACAGCCAAAAGGGCAAGATTTCTGCATTGGGACTAAATCCAAATCCACCAGAGGTAGTGTTATCAATAGCTGGTAAGTCTGAAACACTGCTGTGTCAAAGTACTTGGGAGTTATCCAGAAAAAAAAAATAAATCTGAGTGTTGTGCAATTGCCTTTGTCAGTGCCCCATTTTATACCAAAATAGGGGACCTGGCTCTCAGCAGTAACAGCACTGAATGGGATTAAAATGTGCTTTAATGTAGAATTGATGCATTTCTTTGCAAAGTACTACTGATTCCGTCTTGGTTTGGTTTGTAATAGAGGAGTTTATGTAGTTGTGAAACAAGTGAATGTGTTGTGTTGATTTGCTGACTTAAAGATGCATTTTGCAGCAGTTAATCCACTCTTCTTGCTGGGTTTGGTGTGCTAGTTTTCTGAAATTATGTATGTCTGGGAGTCCTCGTAAAAAGTACTCCCAGATCGTACCTCTCGGATAAGAGACAAAATAACATTTTAAACATAATATGAGCGCTTAAACTGTATTTTGTAAAGTAAATTAGGCACTGAAAATTTATATGTTGTTGAATTTCCATGCAAATTTTACCCTAAGCATGCTAAAAGCTTCTAACCAATATTTTTAAAAAAAGGGGCATGGAAGTTTGTCTACTACATCTTGTCAGACTACCAGAGATAGCATCACATCATCAATCTTACTGTGACAGCCTCTGAATAGTTATCACTTGTCAAATCTGAGCATTTCATTCCTTCTCATGGCAAGCCATAATCCTGCTGTTATAAAACATGACAGGACAGCTGAAAGATCAAAATATGTCTTCTTAATACATCACTATAAATAAAACAAGTAACAGGCAACTGTAATCTAACATCACGTTCAAAAACTGTCACGTTTACTCAGCTTGTCAACTTCAGCTGTAGTTTCTGTCTCAGCTTGTAGAACAGAGATGGTTTGGCTGGGACCGTACACAAGAAAGATTTAAAAGAGAGTGTAGGTATAAGAAAAGGGGGCTGGATGTTACAGAGGGAAACAAAGGTTGGAGGGAGATGAAAGCTATTGCTTTCCTGGGGATTTTCACAGCATTTCTAGTTTCCTTGGGTGTTTCTGTCCCTCTACCAGGTTGGGATTTGGGTGACTGAAGATCACAGAAGTCAGTGATGTGGGTTCATCTGACCAAATGCCAGTCTGGATATTTTGAGTTCATTCTTTTTAAATAAAAACAAACAACTAATAAAAGCTACTGAGTTCTTGATGTACACTGGAAAGCAGTTGCTTGTGTTGGAAAATACCAGTACATTGTCTCTTTTCTACCAGCAGATCATGACTGAGTCCCGCAGTTAGCTCCTTTTGCAAGAATGGCTTGTTCAGGAGGGTTCCTGCCTACGGGTCACAGGTATTGCAGTGCGATGCCAGCTCTGGACAAGTTCTCGTGCTGCAGTGTCCTACCTACTGTCAACCCCTGCTGCAGGAGCTCTTTTGTAGTGCATCCCACCCACATCGCTGAGCCCCTCACCCCCCAGAGGTAAAATCAAGTTCTTGTTTGAGTCTGTGATTTGTTCTTTTTCATGATACCTAATAGGATAAAACAGGCTGGTGTGTCAGATTAATAAATTAGCAGCTTGAACATCATTTAAGCTTTCTTCTCCCCTGCACTGGCAGTTTTTTAGATTGTATTAACTAAAGTGATTTGCTGCCTTGGAGATTATGAAAAGCAAAGCCTGAGTAAACCTCCTATCAAAGAAACATTCCTCTAATATTATTTGGATAAATAAAAGCATCTTGCGTTAGCAGCCATCTTCTGTGAAATGTTTCTAATGCTTTGTGACAGGGCATTATTTTTCCTGTTTTGAACTTGAACCTGTCATCAACCAGCAGCTTTGTTGTTTACTTTTCTACTTTTCTACTTTTCCCTGAATGCCCCAGTGTAAACCATCAGCTACAGCGCTCTCAAGCGCACTTGCGCTGTGCTCTGTGCTGGAGGTGGATCCGTTCTCCTGATCTGAAGGTTGTGGTGGCTTGCCATGTAAACACCAAAGGGGCTAGTGTGGCTAGTGCTGGCCCAGGATTCCAGCGTACTCCTGCCTTACTTCCTCTCAACCCCAAACCAAGAAATCTGGGTAAAAGCAGGCACTGATGGTTTTTTTTGTTTTGGTTGTGGATTTTTTTGTTTGTTTGTTTGTTTTCCAAGAGCAAGGAATTGTCCCTGCACAGGCAAGTTTTCTGTTTCTTCCCACATGCTTTGGCCTGTGGGAGTGCTACAAAATGAGGTGGAGTGATCCAGTTCTTAAATCTTACAGGATTTTTTTCTTCCCATGACCTACAGAAGCTGTTTCTCCCAGTGCTGACCCATTTTCTTTTTTTCAAGGTGCCAATGGATTAGCTACTGCCTCCCCTCCCCTGGCCCAGCATGGAAGAAGCTGAGCACATTGGGGAGATCAGTGAGCTTAGACAGCAATGTCCCTGTGCTGGTGAGAGGGGAAGAAGATGGATTTTATTACCGTGGTACAGTAAAAGAGGAGATAGAGGTGAGTGACAGTTGCTGTGTGGTAGTCATGGGTATGGGTAATAGGATGGGTGTCCAGTCCACCAGCAGTCCTCATGCACCATCTGAGTTTAGTGTAGCAGTTTTGATTTCAGCTGGTGCGTGAATTGGAGATCACCAGGACAGCTGATGCTCGTGGCTGTGTCGATTCATAAAGCTCCCGACGTGCCTGATTCCAGGCTGTCCTCACCTCCTGCTGCCTGGCATACTGGGTGAGCCTCTTGCATGCAGCACAGCCTCAGGCACCAATAAACTAATAATGATCAGATCCTTGCTCTGCTCAGCCTCCTTTACTGAGTCCATTTCTAGGAGTGAGCAGATGTGCTTCGGGGATCCTCATCTTGTGCAGAAGATGGGTGCCCCCCAAACTCCCAGTTCCAGCAGGGGTGTTGTGCACCTTGCAACAGCAGGCCCTCCGCTTCTGCTGGCGCTGGGCGTTGAGCCAGGCTCAGGCAGCGTGAGTGCTGCTGTGAGCAGTGTACCGGCTACTGTTGTGTGTAGACACATAACCATCAATAGCACAGGAAAAGCATTAGTGTTTTATGTACACACTTCCAGCTTGAGTCAGCTACAGACCAGTGGCTCGGTGTCTTTTCAGAAATGTTAGTGAAAGCTTTAATTCATTAGTTTGTTAGCACTTCAAACTTAGCAGAAAAAAGAGCCTATTCTTTCTCAAGAACAGGGAAGTACCTTATTTCGTTGTTGATGAAAAGCCTCTTGACAGGCCTTAATTTAAAAAAAAACCAAAAATTCCTTACAACCCCCCCAAGAAGCAGTGTTAGTGTGGTATGTAATGAGGAAGGACTTGGGCATGACTGAAGAACAGGTCTGAATGGCTTCAGTGTCCCTTGTTATCTGGTGCACATGGCACGGTTTGTGAAATCCAGTTGCAGTCTATCTATAGCTTTTTTTCTTGGGGAAGAAAATACAGGTCCTAGCAGCAGTGAATCTGTACATATGGTTCACTCAGACTGCTTTCTGGTGAGCCTCACAGAGGTTTTGCTGGCTGTCTCAATGCCAGACTGACACCACATACTATTTAGTTACTGTTCAGGCTTGCGTGGAGTTTTGACCTAGCCACATAGCCACAGAGTGGCCTCCTGGTGAAGGTTATATGACCTGACACATTACGGACTGCTTTTCAGAGGAACTATTATTTTGTTCCTGGTAACAGAGTGAAAGAGGCACGTTCCTGGTAGAGTTTGCCAAACCACGTATGTCACATGGAAGGCATCCAGTGTGTGTGCAAAGAACAGCAAAGGATGACATTCTGGAATACGTGAACAGAATGAAGCACTCCTTACTCCCTGGAGACAAGGTGCTGGCACCCTGGGAGCCAGATATGGCCAGATATGGCCCAGGAACTGTCCTCACGGGCATTGAGACCAGAGACCCCTTAAGAGGTAAGAAAGATGCTGCCGCCTTCTTCCTCGCCTTGCTCTGGAACATGAATGAGACTATCAGGATAAATGCTTGTTGCGGTGCTACTGCCAGAGAAACATCAGTGCACAGACTATAGTTTAGCATTGCTTAAAGCTTGCAGGAGCTGATGGGACTTGCTGATTGTCATGGTTTAACCCCAGCCAGCAGCTACGCACCAAGCAGCCGCTTGCTTGCTCACTCCCCCCCTCCCAGTGGGATGGGGGAGAGAATTGGGAAAAAAGTAAAACTTGTGGGTTGAGATAAGAACGGTTTAATAGAACAGAAAGGAAGAAAATAATAATGATAACAATAATAAAATGACAATAATAATAATAATAAAAGAATTGGAATATACAGAACAAGTGATGCACAATGCAGTTGCTTACCACACGCTGACCGATGCCCAGTTAGTCCCTGAGCAGTGATCCACCCCCCTAGCCAACTCCCCCCAGTTTATATACTGGGCATGACTTCACATGGTATGGAATATCCCTTTGGCCAGTTTGGGTCAGCTGCCCTGGCTGTGTCCCCTCCCAACTTTTTGTGCCCCTCCAGCCTTCTCGCTGGCTGGGCATGAGAAGCTGAAAAATCCTTGACTTAGTCTAAATGCTACTTAGCAACAACTGAAAACATCAGTGTGTTATCAACATTTTTCTCATACGGAACCCAAACCATAACATTATACCAGCTACTAGAAAGAAAATTAACTTTATCCCCAGCCGAAACCAGGACACTGATGGATATCTGCGTGTAACCTCACCAGTCTGACCCTAAGGAAGTTGTGACCCATAAAAATGTCATGTTCAGCGTCTGTGGCTATGCTATTTCCTGTCTGCTCGGACAAGGCCGTGTCTGCCACGTGAAAGACGGTGGCCTTTTCATGAAGGATACAAGTGAGGCAGCTCTCAGGAAGCACCCATCTGTGCTTGAATGCTCACATTTGTACCGAGTGGTACATCTGGGGGTGATTTTATCACCCAAACATAGGAGATTTCAACAGTTCATTCATTTTTCCCATGTCTGACAGTCAAGCTCCACTGACTTATCAAAATACTATTCTGAGACCATTACTGCTAACTTTGGCAGTAACAACAAAAGTTACTCAGTCAACGTTTTCTTGTTCATCTGATGACAAATTGGGAGGAAAGATGCTTCCAGGCCTGCTGTCACACCGATGGTGCCCTAGCTGCCCACTCCACCCTCCATGCCATGAAGGTGAGGCGTTACAGAGAGGGGTGATTGTTGATCCTACCGCTTGACAGGAGTAGGAAGTGCATAAAGCTGCAAAGCGTGATCTGTGTATGTGCACTGCCCAGGCCAGCTGCTTATGGCTCCTTACCTTTTCTCTCAACAGCCTCAGAAGATGAAGAAATTATGGTCCATTTCTGGAATGACAAGAAAGTGAAACTCCCGCGAGGTGTGGCTCTGTGGATCCCTCCTAGCCTGTGGGAGAGGATTGTAGAGATGATCCACATGCCTTTCACCAGCAGGGTGAAGCCCAAACAAAGTCCGGACGCTAACTCTTGTGTTTTTTCCTGCAGTCCCAAAACAGCCCTGGTTCCTGTTTGTGCTGTATGTAGCCTTGCCAAGCACTGCTTGCTCTGCTCACCCTCCTGGCCACATTTCCACTATCACTGTGATGGTATATGCTGTTCTTCAGCATATGTAAGGTGCATCTGCTGCTGCCATCCCCATGTTGATGCCTGGTGGCCTCTTCCATCCAGGTCTCTGGTCTTTCGGAATGAAACAGAAAAGGCAGAGTCCAGCAGCGAGCCCTCTCCATGCCTTCTAGAACTGAAAGGCCCCAAACAAGAAGCAGCAGCAGCAGCTGTGGCAGTGTCTTTTCCCTGTCCTGATGCAGAGTGGGACCTGGAGGCGTTCCCCACTGAGAGTACTGTGGTGGACGGTGCTGTTAACACAGACTCCAGCTGTCTTGAGAAACCCAGGCTAAAGGATTCTGCAAGACCCGAATGGAAATACTGGAAAAGAAGCCACCACAAGTCCCATCCCAGTAATTCAGGTACCTTTTAACACCCTCAAAGGGAAGCAACAGCCAGAGGGAAAAAAAATATGTTCTGGGTCCCCCTTCATCTGGGCAGTCACCTCTCCTGTAGTTTATTGATATAAATACTATAAATTTGCATATCAGTCTCTGATACAATACTTCCCCCTCCCCAACGTTTCTGCTGCTTCATCTTTCAAGCTAGCTCTTCTTTTGGCAGCTCCATCCAATGCAAAACTACCAGAACAAAGAATTTCATCTGGAAACGTAGATATCCCTCTCTGAGATTGTTCCCCATCATTTTCCTACGCTTTTTATGATGCTAGCATCTTCATTAACCTTCGTAGCTAGTCCATGCAGAATAACCTGAAAGAATTCCTTTCAGGCTTAAAGTGCGTTTTCTTCTCTTCTGGAATGAATGTTTTTCCATTTCAGTTCTGGTTTCACTCTTAGATACAATTTTACTTCTTCCCAGGACTCGGCAGTCACAGCAGCACATGTACAAAGGACAAGGTGGAATCCAAAGCCATCTCCGTTGGGAACATGTCCCATGTTGCCCCAACTAATCGGAGTGCAATGTTTGAAACCATCGAGCAGTCTCCCAGAGGGCAACTCACAATGAAAGAAATCTTAAGAGACCAATATTTCAAGCTGTCATTTGGGGTAAGGTAATCTGTATTAATACTGTATTTATGTAAGCATGGGGTTTGTTTGAATGGAAGAAATATTCTTCTTAATGGTCTAGATGTTGGCTAGAAAAATACATTGTTTCTAACCTAAGTGCTTGCTAAGGCCATCTACCAGTTTCGTGATAGGCAGGAAACTTCTCCACTAATTCAAACAAAACAAAAATCCCAAAATTCTAAGGAAGGGCTGAAGCTACTTGGTAAAGTGGAAAAGATTATGCCGGTAACTGTGTGAGCATTCAGTAATGCAGATTTCAATTCAGAAACTTGCCAAATGCCCATTGACATCAACCCAATGAAGTCCTGTGGAGGTAGGGACCTACATGAGTGTCGCTGGAAGTGGACAGATGTGACTGTCAGCAGCAATAAAACACAAGAAAAGATTCAATCTGGAAAGGTGCTGGGGTCTGCTAGTCAAACTCTGATAGTCATAATCTCTATCTCTGAAAATACAAGCAGATTTTTTAGTAAACAGTCTTTACTAACTATCTTCTCTCACTCCCTCACAAGAAGCAAGCAGTTTAAACAGCAGATCCCTACCCTTAAGCTAGGGCATACAGAGTAAGCAAACTGTGTCACAGCTAGGAACAAAGACAACACCCTGATTTTTAGGCCTGGTTTCTGTTGGCCATGGTTTCCTCCTGCTTTAGAAAAACTTGGGGGGAAAAAAAAAATCCAAACATGAATGCCAAAAAAAGCAAGCACAATCTATTGGGTTTGCGTGGCAAGATTTTGGTAGTGGGGGGACTACAGGAGTGGCTTCTGTGAGAAGCTGCTGGAAGCTTCCCCTGTGTCTGACAAAGCCAATGCCAGTCTGCTCCAAGATGGACCTGCTGCTGGCCAAGGCCGAGCCCATCAGCGACAGTGGTAGTGCCTCTGGGAGAATGTATTTAAGAAAGGGGGGAAAAAACTGCAGCTGGAGAGAGGAGCGAGAACATGTAAAAGAACCCTGCAGACCCCCAGGTCAGTGCAGAAGGAGGGGAGGAGATGCTCCAGGCGCCGGAGCAGAGATTCCCCTGCAGCCCGTGGGGAAGACCACGGTGAGACAGGCTGTCCCCCTGCAGCCCAGGGAGGTCCACGGGGGAGCAGATCTCCACCTGCAGCCCAGGGAGGACCCCACGCTGGAGCAGGTGGGTGCCTGAAGGAGGCTGTGACCCTGTGGGAACCCCACGCTGGAGCAGGCTCCTGGCAGGACCCACGGAGAGAGGAGCCCAGGCTGGAGCAGGTTTGCTGGCAGGACTTGTGACCCCACGGGGGACCCACGCTGGAGCAGTCTGTGCCTGAAGGACTGCACCCCATGGAAGGGACCCACGCTGGAGCAGTTTGTGAACAACTGCAGCCTGTGGGAAGGACGCCCGTTGGAGAAGTTTGTGGAGGACTGTCTGCCATGGGAGGGACCCCAGGCTGGAGCAGGGGAAGAGTGTGAGGAGTCCTGCCCCTCAGGGGAAAGGAGTGGCAGAGACAACGGGTGATGAACTGACCCCAACCCCCATTCCCTGTCCCCCTGTGCCACTGAGGGGAAGGGGGTAGAGTATTTGGGGGTAAAGTTAAGCCTGGGAAGAAGGGAGGAGTCCAGGGAAAGCATTTTTAAAATTTAGTTTTACTTCCCATTGTCCTACTCTGATTTGACTGGTAATAAATTAATTTCCCCAAGTCAAGTGTTTTTTGCCCATGATGGTAATTGGTTGAGTGATCTCTCCCTGTCCTTATCTTGACCCACGAGCTTTTAATTGTATTTTCTCTCCGCTGTCCAGCTGAGGAGGGGAATGATAGAGCGGCTTTGGTGGGCACCTGGTGTTCAGCCAGGGTCAACCCACCACACCCAGAAAAGAGGAAGAAAAAAGCCTGCAGGAAGAAGGGGAACATGAAAGAGAATGGCAGGATGAACAGAAACACTGCTCTGCACAAGAGCGTCAGGGGTACAATAAATAAATTATATATTGGAAATCAAATACTAGCTCCTTTGTACCTTCATGCTCTTGCTACTGTGAGCTTACTGCAGGGTACAACTTTGAATGTGCTAAACTTACATGATTTTCTTTAGGAGAAGACGAATCTGTTAACGACATGTCTTGGTGAACAGAGAATATACTGGAATATATCTTGTACTCTCACAAATATATGCATTAATTTTAAGCAGATGCCTACTGACTTATTAACTATACGGTTCCTACTTTATTATTTAAATAATCATAATTACACACCTTTTGTAATTGCCTTCCTAGGAATTTTTAGGCCAGTATGGAGCTCCAAGCAGACATGCGCTATGTTAGCAAGTGTCACAGCTGTGCACTGAAGTGGCATGCTTTGCCTTTTGGTAAAACTAAAAAAAAACAAAAACAAAAACCCAGAGTGGTTTCATTCTAGCCCTAAACTGGCATCATGAATCACAGTAGTGGATGCAATGTGTTAATACAGAGTATGATGACATACTTTTATTCCTGTGAAATGGCCCTTGGTGTTTTTAAACCCAGAATATACATTGCCACTCCTTGAGACTGCAGAGAAGCAGTTTTATCACATAATGCAGACTGCATCAGAAATAACTTGAAACAAACAAGTGAAGCTAGAGAGCAGGCTTCCCAGAGGTGCTCTCTGTGGAACTAATGTTCTCCCACTGTAGTCACCAAAAATTCTCCTAACTTCTAAAGGAGCAAAGTTTTTGGTCAAAGCCTAACAGCTTCTGAAAATCCTTTGGTCTTGTACACTTCTGTGTTTCAGCAGTAAAGTTTGTACTAGCACAGAAATGATACCATTATTAAAGCTACAAGAGGCAGAGGTATCTATCTTATAGCCAGGAAAGCAGCAGTTACGATGCTTTTTTTTAGGCTAGACTTCCAAGGGATTTGTTTTGTGTCCTCCAGGAAGAAGGTTTTGAAGCATCAGAAAAACAAAGATATAAAACAGCAAGGAATAAGACAGAGTCAGATGATAACTGTAAAGTGACTTGCACAGAAGGCAACAAACTTGACGATACAGACCATGTCAGAAGATGCCAGGCAAAAAAAAAACAACGAAGAGCTCACTTGCAACAAAGGAGAGAGAGAGACATGATCAACACAGAATTCAATAAATGGACAACTGATGAAGTTCAGGAGCTGAAATTTCAGGTAAACTGCTTAGACTGTATCAGTGTTACATTTATTAAGCAAATCAAATTCTGATTTAGGTACTGTCTCTGTAGAATATCTTTATGGATAACTGTATGATTTTAATAACTGAGAAACACTATTTCTATCCACATTGAATTTCAGCATCCTCATTCTTTACTCCAAGGTGTTGTATCAAATTCCTAATTATTTGGACTTGACTTTACAATTCTGGAGAGATCAGGTAATCTAGTATGAGCACTAAAAGCCTGAACAGATGCACAGCAAGGCTCTACAAACCTCCAGTTTGTCTACAGTTCTCTAGAGTTAGCCAGAGGAATTTAGCATAGCAATTTCTTTTTGTAGAAAGCCAGAAGGAATGGAGAAACAATACAAGCTGACAGCGGAAAATATTTTTTTCAGGATTAAAGCAGAAGAGAAAGTAGCCAGAGGGTAAGGGACCTGCTACTGTAGATACAAACAACAAAATGCTTAGAGATCCAGCATTCAGCTCACTGAATTTTGTATTCCCATGAAAATTAACTGAAACCTTAATCCCATCAGCTACAAAAAGATTATAGATATATATAGGTCATGTCACTAATTCTAACTGTGGGTGTCATCTGATCCTTTGGGAGAGTTAAGCATCCAGGGAGTCTCCTTAATAGGACTGCTCATGTTTGGAGTGTATGAACTTGGCCAAAAGCTGCAGTGTGCAGTTGCTCAGCAGTACTTTTCCCCTGCAGGAAATAGCAAACAATTCAGAGTGGCCTACTGCCTATGGAAGAAGGCAGCTAACTGGTGTTTAGCCTAGGTAAGAGCCTGCAAAGAGACAGTACTTGAAGTATCAATAGTTTATGTGCCTATACTGAACATCTGACACATACTCAAGCACCTTCCTGAGTTGGGGTCCTAGATAGATAGTGAATTTCATTTGCATTTTATTTCTTTATCAGAATAATAAAAGTACAGATAGGAGAGATGCATTGTGAGCCAAATGCTTTAAAATCAGTGCCAGCCCACAGAAGCTAATGTACATCCATATTCATACTACATGGATCATGCTGTCTGTGCTCAAGAATGTGACATGGACACTCTGTCCGAGGATAATAAAAAAGAAGCTGTCATCACAAAGACTAAATTATGTATTTTATTCCGCTGATTGTATCTTAATTGTTTAAAGCATAAGAACCTGGAATAGGAGTCACATAATTGGATTTAAGGCACACAATGTACAAATATTTATAAAATCAGTGTACAAAGTGGGCTGCATATAACTGCATTAAGTAGAAAACAAATATACAGGCCATAAAAATGGAGTCCCAGAGAGGATACTATTAAAGTGCTAACAAGAAAAAGATATACATAGTTCATGACATGCATTAAAACACCCTTGTATTTTATTCCTGTGATTACCAAGAAATAACAAACATCATAGAACAAAAGTTAAATCATAACTTTGTCCTGCGCTGACATCCACCACATGGGTTTGTTGCACCATGTCCTCTGAGGTTGCTGTGACAGAATAGGTGCCAGGAGAAACTTCAATGTAGATGTCTTCAGAAGCTTGTCTGGTCTTTAGGAGGGGTTGGAAAGTTTCATTACTGTTTAGTCATCTTAGATTTCCCACAAAAATAAAAACTTTGAATTTGGGTAAAACCCCTTACATTTCAGCTACTATATAAACATACTAAGATTTTTCAAACTATACAGGCAGCATGGATAAAACTGTAAAATGTTTCTGTCAGTACAAAAATTAGCGAGTGCCGTACTCGAAGTATTTCATCTAATGTTTCAATCAATGGAAATAATCAACATGCTGTAATCTCTGCTTCACAAAACTGAAAGTTACCAACCTAAATGGTTTTGAACATAGACCTGGAAAACATCCATACAACAAGGGTGCTCCCACTGACTTGTACTGCGGTATAGATTCCATGTTTCTCATCTTTTGTGGCTTAGAAGTTCCCAAAATTGATTTGGTGAGGTGCTAGGCTTTGAAAAATAAAGTTTCCTTCTCCTTGAGGAACAGGAGTCTTCAGAGAGACTGTATGAGGGCCAAACATAACTGGCTAAGCAACTGCTGGGTGCATTGCTGCCTGCCTTTCCTCAGCACAGGGAATGCGTCAGGAGCACAAATGAGGTGAGACTGGAGAAATGCTGCATTATTGTTGCTGATGCACTTCACAAGAGCCTAAAGATTAATCACAGTGTTTGACATTCTGTATCAGTCCAAAATATAAAGTAGACTCTTAACTGGCTATATGCCAGAATGCCACAATTTGGTTTGCAATTAATTGTGCAAGTCTCTGTATGCTCATTCTACTGCCTACCTATATGTACATTAGGACTGTGAATGCACCACTGTTTAATCTTCTGTGCCATCATGAAGTCTCCACATCTGATCACCAATTTTAACCAGCTTGATGATAAACAAATGCTATACCTCGATTTAAAAACAAAGTATTCTATAAACTTACATGTTGCTGGCAAGTTTGAGCTTGACTGAGTGCTACAGAGGCTTCCGTCCTCTGGAAAGAAAAAGGTATGTTTTCTAATGATACAACACAAAAGGCAAATTGAGCCCCTGAGAGAGGGGATGCTTTATGTCCATGAAATTTTCCCTTACACAAGAGGACTGATGTGACACTGATTGGTGCCACCAGGAGCTATTCTGCCTTCTCCCCTGCCCCCCAACAGAAGGCTCAGATCAGTCCAGGTGTTCATATGCCCATGATGTTAAACCACATACATTACTGTAAGTGTCACAGACACTAGATGGATAACAAGTGTCCTATGGCAAGGGAAGGAATAACCTTTAATCAAAACCAAAAACACCTACTTACCTCTTCTTGGGAGGACTCTAGCTCTCCTTGCCCTGCTTGCCTGCCATGGTATCTGCAGATGTGTTTGATTTCATGCTCTTTGCATCTACAGGCTGCCATGAAGCTATAGTACTTCTGGACAACAATAGAAACAGAGAATATTATGTGGAGAAGCATCAAAGCCGTGGTCACAACTACTGCAGATTTACAATTAAAAGTGAAACTGACCTTCTATATTAATTGGCTGGTGTGTTCTCGTGTGAGGATGAGAACAATGCCTGGATGTCCACAGGACATCTGCCTTCTAGTATAAAACTGTTAGCCCTGATTGTAGATGCCTGCCTTCCAACACAATATGTAGGGACTCCCTGACACCTCAGAACTGAATTAATGAAAATATCAGAAGGAATGCTCTGGAAACATCTACCTGATCAGGCTCTTCGAGAAAAGCTCTGGTAGAAAAAGCCATAGTTTATGGGTCCTGAACAGGATGTATATGCAAGCCAGGTGCTTTGCAACCTAGCCAGTGAAGACTGGTTCTGCAGGGCACGTGCAGGAGCAGTGCTCTAAAAGCAGAACACTTCAATACTGAAAAATGAGTTGGTGAAGAAGCTAAAGTGTCTTCAAGGCTGGTATGAGTAGCATAGCGGTTTCGAGAATTGTATTTAAGTCCGCAGCAGCCCTTTTCTGGCTCGACAGTAAAGGTAAGTGAATCTTCCCCACTGCAAACTAAATATTTGAGTATAGCTCTGCTGCCATCTGTTGTCACCTCCCAGGGTTACCTTTTTGATCACAGGGACCAAAAAGTTCCAAAATACCTATTTTATTTCACTTCCATTTTCCTTGTCTCTGACTGTCAAGACTAAACTTAACAAAAATAAGGCCAGTAGCAATTCTTATTTCCAAATCTACTGCTGTGTTTTATTCCTTGAGGTTATGCACACATCAACATATTTGGTTGCTTGTATTGTGGTTTACTGTGGAGCTACGTCCCCAAATACATCAAATACTCTGACTTTATTGCATAACGCTTCACAGAGCATTTCTGTATCACAGGAGGTGAGCTGGATTCTTTTACATGATGTCACAGAGCAAAGAAATGAAAGCAAACTTTTGGGGTAAGAAATGTGGGTAAACTTTGGTCCCTTAGTAACTCTAAACAACTCATCCTAAATCACAGTTTTAATCGTTTGCACTCAAGTGCCTAAATGGTTATGTTGGGCTGTGGATTTTTATTTGCACTTTGTAAACTTTATTCATGAACTTGTGGGTCTGAGAATTCCCCCCACCCCACCCTTTTGTGACTCTTCTTGTCTACAGAAGATGACTGAAGCAGTACTGTCTTGGCTGATGCATAAATATGGAAGTCATCCACTGCTTGCTCCAACTCTGATACTCCTGACAGGGAATAGGATGAGTCTCTATACACTGTTATATTATTGTTTCATCTTGTGTAAGACTGTTCTGAGTTGTTTTAGGATTAACTGGTTACTGTGTATGTAGTGCTTTGAAATGATAAACGAGTTGCTTAAGAACTAATCATCTGGTCTGTGTTGAACTACTGTTTTCTCTAATTTAATTGAAGACTTAGGCTCTGTTATTAACTCTGCGGACAATAAGCTCCCTGCTGCATTATGCTAACAGATCCCGAAGGGCATAGACGATGTAAACTGTGATGGAGTTTTCAAAGACTTTAATGCAGTAGTTAGGCTGCAGGGCTGCATTCACAAGGATGAGCTGGCAGAGACAGGCTCCTGGTCTGTCTACCCAGAAAAGTAATGACACGCGGCAGTCAGAGCCAACATGAAAACAGTGGAGCTGTGCAGCTGTATGCCATACCTCTCAATTTCTGCTTATCACAAAAAAAGATACAGTGCTGCTCAGAACTGAGCCCACACTCCTTATCCAGTAGCAACACCCCAAATCAAGTTTGCTTAAATGATACTGGGGACGTTAACTCTACATTCAGAGTGAACGTGTGATGCAAAGCAATCTCTTTGCTCAAGATTCAAACTTTCCCTTACTTCCGCCACCGAGAACACACTGACTCCATCAGCTAGCATGAGTGGTTCCTGCTGGCATGATGAAAACAAACGGTTACTCTGTTGAAAAGCCACTCCACAGAAGTGCAGAAGTATCCTGGCAGCACCGGAAAAAACTGTACACTGTGACGCGCCACAAGCCTGCGCAGTGGCTGACACAATGTAATTTGTGATGTGGTCCCACATTTCTATCTCTCTAACCACGTTGCCTTTCTACCAAGAAGCAGAGAAACCCTCTGCTAAAATGTGTACTGGTCTAGTAGCACCGTCTAGGAGAAATGCTGATGGATAGTGGTGTTTATCAACTAAGGTGGTACCAGCTGGTCAGGATAACACTGGTGAAACCTACCCTGTAACCTACCACATGATGGCGAACGCCCCAAATTTCTTCATCTAGGCAAGCACCGTAGGCTCGCTGGCTAAGCTCTTGCCATGCACTGAGCAAAACTGAAGTCTAATTTTTGCAGTTTTAGCAAAAGTAGTGCAAAGAGGCCTCTGCCAGGCACATCATCAACGTTCCCCTTTGCACGGGTCTGGGGGTGAAACCTCACCTCGCATTCCTTTGTGGCTTGATTCATCAAGTTCACAATTGAAGCGAATGCTGCACTGAGACGTTCTGAATCTTCTTCCTGCAATTAAAGACATTTTTTCGTAAGTCATGATGTGGTGCTTGATGCTTAGGGGTAGAAAGTGTCAGGTGGTTGAATAGCAAAACCCTCGCTGGTGCTGGGGGCTGTCTCTGGGGTGACACAGTCACGTGTGGCCTGCCGCCGTGGTGCTTAAGCTTTAAGGCAGCGTGCACGCCGTGGTCCTTAAGCTTTAAGGCAGTGTGCACGCCGTGGTCCTTAAGCTTTAAGGCAGCGTGCACGCCGTGGTCCTTAAGCTTTAAGGCAGCGTGCACGCCGGCCTTCCAAGGCGCCCCACGCAGCACCGGGGCACTCGCTTCCCCCGGGGGTCACCGGGTGGAGCGGCTGCCTCGCTCCGCCGTCCTGCAAAGCACCGGCCGTTTCTTTGTAGGTGCCCTCCGCCCTCTCCCACTGTGGCAAAACGCGGGGGGGGGAAGCCACCAAGTGTGAAACGGTTCCACGGCTTTTTAAAACGCCTCTAGCTCATCGAAGCACGCCTAAGGCTGACTCCCACACACACTAGGCCCCTGCAGGACGGGAGCTGTCCTGCCGCCGCTGACGGACGCGGCGCCCCGGCGCTTCTTATTCATCTCGCCGCCTTCCCGCCGGCGCGGCCGCCCCCGCCCCGCCGCCGCCGCCGCCGCCCGCAGCACTGACCGGGGCCGAGGCCGGGAGCCGTCCCGCCGGCCGCCGCCTCCGCCGCCGCGCCCGCTCCAGCACGTCGCGCGCCAGCCCCGCCGTCCGCCCCGCGCGCGCCCCCTCCATCCCGCCGCCGCGGGCCGTCACAGTGCGCACGCGCCCCCGCACCGCCCACTCCCCCGCCATCACCCTCCCGCTACCGTCAGGGGGCGCCACCGCCCCGCCCGTGCTGCGCTGCCCCGCCCCGCCCCGCCCCGCCCCGCCCCCTCCCGGTGGCGGCGGGGCAGAGCTCGCCGGGCGCCCGGTGCCGCCGACGGGTCGGGGATCTCTGTTTTCCCCTCACGCCACCAGCCCTGCCGGGCCCGCGCCATGCCCTGCCCTGCCCTGAGGTAAAGGCGCCGCCCCGGGCGGGGGAGGGGCGTCCGGACAGGCTTCCCGTGAGCTTCCCTCAGCGGCGCCGCTCCCGGCGGCGGCGGGTCTGTGAGGCGACCGGGTGGTGCCCCGCGGCTGTCCCCGCCGGGCGACAGCGGACGAGAGCCGAGAGAGGCTGGAGGGTGCCGGCGAGCCGGTGCTGGCGCGCCCGGGGGGCTTCACCTCATGGTCTCTCTGGTGGAAAGTGGTACTCCCTGGTTTGTTTGGGTTTTTTAAACTTATGAGGTACAAAATAATAATTACAGTGTGTACTGATGGTTGGCTGAGTGAAACAGGTATTGGTAAGAGGGCAGAGCGCCTGCAAACTGCCGCTGCGTCTGCTCTCCAAAAGAAAGCCCTTTCGCTTTGGTTGGTAAAAAGAAAGCACAAAGTGGTTTGGCCCACTGCGAGGAAGATTTGCGGAATGAGCAAATCTGCTCCCTGGAAGCTGCTTCTGGCCCAGGAGGGTTTTCCAGCAGGGCAGCGCATACGCATGAGGCCTTTGTCAGCCCCACAGCCTCACTGGAGCTACCAAACGGGCTTGGAAAGAGACTGCGGCTACATGTAAATTAGAGCCACTCCGTGGCTTTGCTGACCTCGCTTGCACTGAGGTGACAGTAGGAAGGGCAAAATAAGCACAGAAACTTTCTTTAAGTGCAGTATGGCCAAGGTTAACAAGTAGGCCCTGATTTTTCAAGTCCTTCATTCTTGTTTGTGGAGCTTTGCTAGCTGTAATCTGTTTGGCAAGCAAGAAAAATAGTCCTCTCCTAGTTTACATTTTATTATCATCTTCCAGTTGCTTAACCAGAGCAGCAGCCAACTCCTGTAATAAACAAGCCCTTCACGGGCTGCTTGTTCATTAAAACACATTGAAAGCCCCAATTTACTGTTCAAATATAACTTAACTTTAGGTTGGGTCTCTTGTACTCAAAGGAAAATTTAGGCAGTTGCTGGGGTGCTTGAGGTCTGGGGGACTGAATGCAACCTAAGTGGGGGAGAAAAGTAGTATTCGATAAAAAAGCAGTGTTAGCATGTTTCAGATGTTTGTTTGATGTCCTGGAGAAGCAGCCAGAATAGACTGCTTCCTGCTTAACTTGAGCATCCATCTTTGAGCATCATTCCTTCTTATCATTGGTCTCCTGGAGAGGTGGATGTGTTTGCTATCTTGCTGCACTTGTGAAATATACTTGAAAAGGCCCTCCTACGTCGTTTTCATAACAGGGAAAGAAAATTGTATTCATTTGATATTTCTGCCAGGTACTTGTAGCAGTAGCTTGTTGTTCAGGAGGTAAATTATTCCTTGTGTGTTGAAATTTAAACTGCCACCATTTTTTGATGTTCGGTGACACAGTGCTCCTTTTGCAGCTGAGTAAATACATCTGTCCCAAGAAGGCTGACAGCTGAAATAGCTTTTGCTTTGAAACGCACATTCATATCAGAATCCAGATGAGAGTTACCCTTATTTCCTGTACATTCACTCTTTTGAAATATAATGGAGGTTTGTGAGATTGCTGGACATTTACACCAGATTTCCTTGTCATGTGGGATAATGGATCAGGGTATCTCAAGACAATATATCTTATTTTGTTGATGAGGTGGTGAAAGCCGAGAATAGTTTATCCTGAGTACTCGGCTCTGGGTTCAGAGAAGTATCCTTGTGCAGGAAAGCTCATAAGCAGTTGCCTAACGCTGAGCACCATTTCGGTTCCATTTCAGTCAATGAAAAGAAAGTAAGCATGTGCTTAAAGTTCAAGAAATGCGTAGTACTGGAATTTGTATTTCCAGTTGCAGAATACACGTGTCGCTCTTCTCGCTATTTTCCTTCTCTTCCTATTATCATTTCGTTAATATATTGTGAAGTGACTTGTTTTATAAATGCTTACATAATACTTCAAGACTTAGGTGCAGTCTTTGTATTTGGCAGTACTCATGGTTCTGCTAAGAGCTAGTATCCTGCCTCTTTTGTATGGTTTTTATATCAAACGACTTGTGCGGGTTCCTCATCGGTTACGCCGGCAGAAGCACGGGGACAGGCGTGCCAGGGAGCTGGCCCCTGCGATGCTGTTCGTGGCCTGCGTGGAGTATGCCCGCTTTGTCGCTTGCGCCACGCAGAGACCTTCCTCGCCCTCTGGTACCCGCGTCGCCCTGCGCCCTGGCGTGCGGAGGGGCCCTGGCCGCGGCGTGCCTCCGAGGGGGGCACCGGGGGCTCCACTCCCCCGGGAGCAGAGCGTGACAAAACTGCTGTCGGTAGCTGGTCCCGGTAGGCTGGATTTGAACCGAGGGAGCCGGAATGCAGTTCGGAGGCACGCCGCTGCCTCCCTCTCCCCCACTCTTTCGCCACAGGTACTGTTGCTCCGAAGCTACCCCGGGGAGCTTGGAAAGCGCGGCCGCCCCGCGTCCCGCCGGCCCGGGCGCTCGCCCATCCCCGGCGCTCTGATTGAAACCATCTGCTCGGCGCCCGAGCGCAGGAAGCGCGCCGCTCGCTCTCCTCCTTCCTTCCTTTCTTCCCCGCAAGCGGCTCGGCGCGGAGAGGAGCCCAGCCCTCGTAGTTTTTTAAATAAAAAAAATCAGCGGTGTCGCTCCTCCGGGGTAGAGGGAGGAGAAAGATTGTCAGACGGGGGGCTCAGTTCTCCCCTCCTCCTCCTCCTCTGCCCGTCGCATCTCCCCGCGGACCGGCCGGTCCTGCCCGGCCCCGGCGGGCTGCTTCCCTCCCTTCCTCCCTCCTTCCCTCCCGCCTGGCCAGGACCTGGGTCTGGGGCCGTTTGGGGGGGCGGCGCCCACCCCTCCGCGGGGCCGGGGCCGAGCGCTGCCGGCGGGAGCGGTGGCTCGGCCGCCCGGGGCTGCCCGGCCGCGGCGGGGCTGCAGCCCGGGCCGGGCTGCGCTGGGGGAGCAGGTTTCTTTGTTGGCTGCCGGGTGACTGGTTCCCATTAATCTCCCGCACTGGCCGTGGCCGTCTCCACTTCCTGCCTTTGCATACTTCTCTCTCCCTCGATCTCAGTCCCTTCCCTCCCCCTTCCCTGCCCCCTTTCTTTCTCTCCCTCTTCCCAGCTTCTCCAAAAAAGCTACAACCGCCCGGGCTGCGGGACGGGGACTGCAGGCGTCCGGCGGAGGGAGCGCATCCCTGCGCGGCTCGGTAAGGGCCGGGGAGCCGCGCTGCCGGGTCGGTGGTCGCCTCTGGGGACCCGGGCAGGGGAGCGGGGCTGGGGCGGGGGAGGGGGAGAAACGATCGATCGTGCCCCGGCTCGCCGTCCCTGCGAGCCGGCCGCCTACCGGGAGCGGGGCGGGCCGGGGATGCGGGGGCTCCCCGGGCCCTGAGGCTCCCCGGACCGCGGAGCCCCCGCGGCAACGGAGCCGGCGGTGGCCGTGCCGGTGCGGGCCGGCCCCGCGATCCTTGCGGGGGTCCCTGCCCTGCCCGGGGGGAGCGCGGATGGGCGCGGGGTCCTTGCGCACGGGCGGAGCGGGGAGTCGGTGCTCCCGCGCTGGTGCGCCCCGTGCCACCGCCGTGCCTTGCGGGACGTTTCTTCTCGCGTGGGTGGCGAGGGCAGAGGCACCCCGGAGGGACAGAGCCCAGGAGACCACCTCGGTTAACTACAACCGAGCTGCAGAGCTATCCCGCCGTGTGTGGGGCTCTGATCTGGAGAGGGATGGGGAGCTGTAGCACTTCTTTTCCCTTCCACTGCCCACTCGCGTCGTCTATCCAGCCGGCTGTAATGTTTGCATGCGTGTTGAAAAGAGTAGAGGAGCCACCTGGACTCCGGCGGAAGACTTTAGGATCCCAAGACGCATTTAGCTGAAGAGCTAAGGGAGCTGCTTCAGCAGTTCACTTGGTGGGAAAATCAGATGTACTGCTCTTGGCTTGGTACCAAGCGTTTGCTTTACTAAGGAGCAGTGGGTCACCGCAATCAAAGAGTAGCGGCTACATATGAGAGAGCCTTCTTATGTTTGCTTCAGTTTTATCACTGACATGTACTTTGAATTTTAGTAGTCAAGCTAAATGAAGCCGGATGCATAGTATTACTGCATGGAGTATGTCAATAGTAGTGTTTTCTACACCCTTGTTTTACTGTTGCACTGACTTTGGGGAATAGGTTTTCTTTAATTTTTTGTTCTGAGTAGTAAGTCTTTAACTTCAGCCAGATATTGAATAATCCAGTAAAAGCCACCGGTAGTGGTCAAAACTTGTGGAAGATAAAGGATGAAACTGTTCATTGTAGTCTGATTTCTGATGGTGCAGGGTAGGATGAATTGAAGTGAGGATGATTTGCCTTTAAGACTTGATAATGTTTTGTTTATACATGATTAATAGATAATCAGTAGATGAAAATATTCCATATAGTGGAAGGGTAAGTTAACAGAGCAAAGGTAGGAGTAGCTTGCATTTAAGGTGAGATTTGAGAAAATCATGCATGTTTTAGGAACCTCAAAATTTAACTTTCATTTTGATGATCAGGTTATGCAGGTGACATAGTGGAAATCTGTTACCGTGTTGATGGGTGAGTAAGATTTATGGCTTTGACCATTTGTTTCCCTCTTGCTTCAACATTAGTTATTTAAAGGAAAACTGCAACACATTTAAGCAATTATGATTACTTTATCAAGTTACCTAAGAATATAGCCGAGCACCTTTTAAAGCTAGCTACAGTCTATACATTGTTAAGAGCAACTAGACTGACAGGGATCTGCCATCTTGCTTCTGGAGTGGAACCACTTTCCTCTGAGAGTATGGAGGGGTGAGGAGCAGGGCTCCTTGGGAAGGGGTGATAGGGTGGGCGGTGCTGGGCCTCACTGGGGCACGGAGAGTGTCCTGCTCCTAAAAGTATATAGCATGTGTTCTTTCATGTGCAGAAATAAGAGAGTCCTGGCTGGCCTGGCTTTCTTTTGCTCCCTTCAGGGTGCTAAACTCCACCAGCCAGCTTGCTCAGTGTAGTCACTGCCCTTCCTGGTGCTGCGGAGGAGAGGTGCCTTCTGTCCTCTCCTACCCCTACAGTGCATTCATGCTGTGGCTGCCAGAATTTGCTCCAAGGAGCTCAGGACCAAGCATTGCTGTTTCCCTTTAAGCAAGTGACTTTTAACATATACTGTAGCTCTTTAAGGAGTGTGTGACCCCTTATTATTGGTGACCCTGTAAACCATTGTGTAATCTGTTGACTGTAATGTACCACGCCAATTTATTCTTGGTTGGGAAGTCTTGCCAAGGACTTGATGGAATAGCAGGATTTTATCCACTTTATTGTTTTCATTGTGTTTCATAAACATCTAAGACCCTCTGGGAAGAATCACTGGGGTGGCTGGGCCTCCTTTTTTTAATTGCTGGTTAAATAGATGTTGCCAGCTTAAAAAAAATAAAGTGGTATGCAAGATCTCAGAATGCCTGGAACTGTTAGGCACTCATGTTTAGGAAGCAGGACTATTTTTAGTGTGGGGGCATTTAAAGAAAAGATACTAGCCCCTTGTGAAGAGGTCACTGTGAAGTGTGCTGAAGAGCCTGCTTTTAACTGGAGAGCAAACCCAAGTTTCCCACAGTTGAGTAAAGCTAAAGAACCAGATTTGTACTTTCCCACTTAACTAAAGAGGGAGAGGATGGACTTTTTGTTAGTTTACAGTAGTGGGAGTGAGGAGGCCCAAATTCTTATCATTAAAAAAAAAATAAATAAAAAATCCTGGTCTTGGTGAGATGCTTGCCTTTCTGATTTCTTCCAGTGAGTGTCTGCAATGGAGACGTAGGACTGAAAGGCATTTAACACTTACTGAGAAGAGCTGGGAACTGGCAGCTGAGAATACAGTGTATCCCTTGGGATCTGTGTGCGGGGGAGGTCACAGCTTTCTTGAGTGGATCCCTGACTGCCGTCCTTACCTATAGCTAAAAAAACTGGCGTTAAACTTAAAAAAACCCCAAAGCCATGGGTGTTCAGAACTCAAGGTGATTTGGTATCCTAAATCAATTCTGAATATGGGACTGAGGTTGCTAAATAAATTACTTTGCATCCAGAGAAGACTTTCCTCAACTCATCTGCCTGGAAGGTAGAAGTACTTGCTTTTGATGGCTTAAGAGAATGTGGTTTAGGTCAAAGTTACACTGGTGCGAGATCCATCATGTCATCTATGGGGTCTTGAGTAATCTAGATATGGTTAATGTAACCTAGACTCTTGCCGGGCAGAGGACCAACATTTGGACTGATCACACTTTCAAAATATACCAAATGATAGCTGAGTCAAGTTGAGTTTTGGCATAAACTTCATTGATGTCTTGTTTAACATAAGTTCAGTTTAGATTACAAGTTACTCCCCCCCCCCCCCCCCCCCAATGCTGAGTGCCATGTGTGTTAGTTTTGTCTCTATGCTGTAAAGTGTGTGCAACTGTTGCTTTTCAGACTTTTTGGTCTGCAGTTGGGATTTAGTTGGCAGTACAGATAGAGGCAAGTTTGGGGAACCAAATCCAAATATTTACATTCCCAATTTGGCCTACTCCTTGTGCTTGTAAACACTCACAGTCATATTTAACTTTGGTGAGGTTATATGAGGCTTTGCCAAGCCTTGGAGAGTCACATCCTACAAGATCTGAAATTCCCCTTTTTGGGAATAGTTTTGGATATGTTTTTCAGGTGTATGTACATCAGCTGAGAGTGAGTACTGGTCACTCTTACCCCTAATCCAACTGCAAATTCTTTTCCTGTATCTTGCTTCTTTTTCATGTAGAAATGCCTTATGCTGGTGAGATGTGTCTAGTTAAATGTCATGGAAGAGAAGTCCTGCCCACCTATGAGGTGCTGCACAGACTCTGGAAATCCTGGTCTCCTGTGCTGCTCTAGAGCTCTGCCTTGGTAGAGAGGGGCCATGGTGAAGATCCTCCTCCCTTTGTAGCTACCATTTTTCTGGTCCTTGCTGTTTGGGTGTGCAGAAATAAAATTTGAGGACTGATTTGAACAATGGGGATGCTTGCTCATGGAGTTTCAGATTTAAGTCCTCTTTTCATTCATACAGGCTTTGAACAGCTGTCAGATTTTGTTAAAAACTTTTTATTCACTAGGGACTGAGCCTGAAAGATTTATTCTGCATTAGGAGTTGAACTTTCTGAAGTCTACCTTACTACAAACTGTAGCAATAGGGACCAGCTAGTACATTAACAATTTATGGCCAAACCACCCTTCTGTTTGGGTATGCCTTTCTATTTGGGTCTGTTGCTGTTAACCAGAGTTTGAAATTAGATACGATAGTTTAGTTGCAGAGAACTGGAGACGATAGATAGAGGTGATTGAGTTAAAATGAGTTACAATAAGAATTCTTACTCATTAGTTGAGGTCTGTAACTTTGTATTCTTAGCCAACCTAGTCTGGAAGAAGACTGCATTAGCTTAGTCCACAGTGAACATGTTTAGAGTAACCTAATTTGTTCTCTATCTGGTGCGTATACCCAGAGAGAACTGTTTAGGTAAATGAATGCTACAATTCATATAGCCAGTGCTTTTGATACGTTCTGCTGTAAGCTTCTGACCTTGGAGATGTGTTTGTTAGGTTGAGAAACATAGGACAAGTGTAGATGTTCATTTTTAATGCCACCTTTCACCATTCTTTGAAGATAAGTTTGTTTGTGCTGTATCTGTACGATGAAAACCTGTCAGCTGCTGCAGTGTAGCTGAGACTTCAGTGAATTTGTGCAAATGGAGAAGTCCTTAAGGACACACTGAAAGCACAGTGACTTTCTGTCAGAAATGCAGCCTGTGTGTGTTCACACACAGAGGAATGGGATGTTATATCAGTTTAAGTGTATATGTCTCCTAATTTCTCATTAAAATGAAGATGTAAAAATGATTTATGAACATTTAGTGTTAGCACTGGTGCCAACACAGGAAACCAGGTCTTTGAGTTGAAACATTTAACATTGTTCCCTAACTCCCACGTTATTAAAAGCAGTAGTTGTGTGAAGTTTTAGTACTATTATTCATTTCATCATTTTGACAGGGTTGTCACACTGAATTACTGGTTTGCATTTTTTCCCCTTAAGAAAAAAGATTAGTTGTCTTCATGGGACATCCAGTCACAATCACAGGGGACAGATGCTAACCGGCTAGCATTGTGCAAAGCGCCCTGCTCAGCCTGCTATTCCAAGTACTAGGGCAGAGATCAAAGTACTTTAGGAGAGCTGCCCCGGAAGATCTTGCAACCCTTCTTTAGGGAGGAGCAGATGTTCCAGACACAGACTCTGTTCATTGTTCTGAGAAGTCCTTCAAGTCAGGAGATGGATCTGTCTCTTGACATTTTTGCTTTCAACATTGTTAACTTCTTTGAGGGAGTGCAAATAGTTTTTGCAAGACAGGGTGGAATGAATGAGGAGCTCTAATGATTTTGATCATTTGTCCTGGTGGAAACTCTTATCACTCAAGGTCACTGGAAAGGGCCTGAAGTCATGTTTCTTTCTGCATGGGCACAGTGTGCTAAAGAAAAATGGGGCATATTGACTTGCTGTTTGTGAAAGTGCTTCTCATTTTTGCTACAGGATTATAATGATTGGAGTTTCCAGTTTGCCTCATCTCTTAATCCCAGCTCTAGGCTGACAAGATTCTATTAGCCAGTGTTGTTCAAATGAGGTTTATTAACCAGGAGTATTGTTTTGAAGATATGGCAGATCAGCAAAGTGCAGAAGTGCACCAAATCTCCTGTGTGATGGCAGACTCTTATTATTTCCACTGTTAAGTTGCAAATTGGGCAGCAGTTCCACACCACAGCTTGTGTTTTACTGCCTGCTATATCCCTGCTATATTGTTAACTTTAGTCTTTTAGCAGAACATCCCCCATGCCACTCAAACTGTGTAAAAAATGGCTGACTTGAAAGGGCGGTGAGATCGGAGTAGGAAAGAACAGAAAGGGATCAGAAAGAAAAGGCCTAAAATCATCTGAACTTCCCTATAGGCCTTTTGTAAATTTACTTAACAATCTCCAAAATTGTTAAAATAGCATTCAGTACTTGTCAGTACAGTTCATGCACCTTTAGGTTTGTATGCATATTTCTCTGTTGGTGTTATGGATGTATCCATCACCATTTCTCCTGTGGAAACAAGTAAATATCCTGAATTATTCAACTGTAATGCAAGGAAAACCAAGGGCAAGCACTAGGAGATCATGCTGTCTCCTTCTTGGCACCTGTCTTATCTGAAAGCCCATGTGACAGTCGTGGGCGTTCCTGACCTTTAATGGCACAACCTTGATTGTCTGTTTCTGGTATTAACAAACCTCAGGATATCTTCTAAGCCTCCCTCCCTGCTTTCACAGGAGTTGTGCTTCAGCTCTGCCCTCATCAGTGCCAGGGGTTGGTGCTGAGGGTTTTCCTGCTGATTGGCTCAGTGCTTTATTATCTTCTGAACCAACATCTTGAACAGGACTCTTGGAGGCTTTTGCTGTTGTAGTTGCAAAGCAGCCAGCAGAGGAACTGGTCTTTCTCTCCAGAGATGTCCTTGGGCCTGGGAAGTAAAGGGGGATATTGCCAGGTGGCAGAGCTATCTTCTCATCCTTCCAAGGTGAGTTGGGGATAATCTTCATTGGCCTGCCCTGCTTTTCCTATGGCTACGTAACTTGGATAACACAGGTAACTCCCTAGAAAAATTAAATTCAAAAGAATCAAGGGCCCTCAGACTCTTGCCATTTTATATGCAAGTAAAGCTTCAACTAAACCCCTCTGCTTTGGGGAAACTCGCCTGTTAGTTCCCAGGAAAACATCTGTCATTCTTTTCTCTTTGGCTTTTCTTAGTGTGTTTCTTTTCTTTCTCTTTTTAGCCCTTGAGCCTCCCTCAAAGCACTCTGAGCCCAGCAGCTGGGCTTTAATGAACTGTATGTGTCATACCCTGTAGTTGTGCTGCCACTTCGTCCAGGCTGTATATGGATCTGAGACTGTCGTGGTTTAACCCCAGCTGGCAACTAAGCACCACACAGCTGCTCGCTCACTCCCTGCTGGTGGGATGGGGTAGAGAATCGGAAGGGTAAAAGTCAGAAAACTCGTGGGTTGAGATAAAGACAGTTTAATAGGTAAAGCAAAAGCTGTGTGTGCAAGCAAAGCAAGGAATTCATTCACTACTTCCCATCGGCAGGCAGGTGTTCAGCCACGTCCAGGAAAGCAGGGGTCCATCATGAATAACGGTTACTTGGGAAGACAAAATGCCTTCACTCCAAATGCCCACCCGCCCCCTTCCTCCTCCTTCCCCCAGCTTTATATGCTGAGCATGATGTTATATGGTCTAGGATATCCCCTTGGTCAGTTGGCGTCAGCTGTCCTGGCTGTGTCCCCTCCCAACTTCTTGGGCACCCCCAGCCTGCTTGCTGGTGGGGTGAGAAGCAGAAAAGGCCTCCACTCTGTGTAAGCACTGCTTAGCAGTAAGGAAAACATCTCTGTTATCAACACTGTTTTCAGCACAAATCCAAAACATAACCCCATACCAGCTACTATGAAGAAAACTAACTCTATCCCAGCCAAAACCAGAACAGAGACCTAGATTTTGTGTGTACCACTTAACTGTGGCTTGGGGTTCATTAGGCCCTAGAAAGGGGATAAATGGTGATGGAGAGATCTTCATTTGCCTGTGAGTATTGAGGCTTATCTGTCTTTGACAGTCCATGATAGCAGCTATCTGAGCTGCAAGAATTCAGCTGGTGACATATTCCTCTGCTTTGCCATTTCTTCTGGTGTTCAGATTTGTATTTAGTGGAACACCAAGAGAAATGTCAGATTGTGCTTTGCACTCTAAAACCAGTAGCACATAAGATTTGTTTGAGATTTGGCTTTAATTCTGGCTTTCTTTGCCCTTGAGTTCTCTCCCTGCAAGACAGTTATCTCTGAGTTGGAGAAACTAATGGAGAAGTTGATGAATGTGCAGCTAAGATGATGTCTCCCAAATGAAACAGTGAGAGCGCCATCAAGTTTTCAGTGGCAAACACATGTTTCAGAGAGAGAGTAACAGTGGAGGGTAAAAAGTTATGAGAAAAATACACTGTTTGTTTATCCATCTACCTCCATGAGATTGCACCTGGAGGGGACGCTCCAGGATACACGGCTGAAGGGAAATGATTGTCTTATCTTTTCAGTTGAGTGGATTGTTGTATATTATGGTATTTCTGGCAACTGAAAAGCTGAAGAGGTTAATACCTAGCATAAAAGCACAGCCTTTAAGAAAGATGAGAGAATTTACTTTCTGTGTTGGGTGAAGCGAACTTCTCTTTTGAAGATTAATGGTTCAATCCATTATAATTATTTTTAGTGGAGAGCATAATTATGCACAGAGAGTATAAGATGAACCAACTGTAATTTTTGACATACTAGTATCAATCCAGAACTCCTGTGGATAGACTGATATGATAGAGGAAAGAATCTGGCCTATTCTTAAGTTTGGAGAGATAGTAGAACTTTTTGCCCTGTAGAAGTGTATCTGAGCTACCGGGCTGGAGGTATGCTCTGGAAGCAGAATAATTAAGTTCACTGGCATCTTCATGTAAGAAATTAAAATATGTAATGTATTTTGAGGAACCTGCATATTCGTGAGCCCATGGATAACGGATAAAGCAGCAGGAATCCAGTCCTGGATAGCTTAGTACTTTGTCTTGGACCAAAACTTCCTTTTCCCTTTCCCCTACGCTTTGCAGCAGAACAGGTTGGCAACCGCATCTGCTTGTCCAGCCCAGGCAAACGTGTAGTCAGAAGGTTAGCTGGGGTGGAAACCACACAAAACAGCATCATTTGGACCAGGTGAACTATCCCAGCATATAGGCAGTGTCTACTCAGCTCTTCCTCACCTGGCACTTTTTTTCTGGCTGTGACTTTTCAAATTGTTTCTGAATCCAGCTCTTTGCCCCTGCCCCCCTGCCCCAGTTAGGCAAAGAGTAAAAGGCAAGTACATGTCAGTTGTTTTGAAAGAAAGTTTTTTGTGGAGGCTTAGCATGGCCCTGAATGTTGGATAGTCAGTGAGAGACTTTTTGATTCAAGACTCATTGACATAAATTAGATATATGGGCTGGTTTTTTGTGGTTTTTTTTTTTTGTTTTTTTTGTTGTTGTTGTTGTTGTTTGTTTGTTTGTTTGTTTTCCTTCAGTATACAACAAAGGGACTTGCCTCCATAACTTCTAAAAACTGGATGCAGGAATCCTATATCTGGGGCTAATGGAGATAATGTTATTTTAATCTCTAGGCTTTATCATGTGGATTTTAAAAATCAGAATGATGAGAGCTTCTGAATCAAATTAGGATTAGTGGTTTCTGGAGTAGGGCAAATGACAATAAAAACCAGGAGCTGAATTCAGACAATGGCAGAAGGATGATGAGATGTTGCAGCAGTGTAGCATCTTTCATTTGTAAATCTAAAAACACTTAACAAAATGTGAATGAATGAAAGACTGCATATAACTTTGGTAGATGAAGGAAGCATCAATACTGACGAGAAGGTTCAAGAAGGTAATCCTGGGAACAGATAAAACCTTTTCTCTCCATTTTCAGTTTAAGTCTTAGGAAAATCAGAAATATAATTTTGAGGCAAAATGTTTTCTTTTATCTTGAACTGTAAATAAATTAGGTGGTGAGACTAGCAGGATAGTTTAGGCTTTTAATACCATGTTTCTTAACTACTTAATCTCAAATATTTATTAACGGACTAACATATATAGAGAGATACGATGTTAATCATTTTTTTTTTCCTTGAAAAGCATGAGTTTTTCTGTATCTACTGTTTGATTTTTGAGACTTAGCCATAATCATTATTTCTGGTTACAAGGTGGCAGTTATTTTGTATCTACTAGCCCGCCCCCCCCCCCCCCCCCGGCCATTATAAATCTATGCCAAGAGGCAAAGATACACTCTTGTACATCAGTGTGCAGCCCAGGTTTACATCTTATGTAGAGTATAGTTAAATTACTATCTTTTGAATAGTTATGATATCCATACCATTTCACAAGTATTCCAAGCAGCATTTTCTGTATGCTGATTAAATTGGCTGTAACACCCTTTTTATTGATGTAAACAGAGGTTAGCTTTGATACACAAGTTAGCACAGCAGATGTTTCAGTTATCTCTAAACATTTTGACCAGGGAGTGGAGCAGACAAAGACCTTTTCTGCCTTCACAATTTCCTATCTTTATTTATGGGTTCTCAGCTCTCTACAAAGCCTTAACCAGGCTTGATTCAAATAGAATAAAAAATGCTCTGGCCTTTTGTACAACCCTGCTGAGTGTCACTTATGAGAGTTAGATGCTCATTTTCCACTAAAGTCAGTTTGAACCAGATACAAAAATCCTCAGTGTGGCTTTGGCCTCATTGTTTAACAATAAAACATCCACATGTTCTTCTTAGAGGGAACTCGGGAACTTCACAGTAGGAATTTGATTAAGTATTGAAGCAAAAGTCAGCAACTTATTGTTTCAGTGTTTTCCTTGTATTAAAGATACTTATACATGTCTGTATATATCTTTACTGAAACAGAAAAGTACCTCTTTCTTAAATCAATTTTACCACAAAATATCTGCTTTACTTTTGTTTTCAAACTCAGAAGAAAACAGCTTTGCTCTGTAACATCAGTGGTTTTGTACTCTTATCCCTTTGATTTTTATCCACTCTGGGAATAATTGCCCATAAAGAAAAGCATGGTGTTCTTTATCCAAAAAAGAATAATTTCTTTTTCAGAAGCAACTACTGCGAAGTACAATGTCTATAGAAAGACGTAAACACAGGTGAAGAGATACTAGCTTGCAAATCTCTTGTCCTGTTCCCTGCTTTGTTGTTCACTCGCTCAGAAGTCCTCTAAGTCATTCCGTTACCTGCAACCTCAGTTTCTCTGTGCCTCTGTAAAGGGGTAACTGGTATCTCTCCATGTATTTCTGAGATCTGCACGTTAAAGAAGCAAAAGTTACTACTAGATTTTCGTATTAAGCTATTTGTTATGACGTGTACCTTTGCAGTTTGTTGCATTTCTTTCCTAACCTGGAAAAGATGTGATGGGCTGAACTTGCACTCTGAAGAGTGATGCCAGTTTCACTGTAAAGTTTCAGTGAGCAGAAGGCTGAGCCTGAGAAGTGTATGTGACTTGGGGAGCTCTGAACTTAGGAAGGCAGTACCTTGTGTTTGTTCTGCACTGACACCTCTAGCCAAGCAAAGAAAAGGTGTTGACATTGGAAGGAGCTGCAGCTATGCTCCTTTGCCAAATATCAGGTGAAGCCCTGAAGGGAAGGAATAGCAATGATGAATGACCCAGTAAACAGTATTCAAGACTACTCCCTTGAAGTAGAGCTGGACCCTCCAAGGCACCTGAAAATTCACCAGCTCTCAGCTGGGCACTCTTGTTAGAGGCTCAAAGCATATAGGTTTTATAGGCCTGTTAAAGCAGGACTGTGCAAGGGCACTGTTATGTTATTTTTTTGTGATGCAGCAGCAGTTCTGACTTTCCTTTTTCTCATCACATTTCCCATTGTCCAGTAATTGTAACATCTATCAGGTTACACTTTCATTTAAACAGAATAGTACAAATATATTTACAGTTAAACATGCTACATAAATACCTTATTTTTCTGCTTTATTAACTGTGTAACAAATCTGTTTGGCAGCCACCTAATAGGAAATGGTGTATAGGTCTCTCTTGCACATTTACTGGGCTCTAAAGTTTTCAGGTTCAGGTTAAATTGGGTTTTAGATAACACTTTCTCTGAAAAACTTGTCAAATAACCTTATTTCTTTCTCAGCCCCTTGGATTCTGTAGGAACTCTATTAGTTTTTTATACCTGCTGCCAGTTTGAATTGCTAGAGCAACCTGAGTGCCCTGAAGTAAACCTTGCTGCAACTTTTCCAAAATACTTTTTTGTACAGGGTAAATGGATTGCACTTGGGTCTTTTTTTTTTTTTTTTTTTTTTTAGCTATGTGGACAAAATACAGAAGGGGGAGAATAAGCAGGTAACAGAAGCCTTATTTACATCCTCAACTGTACTTTGGTTTCCGCAGTGTTTTTTTACTTATGCTTGGTACCACAGCTGCAAGTTTTTCTCCTGTTCCCTCTGTTGCGGAGGGAATGCAGGCTGGCTAAATGAGCTGCTCTCTTTTCCTCCCCCAGTAATTTTTCTGGTCCTTTTCTACATTCATGTAGATGTTTCCACAGAGCTTGGATGATGAGCTGAGTTGGCTGATCTTTCATGACAGCACTTTATTGTATTTACCAAAAGTTTCAGTACCATACTAGATTTGTTGCTACTCTGGAAACTCTCTCCTTTCCTTGTAAGCTGATTGTGGGAGATGGAAGGAGAGACCAGGCTGGGTGGCAATTTCTGCCTCAGGGGAAGAAGGAACACTAAGGGACAGAAAGTGGTTTCAACTCATGTATACTGAGACCGAATAGCGGTGATTTTAGTATACTTGCCAATTGTTTTCCTCAGAGCTGTTCTCTGGCCTGAGGGAATCACTCCTGTAAAGTCTCCTTGGTTTAGGCAGTTTGTGACCTGCCCCCTGGCCCCACAGCTGCTCCGTCCTCAGGCAGTTTGGGCATGTCTTTACACCGGGCCAAATGCCAATTGCATATTTGGGACTGAAACACCATCTGGTATTTTGAGCCAGAAAAAAAATTCCTGAAAATGCGTCTGTCTCTTTTGTAAAGGATGTTGTTCAAAGTAGGGGAAATAGAAGTTTAAACCTTGAACCATATAAATACTTGAGTTATCTCAGCAAAATGCAAGTGCATTAAAGTGCATGCAAACAGCATGATACTGTGTTTCTTAGAAGAGGATAGTGAAATAACTGGGAAAAAACTCCCAACAAGGTGAAAATAAAGTTAGATCTTCCCAGTGGTTTTGTTTCCCATTTGGAAACCTGATCCATTGATTGTTTTCTGTACTGTGCTTAGTAGCAACAGCAAATGAATTGAAAAGCAGGGACAAACATACATTCTTCCACGGCTGATCCTTAGCAAGATGAGGGTTATATATCCTTCTCTAAGGCCGAGTGATGCCCAGTTGTTGTCCACCTGGGAGTGCAGTTGTAAGAAAACCAATGCCTTTAATACATTGGTTTTCTGCTCCATTTGTCTAGAAAGCAGCTCCTGGGGGATACTTCACTGAGGAGCATGCTTCCGGTTGGAATTTGCAACAACCACCTACAATGTTCTTCCTTACTGTCAGGCTGAATCTCAGTCCTTTTTGCAATGATGTTTGAAAGACTGATTAAGAAAAGTAGCCTGCATACCACTCCCCTGCTTCTCAGAGTATTTCTTACTCCACTTAATGTAAAAGGGTGAAAAGAATCCCAGTATGATAATGTTTTACCCTTGCTTAAAGAAGAATGTAAATTTTTCAGCAGGATTGGAAGCAGCGTGGAATCTGCCTTTGAATTAGGACTAGTGGGTTTGGCAAAGCAAGGCGTGTGATGCGAAACTAGTTTTTGCAAGGTCCTCTAAGACTTTCTGACTAAACAGTTTCTCATGAGCTAAACAGTACTGGGAAAGGCTCAGTATGCGGGTAGGAGACCTCCCAAGAGCATGTTTGCTTCTGTGATTCAGTGTATGGCATCTGTCCCCTGAGCAGAGAAGACATGTATCAGTGGTCCAGCAAGGAGCTGAGGGCACATGTTTTCAAATGAGATGTGGATCAGGTGCTGGACTTAAAGTGACTTAACACTTGTGCTTGTCTGCCTGAGGAGTTATTACATCTCTTAGATTTAAACAATTGTTCTACGAACTCTGAGCTCACAAGAATGTAATAATGATTGCCCTGCAACATTAAAGTGTCATCTAAAGATAACACAAGGTCAGCCCACCAACACTATTAAACAATCATAAACAGTACAGATTAAGTTAGCCAGTAAATCAAACCAGGAAAAAACCTCCCTTCTACCCTTACCAACCCCTACAGAGACTTGTTTTTGACTCCTCCTTGGAAGATTACCAAATTTAGAAATATGGGGTATTTCTGACCAACTTGGCATCAAGCACAGGGTGCCATTTAAATTCTGGTTTGGTTAACTGCACTTTTGCCTCCACAAACTTCCCCTCTTGCTCTAAATGGATAGAATAATATTTTTTCCTTTGTGCCCTCTATACTTCTGTGGCTTTGTATTGTTAAATGAACGGCTGTATTTCAGCAGTAGATGAAGCAACTTGTGTGAGTGCCCACTTTTCACTACTTATTTTTCAAAGGTGTTGGAAGGTTGTTAAACGCTTTGAAATTCTTCCTTGAGGAATATCATATGATTTGGAGCAGTGTCTGAGTCGATGAAGGCGTAAAGATGTTTCTTGTATGTATTGTGAAGTTTTCAGGTCATATTTGTGCACGTGAAAATACCTAGCTCCAATGCAGTGCTTTTCATTGCAATTCTCCAAAGTGCTTTGCAAAGCTAATCAGAGCCATTACTAAAGCTAATTGAAAGTTTTTGATTAAATGAAGCATGATTAAAATACGTTATTTTGATGGTGCTGAACACTTTGTGGAATTAAGCTGATGCTAGGAGAGCTTCCTAAGGAGCCAGAGTGGGCTAGAGGCCTAACTGAAATGGAAACAAACCCAGCAACTGCTTTTTATGGGAAAATGGAAGTATTGGCACAACTAGCTTATTGTGCAACACAAGTTTTTTTTTGTTTCATTCAAACAGTAGATAAAAGCAAAGAATGAAACTGTGAATATTGTAATGTCCTTGAATGACTTTAGCCAGTATCTCAATTTTGTAGATTAACAAATCAAAGCAGAGGGAACTAAAATTACTTGCGTGACTGACTGGAGTTGCCTAATAAGCCAAAGATGGAACTGGGGTTTTGAGTCCTCTGGCCTCAGAGTTGCATCTCTGATACTTCACCATAGTTTAACAAGGTACTTGCTTTACCACTTTTGCATAAGAACTATTATTTTCTTTCAGAAATTAAACTTACAGTTCCAAGCAAAGTGAAGTGTGTAGATAAATAATAACAGTGAATTTCTCCTGTTCAAAGAAAAAGGAAGATAGGTCCACCTTTAGCTTTAAATGCTTACGCTGTAAATGAGAACAAAACATTAGCTGTTTCACTGCTGATATATTGCCACACTTCTGACTTTCTCGGATTATAATAGGAGTTTAGGAGGTGAGGTGGAACTGGAATTAATTTCCTCAGATTATAAAAAATAAAATGGATACTTGCTATTTCTCAGTATCTCTAAAAATGTACCTGTTATGACACTACAGAATAGATGTCAGGAAAATACTAAAATATATCTGTGGCAGGATGGATTTCATGTTGAAGTTTTTGGAAGTAACTGATCCAGCCAAGAGCTCTATCTTCTTTTAGGTTACTCTAAAAGACAACTCTTACTCTGCATCGCTTTGCTGTTTATGAAGTGAAAACAAAGTACTGCTTTCAAGTCAGAAAAGGCCTTCCTCTAACAAATGGCAGAAATTCAATGCCCCATTTATTGTCTTGACGTTTTGTTTTATCGTTCCAGTTTGCAGATTGGTCTCTGGAGGTTTCTAAAGTATGCATGAATAAGAGAGAGAAATGCACTCCTATTTTCTTCTGGGAGCATTGGGGATGTTAGCATGGAGACAGGCCTGGCTGTCTATCTAAACCCCTGTGTCTCATTCCTATTGGCATTGGCAGGATTCCAGATGGTATAGTATCCTCCTACCTCATCCTCTACCATCATCTTTTCCTTGCAGTTTGTCTCTACACCTATGTTCATTGTCCATGCCATGCTGTTTGCTAACAAGTTTGGTCTCCTCACATGTATTTTCCATTGGCTGACTTATTACCTTTATTCATATTCCAGTGTTGTCTACAAGCACCAGTTAGTGATTGAAGTCAGTTTTCTTGGTGTTTCTACATGCATAAACTGTGTGTAAGCAATAACAAAAGTCCCTTTTTGATTGGAAAAAGGCAGATATAAGAAGTGGGCAGGAAGAGGAGAAATACATGTTAACCTTCGTCCATTTATTGGTAGTATACTAAAAAGTGGTAAAATATGTCACCCTCTAAAATTTCTCAAAGGTTGTGGGCTGTCTGGGCTCTAAGCAGGGTTATGCAGCGTTGGTCTTGAAAAATTATGTATGGGAATCTTCATTGCCTATGGGAGAGAAGTTATGTTTATATCCCAGAATATAAATGAGATGCTAACTTGAATAGCTTTGTAGCATGGAATGTCTCTCTTTCCTTCATAGCTTTACATAGTTCAGTGCTTCCCTTTCTTCATGTCCTCATGCCCGAAGAATGCAGACAAATAGCTGAAAAAGGTTTGTCTCTAGTGCTGTTCAGTCATTAAGGTTCTTGGCCAAAAAATATCCCTGACCTCCCTGGTCAGAGGAAACTGCATCAACAGCAATAGCTTTAATGAGATTATAGCTAGCATGTCTCAAATGTTGTGTATGAGGCCTAAGGGTGCCTAAAGGGATAGAGCAACCTGCTGTAACTCTTGTTTTCATCCTTAGGCATGTGTCTAGTGAAAACCTTCATGCTTCATTTCATGCAAGGATAATGCCTGCAGAAGATAGACAGAGGCATTCTTCCTGTGTCCGTGTTTTTGTAAAACTTCAGGACATTGCCCATCAAAATCCTGAGAACAGAGGGTCCGTTGGCATCTCCAGCTGAAGAAGTTCAGCTCTTTGAAGGAGCTAGGTATCAGTTATGGAAGTGTGTAATTGACACTGAATTGATTGTACCACAAGTTTTTGCCTTTCAAATTTCAGGGCAAACTACTTCCAACGAATCCATCACGTGGACATGAAGCATTTTCATTTTTCTGTCCGGGAGCAATCAGCACAGCTTTCTGCTATACAGCTAATGCCTCCAGCAAATTTTCTCTGAGCTGGAGCCGCCCTGTGGCCTTGCAGCACGAATGAATCTTTGACAGGTATGATCTGAGAGAGACTGCTTACTGCAGACACTGGAAATGTTGTCAGGCTGTCATCAGGGGAGCACCTGAAAAGCTAATACTTGATCAAGGAGAAGCATCAAGAGCCAAATCCCAGGATCTTGAGTTCCAGCCAGCAAATCAGAATTCTGCAGGAAGCAATAGAAAAATTTTGTGGAATATTCTATATTCTGCCTGAATTACAGCAGGCTGTTTCTATATTTCTGAATATAATCAAATACCCTAAATCACATAAGTTGTTTGTGAAGAGGTTGATAAGAAAACAGTGGTGGCATATGCCTTATCTCTCAGTCTTCCTTGTAGTGGATGCTCCTGGTCCTTCACAGTTCCCACTGATCTTTTGGAGTTGTCTCTGCAATTATAACTCACTGTGGTCTGTGCCCAGTCATGTTTTAACCTTGGGACCCAAAGTTTCTAACATTGGATTTGATGGCAAGAGAGCTCTAGGGGAACAACTTTTGGGTTCTTAAAAATTCTTCTGTTTCTGTTTTCTTGTTTGTAACACTCCCCTTTGTATACAGACCTCTTCCAAACTGCTCCAGTTTGATTATTATTTTAGATTTTTTCTCCCTTGTGTTTTCTGTTATCTTTCTTTTTGCCTTTGGCTTCACACTCCTCTGAAAAATATTTTTATTCTGTCTCCACATCCTCCCATTTCAATTGCCTCATGCACCTGCACTAGCTTTTCTTGTGTTATTTGTACTGTGAGTTGTTGGATTTATTTTTTAAAAAAATTGTATCAAGAAAGTACTTGAATCTTACTGCTTCATTAGAAAAGCTCACAGTAAAACACTTGATCCTGTTTCCATATGGAAGGTGGAATACACTGACTATGTGTAAACTGAGCCCTCATTAGAGAGAATCCTCTTCCATTGCCCCTCTGAGGAACCTGAGAAGAGTAATTGCAGAACAAGTATGTTAAATCTAAATCAATGTGCAACTCACATTTGTTATTTGAGAGTATAGTGCTTCAACCTTTTCTGATAAAGAACCCCATATACGGGGAGCTGACATAATCTTCCTCAAATGGTTAATGATTAGTTTCAGGTAAAGTTTATTTTCTTACAGTTGTTGTTGTTCCTAGTCCCAACCTCTTTTGTGTTGTGAACCTTGTGGGAAGGTTTGCTGGTGTGATAGGGCCATGCTAATTTCACCACATCTGAAAACCTAATGATTTAAACTTCTGGATTCAGTTCCAAATGACCTAAGTTCCCATAAGGCTTGTGTTCATTGCTGAACATTGTTTTACTTATTTTCTTTATTACGTTAAAGACCTTTTGAATGTGGTCACCATTATGTACAAGTATCTGCAGAACTGAGTATCCTTTGGCAAAACCGAGTTTTGGTTCTTTGAGCAAGTGTGTAGTGTTGAAATGGAGCAATGCAGACTGATGTTAGAGCCCTAAAGGTGTCCTCATGGAGAGAACATACAGGATCCCCTCCTGGAAACCTGGACTACCTGTGAGATTCCAAGGGCACCCATACTAGCCCACTTTCGCCCTTTATTATTGTCTCTTATATTGTTTTCACACAGAACTTGAGCTTGTCTTTTGTCGGCATGTGGACCAGAATGGCCACCAAAGGCTTGAGAGGCCAGTGTTGGTGAGCAAAGCCCCCTCTATATCTTCTGGGGAGAAAAAAACCCCACTACAATCTCCCTCCCCCCAAAAAAACAAAACCCGCCCCCCAAAACAGGATATGTAGGCAGTGACACTGCAAGAGCTTTTGCATGGCTATTTACAGAGACAACACTTCTCTGAAAGAAAAAAAAAAAAAAAAATCCATGGTATACTTTACGTATATGCTTTAGCAAGAAAATATAGATTGTCCAGATTTACCAAGGAACAGTAAAACTCCCTGGTTTCTCATGAAACCATTGTGTGTAATGACATGTAATACCTAAACACAGCATCTGAGCTGAAGTTTGTTGAAATAAGTGACTGTCGTTGTAATGGTTTGAGTAAGTAGACTTTGGGTAAAGCTCTTGGGAAACAGCAATGTTGCCTGAGACTTGGAGTATAGTTTGTTTTCTTTTAATGAACAAGGCTTTCTCCATGGCTTTTCTTTTTGAAAAGCAGTGTTTGCTATGCAGGATGTGAATCACTGCAGATGGACTGGTTCATTGATTTTAAAGGTGTTGCCTCTTTACTTGACTAAAAGTAAAACTTTGCTAGTAGCCAGGCGATGGCTGAGATTGTCACAGGCCTAACATATTTAATGACATAAATCTATGTTTTTTAGCGGAGAGATATTCTAATTAAAAGGTAGAGTTTAGATTCTGCATGTGCACACTACTGCAAAGCATAGGAAAAGTAGTGAGGTTAGCAGTCATGTGCTTTGCTAAGAGGTATGGACTTCACTGACTTTTGTGGACATCCCTATCTGAATTGGAAAAGAGGAAGGAAGATTCACTTTGGGATAAGTTGTGGTTTTTTTTTTTTTTGTTTGTTTGTTTTTTAATCTTGAAATACAACCTGAATAAAATGAAATGTATTTTTTTTTAAATTTTGAAATTAAGCTCCAGCTAAACTTCAAAGTACAATTTTTGTTTTGAAATGAAATCTCAATACAATGCATTTTAGAAAATGTTGCAGAAAAAACATGTCCTTAATTATTTACAGCCAAAATATTTCAGCATGGATTTTGTACCACCAAATCTTACTTTTTTGATGAGCAAAATGTTTAAAGCAATTCAACTTGCTTGAATATTCTTGTCCATTTTAGAGTCATGGAAACATCCAAATCATTTACTCCCAATCTCTTCTAGATCCTGGTGGCATAGTTTTTTTTAAGACAATCTCCGCTTTCTGAAAATTGAAACAAACAAACAGTGCAGGTAGGTTATTTAGAAAGCAGAGAGCTGTATGTAAAATGGTATTTCCCCCCACACAAAATTATCTATATCCAGAAACTGTATCTTGGTTTTCTGGTGGCATATAGTGTAGGAAACCACTATAAAGGTGCCTATGCAGTTTATACCATTTAAAAAAAAAACAGATTTGAAACTCAAATGTGTAATTTCTCTGTTGACCATATGCCCCATTTCTGGCTTGTATTAGTTTTGCACAACACTGTGCCACTCTGCAGAACCTGCAGTAACTTCTGAAAGTTCATACAGTGCACCTGATTATTAGTCTCTTTCTTTAGCAGAAATCAGCTCTCTGGATTTCCCTGCCTTTACCTATGAACAGGAAAGAAATAAAAAGATTTTTTTGTTTTGTTTGAAAGGATGATGTGTAAAGAGGATTGTATCTCCAAAACCAAAAATAAAACGGCTCCAGAACCGGACTCCACTTTTCTGCCAGTGCCTCCAGCCTGTGCTCCCAACAGGCAAAGTAATACGAGGGCAGAGTGTTCACAAGGATTGCTGTGTATCCTGAGGAAAGCTCTCTGTAATAGTTCTAGCTGTGCTGTGGGTCTTCAAAGAAGCTCCCTGCCACACTGCATTTGGTGAAAATGGCAGAAGTTTTTGGTAATTTGTTCCCCTGGGGACAGCAAACTTAAAATAAGTTTTTGTTTTTACCCTCAGGTTAGCTAGGAAAGTCTGCATAGCTGAGAACCTTGCTAAGTGTGAATAATTGAATTTACCCATCAGCCCTTTTTGTGAGCAGGAAATTGTATGTTTCTGTGATGCAGTATTTCTGTTCCAAGGAAAGATGCTAGCCTGCAGAAGTGCCTTTCCTGTTCACTAGATCTGATTGTGTAAGCAGGGATGTTTTGAACTCTGGCTGAATCAGATCGGTATCTTACCCTGGCATTAATCACCAGGAAAACCAGTGACCCAGCTCCCCAAAGCTGCTCTGATACAGCATAACTGCTGCTTTTTAGCTCCTCCATGGGTCAAAAGCAAGGTGCTGAATGCCTCCTGAAAAGATGTTCTGATACCTCTCCTTCCTCTAAAGTTCACCTTTAATGCTAGCCCCCCTGGCTATCCTGTGATGCTTGTCCTAATCATGATTCAGGATCCATTAAGTCAGGGAGGATGACTAGCAAATGGAAACAGAGCATGGTGTGTATGGTACCGTCAGAGAGCAGAAAGCAAGGGCTGTCCCATGAGGAAGGATGAGCCAGAAGCTGAGGGTGACCACAGCACAGGCAGGACAGTGCTCTCACTGACCATGGCACAGTCTCACAGCACCTGAGTGGGACCAGACTGGTGACAGTGACAGGTTTCACTGGCAGCCCAGTGGTCACTGGGCAGATGCAAAGGGAAAAGCCAGGACCAAGTTCAATCCAGGCAGCAAGTCAGTCCCAGCAAGGACAGGGCTGGGGGTGGGCAAATCTGCAGCATGGCTTAGCCCAAGCTTGAACCAGGCTTCTTGTCCCTTGGGCAGTGGCTGTGTGGGTGCAGGTCCCAGGTCAGGCTGGTCAGGGCATTTAAGGGCTGTGGGTGCACTCGGAGCCCTGACAGCTGCTCTGATGTGGCCCAGATGCTGATGTGCTGATGGCATGTGTTATTTACTATGTAAGGAGTCCTTCTGGGCTCTGTGAGACAGCACAGTGAATAAAGTGCTACTGAGTATGAGTAAGGAACAGTAGGGCTTCCTTTCTGGAGGACAAATTGTGAGTTATGAGTGTACCCCAAACCAAAGCAAGGGAGAGTTCAATGTTTCACTTGTGGAGGGGCAGACTGAAAAATCAGTTGAGTCTTGATGGGTTGGAGCTGCTGTCTCCTGCCTGTTGTCTGCAGTCCCAGGGTAAAGTTCTCTGCAGCTGGGGTGGGTGATCCACTCCCTTCCTCCCTCCTACAGTGTTCTAGGACTGCTAGCACTCTCCACTGTCTCTTCTCACTTGAGTGGGAAAAGATATGCTGAGTTAGCAGAAGCCAGTGTCTCCTCTGTGCATCTTGTAAAGGCACAGGGGGACAGGGAAGGGCATTGTGCATCTTCACCTGAGCAGCTGTTCCAGCTAGTCCTTGTCATAACACTTCACACGTGCTTAAGGTTGAACTGTAAACTCATCTGCCGGCATATTGTTGCCTGCTGAGGAATGGGGACCGCTCCTCTCTGGAGATGCTTACTAGTGCAGGATAGGCATATTCTGCCCTGCAACATCTTCTATTTAAAGCTCTCCAGCCATTGCTTCTGTCTGGCAAGATAAAAGAAAGCTTTCCATTAAGGCAGCCTCCTTCTGTCCTGCCCTGTTTTGGAGTATGTGTGGGATGATTCCTAATGGTCCCACAAGACTGTCCTTGGGTGATGGCACTGGTGAACTTTATTTGTTGAACCAAATACAGTGAAGTGAAAAGCACAGTGTTGTATTTGTATTTTTATGGTATCCTGCTGTCTTACCCTTTGTGCGCTAATTAAATTTATGTATGCCAAAGAGAGGGACATTTTTGTGTTAATGAAGGGTTTGGGTGAATATAAATTTTGGAAAAGGGGAGAAAAAGAGTGCTTTCCCTGAATCTGTTTCCTTAGGACCAGTTGACGTTCTGCTTGCACACTAAAGGAGCATAAAAATAAATGGGGTTCAGTGTATGGTTTGGTTTTGAATTTTTAATAGAGCTGCTGAAAAGCCCAGGTGCCGAATCCACGTGGATGAGAAAGCTGGGGAGGGAGAAGTATAATCTACTGAGCCAAGCATCACCCCTTAGGCGGCCTTTCCACTCTCCGATACCAGCTTCAACCCTGGCTTTGTTGGCGTGTGGCGAATTCCCAGGCACTGGTATTTCCAAGCAACACAAGCTCAGAAAACAGTACCTCTCCTCCAGTTTTCTCTTGTTGGGTGTTGGATATGCAGTACTCGTGAGCTGTCCTGGCAGGAAGGGCTTAGGGTGTGGTGAAATCAGGTTTCTGCTGTGGGGAAGTTACCTGCCTGCCCCACAGCAGTGCAGTGGTGCCTCAGGTGTCAACAGCCCTAGAAAGGTCCTCTTGACCAGTCAGAGCCAATGCCTTGCTATTGGGAGGTGGGCATATCCCTTTTAAATGATGCAGCAAGTACCATTTTGACCCTGTAGTTCTGGTCATTGGAAAGCTATTTCAGTACTTTGCTAGTGCAGTAGTTAGAAACGTTTTTCTAATTTCCAGCATAGAATTATTTCTGGCCAGTTTCTGTCTAATTTGTCCTCAAGTAAATGAGAAGAAAATGAACGCCGAGTGCAGTGAATGAGGTCTGCCTTGAGAGCTTGTGGAAAAAGCTGGCTGAGCAGGTCACTCTCCTGGTCTTGCAACAGTAGCCTGGTGACTCTACACTTGCCTGAAAATATTCAGTGCAGTTCTGATGTCCTTTAAAATGAAGGAATGAGGCTCTGGTCTCAAGCTTGGAGAAGCCTGTGGAAAGAACCGTGTTGACTTCAGTGGTCTTGAGAATTAAGCCTCACAAGGTTTGCACAGAGCCAGTGCCAGATGCATCTCCCACCCACAGTTCAGGCAATGAACATGTGTGCACAAGGCTGGTGCAATTACGAGAGAGTTCAAAGGGAGCTATGCATCCAACGAGAAATATCTATAGACTGATCTGTGCCTCAGCAATATACTTCCTCACAGCTGCCGTCTGTAGTGTGGGGCCTCTCCAGAGAAGGGAACATCAGATGCACTCTGGTCCCCCAGGATTATGAGTTGTACACACATGTTTCCTGGTGACTGGGATGAAGTTACTGCATGTGGGGTTCCTGGTGTTTATTTTGTGAAAGTCCTGATCAGGTTGTTTAGGCCAGCAGTACACAGCACCTTGCTTGCCTGCAGTTTGATCTGGAAGAAAAGGTCTTTGGTAGCATGTGTTTTTGCAGTCAACACGGATATTTTTGGGAGTGAAGCTGAAGTGTAGGCAGCACATTATAATTCATGTGGAAACAGTAGTTGCAGGAATGGCTACAAAGAGGGTTACAAGCAGAGCTAGTGAATGGGAAGATGATGTTCTCAAACACCATAACCTGTTGAGAAGAGCCTGATGTGCAGATGAATATGCTGATACTTGCTCCAAGATACCAGAAAGTTTTGATGATGTGAAACCTCGTGCCCTGGGTTGGTGGATCCCATCTAAGTTGTTCTTGTTTTTCATCTCCAGAAGTGCCATTTTGGGGATATGAATTCCTCTGATTTCTCAAACACGTGTGGGGCAGGGAAGAGTTGACCTTCTATAGGTAGGACGTGGTGTCAGAACATGGGTTTGTCACATCCTGAATCTCTGTCTCCCCAGGGAGACTACAGCTCTGTCACCCCCCCCCCCCCCCCCCCCAATGTAGTGGCAGCAACCTGTAAGAAGTAGCTGTCAGCTTTCACACAGGGAGGGAAAGCTATCATTGAAACTACAAATCGTCATCAAATGTGTCTCATTTGTGTCATTAAATGTAGCATTGCAGACATTTGGGTCAGGGTGTGCTGGTCTGGCCTTCCAGTATTCAAATTCTAGTCTGGTTGATTTCTTTCCACTCTTTATGCATCCTGTAAGGGCTGCCATGGTGTGGTCCACATGCTGCTGTGTTTTGCTGGCAAGTGAAGCAGTTCTTGTTTACTCTGTATACAATCACAGTGACTAAGGACATTTAAAGTGAGAGCTAGAAGTGTTTTGTCACAGGGTGATTATGTGGGAGATGGTGGGTCATAAATGCAAAGAAAAAAACAACAAACTTTTCTTTCTTACTCTTGTCAACTCTACCAATTTTAATGTGGGATTTTTTTTTTAATATTAGTTTGTTTTTTTCTTCTTTTAAGGCCCAGGTTCCTGGAGTTTAGTGATTATAAGAAATCTTGACCCTCACTGGCTTTTATAGGTACATGGGAAAGCTTGGAAACATGAGTCCCAAAGGCTTGAAATCTGTAAAGCTAATAGGATTTCAATGTTTATATATACCTAAAACTTTGTGATTTGTTTGGGTCATCCCACAGCATCTCAGGGACTTGTTTCAAGGCATTGAAGTACTTAAACCCAGTAGTACGAGTTTATTCTCACTGTCCACTTGCTGATACAGTGTCAGAGGGAGAGCAGGAGATGAAACTGTGACTCAGCCTTTCTCCCAGCGAGCTGATAGGCATGACAGGAGAAAATTGCATCTACCTGGAGTGGTGAAGCAATTGCATTCACTGAATGGAAAGGAACTGGCACCTTGTCTTGGGGCAGGGGTGAAGTGTTATCTTTCATTATCCTTAACATGGATGAGTATCTTCAAGGGATGGTCAAACCCACACCTTTGTGTAACCGTTATTATTTACAGCACAGTTACTTTCCTACTGATGTCACTGGAAATATATTTAATATTGCTACCACCTCTTAGCATGGCCAAAGATCTTACCAGAAGAGAACCTGGTAGTCCAGAATTCCAGCCCTGTGTAAATACACAAATATTTCAGTAAATCCCTGAGAATGGAAGCTGGGAGCCTTAGCATGACAAGCAAACCCATCAAAAATGGATTTTTTGTTTGTTTGTTTTGTGTTTGATTTTAATAACAGTCAAAAACTTCCAAGCAGGACTATTTCACATACGGTATGCAATTTGTTTAAAGAATACTTTCTCTAGAAGGAGAGGGAAAAAAAAAACCAGGAGAAAAGGAATAACTTTTCAGAGAGAATCTCCTACTGCTTTTGTCTGCCATTTAAAATGAGGTGCTAACTCGTAAGCTGGAAGCTTGCTCCTGCATCAGGACAATACAGCTTTATGACCATGCTCTCCACTTTGCTCCTGTTCCAGTGACTGCACTGAGGTCTGCAACGAAGGTGAGCAGGGGTGTTTGACCAGGGCTATTTGCTACCCAGGCACTCCCCTGCTTTAATGCCTGCTTTTCAGAGCAAGCTTTGCAGGAAATCAGATGTGATTGTACATTGAGTCTTTTTTTTCTGCCCGCCACCCAGATGAGGCTAGTCTAATTTGCTTCCAAGGTTTTTAATTGGGAACAAAGTGTTTTGAGGTTTCATTTTCAGACCCTTGAAGGTTTGATTGGTCCTTGGCACCTTTCAATGCCTATCCAGTTTTATTTGGTAGAATGCAAACAGGTTGAAAGCATTGAACTGTTTAAAAAAAAAAAAAAGTTAAAAAAATAATCCCCCACCCCCCCCACCCCAAAAAACCCTTCCAGGATTTGAAGTTTCATAGAAACTTGCCTGTTGATTCAGATGGTAAAGCGTGCAGGAAGAAGGTCTTTGCATCAATAATAACCAAGTGAGTGGGGTGTAGCTAGTCACTCTGCTGTGTGGTTTTTGGGCAGCCTGTTATTTCACTGCATTGTTACAGCTTTAAAACTGGGCAGATTACCAGGGTGCTGTCTATTATTTAAATGGCTGTATGCTCTGGGTCAGCTTTGGAGCCCAGTGGCTGGTATGGTGTTTGCGTTTTTGTGGACACATTAGTGACAGGAGCAATCTTTTGCCTCCAAGTGTCTGTGGATAGAGTTTCTTATCAGTCATTTCAGCACCTGATTAGCAGGTGCAAACAGGTACTTGGGTATCTAAAAACTTGGCTAATTGTAGACATGAACTGTGACTTCAAAACTAGATGCTACGCACTTAACGAAGCAGCCTCTATTTGGTAGGTGCTGTACCTTTGTAGAGAGCTAGCATGGTTTACCTTGCATTACCTTAAGGTTACAAGGTTAACCTTACATTGCCTAATATGTGTTTGTTTTATTTAAAAAAACTTTTACAGGGCATTAGTTGTTTCATCAATGGTCACAGTCTGCAGGTAGTAGTCACAGCTTTATGGGCAACAGAAGAGCATTAGTCAATTACAAACTGTAACAATCTGGTTTATTAATAACTACACCTTTATGATAACCCATGAATTAGGCAAGCAAGTGTTGTAATCCTGCACTGAGGCACTGAGATTTTGATGTAACTTTGGGTAGGTCAGTGGTATCATGTTAAAATTGAAACTTAGGGTTTGGAAGGTCTTATTCTGCCCACGCTCTCACCAGCAGGCAATAGACTGCACCTGTACTGATGTGATGTGCACTTGTGGGTGGGCAGCGCAAGTTGGGTGAGAATGGGGATGGCAGTGCCTGGCTCCCAGCTCTGAGCTTGCCTCCAGGTGACCTTTCTTTCTAACTGAGGATTGCAGAATCTTTTTCTTCTGATATCTACCACTCAATGATTTTGAGGAAAAGGGGCAGCAGATCAGAACAGTTAAAATAAGCTAAATATAACATTGCTGGGAATCAGAATGGCTTTACTTTGCCAGAGAAGAGTCATGCTTCACATGTGAATGATCTTCCTTTGACCTAAAGTTAAACCATGAGTTCAGGGAACAACCATTTATAGAATTGGTTAGGTCTGTAATTCGCTGTCTGAATAACAGGATGGTCTGAAAGAGAAAACAAAGATCCTTACTTCTCAGCAAAGATGCAGAATAAAGACTATCAAATTCTCTTGGGTTTTCTTGTTGTTACTGGTGTTTTTTGGTTTTGGTTTTTTTTTCTTTCTTTCTTTTTGTTTTTTTTCTTGTGGAGCAGAATTTGTGGGGTTTCAGAAATACTTTTAGTCAGTATAAACCATTTCCTATCGTGGTGACAGCTGTTCTCTCAGTGTTTGCAGATGAGAGGCACAGCAACACTCCTTAAGAAACAATTGCTTGTGAAGAACAGATGAGTCTGAGGTTCTGGTTAAGAGAGAACGCACCCCCATAAATTACTGCATTATTATATATCAAGAATACTTTTGTAGTCTGTCATTGGAGCAACCATTGAGTGGGATTCTGCATCCCACACTTGAAAATGGTCCCAGCTCAGCCAAATACTTGAGCATGTGCTAGAAAGCCAAGCATTGACTTCAGCAGCTTGCCTAAGGGCTGACTCAGGTTTCATGCTGGTCTGGAAGGCTGCTGTAGTTCTCACAACTGTTCACATACAGTGTTTCCTCTAGTGAGAGTGGACAGTGCTGTTTGCATGCTTCCTGTGCTTGTGAAATACAGTGATCATTCCTCCTCCTCCCTAGCAGTGCTAAACTCTCTCTTTTGCAATGCGAAGAAAAAACTATTACATGGCTGGGTCACTGGGGAGGTGTGTGTAGGGGTGGGTGACATCCACTGATGCGGCAGTGTTGATCTGGAATGAGTTGGCCCAGATTCATGTTTGCTCTAAGTTCACCAATTGTGAGTTACAGTGTTGTCGTGTGCATGGCGCAGGCGTAAAGTTGACATGGAGCAAGAAAGTTATGCTCACTAGAGTAGCTGCCTCCCATTAAGCAAGGAGAGCCAAATCAAAAGATAGGAGATGATTATTCAGGATTGAATAACGCTCTTGATTTTCCACGCCATTGTCTGAGGCTTGTAACATGTGACTAGTCCAAATCCTGCTAGGCAGCCTGCTGCAGGGCTGATATACCTTAGTCACGATGTCTCGCCCTGAATGGGCTCGAATGTGGCATTACAGTGCTGGGTATGGATATTGCCATAATTCCCCCCCCCCCCATATTGTTTTATAGTCTTTTTTTAAGAGGAAAAGCACTAAATCAGCCTCAACATGTTTGACCAATTGACATCCCAGAAAGTTAGTTGCTGTGAAGGGTAGGAAGCCGGTGCTGGTTGGGGTCCATGCAGCTGTAGGGTAGGAGACTGACTGCAACCTATTGAGCATAGCTATGCTGACTCAGGTTTTCATACAGATTGCTGGGAGATCAGAATCACCATGTGTGTTTGTTCCTTCTGTATTGATTCAGCATGCTGAAGTGGAGACAGTTCAATACAGAGGTAAGAAAGAGAAAAAACAAGGGCTGACAAACATGTTGTCACTTTTGGCAAAAATAAATGTACAGTATAAACAAGTTCGCAGAGCTGTACAGTCCTGCCTTTGTGTTTTGTGAGTGCACATGATTTACTGCAGAAATCAGTTTGGCGTAGCATAGCTGTGCGGATTCAGCAGGACCTACCATTATCTTGTCATGTTTTTTACCAAATTAACTTTTACAAGGCAGCAATTCAAAAACATGAAAGAGAAATGTGCTGAACAACCCACCCTTTCTTGTGCCCCCCCCATCCAGTGTGTGCTGGCAAATCTGCCACAGCTGCACCCACGGAAGTGGTGGTGCTCGGCTCCCTCGCTTGTAGGCTTTGGGCATTCTGCGTGTGTGAGCTGATGTGGGTCTTGATTTTATTATTGTGCTCTCAAACTCTCAAATTGCTGACTTTTCAGCTAAGTATGGCAGTTCATACATGGCTTTCTGTCATGTTTCACTTCACAGACTTAATAGGATTTTATTGGTACAGCAAGAGTAACAAATGCACTGTTAGCAAAATTTTGCAAATTTTACTCCTTCTCAGCTTTGCTCACCCACAGCCTGCAGTCTCAGACAGACAAAGAAAAATGGCCAGAAAGCAGCTAGGTTCCTGGGCTTGCCCTGACTAGCATTGCCTTTCACTGCCTCTGAAGGCAGAGTATTGAGCTACAGGCACTGCTGGTCTGACCCAGAAGGGCCTTTTCTGTGTTTTTAAAGTATGTCTCTATTCCAGTGTCAGCACTGAAGTAGCCATGGATACAGCATTTCTGCATTCTCAGATGTTTGGCAAATGTGCCTGGATTTTTGTTTATTTTTAAGGGGTTAATTTAAAATGTGTAAAACTTTCCTACCTTCTGGGAATTCAGGACATTCAGCCCATGTATGCCTCAGCAAATGGCTTCTATTTAATAACATCTTTGTACATTACCATTGAGAGATGGCTATCTCAGAGAGCTAAGCTGTGGATGTGCCCAAGGGTGAAAAAAGAACAAAAAATTAAGACTGAGGGGAGATGGGAGAAGGAAAATTCTTTCTTTGTGCAGGTTTTTTTCAGTGGATAATGTGTGTGAAAGGTAGGGGAGGAGATGCTCTGAGGAGTATTCTGAGATTACAAAATAACTTGCTTAGCTAAACAGGGTGGATTGAAATGACAGCCCTACCCATCCTTCTCTCTCCCTCTTCAGCAAACTAACCAGCGCTCAAGCAGCAGTGTTCATGTGTGGAGCAGAGCTGTGCACAGCTCCTTTTCCTCTTCCCTTGGGTTTTGAGATGAAACTGCAGGGCTAGTGCCGTTTTCCCTCCAGCTCCTGAGATTAGCAACTTTTGTGTGAAGGAAGCTCATTGGCCAATACCACTGCCCACTCCTCACAGTTTGACAGCTTCTCTGGCACCAGCGTGTGCCTGTGTGTCACCACACTCCATGAACGTGTGCCGCAAACCCTGTCTCAAGCCACCACAGTCATTTTCTTGAAGATGTGACTATTTCCTCAACAGAACTTTCCTCTGTAGAAAGTACTTGTTTCTTTCCCTTTCCCTTTCCCTTTCACCTGCAGAAACTATTTGACACTCAAAAGACCCATCTGGTTTTGAAGATTAGCCAGGGAGACCAGAGATGGCAGTGAGGGAGACCCATCCTGATGCAGCAGGTTTCAGATCCGCCTGCAGCCTGTCCCTTGCATGCATTTTACTTCCTGTCACAAGTAATGTCTCAGAATCTTTTGAATGGCTCACCCAGTAGAAAAACTCTACTCTGTATTAATGGTTAATGGGTCTTTCTAGCAGATGTAAAAATCCAGTGAAACTTATACAGTTTCTTTGGTTTTAACAGGAACAGATGATTTAATAAGCAGCTATAAATCTCTTGGGAATGCACAGACATAGTCAAACACCACACTTCTGCCAGATTTTTCACTGACTAGACTTATAGCCTATGAGTCATAGTGGTCTGCTCCACTCTCCACCTCAAATACTTGTTGTTGTTTTGGCTTTTAGAGGTGCTCCGTGCTGCATATGGGGTTTTTTTATCACCTTCTCCTGTTAATGGGCTTGCTCTTTTATCCAGGATACAGCGTTCAAGCAGTTGACTCTCATTCTCTGTGTGTGCATGACAGTGCATGGCATTTCCTTGCCATTCCCTAGCCCAGCTTGTGATTTTAAAATTGTATAGTGAAAATGTTTCTGAGGATTATATTAATACAGCCTCCTAAATGGGCTTAGTAGAGGGAATCTGCTTAAATTAAAAGACGTATAGTCAGCCACTTTCTTAATACAGTAATGTGTTCCTTCCAGCAGTCTGTGGCCAACTTATGAAGTTTAATAAATTTATTCTAACAGTATGTCTTATAGATTCAGTTAGTATCAACTCTTTAGAGACAAGGAAACCAAGGCAGAAAGCTGTTCCAGTTACCTTGACTCATGCTGAATTGCAGGGGAGGGTTGTATTTCCTAAAGTATTGAAGTGCCATTCCAAATGGATGTAAAATGGCACTGTGTTTTCCAAATGTCTTATTTTATATTGTGCTGGTCAGCTGGCTTTCCATAAGTGTCTTAGGTGTCGAGGAACTGGGGTTGCAAGCTCCTGATTTATCTTACAGTTGGCTCGCAAGCCATGTGAATTACACTTGGGAGCCACACTAGAGAAGGTGAGGTATTAGAATTGCTAAGATTTGCTTCAGGTCACACCCTGGTAAACCAGAGATTAATCTAGTGATAAAACACGAGACTTCGTATGGAATTTTTAACCATTGTGGAGGTTCTTGCAAGACAGGTGCAGTGCAGTTTATTTTGAAAGCAGCTGGATGGAGAGGATTTAAAAAATGGCCCACAACATAGTTGTGTCTGGTTTTGTTTTTTTTTAATCTTGCAGTGTAAGTGTCTAATATTTTAGTTTGTGACAAGATACAAAATGTCTAATAAAAATTGTGCGAAGTTCTGACATTGTCATACACAGGCAGGAAAAATCAGACTGTAATCTTTCACTGCCTCAGGACTGCATTTGTGTTTGTTGTACTCTGGGCCTGTGTGAATTGTGAGGAAGTTTCTTATTCCAGTGGTAGGGATGACGAAGAAACACTGTTCATGTTTGGCTTTTTTTTTCAGGCTGGAGGGAGTATAAAAAATGCATAGATGTGAAGCAGGTTAAGAAACTGGAAACAGCCTTGGAGGTTGATTAATGTACAGAATTGTATAATGTGATCAAAGATACGTATTATTTGAAGTTTATGGTGAGATTGCAATTTACTGCATCATTCCAATAGTTTGCTTCAGATTTCTCAGAGCTTCAGAAAGCCAAACAGGTATTGTGTTACTAGGTGAAGAAAGGTCATATAACTGGATGGTGTCAAAATCAAGAACAACATTTTATTCTTCTGACTCCTTGTTAGGTCCCTCCACACTGTGCAGGAAGCAGAGTAGAGGGTTTCAATCTTAGCCATATGCATAAAAAAAAAAAAAAAAAAAAGCCCTTTCGGCTTTTTCTGGCAAACTGAGTGTTGCTTTATGCTTTCAGTAAGCACGGAGCTCTCAAGTTTACTGATGGGACTTTCACACGTCAGGAAATCAGAAAACTGGAGTCGTAATCAGCATGTCTGTTCTTGAATGGGGAATTTTCCCCAAAGCAAGTTGTGATGCATGCTCCTAATGATTTGAATCTTATGGTTCAGACTTTCCATAAGTTGCTTCCAGCATTGTAGGCGCTAACTTGTGTTTGCACTGAACATACACACACCCAACTGCAAGGGTAACAGCTGTAAGTTACACGTCTAAATCTCGGTGTAACTCTGTGTGATTAACTGGGAATGGCCAGTGCCTTTAGAAATCTAGTCCTACTGTGGCGTTTAGATGGAGATGTTGGTGCAGCGTTCAGTGCTCGTGCTGTGGCAGGCCAGGTTAGGGGTTAGTGAGAAATCAAGACTTTTAGCAGAGCTTTTGCTAGCACTTTTTCACTGGCAGCAAGGTCTTTTGCAAACTTTCTGGTGTGTGGTCTTTGTGCACTAACAATCAGCCTGTGTTGTGGGATTTCACCATTTTCATGGTATGAACAGCAAGCAGCAGCAGCAGTTCCAGAGAGAGAGTTGTCCATCCCCTTAAAGCAATGTACATGGAAATAGGGAACATCATGTGACTACATGGACCTTGTCCAGTGTTTTAAAGAAAAAATATCTATAACAGTGTCCTGGACTATATAAGCTGTATAGTTTTCCCAGACTTGGAAGAAGAGCACTGGTACTTTCCCAAGTTCCACCCTTTCCAGTTTGATGTAAAAAAAAATGTCGATTCTTGCTTTTCTTTTGTCTCTAAAATGGGAAATACTTTAATTAAAAGAAGAAATAATGCTTTTTCACGGCAAGAGGCAAAATCTTATCTATGAGCCATCTGTTTTGATGAGAGTAAGGCAGAATGTGTACTTTTTTTTTTTCTTCTTAAATAATAGCCTCTACTGTTAGCGGTGAAGAGGAGACAGGTAGGTGTGTGATTCCCCAGCAGCCTAAAAGGGAGCATTTGGAGAGTCCTTCCTTGGATGTGGGGCTGTTTTCAGAGGCTTCCCCAAGCTCTGTTTGGAAAAGCGCACAGAATCGAAGGAGGAGGAATGACCTTGCTTTTAAGGCATTCATCTGGAGCTCAGGCGCTGGGAGCTGAATTCTCAGCACTGAGACTGGCTTCTTCTGTGGTCTGCAGTATGTTGCTCAGGGGATGTCTGTGCAGCACAATGGAGCTTTGCACAGAGAGCCCTGGAGCTGACTCCAGGAGGTCTGCATGGCCCTACAGAGCAGTGGGGCACTGTGTGGAGGCATGACCCTCTTCCCCCCCAAAATACAGATGCACTAGTTTGAGCACTGCCTTGTCCTGTTGGGGTTGTGCTGCTTCCAGTTCTGGAGTTATGATGGTTGCGGCTGATTTGGGCATCTTTGTACCACACTCCACTGCTAAACCCAGGAAGCACTGAGGTACTGAAAAACTAACACAAATTTCACAAGTGTTTTTGAACTGTCTGCATGGTCTGGTTTTGGATTTCTTTTGTTTTGCACAAGCTTGTCCTAGTCAGTCCACTGTCACTGACTTTCATTTCCTCCATGGCACCAGAAGGAAAGCTTAATTTCAGCTGTTTCCCATACCCAGATTGTTTTCCAGGAAGAAAAAAAGTTCTGATATCCCTTGGAGTTCAGCTGACCCCAACAGCCTTCCAGGTCCTAACTATGATCTCAGGGGAGGCAGCAGAGCCTGGTGCTCAGAACCTAGTCATTCACACAGTGTTTCTGAGGGGCCACTGTGCAGCCTCATGCACAAAGCCACTTAACTCCTCTTTTCCAAGCAGCCACACAGAAGTGATATTTACTCAGCTTTGTAAAGCACACTGAGGACCATGAATGAAAGAATGAAAGGAGGTGTGCATATTCAAAACAATACTTTATCTGCTCTATCCAAAATAGAGAAGAAAATGGCTTTGTTGTCTGTGGCTTGAAAAATCTGCCTGCTGTGATGATTATGACAATATGAAAGACAAACTTGTTATATGCCTAAGAAAACACATGCTGTTGCTGGCTTTGATTTCAGTGGGGTGTAGGTGATGGGACTAGGGCTGGGCTGGTGCTTGCAGTACCCTTCCTCCCCAGAGATGCTAAGCAGGGCTCACAGGCATCCCCCCAGCTTGTTAGCAGCAGTTCACAGGGTCTCCAGGCCAACTTGGAGGTTCAAGTCATGACTAAAATAAAGGAAGCCAACTGCAGAAGTCAGCACACAGATAAGTCATTGCTTTTTGTCCAAAGGAACATGGGGCTGACACTTCCTTCTTAGAGTCTCTTGGCTAATAGTCTTTGGAAGATAAGATCTATCCAGTCAGAGGGGGTTGCATAAACTTCCTGTGAACTTTCATAGTTGAGGATCAAAAGGAATCACAAAACATGTTGTCATTATTAATCTATTTATTTATTTATTTAGAAGTTCAAAGAGTGTACAGTGCTATTGGTTGTGATTTTTCTCATGTAAACAAGGTGGTATTGTACTGGATGCTCAGCCTTAGGCTCCATCCATATTCTGCTTCAGAAACCAGCACTGCATTATTGAATATACCTGTCCTCGTGTCCATTGCTTTGCTGAGACCTTCTTCCCTTTATTGGCTCTGTACAGCCAATGTAACAATAGAGATGGTTCCCAACAGCATCTTCTTTGTCCCTCTACCTGAATGCGAGTACAGGAAGGGCTACCTTAACAACAATATGAAAATTGCCTCTTCAGGTGGGGATTTGGCTTAAAGTATCTGTATTCCCATCATTTATGTGCTCTGAGAAGTGTTCTGCCCCTCTGTTCCCATTAAGTCGAAGCTTTGCAGCACTTGCTCAGATGCACACAAGGTTTAGTCCTCTCAGAGTTATATTCTTGTGAGTCCTGCTTGCATTGCAATTCCAGGTGTGAGGGGATCTGTTTTTTTAAATTGCCTTCTAGTCCCATGTGTAGCATCTTGTGTCGCAGGATGTGTACTGTGAACGAGGGCAACAGAAACTTGTCCTTTGGCTTTTACTTAAAAAAACCTAGTAGTGAACTAAGACAAATTGAGATACCTCGCATTCATGTAGGGTCAAATCAGAATTCCTGTGGAATTTCAAACAACTCATTGACATCTCTCCTGATATGGCTAGTTCCCAGAGGAAGCCTGCTTGTCTTATGCCCCACTTCTTGGGACATAAATCCACTCTTGATGGGGACATATGCAGTAAAAAAAAGTTATAGGGAGAGACTAACACCCATAAAGGGCAAAATTTTCTTGTTTTGTCCAGACAGGACAAATAGTCCCCCCTCGGGGGCTTCCCCCCTCCATCAATTTTGGTCCTACAACTTCCTCTCTTTGCTTTTCAGGCATGCCTGGGACACAGCACAGCCACCCACAGGAAGGGTGTTGGCTGGGGTGCAGATGGGTTGCAGACAGGGCTGGCTCCGGAGAGTTAAGGAGCAGAAGGACTTACTTACATGAGGTTCCCACCTTTTGGTTATCCCTATGGCTTGGCTTGTGCCTTGGCCTGGTGCCATCTGACACAGTTTGCAGCACTGGGATGTTGAGGGCTGGCTGAATTGGCTGCCTGGGCCCAGAGCCAGTTTGTATGGCTTGTGTGGCTTTGCACCGCTTTCCTAGCAGCCTGAGCTGTAATATGTGTCTCCTGTCATGAATCAGACTATAGGTATGGATAATTTTCAAAGCAGGCATTTACATGAGTTAATTCCACACTGTTCAGGTTTAAAGTTGTTTTATTAAGGAATTATTCAGCTTATTGCTCAGCAGATTTTCAGCCTCAGTAGTAGGTTTAGCATGGGGAGCATGTCCTGGTTATATCACCGAACAGTGTCTTAAAGCTTTAATTGCCAAATAAAACCTCTGTGTGTCTCTCTTTTCTGAAATATACAACATTACTAAAGCACCACTTTGGTAAAATATTGTAGCACATTTGGCATATTTCAAAGTTCTTTTGAAGTCAATGTTTAAGTGCTTTGCTGAATCAGGGCCTAAAACCAATAACAGCCACAAAGTTAAGCCACTTTATTTCTAAATGAGTGTTTGCACAGGATTTGAATGTGTGTCAGTTTCTTGTCATGACTGCCCAGGTACAGATACCCTCTTCATTTCTCTGAATCACTTAGCAGCTTTTGCAAATTGCTGTCTTGCACCCAGTTGAGACACCAGGGTCAGACCCAAGTATGGCAGGCTTTCATTTGCAGAATGAGATCAAACTGAAATGGGATATAGAGCTGTAAAGGGATTGGCAACATCTCAAAGAGTGCACAGCTATGATTAGTCATTTCCTATACACATACAGTATGTGTGTGTGTATATATATATATACACACAGAGATACTTTTTTTTTTCTGGGTTAGTTAAATCAGTACAGTGCTTCAAACATGATCCTTGTTGGGCCATTAAAGAGGTCATGGAAATTTTTAATTCTCCTCCTAGAAAAGAGAGTTGTGGAAATACTATGGGTAATGGAGCTGATGCTGAAATGGGGGAAGAAAACAAGATCATAGCTTACTGATCTTAGACCTACATCTGTGCAGTCCCATTGCAACCAGGGGGCTCATATGTTGGGTCAACTCCTTTGCTATTGTTTGCAGGGCTACAGTATACTTTTGCACTACTTACTATGATACAACAATCCTAGCAAAACATGATGCAGTGAGGCAAAAGTGAAATTAATGTGCCACTGAAGTCAGTGAAGGTTTTATTCACTTCAGTAGAATGATGCTTTTGCGGTCAGAGGTGTTATCTTGTGGCACTTGCTTTATTGCTGTGCTCTTATGCCATTGTGTTGGAGTGTTAACAATAAAGGCCAGTGCTGTGGACTATTAATTCAAAGAACTCAATGGTGTCGTGGGACTGCTTCAAAGAGTATGGTGGCTGCTGTCCTGGATGTCATCATCTTGTCCCACCTGGTAGTCACAGAATTCCCTATGCAAAAGTATTGAGTGCTGGGCATCTAAATAAAGTGCAAAGAGCACAGTTTTTGTAGTGCATGCATGCTTTATATTAAGAGCTGGCTGGGGCCTTTTCCCTTATTTCCATACCTCTGCAAGTCACTGCCTGGTGATGAGGAAGTACTTCTGCCTAGCTCTCTGCCTCTCCCAGTGAGGTCAGCAGGAGCTGCAGGCACTTGCCTTCCTGTGGTACTGGGTTAAAAACATACTGGGACAGGGTACTCAAGCTTCACTTTTTGCTGTTGAGTCTTAATTTTATCGAAGTTCAAACAGGTACATATCCATTGACGTCACTGGAAAGATGGTCAGTAACTGTGGTGAAGAGATGACATGAGAGGAAGAGAAATAAGGTGGTCATCTTCTATGGGAAAGGAGCAGAAGCCCTTCTGAAGGGCAGAAAGTTATCTGAGGAGGGGGAAAAATCATAAATCATTTTACAAGACTATTTTTATGTGGAACTTCATTTTATTTAAAAAATGCAAAGGAAAATGTCACCAAAGTTGGTGCAGTAATTAATCTCTGTTTAAACCTACCAGAGATTTGTGCTGTTGTTGTGGGCAGCTTAGTCTGTAGCTCATCTCTTGTTTTGTCTTTTTAAATCTCAAAGTTGATGTTGTGTTTTCACCTACTGAAAATGATAAAATTTCGTGAGTCGTTTAGGAGCAGATCTGATTTTTGTTTCCTCTGCTGCTGCTGATGATGGCCGCTTGACTTGGAAAGCGTTCAGTAAAGAATCTCAGACCGTGCAGCTTGTGGAGAGAGTGGCTCAGATTTCCCTTTCCAGTCTCAAGGGCAGAGATGCCAGGTATGCCCCAGTGACGACTCTCACACTGCACACTCATCTTTTTCAGTGCATGTCCGCTCCTGCGTGCGTCACGTGGCTTCTGCCTCCTGCACTTGTGACAACAGGGCATAGGAAGGAGTGTATTCAACCAGTCAGAAATGGGAAGTGTATCAGAAATAAGAAACTAAACATCAGCCATGTGTGAGTAATGGATTGTCTGTCTCCTGCAGGGGATGAGGATACATATTTTAATGCTTTTTGATCGCAGTGTAGCCATGACACTGTAATTAATGTAATATCAGCTGTTCATCATGTCTTCTGTTTATGATCCCAAACTCTGTCCTGATCCTAAATTTTGTTCTGAGGTGTTGATGTGGTCATAGAAAAGCCAAGTGAGAAAAAAGTAAAAGGTGGGAATGGTTCTTGTTTCACTGGGGCCTATCGGAGCAAAATATTTCACTTTTTGGCAAGGAATTGATTAGGACTGTATTCATGAGGCTTAGAATAGAAATGTGCTTGTCTGGGGTCTTCTGTGGTAGTCATCTGCCCAAGACCAAAGCGTGGGCTGTAGTTTTACTACTGTGCTTTGTACCTACATATTTGGGCATGCACAATATATTTTAATGACTTAGTATGTTTTGTTTGGAACTTTAAACTGTAACTGAGTGTATATGTAATGCAATGAGCATTTTCAATTGTTTATAAATGCTAGCTTGCATGCTCCCCTGACATCCTTGCCATATATGCAGATGTGGTCACCTAATGAAGTGCTACAGAGCCTTGTGATAAACTCGAGTGGGATGTGATGCAGACGGTTGGTATATACTCCCATGCTACAGTAATGGGGTCTATAGAAAATTTGAGACTGATCAGCCATTTCACTTCTCGATTGGTCAATTCCTAGGTTGTTGGTTTTTGGTTTTTTTTTGTTGTTGTTTGTTTGTTTTATTATTACTTCCATGTCTTTTGAGCATTCACTTTGCAGTGATGTGGGTAAAACATTCCTTTCTTGGGAGGAGGTACCCGTCTCCTTCTCTCGCCAGTTACACTGCTGAAATTGTGCCCACTTGCAGCATGCGATCATTTTAACTCAGTCATATGCCAAAAGGAAATTTTCAAGACAAAAACATGTCATAATTTTTTGTATTTAGCTCCTATGGTTCTGCTGGGCCTCCCTGGTGCATTTTTAGGGGAACTTAGTGTGAACTTGCAAGCTTAGCATGTGGTGCTTTAATGTCTAGAAAAACTATTTCATGTGATGTCATTTTAGCATCTTCTAGATTCTTAAGAGCTGAAGTAGCTGTCTTTATATTCATGTACCTGTGTATAGTCTGCATGTAGTTTTTGGTAACTGTAAAATATGCCTCGTGTATGCCTTTGGGTAGTGTTTTTGATAGAAAGAGAGGTTGTTTAAGTGTACAATCTGCTGGGAGCTCTGTCACTCACAAAACATAGAGTTTTCAGAAATAAAGTCAATAATATGCTGCAGTGTAATTTATATTTTGTAATAGCTATATGGAGGGACAGGTGTTCCCATAAGACATCTTCCTGTCTAGGTTTTTTTAATCCTACCTTCGCTATCATGTTACAAACACAACCAGAAGAGTAATACGTTGGAACTCTTTTATATCTCCTCCTGTATAAACCTAGCTGTGTTGATTATGTAATGTCCATACACATTTTCTTGTGTTCAGCTCCCTAAATAACATATAAAGATGCAGATGCTAATTTTATTTTTTTAATGCAGGGGTGGAATATCATAACAGTATAATGAAGTGGTTGATAAAGAAACAAGAAATTGATTTCTTACTTAGTATGGCATAGTCAGCTTTGCAATTTTACGCCCACTAGAGGGACTGTTGCTTATAGTACTCATTGCAGAAAGCAGTCATGCAGTCCCTTTAGTATCTTTTATGAAGTTTTAAAACTTTGAATGACTACGTTAGATCCTCTAAAGAGTAAGTCTCAAGCTATTTCTCAAAGTGTAAAAACTTTGGGCACAGTGCTGTTCTTCTGATTGCAAATACTTTTTACTGAATTGCCTTCCTAAATGTTCTTTTTCTTTCTTTTTTTAAAAAGTATTTTCTGTTCTCTTGATTTATCAGTCCAGGCTTTCCTATATGACATTGCTGGGGATTAATTTAGAATTTTTTTGTCAAGGAAAAAATGTTATGTGTCTTTATTTATGTTTGGGATAAGTTTGTTTTGCAACCATGGTGCCAGCAAAGATGGTAAATTAATCAGTTCTTGTATTTGCATACGTCATTGAAATGGGTTTCTCCTTTAACTGGGAGATAGTGAGTTTTGGGTAAGAGGCACATAAACTTCTGGTAAGTATAAGAAAATTTCCAAATGTATCTGTTTTTTCTTGTTTAGCTGGGGGATTTTTTCTGTTTGAGTTGCATGTTCCTGACCTGCGCATTTTTCTTCTTAATTACAGAAACATGAAAGAATACAGGAAGTCCTGCATGACTACAATGAATACCTGTGCTAATTAAGTCACTGGCTGGGTACTGGGAGAACAGCAAGGTAAGCAGTCAGGCCATGCCAGCAGCATTTCTTGTAATCTGCATGATTGTATTTCAACAAAGCCTTAGTGCTTTCAGATATCAAATTCATAACAAGTCAGGTGAAGACTAATAGCCCGCAGGTTTGAATGCAATAGATTTACCTGTAGTTCAAAGCTTTGGCAAGCAAACATCTCTGTTTTCCTTCCTGGGGGAAAAACCAGTGCAAGATATGTGGTGATTTTCTTTTTTTAAAAGGCAGTATCTCTAATTTCAACAATCGATTCATGACCAAAGCTCAGCTTCCTGGGCTGACTCTAGGGAGGGCTTGGAGGAGGGGTGGAATGCTTCGAAAACTTAGCTGATGAAAAGGCATGCTGTTTTGTGGATGCCTCCCAGAATTGTTTAAATCTGTGTGTGTGTATGCGCGCGCGTGCGTATGAAAAGAGAGAGAGAGAGAAATCTCCATGACAACTGGCCTGGCCAGTCTGTGTTCTCTGCAATCATTTTAGCTGGAATCAGTGCTGCGAAAGGTCATATGAAGGAGTTGTGGGAAGCACAGCAGGTATTAGACGCTAAACGACTGGTTTTCTGATTGCCTCAGATAATAAGACAGAGTTTTGTCTGAGAAATACAAATCTGAGAATGGAGTGGAAAGGGAGATGCTCCAAATTTCAGGTAACAAAAATCTCCTTTTTAATGTTATTTCCTCCCATTTTAAAGTTTGGTGGTTTTTTTTTCCCCGTGGTGTTTACTCCCAGCCGAGCGTCTGAGCGAGCTTGGATTCCCTAGCTCTGGGGAATGATGTCATGCGGCAACAGTTGGATTCTATTAGCCAGGGAAAGAGGAAACATCTTTTGAAAAAAAAGATACTTTGGCTCTTTGTTGAATCTTGTGCAAAGGCTGCAAGAAGTGTTTAAAAAAAAAAAGTTTCTAACAAATTAATTCCCAGAAAATGTCATTTAGGACCTAGACAGCACCAAACTTTAAAACCACTGCAACAATTACTCCTATATGCAAGAAAATAATTATGGAAGTGTTACAGAATTCAGAAGACATTTCTTTCTTCTTGGATGCTCCTATATTCATCTTTAATGAGAAAATTAATTGCACCGTAATTAAGCAGAGAATTTGGAACCTCCACGCACTTGGGATCCTTCAGCAATTGTGTAGAGAATGTGCTGCTAAAGAGTTTCTTCTGGTTTGGGCTCTGTCTCAAACTGCTGCTTATGAATAGATGATGCTGGCAGCATTGTTCTTAATAAGGTTTTCAGTCCTGGACTGTGTTTTTCATAGCTTTAAACGAGCCTTTTTGGGAGAGGGTAGTGGGGGAAGAAAGGAGGAAACAAGTAATTTCAGCAATTTGAAAGGGTCTTCTTTTCCCCCTTTCCTCAGAGACGTTTGCTAATTGCTGCATTCAACACTCAACATTAGGGTAGCATGCATAGCATTTTAAGCAGAAAAATACCTAATGATTAATGTACAGCTGCTGTGTCCTAATGAAAATTCTTAGAAAATGGATATAATCCTACTTCCTTGAACATCACAAAAATACACTGTACTGATAACCATGATGAAAAGATTAGGTCACCCCTACGCTGTTTAAACGCCCTCTAGGAAATGCTTGTTTCTACTTTTACGCTGCTCTGCTCCCTTCTGTGCATTTCAGGCATGATCCAAAGCTTGCTGGAGTCCATGGGAGGTTTCCCGTCAGCTTCAAAGGGCTTCAGATCAGCCTCTGCCTGAGAACTTCTCAGTCTCTGTTTCAGTCTTTTGACTGCAGGATCAGGCCACAGGCTCTCACTTTCTTTCTTGAACTTTCCAAACAGAAGGTCTTTTATATTCCTCCAAACAATGCCAGGCGCTGCTGACTGGCTTCAGCGTGGCTGGTAACACACGCTGGAGATAATGGTAATGCGTATTTCCGCTTTCTCCTAAAATCGTCTAGAGGGGGAAAGTGCAGTGAATGGAAATTGGATCCTTCTATCCCACCTCCCCTCCTCACAAATGGCTGTTGTTTAGGAGTGTGTGTGTGTGCGTGCAAACTGTTCCTTGATTAAAGGGCAGTATTGGCTGTGATTCAGGGAGGAGTTCCAGGAGGAGGTTAGGGGGAAAACACTGTTATCACTGTGATCCACCAGCAGAACACTCATGAGGGAGAAGCAGGCTGTCCTGGAGCAGGCAATCTTTCTACAACATGCATACAGAACTGACAGCTGTCATCTGTGAGCTGAGGGCTGATCAGCACAGTCTAACACTTTGTGTCCCCCTCTTGCCTACCAGCTTTGACCAGCTTGATTCTATAAATAAATTACTGCTGTTACTGAATATCAATTAATAACCTGGTTAAGAAATCCTTGTGCCATTCTTGACTAGAAATGAAATATCTGTGGAGCTGGCATGCTCATTTGAACCATCCCCCTCCTTAAGAAGGAACATTGTGATGATTACCCAAGTTTAAGGCCCATTTGTGGGAAAATGCTATTAGTCCCTGAAATTTCTGAGACAAAGATTATGATTTTCAAAATCAGAACCACTGCTTTTAAGTGCTTACATTTTATAGCTAGTCAGCTTGAGACTCCTGAGAGATCTCTGCAAGGTGTTGCAAACTGGGCATCCCAAAGGCAACAGTTGCTTTTTGGCATTTATCTGTGGTGCGGTGTGATGCAGTGGGAAGCCTGGTGAGTTCTCTGTCTCGGTGTTTCTGGCTGAGTGGCATTTCCCTTAATGGTCTGTGTTGTAGTATTTGCATGTTACTTTGAAAAGTGATACAAGGCATCATTCCCATAGTCCTTTAATATAACTTCCATATGTCCTAGCATTCTGAATGGTTCCAAATGAAGTTTGCAAATGTTATATACTACATATACCTTACCAGTAGGAAATAAATAATAATAATTAAAAATCAATAAATCATAATATATTTATAACTACACTCAAAATACCTTATAGCTGACCTACTATGGTTGGGCATAAATGTAAGCAGCAGCACATAGGCATTGGCACATTGTTTTTTTCATCCATTAAGGGAGTAAGCAATTCAAGAAGGCTGCTGCTATACCCAGTAATGCATGTGAAGTTCTTGCAGCAGCCTATGCAGGAGTAGCGGCCCTGTGCTCAACACAGCTCCAGTGGACAGGTCCGTAGCCCAGCATTTGCAGCCTGCTGTAGTTGTCGCTTTATAAGTGGATTCATTTCTGTATCTTGAAGGCAGTTGCTTTATGTTGTTGTCCTGATAAATCTCCTCATTGGTCCCATGCATCCACCATGTTTCTGCCAGTGGCTATATGCCCACGTTCTGTCTGTGGATAGTCAGTTAGTCTGAGTTTTCCAGAGAGATTAATGTGGGTTTTTTTGATAGGATTAGTTGTGTCCTTTCTCATTGCACTTAGAAGGAAAGTGAAAGGACATGGAAGAAATATTTTTTTGTTGTTGTTCTCTCTCCTTGACTATCTATTAAGTAATTTTTATATTCTGAGTTACGATGTTTTAATTGCTTGTTTTATCTTGCATGAGATCATCTTTTGTGTAACTGTTCATACTCCCTCTATCCATAGGTTGACAGTGTTTATTTCCCTGTTGTCTCTTGCAGTGAGTTCCAGGTTAATTGCTATGTTGACATATTTGTCTTTATTACTTGGAAATACACCACTTTGTGGATGAGCTGAGGCTATCTAGAAGCCTAGGACTGACTTTGTCTGTATCATTCAATACTTGTTTCTGCTCTTACTGCCTTCTCTAAATAACTCCAGTCCCTTTGATTTTTCTTCTTAGGGAAAGTCTGTGAGACACTGGAAAAAACAGTGTAGTTGTCTCAGTTTCTGCTGTTTTCTTTGAAGATCAGGTGATCTTCAAGAGCACCTGGTGTTACAGTTGTGGACAGATGGACCATTAAATTCTTGAACATGAGATCAGTATTCTCCATCTGTAACTTTATGCTCAAAATAGATGGAATTAATTGATTGGAAACAACAGTGCTACATATTTAGAAGAGCTGCTCATGGGGATGCTCAAATCTTTCCTCATTTTCTGCAAGTTAATTTCAATTCCAGCAGTACGAACAACAAGTTCTCACAGTCATTTCCTCTCATGTGCTGTTTTCTGGTCATGGTGACTGAGTGATTTTCTAAGGTGTAAAATGTGACATGCAGAAGGATTTGTTCTGAGCAGTTCACACTGGATACGAGTGTGGCTACCTTTAATTACAGCAAGAACCTTGAAATGATTGCACTGTCATTCTGCTCTGCAGTGCAGGCTATCATTAGTGCTAATCAGTTATCTCTGTTCTGCCTTTGCATCTTTGACCCACTTATTTTGCTGAACTTAACACAGTTGCTAGTGTGACACAAAGCAGACTCTTGGCACAGCCCTGATCACAGAGCAGGGAGAGATCTGGCAACTTTCACACAAATCCGTTATAATTAAGGCTTCCGGTCTGGGATTTAAACTTCTTCTTTCGTCTTAAAAGCCTGAGAGGCTTTAAAAAATATTTTTCAGGCTGAAAATGAACCTACTGCTGGTAGAGGCAAAGTCCCCTGATGGTACTAGCTGCAGGCGGACCTGGAAGAGGCGGGTGCTGCTCTTGTTCCTTCATCAGGCTTTGCAAATGTGCTTCCACTCTGAGTGCTTTTTGAACAGAGCCTCCCAGTTGTTCCTCAGTTTCATGTGACAGCAACAGAGTCCCCCAGGCATTTAGAGGAGTGTTGCACAGTTGGCTTTCCTCCAGTGCCAGCTCTTAGTCTGAGTTCAAGCCCCATGTATTAATCCTCTCTGTCCACTTGGAGCCAAGCTGTTGTATGCAAAGGGCTGTTCAAAGGAGTCCCATTTCCCCATCCTGTCAGAGGCAGTGCTCCCCCCTTCAACCTTTTTTTTCCCATCCTATTGCAGTTTGATGACAAGGAGATGAATCGGAAGCTAAAACTTCTGCCAATGGCAAGAACGCAATTTGGCATCCCTTGTGCAGCTGGCATCCAAAGGATACAAGCCATCAAATTATCTGTGCTCCTGGTCCAGCTGAGCCTGTTTGTTTATGACCAGACCATCCCTCCCCTCTTTAAAGCATGCTTGAAAGTTAAAAGGCATCACTAAGCATTTACCACATTAGGGACATGCTGAGGAGAGTTGGACAACTTTGACAGAAGACCTGCTTCCTGCAATGCTATTTCATGCCTTCTTGGTAAAGAGCAAAAAGCAATTTGATTGCTGCAGCAGTATGGAAACATTTGTAGCTGCACAATTCACGTTCCCATGTTTCAGTCTCTCACAGGCCCATACAGACCTTCTAGTATTAGTTTTAAAAGGAGAACAGTTGACAACTGATTAATTTGAATGTCGTATTCCAGAGAGTGCTGTTTTATGATTGAGTTGTCAAAAGTGGCAAGCCAAGAAAGTATTGACTAAAGTTACAAAGAAAAATCTCTCATGTAGAGCACAATTCTGTTTATCCACAAGATTTGTAGGGGACAAAACCGTCTTCATACCACTCTACTGTCAACATGTTCAAACCCGTGCTGGGGGAGGTGAGAAGCTGAACAGCTCAGCCTGTTGCGTTCATCCCCTAGCAGTTCTTGGGAGAGTTCCCTGGGGGTTTCCTGGCACATTGTCGCAGGGAAGGGGACATATCACAACTCAGTCTTCAGAAACCTGCCTAAAAAATAATTTCAAGTGACTCATTCTGGTGTTGTTTTTTGGAGAAGAGTCAAGCTGGTTTCAGAGAGAAGAGTGAAAAAAACCCGCTTTTGAACAATGGATGTGCTTTGTGTAATCAGCTGATGCTCTGGATTAGAGCTGCTCCGCTGTGCATCAGACTGGGTTTCACTGTTGTACTGACCCTGCTACACTCCTGCTTAGGGCAGCAGATTGGCTTTTGGGAATGTATGAAGACCTAAGAGCAAACATCGGTTTTTCAGTGCTCTGTTATTAGCAGCAACACATGACAGTAGGTTGCAGGTTGAGTGGTATCACCCTGGGACATGCACAGGCAGCTGTCTGGCCACCCCTTTTGTTTCCTGTGGAAAGCGCTGCCCTTGTGTGCCACCTGTAAGCAAGAGCCTGCTCCCAGCCTGAGCAGCTGAAGCACAACACTCTTTTCCTGATCTGAGGCTTTAGTGGAGAAGGAGAGCCAGTCCTGTCCCTGGAGCTGCGTAAGATGGTCCATTTAGGTCGTCTGTCTCCTACAGCAATGAGCCTCTGCCATGATGCTGTAATGACACCTGCTTTCATGGGACTGGTCCCTCTGCCCCGGCTTGGGATGCTCTGGGGGGTGGGAGTCCCAAAAGGTGAGAGCAAAGAGTGGCATGAGGCAAGAAGGCTAAACTGCCCCCCAGTCACTGTGGGCAGGAGAGACCGTGTGTTTTTCAGTGCAGAGAGCTTGTGTCTTTGAGGGTGATTGGGTGGTCAGCTGGGCAGGTACACTGTTCCCTTGAGCTAGGCCAGAGCTGCTGTCAAGGCATGGAGGAGGTGGTCCCAAAACACATGCAGAGCTGAAGTCCTTACAGACCCTGCCTGTTGCCATGTGCTGCCTCCACCCTCCTCCTCCTCCTCACTTTAGGGCCCATGGAGACAGGGGAAAGGGTAGCAATGAGAGTGAGGCTTTTTCACTTTCTATCTAGCAGTTGAAGCCAGGTTATGTTTTCAACAGAAGTCTCCCTGGAAATGAGTTTTGTTCAATGTAAAGGTCGGGTGAAGGCAGAAGTTGAACCTTATTGCATTTAGAAATGCTCATGTCCACATGTTTGGAGCTCTTTGTGAGTGGTGAGGGGGCCACTATACAAGCTGGTTGTACAGGGGACCCTATCAGAAGGTTATAATCTCTTCTGTGCCAGGCTCAGTGGACAGTATAATATACTGTCAAATCTGGCATTTGCATCAAGATCTGCTTTCCTCTCCTATGAAGACATTATCCAGTTTTCTGCTGAGACACATCAAGAGCTAAGGTCCCTGCTGTGTTTTATTTACTATTGGCTGACATGCATGGACAGTAGAAAACAAATGTAAATATGGCTCAGTGCTGTGTACTACAATAGCACAGAATGCTTCCTGGGGATTTATGACCATCTGGAAGAACAGGACATCCAAAAGGCAGCCTGAGGTCATCAGCTGCAGCACCTTGTCAGCAGATCCCAGAGCAGTTCCTGTGCCTGTGGCACTGACAGCTCTGATATCATGGGTGTACCTACCTGTTCTAAATGGCCAGATGCTCAGGAAGAGGAAGATGAAGCTAGTGGAATTATGCTAAAAGTTTCTACGATTTCTCTGGAAAATCTATGCAGTTCATTTCTGGATAGGGCAGACTGATTGCAAAGTGGCCATTTATCTGGAGATTTCAGGTGTTGGTCAATGGCTGCTCTGGTCAGGCTGTGTGATGTCCTGAAATTCTGAACAAATCACCACATTCCTCTTTCTCCACCTCAATAAAATTTCCATGTGCAAAATCAGGCTGCATTAGGTGAAGCTCTCTTGTGCCTCAGCCTCTTGCAGAGTTGTATCAGGTGTGTAATGTCATTTTGGCAGTTGCATTGTTGGTGAGATGTATGACCTTGCCTACAGTAGCAATGCACATGGGCTTATTGTATTCTGAGATCTGGTATCACATGTGCCCCTCTCAGTGACAGGAGGGATGCCAAAGTGAACTGCCCCTGGTTCTGAGAAGGATGAGCTCCTGCTGCATGTATTGGTGCCAAATGGTATGCTGGCTTATGGAAGTATTAAAATGTTTATTATTAAAAAGTGATTTGTCATGAGAAAAGGAGAAACCTGTTGCTTGCAGTGAGGTAACAGTTGGCTACTCCTGAGTCTGAGTAGAAAAGGGAGATGCTAGGAATAGGTTGGAGGAAGAGTGCAGAAAAAAGCCAGCTGATTATCTGTGAAAGAGGAAAGACAACCTTGTTAAAAGGTAATTATTCTTCTGGATGAGTGGTTGGCTTCCCGCAAGGTGGGCAGAAGAGGAGCAAAGCCAAACCCCAGACTTCCGGCTCAGCATAACACTTATAATTTCAACATTTGCTCACAATCTGATTTAAAAGCAAACCAACCAACCAACCCATCATTGTAGACAGAGAATTGTGTAAAATATTTTTTTGTTAACATGGACATATGGCGTTCCCAAACCAAAACAGTCCAGGACACTTGTGGCAGCGGGGGTGATGTTGAGAGCCTGCTAGGCTGTTTCACTGCTACCCACTACTGAACAGGAACAGCGAATCTGTTGGCTTGGACAGATTGCCCTTGTGACAGTAGCTCATTAATGGTTGTCACATCAGTTATGTTTCCATGACAGCCTCAGGTCTGACAAATGTGACAAAGCTGTGTTTTATCAGCAAATCCCCTGCTGGCCCTAGTCAGGAAAGCATATGGATAAGAGAAAATTATTCTTCCTGCTCTTTGTTACTGACCGATTCTGCTCTTTGTATTTGAACCAGCCAGCTAAGACTAGTTGCATTCCTCTGTAATTTGCAGTACCTCCTGTATGGGGCTGAACCAGTGATGAATTAATACCTTTTTCCATTCATTAAGTTTTATTCATTGTCTCAGCAACCAAGGAAACTCTGAAAGTCAGACTGAAGTTTTGGGGAACGGAGCAGAAGCACTGGTGTTCTGACTAGTAAAGGGCAGGCTTAAGCACCCTTGAATCAAACTGGCTTTTCTGCAGAAGAGTTACGGAGATTCAGATAGGTGTGTTGGCCATGGTTGAACCTGTGGGATAAGCAGTCAGACTTGTTCTGTTGCAGCTGTTTAACCCCCCCCCCCCAAACAAAACCAAAAAAACGAGCAGGAGCATTTTATTTATGTTCAACTAATATCTCCCTTTGAAATTCCTCACTGAACACTACAAGGTGAAGCAATCTGCAACAGTTTGTTATCTGTAGGTTATCTACTAATATGTTGTATGCCAAATTATAATCATACATAAAATGAGGAAAAAAAGGATAAAATTACAGATGTGCAGAGGTCTCTTTCTATCATGAATGTATCAATCTTGAAATCTAGCAGGATCTGTAATGTAGGTATTTGCCCCTCTTATGCAGGGAATGTAAAAGAAGGGAAATGCTAGTTGGATAAATTAGATAATATGACATAAATAAGAAAATGAGGAGGGCTCCAGAGCTTTGTGAAGTATAACATGATTGCCTTTCCTGAATAGAATCAGATCTGCTTACAAGCATTCAGTCCACCTCTGCAGGGAATTGCAAACAGGATGCAGCTTTGCTAATATTGGCAGGAATGGGAGGGTTTTTTTAACTGAAGTGATAGACCCCGGCTCTCTGTATCAGAAGGTCATGAGGTTGAATGCTGGTGCCACACACCACTCTTGTGCAGTTTAGCTGATAGCTCTGTGTGTACGCGTATAACGTTTGTATGTATAAATTACTGCTCGCCTCAGCTATCTCTATTAGCAGACTCCAAGTAGTAAAACTCTCACCAGGAACATTTTATCTCCAACCAGGTAAAAGCTTTTGTTTGGGAGACCCTAACTATGCCCGAAAGAGGTTTCCAAGAGAGTAAAGGCAAACCTACCTAGTTCAAGACTATGTTCTGGGACTTACCATCTCATTTGACTGCAGCAAGCCTGTGCACAGGCAATACCGAGTAACTCCCTGGCTTGGGATTTCCAGTATTATCTCTGAGATAGAGAATGGTGATGCTTCAGCTGCTCACTAGTGCACTGTTGTTTATAGTGCCACAGTTGTGTCATTCCAAACTCGAAGGTGATGTCTTTGAAGCACACATAGGCGAATATATTTATTTTAAAACAATGAGTAATAAATCTAATTATTATTTATGCAGTTACTGCTATAAATTAAGTCAATGCTTTTTCAAGCATTGTTGGATATTCTAGACAAAGCTGCCAAGTGAAACGTGAATCCTATTTTATAGCTGGTGTCTGCTAGGCGCAGAGGGGGAAGCCGAATAAAAAGAAATCAGGATATACCTCAGAAAGACAAAATTTGTTATGTACTAATGGCAAATATCTAATCTCCTGATCTCCTTGGGATCAATGGCAGAGAGAGGGAACAGATCATTTTTATGACTGCTCAAGCATAGTCAGCACGAGAATGAAAGACAAGGGATGGAAATGTGTTTGTTCTCAAAGAATGCCATGTACCTCAGCATAGGTGGGTATTTTGTGAGGGAATACCTTTTGTTTTATGTTTTTAAGCAAAAGCAAATCTCTATTTTGAGAAAGAGGGAAAAGACTTGCAATGAAGGGGAAGGCGATGCTTAATGAACGAAGTACTTCTCTGCAAGATTTTAGATTCTATTGTGTCTGTGGCACTGAAAGTGGAAGAGGCACCATTTGAGGACAGCTGATCAAAAGGAGGTGACAGCCATTTTGTACTGTGTGAATTTTGCTGGTAGCCTGACTGACATAAACATGACTGTTTCCAGAACTTCAGTCAGACTTCAGGGGGGAGCCAGTCACCAGAGCAAGGACAGACCCAGCTATAGTGAGCCTTTCAAGGGGAAACTTTGCTGTGAGCTGAAGGGCAGCTGGTGGCAGGGTGCAGCATTACCAATGGTATTGTGTATCTGTTGCCGAAATCCGGAATAAAACTCCTTAACAGCAATGAGAAGTTAAGAAGCAGGCACTCCTTTATTGCAGCGCTGGGCACACGGGGTATCGCTCCACCTATCGTGTGCACCTGGCTAGTCTAACTATGCAGGTTAAATACACACCTGTTATACATATTCACTAAACTTCTGGAAAATGTTATACATAATCATTAACTTTCCGATAAATCATTAACATATATAAATGTCTCTTCACGCAGGCGCAGTGAAGGTCTCTGGTGGTCTTCAGAAGCCCTCTGGTGGTCTTCCATAGTCTTCCTCACTTGTCCGCTTCTTGACCTCTCTTAGCTGATTCTGCGCAGTACGATTCTTACCATCATCTATATTAGTTTACATAAAAATGCATGCTATGTCTATTCTTAAATTTAACCTTTCTAATAATTGGTCCTTCAGTCACACCATCTTATTAATATTCTTATGTTAAAACAATCATTGGTTAATCTCACTTAACTCTACTGATTGGAATCCTTGATAATTAGATCGAGGTGGGAAGGGTAAGGGGTTTCCAAACAGCAAACTAGTGTCCATAGCGGTTTCCTTAGTTTCCTAAAACAAAACACTACAAACCAACAAATCTTTGTCAAAGTTTCTGTGGTTAACTGATTTTAGACAATACTTGAATTCTTATAGTTACACATAGTACTTTTTCTAAAGTTCCTAAGTTCCTATGACTACATTTCAAACTTAACACTCCCATACCTATGCTTCACAATTTTCTACTTCTTAATCAAACCAAACTCTTTTATATAATTAGATTTTAATTTCTTTATCAAAATATTTGCAACATATCCTTTTTCAAAACTACAGCAAAATGAAATGTTACTTGACTCATGAAGTTTACCGGGAAGTTTTCTTCCTCTCCTAGTAACAATCGGTCCCAGCAAGTTACCTCTTCCATTGCACCTTTCTGAGATAAAGTGATGGTGTAAGAAACTGTGTGAAAACATCATAGCAAACTCAGGTTGCCATAATTTTTGAAAAGAAACTACTTAAGTGAGACCAAAATTTTGGTTTTTGTTTGTATAGTGTTCAGTATGCTAAGTCCTAATCTGTGGCTAAGTTTCTCAGGTAGTGGGTGTAATAATAACAATTGGGTTAATAAAAATCAGGCCTGATAAGCATCACTGTTGAATTGAGTAGAATGCTGCCTTTTTCTAACTGTAGCTCTCCAGAAGATACACATATTTTGATTTTTGAAGAGCCATTAATTATCTTTTGGTTAAAAGGAAGGGAGAATGAGTCAATGCATATCCATTTGCTCATTACTTTCTCCCAATCTCATCACAAATCTGTGGCTAAGAATGCAGTACTTACTTACAAAATCTCTCCATCCTGTATCTCAATGGGAAGTCTGCATTTCTGTAGTGTTTCTGTAGCCAGCACATTCCTGCAGGCAGTGCAGATGGGAAAGTGGAAAACCAGCTTCTTAAAACTGTGAAAAAGTGCTTTGACTCTTAGCTATCTGCATCCTAGTTTGGAATTTTTATTCTGCCTTTAAAATCTTCCCCCAGAAAAATAAGTTTGGAGCCCAGGCAGTATTCCCATATAAATGACTGAGTCATCTTCCTTGGGAATTGAAGAATCACTGTCGCCTGGAGTTATGGTCTTAAAGACTGAGATGAACAGATACTTAGGAATTTGTTGTAAATTTATATTATACCATTCATTACTGTTTCTTTTGAGTGTAGTCATACAGGGAGAAAACAGATATCATTATTCTGAGACAGGTTTTCTTTGTATTCATGTAATAGCAGCCAAAACAAAAAATGGTGGGACTCACAAGGAGTAAGATGTAGAATTAATATTCAGGCTGTTGTAATGCTACATCTCTTCGTCCCTGTAGTAACATATTCTACAGTAGCCAGAGAACAGCCTAAATGTGATGACCCAGTTTGGAAGCAAAATCATTCTTCAAATTCACAGGTGCCCTCTAAAGACATACAAGATCATTTTTCTGATGTATTTGAGCACTCAGTTGTACAAGGAAATTTTAAATTTGTAAGAAGCAGTTTAAAGTTCTATTGATAAAAATTAATTTAGTTTGTTGATGGATGTGGCCATTCCACTAAACAGTCAGATACCTGGAAATCTCCTCTAACTGTGCTTTTGGGGTCTGAGGACAATGTTCTCAAAAGCCCTGAGGTCCACTGACTTTCAGAAATGTTGCAGTCCTGAGTGCTCTGAAAGCAGAACTCAAATTCTATAAGCACATTTGCAAGGTGTTCCTGTATGCATGCTCTCTATCTTCAAACTGTTTCTAAAGACATTGTTCAAAAAGAAGTTGTATTTACTTTTTTCAGATAGAAAAGTTTATTTTCTGGTCGGCAACTATGTAGCCATTTCACTACTGCGAGATATTTAAACAGTTTGCATTTTCAATGGAAAGAGAAATTGAAACCAAGTTGTCCTTTCGAGCTGTGCAGAAGCTGGGTCAGCAAAGGCAAAGTAGATCCATTTGGGAGTCATGGGGCTTTGAGCAGCATTGCTTCACAGTCATGAAACTGAAGACCAATGAGAAGAAAACAGTAAGAGATGGAAAAAAAAAAAGTGAAGAAAACAAAAGGGTAAGGGGGGAGCATATGCACCATACAAATTAAGAGGGATGTTCAGTAGAATGACAGCTGAGAGATATTTTTTTCTCTTTCTCCATCATCAAAACCTTCCAATTAATACACTTTTTGAAGCAGTTCATGTTTTACAGTTAAATTTTAAGTTTCCCCTACTTAAATATGGCTAGGTGGATCATATATTTGCAGTTTCATATCTGAGGCTGTATTAATAATCCTAGATATTCAGGTAAAGGTAGATGTGACAAATATCTTTGTGAGGGAGTTAACTTACCCCTAGATTAGGGGCAATAGGTCTGCAATATACGCAAACAGCAGATCAGGTCTCAGAAAACTGTGTCTATGAGTAAGTGACTATATAGATTTTTCTTCTTCCTTTCTCCCTAGCTAAAAAGGAGTATATCCAAAGGGGCTGTGCAGGATATTGTATTCAATTCTCTTCTTGATCTGAAAGCTCTTAATGGGTGGGAAAGAAATCGCCTGCACTTCCAATTGTGGGAAAGATGTGAGGACAAATGCCCTGAAGGGTAAGAGGTGTGTAAGGCTGTGAAGAAATAAAGAAAGAAAAGGCTTTAAAAATAATTGAATAATTAGATCTCATTCAAGTGATGATTCATAGAATTTGGTCTTGGCTGTCTTTGGACAGAAACTTTGGAAGAAGCAGTAGCCAACAGGTGAATGAAAATGCACCACAGTTCTTTTGGCATATTGCCTTCCAAAATAGATGGTGAAGCTTCTTCTGATGGAACTATAGCTGCTATGCTAAAAATATTTCTTATCTTAGTCACAGACAAAGCCTCTTAGAGCTGAGTTTAAAAAAGATACTCTACAGCAACTGTAGTCAAAGCAGGATTCATTTTAAATTGTCATCCATCCGTAAAACAATTGCCCAGTGTCAGTCAAAGAGTTTGAAGACTTGAAGACCAAGTAAATAAAATGTAAGAATGCTATGCAAAGGAGACATGATGGTGGTTTTACACTGGGCAAAACACATCCTTCCTTTAACTTATCAAATGGAAACCTTTTTTACTGGCATGTGAAAGTTTAGTTAATAGTTAACAAATTAATAAATTTTACTGTAGAAGAATTCTGTACCTGATGGCTGTCATAATTTCCTTTGACATTCATGTTGAGTCTAGTTTCTACTTCTCCATGTACTGTGGAAATATGATTTGTGGTGTGGTATGAGCATATCCTGATCAAGTTAGAGATTTCTAGTGCAATAAACATTGTGAGAAAAATCAATATTTAGAAATGACATGTTAAATCACAGATTGGATTGCTGGATTTCATCCTTGGGCTGAAGGACCATATTACCAATTTTAAAAGGTTTGTGCTTTCCCTTTCCCTTTCCCTTTTCCTTTTCCCTTTTCCTTTTCCCTTTTCCTTTTCCCTTTCCCTTTCCCTTTCCCCTTTCCCTTTCCCTTTCCCTTTTCCCTTTCCCTTTTCCCTTTCCCTTTTCCCTTTCCCTTTTCCCTTTCCCTTTTCCCTTTCCCTTTTCCCTTTCCCTTTTCCCTTTCCCTTTTCCCTTTCCCTTTTCCCTTTCCCTTTTCCCTTTCCCTTTTCCCTTTCCCTTTTCCCTTTCCCTTTTCCCTTTCCCTTTTCCCTTTCCCTTTTCCCTTTCCCTTTTCCCTTTCCCTTTTCCCTTTCCCTTTTCCCTTTCCCTTTTCCCTTTCCCTTTTCCCTTTCCCTTTTCCCTTTCCCTTTTCCCTTTCCCTTTTCCCTTTCCCTTTTCCCTTTCCCTTTTCCCTTTCCCTTTTCCCTTTCCCTTTTCCCTTTCCCTTTTCCCTTTCCCTTTTCCCTTTCCCTTTTCCCTTTCCCTTTTCCCTTTCCCTTTTCCCTTTCCCTTTTCCCTTTCCCTTTTCCCTTTCCCTTTTCCCTTTCCCTTTTCCCTTTCCCTTTTCCCTTTCCCTTTCCCTTTTCCCTTTCCCTTTTCCCTTTCCCTTTTCCCTTTCCCTTTTCCCTTTCCCTTTTCCCTTTCCCTTTTCCTTTCCTTTCCTTTCCTTTCCTTTCCTTTCCTTTCCTTTCCTTTCCTTTCCTTTCCTTTCCTTTCCTTTCCTTTCCTTTCCTTTCCTTTCCTTTCCTTTCCTTTCCTTTCCTTTCCTTTCCTTTCCTTTCCTTTCCTTTCCTTTCCTTTCCTTTCCTTTCCTTTCCTTTCCTTTCCTTTCCTTTCCTTTCCTTTCCTTTCCTTTCCTTTCCTTCCTTTTCCCCTCCCAGAGGTGGAAATTGTGCTAGCCCAGGAGTTGATGGTTTTTTTTTTTGTAGTTATTTAAATGACTTATAGTTTGTGGTATCCTGGCATCAGATGCTTCTCGCATCTTGCTGTATGCAGAGAACCATTGATGAAAATTGTCAGCTCTGTTGCAATTTTTGGTGTGGTCTTTTTACCAGAGAAATATTTTAAGACACTGTGGAAAACTGGAGACAAATGCTGCAAAAAGCAGTGAAACCTATAGATTGAAATTGATCATACTGACCAGTGTTGTTGGATCCCAATTTCCCTTTAATTTGAATATCAGGGGGTAGTGACCTCCTAAAGAGCCTAGGGAGGCTCCTGAGACAGCTCTGCAAATTTAACTGGTATAAATAACCCTGTACCTTTGTGGTACATCTCAGCTGCAGAATATGCAATGAATGGGAAGCACTGGTTATTTATTTTGGAGTTTTGAAGCTGTCAGGGAGCATTACCATGGTATTACATAGCAGTAATACAGCTAGCCAGCTGTATAGACAGTCTGCTGGTGAGTTAGAGGCAGAGCTGAAGTAAGTACATTTGAGATCCCCCTTATGCTATTACTAACCAAAGGACCTTTCTGATGCCTTTCGCGATTAAATGGTTGAAGCTGTGTGTACACAGTAGGTCTCCTTTTCTTTTAGTCGTGTGGTACATAACTGGACTTGCTTCTTTGTGTCTCTGGGCAGTTAGATTCTGATACATTTCCCTTTATGGATGATCCTGGTTGAGAAGTCTGCTAATCTCCATTGGACTTGACAGGGAAGAATATTAGGGACATGGTTTTGAAACTGAAAAGTGCAGCACTATAATAAATGGTGGCTCTCTGGTTGAACATGAGGATAAAATTCATTCCAGACCCTGTGTTCGAATGGAACAGTTTATGAATGGAAGCACAGCCTGTGGATTGTATTTCAACATTAGTCTCTCATTTGGAATTGTGCTATTTCCAACATAGACAAGGATAGGTATTTTATAAATTTTCATTCTTCCACTGTTCAGATTGTTCAAATATAAAATCTCTTGTGCTGGAGATGGCTGTGGAGTATATGCGATAGGAAAAGCATTTTGGTTTTGAAAAGAAACAGGTTAGTAACTGTTGTCTGCAGTTTATATATTGAAAATAGCTTTATATTTGGTGGAAGGACAACTGGATAATGCTCAGAGGTATTACAATTGTATTTCTGCTTTACCTCCATTTCTCACTATCCATGTCTTGTTTTATGGTCATCGCCTCTGCCTCAGCTATGTCACCTGTCAAACTCTGCTAGATGGCATCACAGCCATATGTGTTGATTACTATCATCTGATACAATCAGATGTTTAGATGAAAGCCACTAGCTGTAGTAAATGTGAGTTAGTATTGGTTATATTCATATGGACAAGCTGAAAGACAATAATGTTGTAGTTACCAAAGAAACAAACAAATTAAAAGAAAAAATGCTTAAGCAGCATGTATTAGGAAATTAGGAGTCTTGGACTGAAGTCTATAAACTTTCTAGACCCTGCTGCAGAGAAACAGCAGCTGAGAAATAGATGCTTAAAGATGAAGAAGGAGCCAAAACCTCCTGTCATTTAACATACTGTGGTTTCACCCACTGCTTAAAACCGCTTAGTTTTAAACCTCTCAGATGGATTATGTTATAATGTTGACAGAAACAAAAATGAGATGCAAAAAGAAAAGCTTAGGCAAAAAGTTTGAGGTGTAGTTTTACATCTGTTAACCGGCAACTTAAAATTTTTTATTTATTCTTTCTCACTGTGATATTTGAAGATGCTGAGCTCCTATAACTTTGGCTGAGAAAAGGTAAATTCTGTTTTAAGGTTATATTTATGTCTTCATTCTTGCTAGTTTTGCTAGGTCATAGTTTTAGAGCACAGAAATGTCAGATTTTGTCTTTGGGCTAAGAAAAAAATATTTTCTAAGTAACAGTGTGCAGAGCTTGAAATGAAAGCTGAGGCATGGGCAAGATTTTTAAAAGCAGCTGAGTTGCACCGGAGAGAAGTAGAAGGATATGGGTAATACAAGCAGCTCATTTTGACTAGTTTGCTAATGGTGTCTTTGTGCATATTGGGCAAGCAGAGGTAAATGATCGCTTGCATATTGGACTCTGCTGAAGTATGCTGGCCTACCTCTGCAGAGAATTTCCTGTTTTCCTGTTGTTCTCAAAGGGGTGGCGTTGCCCATCCCAGCAGAAGTCTAGGAGTGAATTGTTTCATCCTGTCTCACCAACTGAATTCAATCTACCTATACTGAAATCAGCTGAGTTAGTCTGCACTTAGTCCAGGCAGCTGGAAATAGACACTGCCTCTTTGATTTTCAGTTAATACTAAAATTATGAGCACAGATTATGGTATTGTTGAGAAAGATTCTTCAGAAAATGGTAATTTATGGTGGTCCATGCATCATCTTTGCAGCAAAATAGGAGAAAAATACTACTAATAACAGAGGGCCCACATGTTTATTGATGTCTAGGAATTTCTTCATCTCTTAACTAATAGGAGAGTGTTTTGGTTTTGCTTTGGTTTTACTAATTAATAAGGAGATGTAGGAGCTTTGGTCAAATAGAATGCTCAAGCCATCTTTTAAAACATGAATTACTCTTATTTTTAAAATAAATGGGAAGAATTAAAAATGGCTCTGTAACAAGGTTTCTTATTTCAAAGAACAAATTGTGGTAGAGCTATAGCAACTAGTTAGTAGCATGAGCTGGGCTGAATTAGACAGGTACCTAAATACAAAGTAGGCGTGGAATTTCCTGAAGTTAGGGACTCTAGAGCCAATCAGTGGGTGTCTCAGGAAGGGAGTCCCAGGAAATAGCCATGAAGAAATAGGAAAAGTCTGCAATGGAAGGAGAGAAAAACTAATGGGGAAATAAAGGTGCATTTTTGAGGTCAAGAAGCATAAATACAAAGTGAGGACTGCCAGAGGTGAAGTTGGATTAGACACTGCTAAGGATATTAAAACAATGTATTTTTTTCCCTCCAAATTTATGAAAACAGAAGTAGGAAAGAGGCATGGGATAGGTGGGATAATTAGCATGAGAAAAATGGTTTAGTGACTAGTGACTGTACAGAATATGCAGAAACGAAACCTATGCTCTGCCTTCATTCCCAAGGGAGTGATAGGGGATGATGAATATTGTTGACCTGACGGGTAAGATTAGCTGTGGAGGCAAAGAAGAAATACTAGAAGAAAAAGGCACATGAAAACAGCTGGTCAGCAACAAACCTTTAATGGCAGGACTTCTACCATGTGCTTGGAAATTGCAAATATAGTATCTGTGTTGCAGAAGAGGAAAAATGCAGGTCAGTGATTCTGATCATGATAAACCAACTTGGAAGGAAAGGATATGTGGACTGTCTTGGAGTTTAAAGATAGATTGTGCTGACTAATTTGATAGCTCCCTCTGATAGCTCTATTGCAGAGGCAGAGAAGTGGCAGGTCTGTTCTCTTTGGACTTCTGCTTGATAGCAGAACCACAGTGGAAACCACTAAGTGAAAGAAATTTGGAATCAGTAGAGCAACTGGGAACTGACTTGGTAAGGATGAAGAGACAAGGCTGGTGTTGAGAGAACAATATCATGTAGGGAGGTTATTAATAAACTGCCACATGAGCATCTTGAGACTGGTTTCATCCACTCTCTCCATTAAAATGTTCATTAAAAGGAATATGCAGTTAAATTTGCTCCTGCACAGCTGAGTTGGTGATCTTTCAGGCTGAAGTAACTGAAGATGAGGACAAAAACCTGGTTGTGCTAATTAGTGAAAAAATGTGGTGAAAATGGCAAACCTAATATGCATATTTTTGGTGAAGATAAGGAAGGCACAGAGGATGCTCTCTCTGGCATGCTGTGGGTGATTCTGATCATCCGCATTCAAATGGGTGATATTTGACCTGCAGCAAGCACAGAGAATAGCTGTCAGGATGCTCAACATCATGGAGGACCAAAAAATGGACCAAGGAGTGGAGCTTTGCAAAAACAAAGGAAATGAAAGCTGGGAGGAGCTTTGATATCTCTCTATAAATGAATTGGGGAAAAGAGGGACAAGAATCAGAGGACAAGCAGACAGCAATTTTGACTGAAAACAATGTTGTCACAAGAACTAGGCACTATCTGAAGTGGCAAAGGAAGCTAAGATTACTGCACTGGCAGATCCTTTGGGTCCCTTATTTTCTATGTAGAAGGGTTACTTACACCTTGCCTTTCAACTGATAATTATGATTTTATATTTTGCTTGTTTTCAGCTTTAGTTCAGCTTCTCTTAATAGCCTTCATTGGTAAGGAGGTGTTCAGGCAGCAAAGTGGGAAAGGATGTTGCAAGTCTTTTACTGAAGCTTTGAAAATTGTTACACAATTGAGATAAATTCAGAGAACCAACATGCTTGTGAATTGTTCTCAAGAATGCTCTCTTAAAACAGACAGTAGGAATCTGGGTCAAATCCATTTGTTAAGTGGTGTTTTAAAATTCTTTTATTGCCAAAGCTTTAATTTAAATAGTTATTTGTCCATACATTTCTATTTTTGGTTTCTTAATGGAAGTACCAATGTAATTTTTTAAAAATGGTTTTCTGTCCATAATCTACAACTTGACTATTTTCCAACAGAATATTTAATCATGGTTTCTTCTGAAACTAGTTCTTGAGGGGTCCACTCACTGTCTGAGAGAGGTGGTGTGGGGTTTTTTGTTGTTTATAGTGCCCCAAAAGAACTTTAGTTTTTACCCCTAACAAACCCCAAACCCCATGTTTTGCCTGTGTGCTAAGGGATTACTGGGGACTTCGGTGAGAAGAACAATGGGAAGCAGCTAAGACTAAAGGTGCTGATGAGCTATCAGAGATCTGTACAGAAAGTAGGAGCTTGTTTTAGATTCAGTCAGTGTAAAATTGTCTCTGTCATCCTTTGGACAATAAACCCGATGAACTGTCTGTCTGCTGTGTCTGTACAAAGCAGGCATGCTGGTGTTTCTACAGCCATGCCTATCTTCATTCATAACATATCCTTAGGAAGACCCTGCCTCACCTCACCTCCTCCTCATGCCTGTGCAGAACCTTTCATCTCACCACAGGCCTGAATGAAGGCACATAATAAAACAGCACTTGCCAGCTAAGAAAAAGACTGAAATTACTTGGCTGGTCCAAACAGGGCCTTTGGATCCCTTTGTTCAAAGTCAACATTTCTTCTCCCCTCCCCAGTTCCTGGGGCTGTTTTTTTGAGGTTGTAGGACTCACTGGTGCTGTTTAATGTAAGCCTTAAAAATAAGATTCAAACTAAAATACAGTGGCCCTTGTCCTTAAGTCCAGATGCCTGAACTCCCTTTGATGCCTAGTGGAAGCAACAGAGGCCTTTAATAATTCAGGCAAAACTGTTGATTTCAGGAATAAATGTACTTCAGGATTCAATGTGTTGGCACAAAGACTATGTTTTGTAAGAACATCACTGTCAAATAGACAGGTGTTGAAACAGTGCACCTTTCCTACTTGCGAACTACTATTGTTCACAGAAAAAAATAATAGAAATGCTGCTTCTAATTTTGAGTTTACTGAGCAAGCAAACTAAAATGCTTGTTTTTTGAGTAAGCTGACTTCGCTGAACTTTTGGGCTGACAGCTTTATTGGTAGGGACAATTCTGTAAATTAAAAATCAGGTAGTTCCTGACTCTCTGGGCATGGTGTTTTTCTATAATCCTGGTCATGTGCTTTCCCCATCTTCATGTCTCTGTAGCTGTTGATTTCTGAAACATGAACCTGCAATCTTAAGCTCAATAACTGATTACAGAAGCAAGGTGACTTCTGTACAGCCCATTTCTAGACAAGAGTATTTCTAATTTAGTCTTTGTTTCCCCCTAGATGTTTGAGTTTCCCGGTGGCTGGACAAATCAGGCAGTAGTAATAACAGAACATGGAGGTTTTGCTGTATGTAGTGCTAAATAAAATAAAATAACAATCAAAGGTTGATAAACTTCTTGGGTTTATGTGAAACAAGCAAAGCTCTTGACTCAATTAGAACTGGGTAAATGCTTTTTACCTTGGTTTACCCTTGACCTTACCAATGAAATTTTCAGACAGATTACGGTGTTAAATCTTTGGTATGATCCATTGACATCAAAGCAATCTTGTTGTCTAACAGCACAATGAATAATAGGGCTTGACTGAAGCAGGATACCTTTGAAAGAAAAGATTTAGCTGGCAAATAGCTTTTATTTCTTCCATTAGAAAAAGAAAAGTTTTTATTTAAATAGATGTGCTGCTTCTTAGCATGGGTAAAGTACTTTGCTGACAGTGTTTTGAAAGATTTCTGTAATACTTTTAAAGAGATTACTAAGGTGTTTCCTCGTGGGGAATTTTGGCTCTTTGTTTTCTGTCTATTTTCATTGGGCATTCCCTTGTGGAGTTACTCTGAAAAGATGCTGTATTGAAAAGGTGCTGTATTGAATGACATATACTTGAAGTCCCTCTCTTGTTTCTTCTAAGAAGTGTGATTCCTTCTTGATACCTGAAAGCCTCATTCTTTGTGGTGGGAGTGAAAAATATCTTATGAGAAACATGAAGCTCAGCAGATGTTCCCTCGAAGGTGCCTATGCACGTATACCCTAGGCTGACTCCCTAGCTTAATACTTTTGCATTGAATGAATTGCCTGCTTAAAGCAGATAACATCCAGTTCATATCAGCTGTGTTGAGGGTGATTCACCTTTTCAAAAGCACCTAAATGATTTACACAGTTGCATGCTATTGACTTTCAATGATATTTCAGCTCCTGAGTACACAAACCATTGCTGGGCATGGGAATAAGACTTCTTTAAGTGTTTCTGAGAATTGTATGAAGGTAGTGTTCGGTAGTTGCCTGGAGCAGTGGTGTCTGGTGGTAGTCTGTTTTCTTTCAGCAGGAGAACAGATGCTATGCACCAAGTCAAATGAGCGGGAATGAGATAAAAACAGGAGCAGTGAGAGGCTGGAAAAAGTAGAAGCCTGGCTCTGCTTCACCTGTAGGCAGATACATGCGCATATGTGTTCCCTTGATGCTGAACTGCTATACTTACCTCTGGGATGTTCAGCCCATGCTGTAGTTCCTGCACAGAAGGTCCATTTGCTGCTTTACAAAACTGCCTTTGAATAGTCCCACATGGAGACTGTACTGTTTGTGTCAGCAAGTCAAAGACTTCCAAGCAGTGTGTCTTTCCTTTCAGGGACCATCTCTTTCCCTTCGGGGAGCACCTCTACATAGGCACAGGTATATTGTACCTCTCACATAGCAGTGAAAACAAATGTTGATTCTAGGGCTTGTATAGCACCATTAAGTACACAAAATGCAGAAGAAACTACTCTCTTTTCCCTAAAAATTATGTGTAGGGAAAGGATGGACCGATTAATCTCAGCATAGTAAAGCAGAAAATGCTGGATACATCATTGTGCGTTAAATCTTCTTTAGTTATAGATTTAAGTGTTGTACTGTCATGTAAGAGTGTAGCCAGAGTTAGCATCTGAAAGAACTCGCTGTCAACAGTCTGTTCAGTTTCAGCTATGTTATTCATAAGATTCATTCCTCCCTCCAGCTGTTTCCACAAATTGAAGGACTTTGTTTCAGTTTATAAATGCTATTTCCCCATTGTTCATGCCCACAGCTATTTTCCATGCCCAAATATCCATCCCCCCAAGAAAAGAAATCCCAACCCTATAAAAGAAGTCATGTGGAATGATCCTTTGAGGAGAAAGTCCAAAATGGCACAATATTGGAGTTGCCATCTGCAAAGCTTCAACAGCTGATATTTCTCTGTTTTGTATCTGTGGCTGGGTGGGGATATTGGGCACACAGCAGGATGTGAGTGGGGTGTGGTTGCATTACCAAAGGGTTCTCATTTTTTGTGTTGGGGCTTCAGTTTTCTCATTAAAACTGGAAGGGCCAAAACTTGCTTCCATGAGAACTGAGTGAAGCAGTTGCTTGATGTTTTGGTGGTACAGCTACTGTATGAGGTGAATTTGTCACTCACAGAAACTCCAGCTGTATTGGCTTTTTAATAGGAAGACTGGTCAAATGGTTAGGAGAATGCAGACATAATACCTTGAAACTGTGCCATAAAATTAAACTGCGGTTTGAAAAAAAGCCCTCAAACTTCAAACCATCTTCACGCATGTATTTTCTTTAGAGCCCCACCTGGAGTATAGCTGCTGTGAAAATTCAGCTAAAGCGAATTTCATGTTTTTCACACCCTTAGACTTCCTAGGATCAGAAAAAGGATCCTTAGCACGACTCCTGCATCTAGAACATAGGATAAGGAAAACCTGTTGTATACGGATATCCCACTGTGCATTCTTCCTTCAGATTAAACAGGAAAAGATTGTTCTGGGGAAAATGAGGTAAGAGTTCAGATTATCACAGATATTGGGCGCACACCAGAAGAGAGATGCAGTTATTCCATCAGGAAACCACAGGAATTTGTGCTCTGTAAGAACCTGTGAATCCTGGTGCATTTATAATACCTACGAATTTCAAGGAAAATTATCAGTTAAAGTACCTCAGCCCCAAATCATCAGATGAGTAGATAGTCACAAAAGATATTTGAAGTGTATTCATAATCTCATAAATCATTACCTTTTGGAGTTGCAAAAGGCATTTTGTTCTAGCAGGATGAAATCTGCTGTTAGTCAGCTTTTGCCCACTGTGTGCTAGGCACAGGTATGATTCTGTCTGTCTCTGTAATACAAATCACCATCCTGGCATCATAAAAAGCTTCACAGGTATTTACCTACCTTTTGGAGGACTAGGACTGAGTTTTGAATGAACTGTGGCCAAGTTTGTGGTATCAGCTGGAAACCACATGGAATTTGGTAATGCAGACTTCATGCCAGACAAAACTGATTCATTTCTGTCTTGAATGTTTCGATTTGTTCGTTAATCAAACCCAGGAAAATATATATTCACAAGAAGCTGCAACTGAAGAGTTTTCGCTTAATAGATTTTATAAGCCTCAAAGGCCATATTTGTTTTATGATGATGGAATTTTTAGTAGGAAAGCATTATTTATACTCTGTGTATATACTTTATTCTAGCTAATTTACTTACTGGAAGACAAGTTTTGTTTGTGAAGTTTATTAACAAATTGTGTCTACAGTATTGTGCATATATAATTGTGCATAACTGCACCTATGTATCTGTAATAATTTGTCTGTAGATGCACATTTTCAATTCTCTGCTTATTGGTACAGGGAAGATCAGTGTCCACACAAGTGAACTGAAGGAGGAACAGTGAAGGTGTAGGAGGCAGGCGAAAAGTCTGGGATACCATTTCATTTCTGATATTATCCTCTATGAACACTAGGAAAGGAGTGTCTGAAACTAAAGTTTAGCTGACAACTGCATAAGCAGAAACTATGAAAGCAGAGTAGAATTCAGGTTTGCTCTTTTGCTAGGTGAACTATATGTTATGTTGACCATAACAAAATCTGGTTTGACATTTTTGTTTGTTGATGAGTTGTGTTGGGAGTAGACAGGTGTAATTCTGAAGGTCAGGTTGATGCAGAGTTACTTCTCTATAGTAATCACACTTTGAAAGAGACAGTAAAAATATTCTTGTATAGGGAGCAGATCCAAATTAGACCTCTGCTGCATTCAGCTTAAATCCATAAGAAAGAAGAAAAGGAAGATGATTGCCAGCTTTAGTGCCGGGGTGTACAACGCTACCATTCAAAAGTTTGCTCAAATGTGGACTTCCATGAGATGGGGAAAGTTTGAGTCAAACTTTGCTGTAGGCTCATTCACTTTTGGAGTGAGAGAGCATATGTGTTCAGATAATAGATTTTACACCCTGGCCTTGTCTTGAAGAAGATATTTCCATATGGGTGCTGTACTGAATTTACCCTGCTGCATGTGGAATGCTCTCTGCTTGGCAAGAGGCCAAAACATTCCCTGCAAGGGAGAAGGGACTGAAATTGTATCTGATCTGAGTGTTAATCTACGTCCCTCAGGCTTATCCTGTGGCCATTTCTGTGTTGCAAGGGCAATGCTGGATATGCCTTTTCAATGACATCATTGCAAAATCAAATTGCTATTAAATTATATTTCACTCATAGTCTTGAATTGAGTTAAAGTAGGAACATGAGTGCTAAAACTTTGGGTAGAAATACTGGTGCCAGAGTGACACTCCAAATGCTGTCTGGATAAAATTAATCATTTCACACAAATATTTCAAGCTCTTGTTACATGTTTTAATATTGTTAAACATAAGCGATAGCACATTATGGAACTGTAGCCAACCTGTAAACAAGAAAGGGGACCCTATTCCTGAACGCACTGGCTACTTGTTCTTCCCGGACACATCCAGCTGAATGGAAGGGCATGGGATCATGCTTTCTTCTTGACATATTTTTGAAGCTGTGTACTCTAGTGCCCTTTCTGGCATTACACCTGTTAAGACTTGCAATGCGAGCAGAGGAGTGGGATTTGGGTAGAATGAATCACCCATGCAGGATGCTACCTGGGAGCAGTCTGCACGAGTCTATGTGACAGGGTCTCAGTTGCAGGGCTCACGGGCGGCAGTGCTTGTTTCACAGTTCCTGTAGATCTTGGTCCTCTCCAATGAAAGAATGAAACGGTTAAGTCTGTAACACTGCTCTGCATCAGGTTTACTCCTGCTCTGTGGACTGTGAAGAAAGATTGTTCCCTCAGCAGAACTCACCAGTACAGTGGGTCTATTCAAGCCTGCATCTGGGAAGATAGTTAGTGCCTTCGTTTATGAAATTCCTATCATAGAAGTGTAAGTTCTTTGGAACAGCAGCTGGTCTCTTGAGAGGTCTCTAACATGTCATGTACACAGCGGTATGTAAATCATTTTCATAAAAGGAAAGAGGAGAAGTTCTTTCAAATCATCAAATACCAAAGCCTGGAAAGTTTTAGAAGATATGTGATATCATTCACAGTTTGTTTGTGGGTTTGTTTTTGTTTTGCCTCTGTCTAAAACCCCCTTGCCCCCTTTTGCCACTCTGAAGGCAGTGTACATGGGAACAGAGCTAGCGTGTCTGCGACTGCTGCCCAGCTTCCTTGCTCTGCTGGGAATGGCTGTTGCTCCAGGAAGCCTCAGCAGAAACCCTCTGTTGGCAGGAGCCACAGTCCACAGCGGTTAGGTGGCTGCAATTGGCTCCGGTGGGTGGGTGGGTGGGTGTTTCGCTGCCTCCTACTACAAGGAATGTTAAAACAGGTTTAAGTGTTTCCAGTTGTTTCACTGTCTAGTGGTTGGAGGCCTGATGGAAGGAGATTTATAACACTTATGCTTGTGGTAGCTTGTCAAAACTTTCATGCAGATGACAAAGGTCAGTGCTGTGGGAGCTGAACTCTTGAGAAAAGCGCCTCTTCTTCTGACGGCTGTGTACACCTGTGACTGAGCAATAGCTGGGAAGATGCTCTCTACAAATTCACAAACCAGCTTGTAGTAGTAAGGGAAGAAAGCTTATTTACACAGTTGTTATAAAGCCAGTGGATGTAACCGAGGATCACGGTACCATTTCCTTTGCAATAGATTCAGTTCTTCATCATTTTAGCTTATAAAAATATCCCTTCTAGGAAGAAACAGGTCCTTCTCTATTGGATCTTATTGGTGTTTTTTACATTTGTGAAGGGCAAGTCTTGAAATTCCTTGTGTTTCTTCTAATGGCTTTTCAGTGTTGATTCACACTTTCCTTTTTTGTTTTAGTGTGGAAGGGTGAAATTCCAGCAAGGCTGACTTAGTGAAAACTGAATTAGTGTTGATGGCTGGAGAGAAATGTAACTTGATCTTCTGTCTCCAGTGCTTGAATCAGGAACTGAAATAATTGTTCTAAGACCCTGGTCAAGTTGTCAGAAAACGGAGCAGTGCTTCTGCCAGATAGTCACCGCAGAAGTGCCAGACATTCCTCCCCTCTTTGAGCTTGCGAGTGTGCGTATTTGAGAAGGAAAATACACACAGGCAGCAGGGGACTGAAATGCTTTTCCCTCCGTGATGCTTGCTGAGTGTGCGCTGCAGTGCCGTGCTGTGGGCAACGCCTGTAGGGGTGTCAAGTGTGTGACAGCTGGCACAGCAGTATATGCACAAGGACTCGAGCCCAGGAGTTTTTCCCCTGATTTTCTCTGTTGAGCAGTGGCATAAGTCACTCTATCACAGGGCTTGACAGAGGATATGAGGTAAAGCCACCAGATATGGGACTGAAGGGCACATCACACAGCAAGAGAAGCTAGTTCAGTTCCTTAAGAAGTCGTGGCTCACTGGAAGAGAGGATGCTGTCTGCCAACTACTAAGCCCAGCTGCACTGGTTAATGATTCGTGCTTTTAATTGAAACCATTGTGCACTACTACAGCCCTGCCTTGTGGGAGCTGCTGGTGCAATAAATCTTGCTTTTTCCATATTAGAAATCTGTGTTCTTTGGGGATTTTAAAAAGTCTTGGGCTTTTTTGCCCCCCCCCCCCCCGTTTTCTGTTGCTATAGCTACTATAATTTTTGTTAACAAAGGCAATAAGAAGTAGTTTGCTGTGCTTAGTTTATGTTATTGTGATTCTAGTACAGCTGCCAATGTTCTCTCTGTCCTTTCTCCTCTCCCCTCTTTTTTCCTCCTAGAGTCAATTCTCCAAAGAAACTGCAGGAGTCTGGGAACTGCTAGTCTCCTGCAGTCACTACAGGGCTGAATGTGCGTGGGGGATGAGGATTCTGCCCACGATTTTGGGTCTCAAAACCTTGATTGTCGATTTGAGTTTGGGCTTGTGTATTGAATGAGCAGCTACCCAGAGTTTGGACACTTCCCACACTCATGGAGTGGCACTGGCTTTGCAGGACAGCAGGATTTTCTGTCTCTTTCAGTGAAGTCTCACGTCAGGTTACCACAATATCACAGATCCATTTTTCTTGAAGTATCTTTGTGAAAATTCAGAGTATATTCCATGAGGAAAATTTTAGCCATGGAATGAAAACATCCCTGAGCGTGAGGAAAGATAGGCTGTTTTTTCTGGGGGACACAGAGTGCATTCCCACCATCGAGGGGAAGGAGGAGAGCACATTTCTCTTCCCTCCTGGTGTTTGTTATTGCCTTTTTCCCTTCTAAAAATCTCTTAACTTCCTTGTTTCCCACCTGTGGTTTTCTGACACAGTATGTTAGCTATCCTTCACCTCACCCTTGATCTACCAGTCTTCAACTCTTCTGATGTTTGTCTGGTCCTCACCGCTCCTCCCTGTTTCTTCTTTAGTGTGCTTCCTCTGTTTCAGTGGCGTGGCTAGGAGGAAGGTTGAGGTTCGCTCATTTTGCTGGTACCATACTTCTCTCCTGTGTTTCCTTTCTGCCTGTTTAATCGTCTGAGATGGGAGATGGAGCTTAGGCAGGCAGGGCATGGACTGCACCCTCTCAGTCAGCCTGCTCACACCCCGCTGTGGTTTATCGTCCTCGGAGCACAGAGGGCTTGGTTTTATTTGTTTTGGCTTAACATGCATAGATTTTGAAGGAGACGGAGGTAGTAGCCAAGAGGTTCATAAACACAAAGGGAATCTGAATCAGAAAACCACTGTGCACAAAACAGGTGCTCATTGCCCCAAGAGATGCCAGTTTGCAGGAAGGCAGCTGCAGCAGACAGGAGAGGGTGGTTTTGGTGACCGCAGAAGCTGGTGAGAATGGCTTGTCTCTATTACTGATGTGTTTACCATTGGTGATAGCCACATGTCTGGGCCTCACCATGTTTCTGGAGAACTTGTACTTACTAAAGAACATGTCCTCACCGCTTGTGTGTGAGCAAAGTCATAAAGTTACTCTTGGCTCATTGGTAGAGCAGTGATATTTGGAGAGATCAAATTATAGATTTCTGAAGTAGAGTAGGAAAAACACGAGCAGCTCTGGGAAAATGGGCCACTCAACCAGATGCCAGAATGTGGGTGATAGGGTTTACTCTCTGGCACTGAATTTGAGGATCTTATCTCTAAGCAGCTTTCCTAAGACTACAAAAGAAATCCATGTCAGAGCTCAAACACAGCTCAGAGCTCATGCATCCTGCAGATGTTGCTTTAAGTGCAAGAACATAATTTCTAAATGTAAACAGATACCTCTCCTGAACTGTTCTTGCACAAATCCCTAATACAAACAATGGACTTGCTTGCCATCCCATTTGCTGCTGCTAATGCCTGTGTCCAGGGTCACTTCTGGATGTACTTTAGATACAGGGAAGTTAAGATCTTCTCTGTGCCTTTCTACGGATTCCCTGGGTAACTGCCAAGAGCAAAAGAGACAGGCCCAAGGTTGTTCTCATCTCTTTGTACAAGCCAAGACAGTTTTGGCTAATATTTTCTACTTACATCCATGAGGTCTCTAGCCAGTTCCTCATCCTCCCAGGATGCTTTTATATCATCATATTGAGACAGTCCATCCAAATGAATAGTTGCTTCACTAGAACTGTTAGCATTGGCAGCGTAGGTATCACGGACAGGACTTGCTTCTTGGAGATACTGACTCAGAACAGTAACACAATTACTAGGACATAGTGATCTAAACAGAAGGAGATTCATAGTAACACAATATGTCAGTTCTTGACCTTACTGAGACACTGGTATCAAAGATCTTCCACTGCTGCTTCAAACTTAAAACAACACTTTGTGACGACGTCAGCTTGCCTTCTGCTTACACTGATTAATTTAGTTTTCTTTTACTGCGTCATATTAGAAGTCAAAGGACTTTGCACAGGACAGCATCAGTTACTTCTGCTGAAGACCTCTATTTTTCAGTCTTCCTGACACTCATGAAACATCCATTCCACATCCTTCTCCAGATGCTCCTTGCCACCTTTCTCTGAAGTTAGTTTTCCTGGTGACATCTGCATTGTCCAGGAGAGTTGGTTATCCTCAGACTGTCCTTTGCTGAATGCTCCTTGCAGCCTTCTCTGGGAGCAAAACACTCTTCGGATCTCTGTACAAGCTTGGTCCTTAAGTGGTCTCAGATTTTCTTCTACTCCTGTTAGCCTTCTTGCCTGTTCCCTTCTGCTTACCACTGGGGAAAGGCAGTTACATACACTGGATGCTGATCCAGGGCTTTTGCTTTATTTGCTCTGACTTGAACAATGCAACCACATTGTTTCTCTATTTACAGCCAGGGCCAGCATACTGAAGGTCACCTCATCTCCTAGCAAAGCATGCCTGAACCTGAATACTCAGTGTGGCAAATGACCTAACCTGCCTCACTGGATTTGAGAGTAACATTTTCATCAGTCCTTGTTTTATTTCTCATTTTGCTGCTTTGTTTGCTTTTCCACTAAGACCATTTCCCTTTTTTGCTGCTTACTCTGTCAGGGGAGGAAAGCCAGGATGAGGTCCTTGTTTGTCCCTCTTCCCTCCCTGCCATCACTGACCATTTGCCTGTGTGTGGGTTGGAAGCAAAGTGTCTCCCTGGCCATTCTGGTCTTTCCTCCTCTCTGCTCTCAGGAAGGGCTCTGCAGAAGGAGTCTGAGGCAAACATGCTAAAAGAAGTCTCGTGGCCTTCTGAAAATAGATCAAAATAGTGCAACTGACTGCAGTGGCCACGCTGACCATTTAAACCCTTCGATCTCCATGCTTTTCTCAGTGGCATTGTTTCCCACATTGTCACAAATAGTCAGTTGCAAAACGAAAGGCCACTTCAAGGGTTTTCAAACTTTGTGTCAACTTCATTGCTGTCTTTCAGAATATGGGAGAAGAAGCTTAAGGGTCTGTTTGTACAGGCAGTGGGAATCCAAGTTATTAATTTATAGCTCACTGCCTGCTCTGAGATAATTCACTGGTTATATTCTTACTCCTAAGCATGCTCTTATACAAGGTTATTTGGAAAGTGTGTTGCCCAACCTAAACATGTACTAAGAACATCTGCATGGAGGGTTCATGTGGAGTATTTAGGATGCTGTAAATTCTCCTCTCTGTACAGGCAAGTTCTGACTTGTTTCTGCTTTATAGAGTACGAATTGAGAAATGAAAATTAAAGTAATTTTTCTATGCTGGAAAGTTAATTCAGGTTTAAACTACAATATAATAGAGATCTTGTTAAGCCATCCTCTGTATGGGTGAGTTTACTTCAGACATTCCTGGGTAGCACAGCTTGCTTCTAGAAAAGATGTCCATACACAGAACTAGTCAGGAAATAGCTCAACTAGCATAACTCAAGCCATTTACTCAGTGACTCATAAGAAATGTATGGCAAAATGAAGACTGAATCCCTCTCTCAAGTCTCTATGCAGCTGCATTAAGATTCCCCTTCCTCCCATCACGTATTATTAAAACCTTGTACAAGGCATATAACTGCTATTAATTTTGCAGTTTGCACTCTAGTGGTGCTCTGAGTGGCAGCCATGTGCGTCTGGCAGGAAGGAAGGGAGGTGGGCTAACAACACTGCAGACAGCAGCTTGCTCTGTATTATAGGTGTGACGCATGTTTTGCCTCGTATGATGCTCTAATGAATCAAAACCTACAGTAGTTGCAAAGTCAGGGTGCTTCTCAGCTGTCTGGCAGACTTTGTCAGTCAGCCTTGGGGTGAGGAAGGTTCAGTCATCAGTGTCAGCTCGACAGGGAAGTTCCTTTTAAGACTTACTAAGACTTTCAGCTTGATTTGTTCACTTTGTGTCTCCCCTGCAGCCTGTGCTCCCAGGCAGTCTGTACTAAGCAGTGAACAGTGCTTTGAATTGTATTGTGATGTTTTTAGGGACTGGTGACACCCTGTGGGAAATACCGAAGGGCAGTCTATTTTTTCATTCCTCATATTCTTTGTGATGCAAAAAATATTAATGAAAATGAATCTTTGTTCCTTAAAGCTAATCTACTCTCATTCCTTAGCAAAATTATAATCTGTTTTTTGTGTCACAAGAAACAATTCATTATTGTGCAAATGATGTTGATGTTGCAATTAGAGGACTATGACTTCATTGAGGAATAAGCAACAGGAGCAGGTGAGCTCCCGAGATGTGAAGAGGTATTTTCATGCAAATATCCTGAGGATGAAGGAAAAGGGCAAAGGAATAATAATACCAAGGAACTGTGGTATGTTAGGTGCAATTTGTAAGAAGTAGGCTGTTTTCATAGCTATGTCTGGTCATTATGGAAATGTTTGTGTTGCAAAGGCCAAAATATATATGCCTCTGATTATTTTGTACTAAGCCTTTATTGCAAAATGTGATTACTGAGGGCTTTCAACAAATCAGTGTTCATTAAGTCTATTACAGGGCTTGTTGAGGGGACTTACCAGGTTGTGACTGACACCCAAGTACAGCAGAAGGAGACTTGAAGTCACTTTTCTGTAGTAAGGCCTGATCCAGATCTGAGGTGCATACATATTTTGCTTGCTGAAGCCACGTGAGAGTAATGTGGATACTTTGCATCTGAACCCAAATTTTAGTGTATGAAATCTAAGAGGCTCTGTTACATCAAATGCCTGAGTTTCTGCTACATTCATGTCAGAGAGAAGGCAACCAAGTCCACTACTACTGTTGGTTATACTAGGAAGTTTGTGCTGGAAGTAAACTTGTCACCTAGCTGTGAAAGCCTAGCAGAGAGACCGTTCATTGACTTGACTGAAAACAGGCTGTCTGTGGATTGTAGGGAGGGAAATTTTGGATGAGATTGTGGTGTTAATACCAGTTAAAATCTGTGCCTTTTGTAGTGTCATAAAGATGAGAAGTTTGACAAACCCTCTTGCTTTGGCTCTGTTATCCACAAACATTGTCAATTGTTCTCAATCGGGAACTTGGATATACGTAGCTGTGTGAATGGCTTGATCCTGTTTTCTCACTTAGAGATTATGCTACAGTGTAATATGGCTCAGGCATGTACACACTGCTGATGATAGCACAAGGTCTGTTTGTCCAGTCTTTAGGACTAGCCTTGAAGGCAGTTAATTCTCGTGTCTTGCAAGAAGCCTGTTCATGTGATCATAGTTAGGCTATCTGTGTGCTGTAAAGACTAAACTTGGGATGAGATAGTTGAATTAATACTTTCTGAATATCTCCATGCCAAGTCCTTGCTGAGCAGGTCCTTTAGCTCTTTACGTTAGTTTGTATGGTATTGCATGGCTAAACTTACAGTGGCCCAGCTTAGAGAATAGGTATACCTGATAAAAGCATGTAGTTCTTATAAAAATGTTCTTTGGAGTCTCTACAGAAGCCCTCTCAAGGCAGAAATCTTTAAAGATTTTATTGGACTTTCCAGTTCATCAGAACTGACGTTGTTCTGGGAGGATGTAATTATCTGTTTTACTGGAGAGGAATAGGCAAATTGCCACAAAGCTAAGCTGTGACTCTTAAACAAAAGTTTAGCTATACAACACCTCTTGAAATGTGGGCAAGATTTCCCTAAAGCACTCGGAAGAGCATATTAATGTTTTAAACTAACTTCTCAATGCCTAGAGACATTCTGTTGCAACTACTGTTAAGACAAAAATAAGTAGACCAAATCAGTTATTATTAATAATGTATTTCTGAGAGTTTTTCTTTATTACAAGGTACTTTTTCAAAAGCATGAGTTTGTCGTAGCAGCCTGTAGTTCTTCACTGTAATGCCTTCCTGTTATGTCTCCAGGTCTCTGCCCTGTGGGGCAGATGAAAGCAGTAATATTTCCCCATATTTTCCAGATCCCAGATCAGTGGAATTTCAAGAGGAAAATCATCTACCTTAATAGGCTTCAGAACATATGTAGATCTCAAGAATCCAAGTTATACCTTATAAATAATACTGATTGGAGTACAGATTGGTTTGGTCTAGGACAGTTAAGTGTGGGTTAATCTTTGCAACATGTAAGACAACAATGACTTTACATGCAGTGAACTGTCACCAACAAACCTCTCTCAAAAATAACTGCAGAAGTCCAGAGCAGAGAAATCTTATGAACATACTTGTTGTCCTTGCTGGATGTACATATTTTCTTTGTAGAAAGGCTCTCTTCTCAAGTCATTAACTTCATCTGCTCTGTGCTGCAGCCTGGGTCCCAGCGAACGCCTGGGTGAGAGGGCTGGAGCCACGTACGCATTGTCTTCTGCTTGTGTAAGTTCAGCATTCATTAGTAAGCAGCAGAATCTGGATTCTTCTTAATTAAGCTGCCAGATAAACAGTGTTAATGTTCCTGATGCTCAGAAAACCGATTTTGAAGCATTGCAACATACTCTAAGGACTTTTTATTGGAACTGTATATTTAATGGAAAATATACTTTAGAAATGAGTGCAGAAAATGGAGGGCAATGAATCTGTTTCAAGACTAGGGAAAAGGACCATATGTGTAAGAAGAGATATTGAGCACAGTATTAAAAACAACAAAAAACCCCAAGAAACAAACAAAACCCCATGCATGTCCATTGAACTGAAGAAATTTCAATTGAAAAGTCCTCTTCTGCTCCCATTATATTAACAGAATGGAAGATGTCATGATTCAAATGATGAAAATGTTTTCTCTGAAACAACTGTTGATCTAAGACATGTATAAGACATCTGACCCTAGACATGAATAACTAGGCTCAGTGTTATTCACCCTCCACAGAAGGAGAGGAGAGAATTGGTTCTTGCAACGCGGTAACTGTTGGATACATTGTGTGTAAGAAAGCAGAAGGTTTTCTTGAGACCTTAGAAGGCTCTCGGATAGTACAAATAAAGCACTCTCGATTGCCTTGACTTTTCACGTGCTTGCTCCAAGCATAGCTCTAGCCCTGAACCACTTGTGAATGGGAATGGGCTGAGGAAAAACTTGCACTCTAGTGGGACTGAGATTGTGTGCTTCCAAAGTGTTGGGATGCTTTAGGAAATAAAGAATAATTTTAAACGGCATTGGGAGGAGCATAGGATTTATACCTCCCCTGCTAACACCTGTTAATGGAATTAAAGTTTCAGTGATGCGATAAGGTTCGCTAGCACAAAGTGGGATGGTTTTCAGTGCCCCATCTGTCCATAAAAAAGTTCCAGACCACACTTTCATTTTGGAATTGGAAGGAAACCTTTAAGAGCAGGGGAGATCTTCCATAAGGAATATTCTGTCACTGGGGCTTCCTGCAATTATAAAAATCTGTTAGGAAATATCTGCATTGCAGCAGCCATTTTCAGTCAGGATGATGAACCTTGCCTGATACTAGCAGCAGATCCCATGTTGCTATCACACCATTTTTTATATTTGTCTGTTGTCATTACTCTTTGATCCTGCCAAATGGTTTGTGGAGGTTTTATAAAAAATGGATGTAATAATGAAGAAGGTCTAGATTCTACCATCTGGGCCCATTAAATTGCCAATTTGAGAGTTGTCCTAGTGAAATTAGTGAGACCACACCTGGAGTAAAGCACAAATTATGGCTAAATAAGGGTTTCAGAGTAATTCTTTACATTTACAAATAAAATAGAATTCTGCATTTTTAGGCAAAGTAAAGTTAGATGGTTAACTAGGGAATGCAGAATCTGTGTGACATGACTATTTTTGGATTTGTTCTTAACAGCATGTCACAATACTTGAGAGATATTGGTTTTCATTGCTTTGTGAAGAATAATTTGCAAATACTGTGATGGAGAATGCTCTCACACAAGCCCAAGGGATGTGATTCTTACCATACGATGATTCATATAAACTTACAGGGCTGTCAGACTTGTTCAAAGGCACTGAAATAACTTGCTACATGACCATAAAATTTAGGTGTTTTTTTTTTTCTCTGTCTCTGTTTTTGTTTTGGGGCTGGGGCTTTTTTTTAGTATTAAGCCCTTTCTTCCAGGCACCTCTGTAAATTGTTGATTGACTATTTTCCTGCCATGTTCAAGTTATCTAGATTTTCTCTGCATATGCTGAAATGAAACCAGCATCACCTGCAGTAAAATATTAAAGCAAAATAAGCATTAAAGAAAAACTGCATAGAAAAGTCAGTTGTTATCACCATATATACCAGAATCTCAACCGCATGGGAAGAAACACACTTATGTCACTAAATTTTATATATATTGTGAAAATGTCTTTTAGAACTCAGTTCCTCTTTTGCTGAAAATGAACCAGTTTGGCCTATTTGACATTTAAGGTAGCTTTGAAATGTGAGGTTTAAATAATCACTTTTAAAAATATTGATCACAATGATTTTTATCAAGCTTTGATGTACAAGTATGTGTACTTTTTTAACATCAGATTTTTGGTATGGGAAATGTGGACTTTCAGAAAAAAGCACACTATCTTTTTTTATGTGCCCTGTCAGTATGCTATTTTTTGAGGGTCCCTTCAGCTTATTTTGGTCTTGAACAGAAAAGCAAATCTTGGAAAATGAATATAATGCATGCTAACAGTTGTTATTTACCTTATGCCACATCTGTATCTCCCATTTTTCTCACCTTAATTGCTAATAAGCGATTTAGACAGATTTAACACAGTAGAAGTATTGAACTGGTGAGTGGAAAACATTTAAAAAGCTGCTAGCTCCCTGTGGAATGTACGGTCCTAGAAAGCTTGGCCAGCCATCAGTGGGTTTTCATTCTTGTCCCAAGCAAGCCCTTTCCAATTGGAACAGGCAGTTCATTAACAGTCCCGTTATCCTGATAACCTAACACTAACAATAACAATGAGACACTGAAGGAATTTGGGGAGCTTCAGTGTAGAAAAAAAGTTACCAACTGGGAAAAAAATCTCTACTTAATCTGGGAAAATTGATACACACAAAACAATTGGAGAAGGACAAGTAGACCTGGAGTCTGTGGTCAGCATGATTGACTCTGCTTCTGGAGCTGCAATCTGCAGGATATTTTCTGGCCTCATTTGTGTTTGGAATAAAGTGGTTTAGAGAATGTCCCCTTCACCACGATGGGTCTGTTAAAACAAGGGGTTTGTGTGTTGTAAGTACCCAGCTAGCTTTTCAGTATCACATTGCAGTTGGCTTCTCAAGCTGTATGGACTTACTGTGGGTTTGAGTAAACAAGAAGTTTTGTAATACTCCTTATTTTTGCATTAGCTATGCCATTAATGGTCGTAAAAATTGGTAGTTCTGGTCAGACCCTGGGTAGCAGTGCTGAAAACCATGGTAGATATTTTAGCCTATAAACTAAGGAGCATCTCAGAAACCACCCAGAACGCATGCCAGCAGAACCACAGAATCCTTGATAAATAACTCGTGTAGAATCAGGTGGAATAAGTACTGTTCCATTGCTTTCACAAGGGACTCTGCTGGCATTTTAGAAATCTTATCATGACATGAAAACACATATCTCCCTCATTTTGTAAAATATTTCTCAATTTATTACAATGACAGAGGAAATTGCCACTAAGAGCTGCGCTCTACACCAGAAAAACATGGGATATAGTCAACAGAGGGGCATGATGTTAGAGGTTACCACTTTTGCGTCCTTGGGATTACATCCTGGCCTATATCCATATCATTCTATTCTCTCTTCAGTCACAGCATGACATTCTTTTTAAGATAATGGGATGAAGGCAAAATAAATTGTGGTACTGGGCTGTTTCTTTGCCGGTATGCAGCAACATTACAGAAGTAAGGCCCATCTTTTGGGCACATAACTGGATATATAGTTTTTTTACCATGGCTGAAATTAAATTTACAGCTTTTGGGTTGTTACCAAATTACTAGGAAATAACTAGGAATTAGTAATGATTCTTTATATTACCTGAGGTCTTAAAAGTGTCCTAAAATAGTTTTACTTAAAGAATCTTGGGGCCAATAGAGAAAACCATTTGTAGATGTTTTCATATCACAAGCAGTTGAAAATTATTTTAAACAGATTTGCTATTAAATATATTTCACTACTAGAAAATATTTCCATAATAGAGGTGCCCTTTAAAATTGAGAAAAGTTTATTCATTCCTTGGAATAGGTTTTGTGTGGCTGAAATGCCAGTCATAGCTATGGTATTTGCAAGTATCATCCAGTGCTGTTACTGGGATTTCCATGTATACAGATGGATGGAAGAACCACACCAAACCTGTGATATTTTGTGAACTCTGTATCAAGCTCTGTTCATCAGACATGTCAGAACCTGAAGCATACGCCTAATTCCAATACGATATCTCCCTTTATAGCACTGTGCTCTGATAAACTTGGCTGTGGATGTGAAAGGGCAGCAGTAGAGAGGTAAGGTTTAGTTTTCAGGATCATAACTAGACTGATTGCATTTTATAGAATGAAAAGCAGCCTGGAGTTCTGCCTTTACAAAGCATAGTACTTCTAGCAGTCTTGAAGGTTAAAAGTAATTTGGGCTTGTTGAAGCTTAATTAACTTTTCTTCTCACAGATATCCACATTTCTAGCAAGCAGAAATGACCATGACTGCCAACAAGAATGCCACTGTCAACAGCAGAGCTGGAGGGAGTAAAGTGCCTCAGGACACTTTGGATAGGTAAGTGGTGAACTGCAGGCTTTGTAGATTCTGAGAAAGGTTTGTCTGTGTTTGGAACAAAATCTCTGTTCAAAGGTAAGCGACCTCTATTCTGACACAGAGAGAGCTTTGCTGGACTGAGAAGTTTTTTGTAGGGACTGGAGGAACTGAGGTATGAGAAAAAATCTGCTTCTGGCATATTTCTGTTGAGATATTGCTGCTCGCCAGCAGGTTATGCTGAAAGTGATTGCAAGGAAGGACCTGTGTGGAAGGCACCGTGTAGGCCTCAGGAGGTTTGGGCTAAATTTCTTGGCCATATGACTACATGCCAGTTTTTCTCCATTGCCAGTCTCCGGTTTGTGTTTTGTATTGGTTTCTGTCACATTTTCTTTGCTGTATCTGCCTTGACAGACAGTGGGCAGAGACTGCCTCCTTTTGCAGGTCAGGCAGCTAGTGTGAAAGGGCTGAATGTAAAGTACAGGGCTCATCTCTTGCTTTGCTTATTTGTCCTCCTTTCTGTAGCATTAAAGTAATTTACAAAGTAGATCAACTTTATGATTCACAGCTAGGGGAGAACTGTAGCCAAGGACACCTTAAGCCTGGCAATTCTAAGGGAATCAGTCTGTTTAGACTAGACCAGAAAACAAAGTGCACTTGCAAATTTGTGCATGTTTACTTGTGGCTAAGAAACACTGTCCTAATAAAGTTCCGGTCCATCAGAAGGCTGTGACATGACTGCATGCAGTGGTGCAGGTGCCTGTAAATAATAAATACCTTTGACTCATTAATTAGTACAGTGAAATGGCAAGAGTGGAGTCAGTTATTGCTTCCTTGTCCTTCAGTTTACTGTGATCAAAGGCAGTGTTTTGAGGACAAGAAGTTTTCTTTGGGCAACTCTGCTTTGGAATATTGCTTTGATATGGAAGTAAACAACTCACCTGCAGCTAACAAGTTCACGTGTCCATGTCAGAAGGAGTCTTGCTCTCAGCCACAGCCTTTACGAAGTAATGCTGACTGATTCAGCCTGTGGCCTTCACACAGCACAAGCCCACCAGCTGCTCTCATTCTGGGACTGACAGTTGCAAACCCCTCACTTAATCTGCACTCCCACTAGGGCAGCCTCGGTATGCTTTGACTGGGAAAGTTTAGAGAGCCATGGGGTTAAAAAACCTTTATGAATTAACCGTTTGAACACAGGAGCAAAGCTCTAGACTTTAGATGTCATCTTAGTGAGGTGAGAAGAAGAGTCTGTTGACATATCTCTCTGTCCTTGCTGTAGTATTTTGTCCGGCTCTCCAGGGGATTCTTGCATGTGTATATTGTCCTATTCTGTTTTGAGGGGCTGTTCTACACTACCTTACACAATAACATGCCATGTCTTCATTTTTCCTGTGTTTTGGCTCAAAACAAGACTTTAACCCCTTTATAAACAGCATAGAGGAGGAACGTGCAAGTAACTTCCACTGACCTTATAGAGTCTCTGTACTGCATTAACAACTTTATGCTTGGTATTGGACATAGAAACAAGGAGGATGCTCTTTGCTTTACAAGTTCAACAAGTAACTGTAAGGCATTAAGTAAGCTGCAGTAAAATGGGTCTGTGCCCAGAAATGACTGTTGTAGCAGAAAAAAAGCAGTGGAGGTCCTGTTTATTTGTTGGACACTTTGGGAGAGGAACGTGGGTTGTATCAATGTCAATGAAATGCACCAATCACTTTGGCCAGGCCAGGCGGCATCTGTTCTAGCCATACCTGACTGAGGGTACCACACCTGATAAGCTGTACCAGGGTTACTCTTAGCTGACAGCAGTACAGTATGTGCATAGAAGGGTTACATTGGGAGAACTTTGCTGTTTCAGATACGTTAGTAAAGGCTGTGATTCAGGTGAGTAGATCACAGAATTACCGTTTGATTTTATCTACTTGAAAATGTAATGTCAGAGGCAAAAAGTCCCTGTATCGTCAGCTGACAGGTAGAATAGCTGGCATAGATGGAGAAGTTCAGACAGATAAATTGAGGAGATTTGGCTTTGATCGTAGCAGGGAGCTGTAGGTCAACTTGAAAGTGATGTCGAATACTGGCTTGGTTTGGTATACCTGCCATTGTATTCTGAATGTTTCCAAGCACAAACAATGGAAAAGCGAAAATATAAATTAAGTTCTGAGATTTTCAGGAGGGAAGCAATGGAAGACATTTTTTTTAACAGTTATTTCTCTTCTGTTTTTATTTAAAGGAAAACCTCTTTTTAATGACACATCTCTGTTTTGCATTTAAACACTATGGTTTTGTTCTCAGTTTTGGTTGTCTTTCCATATTTCATGGACATATGGCTGCCTCCGCATTGCCTTCTGTATCTAATGACTTATTTCTCTCTTTCAGTTCTCTGCCACACCTACCCACTTATCTACACGTATTATTGAATCACAATAATCCCATGCAATTTTCCTGAGTTGGATGAAGTGGCTTCATCCTGATTATGAAGGGATAGGTTGGCCTACAAGTAGTGGTGAATTAATAATCAAGAGCCTTAGGTAGAACCCTGACCCTAGTCCTGTCTCTGCTAGTGACCTCCTTTGTGGCATTGTCACACCCTTCCCATGTCTAAATCTTTCCTTAGGTTGACTTGCCTTTCTTCCTCCTGGTGCTGTTCTCCTTTCACTTTTTAAATTTAGCAGTTGACTGAAGACATAGATAACTAAGCATCCATTCTAGTGTCTTTTATTAGGCGTATTATGCTGTGTTAAACTCAGCAGAAATGGACTCAATATCCTTGTATGCTTCCCAGTCCGTTAGTTTGGCATCTCTTAGTACAAAACAGTAAAACCATAAAATAAAGCGGGGTGTGGGGGGGTGGGGGGTGGGCAGCTAGAGGAATTTCTAGAGAGATATTCATATGTAGATATTAAAACCAGATCCCTAATGATATCTGGCATTGTCAAGTTGTTTGTCATCCTTCTGTCAGTGCAGACAGATTGGTGCTGGGAACTTGAGTCTAGACTTTAGCAAACTTTGGACCTAGTCTTTTGTTTTAAAGTCTTCCATTCTGAATAGCTTAGAAAGTACTGTGGGATACTAAGTTATTGGATAATAACTGTCAAATAAACTGTCTTTCCTTATCACCACCATCTGTTTTGATTAGAAGTTGTCAGGAAAAGATTTTGTAAGTACAAGTATGGACCTGAAGCTAAGGAAAACCTTTGAGTTGCACTTGCGTGACAAGTGAGGAGATGAATAGGTTGTCATGCACCAGTTCTCCATCCAGTATTTTGCCTTATGTAATCTTTTTCACCTGCCTTTGTGAAACCCTGTAAGAGGATGTTACTTGAGTCAGCCATGAGGATTCTTCATTTTAGTGAGACTGTAAATCAGCAGAGTAAGTGCTGGCGTAATAAAAGTTTAAGGGTTGCAGGATTTATTGCAAACATCTTCAGAGATTCACTTAAACCGAACAGTCATTGTCTCTGTTTAGTATGGGATTTGACTGGAGATTTGGAAATCTGCAAATGTGCTTTCTCTATAATTTGTGGGAGTAGAGTTTCAGTAAGTGCCGATACTGGCATAACACAGATATATTAGTCTCCTGGTGGCTAAGACATCTTTTTGGTGTTACTTTCTTGTCAGTCCTAGTTTTGGTGGGGTTTATAGTTGCAAGACTGTTCAGTTGGACTCAATGATCTCAAAAAGTCTTTTCCAACCTAAATTATTCTATGATTCTAAGACGCAAGGTGTGTTTCAGTGATATAGTGTCACCATCTGGTTCAACCTTTTGTGATTCCTTATAGGTGAGAAATAAAGGTCAGTAAACTCTATAGGAGTCTTTCTAATTACTTTGGCTGTGAATCAGACCCTTGTAGATCATGGATTTAAATTTTAATAATAAAAATCTTCAGTGGAAAGGAGGTGCCTACAAGTAAACATCTGTACAACTGCATGCTTTGCAAGCATCAAGATTCTTGTAGTAATTCAGATTCCCTTAGTCCCCACCAGAGTGTGGATCCACTGTCATGAGGCACCACTGCCATTTTTCCACCAGAGTTGTGCTAATGGCAGTTTAGGAAATGAAGGAGAGACAGAGAGCGGAGTGACGACATTATTTGGGAGGATAACCATGAGTCTCACCTGAGAAACTGCTTGTGGGATTCACAGGTTTCTGCTGTGAGCACAGGAGGGAAAAACCTTTGGATCTGAAGAAAGTGAAGCAATTTAAATAAGCATCCACACTAATGCATTCTTTCTGAAGTTATCTGAAGTTCATTCACCAATTGTTACAAATGGAGATTTTTGTGTCTTAGGTGAGACAAAACTGACTGTGCTCTGAATAGGAAAAGTGTAAAAAGATGACAAGGGTGGTCAAAGGTACGGAACATTTTCACTACAAGGCAAGAATAAATTGACTGGGACTCTTCATCCTGGAAAGGAAAGTACTGGAGGGCAAGAAGGGGTAATAGAAGTATCTGAAATAATACATGGAACAGAGACCGTAAATAGGTGTTTCGGGTTTGTGTGGTGGGGTTTTGGTAGCAGGGGGGGAGCTACAGTGGTGGCTCCTGTGAGAAGCTGCTAGAAGCTTCCCTGGCTTAAAGTCGGACCTGCTGCTGGTCAAGGCTGGCCCAATCAGTGATGGTGGTAGTGCCTCTGGGATAACTTATTTAAGAGGGGAAACCTGCAGCAGAGAGGGGAGTGGGATGTGAGAGGAACACCTATGCAGACACCAAAGTCAGTGAAGAAGGAGGGGGAGGAGGTGTGCCGGAGGAAGTGATTCCCCTGCAGCCCATGGTGAGATGGCAGACTGTCCCCCTGCAGCCCATGGAGGTCCATGGTGGAGCAGATATCCACCTGCAGCCTGGGGAGGTCCCCATGCTGGAGCAGGTGGATGCCCCCGAAGATTGCTGTGACTCCATGGAAAAGCCCGTGCTGAAGCAGTCTGTTCCTGAAGGACTGCAGCCCATGGAAAGGACCCACGCTGGAGCAGTTCATGAAGAACTGCAGCCCGTGGGAAGGGCTCACACCGGAGAAGTTCATGGAGAACTGTCTCTCATGGGAGGGACCCCACGCTGGAGCAGGGGAAGAGTGTGAGGAGTCCTGCCCCTGAGGAGGAAGGAGCGGCAGAGACAATGTGTGATGAACTGACTGCAACCTCCATTCCCCGTCCCCCTGTGCCACTGAAGCGGGGGAGGTAGAGAATTTGAGGGTAAAGTTGAGCCTGGGAGGGAGGGAGGGGTGGGGGGAAGGTGTTTTAAGATTTGGTTCTACTTCCCATTATCCTTGTTTTTATTTGATTGGTAGCAAATTAAATTGATTTTGTTTTTTCCCCAAGTTGACTGTTTTTTTGCGCATGACCATAAATAGTGAGTGATCCCTCCCTGTCCTTGTGTCAACCCACGAGCTTTTCTTCATAGTTTCTTGTCCCCATGCCATGGTGGGGGGAAGGAGTAAGTGAGTGGCCTCGTGGTGCTTTGTTGCTGGCTGGGCTTAAACCACAACAATAGGGAAAAAACCTCTTTCCATTTAAGAACTAATATGAATCAAATGAAACTAGGAGACAACAGCTTGAAATTCAGTTGAAAAGAAGGTACTTCTCTGCAGCATGTTTTTAAACTATGGAACTTAGCTGCTACAGGATATTGCAATCAGACAAATTCATGGAAGAAAAATCTACCAAATGCTTTTAGCCACAGAAGCAAAATCTGTGAGTCAACAAGACTGTTAAGCTGGTTAACTAGCAGTGCCTGCTCATCTTGGTCTTACTCTCTTCTCTAGGCACCTGCTGTCACAGTCAGTGAGAAAGCCTGGACCAGGGATGCTCTTTGGTCCAAGTCAGTGGGGACATTCTAATGTTGTGTGGAGCAAGAGTCAATTATAGGAAGCGAATATTAGAGAGTTTGCAAAATGATTGTTATACTTACAATATGACACTCTCTGGCTTTCAGTGAGCTTCAAGGACACAACTTTAATCCTTCCTTGTGAGTCACTGAGGTGAACGCCAAGGAACAGGAGGTTAGGAAAGCACCTTACATGTAGCTGAAAGCAACTTTTTAGCAGTTCTGGCAGGAAGGAGCTCTGTGAAATCTTATTAACTCTTCAACAGGAGACAAAGGAATCCATAGTATGGTTGCAGCTAGCGCGTGACCCTTTTGCATCAAAGGGCTACCTGGTTCGATTTCACCATTCTTAAGAGGATCAGTGTAACTGAGGAAACCTTAAGAGAACAGAAGTCAAAGAAAAGGCATAGCGGTGTTTGTAGATCTCTCCCCACAATGTGGCTTGCTTTGCCTTAGCAAATGATGTAATATTTTTCTGGAGTCTTTGTGTTTTATGCAGAAACTTTATTTGAATTAATGAATTAATTTATAAAGTATTTCTCCTAACCTTGTGTTTGCTCCAGTGCAAAGGTAAATGTAGAAGTGGCACTACCAGCTCTGACTTAAAAATCACCTCAACACTATACTGTATTAAAATGGGCCTATAGTTATGTCTATGAGGTCATGCTCTACTTAACAAAATATAGGTTTTGAACCTGTAGTCTTAGTCTAACAGAGAAAAGGAGAAAAAATTCTGAACAAAATAATTATATATTAATGTATCATTTTATCTTAAAATTGCAACTTAGTTTGAGATGCTAGGTGCGACAAGCACCAGTCCAGAGCTGAAAAATGTTTAGAGCACGTGTGCCTACATAACTTCTGTAAATCATTTCTAATGTCATCAGCTCTGGCTAATATGTTGTCTCTTAACTTGGGATCTGAAGGCATTTTATACACTTAACTTGAGCCTTCTCACCTGCTGCAGTATACTACTGGAGTACAGGAAGTGTTTCTTTTTAGAGGACTCCATTGATTTACAGTTTTTTATCTGAGGGTATTGCATGAAGCATAAGTAATTTCAGAATTTGGAGATACAGACTTCTTTCAATGTATTTGTAAGTAAGTGATAGAATTTCCCTTTACCTCCAACATTTTCTGTGGTGCAGGCTGTGACTTATGAGCCCCACCTTGCAAGCTGGATGCAGAGCTGGAAATAGTAGAGCTGTGCTCCTGCCAGGTGGTGTTGCCCTGATACAGGCAGTTTTGGAATGAGAAACAGAATAAATATTATAAGACACATTTTTACTATAGGATAGGATTTAAAAATAAATTATCTAATTAAAAATTTTTTTAAAATATGGGCACTATCCTTCTGCTGTAAGTACAGAATATATCCCTGCAAGCAGGATTACTTAGACGTTGATTTGATGTACTTTCTCAATTAATAGCTTTTAGCTAAATTTCTGGTAATCTGGGAAAAAATTATACACATTAATACCTATTTTTGTAAATGGAATACTTAATGTAGACAAAACTAGGAAGATATTTTGATTAATTAAGCAATATCTGCACTTTACAAGACATCTCAGAATAATGTCATTACAGTTATTCTCAATTTCTTGAAAAGCAAGTAATGGTGATTGTCCTCTAATTTCTTACGGAACAGTACAAAGTCTATCCCGTGTAAAGCATGTTTAAAGTGTGTGCATACAAGTTTCACAAATCAAGACTTAGGAGTGAGCTTTTGAAAGCCCAGGTGCATTTGTATACCATTTATAGTGAACAAAAATCAAGTTTGTTGCAAAAGTTTTACTAGCATGGTGACTTTAGTAGTATATATAGAGGGACTGCCATGATGAGCTAGAGCAAACATCTTTTTAGTTTAATGTCTCTGGGCTTGATCTGGGAAGATAGCCAAAGCAGAAACTGATCCTGGTTCCAGTTGTGCAAAAGGACTATGCATCTGAGGAAAACTATTCTCAGAGGATACGTGTCTGCGGAAAACTACATTCACCAGAATCATGTGAGTTTCAGCGCGGATTGGATTTTGTGATGTGGGCTGTCGTGTTTCCACCCAATCTGCACAGGAAAGGTGTCATCCTCAGTGAGCTGGAGCATGTTCTCCAGCTGAGCAATCATGATTTAATGACATGATAAACCGAGGATGCTGATGTCAGTGGTTTGTATAGCAAGGCATTAGAAATTTGTGCGAGCAAAGGATTACATCTGCAAATTGTTGTGAGCACAAAGTTGCAAGTTGTTAAGTTCCTAGCCTAATAACATGCATAAAGCTTCTCCTTTCTAAATACTTCTAGTTGAATCTTTGAATCAAATATACTCTTGCTTGATTAAAACTGAAATCTGACCTCTGGGTTTCATCTTTCTCCTTGCCTGGGAAGAATTGAGCTGGGTACCCACAAACCTCTAAATACAGGCTTTGGTTTTTATCTCCCAGCAGTGTGTGAGGACATTCCTGCTGTCACCGACAATTTGTCAGCCCCATTAGTCTAACATACACTGATATGTTTGCACTGGCTTTGTGGCTCAGACCTTCTTCAGAATTTAAGTTAACTGGACAGAATTTTAATTGGCAGGAGGTAGCTTACCTCCAGTGAAGGCAATGGAGATGTACCACATAAACCAAATGACTATCTGCACTAACATAACTCCAGGGGTACCTAAGCAGTGTTTCAGCTGAATTGTTTATAATTCTTTAAATATCAAATAAAATAATGACTTATATTTCCTAACCAAGCAAGCCCATGGGGTAGTGTTTTGTCCAGCTTTATCATGAGTCTGGGATTATTTGCTGTTGTTATTCGTAGGTAAAATCACTATTGGAAATTCAGAGAGAAGGCTCCTCAGGCTGATGCATTCACTTGCTGCTAGCTAAATCAGAGGCAAGGTCTGGACCTGCTTCTGCAGGGCCTCAGCCTCTGTGTAGCCATCGTCAGTCATGTAGAGGGGAGGCCAGATGCTCTCCTTTTGGAACAACAAGTCTTTGCACGTGCTCTGTGCTTGCTTCTTGCCTTTTGGGGTTAGAGATAACGGCAGGAGGTGCGAGGCTGTGGAGGACTGATTCACGAGACTGTGGAGGACTGATTCACGGTATTAGCAGAGCCAGCAGAGTCCTGGGGCAGTATTCTTGTATTTGACTTCCAGTATCCACCCTGATTCTTTTGTTTGGGAACCTGGTAAATAATTACTGCATTTGCGTAAGCAAACAAAACCTCTCTTGTCTGTTTTAATAGCAGCCGTCTTGATGTTTGAGCATGACAGAACACAGCAAAGCTAGGCTGCATAGGAGAAGTATTGCTTGGGTTGGTTATTAGGAGAAGTATTGTTTTGGGTTGTTTACCTGTCCCCATCGTGCACACATCCATGCTCAGCAACTTCACGTGCACATCAGGGTCCTGTGTTTTTATTACTCTGTTTCTCTGATGAAGGCAGAAACAATAAGAGGTTTAAGAAAAATCTTAGTTAAAGGAAGACTTCATGTCTGTATTTCAGCCTTAAAAAACTGAGATGTACAATCACTTCCAAAATCAGTCGTAGTCAAGCCAAATTCATTCAGTTTTACAGCAAATATATGTATTTATTTATTTTAAGTGAAATTAATTCTTGGTCCACATTAATAAACCCAACTGAAATACTTCATTTCCTTTGAAGAAAGGATTATGTGGTTGTGGCCTGGGCAGAGGACTAGAAATATTTTGCCTTAGGAATTGAGACCTCCAAAATTCTTAAATAAAAGAATGTGCAGTTATGTCCAGTGTTGGGGTTAAGCAGTGCCAGTGGCAGTTGTTTGTTCTGCTGGCTTGTCATGGGAGTGGTCTATTCTCTTTCCCTCTCCACAGTAAATTTTTCATTTCAAAGGTGGTCTCATGTCCGGAGAAAAACCTGTCTGTATAGGGAGAAATGTGTTCAGAGAGGCAATGCCTGTGCAGTACTTTCACTCATTTAGAGAGAACAGTTCATGGATACAACTGTAATGCCTTTTGCTTGCTGTTACCTGATGTGTAACAATATGATTTAAACTTAATTCACATAATTTCAATCCTTCTGCTATTGTAACTCCCCACCCCTAAAAAAAAAGAAAAAACCCAAACCAAACCAGTACTCTTCAGCTCTCTGTTAAAGTGTAGACACTGCAAATTTATTGTCAGGTCAATCATCCAGATGCGGTCCAGTCTGCCCACACTGACAAATGAATTATCTCGCGACTAACGCAAAAAACCTGTGTTCACGTCTGGGGCTGGATGCCTTGGGGGGCAGATAAGACAGGACGACGCAGAACAGCTCCCTCGCCATTACTGCAACAGAGTGTGGTGAGGGAAATAACTCTGCATCCACCACGATGGACCCCTGATCCTACTGTAAGAAAAATAGTAAGATAAACACAATGTATTTTTTTGTATTTACGTATTTAATGTAAATATAAAGACTATGATATTTATTACATATCCTGAGTTTTCTGAATGGAGAGCATTGTGAAGAAAGCAATAACTTGGAAATCAAAGGATGCATCTTCAGCTCCCTTTGTTGCTCTAAAACAATGAGGTTTTAGTCTTATTTGAAACTCTAATGTGTACAATTTCCCCACTGATTATGTGTGATTGTCATTGTCTTAGCACAATTATGATAAGGTATTCTTTCATCTCTTACTCTCTTTGCTAAGTACGTGGACAGTGTTGCTGCAAGTGATGGAAAAGCTGCTTCTTTCCCTTGTGGATGGCTGCATTTCAATTACCGGTGAAAGGCACTCTGCCTGGGCTCTACAGTTACTTGCATGGTTTAAAGGAGTCTCCATAAAACATTGGTTATAGATAACTGTACTATTCTTCACACTTGGATAAAATTTTCTGTCGATGATGTTCCCATCCATGCTTAATAGAAAGTTTAGTGGGATGTTTGGATGCCAATTCAATTTGTGTTATAATGACACGCCATGGGAAAAAAATGCTGGTGTGTTTGCTGCTGCCTGAGCTGTGCGCTGGAACACTTACCAAAACAACCAACCAAGAGTGGTGTGTCTCAGTGAATGCCTTTCTCTGGAGGAGACATGCAGGTGTAGATGCAGAAAACAGCGACGGAGAAGGCAGCGGGTATAGAAGTGGTTGATGGTTTTGCACAACTTTAGGAAGATTTGTGCATGGTTTGGCAGGTTAGCGGTTGCTGTTTCATGCATATTTGGGTGTACAAGTTCTTGTTTTCAAGGGACCCTGGCGGGGGAGGAGTGAGACCAGCTTGGAAAAGAGAGTGAGCTATGTATGCCTAAAGCAGGGAGCCAAGTCTTCATTTTATATGTTCTAAAATAAAAACTTATTTTGCTCCATCAGTTGTGGGGTAGCCTGGGATAAAGCAGCTCCCAGTTCTCCCAGTCAGTGCAGCCCTCAGGGACTTTGTTAGAGCACCAAGAGGCCAGTGGTGTGAGTTCAGCTAATGTGCTCTTGACGTGTCCCTGCCTCTCCCTGCTGCTTTTGCCAGGCAGCAGATGAGGCAGGGCCAGGACCGCTCGCCTCTGCTGTGGGAGAGCTCCTGGCACCTGAGCATGGCTTAAGGCGACGAGGTACTCCGCACTGAACTGCTGAGATGTATTTTCCTGCCAAAAGTGGTTGCCTGCTGCTCAGAAATACTAGTGAGAACCTTTCAAGCTCTTTATGAATTTGTGAAACAAACCCCGGAGAAAACGTTTGTTACTTTAAAAAGAACCAAGTTTTAATATTTTGACAGGGAGCTTGAGAATAGGAAGAATAGTGGTTCAATAAAATTCTGCTAGGAGTAAGCAATATGCTAAGTTATTGGAGCCAAGATGAGACACTGCTTTTTTTTTTTTTTTTTTTTTAAACCATTGAGGTTTAGAAAACAATACAAATAAACTTTAGGCAAACAACTGTGAAAACCAAATAACTGATGTGAAATCTATTAGCAAGTATTGTACTCCTTTAAAAGCAGAAATAGCTCTTGAACTATGCAGCTGACAAATTTTCAGCAGGTCAGTTTCCAGCAGTGCAAAGTTACATTTGGTTCAGAAAGGAAGAAAAGCTGTTATTTACCCTGTGAGGTTGGAGGTGTGTTTGGAACACAGAGCTCTGGCAGCTCTGAACTGGGCCATGGGAGGTGGGAGGGTGGGCACCTACTGTCATCAGGAGCAGAAACACCAACAATGGGAACAAGTCAAAGTGCTGATTCAAATGACCCTGAAACTGGGAAGAGCTTGAATACAGGCTTTAACATTATTGCTGTCCTTCATCTGCGTAAGTGGCATCGGTGGGGTGCTGATTTCTGATGGTCTGAGGCATAGTGTTCCCCTCCCTCGGCCTGCTCAGCAGTGACCTCGGGGTGGTGGATCAGAGGGCATACTGAAATCTCTTGAAATCTCTTTAGCAGGATTGCAGAAATATTCTTGTAAGCACAGTGGTCTAGAGACATAAGAGAGGAATGGTTTGTAAGATGAGGTAACAGCTTCTAATTAGATCAAGAGACAGAATTGGAGAAATGGACCTAATTTTGGATACATCCTTTGGGCTTCCTCAAACAGTTGATGGTGGGGGGGTGGGGAATTTTGCTATTCCATTTCTTTGTTGGCTATTTTGTATTGGTTTAGCTTATTGTCCATTCAGGAAGAAGCATTACTTACTTTACATGCACTTGTCAGTCAGGCAAATCACTTTTTCTTAGATGGAAGTTGTGTTAATATATCCCTCCCATTTGCACAGGTTTTTAAGAAAAAAAACCAAACCAACTAAAATTTGGTTGCATTTTGCTTCATGCAGCTTCGGATCAAGTTTGCTTTATTATTACTTGGAGGCTGCAGGAATGTACCCTGGGAAATTACTTCCCATTGCAATTTAATTCTCATGGCACTTTGAATGCTTTATGCTTTTATATGTAGCAAATCATACATCATCATTAAAATTACCTCTTCTATTAAGGTTTATACTTGCTAAAAACACTGGAAACTAACTAAAAAATGAAAAGTAACAAGTCTTTTAAAAAGCAGAGAGTTATAGTTGAGAGGTTAGACTAAAAGTGACATTTTTAATGCAACTGTTTTCTGTTCCCGTATGAAGATTACTTAGACTAACACTGCAATCTTTATTTGTTTAATCACTATATTTACATTAGTGTACTCAGTAATACTAAGACCTGAACTAAGCTGTTACATATTTTTGCAGAAAATTAGTATAACAGCATGGTTTTGGAAATGTTTCTAATGTCTTTCTAGTGTTTTTACTGCACTGAAATGTAGTGAATAAAAGCAATGAGGAAGATACTTGCTAAAACACATACAAGAGTCCCCATCAATGCAGTAATGGAAAATCAGAGCAGGAGTCTTATGTGAATTTGTTTTCTGTGTGGTGATAAGAAGTGAGACAGAAGTCCACAGGCGAGATAGCATAGTAGTCATGTGCAAAACATTTTTACATCATAATTCCAATATTTGAATTTTTCTGGAGAAAGTCATTCTTAGGAATGAAAAATCTATTGCCTTCTGGACCAGGAAGATGCTGGCAATCTCACTGAAAAGACCAACAAAGATACAAGTCATGAGCGTTACTACTGATGTTTCATGTTCTGTGAGTATCTGTCCATTAGGAGCTGGTCTAAGACCCTCATCTCTTTACACTTGAGCTGTTGAAAAGCCATCAGTATGGGAGAACAATTTCCGTTCTGTGCCCTAATCAGTCCAGATTTGAATCACTGGTTTAGAAATGAAAGAGTCTGTGTTCTCTTACCGGTTTCCTGCACTGTTTATTTATCCTAAAAAGATATTTTCCACTTGAGGAGAACAGCAAATTAAAAGAAGACATAGCAGAATTTGTAAAGAGTAAGATTGAAAGGAAGATCTGAACATAATGAAATAAAGATAAGTGAAAGAATTATTGTGCGTTTCTTCTGTGATTGGAAAAAAAAGCTTGTCCAGAAAGCAAGTGCATTGACATAGCATCCTTACAGACTTTATCCTCTAAACAGTATAATAACTATTCACCAGGTAATATTGTGTACAGAAACTGGGAATTAGCTGGGTGCTTGATTCAGTCTCCACACTGAGCATCACCCTTATATTTGCACTTGAGGAACATTAACAGCAAATGGCCTTTAAAAGCAAATGAAACTGTAAGCATTTTCCTGCAAGCAGGAAAATAGGAGATAATGGAAATACACAGGTGCCATCTATATTATTACAATATGTACATGCAAAAATGCCTATAGTCCCTAGGAGACTTTGAGCAAGAGATGCGTCAGTGAGAGCCCTCTAGGAGAGCAACAGGTCTTTATTCTAGTGTCTCTGTCAGCACAGAGCCAAAGACTTGCAGAAGTGTCCCTGTAGACTTCAGGTATGCATAGGGATTTTGGGTCATCCATCTTCATCTTTTGCATTAGATGTGACTTTTTCAAAACTTTTGTCATGATTCACATCATGCACTCTGAGATTATTTCCATTTTGGCCAGCTCCTGTGTATAGAACTGGCCCTACAATAAGGTCTCAAAATAAAGGTGTGCTACAAGGGATTGTAATAAACATCTACCCGTTGGAGCTGTTCAACAACAGGCAGCAAGGTGCAGGCATCTCGTAGGATGAACGTCAGTGTTGAAAGCACAAATAAATATAACAATTGTAAAAGATATGATGTTCCTAATAGTCAAGTATGACTCTTTAAGAAAAATAATTGTTTATTTATTGAGCCAATTTGTAAAATTCTATTATAGTCAATGGGAATGTCAGTTCCTGTGACAACCGGACTCTTTTTAACAATTAACAATTAACAGCAGCTAATAGACAGAATTGGTATTTTGCATTTTGGATTCATAGGATAAGCCCATTTTGCATCGGAACTTCTCAGAAGTAATCTTTTTCCAAGCAACAATGTGACTATTTGAACTGTGAAAACAGAATTCATTGCAGTGGCAGTAGCATAGAAATACTTTGTGTTTCAAATTCTGCTAGCAAAACCTCAGGTCTTTTTTCAGCTACTGCTGGCAGGTAGGTGGACTGCTCGTGCAGGGGTTGTCTGTGGATTGGCATGGGGTGGTATTGATGATGTTCAGGTATGGGTAGTGTTGGTTCATCCTCCTGTTATCACAGGGTAGGTAACTCCAGCTGACTCACCTTTTTTTCTGTGCAGCGGTACACTTAGCCAGGGAAGCAGCTATATGGCTGCGCACAGCTGAGGCCGTAAGAGGACTTGTCAGTGCAGACAATTGAACAAATGCCAGTAATCAGACTGCTCTCACGTGAAACCTCTATCCCCTTGATTTGCTGCTGATTTGGAAAACCACTTTATGTCAACATAGGCAGACAGGGGAGATGGCGGATAGCCTGTGTCTGTTTGAAACTGTTGGCAGAGACCTGAAAGCATTTTAATGTGGATTTTTAACCTCTCCCTTTCCTTTCAAACAGTACTGTCACCCATGTGGGCTTCAAGATACATATTGAGTCTGGCAGGCTTGTTCACTGTCTGTGTGAATGTGGTTCGGTACCTGATACAGCTTCTATGATTTCCTTAGCAACAGGCAGCTGGATTGCCTCAGTTCAGAGGTTCAGGAATGAATTGTAAACTGTTGCTCCCTGCAACTTTAAAATAAAAACCCAAACAAACCAAGATTTTTTCCAAGCAATGGGCAACCAGGAGAAAACTTCTGCCTTGCCAGATTTCTCTCACACCTGTCTTTTCAAAGCCACCATGTCAGATTGCAGACAAAGGCTTTGCTACTGTTAGTTTTGTTAAACATTAATGCCAGTTTCCTCCCTTTAAGCATACAAAGGGACAGAGGTTTGACAAACACACTTGGACCGTGTGTCATTTATTGCTTGACAAGTGAAGCAGGCAGCATTCGGGAAGTGCAGAGGCTACAGCAGGGCATGAGGGACCGAGAGCAGAATTCCTCTGTCTCCATTCTGCATCTTTCCAGGAGGGAAGAGTTTCTGAGTAAGTCTGGGATTCGTAGGCTGAAGCGATCGTAGTGATGTATAGTTATGTGCTTGTCAGAGGCATGAGAGGAGGAAACTAAATGAAGCAGAAGTGAAGGGCATGAAGTGTCATAGTACTGAACTCTTTAATATCCTTTCCTATGACCAGTTTTGCAGTAAATGGACTTTCTACTCATAGGCAGGAACTTGACACCAGCCTTCTGCTTACTGAAGATAGTGGTAGGAGTAGTTTTAATTTCCAGAGTTTGCAGCTCTGGTATAGGATAAGGGACTTTGTGGGACTGAAACTCATTTTTACAGACCCTCTCTTCCCCTCCTCCCCCTACCTCTCTTGCTCTCAGACAGAAACTAATTTCTCTGCATGGCTAAATGCATGTTCCTTGTCTAGTCTGATGAGATTCCTTTTTTTCTCTTTAATTCTTAAAGGTGATTTTTAAGTTATGCAACAGTATTCATACCCAGGCATTCTGCCACTGCTCTCTTCCCCCAAATATGCCCCTGGATGACAGTGTGTATGAGGAATGACACCCTTTTTTCTGGCATACTTAGGGTGCATACTTTGGACATACTAAGCTAAACTTAGTTTTATCGTACAGGAAGTGTTAGTCCATTAGAGAGAGGCAATACTTACTTATACCTAGGCTGAATATGGCTTACAATGACTGTGCTTTTCCAAATGCTGGCCAATTGCTGAGATGGAAACCCGGCCTTAAATGCAGTGCTGCTGGCACACTTTTGTGTGTTGTGTTGGTTTTGATGCTTGGTTTCTTTTTTCTTTTTTTTTTTTCTAATATGTTTTCCTGAAACTTACTTTCTGGGTATGAGACAGCTTGAGGTTTTTTTTTGCACTGAATAAATAGCAGAAGTCTTATGGGTTTGTGCTTTTCAAGAAAAAAATCAGTATTGCAGGCCAAATTCTGCGAGGCTCTGAGTGATGTAACTTAGAGTCAGAATCTGGACTTCAATATGTTGCTTCAAATATTCATTAGTTGAGAGCCCACAGGTGAGTGCAAGGAGTTTGTTGTTAGCTTTTGTAGTCTTTAGAGAGCAAATATTTTCACAGCTGATGAACTTATAAACGTTGCTAGTTGCTTTTTCTTGCTGCCTTATACACAGATGTTGGTATTGCCTCATTTACTCCATACCATTTTTATTTTCTTGATGCTTTGCCTGATGCTATCTATGTATCTTCCTGTAGGGACACAAGGTTTATTTTTAGCTCTATCCTGAAAGGAAAGGATGGGTGATAGAAGAAGTATCTACTTGCTTTCAGTTGCTCTAAGTTATAGTTGCCCTAAATTAAGTAAAACTTGCAGTTCCTCATTACTGTGCAGCATTCCTGTTGCATGTCAGTGGTAGTAATATGTTTTAATCCTCAGGTTTATAATACATGCAGATTCTCTCATAAGATATGAAAAGTAAAAATGTATTGTCCAGCTCCTTATAAAACCTAATAGGCCAACAGAAGAGTGTAAAACTAATTCCACAGTTTTATAAGAAGCCAAGGTCTTGTGAGAATGAAATGTTTATAAAGGATATATAAATCCCCCAGATATTATCCTGATTCCAAATTTAGGCTTGAGATCCCACAGCTCTTGTAGGTGTGGTGATGAAATGTGGTCTGGGAGGCCCATTTCAGCTGGTTGAGTAATGTACACGTTTATGTTACCCTTGATCACAGTGAAGAAAGTGATGGGGAGTGTCTTTGCCTGACCTAACTCTGCTCCTGTTGACAGTTATGGTCAGTAAAAAGCAGAGAGAAGCCAATGTCTGAATCTTTTGGAAAGTTTCCTTTAGACCATGTTTTTGAATATTGGTGTGTACAGTGCTTGAGTACTGGCTGATGGCTTTTCTGTTAATATTCAGTGAAACTGAATTAGGGCCAGAGGTAGCCTTTGGTCAAGTTAAATTTGGCCTTGTGTGGACTCTTAGGTAAATAAGTATGATAGCAAAAAGCATTGCAAGTCATAGCTTGGCTTTTTTTTCCCCTTTTCTTTTTTTTCCTTTTTTTTTTCTTTTTCAGTTTATGTGTGTCTGTCAACAGATTGGGGAATAAATAGATCAAAGATTTTTTCAAAGCTGTGTTCAACTAAAAAAAAACCACCCAACAACTCTTGCCTGGCAAAGTCTTTCATATGACACAGTTGTGGGTATGCCCAACACATTTCCTCATTTTCCTGGCTTGTTTAGCTAAACAAAGTAGAATGAAGCATACAGTAACCAGTCAGATATAATAACCTAATATAATTTTCAGTGCAAATGTTATTTAGACTGAAACTTTGTTTTTCATAAGTGTGCATTTGCACCAGGTCAATGCTTTAAATCTTCCTATAACAAGAGGTTTTTGCATCAGTTTGTATCTCTAGCAACTTCTCTGTAGTAACTCTTGATTTGAGCTGACGTAAGCCAGACGAAAATCAAACCCTGATTCACAGATATTTAAAGAAAGTGAATGAAAAAGGGCCATCAGTGAAACTGAAAGTAAATTCCCTCTTAAATTCAAGCAAAGTATTCAATTTCTTCTTAAACTGTACAAATCTATGCATACTGTAACGTGTAGCAACGATCATGTTTGCCTGTCATAGCTGGAATTTATTTTGAATTCTATAAGGTCAGAGCCACTAAAGAAAATTACCATGATAAGAGAGGCCAGGGTTGTAAACCTTCAAAACTTTCCTCCTTCAGAGGCAGGGTGCAGCCTCCAAAGATGAGACATGTTGTATACTCAATTAACACGTACAGGGTAGACTCTTAAAGTGTATGTTATGTTATTTCAGCCGTAGTTACGTTCCTTTGCTCCTCTCACCATAGTGTCCATAAAACATAGAGTGTATCGGTGAATGTCAGGCAGCACAGCTGCGGTCTGTTGTATAGGTTTGGATGGGTTGTATGTGATGATATGAGGGATGTCAGCTCACAACTTAGAGGTCAGTATAAGTCATCGCAGGCAGTGGCGCTTTCTGAAATGCTGTTTGTACCCTCCATCTTTCCTGATACCAAAACTGTGCTGCAAGTCTGTACTAGCTGTTTCTTCTGAACGTACAAAGCATGTATTTCTGGTATTTGACAAAGCAGCAAGTATCCATGTGTTTCCTTCCCTCTCCCTTGCTTGGGCTCCATGAGCCATGTTTCACTTATCAACTGGTTCTTCTCTTTTCTGCTTTTTCAGGTGCTGAAAAAAATCCTGCATCTAAGTTTGCTCTTGCAGTTGTTTTCATAAAAGTCATGTGTTATAAGAGAGAGTACTAGTGCTCCCCTCTACAAAGTCTGTTATGAATGTTGGACTTATTCTAAAAAAAAAAAAAGTTTGACTTTTGTTAGGAATACTGTTTGGGCCATCTTCAAGGGTTGCAATGAATGTCAACATATGGGTGAGAGACAGACAACTGTCAGGGTGCAACTGCATAACTAAGTGACTGGGAAGTTCACAGAGGAAGGTAATACCCTTTATCCTGTTGGAAGAATAGTCCAAGTTTTAGGCACAGACATCTTTGGAGATCTAGGCAGGTGGAAATCCACTCTTCTAAGGAACCAAAGACAGAGGATAAAACTTATGAAATGAAGCTAAATATGAAGAACAAGGGCATATTTCTCTGGTCTTATTATTATAAGAGTAATAGAGTAACAAAAAAAAAGTTGTCAGACTGCTTCATCCATATTATAGAAACATGTACAAAAAGTGCCCTTCAGACGAAAAATAAATTTTCTTAGTGTCATGTAACTCAGAGCGTGCCGATTGTATGCTATTGCTTCAGCTTTTTTCTTGTAGAGGAGAAGTTTGCCGAAAGTTGAACTGAGTTGCTGCAGTTGACTTGACGACAGGATGGCACCCAGTTACTGGTCAGAGATGAGACCCCGCAGAGGCCTGAGCACTCTTTACACAGAGCTTAAAATCAGAATTACTCTTTCTTTTCCCCTGCCTCAGATAGTCCGTATTACTGGTGAACTACTTTCACAATACATGAGCTTCAAATGCATAGCAGTAAGACAGAGTTGTGTTGGATAGACTGTATTCAGACAGGGCTGATGTTGAGGTGGTTGTTGATTCACAGAGATAATGCAGAAGCTTCTATTCTGCTGGGATTTTTATTTTTATTTTATTTTATTTTTTTATTTTATTGTTTTATTTTTAGTTTATTTTAATGTTTATTTGATTTTATTTCCTACGCAGTGCAGTAACTCCAGAAGCAGCACAGACGTTTTCAGATCTTTTCAATCACTTTAGTGTTATGCTGTTGTGACACACTGTATTTTCTCCAGATGTCTCAGGCCTCAAACTTGCTGGATTGTGATAATAGCAGTTGAAATGATGACAGAAATCAAGAATGCCTGTTTCATAGCAGACAGATGGATAACGGCTTCCAGCTTTATGACCTGCTCTTCTAGGATGCTTTCTCACTGTGTTTAAATAAACTACTTTACAAAACCAGAAAACTGGAAAAAGCAAATCTCTACAGAAAGACCTCACTGGACATTGGCAACACATTGGGGACCAGAGCTAAGCTGGTGGGTCTGGAAGGAAAATGTTTATACTTGTAGGAGCAGCAAAGGATAGATTTTGTATTTATTCTGTAGGCATCTTCTCTGAGTGGATGAGATTGAGAATGATTATTGAAGATGGGATGGAGTCCTGAGCTCCCATTCTTTTTCTGTCCCTATGAGATATTTATTCTTATGTCTATCTGATGAGGTTTTGCATGACCTAAAAGTTGATTTATATGTAAAGTAGGGAAAGCAGGCTTGGTTGTATTCTGGATCAGTGTGCAGCCAGGAGTCATGACTTTTGGCTTCCAGTTCAGTTCTTTTCCCTTTGGGTATAGAGTATTTCAGTAAAGTATACAGTGACCTCATAAAGTTTTCTGACATTTCAGAGCACAAAAGGGATGAACCTATTTTACAACAGCTTTTCCAAACCAGAATTCCAGACTTGCAGGTTGCCAAACCCAGAATGGCCTCAGATATGTTAAAAACAAAGCATCACAATTTATAGAAATAATTTTTAACCCTTCCCAAATTGTGTGCATGTAAGTGTAGAAAAGTTGCAAAGCTGTAGCAGAATTAGTTCCACAGAGGTTATTGCTTTGAGATTCCAGGGCAGATAAACAAGCATGTTGAAAAATCACCCGTGCTTTGAAAAAGCAAAGCTGAGAGCTTCCATGTGCACCGGGATTTTGAACAGTCATGTTTAGACATGCTGGTAAAGAACAAGTTTCAAGGACTAGCAGTTCTTAAATAGACAAATAAGAGCTTATGCATTCTGCCTGATTTAAGAAAATGCTATCATTTGCTGTGTTGCCACCCTCTTTCCAACAAACGCCCAAGATCTTAAGAAAGCAGGTGAGACTTAAACATGCTGAACTGTTTCCAGAACATAATAAAAATAAGTAACAGTGGAAATATCTATTGCATAAATTATTATTCAGAACATGTTATGGGAAAAGAGTAACTGTGAGGGAGGCTTCCATTTGTCAACTTTGAATCATATGATTTTTTTGAGGAGAAAATGAGAGATGGTCCTATGAAACCAGTGCACTGTACTTCAGTGGAAAAGAGAGAATGACTCTCTCTGATATTTCAGTTCTTGCTTTTGATTTTTTTCTGTGTGCAGTCAGCTTCTGATCACTGTGACAAAAGGTACAGCACAGGCTAGTTAATCTTCTGTGCTTTGCATAGTCATTTGTATCTGGGCAGAGGGGGTGAAAAAGGCTTAAACATGGTGGTGTTTAAAAACCGTCCTGCACTTGCTTTGTAACAGAGCAAAAGACTGCCATAAATCTAGAGCGGCAGGGAATCTAGCCCTTTCAGTCTAGATAATTTCACAATTTCGTGTTATCTTCTTCACCCTTAGAAATTTCTTGGCAAAGGCATGTACATAGTGCACATTGATTGATCACGTTTTATTTTACAGTCATTTGCCATTGTCAGATTTTCTTGCTGTCTTTACAGATCCAGTCTAATTCAAGTATTTAGGATCTGATTCATCAGCTCTGATTTATTTGCCCCTTTTTTTGTACAGTCATAGAGCATAGTTGCCCCTTTGCTTAATTTACTTTAGCAGAATGACTCCTGAATTTCACTGGTGTAAATCCGACATTTTGCTTCTAAGCTGTAAGGACACAGTTCAGCTGCAGTCAGCTGCATTTCTGTGTACTTCTCTTCATGAGCTGACTGTAAAGACCCAGAGCTCTGGAGGGGTTTTATATGCAGGAATTCACCACAGCGCTCTCTAGAACATGTCCCACAGTTGTTATTAAGTCAGTACTTCTTGAAATCTTTTTTTTTGTTTCACAGTCCTAGTGGCCTATCATTTTGTAACTAGTTCTGATATGGTCTCAATATTTATTTAAAGGGAAAGTATCAAAATTCCTTGGGGAAAAAAAATTCAGAAGTACAAACAGAAAATAGAAAAGTATTGGTGTTTCTATTTTTGTTCTATCTCTAAACATTTTGTGATATTCATCCACTTTGATTTTATTGCCTTATTCTTTCTAAATGTTGGGACTTTTCCATCACTAGCACATGTTCACAAGAGTGAGCCTATTTCAAACAGTCTTATAATGCAAATTCACTTTTCAGTCTGGAAAGTATTTTCTGTCTTGTTTTTGTCACAATCCCAAGGTCAACAATAAAGGGAGGAGGTTATCTGGAATGCACATTTTCAGGGATTTTGAGCCATACTCCTGGTGAGAGCTCAAAAATCATAAAGGGTCTGGTGGAAGAGGGGTTGTTCTGTTGCCACTTACCTCACTTTCCTTTCCAAGTGAGAGGCAAGATATGACAAGTTGTACTACTTGCTTCACTACTGAGTTGAATCAGCTAAAAAAACACCTTACTACTGTGTGCCCAGCACTGAGTGCAAAAAGTTCACCTCCTTTACTCGCCATAAGCTCTTATTTAGATATAAGATAATTAAATATCTTCTGTAGTTATCTACTTGTGTCGAAAATTACAATACTGTATGCTATGCCAGAGTGCAGAATATATTGTAATAGAAAGGTTTACTGCCAAACAAAATTGGATTTAAATTCAGTAGTGCGGAAGGTCCCTTTTGTCTAGTCTTAATGTTCCCATAATCCCTAGTTAACAATGAGTGACAATAACATTGATTTTAAAGTCCTTTTCTGCTCCTGGTACAAGTAATACAATGAAAGAATCAATTCATCTTCTTTGATGTAGTATACAAGGCAGTTATCCAAGCCTAGATGCTCATTTATATTTGAAAAGAAAATGTCAAAACTCAAAGTATCATCAATACATGGGATCCTCTTGGGCCATCTCAGCTAAGCAACAAAGCCATTTCAGACCTTGTATTTTGGTAATGGTTTTATGTTTGACCCTTATGCTAACCACCTAGCAACCCAGTTAGACCAGTCTGACTACCTGCATTTGTCCTCTGAGTATTCCCTGTTGCTGCCTCACAGTAATGCCTTGCTGAGTGCTTTGCAGCCATCACTGTTAATACATTTCTGTCCCCACTGGTAAGGACGTAGCTAGGGGTGAGGAAATGAAAGGGAATGGCAGTGTCACAAGCAAATTATGCTGAATCCTTGCTTCTCTGTCCAATGGTTTGTTTCATAACTCATCTCAAAATGCAACCAAACCACTAACTGGTAGTGTTTGATAGCTAAAAGTGGACTTCTCATAGCTCTTTGAAGGAAAGCATAGAGGAAATTATTCCTAGTTCTTGTATAGAGAGAGGAAGAGGGAATTTTTTGGGACGTGTCCCTCAACATTGCTTCAATCAAAATCATTAAGGTTTTTTGGCCTTCTTCAAATTACTCTGCTTTTTTGCACCTGAAGAGGCATGACTGGAAGATTGCTGTATTGCAGTAGTGTGCTCAGTTTTTGTTTGTGCAAAAGTATCGATTCGTACCAGGAGCTTTCATAGCCATGTGTCAGACAGAGGCAGAAGAGTGCTTCTCTGTTTGTTTGCTGGGTGATTTCCTGGCAGCAGTGCCCTTAAGGTGGAGTGAAACTGTACTAGTTACAAGGAGCTGTCAGTACTGAGCCTTTTCAAAAGTGCTTGTTTTGTCCAGGTCGTGGAGGTAATGACATAGAAACACTGGTTCTAATTTGAGCTTCTGTTGGTCTCTACACATTTTCTCTCCTCTGCCTACTATGTCAAATCAAGTGGAAGTTCAATGGAAATGAATACCATAGAAAGCCATTACATCTATTCTCAGTAGCAGTGCATCAAAACATGCATGGTGCACTTGGTTCCAGTTGACATGTGAGCAGGGTGTGCTTCCTTCTCACTTTGCCTTACTCTGGGAAGGATGGATTCCAATGTTCACGCTCATGGTGGCTGGCATGAAGTAGGAGCTGCACCTTACTCAAGTGAACTTTCTGTGCTGCTGAACTACTCACACTGTTACAGTCTGACCGTACAAGGCTCTGCTTTTGAGTGGAAATCATCTTGCCTCTTGCTCAGTTAAAAAAATGTGCATCCTCATTTTTGATTCTGCATCCTGAATTATGGGTAGAAGTCAGGTCTGAACCCAAAATGTGATCCATTTTTAGCCTGAATACAAAAATGCAAGTACAGCTTTTTTATGTGGTGAGAAGTTACACTTGCATGGGAGAAAATACCATTTTGAAAATCTGAGAATCCAATAAGTTATATCCTGTTCTCTGAGGCTTATTTCGCTTGCTTTTCAACTATTTGGAGGCTTATACTGGTTGAAGATCTGGACATAGACAAGCTCATCTGGGCACACAATAAAATCCCCAGGATTTAGGGGTTTTTCAACATTCAGTTATAAAGATAATTTCAGTTTTTCATCCTGAAGTCTGAACACATACATTTTGTTTCCTCAGTAGCCAAAAAGACTAACAAGATGCCAGAAAGGTGTGGTCTTTACCATTCTTTCCAATGAAGTGTTAGCAATGGATATCTGAATTAGTGCTTCAGATGATCATTTTTGTGCAATCTTTTGCTTGAGAGAGGTTCTTTGTTTAAAGAAATTAAGACAATCATTAATCATAAAATATTATTAATTTGTAGCGTTGTATGAAATAATTTGGAAGTTGGTAGATGAGCATTTCCTAGCATTCTCTCTTACAAATTTCTGGAGAATTTTGGAGTTACATCCTCAATTACCTGAAATCAGGGCAGCTTTAGTGTCTGTATTAAAAATGAGTTTTGCTGCTCTTACAAGGAGAAATTTCTGTTGGGTTTTTTTTCAGATCTCTTTAAATATTGGTTAGAGCAACAAGAAGTCTCTAGTCTTGTGTGGCAGGCCAAATCTGCTCAATATACAAACTAACATGCTTATGTTCACAGCCGATTCTGATGTTGTTATTGTTATTCTGAAACAGGGTAGGTTGTGCTGATGAAATGGCACAATGCCATGAAAAAAATCAGGGATAAGCAGAAAACCTGAATAAAATGCTAAGAAAGCAATATTTTCCTAGCAAAAGTGGAGAGAAAGTCCTGAGGAATAAAAACAGTACTGTGTGACTTTGTGTGAGCTCACCAAACATCAGTGTTACTGTGAAATGATGGGATCTCATCAACAGGAGCCTGGAAAGACCCAGTACCTTTTTGTCAACACATTTCTTGCTCTTTTTTCAGTAAATGAGCTCCTGAGCATGAGCATGTTGAAATGGGAAATTCCCTGGACCAGGGCGCCAAAAACTGTCTTATTATTCTGTAAGTGTTGGTTTAAGCAGGACAGACGGGATTTGCAAAACTGAAAGATTGCTGAGCAGCTTCTGCCAACTTGTCTTTCCTCAGCACCGGATGATCTGTGGAGTCACTCCTGACACTTCAGGAGAGCTAAAACAGCTCTGTGGAGTCTGAGCTGCTTAGCTCAGAGGTCAGAGCAGGGCAGTGGGAGTTAGGAGTCCTGTAACTCTTTCAAGGCAAGTCACTTAACCACCCTCCAGTCACCTTTAATCCCTGGTCTGAAATGCAATTTAATATTGTTATTAGTGTTTATAAAAAGCATGTGGATCATGGATGCAAACTCCCCAATAAAGGCACATTCTTCTTACTCACCGTACTTTGATTTCCAAAAGATGTATAAAGCCATCTCTTTGGCCACCATTCTGTCTGCCTCCTGTTGTTGAAAGCTATCTCATGAAGTTGTAGGAGATGTCTGCACTCATTTCTCCTCTTTTCTGGAGATGATGTTTGGCAATGGAAGCAGGCAGGAGCTTGTACTGATTTTGTATTGCCCTTCTCCAGAGTGGTCTCCAGGAATAAAAGTCTTCCTCTTCTACACATAGCCAAGTGGTAGCACCCATGTTTTGCAGGTAGGAGAAGATTTGTGTCTTGTCCAAAATCAGAGACTTTCTGACTTTTGGGTCAGATACTGGGTGAGGACTCAGGCATTTATGGCACCAAGAACCAGCCCTTCTCTACCACCATAGATTTTTAGTACAAGTCAGCCTTGCTAGAGGCCTCACAAAGAGGGCAGGAATTCAGTTTTTTCATCTTTTGCTTTGTGATGAGTAGGGTGCAAATTGTCTCAAAGCAATGTGGCAAGTGATTCTGTTCTCTTCTTGGTGCAGATGAGATACAGCTCCACTGTGATCCACAGGTGTTCATTGAAACTGGTGAAAGGAGATGCATGGTGATAGTAGCCTTTACTAGAGAAAACAATATGAATACATACATTGGTCCATGGAAATCATATCTTTATTTGAACACAGGCCCGGAGAATTCCAGTTTTTGTAAATTAAAAGTTTTTTCTATGTTTGCGTGAGAAAAAGAGAAACTGGAGAGAAGAGACTGAATCAGAAGTTAAAGATCAATTGTATCTCCAGTTAAAAATCCTACAGAGTGTGACTGGTATTATCAGTTTTCTCCTACTACGGGTAGTTCTGCTGATTTCTCAGGGAGCAAATCACAGCAGCAAAGCTAAGCATGGTCTAGAGGGCTGGAAACCACCTCTCAGATTCTGTCTGCTCCCCTCACTGTGCAGCAATGAGTCCCACCAGGAAGGTAATTTCAGGGTCTGTGACCTGTTTACAAGATATTGTGGGCTGCTTGGCAGGTGATTTGCCTTTGAGACTGCAATTCACTGCTGACTTGCCAGTGGTTTGAGAGCTGTGCACCTAAGGCTGCATGTTGGAAGAATACCCTTATCACATAGGGAATCGGAACAACTTATTCCAATGTTTTGTGAAATGCTGATATTCTCAAAGAAATGTCATTACCCAGAAAGAAGGTGCTCTTCAAGTGAACTTGTTAAGAAACCTAAGCTTGATTCCATAATCTTTATTTATGCTGTTTATGCATAATATTTTGAAAGTGTATGTAATGATATGCCTTGTAAGGTGCTACATGTATCATTGTGTATTTAGAAAACATCAATAAAAACATTTTGCTTTATAATCTTTGTATGGAAGATTGCAAGTTAATTAATTATTCGTCTCTGTCCAATAGTACTAGTTTTAAAGTCTGTGGAACTATTGCGCCTTCAAGAGAATATTCTTCTAATGGAAGTAGGTTTCTTGGGGAAGGACGATTTTATTATCCACTGATAAGCTTTTGGACTTTTTTTTTTTTTCTTCATTCTGTTATTTGTCGCTGTCCTTTAGACAACATATGCCTGAAGCCATATGGACAAAGCTTTGTTTCTCTTTCTTGTTGAATTAGTCCTATAGTTTCTCTCTGGGTTACTTGAATTTACAGTACAATACAATGTAAAACAGAATATTTTTCTTAATGGTGGTACACCAAGTACTTAACGGCATACACCTCCAAAGGGCCTGTTGCTTTGCAGCCCCAGTCTTGCACAGTGGAAGTGAGTGGGAGTTTTGTAACTGAATTCAGGGGTTTCAAGATTGAGCCTTAAGTGCAGTTACCTTCCCGAGGACCCAGGATTTTAAAGAATGGCTCATATCTCTATGAAGAAATGTTTTGCAACTTCTGCCGGTTATGCAAACCACGCTTTTCCCCTTTTCCTCCTCTCCTGATGAGTCAACAAACCTTTTCCTGGCAGTGGAAACAACTGAAAAGATGTATCTTAGCGTGTAAGGAGATGAGGGACTATGTCTACGGTATTTTCTATACAGCGAATCAAAGGCAGAGAGAGGATTGTCAGCATGTCCTTCACCTCTGCTGTCCCATTACTGACTTTACCCCAGTCATTTTGTATTTTATTCTTGCTGTTGTCAATACAGATTATCATTTAGGATCTAATAAGTAAGATTTGACGTGTAAAGCATTCTGCATGGCCTCCTTGCAGGGTCTGTCCCTATCCCCTAGGTGAATCCTGACAGTGGATTTAGCCAGCATGCAGCTTCAAAGGCTGCAGTGGAGGCTGTAGTCTTTATATGTAAAATACACTTCCACCAGGTGATACCTGTTTCATTGAGATAAATGTCAGTGCAGCTCTGGAGCAGGCCTGCATGAAGTACAGGAATTAGGAGAACACAGTCTCAAGTCTAAGCTAAAAAAGTCTTAAGAATGATATAAAATTTTGACCTTGTGGTATTAAACTGAAGAGATTGAGGTGAGACAGACAGAAATAATGAAGAATCAGGGCACCTCATCAAGTCTGAGGAGGCTGATTTAGGTTGCATATTCAGGCACTGTAAAGGTATGTAGGCTCAGGTAATTCTAGGTAATTCACTACAAACTCTCCTGCAACAACCAGCCAAACCCACTCACCATCTGTCACCTGCTTTTGATCTGAGATCTCTTGAGACACCTGTCTGAAGCTGTATAGAATAGCAGGAAATGTAACTCCTAGGATGAAAAGAGCGTATTCCGACATGCATCCTTTCTGTTCTGAACTGAGGAAGCGTTAAGCAGTTGTTGCAGTATTTGCCATTATCTTTGGCAGGAGGTCTCTCTTTTCCTATGGGCAGATTTATTTTTCAAAACAATGAAGAAAGAGAAGTCACCAAGCAGTGCAACTTCTGTGCCAAAAAGGCTCAATTATCACAGGACTCTGAAAAAGAGATAAGTTCCCTTTTGTGATAATTTGATCATTGTCCTTTTCTGACCGGAACTTTTCTCTTTTGTGATACTTCTGAGTTTTTCTTGCAAAGTATCCACTGTAGGAAACCGGGATGAAATCTAATAATATGATTTTGGGATGTGTTTGAAGGAGAAGAAAATATCTCCTGTGTCAAAGTAAATTTTTCAGAAATTGCCCCAGTGCTTTGGATTTTTTGATTAATGCAGAGAACTTGACACCTGTGCCTGTAGGTATTGGCTGGCTGTTGGGGAGAAAACTGTATAGCAGCAGGGTTCTTCTGAATCTTTTCTCCCCTTGCTGTAGCAGAGACACCTGCTCCCATGATTTCTTTTGGTCAAATAGTTCTTTCGTTTGGATTTTGTGTGTACAGGACAGTTTATAAAAAAACAACTTGTTGTCCATGATCTTCACAACACAGAAGCTTAACTGCATGTGCAAGGCATTACTTTGGGGTCTTTCCTCTTCTTTCCATACTGTTTGGAACAGAAAGGTTGCTAGGGCAAAACGTTAAAGGAGTCATGGTTATTTCTGTTATGGTTTGTATGTATGTATTGTGGCAGTGCAGTAAACCCCCTTTTATGACATGGGTTTTGGCTCAATTTGTTATTGCTGTCTCATAGGTGATAAGCCACCTGATTAATGTGTTGTTTAATTTCCTTTTGTCTTTTTGTTCTTAGAAGTCTTTGCAACAATGTACAAAACCCCAGTAACAATAGCTGATGTTGCAAACCATGGCAAAAATTTGTTCTGAGGGTTTTTTCCAGGATAATACTGAGACATTAATGTGTTTTTTTCAGTCTGTAATATTCTTTTGATAAGAAATTACTTCTGTTTGATAAGGAGAATTTAATCTGTTGGCCACAACATCAGACCAAAGACAAAACAGGTCTTCCTTTTGCTGTTTTATTTAATTTACTCGCTACATTGGGGATTTGAAATGCTGTGGCTAAAATACTGCAGCATCTGACCACGGTGCTACTTTGCTTCAGATGTTATGAATTAAAAACTGTCATCTTTTTAAACTGGTTTGCAGCCAGTGAGTAAACTGTGCTCCTTGTTGGTCAGTCTTTCTCATTTTCGTTGCAGTGGGCATCTTCTCTCTGACAGTTCCCTTTTCCTGCAGAGGAACTCCTTAATCTGGGAGGCCAGGGAACTATTCTGTTGGAGGTGGTAGGTGCATTGAAGGCAGTGGCTTACTATGAGAATCTCAGCTGTCTTTAAACTCGGGAAACTTGGAAAAGCTGGGGTCAAACAGAGGTGAGAAAACTGGCTTTGGACATGCTGAACGCCCTGCTCATCAGCTCATCACTGACATCAGTTAATTGCTGCCACTGCCCCACCCCCTGACTCTGTGGCTGAATGGTATTTGGTGTCTTAATGATGCTTTGGGGTAGTTTTGCAGTGTACAGGCATCCTCTGCTTTACCGGCAGACAGAAGAAATTTGGCAAATAAGTCTAGTTTCCCCAAGGCTTGATTTTTTATTTCTTTCTGCTTCTAGGTGTCAGTCAGTCTCTCCACCGCCTCTTTTGTCCCCGCGAAGAAGCCCAGCCTACCCCCTCAGCGATAGTGAGGACTCTTGCCGCTCTACTCGGCTCACCAAAGTCTCCAACTCCAGGCTGCGCCTCAAGGACTGGAGCAGCCGCACGTCTACGCTGCGAAGCACCTCCACGAGCCCATCAGACACCGACTCCCCCGAGCCACCCTCTCAAAGCCATCAGTGTGGGAGCTTTGGATAAAAGGCTGTCCGTGTTCAAGGCTGACGACCAAAGGAGAGTCAAAGGAGTCTCAAGATGGGAACGCGATAGGGAGCCATCCGCTTGCCCGGAGCACTCTGTCCTTGGGCACTGCCACCAATTTGAGGAACCTCTCCCTCAGCCGGGCAAGCGTCCGCTCCCAGGCTCTGGACATCAGGCAGAAGATCACAGAATGGGAGTGCCGCCAGGAGCCGTTCCCCAGGATGAGTGCGTGTGTGGACAAGAGGGATGCTGGGGAGAGGTCGGGCAGTGAGAGCTGCCCCAGCGTGCTGACCTCTCCCTGCAGTGACAAGACATTTTGATTTCAAAGGGCTCAGAAGAATGAGCCGAACATTTTCTGAGTGCTCTTACCCGGAAACGTAGGAGGAGGAACTGCTGGACAGGGATTCCTGCCATCGGTTCGAAAAGAGATCGGGCAGGAGCGACCCTCCTTCTGCCGCTTTCCTCAAGGGTCACATGAGGAAAGAGTCCTCTGCTGTGCTCAACAGAATACAGAAGATCGAGCAGGCACTGAAAGAGCAGCCTGGCAGAGGCCTCCCTCAGTTACCAAGTAGCTGTTACAGTGTTGAGAAAGGGAGGAAAAAGTCTGTGACGCTGAGTACTGTGGAGGGACTGGGTGAAGGCTTAAGTGATAGCAAAGGAGGGAGTGTTATTTTGGGGAGTGAACCAGAAACATCTACTGAGGCTGAGAAAAGCAGTAAGACAAACAGGGGTTACTGCAAACTCGGCTGGCCCTAAACTGCTCCTCGAAAGCCCAGCTAACACTGCGGTGAATCCTGTCCCCAAGCCCAAACGCACCTTTGAATATGAAGCAGACAAAACCCACAAAAGTAAACCAGCAATGGCCTACTCCATCTCCTACACCTGCTGCTCCTCCTCCTCTCCCATCCACTCCTGCACCTCCCGTGACCAGAAGGCAGAAGAAAGAGTCGCGCTTTCATAGAAAATCCCAGAAATAGGTAAAATTCAAGGAAATGTCTTGTGCTCGATCTTCAAATAAATAAAATGTGCTGTATTTTTTTAGTAACAATATTTTAAATTCTCCCTCTAATGCAATGCTTTTGACCTGAGAAATGCTAGGAATTGTGTGCAAGACAAGTATTTTTCTGCTGGACTGTGCTGATGGGGTGCACTGGTACAATACCTTTACGTGGCTACAGTTTTGGAATTCTCTAACCTGTGTTTCCTCAATGGCTCTAGGTCACGTGCTAAAGGTTATCTCAATTCATTTTGGCACAAATGCCCTTATTTGAGATTTTTTAATGGAGCATGATTTCATTATCCTCCTGTAGTGGGACCATAGCTGATCTGTCATAGTCCTGTCTGCCCGTTCACTGCAAAACATACCTGCAGAGGCTTTGTGTTCCAAAGCTTGTTACCACAGCAGTTCTGTCAGTTTTATGCAATGTTGGTGATTTTATTTAATTTGGTGCTTAGAAATGTTTTCCTAAGTTACTACCAATGGCTGTAGAGTATTAATGCTGAGAAAACTATGTTTTAGCACAGAAAGGCCTTTATATCCTTCCTGAGCTAATGATGAGCAGCGTATATGGCTTACGTTTCCCCACCAGTCTGGAGTTTGGCTTGTTTTAGCTACATGATTCTCCTTGACTTTTTGGAAATGGTAAACTCATTCTGCTCACCACTTACTTAGAAAATTGTAGGCATAGTTGTTGATAAGCATTCAAAGTATGACATTTTTAAGAAGTTCACCTATCTGTGCACATGTACGATACACACACACTTATGGTATTTAGTGATAGAGCTTTGCAAGTAACTGCTAAACAGCATCTCAAATGCACACTATCATTTCAGTATCTGGTGCTTGATGTTGGCTCAATTAATTAAAAGTTTATGTCAGCACAATCTGACCTGAAGTACACTGAGGCAGGAAAAGGAGAAGAGGAGCCTTCGGATTCCACTGTTTACTTTCAAGAGACACCTGCTTCTGAAATGGATCAAATAGCTCTGCTGATGTGCACTGTTCCTCTGAGAGAAGTGGCGGGGTGGGGGTGTGTGTGTGAAATGTGGAAAGCAGTGATTACCAGTGCTTATCTTTGAGTTCTGGGAATAATCTCAGAGGAAGTAAATCTAGATTTTAACAAGAATTTGTGAAATAAAGCTGACTTCAGTTTGTTCAGCACAGCATTTCCAATGTACAGAAGACAATAATTTTTAAATGTTCTGCTATAAATGATAGCCTTTATTGGAAAATTACGGGGCAAGTGGTAAAGTGGTCGGTGGGGTGGGTGGCAGAGAGGAATGAATAACAGAGATAATTCTTGCACAGAATCACTGTGTGACCTGTGGCTAAGTGATCAAAGTCAGTCTCTGAGCGCACACTCACACTGAGTTTGAGACCATACAAGTCCTCTAAGAACCGCAGTATTTTGTTACAATGAGTTTGTGAGATGAAGTTTTGAAACTTCTTTCAAGAAGACATACAGTTCATGCTTGCACCTGCTGTTTTGCGGGTTCAGTCTCCTGTCACAGAGGAGTTAGACAACAGCACAGTTCAGCAATGGAGCCTCAGTCCTGGGTGGAGCTAGTAGGTATGAGCCCAAAAGAAAAGCAATATTTATCAATTGTGATAATCAATTATTTGTGATTAGTAGAGTATGAGTTGTAGGATTTACAGTGTTATCATGTGTACCTGATGATTCTTGCAAATCAGTTTGACATTGTACAGGGTAGGTTTCCGTTTGCCTGGAACAGTTTTAACCTGCTGTAGTTTAATGATTTCTCTGGACTTACCTCTGATTAATGATGATCTAAGTAACTTTAAATCAACCTCCTAAAATCACAGGTTTGCTGGCTGACTTCAAGGCTGGGTGGAAATCCTTTATGAAATCTTAACTTTATTGTCTTTGTTACTGTCCTTCCTTTAGTTACAGTAAGGAGAATTCCAGCATTTACAAAGCGCTTGAAACCATACCAGTCATCTAAGAATGACAGCTTTTTTTTAATATTAGTATTTGAAATCTCAGTCTCTCAGCTCTTCTCTTTTTGAGGACAGACATAATTCATTAACTCTACAGCTTGTAGCTGTGTGTTTCAGATTGAACATACGTGTGGTTTGCACTCACTGGAATGTCATGAGAATGGACTGTGAATATTTATTCTTCTAATAGTTTGGTTGAAACCACTGGTTTTCTTTGTGGTGGCTAATTCAACATTATAATAAAATGGAGAAAGTCTCTCGTATTTGCCTGCTAGCATAGAGCTAGTCTGTATTCAGAGGACCTGGTGCCTATGGTAGCTTCTACACTTTAGATTGATATGAGCTGGATGTTCCCTGGTGGTTGGAGATCCTCTGGCACAGACACAGCACAGTACAGGAGTGTCACAGGATAGGCTCAGGACACATGGACCACAGCTGAGTGCCAGTCCACAAAACCATTCCCACGGCCCTATGCAGTATCACTGCATTGTAGCGTTTCCTTGAAATCTATGAGAGTTGGGTATTTAACTACTTTAGAAAGTCTCGTTTCATACACAGGTATGTCTTCAGTGCCTAAGCATCTTTTATAACTGCCAGTAGGTATGGAGGAGCAGATGTCTGGATCTGAAATGCACATCTTGTTTCTGCCACTATCCTGATGTGCATAACAGGGACCTGACTATTAAGATTACAGAAAGGAGAGAGAGGGGGCTCCTAAGCCTGCCGCAGACCCATAAGTCTGCTCCAGCAGACAAATAGGAAATGCTCTTGTCAAATGCAGTGTCTGTATGATAGTCACTGTATTGCCTGTAGGCATACTCTTGAGCCAATTAACAGGCTGAAGTATGTCTCATGAGACTGCCACTGCCATACGGATATGCTGTCAACATTGTTTCACTCCAGCTGGGGAGAAGAGGAGAGGGTGTTGATGGCAGGGTGATTTACCGTTAATCTAGTTTGGGTATCAATGAGTGAAGTACCGGCATCAGCACAGCCTCTGCAAGCCTTACAACACCCCAGGATTTACACTTCTGAGCCCAATTTTCATACCATTTCATCCTCAGCCCTCAATCAATCAAACAAATGCTAGCCTTCATACAACTGGCAATGCAATCCATGCACCTCCCAGCTTCAGCGTAGATGTTGCCTCAGGCAACAAGCGCTGGGCAAACTGGAGAATGGGGAGGACCGGGGCTCCTCTTCGCCCAGAGCTGCTCGGCAGCGCTGGGACAGGTGTGCGTGAGTGAATTGCCTCTCCTTCGAGTACCCGGGTAGGAGACAAGTTATATAGGTTCATCTGACCCAGTTGCCCCTCACCTTTCTGCCAGAAAGCCTGAACCTTCAGGCCCCCAGCCATCAGCCTGAGCTGCTCGTCTATCCCAGAGAGCCTTAACTTCCTCCATGCTTTGTCCTTTGCTGGCAGTGCGTGACGCAGGGTGTGCAAGGGAAATGGCTGACTTTCACACGAGTCTGCCTTTGGCATTTGTACACTGACCTTTATGTGGGAACTTATCTGGAGGTTCAAGACATGTGAGTGTTTTCAAACTAAGGGCTATGTCTCCCAGAGCAACCGGTGGAGGAATGCTTTCCAGAGAAATGTCATTTTCTTGAGGAGAGATGGCCACATATTTCTGGGGCCCCTGGCAAGAGCAAAGCAATTTCTAATCTGAGGACTCTGCTGCTAACTTACTCTGTAACCTTTGAAAAATAGCACATACTTTCTTGGTATTTTCCCCCTGTCTGCATAATGGGGATAACAATACTTCCAGCCTCATAAAAGTATTATGGATTGCTATACTAAAAACTGCTGTGAGTACAGGACTTGAGGTCCTCTGAAAGTTACTCCTTAAAGCATGATGTGTAATTTTTTTTTGTCATTTTACATATATTTCTTAACAAACAATGCTCAGCTAAGCTTTTGAGTCATTTTGCATTCTAGTTACTAATTACTTATTGTTTTAAACTTCAGAAAATCCTTTGAGTTTGAGGATGCGTCAAGTCTGCAATCCCTGTACCCTCCCTCCCCAACTGAAAATGGGACTGAGAGCCAGCATAAATTTGGATCCAAGAGCACTTTAGAAGAAAATGCCTATGAAGACATTGTAGGTAAGAACCTGTTGCAGTACCTGGGCTCACAGCGGGATGTTGAGCAGTTGTGGTCAGACCGTGTATTGTTCAACATGTGCCCTGTGGAAGAATATTCAATGCTGTCAGTAAAGAGAGATTAAACGGAGGGTAAATGGGTTTGATGCATCAGTGCAAACATAACTGTCAGTCTGCATGCAAGAGGTCTTGATTCCTTTGGAGTTCATTGGGTGGTATTGGAAACAGACTGTTTGGTCAACTTTTTGCCATGCTTTTCAAGAACCGAATCATTCTTTTTATCAAGGCCTTGGCTTGAAGCCTTGAGTGGTGTAAAAATGTAAAGAACTGAACTCAAGATAGTGTTTACAGAACTATCCAATAGCAAGATTAACCTCACAGGCCTTGTGTGGTCAGCCTGGGATTTTCAGGACTCCTGTGTGAACTGCCCCAAAGCAGTTGTTTGTAGCACCATTCCTGGTCTCCCCTCAGTCCCAGTTGCTGGTTAAAGAAAAATTAATTTCCTTTAGCTATACAGCCATCAGGAATGTGCGACAAAAATGCTGTTTTGATTAAGCTTCACAAGAAAAACATGTTTCTTTTGGTCTTACAAGGAAATGTATGGCCTATGCATACATTCTTTTAACATCAAAAAAGTTGTTACAATTACCGAAAATTGGGCAGCCCTTCAGAGCACAGATTTTCCATACAAGCGATGAATATCTGCATTGTTTTTAACTCTTTCAGTGTTGTATTATTACAACAGATACAAAGGGTGCTTCATTTTACTTTGGACAATGAATCTTTATTTACTGAAAACTGGAGGGCTACCAAGATAGTCAGGGGCCCTAGAGCATATGTCCTCTGAAGAGACACTGAGAAGTTGGGCTTGTTTAGTCTGGTAAAAACAGGACCAGAGGCACTCTAATAATGCTTACAAATGTTTGAAGGGCAAACAAAGATGATAGAACAAAACTATTCTTAGTCATATCCGTTGATACAGCAAGGAGCAGTGGCCACAAATTGTAGCTTGGGGCTTTTTGTCCTTATACCCAAATTCTGTCTCTGGCTTGTCAGCCTCAGTGAAAACAGAAATTTACTCTTTCCATTTTCAGCTATACTCTCCCTTTATACCATTCAGAAAAATGCTTTCAGAACACACAAAAATGCTGCTGTTCAGTGTCTGTTAATAAAAGTGAGAGCTTATGTACATACTAGAAAGTTTTTTCTGTGGAGAGCATCCTTATATGATCATCAGCCTTTGCCATGAACAGTCAGACCACCGTTCAATTCACACTTCAAAAAGTATTGTGCGTTAATTACAGTTCTTATCTTTGCTCAGGACCTGTCAACATGCTGCCAGATGTTAGGTGGTAATGCTTCTTTTCGTGGCTTTGGTTTGTTAAATATCAAAATAAAATGTGCAGGACTGGTAAGAAGCTTTCTTTAAATGAGAAGAAATCTTGGGTTCAGTAAAACAAAATCATAATGGGCTCTTCCAACTCAGGGGAACTATAAGCCAGCTCCCTGCAGATTATAATTTGGGCATTTTGTCAGGGCAGTGGGAAGAGAATGCAAAATTTTGGATCTGTGGACAAACACAGAACTTCATTGTTTTGTACTGCTTTTTAACAACCTCTTTCCAAAACACTTCATTCAATACAGGCAGTGTAGGGGGAATACCAAAGCAGTATAATTCTTATAAACTGTCAAGCATGATTAAAGACAAGCCAAAGTAGCTTGATCTCTGACTTTAAAGAAACTATCGTAGTTTTGTGTATCACATCTGCATAATTTATACCAGTAGTGCTAGACCCCAATCTCTAAGTGGCACTTTTGTACTCATGCAGACCAGGTGTCTGTAAGACTGAGTTTATTTTATAGATTTACATCTGCTTCAAAGCTATAAAGGACTGTCACTGCTGCTTTGGGTTTTCTTTGCAAATATTTTTCCTGAAAGGTGGTAGTCGGTTTTTTGTCTATACTTGGTTGAATGTCCTGCCTCCCTAAAAGTTTGTAGGTAGTTAAAACATTGTCACTGTAGTAATAAACTCAATAAAGTCCCCTCCCACCCTACCCCCTGAAGAATTAAAACTGTTAATGCAAGTAAGTGTTAAAACACAAGACAAAAGGCTGTAAATCTTGAGCAATGCTCTAAGCACTCTACTGTGAAACAGAATCATAAAAAAAATTCAGGTTGGAAGGGAGTCCAGAGTCAGCTGGTCCAACCTCTGCTCAGAGCAGGGCTAGTTTCAAAGTTAGATCAGGTTGCTCAGGGCTACATCTCGTTGAGTTTTCAAAATATCTTAGGAGGGTGGTTCCACTGCCTCTCTGTGCAGCCTGGTCCACTGCATAACCTCCCCTGTGAAGAATTTTTTCTTGATATCACTGTGAAGGAATTTTTCTTTCTATCCAGTCAGAATTCTCCTTGTTGCTGTTTGTGACCATTGTCTTTCATCCTTTCACCATGCACCTCCAAGAAGCGTCTGGCTCCATCTTTTCCATAACCCCTTCTAGGTAGTGGAAGACAGCAGTTACGTCCCCCCCACACCAGACTTCTCTAGGCTAAACAGTCCGAGTTTTCTCAGCCTTTTCTCATTTATGTTGTGTGCTCCAGCCCCCAACCATCTTAGTAGCCTTGCTCTAGACTATCTCCAGTCTGTTGATGTCTCTCTGATACTGTGATTACTCCAGATGCAGCCTTGGAAGGGCCAAATAGAGGGAAATTACCACTTCCCATGGCTTACTGGCCACACTCTTGCTAATGCAGGCCAAGGTGTGGTTGACCTTCCTTGCCACAGGCACATACTGCTGCCTTATGTTCGGTTCGTTGCCCACTAGGACCCCAAGCCTGTTTTTTTGCAGAGTTCCTCCCTAGCCAGTCAGCCTGGCATGTACTGTTGCAGGGTTATTCTGACCCACGTGTGGGACTGTATTTGTTGTTCCTAAACTTCCCAAAGTTCCTGTCAGCCATTACTTCAGCTTGCTGTGGTCCCCCAAGACAGCAGCCCAGCTCTCCTCTCTGTCACTGCGTCCCCCAGCCTGGTGCCCCTCAGCAGGACATTTCTCCCTCGCTGGAAAGCAGAGGAGAGCTGTGGATAAGTTGTGAATTATCTATCAGAGAGTATCTTCTAAAAAGCATATTTAATGTTAGATATCTACAAAATACTGTGTTGGGGTACTGAGTGCTCTCACTCAGACTAGTAAAATGATCAAAATACAGCTTCTAAGTTCCTAAATGCTAGGATTAGAGTCATTGGATTTGAGGCTACTACATGACATCATCTGATGTGCATGCACACTAAACCTTTGTCTTTCTCCTGGTGCCCTTACACTGTTTCCTTCTTTAATGACCAGGACACTGATGAACTGCTATGGCTAGTTCATGTTATTTTGAAAGCTGACTTTAAAAAAAAAAAAAAAAGAAAGCTTTAAGGTACATTAAACCCCCAAATTGTTGTGCTTTGAAATCCAGTGACATCATGAACCAGACGCTTTTTTTATTTTTGTAATATTTTTGTACACTTTAATAGATGAAATATCTGCATGTTAAGTTTGAGACAGATCTTGGATTGGAACATAACGATCCATTCTGCATTAGTCAAGAAGCAGTTGTATAAAGGGGTGCACATTCCTAATATTAATCAGAGCTGTATTCCATGTGCAAGGGACCATGTGGACTTCATTCATCTCCTGTACTAGCACTCACAGGAATGTGGCAGTCATAGTAAACTTAACATTGTTTTGCTTCTTGTGGTTTTGAATGAGTCTTTAATCAGACCAAAATTGATGTGGCTTTATGAATCCAGCTGGGGAAACCATGCTCGGCTTTGTGTGAATTCAAGAAACTATCATAGTATTAAGAAATGTCTGAGATGGTTGCTTCTGCTATGTTTGTGGACAACAGTATTTCCTGTCATATATACCATACGGTTTCAGTTTTCCAGTCTGCTCCCCTAAATGCAGTTGAGATATTTGAATATTGTTATTTACCCTCTGGTGTCTCTAAGGCATTTTTTTCACTTGACATCTAGAAGAAAGCACTTGTTATCATCACCAAAAGCTGAATACATAAATTGAAGGCAACGTTAAGGACACAATATTAAGCTTACCTTGAGAAAAATCTAGTAAAACCATGTAAATTATAGTTTGTGTTTGTAAGAGAAATTGCATTCACAGTTCAGAAATTAAATATAGTGGAAGAAATCTTTGACAAGGAAAGCCTTCTTACTCTGTTTGTAACTCCTTAGAGTGCTGGACACAGTAGAAGAGGTGGAGAGTTCCTCTCAGAGGACACTACGTAAATGTGTAGGAGACACATTGCTCAGTTCGGTTGTGCATGTTGCATCATAGTTTGAGAATGTTTAATTTGATGTCGCACAACTCCATCTGCCCTGTCCAAGCAAGAACCATTTGCTTTTATAGCTGCCTGGCCTTCATTTAAAACAATTTTTTTTTTCCCAAGAAGAATGAAAGTGATTAAAATGCTTTTCCTCCCTGATGATCTGTGACTAATGGGGTTTCTTGCTTTTCTGCTGTTTTTGACGTCATAGGTGGACTATTCAGCACGTAGCCCAGGTGTATGAGTATCAGATTATTCATCTTCTGATGGGTTTAGTATCTTACTGCTGGTGCAATAAGAAGAGCAGTTTGTATAAGAATGGGTTTATTTATTTCAGCTACATATATTAGTGCAGAGAGGTCTTGCCCCAGTAAGGTTCCCATTCTGTCTGACTGGCTCACATGCAAGACTGGTGCCTGCTCGCTAAATTGCAATGGTCCAAAGCACTCTTAGAACTCTGTTAATTAACATGAAAGAAAACACTAATTAATTACCCTCTTTTAGAATCCCCAGCTGGTATTAGGCTGTGCTTTTCTTCGGGACAAGACTGGCTTGACTTTGTGGCCGGAGCTCTTTTGAGTGCTCATTGTGCTGGGTTGCAGCGGACAAACCCATGCTCTGTCCGGCTTGGCCACATCCCAAAATTGGCCTGGCATTTTGGAGTGACACTAGCCCTTCCTCTGTGTCAGTTGACAGGCCTCCTGCTGTGCCTTTTCCCAGTTCGTAGTTCTGCTGGAATTGCTCCAGGGCTGAAATAGATCTTTTAGTTTAGTCCTTTCCATCAAATTCCTGTAAGGAGGAACGTAAGTGTCTGCTACTGCCCTGGAGAAGTTTTGGTGATTCACTGGCAGCAGAGTCCCTAGGAGCACAAAGTCTGGGGGCACCAGCATATGCCAGTTACGTACAGCCAGGCCTGGTCTATGTCAGAAATTAGGTGGCATGCTAAAGGCACAATAGGTATCAGTGCCAAAACTTGTGTTAGAGCTCCTTGGTGGCAGGTCCTGGTGCTGTGTACATCACTAGGCCATGTGTCTCTCCTTTAACCTTGCGGTTGATAGAGTCAGCAGTATGGGGCTCCTTCATTAAATGCAGGTATTTTTTCAACTGACGTTTTAGGATATACTGTGGAACACGGAGCCCATCAAATACCCACTGGCTGAGGAAGTGCTTTTCTCAAGGAGACTCCAGCAGCTGGAATGAGAACCTGGGCAGATGGGTTAGCTGTTAAAGAGGGACAGACAACCTGGGCAAGAGGAAGGATAGTCAAAAGTGTATGATTCAGGCGAGTGGCACAAATTCCTGTGAAAAAATCTTCTCCAGGCAATGCCACAGCTATTATGCAAAGTTAAAAGTGGAAATGTTTTTATTTTAGAGCTGGGATTCAGCAGTTGAGTTCCAGTTCTAAAAGAGCACAGGCCTTTGGATCTGGGGTTTTCATAGTGTCCATGGTTGAAGAGGCTTGTGGCTGTAGAGGCTGGCTTGAAAGCTTGCTTTGGAACTCAGTTCTGTCTTCTCCTTTCTCCCTATCCCCACATCAGTTTCCCTGTGGTCCATTGAGGAGACCAGAGTCAGTCACAAGTTCTTGATGGGGATACAGACTTTTTCACAGCTCAGAAATAAATGTTCAGAGGCAGAGCTTGGGTTCAGGCCCATCTCTGATTGTATTTAAGTTTGTTGAGAAGTAATTGATGAAGCCAGTCAGAATGCTTTTCTGGAGTCTGTGAAGCTCTCAGTCAGCAGAGTCAGATCATTTCAGACTGGCTTTAAATAAAAGGTGTTAGTTAAATTGTGTGGGAAATCCATCCGGGGTGGGAAAAGCAAGAAAAGGAGGCAAACAGCAGAACTGAGACAGTTGAAGGAGAAGCAGTTGCTGACAGCTAGAGCTGAAGCAGTCTAGCAAGTAAAGCAATGCTCCAACAAATATTGCTGTGTGCTGTCTAAAACCGGGATGAATTTCTGAATGGGATCTTGCTGGTAGACTTCCACTGGGAGCATCCTACAATCCATGGTCCCATGGGGAGCTGGCCCTCCTGGGGAGGGTTTCTTATGCACCCTTCTGCTCTCTGGACCTGTTCAGTGTCCCGTTTAGGAGTTTTTGAGCCCTTTCGATAGCTGGATACTTCTCTTGACAAATATTTTTTGCACCTTGAGAGGAGTTAGACTAATGATAGCAACTTAATCACTGTGCTTCTGGAGGTATGTAATTGAACCTTGTTACAGTTGACACCTAAGTGAAACAGTGTAGTTATACACAATTGTTTAGCTGTTTTCCTCTATCAGTTTGAGTATCTCACTTCATTTTGGGGAGAATCAGCTTCTTGTTCACGTCTGCACTATAACAGGACAACTAGTTCTGGGTTTGCATGGGCTTTCTTCACAGCCAGAGAGAGTCAAGTGAAAAATAAATCATTATAAAGCCCCAAACCTGTCAGATTGGTACCAGGCCTAGAAAAGTTCCTTTTTTTTTGGGTGGGTGTGTGTGTGTGTGTGTGTGTGTGTGTAAAATCATATCAACATAAGTCTTGTATACAGGTTTCAGGTAATCACTCAGGAAGCAAAATGTCTGTCTTTTGGTGTAGCCATCTCTCCTTGAAATTTTGAGGGCCAGGTGGTGGTTGTACTTGGGTGAATACAGTCTTTTCCAGAGAGATGAGAATAGATGAATGTGGGTCTCTGAGCTATTTCCCAATATGTCAGAACTCATAAGAGAGGAGATGGAGCAATATGTCTCAAATCAGCATTATTAAGTGGAGTGTCAGGGCAGTCTAACGCAGGTGGGTGCCTGAGCAGTTAAAATAGGCAGGTGTGGACCTACAACCAAGATCCTGAGTGTGGAGGGAATGTCGATGGCTTAACCTACCCTGTGGAGTCTAGAACAGCATGTTACTCCTTTTATCCCTCCTGCTAAGTCAACTTATCTCTCTTAAACTGATTAGTTGTTTTGAATTCTCATGTAAATTGGACATAGTGCATGTCATGTAACAAATGGGATGATTTAGTTGTTTTACTGAATCCACCATTGTGTGTGCCAAAAGCTGCAGAAATGATGACTGAGATCCTGTTGGAAGATGTTCCAGCTTGACATTGCTTTCAAATGAGAACACTTGCAAAGTTCTTCCAGTAAATGTGGAAAAAGGTTAAAAAGCCAGCAAGCTGATCTTTCCAGTAAAATCTGATCATCACATGCCACATTATTGCCTGTCATGCTTTCGTATTGCATTATTGTCTGTCATATTATCATCTCGCATCAAAAGGATTGTACAAATCTGGGAGAAACTGGGAATTGCTGGGCTGCTGTGAAGCTGAAGCAAACTTGGAGACATTGCACCTTTGTCACCAGTGCTGTGCTAGTTGCTTCTCTGAAAACATTTTGGGTTTTAGTCAGACCCTTACCAGGATGTCTCTGGATAGTTGTTACACAGACAGAGCTAGGATTGATACAAAATGATGGTGCAGGCAGTGATCATGGAAATGTATGTTCCTGTCTTCTTCCATGCCCCCAGTCTGCCTTTCACAGTCTAAAATGCATGTGAGTTTTTGGAAAGTTTAACAGTGGCAATTTTAATAATAGACACTATAGGGTAATGGCAGCCAGAGCACATTAAGTCAAACAGTATCCATATGGGCCTGTCAAAGAAAGGCCAAATACTCTAGCTGTCTGATCCTATTGATGATCAGCCTGCTGCTTTGCTGCTATATTGGGATATGCGGATTTCAGTTATTTTTAGTAAACATGGTTCATTTAGATCCCTATTTTTCTTTGTGGATTCTGTCTCACAGGTATACCATCCACTACAGCTTCTTTCAACAATCTCTGTCAGCTTTATTGCCTGGTTTTCTAGTCAATGCTGCAGGTTAGTAAAATAGAGACAAAAACGACCATGAGGCTGCTCTCCCAAATCCCAGTTTAAATTCAGAGAGTGTATTGAAGTCAGCAGGGTTAAACCTCTGTGAAGTGCAAGCAGTTTAGGCATGCTGATGCTGTACTGTGCTAACAGTTGCTCATCAGATGTTTTCATGCACATGATTTTGGGTTGAGGGTTAAATGGATGATTTTGGGGGGCAAAATTTCTTATTCATTTATCAGCCATGCTAATTCTTCTCTACCTGGTGCTTCATTATGATTACAACTCTAAGCTCTTGCAGTCCCTGCAGAGATAGCAGAGAGCTGAAAGTATCTGCAGTGTTTCTTCTGCTTATTGCAAGGCAAAGCAAAACTGGACAAGTTCAGTAAGCGCAGGCTGTTGCTTACAAACTCCATGGATCAGGGCTCAAAAGGCTGATGGCATTTTAGACTTTTCACTCTGCATGTTGCAGGTGTTCTACTACTCTTCTGAGAACATGGTACTGAGCTGATACACTGGGTGGTAGGATTATAAGCAAGTAATGGTCTGTAACTTAGTACTGTTCAGCAACAGCTTTTCAATGGAGCTATAATGTGTCTTAGCTGTAATGTGATATTGAAATAGTTCCTCTTTCTACAGATTCCTGGGGTAAATTCCTCAGCTGAGAAGCACAGTTGCAGCTTCTCTGATGTTGAAAGAGCTCATCTATGTACTGAAGATCTAAACTCGGATACTTTATGAGAGTGTGGAGATTTTGTGGTTTTCATCCATTTGATCTGAACATGCTCGTAAACATCCCAGTGGCTGAGTTTTCCTCCAGCACTGGCGGTGTGAATATGCGTTTGTGTAATTTTATGAATAAAATGAATGAGTAATGCATATGCAGAATGCACCTGGATTCTCACCATTGAGCAGTTCTTTGGACTGAGACGCTGGGGAGCTGTAAGTCTGCAGAGCGCATGAATCCTGTGCTGTTCCCTCATGCAGTGCTTGCACTCTGAAGTTCATTTCCGTTGCTTCCTCTTCAATGGCAGCAAAAGCAGAATTCCCCAACCACCCTTCTCTGCTTGCTTTTTCCTTGCCCAGTTGTATTTTATCTTAATCTTCTGCAAGGGCTTGTGTGCACCAAATGTGTGTGAGCTGGATGAATTGGGCTATATCTACAACTGAACAGAGATCATGGGCAGAGGGCAAAAAAGGTGGTTCAAGGATCTGTAGATGCCACCAGAGGGATTACGTGTGGAAAGGAGTTGATGTTGCACCTTGTGTCTGTTGTTACAGAAACACTGCAAAAGTCTGAGGGGATAGGTGCCACAAGCATCAGAGGTTCTTAAAGGCTGCTCACTTGGGTATTTCTACTTGTCTGTTATTCAGTCCTGATTCTGCCTGTGTGGGTGTCTTTTCCTGCCCATTTATTGCCACTATTTCCAGCTCCTTGCCTCTGGAGGTATGTGCTGCTTTTTCCCAAGTCTGTCCTGGGATGGCAGCTGAAGCTTTCATCTTCCAGTTCATTATAATGTAAAATATATTAATTGCCCTATATTTTGTGCACATGCTCTAGTATGCAGGAAATACACACTTTGTCATTTGTGAGGTGCTAACTCTGTCTAACTCAGCCACACAGCTCAGGGGTCTGGGCTTTCTATGTAGCCAGCAGGGAAGGTGGTAGGCTCCTAGCTTGGGCACTCAGCATCACCCTCTGGAGACAGTATCTCCCCTGCAAACATTGGCTTCTAATTTAGGCACCTAAGTTAACACAAATTGATGAGCCCTTTCCCTTGCTGTATACCTGCTGTTCTTGCTTCCTGGCAGTGCAAAAGGCAGGAGTTATAATCGGCATTCAGTGAATCACTTCATTCCTCTGATAATTATTTCTCCCATCTAGAAAGAAATGATGCATTTCCCTGCTTTCTGCCATTTATAGAGAAGTGTCTGCCTGCATTTTTTTTTCTCCTCAGCCTTACTTTTCACTCCTTTCTCAGCACGAGACAAGCTTGCTGAGTCTGCCTCTGCTTCCCATCTGCCACGTGTGAGAGGCTGAGCAGAGGAACATTGTGTGCCGCCTCAGGACTCGGTGGGGCTGACTCGCAGAGCATCACAGAGTGAGGAATTGCAACTGCTGGAGGAAACTCATCAATGCTTAAGCTCAAAGCACTGCATTCCTCAGGACTTTTCTAAAGATCACTGGTTATTTATCTTTTTTTTTTTTTTTTTTTTTTCCCCTTTCCCCTGTGGACCAATCATTAAATTGCCTCTGGGATCTTCTGGACATAAATGTCGTGTAGATAAGTGTCCCGTGTTAACTCAGCAGTTCGGTACGTAGAATTCAAGAGAATGGGAAACTTGAAAAAAAATGCTTATAAAGGGAACTGATCTGGAAGCAGGGATGGTGATTAGAGACAGTATTTGCCAAAGGCTTGCTATTTTGTGTGACCATATCCATTCTGGGGGTGTGATTCAGCTTGCTTTGAAGTCAGTGATAGTCTGCTGTTGTCTTGTGCAGCAGTTGGATCAGCCTCATTAACACAAGCCTGGCCTCTGTACTGCATAATGTTTCTCCTTTTGGCTTCCAATAGAGACATCCATATGGAAGGAACAAGGATGTTTCCTTGCTCTTTCATTGTAAATGTGTTTTTCTTTTGCAGCATATCCAAATGAATGCAAAAGCACTGCAGCTTGCAGATTGTGAACATTCCTTGCCTGGATCTTGGGACTAGAGAAGTGATGGTATTGAGGAGAAATGCAGAGATCAAAGCTGCAAACCTCAGAGCCAGCCCAGCTATATGGAAGCTTTCCTCAGTTTTGTGCTGTAGGAACAGTAGCAACCACCACTGCAGCCCTTCCCCAGAGCCTCACTCCAGTGTGGGACCTACATCTGCTGGTGGCCATAAGTTCCCAGGTCTTTCTCCCATGGAAGGGAGTCACAGTGCAGAGCGATAGGGTTAAATGCTGCTCTAAGGCAGTTCAGGGTATGCTCACACAACTTTTTAGCTTGCTGGCCATCTTGGGTTTCTTGTCACTTGTCCTTCCTACTCTTGGCACCCAGTAACCAGTTTGTCTGGGCTGCCTAGTGCTCTTTTTGGATATCTGGTCTTTTGGTCTCATCCACCAGAGAGAGCTTGTGTACTAAAAAATGGTGGTCGTCTAAGGTTTGAAAACTACTGAAGAGCTAGATAAATAAATTCTTTTAGTTCACTGGCTGAACCAAATATTGGGTTCAAATGCCAAATCAGCAAAAACAGATGGTTTTGGATTGATCATACTATTTCATTATCATAGATTTGGTGGGGAAGTTTAAATTCTTTAAAAAAAAAAAAAAAAGAAAAAAAGATGAGGCATATTTGGTCTCAAGGCATTATTTCAAAGTGAAAAAAACCCCAAACCCTGAAATAATTTGATTTTTAAGCAAATGAGAAAAGTAAGAGAAACAAGTGTTCTTGAACAGCAAGCCAATCGTCTGAAGAAACTCTCACAGCTGTAGGGAAAGGGTTAAAATCCCTGTGGTGTCTCCACTGACCTCCACATTACACTGAAGAGGAATTTGGCCCGAGCTTTCTTTTGGTAGAGAATCTGTGTCAGAAAAGCAGTCTCTGCTCATGGTTCCTTGCTCCTCCCTCTCCTCTCATCCAAGACTTTTCTGGGCCTGTTTCTATACTTAATATTTTAGGTCAACATTAGTAATGTTGAGTTTAACTGGATTCAGGCAATTCTGCTTTACATTGTGTCTTGGAAAGAGAATCACCCTAAAACTTTTAAATGCTTTACATTTGAAAAAAGGTTTCTTTTCAACTGATGGGCTTGTTTCTTCTCAGGAGTTTGGATACTATGCAGACTAATGTAGTAACATTTGTTTTCACAAGGAAGCATATGTTTAAGCACTGCCTAATGTAGCCGGGTATTTTGAAATCTGTTAATCCATTCTAAAATGCTTGCTTGACCTATACTTGACTTGGGCTTACAAGAAATGTTATTATGCTAGTACAGTCCAATTAGCTGTAAGCAACAGCATTTTGCAAAATTGACCATTTATTGTTGTTACGATTATCATATCTAGAGCTCTAGAATTTACAAGTAACAGAATTAGTGTGCAATACCTATTTATTTTTCTTCCTGCAGAAGGAATCAATCAATTTCATAGTCCGCCCAGAACATTTGTAGCTTTAAATTTTTGTAGGAATATTTGTTGCTTAAGATTTATCCTGTTCATTGCATTAATCAAAAGGTCTTTCTTCTAAGTACTGCATGCACTTGAAGGTGTTCTTTCCATGTGGCATGTGGAATGACTATGATGATAGTGCAGCCTCTAGAATCAGATTCCCTCTGGATGAAATAATAAACTGTGATTGCCAATTCAAACATTCTTCAAGAGCAGCAGTTATTCAGGCTTTTAATTAAAACAAAGCTAAAACATTCACTCTTGTGCATATATTTAACCAGAAATCTTAGTATGGTGCACTACCAAAGCAAAACTGTATTTTTACTTGTATTGTGAATACTTGAATTTGCTAAGCAAGAACTCTTATTGCTATAATTGGTGAATCAAGGAGTCTCACACTTCCAGGCTTAACAATGAAGTAGAAAGCACAAACTACTTTTGGTTTTTTTTTGTGCAATGAGGAAATGTAGTATTCTGTCTAGAACAAAAACCCCTAGTAGCCAAAAGAACTGAGTATTAATCCAGGCCTTGCTCTCATTGAAAACACCTATGCCTTAACTGTCATTTCTGTAAAAGCAGTGAATATTTTCTGTAACAGTGTGAATAATAAACTGTGCTATATCTTTCTGTCCTCAATTCTTAATTGATACAGTATGTAGTAAAATCTGAATTTCTTATATTTAATAGCTTGTATTGCAATGTACATTGTACTAAAACCATGAGTTTTAGAGTAATGTTTAGATATAAAACCAAAAGCATGTTGGTTCAAAAGCTTTGAACCTGCATGTTTCAAGTTTCTGCAAATTCAAGTCTTGAATTTGAGTAGATCACTTTTTTGGTGATGATTTTCTGTGTAAGATGGTTGGAAAACTGGAATGACCCTGTGTTCGAAGAACTTGAAGTTCTAAACCAGTTGCTGATTATGAACTGTCTGAAGAAATGGATACAAAATGTTCATTTACTAATGGCAGTCATTCATCTTCATGCTGCTTAGTTCAGTGGGAGGTTTAGGGAGTTCAGGAGTTTTCAGAAGATGGTGGGTTATTCCACTGGTCCTTAGGCTGCCGAAGGGTATTTGATCTCACTTAAATCTGGACTATAAATTTTGGTTCTGGTTTTCACATGCTAAAAATTCAAAGATTGCTGTCTGCTTTTTGATGTATTTTTCATTTATGTCATATTTAGCGATTAACTGTTCAAGCTTCTATATATTACTGGCAGGATGAGTTTTCTTCTGGGAGATATTAATTTTACACAAATTGAAATGAATAGCTGCTTAATTAGAAGGCATGATGTGTTTTAAAGAACACTTTGAGGATGCAGTATGGTCGGGGCAGAAATTCTTCCCTCATCTCATGCATTTTCCAATCTTCTCTCTTGGCACTGCTGAACTGAAATGTTTATTCTTTCTTTGTCTTCTCTCAGGGAAAGAGAAAAGTGAAGGTAGCATCAAATAAAAGTTGTCTTATTGTGTGTAAAGGTGGTATGTTGAGAACAGTTATTTATTGCTATTCATTTCACCCTGTGAGTGGCTGCTATAGATCTATAAAATCTACTGATACACTTTAAAGTAGTTATGTGCCTTAGCTTTCATATATCAATAAATTTTCCACAGCTGCGGATGCTCAGAAGCACGTCTTGTGAAATCTTTGCATTTTATTAAAAAAAAAAGGCAGTAAAAAAAAACCCCAAAGAAACTTGTCGACCTTGTAGCCAAGTTCTCCTCCAAATACTTCCAGCTGCAGCTAGAGGGATGAGTCATGCTGAAAGCTGAGGAGGTTTTCTAAAAGCCTTTCACTTGGTTCACATGATTTTTATTTTTTTTAACTTTACATTCCTGTCTGTTTTTCTTTTCTTAAACTCCCCCCCCCAAACCAAAACAAAACCAAAAATGTGAAGGCGAGTCACCCAAGGAAAACCCGTACGAGGATGTGGAGCTGAAAGGCCGTCACGCGGGCCGAAAATCCCATCAGCTCTCGGAGAATTCCCTAGATTCTTTGCACAGGATGTGGACTCCGCAGGACAGGAAATACACATCACCTCCCCAGGTAACGGCGTCAGTCTTTCTGTGCTTGAAGCTTATTTAAAACTTTTGCAAGAAGATCAGTCATGGCACAGGAAGAAGAGCAGCTATACCAAATGAGAAAGGGTATCTGGAAAAAGAATGCTATCAAATGCGTAAATCGTTGCAGGGAATGCTCTTGGCAGCTGTAGCTCAGCTTCTCAGCGCTGTGCTGCAGAAGCTGATGGCTCTTTGTGCTGGCTATGGCCTGATGAGTTTAAGCAGAATCCTTCCATCGGTTGTTTGTGAGCTGAATCTGGCCCTAAATTATTTGTATGGCTGCACCTCTTTGTGAATTGCCTCTGTGTTTGCTGCTGGGCTTTTAGTAGGGACAGGAGGGAAAAAGCCAGCTGCTTCATCTTGCCCATGTATTGTTACATGAGGCTTATTGAGACTGCTAATGTGAAGTATGTAGTGTGGCATGTTTTACTGAAAAAATGGAGAATGCCAACTATGTCCCCCCAATAAATAAATTAATAATAAAATAATCAGAAAAACCTGACTGTCTGCATTTAACAAGGCTGTATGAGTTGTGTTTACAGCATAAAGTAAAAGACCAGGAACTTTGCAGACTTTCCATTTTGTGGTAAATTTTCCAAAGCAGTCTGTTTTTTGTGAATGCTATGAAATGCCATGTTGCTTTGTTGTTTATGGGATCATTGTGTTCATAAGGAAAAATATAAATTTCATCACATACTTAATTTTGAGATTCAAAACGCGTTTTAAAGGAACTTTGTTTTGCACTGAATCAACAGAAAATTTGCAGTTGAACAAAAGATCACAACAATTTAAGTTTTTATCTTGTAAGGAGACCTAGAACAAAACTGAATATATTTTCTTTTGCTTATTTTGTGTGCATGTAAGCATCACAGTCCAAGAGACAAAAGAACAGTCCAAGAGACAAAAGAAGTATTACCAGGATTCTTAGTGTGCACCTAACATATAATTTGTAAAACAGGAGTGTTTTCAGCAAAGCTACTGAAAAGGGAACAAGTGGAAAGTAGTAATTAGGCAGACCAAGGAGAAACAGAAACTGCAGCCATGAAGATAACCTCTTAGTGAGATACATACTATGCATAACAGGCTGTGTGTGTGTTAACAGGAATTGTGCAGCATCTAGACACTCCAACAGGGTGTACCATTAGGGTAGGAACCATATAGGTCCATAGTAAGATACTGTCCATTGTTCTCTGTTTTACACAGGGTGGCCAAAGAATATACAGATTAAAATACTTCTGTAAAGTTGCTCAGTAAATAAGTACTCTCTGGTATCTTTGCAACAGGGCTATCTTTATTCTAGTAGCTTCTTTTTGAAATGCTGCCAGGAGTTTCCTGCCAGGAGTCAGTCCTGCCTTAATTGCACTGTCATCGTGCTGATATATAAAGCAAAAAGACACTAAGAGCAGGTCAACTATGGGCCTGGGTAATTCTCGAATGACCAGAAATAGAAATGTCTCAATTTCCTGAAGAATGGCAGCTTCGGCGATGATTTATCACCCAGTTTTTCCAGCATAGCAACATAGCTGGATTAGCAGCATGACTTTTTAGTCATGGATGATGATAAACAAGATGGCAGAGATCAGAAGGTCAGCAGGCTTTCAACAATCATCTCCAAAAAGAATTCCTTTCATAAAAGTATAGACTGGTGCATATTTTCCTGGTATGCTAACCTGTGGTAAGCAGAGACCTCAGAAACACTGGCTTGTGGTCATCTTGAATTCCACTGTGTCTTCTCCTTTCCCATTCATTACTTTCAGTTTTTGAAGTCATCAGATATAAAAAGAATGTTTTTATGATGACATTGTATTTGTGATGCAAAACCCACACATACAGACACACCTATGCTTAATCCCAGATGGCATGGCACTGTAATAGGTAAGCCCTCCAAGAAGAACAAATGGGACATTTATTACTGCAGGTTTACAGCTTGTAATACTGCTAATAGAATATTAGCAAATGCCAACTAACAGCTGTTTGACGTAATAGTGCTTTTTTCTAGACATGCTGGTTAAGCTTCTTACATTGCTTGTGTTTGGGAGGAGAAGGCAGGGACCTGGCCTTCCCAGCCTGCCAATTAACCTTCCTGAGAGCTGGGCAGAGCTGCTCGAAGGACTGCTCCAAAACTGCCCCAGTTTTTTAAAGATAGCTGTTACTTGGTGCTTAATCCTGTCAGTGAGATTTTCGCTTCCCCTGCAGTGCTAGCAGTTCCATGTTTTAAAGGGAATTCTTTGTGAATGCAGGACAAAGCTGTAACTGCCATCTGCCCATTGGCAGATCTTAAAACATCTTAACACCATGGAAATACAGCAAGCTTGATTTTCTGTGTTCTTTCTCTAGGCTAAAATAGCAACTTCAATGTAATTGCTCTTGATTTTCACCACTGTAACTGAAAGAGACTGATCAGGCCCATCGGGTCAGTGTTCTGATGTCAGCCAAGCCTTTGAGTTAGGTTTGAAGGCTCATAAAGTTGATGTGATGTGGGTGCATGGAAATGCACTAAAGCCAAAAGTACTATTGTTTTCTTTGAACTTTAAAGTCTTAGATATTGACCCCTGTCTCTTCGTTTTGACCTTAAACCCTCTCTTCGCACATATCCCGCAGAGCAATGGCTCACCTGGTATGATGTCCTTGTGTAGCCACCACTCACTCACAAAGAGCTGCTTCTGCACTAAGTGTTGCTGAGGAGGGGAAGAGCTCAAGCTGTTCTTGTTCCTGCAGCTACCTTCGAAGCCCAGCAGCCAGTCCCTGCGCATCGGGAACTGGTCAGAAAGGAAGAGCCACCGCTTACCACGGCTGCCCAAGCGGCACAGCCACGATGACATGCTGCTGCTGGCTCAGCTTGGCATTCCCTCCTCCCCTTCCAGCCTCAATGAGGACAGCCTGAGTACCACAAGTGAGCTGCTGTCTACACGGCGGGCCAGGAGGATCCCAAAGGTACTGGCAGGGTGATCAGGCTTACGTGGAGGATAGGTCACCTGTCTGCAAGAGCTTGCAAATTTCTATCCAGCCTTTAGCGATCACTGAAAGCTTTTTGTGTCCTAAAGGAAAATTGAGATCAAAACAGAAACAGTAACTCTAAGGAGCCAAGACATACTCCTTTTTCGCATCCAGCTGTACTGTGAAAATCCCTTCCCTGAAGTGGTTAACTCTGACTCTGCCCTGGTCCAAGAGTAGCAAACATCTGATTGCCATCTTTGCAGAGTTGATTTTAAGCCAGTTCTGTTTTCCACACTTTTCTTTAAGCTCTGTGGGCCAGACCATTGTTGTGTACCTAACTTTATGATTTTGAATGGGTGATGGTCAAGCAATTTTTATTTATAACATGCAGCAGCATCTGAAGTGGTATTTTTTTTTCCTATCACTGGTTTACTGGTCTCTGGAAAATAACTATTATCGGCCTAATAGGTTTCCCTTCATTTACTCACAACATACCCCATCCTGATAACCCTGCTGTCTTGATGGATTTGAAGTAAAAATTAATTTTCCATTTTTCAAGAAGTTTTCCAGTTCAAAATGGGATGTGAAAAAAATACAAGCCACCAAACAACAATGAAAAAACTCAACAAACCTTTTCTAGTACAATAGCAACAGAGGAGGGGAGAACTGCCAATATATTTATTTTTGGCTTGTGAACAAAGTTGTTTTTTACTGTGTATTCAGCTCTTTCCTGTTCTTATTAGAGAGCATATTTTAAAGTACATGGCTGTAAATACTGTGAGTAGAGGGAGATTTTTATGTTCCTGTCAATTAGTCTGAAATTCTGTCTAAGCTGGAAACAAGCAAAAAGGAGGAAATTAGTCCTATGTCCTTAATATTTATTATATTTTTACTTTCTTGGAATATACTGTTTTACTGCACAAATGAGCATACATCTGTGAAGGAAGTTACAGAGTAACTTACAGAGTAGGTTACTACTTGGTTTTGAGTAAAACTTGAAAAGTTTGGCTGTTAGTTTTGTACCCAACTTCTTTTATTATTTTTTTTTTTGGTGGATTTAAGGGACAGACATTCTCCTTTTCAGCATATGAATGTTCATAGTTTTATCACAAATTTTGTGATAATTTCTGGTTTTGACCAGTCTAGCTCCTAGCATCACATATTACTGGAGAATCTTAGGGGTTTATTTATTGAGAAAATGTTAGTTATTAGAGGGAAAAACTCAAACCTGAGAAACTCCTGTTCTGTACCACCCCCAGTGATGCTTTGTGAAGCATTATCCAAATCCTTTAAACATCTGGGCTTTCCTCAGCACAGTGCAGGTATTTTACCCCTGGTAAAGCAGCTGAAGCAGACAAAGTGCCAAGCAGCACAGCAAGGGGAGTGAAAAATCCCAGCAAGGCCCCTCACTCCTGGTTCCTGATGCCTTGTTTAGTGCTTACGTGCAGGAATTTTTGGGCCAGCGCATGTACTGGAGCCAGGCAGGATTTCATCCTGCTGCCTCTGCCGTGGTGCTGTGCAGATTCCCAGTGGGCAGAGCCAGGCACACAGCTGCAAGCAGAGAAGTTCAGCTGAGCCTTGTGTGGGTTGCACATGGCTCAGTCAGCATGCAGAGGCAAAATCCCTAACACTGCTTCAAGTGGGAGAACAAGTGATGATTTTAACACTTCAAACCATTTGTTCTGGGCCAGACCCTCTTCCTTTGCTGAAGAGGTTGCATGAGTTTTTGTTCCAGTCTGTGCTCTGTTACTGACTTTCTACTGTGTCTATGGCGAATTAGTTCTCTCACTGAGTTTATTTCTTTCTGCAAGCTGAGGTAAAACAGCTTTGTAAATTGTATTATAGTTCTATGAGTAAAGCTGCTATGGAATGAAATACACTATTCCTGACTCATAAAATCATTATGAAGATTAATTGCTACGTATTTATGACTCTCCAGAAGTTACAATATTCTATTTAGTTATGAATTCTCTAAACACAAGTTATCTCATTAATATTTTCCATCATCTCAGATTTTTTTGGATAGAGTTATTATCTGCATTAGCCCTACCGAAGGAAGTCGTAAAGATGATTACCAGGAGTTAAAATTCTGGCTAGAGCTGGTTAAAGCCCGCACTAGTAGCTAACTTCAAAATACTTTTGTAGAAAAGGATAAGATTAGAGAAAGTAGATATAGAACCTCTGAAGTAAGGTAAGTATGGCATGAGTTGGAAGGGTGAGGGAGGAGAACTCCATATGGGCCAGATCCTCAGCTGATACGATATAGCTTCAGAGCAGCTGGTTCACTCTGTACCTGAAAAGGCTTTAAAAAGTTAGAGCCATCTCCTTCTGTGCTTATTTGCACACACTAAAATCTCAGTTCAGAGAGGTGCTAACACACAATACATGTTACTCATATTCAAAATAATAATATGTTCTTAAGGCCCATGAGAGTTTGGCAAAGTTGGATATTGCTAATAGACCACTGTTACTTAGACAATGCAAGTGAAGAGAGAAAAAATAGTATAGAGACAGAGAAATGAGGTGGTAGAGGATAACAGCTACCTCTGAATCCTCAGACTCATTGTGCTTTTATTGCAAGTGTCTATGAGACTTCTGAAAATGGGATTTAGGTTTCTGAGTGATTTAATTGTTTTTTTAAAATATGTCCATAGGTAAAAGAGTGAGATTCACACAAATGGGGCTCAAAATACGAGAGATTAAGAAATGCACTTTGAAATAGTAAAGGCTTTGGGGGGTTCAGCTGGGCTTTCATCTGCGGTCAAATTCTTTGTTTGGATAGATTATTTAAAAGTCTCCTGGCAGAAAAGTGTTTGGTCTTACTGATTCCTCATTTTCCTATTTTGCAGCTTGTCCAAAGAATCAATTCCATCTACAGTGCAAAAAGAGGAAAAAAACGACTGAAGAAACTTTCTATGTCCAATATTGAGACAGCATCCCTACGAGGTATTGCCCAAGCATCACAGTTCAGTGAATCCATTTGGAAGTTACAGGATTAACAGATTCCCTTCTTTCCTTCACATCTACCCCAGGCTCTACTTTGTTTAGAACTTTCTTCTACAAACGATGATAACTTTCTGTCTGTAAGAGAAAATGGGGATGAGCTCAAAATAAACAAGATTCTCAGCATTGTCTATCCGATTAATCCCATGATCAGCTAGACTTATCCAGTTTCTTCTTTAGTTCACTTTTTGAGTAATTTGCATCTGTAAGTTTTGTCCAAAATTCACAATTTTGACCTTGTAATTCATTCATGCTTTTTCCTGGCATGTGAATGCTACTCATACTGTGCTTCAGGCTGCTTCTGGAAAAGCAGAGGCCAAAAAGAAGTTCAGGCCTTGTCTGTAGTAGGAGTATGATAGAGCTTTAATGTGAGTACACCTCAGAAATACATCTTGTCATAAGGTTACTTCTGCATGTTACTCTCACTCAGTTTGGTGAGTTCTGGTAATTGAACATGTTGCCCACACAGACAAAGCTCATAAGGCTTACTTTGACTTTTCAAGTGCTGCATAACTTTTTTTCAAAAAAAATTAAAATCTGAAAAAGAAGTAGAAGGGTCAAAATCCATTTTCCAAATGGCACATTCACCTCTGTAGCCTAGCATGGATGGAGGTTCAGTGCAACCAGTTGCTGTAATGGAGAATGAATTTTCACCTTCATCAAAACAAAGCTCTTATTCTCAAGCAAAATTGAAACTTAATCCAAGGAAAACACAATCTAAGGAGTCATTCAAACTGTTCATCTGAAGATATTTTAAAACTGAGGAGAAAGCATGCGTGGATCACAAAGCTCAGTGTGACATATGATTTTTCCCAGTTTCACCAGTAAACCAAGTTTATGTTTGCTTTGGTTTTGCATTAACTGATCCCTTTATCTCCTCTGCAGATGAGAACAGTGAGAGTGAGAGTGACTCAGATGACAGGTTTAAAGGTAAGGGATCAGCCTTCAATAACTTCTAGTCAGCCACTGTCACAGACCTTATCAAAGTACATTCTGCTGCTGCTGCGCATTGTTCCTGTCCATTGCCTATATTTTCCTTCCTGAACTATGCTAACTCCATTACTACAGAGCTCACAAAGTTTCCAACACAGGAGCATGAATGTGGAAAGCAAGGACAAAATGAGCTGTGAGGATCTAACAAGGATTTGGCAACTGTGTTGTATAATGAAGAACAGGACCTTTGATAGATTTGCTTTGTCAGCCACTTCACAGATGCTGATGTTTTCCAGACTGACTACTGGGTGCAAACTTAGAGGGATGAGATTGGATAAATATGCTCTCTTCTTATTCATACACTGCTTTAAGTGTTTACTGCTAGCTGCTGTTGGAGGCAAGATTATGGGTCTTATCCAGCGTAGTGGTTCTTATACTCTTTTATAGGTCTGCAGTCTCCAAATTGTAGAAATTCCTTTATCAGTGCACAGCACCTGCACAAACTCTGCTTGAGCCAGGCCAGTAAATTAGTCCCTCATTTTCAAGAGTCCTGATACACAGACAGAACTATAAAAAAGTTGAAGGCAGCAACAACAGATTTTATTACTAAAAACCTATCATGTTGTTAGTAAGCGAGGGGAAAAAAACCCAAGAGTGCAGAGCTGTGGTTATAAGATAAGGGGCAAGCATTTGTGTCTACGTGCTGCAGATGTCACCTGCTTACTGTTCATGCAGGAAAACTTGATGGAAAAAATTGTCTTAGGGGAAAAGATTTGTTCCAGATAGGTGGTGATAAGACCACCCAAAACAGGCTGTATGCAACATTGCACAGTCATGTGTGGAAAAAGACTCATTGCTCCTTTGTAGACAGGTACCAACGCAAAAGCACTTTCAGTTCTGTTTCTCTTTGTGTCGAACAATGTGGGGGTTGCTTTTTCTCATAGCCCATGAAAGAAGACAGAAAGGGCCTGGCCTCTCTCTTGCTATTGGGAGGATATTCTGATTTCACTGGAAACTGGGAAGATTTTTCCCCACTGTTGTGGAACGGAGGATCTTCATTCTGATGGCTCCCTAACTTTCTGCTCCTCTATGACCTTATATTTACACTGGTGCTCTCAGGACATCCTGAGCCTAAGATCCAGTTGTCCTGTGTAGCATGATAGGATTCACTGGGTTCCCATCTGTGGGGGTGGGCTCTTTGGTTTCTCCTCTTGCAAATATGAAGCACTGGCCAGCAGTGTGGGGCTATCTCAACACAGGGCAAGGCAGGTTATTTCGTGGGATTTAGCTTCCCTAGTTGTGTGGTGACACCACGCCCCAAGTGCTTTATCAAAATAATTTTTAATTTTTCTGTTGTTGAACCAGTTGTATGATGGCTGGTCATCAAGGGGTTTCCCTTTCTTTCTGTCAATTTATTACCACTGTGATAAAGTGCTTGTGACATCTTAATTCCCTACCACAAGGGACAGTCTGTCTTTTGCAAACTGTGGGCAGTGTCAGTGAATATAGCCTTAAGGGATTGACACGTGCTGCTAATAATTCATTTGCCATTGCACAGAGATGCTGGTGTGAAGAGGTGGGAAAGAGCATGCAGGAAGCTGATTTTACTTAGCTGTTTTCACTTATTGGTCTACTAGAACTGGTAATGATGTTGCTGACTAGTTCGCCATAGACATCTAGCGACAAGTCACTGAATCAAGGCGTATCTTTGAATCAGGACTGGATGTGGCCATGAAGCTAAGATTGCCCCTCAATCCAATTGGCACAAGCAAAGCAATCCCACAGGAGGCAATCTGCACCTCTCCTTTCCTTCTCCCTTCCCTGGCGATCATCCCATGGCTTGTAGGGACTATGCCTGTGCTGTAGAGAAGGAGAAAATACACCTTACCGACGGTTCTTAGCATAAAGCTGTGCTATGTAGGCACAGGTCACAGAACTGTTTTTTGCCAATGTAAACCAGGTCCAAGTCAGGCCTGAGATGTGTCACCCTGGAGACCCTAGAGCATCTGCACACCCACATAAAGGCTTACGATCTAGTCTTATGTGTGAAGAAAAAGCAGACCTTTGGCAGAGTAGCACTTATGAACTGCAAATTATTTCAGTGACTTAGTGTTGCATCACAAGTCCTTGGAAAGAGTTTTGATTTATGGGTGCAATTAGTGAGGGAGACTACAGTATGAAGGTTTGCTTTTGAAAGGAGAACATGCTTGGAATAATACGCTGGCAAATTGAAACTCCTTTGTGAATGGCTGTGGTTTATGTGTACACATTACGGTCCCAGGTAATGATCTGTCTCTTTCTTTTTGTTCTTTTGGGTTTTTGTTGTTTTTTTTTTTTTTGTTTTGTTCTGTTTTTTTTTTAATGTTAGCTCATACCCAGCGTCTAGTACACATCCAGTCCATGCTGAAGAGGGCACCAAGTTATCGAACCCTGGAACTGGAGCTGATTGAATGGCAGGAACGGGAGTTATTTGAGTATTTTGTGGTAGTGTCACTGAAAAAGAAGCCCTCTAAAAACACTTACCTCCCAGAAGTGACCTATCAGTTTCCCAAGGTAAAAGAAAAATTCTTATGTACAGTTCATTCTAAGATCAATAAAGTGAATAAGTGGGAAAATTGATAGAAATCTATTTTTTAAATGGAGTTAATCATTCAGCTTTCATAATTGTTCCAAAGTGATTTGTTACAAAGTGAAGGGCACAGAGAAGGTGACTGAAAGCTTTCCCTGTTTACAGATTTATCTTTTCCAGTGCTGGAAATTTTGGCCTGATCGTAGGTGCTTTGAAGACTGTGTTTAAATTCAGTTTCTAAATATTTCATTTTTAACTCATTTTGGCTATATTAGGATTTGTTCCAAAACTCACTGAAGTCAATGGAAAAACTTTTGCTGATCTATGGCATTTCTCTTGTGCTCTTGCAGCAGAAAGGAATTTGAGTTAGGACTGTGTTTTAAGTGGCCATTGTGCAACAAGGGAGTTTCAGACAATTAAAAAAAACCAGCAGTGATTATTTCTATTGTAGTAGCATCAATAAGCCTGTCCTTGGGTCATGCCTCACTCTGCAAAGCACAAATAAAGAACAAGCTGATGAGCCCTTGCTCTTCAGAACTCATTAGTAACCCCCCTCCTGAGAGGTGCTGTGAAGCTGGCACTAACAGTAACTGACTGAACCTCATTTTTCTCCCCTGCAGCTAGAAAGACCAACCAAGCAAATGCGTGAAGCAGAGGAGCGTCTCAAGGCTATCCCTCAGTTCTGCTTTCCTGATGCCAAGGACTGGCTCCCTGTCTCTGAATACAACAGGTAAACCCTCTGGTGCCCCTCTGCTGCACAATGCTGATGGAGTGCATCTGGAGCAGCCACAGACTTGCTGATGCCCAATTAAGGAAGTAGCAGTTTGAGTCTTGGCCACTTTGGGCTCAAGCAGCTGTATTTAATTTTTTTGTTTAAGTTCTGTATTATTTTTCTTCCCTGTTCTGCCTGCCTCACAGGCCTGTGTGGTTGAGGGGAAGAGGTTTGAAGGTTCCTCTCAGTGCTAAACCTGAAAGCATAAATGGAAGTATTTAAAATAAATTTTAAAAAGGACAGGGCCCTGCCCTAGTCATTTACCCCAGAAGGCTTGTCTAACATTGCAGGAGTCCTCTTCATTTGGCTCAAAGCAATGTTGTTCTGAGAACTTTTTTGGAGCCGAGCTCTGTGCCAGCAGAGGAGCCCTATTTTCCTTCTCTCAGAGATGAATGACTACAGGAGAAGGGCAAGGGAAGGGAGAGCCAAGCTTGCATTTTCTTTTTCATTCAAAAGAAACCTCAAAAAATATATCTTTTTTTTCCCCTGCATTGATGTGTCAGAACCTCTTGATCTGAAGGTGTAGAAGTAGTAGAATAGACAGAAGGGATAGAATCATAGAATGGTTTGGGTTGGAAGGGACTTCCAAAGGTCATCTAGTCCAAGCCCTCTGCAATGAGCAGGGACATTTTTTACTAGATCAGGTTGCTCAGAGCCCCGTCCGACCTGACCTGGAATGTTTCCAGGGATGGAGCACCTACAGCCTTTCTGGGCAGCCTGTTCCAGTGTTTCACCACCTTCATCATAAAACGTTTCTTCCTCATATCTAGTCTGAATCTACCCTCTTTCAGTTTAAACCCATTACCCCCTGTCCTATCACTACAGGGCCTACTGAAAAGTCTGTCCCCATCTTTCTTAGAAGCCCCTTTAAGTATTGAAAGGTCACAATAAGGTCTCCCCAGAGCCTTCTCTTCTCCAGGCTGAACAACCCCAACTCTCTCAGCCAGTCCTCATAGGTGTTCCAGCCCTCTGATCTTTTTTGTGGCCCTCCTCTGGACTTGCTCCCACAGGTTCATGTCTGTCTTTTGCTGAGGACTCCAGAGCTGGATGCAATACTCCAGGTGGGGTCTCCCCATATTCCTCTGGGATGTGAGATGGCTTTTTAAGATGCATGGTCTGAGATGCATGTAAATGAAGTAAGACCTGTTCAGAGTGTGTCTAGAGGGACTTTCAACGATGACAAGGAACTAGCATTCACCTGCAGGAATTACTGTAGCCAAGAATATGTATAGAAATTTTTATTGGCTTACGTATGGCATATGCAACATAAACATGTTATATTCTGTGTTGCTTGGTTGTATTATTCACTGTGTGGAAGCACCTAGATAGTGAGTTATTGAAAACACTGAAGGAGAAGCAGACAACTATGTGGGCAACAGTGGTATGAGAATCACACAGCCCTGCCCACACAGCATTTTACCTCTTCTGCTGCCGCTCGCCTAGACAGACCTTTCATAAGCTCATGTTTGTGAAACAAGATATCCCTCCCATATACAGCTATAATTATATAAACCCTGGCATTCCAGCACAAAGAAAAAGTGTTTTATATAATGCCATTTAAAACTTGCAAAGCGGTCAGCAATGTTTCTCTGTCCAGGCACAAATTCACAGACCCATCCCTTTACCTGTGCTGTAATCATAGACTTAAACTGTTGGTTTACTTCTCTGTCACAAACGGTACTTGTTCTAGACAGGGATATAAAATGAGCTGGATGTTGGAAATCTGTGTTGTTTCTGGATTAGAAAATAATTTCTCTACTCTTAGGGAATATCTCAGGTTCTCCCTTTAAGAACAAAGCACAGTCCAAAGACAGGATCAAACTAAAAGGTGAGGGAGATACAGCATTTGAATACTGCCCTCAAAATCTGATTCATGTGTACCTTCTGCAATACAAAGGGACTGCCATGTCACTGAAATTCGGCACCCATCTCTTCTTTAATAAGATAGCTAGGTTGTCCACAACTGTGCAGGTATTTTTGTTCTAGTGTTTATGGAATTTGCCCACATAGTATGTCCAGATGATGAGCAGAGGGAGAGAAGACCTTCCAGTAGGTAGAATCTCTCACTGGATAAGGCAGTATCCCTTTCTAAATGATCTACCTCGTAGCTATGCTGTAGTTCTGATAGTAAGATCTGGGCAATTTATTTTCTTCTAGTGAGACCTTCTCTTTTATGCTGACTGGGGAAGATGGGAGCCGGCGGTTTGGTTATTGCAGGAGGCTGTTGGTAAGTACATCACCTTCACCTCAAAATGCAGAATTCTGTTAAACAATATCTCAAAACTATAGTCTGAATTTTGAGGGTGTCTTTCATGGTTTTAAAAGAAAGCCGAGTTACTCTGAAATTTTGGAAATGTAAGGAGCTCAAGTAAAATAAGAATTTTTAATGGCTGTCTCAATCAAATAGATCACAAGTCTTGTAGGAAATTCATAAGAATGTGGAAAGTTTCTTCTGTGAGCACTTTTAAATTCTTTGATTCACATGCTTTCAAGCAGAATCAGAAATACTACAGCATTTCAAACAAAGGCAAATGTGGTCTTTTTAAACATTTGTGAGTAGCATTTTTCTCTTGGACAGCTACTTACATCTCCAAAGTATTCTGCCAGCACTGCCTAATCAGTCTGCAGCAGCTCCGTGATGTAGGTAAATGAGCCACCCTGTCAAGTAGGAGGGCAACAATGGTGGAGAGCACACCACCATCATCATTTGCTCAGGACCATGCAATAAGCTGATGGCACTGCTGGGAAGTCTAGGTTCTCAGGCTCCTTTTCAGTCCTCGTGATCAGGGGTGGTCAACTGATGGTGCAGGGACCTGACAGCCTACCAAACAGTTTTGTCTCATCACCTGGAAAATCGCTGGTCACCTGATAAATTGAGATCTTGGCAGTGTGTGTGTGTGTGTGTGTGTGTGTGTGTCGGGGGGTGGGGAGCAGGGGGGAGGAAACTGCACAAAGGCTTCTGAAGTGTATTAAGGCAGGTGAAGCACAGTGCAAACAGGGATTTTGCTGTCCATCCTGCAGACCTGACTGGATGGCAGCAAAGCATAAAGCAGTTGGTTGCTCCTGCACTAGCTTGTGACTAGGTGGGGAGCCGTGGCTCCTGTGCTGTTCACATGACAGTTGTCTACACTTGGTTGGAGAGTTTATATGGATATTGGATGCTGCAGGAGCCTTCTGCATACTCTCTGTTCAAAATGAATATCTGCAGCAGCATTGCAAACTTGTAGATACGTACCCCCTATCTAAGAGAAAGGGACACTGACACTTTCTCCTTCCTTCCCTCTGGCATGATTTCCCATCTTTCCAAGCAGGGAGAACCTGCCTTCTGTAGCTTTCAGTGGCTTCCAGTAAGCAGACAGAGCAACTCAATGCCATTAGAACAGCACACTCCGTCCTGCATGCTGCCTGTACCTGACCCTGCTCTTACCCGGCTCTTTTTCTATGGCAAAGCTCCTTGTCGTGCAGACAGCAGATGCTCTGCCTGGGATGTATTGCTGTGTGTGGTTCCTCTATTTGTAAGAAATTTCGTTTAAACTAACATAACAGAAAACTTGTTTATCAATTCTGTGGGCGGTATTTGCCATAGGTAGCATCACAGAGACTTGCTTACTCTGTATAACACAGTGTGTAAGTGTGGGCCACAACAAGGTTTATATGTGGAAAGGAAATGTCAATGAAGGCTTGTGTTGCAGTAAATGTAGGGCTGGTCAGGGGGTGATTCAGAGATAAACAAGCGGAGCACCTAGGAGGTATCCTTTCTGGTGTAAACAACCATAATAAGATGTAGGGCAGCAGTAAAATTCAATTACTTTTTTATGTGTTGTCATTTAAAAGGATAATAATATATTTGGAAAAAAATAACAAGACCTCAGAAAATGTTGGCTAGAATTAAATTATGGAATGTTTTCACTCTACCAGGTAAAGGTCATTTAAGATTTTTATGTTTCTGGGAATGTTAGCAAATTTGGAATCATGCACAGAGCTTACATTTGTGAAATGCAAAACAGGTGATCCTGGACCAGGCTGAGACTGAAATTATCAGCCACAATAAAAAAGATCTATGTGCAGGAATGTCGAATTAATTTGTCAATGAAGAATTTACATAGGCTTTTTTTACTCACTTAAGGTTCAGTGAAATCCACCTTACATTAAAGGCAGCATAAAAATAGAACACTGACTTTCAGCTGGTGCAGAAGATAGGTTAGCATAGTAGGAAATACCAGGAACAGAATTAAATCAATACTATACACTTTTATATAAATGGTCTTTTGATACAGCATTGGAGATTGTTTTTATCCTCCATTGACTATGGCAAAAATCAGTCAACCAGATAGCAAAAAATAATTTAAAAAAGGGGAAAGTACTGTCGTGCTAAATCTATCTAATAATTACAAAGCCAGTTATAAAGCTGATCTGCTGCTGCCCTGGGAGATCACAATTCAGGATGTTTCATCTGGTTCCAAAACCTCACATGCAGAAGCTGACATGTCTCATTTCACTGGTACAGCTTACCCAGCAGAGGAAAGTGGAGTGATACCAACATAGCTTGTCCTTTTCTGGGGCAAATTCTGCTGTGCCTTCTGAGAGCAAAACTGGTACGGTCTGGGGCTTAGAAAGAAAGAGGATTTTGGAAGCTGCAGAGAAACATCTCGGCATTTATCTGCCTGGGGAAATGGCAAAAGTAGCAGAGATCTAGTGTTATTTGAATCCTTCAACCTCTTTCTGTCCTGCTGGGAGAAACGGTGGAATTGGGGTTGTTACCTGCAGTTCCTTCTCTATAGGGTTCAGCTGTGCTCACAAAGTGTAACAATTTCTTGTCCCCTGCAAATGTCCGTGCATGGGTGGAACAGCCTGACTGATGTGTACCTCAGTGTGGTATTTCTATTTACAGGCATGTGCATAATTTCTTATTTTATATATGCAAATACAGAGTTTGTACAGGCAACAAGGAGCACGTAAATTCTGCAGGCACTGTTTACATGCCAGGGGCTTGGGGTCTAAAGCAGATTTTTATATTTGAGTGTCCAATTTCCTGAGCAGTTTCTGAAAGCTTCAATTAGGGTGGCTCTGATGTCCAGCAGTGCACAGTATCTCCTCTGATTAGTCCCATTCCCAACCTACAAGTTCAGTCAAATGTAGCAACCATAACTTGGGACCTACATGCAGGTTTTGGCAAACATTACATAAGAGAAGGGTGGGGCCATACTGTGTGATATAGAACCATAAGAAAACCCTAAAATCATTATAAACTGCTCTGCTTCAAGACAAGCCAACTGCTGAGAGGCTAATTCCTTAGAAAAGATTCCCCAGCTGTCCTGGCAAGGGATGCTCTTGTAATACCCAGTGAGAGGTGTCTCACGCCTTCTAGAGCGTTTGGCAGACCTCGGCAGCGGGCTCCGGGGCTGGATGGGCCAACCAGCCTGATCCTGTGAGGATGACTGGCTGTCTCTTCTGCAGAGGCTGGTGTTCCGATTCATTTGTTTATGAAACAATTACTTTTTGTCAGCCTTGTTCTCCTTTGCCATGTTGTGATATGAACAAACTGCTTCACTTTTTCTTTTCTGCCTTCAGATTGTTCCAGGCCCTTTTTTGGGTGTGTGTGTGCTAAAACCCTGCCAAAACTACCTCACGGGATACAGTGACAATTACGTTCTGTTTGTACTGCAAATCCTGTACAGTATCCCTTTTAAATGTATTTATATTGTATTGTTTCATTTTGGAACAGGATTAGAATGGAATGTAACCTATTGTACCACAGCAAACAATCTGCACTTCCCTAGATAGCATGAAGTTTTCCAGTTACATCTTGATACCTCCAAGGCAATCGTGTAACAGCTTTCCTAGTGACTTGATGTGAGAAGTATGCATCTTCATATAAAAGGAAATGGGTCAATATATAGTAGAGATATTAACTCTCACTACTATGACATTTTACTGCAAATGAGACATTTTTATTTAATAACAGATTAACTTTCTTTTCCATGCTAATTAATCCATCAACTTGCTAGGCTCTTTTCTAGAGCTGTTCTGGGGCTGTAGCTCTGTGATATGCACATGTCAGCAGCAAAGATGATTTGAGAAGTTCCTGCTGACGGCTTAGCCTCACCTGACTGGTCATGTCCCTCTCCATTACAATGCCCCTGGTGCTATGGGGCAGCAACCTGGGTAGTGGCAGAAGGGAGAGCAGGAGCACAGGAACAGTGGGAGCACACGGTGGGGAAGGAACAGGGGTGAAGCTGCTGTAACATGAATCTGAGTGTACCTTATAAAATACAGATTTTTATCTTGGTTTAGTGTAAAACTTCATTTTACTAATTGCCTTGATTTAATATGTTAAAAAATTGCTTTCTAAAGGGTGTGACTGAAATCTTAGCTCTTCTTTATCTGTCCAAGTCCATAGTCTTGTGCCCAGTAAGAGCACAGTGTATATACAAGGATCACAGTGGTGAAAGCAGGGACCTTCTCAGTGAGTTTCTGCTGACAGAGCTTCAGCTGCAAGACCCGCCAGTACGTGAAAATCTGCAAAACTTTCCTTACTGGGAGGCCATGAATGGTCTCTGCAGCCCAGAAAAAGGGTGTAGACAGCCAGAGAGACACCAGGCCTGTATCCTTTGGGAGATGCTTGGATCCAGTGCAGCTCCTCGGCAGCCTGGGTTGTCAGTGGCCTTCTGGCTGGGATCCACAGCCATGCCAGCCCCTGTCCCCAGGGATAGTCATGGCACGTAAGCTGCTGTTTTATGGGATCTTCACAAGCATCTTGGGCTTTACTGCCATGGGTGTTGCTGCAGATGCTGACGGGTGCTACTTCTAGCTAGTGGTGCAATACTGGAGTATAACATACTGCATCCTCAAAACAATGAAAGTCCTGCAGTTTGTTGCCATAGCTGGCAGCTGGTTCATGGGAATGGTAGGAGACATAGGGCAGACATCTGAGAAGACCCAGTTCACAGAGCAGAAAGCCTGACAATGTCAGGATTTCTTGGCTGGTAACTTTGTACTGGCAGAAATAAAATGAAAACTTACAGGGTCTGTTTCACCCTATCCTACCTCTTTCTTCCCTCTCACTTAAGAAATGGTCCTCCAGCACTTTTCTAGGCTAAGATGAGCCAGCCCCAGGAGTCAGTGGAGGAGTGGATGCCTGAGCATGAAGTGTGTACATTAAAACATGAAAAGCAGTCGTTGGGCGGGACTAGTTCATCCTGCATTTGCTGGGGCAGGAGAAGGGAATTTGTTACACTGTGAAAGCAACTTTTGTGGCATGCAGACTAATGTTTATGGAACTGAAAAAAGCTCACTGGAAAATCTTTTCTTCTTGCCTTCTTCCCTCCATCTTGCCCTCCCCCAAGCACCTTCAATAGCCCAGTACACACTGGGTGCCCTGGAATTGAAAGTTCATGTTTCACATATAACAAGAAGACTTTAAGACAAGCTTTTGGATTTAAAACACCAACAGTTTTCTCATGGTCTGAATTTGGATTGGCCCTAACAAGGAATCAAGAGCTGCCTCAGAAGCTGGCTTGTGACTGATGTATTCATTTTAGACTCCCAACATTGGAAGTGTTCTGATTCCTGGCACCATTAAGGAACATCTCTGTTTCTGGATATGTTGGCTTGCTGGTGAGGCTAGGGCTTGTGTGGCCATGAGGATGTGATTGCATTAGGCTTAAGAGAGTGGTGATCTGATCTGATCTGACACAATAACCTGATTTCTGCAAACCTACTTTTCAGTCTCTGTATTTGTAGGTTTGTCATTGTTTAAATTAAGCCAGCAACAGAATTGCAGACTTCCCAAGAAGGAGCCTTGCTGGGTTTTCAGTATGTCTCTCTCTTTCTGAAACTGCCAAGCCTTATCTAGTATATGCAGAAAAATGTTCATGGGAGGCATCTCCTCTATCTTCTTGATGTCATCCATTCAAGCTATGCACCCCATCAGCTTGTGTGTGGCTCTAATATAACTGAGCAGGAGAAATGTGCTGGGAGGTTATTCAGGAATACCCTGTTTAAGCTTTGGATTGAATCTGTATCTTTCACTGTTCCAAGATCAAGACAGTCCTAGACCCAGGTAGGATTAAAATAGTGTTCTTTTCACTTTCCTGCAGAAGGGAATAAACATTACACAATATATGTGTCAAAATGGCATTTGCATTGTCATTTAAATACTTTTACATACTATCTCTGTTATATGATCATTTCTTTAATGACAGCTAATTGCAATTGAAGCATCTACAGTTCTGGTCTCAAAGGGAGCCCAGGGTGTTAGAGGCTTATGCATAGCTAATGTATGTGCTTTGCAAAGGCTGCTTCCTTCAGACAACTCAGCTGCTGCTGTGCGTTTGTGATGGTCCTTTTTTCACCTGGCCTTGGCGCAGCCCTTACTGCTTCCTCCGGTTTTCCTAATAATGCTTTCTGGGAATTATTTAGAAGATCTCAGGCAAGATGTCCTGTTTCATTGTGGGGAGAAAGGAACACACCCCTTCTGGAGTCTTCAGGTTGATGCTAGTCTGTTTCTTGCTGCACTCCTGCTTCTTTCAGACGGAAGGTAGGACTATGGTGCACATTTCTCTTTCTTGCTGTTTAGTAGGTGTGTTTTTGCTGCCTTTCCTCTCCACACAGTGTATCTTCAGGTAGATGGGTGAGGCTGGGAGGAGAAGTGCAGGAGGAAAAATGTTTTGTTTGGTCCTCACTACTTTGATTCCTCTGATGTCAACATGCTGGGACTAGCATTCCCCAGGTATTTCTGGGGCTGCGAAACTGGGAGTTTTCCTGACACTCCACAGCCTCCCCGGTATCTTAAGAAGCCCAAACCACTGAGTTATGTGTCTGAATGGCTGGCGAGTATGCACACTGCAGGGACAGCCTGCCTTGTTTTGAAAGCAGGCGCGTGCAGTGTGTGAGACTCTCAGTGCTATGCCAGTCTGGGAGGAGATATCAGAAGGCTCCCCTACATTTCAAGCACATGGGCAGGGAGGTGTGATTTGAAAGAGAAAAGTGGCAGGCTTATTTTTTGGAGCAAAAGCCTCCTGTTTCTCCTGCCAAAGCAGGTTTTGGAGTGGGCTTTACTCAGTAAACTTCAGATTAAACTCACTATAAAAAAAGACTGTCCCGAGCCACTTGCAGACCAGCCCTGATGCAGATCTCAGGTCCTCCATCTCGTAGCCAAGTTCTTGTCAGTTTGTGTTCATCCTCTTGGGAAACTGTCTCGTTATCAACAAAACTCATTAGCATTTTCATTCGTGATACTGGGCTAAGGCTGAAAATATCCTGGGCTCCATGAAAACAAATCAAAACCAAAACATCATCCCCTCCATCCCTCTTCTGGGAAGAGTGCAGTGGATCAAGGCAGAGTCACTCAGATGCCTCTCAGCTGTGCTCCTTTACCATACAGCTTCCCTGCACTGGACCTATTCCTTGTGTGGAAGTGTGAGACTTGAAGGACATGACTTGGACATGACTCGGACATGACTCCAAGGCTTTGTAACTACCTTGTAGACCACAGCCTGCAACTTGGAAGCACTATCTTCTGGGAAGAGAGTAGGTTAAACCAGTACTGTTGGCCAGACCCAGTGCCCAAGTCTCCCCTAGTGAAGAGAGAGGAGTCCAGGCAGAGAAGGGAGGAGTGTCATGTCCCATATGATGGTTTTTCTGGGAAAGAAGCAAACTGAAGCACAATGAGCAGGGGTTTTAGATCCATCTTTGAGGTGTAAACTAATGGCCGAGAGGGGAGGTTATGTGACAAATTGCCAGTGTTAAAAATTTGAGACATCCTGCCCCTCAGAATGGCTCTGCCTGAGGCTTTTGCTTGCTGCCTCTTACAGATGATATGTATCCATCTGGGAGCCTGTGCTGTTTGCAGGAAAAAGTCTCTGAAATAACAGAAAAGGACGTTCTATATGATGAGTGCAAGGAGGGAAGAAACCCAGCTCTCAGAGACGTGTAGCCTTCAAGATGTTTGAAAGCAATGATATTTCATAAAGGAGAATCTTTGAGTAAGCGCTAAGCAGTTATTGTTTCTGGTCTTATAGATGACCCAGGAATGTGATGTTTTTACTGGCACTCAGTGAGACAGCTCTTGATTGGGAGCTATCCAAGACTCCTGGCATGGCTTCGGCATTCCTGCAGATTTGACACAATGATTTTAACCAAAATCCCACATGCTTGATATAATCACTCAGTGCCTTTAGAAAGGGTTTTATACCTAATATGGACAAAAAAGGGCTCTGCTTTTTCAGAGATGTGACGTGTAGTGAGCAGGTTTGGATCCAGAAATAGACTCATCTGTATTCACTTAGCTTTGGTATTTTTTTGTGGTCTTTATTATAACAGGCAGGCACCTGCTGACTGTCCAAGTCTAGATTGCAATATTCAGATTTAAAAAGCACAGCTACTCCTCAGTTTCTCTTGATTGACATCTGTGACATGTAAATGTGAAACACACCGTGGGGAAGTTAATCACTGTATTAGCAAAGTCTAATGATGAGACAAACATAGAAATACACTGGCCTTCTATGTGGATAGAGAGGAGATGACCAGCCACTTTGGCTAAACGTACAAGTGGGCAGAAGCTGATGGAAACAGTGACTGAGCTCCTTTATCACAGGGTCGTTATTAATGGGGACGATTCTGTCACTGCTGCATATCGATAATGTACAGCTGCGCAAAGAGGCTAAGTGATGCCAAGTGGTTCTTTTACAGCCACTTCTCACTCCATGCAGCACAAGCACAGCTGACTCCACGAGATGGAAGGAAGCAGGCAGCCTTGCCTGTTGTCTCAGATCCCACTTTCAGCTTTTTGCTGCTGGGGTACTGGGGTTTGCTACCGTATCTACAGCCGTTTTGTGCCGGGATGGATGTAGCTCCTGAACAAGGCAGCGCCACGACTTCCTTGCATTGTATCTTGGGACTACGTGTGACTGCATCTGAAGTTAACAAGCTGCCTTGCTCAGCATTGGTCTAATTCTACTTCTTTTCCAGTAAATAACCTGAATCTAGCCAGTGATTGTACCCTTCTTTCACACACAGTGCTGACGGGCCTTTCCATGCAGTGGTATAGGGAGGGTTGCAAAGTCCAGTATGCTGAGGGAATGCATGTCAGTTATGCCATTTTAAACCATTTGCTTCTCTAGGAAATATCTTCAATAGGATGGTTGTAGAGGACAGTCTTTATAGGTTTTGGGTTTGTTTTTTTTTGGGGGGGGTGCATCATTGATTCATACTTGCCACTGTTTAAGTTATTTAGGAGTTTCATGTTTCTCACGCATTAATCTGAGCAATTTAATAATTTAGCTCATGCAGCTTGCCTTTGTTTAGGTCTATGAGCTTGCTTTCTGTAAGTTGAGCTCTCTTTGAACATCATGGAGGGAGTGGGGAACTAAAGCTGTCATAACCTCCCTTAGCATTGTAGTTCTCATCTTCCAGCACATGGTCCCAGGGTGGCCCCACTCCTTGTGCTGCAGCAGGAGCAGAGGACAATGATAGCACAGGCATGAGTTACAGTTGTAGTTAAATGTGCTTTTATGGCTGCAAGCTGGAGAAATATTAGAATACAGCTCCAATGTGCTGTGATTTCCAAAGTGGATAAGCACTATTTATGCTTTTTAGTTTACTGTCTTATGGAAGAAATATGATGCTTTCCCAAGAGTAGCTATTTTGATGGAGAAACGGATAGTGAAAGATGTCACATGATGGCCAACTGTGTGATCAGAGAAGTATATTTCCTTATGACTCCAAATTAATATGTAATTTCAATCTCCTTTTTACTGTTATCAGCCAAGTGGAAAAGGCCCACGCCTACCTGAAGTTTATTGTGTCATCAGCCGGCTGGGGTGCTTTGACTTATTTTCCAAGGTAAGAAGATTTTTTTTTTTTTCAATATTGCTTTTTAATTTGATTGTTTACTGAGACACATCCGCAGTGATGAACCAGACGAGAAGAATTTCTTCCTTTGATGGGAGACAACTGTATTTTACAGTTGCTGTTTTGGATATTCCATCCCTATTACTGGGTTCATCAAAGAATGTCTTATTACTTCTGTGACTGAGGCAGAACTTGATTCAAAAAACATCTGGGTGTCTGTATGATCTGGCTGACTGAAGTTTTTTCCATTGTTTTCTAAAGCCGTTCTGTGCTGAGCTGTAATTCTTGGCATCCACAGTTTGAATGATGGGCCAGTACCACTTTTACTCCAATACCCTGTGGAATGATGAGGTTAAGAAAAAAGATTATTTGATAAGTGAATTCTATATGCTTAATTCTATTAACATGGTTTTTTTATCCTAGTAGGGTAGGAAAGCATGGATAATCTTTTAATTGGCCTCCACATTAATGAATTCAAAGCTGCAATGTATGCTAATGTGGTTTATCTAGGTAATACAATTCTTGACACAAGAGTTTCAAGACAATAAGCAGGGCATTGCAGCTAAACTGAGGGATTGAATAGCCATAGAAACAGTTAACTGCCAGTCAGCTCCAGAGCCACAAGCATTCTTCTTTTGTAAGACAAAAAATTATTAAAATTAACTATTAATAACATTTCTGATTGATTAACATCTGAAATATCTCTCTAGCTGCCAGTTTAGGGCCTCCTAGTCCTCTGAAAGTGTGCCCTGAAAAATCCAGTGAGCACCTCAGAGTATCATGTAGGATTTGCTGGTGATCTGTGGAGAACACTAATGTCAAATGGCTGCCTTTCCCTTTTCCAATTTTGATACAGTATTCATAGAAATGTTGTTTTAATTTGCCAGAGTTTTTCACTTCAGATATGGGAAATCTCACAGAACTTGCACAGATTTTTCTTGTTCATTTGTACAGGAATAAAGTTGAAAAGAACATGTAAATCATTGAAGTTAATAAAAATCATAGCATTTATATTGTTCATATGATCTAATAATCATACAGAATGTTATCTTCAAAGCAGGTTTCCAGCTTTTGTAGATAAAACTTTGTTTAACACAAATCTTGTGTGAAGAAATACAATTGGGTTGCAATAGTTAATTGCAATTCTGCTTCTGACGTCTTTCATAAAGGTCTGAAATCAAGGGTTTATAACAGTGTCTCTTAGACATAATATGTATCTAAATACAGATATCTGTGAGAGAAATGGAATGCATTGTTCTGGGAGGATAACACAGCTCACCAAACTTGTGGCATGGAGAGATGTCCTGAGGGTCTTTGTTTGCTTTTATGCTTTTATCTGATTTTCAAAGGAAACCTTGGGAGAGGGGGAAAAAAAAGCAAAACATTAAAAAAAAAAGTAAGTATCCTCCTTACAACCAAGTATCACTGCAGCTGAGCTACAAAGTCAGACAAGGAAGGTCATTGCAGCAAAACTGCAAATAATCTTTTTTCTCAGTTCAATCTGTAACTTGAAAAAAAAGTGTCTGATCATCTAGCCAAAGTGAACCCAAGGCTGATGGGTGAATGTAATTTCCCTGGCTTCAGCACGGGCTGTTCCCAGGCATTGTGGCAGGCAGGTCATGGCCACATGGGCCTCAAATTCTTGGTCTGTGCAGGAAGGCAGGCTCCCACTCAATTGCATATTGGGCCCTGAATGGGGCTGTAACACACCTGTGCTCTTTTTCAACTACTGGGCTCATGGAGGGGCTGGACCGCAAAAGGACCCCATCTGCACTGGACCCTGGCCACAGCAGTACTGTCCTACAGAGGGCTGGTCACCTCCTGAGGGTACCGGCGCCAGGGTGGGAGCGGGGTGTTTGACAGCACCCGGGGTTGACTCCAGCCCTGGGCTGGATTTAGCACAGCTCTTTAGCACACACTCCAAGCACCGCATTTGGAAAAGGTTTGGATGAAACAGCTGTTAAATGAAGGAGGAAGAGTTTGAACCTTAGAATCCTTGTTGGTTTTGAAGACAGATGTGGTGTGGATGGAGACAAAAGTTCTTGAAAAGTGAGACGGTCTCTTTTTCCAGCCTAGTAAGAGGAACCTGGGTTGTCCTAATCGATAAATCCAGTGAAAGAGAGGAAAATGATCATGATGGTGCACTTTGCCAAAATAGTCAAAACAAGGAACAGTTGTCTTTACAGAAAAATGTGAGTGATGAAAGACCACAAGATATTAAACCTTGGATATTGTTTATCAGAAAAGTAAAAGGAGTCCTCTGTTTTAAAATGTTTATCATCCTGTTTCTGATAGCCTGCATTATTTTCATCTTATTCAAAGCCTTTTATGCTCACAGTTCTAATACCTACTGCTGAGGCAGACTTGAGAACCACAGATGTCTTTACTGCCAGCCAGTTCATTTGGTCATGGTTTCAACAGATGTTTTTGACTATTTTATCTCCTGAGATCTCTGTTCAACTTTTATTCGGTTTAAATGCTCCTTTTAATTTGTGTTGTGAAGGTTGTTGGGACAGGGATATGCCACACACATGGCCCCCAACTCCAGCAACATAAAGCATTGAATAGTGACTGCAGAAAAGGAGATACGTGTTGGGCACGTTACAACTGCGTGCTGGCAGTGTGCAGGAGCACTTAGGGACCCGGGGCATAGCCTTGGTTCATTACTACTTCCCATTTGGGCAGCTGGTTTTGTTTGGTGAGGATAGTTGTTGTGCTGCAAATTACATCAAGGATGAAATTAGTGTCTTCATTTATGGTTATCTGCCACTTCCATGGACTGGAATGCAAACTATGTATATAGTATCAGCTTTGCTTTAGTTAGGTCTTTACTATGTTGCAAGGAGGAAGGGGGAACTATGCACCAGTGAATGCCTCTGTTGGCATTTGGTGTCACTAGCTATCATTTTAAGTCACCAGCTTGTGCTTAAGTATCTTTTAATGTTCTGTTTCAGTGAAAAGCATTTCCAAGAGAAACAAGGGAAAATGCCTGGCTCAGACCCACTAACTCTTGTATGGCTTTTTGCTCTTGAGTGGTGGTTAAAAGATCACTATTTCAGGTCAAACCACTAATTGCTTTGAAGGTTGCTTTCTCATCTTCTTTAGGTTTATCATCTATATGGTCTGTCTAATGTGGGAAAACTTAGCTGTGATCTAATTTATGTTGGCCCATGTGACCAAAGAGAGAAGAAAATAATAGTCCTCTCTATCTGTAAGAAGTTCCATCTGCTTATTTCAAAACTAGATTGCCTGCTCTGCATCATGTCAAACAGAAAATGACCTTAATGCAGGCACCCAGTGTAAACAGCTGGGCATGCTTCACGAGGCTGCTCGCGGCTGGCTCCAGCTCAGCACAGACTGTGATGTGACTGCTGCCGCCACGGCCAGGACTCCTCCAGGAGCTCTTTCCTGGTGGACCTCTGCTGGTATCATAGTGTGGCAGGGTTGCTTTTCTTGCTGGGCTGGCTTTTTCCTGCCCTCTCAGTTGAAATGGAAGAGATGCCCAAGGTAAAAGAAAGTGTTTCTCCTTAATACAAACTTCAAGATGTACCACTGAGATGTGATGCTGACCTGGCCTGTGATTGTGGGATTTGTCTTGATCCTTCTCTCCTTCAGCTCACCCTGTTGTTCAGGCAAAATCCCAACAATATAGATCCCTTTTGCCATGCTGACTCTTCTTTCTCCTTTCCAGATTTATTATTTCTTAGTTGTCTCTGTGTTAATTGCATGCACAAACAAGCTCCATTTTGTAACTGGAAAACTTACTTTTAGAGTATGAACAAATCCCATGGGTTTAACAGTAGTGAAGAAACGTATGGCAGAGGAGAATTAAACTTAGATCTGCCACCATATGTTTAGGCACATGTGGGTCCAAAGATGCTTCAAAAGTGTATGTGGTGCTGACATGTTCTGTCTCTTTCTCTCTTATGTCTTACTAATGGATCAGATCCTGGATGAGGTTGAAAGGAGAAGGGGAATATCTGCTGCCTTGGTTTATCCATTTATGAGGAGTCTGATGGAATCTCCTTTTCCTGCACCTGGAAAGACAATCAAAGTCAAAACCTTTCTGCCTGGAGCTGGAAACGAGGTAAAAAGCAACTACAAACATTAAAAGGCAAAGCATCCCCCCTCACCACTCCAATATCAAACAGCAAAAGAAAAACAAGAGGAGACATATGGATACTGCAAGGCATGTGAGGTGGCACACCCTCAAAATGAGCAGTGCAGGAGCTGCACCAATGTTGATATGCTAATGCTAGTTCCCACTGATGATTATAAACCAATTTATTGTTATGTATTTGTTATTTTATGTTTATTAATAAGCTGTGTTTGAAAAAAACCAAACACAAACAACACAAATGTCCTAGTATGCCTGGCCTAGTGTAGTTAACAGACTACAGTGTTGCTGAGCCTTATCACAGTGATAACAAGCAAGTGTTAAGTTTCCCATGCTGACTGTACTTGAACAGTTCAGCAGCTGGTTGTTATTGCAAACTTCATTCCTGCTGGTCCTGGTCTTGGTAGGAGGAGTGACCAGCAGTATTTAAATGGCTCTTTTTGGCAATAAATACCCTTTAACTGGCCCTCAAAGAAATGGTCTATGTTTGGAAAAGCATGTCATATAAAAGTTTTTGTGCATATGTGCACACACATATAATAGATTTCATTTCCTTTTATTACTGACTCAAGTAGCTGGAAGCCTAGCATTATACAACATACACCTTCCTAGAAAATGGCAATATTGGTGCCTTGCTTAAAAAGTTTTTTTGTAACTTGAGGCTTGCTAGCCACTCGCTGTGTCAAATTCTGCTCTCTGTATGTCCTTATGTAGGTTTACAGTAGCTCCACTCAAATGGGCAAGCATATAGAGGAAATGCATTACTGCAGATTGGAATAGCATTTGGCCCAGTTAGTGAAAGCAGGAAAAAAATTCTCCTCTAGGGTTATTTTACTCTCCTTAGGGTTAGTTTTACAGTGCTAATACTATTTTTACATTAAATTGTATTTTCTCTGAGTGTAATACCACTGACTTCAGTGGAGTGGGCCTGTAATGTCACTTGGTATGAAACGTAAAGAGTTCCTTGTCTAAGTGACTTGCAAGGCATGTTTAAATCACAAGTGTTTTCTTCTGGAGAAGCAAAGGAAAACTGGTGTAACAGTGGTAAGATCTGTTAATGCTTTTTTGATGCGAATATATCTGGGAACCATGGATCTGCAACTTCTCTATCCTCTGCCCAAGCTTCTGAACTCTCCCAGAGAAAAACATTGAGGCAATTCCAAACAAACAAACAACTCTCTTCTGGCTGAGCTTTGCTCTCTGTTATGCTAGTACAAACTTGTTATTTAAATGGAATGCACTGGCTTAATTAGGAACAGAATCTTGTCCTTCCATTGTGGCTCCTCTGGCCTAAACAAAGATGATGATTAATTGGGAAGTAGACAGTATATTTCTTTGTGATGAGTAGACTGAAGCAGAAGGCTTTGCCAGGCAACAGAAAACATCCATGGCATTTGTAAAAGCTGCTGTAACTTGCATTGCATCCTACCCCGCAGCAAGATTTTAGTGTTGGAAGTTTTGCAGTAAAACCAGCTCCTCGTGATTTGGCACATAAACATGATCTGAGCTTGCAATCCCAATGCTAAGGAATGGAAGTGGACACCTTTACTGAATATGAGAAAGGGGTAGGCAGGCAGCATTTCCCGAGGAGGTATTCATGGTACACCATCGCTCCACAATTTGATTCTTACTGCTCTTTGGGGCAACAGCTGAGTGATGGGTATCTAATGCTCTAGCACCACAATGTTTCTGTATTTCAGGCTTAAAAAAAAAAAGCAAATCTGTACACAAATACTGTTCTAACAGTGACCTTCTTTTTACAGTCCTAACAGTGACCTTCTTTTTACAGTCCTGTGTTACTGATCACAAACAATATTACAGCTAAACTGGTATGAACTGGTTTTGTTTCCAGTATCCTGTGATCTTGATCATATCCTTAAACTGTGTTTGTGAGGAATTTTGTAAGGGCTACTCCAGTTTAAACCCAGTACAGTATGCTCGTGGAATGTGGTGTCATATGCATGAAAACATAAAAGTGGTCTAAAGCAATAAAGTGATGGTGATTTTTGGACATATGGAAAGAAGAAGATATAGATGTGTTCCTGTTAATATATCTTCAGAGATTTCAACATAGCTTCAAGTTGGCCAACTTTTCCCCTTTCCCTTCTGTTTCCTCAAAATCCTCAGTAGTTCATCATTTGCTGTCTTGCACTTCATATTTTTCTCCCTCTGTTACTCTCTTCTTCATGTTATTTTTCCCTCTTCTTTTTTCTGTCCTCTGCCTTCAAGTTCCACATCTGAACATGTCAGTTGCAGAGTAGAAGGAAGATGTAATAAAGGAATCAAGCAAAAGGCATTTGAGAAAAAGAAGGAGAGGGCCTGAGGTCATGGATGAAGTATGAAAATTAGACTTTAAAGGGATGTCACAAGTCACCGTCTAAGACCTTGTCCTGACTCCCCAGTTAAGTATATATATGTACATATCTTTATGACAAAAAAGGTTTTAAACATTATCTAGTGAATTATGCATCATAGAAGAGTGAAAATGAAGTAAATTGCGTTTAAATTTTGCCCGGCCTTGAAGTTCAGTCCCTGGCTCCTATCTAGATGTGAATTTGAATTGCTAGCCAAGTTTATAACAAAATTTACCTTGTGTTTATGGCTGTTTTAACCCCGTAAGCTTCTGGCTCCAGTGTTTCCCGTTCGTTACGTGCTTCATACTGTTGGCCTCAGCCAAGCTTTAAATTTCTGACAGGGCGTTTAGAAGGCAGAATTATGCTTCCCTCGGAAATGACAGCAGATTTAATGCGCATAACTGTATTCTGGGAAGAAGAATGACTTGATAGTGAATTGTGTAATACGCCATTTCGCTACAGCACTGTGCCTCCAGCCTCAGTTTGCAAAAGAGGATGGGGGTCGTTCTCTGTGTCCCCTCAACAGGAAAGCATGGCGCAGAGCTGGAGGGGCTGAGGTGCCAGGTGCCCCTGGCGCTGTCAGTCCTGACCAGTGATGCTGACTGATGTTTGTTGGATGTGTTCAGGTCATTGAGCTGCGGCGGCCCATGGACTCGCGCCTGGAACACGTGGACTTCGAATGCCTTTTCAAGTGCCTCAGTGTTCGTCAGATCATCAGGATCTTTGCTTCTCTGCTCTTGGAGCGTCGTGTGATTTTTGTAGCAGATAAGCTCAGGTAAGTGGCAAAGGGACCTGAACCACACGTTCAGGACAGTACTATATCTGGATACAAAAAGCTTTATGAAATGTCCAGAATGGATGTCAGATGTGAGGATCCTCTCGCTGTAGGATCTAAATAATTTTTACATCAATGGAAGTTATTTGCATCAGGTGGGGCACACATTCGCTAGTGGTCACTAGCTACAAGCCGCTTGTTCTGTCTTACTTTCCCATCTGTAAAATGGCAATACAAATACTCACCTGCTTCATAGTATGTAAATGTTTGCACAGCGTTTTGAAGCAATAGAGTCCTAGCAATATTTCATTTCAGGTTTTGGAACACAGAACTCATAAACAGTAGCAGAGATTGTCACTGAGGTGCTTCACCTCCTGGCCATGCAGTGCAGCCAGGCAGGGAAGTGGGGTGCTGAGAGTTCACCTGGTTTGCTCCATGCAGTACAGAGAGTTTTTAATGCGGCTGTTTCAAATCCTGCACTACCAAACCCATCCAGTGGGAGTGTTAAGAATGCTATTGTCGTCCATCCCAACTAGTCATAATATTTTTCCTGGTGCTCACATGAACCTGAAAACATTTCCTTTCCGAAGCTCCATCTTGGGCTCCTTGCTACATCCTTTCAACATACCTCTTACTTCCCTGCCCTCTGATGGCAATCTCCCCTCCTTGGCTCCTCTGAGGCATGAACTGACCCCAAGGTATAAGGAGTGAGAGCGACAGGTCACAACTCCATATGGCCTTTACCAAGGAAATGGGAGCTCTGTGTAGGCTGCACCCCTGCCCCACAGCAAAGAATCATCACTTGTTTAGATGTTTGTGTAATCCATATAGAAAAGCATGGACATTGTAAAGAAGATGTTCTTTGCTGTGGCATGATAAATAATAAAAGATGGCAAATAAAAATAAAGACCATAATTTATTAGACTCAGGAACATCCAGTATCTTTTAAAAGGACAGAAAAGACTGTATGGGTGGTTAAAAACACAGATGGATCTACCCAAACAAACTCTGTTAAACATTTTATCAGCGCCGACCTTCTCTGAATGACCGCCAGAAATAATAGCTGCACTTAGTGGCCGCCAGTGTATATAATAGCAAAAATACTTTGCATAGTAAAAGCTTTACAACCTTTAGGGGAGAATTTCTTAAAGCTGCAGACCCTTCTCAGGTTATAAAGTTACTTCCTTAGCAGTCTTTTTTTGTTGTCTAGAACAACAGGAACATTTTATTTCATCTCTTCCCTTCTCAGTAACCCTTAGTTTGAATGAGCATTTGGGATGACTTAATTTCACATAAACTTCTGGTGAGAATTGTGTAGCTAGTCCAGGGTTTCTGCAGTACTTCAGTAGATATGTGTGTGACACCATGAATATTGGGACAGATGGCTTTTGAAAATACCGTTGGTGTGTTCCTTCTGACTCTTTTTCTACAGCATGCTTAATTACATCGTTCTGTCTGTTTCTATTTTACCGTTCATTTAGCAGAATTAGTGGCACCCACAAGTCTGACTGTAACTCAGAATGACACGGGTCTATGTTCCTTCAAATGGCACAATGATTTGAGTGGAAAATCACAGAAATGGTACAGAGAAAATGAGGGCTGTGCCGTGCAGCTGCCAACTGCTGCTCTGCTTTGGAATTCCCAGTTACTCCTTTGTAGTATTGTCCTAGCTTGGCAAAGCACCCTGAGCCTTGATCTGTGGACCACGGGCACAGTACTGCAGGGATGACTTGCTGCAGGAGACATCCTCAGCCATGAGGGCTGGGACAGAAAGCAACCATTCCCTGGAGCATTTCTCTGGGACAGCTGGCCTTGCCAATGTCATATAATGCTTCTGGGCACTGTTCAGAGAAAAGAAGCAACAATTAAACCTACTTTGACAGGCTTAAGGCAGCTTGGCTTGGAAAACAGTCATGTTGCCGATGCTGAGGGCTCATGGTATCTGAGGATTTCATCAGGCAACCAGGGTTTTATACACATTGCAAGCCTGACTGGAAGCTAGTAGCTCAGGCTTGCTGGTGCAATTACCTTTCTCCTGATAGCTGCCTAGTCCTACAGGCCTCAGAGTAGAGGATAAGAGAGTCCTGCTTACAGGCAAAGTGCTGCTCCTCTCCCTTTTGGCACACACAAATAGGACACCAGGACCAACAGGAACCACAAATGATAAAGATCCCTTTCAGTAAACACATATCCAAACATCGCGCTTTCCTGCAAAAACTGTTCTCCAGCGAACTGTTGTTTCTGTTGTGAGAGCAAGCCATGGGATTAGGGGCCGTTAGCACGCACTTTGAGAAAGGAGAGGATACAGATGGATCCAAGAGGCTTATGAGGTTTTGTGGTTGCTCTTGTAAAAAGGGACAGAACCTTTCTTACAAAACCTTTCATATACTGACAAAACCTTTCATATACTTTAGTATATCCGCGTGTACCCTTTATTATATACATATACTTTGTTTTGTTTAAAAAGAGTATGACAAAATCTGATGTGGTAGATAACGCCCTGGATTAAGACTCGTGAATCCTGACCTCTCCTTCTGAACCCTCCGACCTGCTGTGTGACACATGCTGGAAATGTAACTCCTCTTTCTTATCTTTCTTCTGGTCTGGGAACCTAAACGCTCCAGGACAGAGACTGCTTGTTGCTCTGTGTGTGCACGCAGCTCTACTTGATACAGTGTGGCCCCTCTCAGCATGGAGATCTAGGAGGTACTGTAAAATAGAAACTAATAATGAGTCCTTTGACAAAGGCCTGGAGAAAGTGACAGTGGATTTAAATTCAATACTTACTGAGGTTTTCATGGTTTAAATGGGGATGAAGTCTAAAATGAAACACTCTGGCTTTGAGCTAATAACTGTCTGTCTTGGAACCTTTGCCTTGTCTGACGTGAATTTTGTTTATGGGCATCACAGCTGAAACTGAAGGAGTTTACCAGTAATGTGGAAAAAAAAAGAAGTGAAATATCTTGCAGGTCCAGTCTGTGGGCCCAAAGAACGAGAGCAGGAAATTAAAAAGATTTTACAAGGGTTTGATTTCTGCATGTACCCAAAAAATAGCTTAGAAATAAATGATGTTGAGGTTTAGGCTTCAAACAATGAGATGCAATGGACTTTTGTGGCTGCCCGTTTAACAGGTCTCCAAGCAATAAATGATTTCACACATTATACAGGTTTGGGAAAGTCATGCCTAGTGAAGTGAGATTCATTCAATAAATGGTTAGTTATGGTTCTTATAGTGCCCAGAATGTGAAAATTTATAGTCCTTGATCTTTGCACAGAAGAGGTTGCCATTTTTCAACACAGAAAGTGATGCTACCAGAGATGAGGAAACAATAGTAAAGTTTTGAATGACAGGACTGTGAGGTTGCCTTGGTTAGATATGTGCAGTTATGTTTGGGGGGTTGGGGGGGGCGGTGTGTGTCCCAGTAAGTTGTTTATATATTTTTTCTGCTTGAAATTGGGTGAATAAATCCCTGCGGCTATTTGCTCACCTTCAAAAATAAATTTGAACCTGCCAGTGACCTTTCAGTATTTTGCTTTCCATGAACAGTCAAGAAGACAACAGAGAAATAGAGATAACAATAGAGAAATTTGGAAGAATAATAACAACTCATAAAGAGGTAACTTAAAGCTCCAGTTCCTTAAACATCTGCTGAAAGCACAACTGAGATGGTATGTCCCATTCCAGTTCCAATCCCTGTCCCAGCTGGGAGCCCCTATTTATGTTCCCGGCATTCTGCCTGTTCACCTCAACTCTGAAGCAATCCCATGACTGCCAGCTGCAAAGGGAGAGCTGCTCTAGTGTAGTCCTCTGAGGTTTGAAAGGCTAGGCAGCAGATGCAAAATCTGTGGATTCTGGGGCTCGGGGAACATTGGTGTTGCTGCAGGCACAAAGGTAGCAACAGAAAATAAATAGAAAGCAAACACTGGAAGAAAAATATTTGTCTGCTTGTTTTAGTTTTATGCTGGGGAAACAAATCTGTGGACATGTTTGCTGAGGAGGCGATGTGTCCATGCATGTGAGAACAGTCTCTTTGCCTTTTCCCCTGAATGTTTGGGGGGGAGGGGGGGTAAGGAAGGCCTTGGGCATCTCAATGTCCCTTTGTTATAACCCCATTTTTTATAAATAAAAACCACTCTTGCTATAATCCACTATATTGTGAAGGACTCTGAGCATATTTTGCTTACATTTCACATGTGAGTCCAGTCCAATGCCAGTCAGAGTCAGTGCAAGTGTTTGGATGAGTCTTGTCTTTTGTTGTGGATCTAAATCCTAGAATATTTTCAGTGGCCTTTCTGAAACTTTAGAGGCTGTGAAAGGCTTCTACAGAGTCCCTGCTCTTATAAAAGACAAAATAACTTTTCATTGTTGTGAATTTTGTTTTTATATGAGATATTTCAGCTACGTCTTCGTAAAGCAGGAGCATGGGCCTCAAGAAAAAAAATCTCTGTTGACAGCAATGGGATTTATGTTCCTAAACCATACAGGTGAACTTGGAAATGTACCCCAAGGCGAAGGTGGGCCAGGCATTTCTCTTAGTGGCAGTGCCAGCTCAGGAAGTCCTGTCTCCCGCTCCCCTTGTTTGCTCCTGCCCTGCGCTACGCTCTCCCTCACCCAGGAGGCTGTGCCAGCCCAGCCACAGTAGGAATCACTCATTTTGAAGAGTTTCTTCAAACCACATGAGCCCCTCGGCCAGGTGACACGAGGAGCTCCTGTGCTGGGAGAGGGGCAGAGCAGGGTGCTGGGGCTGGTGGTGGGCAGGAGCATTGGGATGGGCACACTTCAGGATAGTGTTGCCACTGAAAGGTGTCTATCATGCACCATCCTTAGGTGTGAGCCAGCTGGATTTACAATATCTCATGAGACATTGTAAATTTGTGAATAAACCCACAAAGTTTTTACCTGTGCGCAAGGGACATCTGAGGGAATGAGGCTGAGGCAATATCGGACAACAGTGAACTTCAGTGCAGCTAAAGCTCCTGCATATCAGTGTCTTCCTCCCTTAGGGATGGCCACAAGTGACTTTGTCTTCCCAAGGAGAGTTTTTTCCCTCCGCATTTCTCTGCCTGTCTGCCAGCACACATGCCCTGGCCCAACACAGACCAGCAGTCTACCACCACCTGGTGTGCTGCCGCCCCTGAAACCCTCCTCTGCAGTGCTCGCCCTGTGAAGTCAAGAGGTGCTTTTGCACGCACAAGCTAGGCACCTGTGAGGTGGGAAGACTTTATCCTATTAAGGATAAAAAATTTTTATCCTGTTAAGGACCAAAACCATCCCTACCCCTCCCCAAAGTATTTTGGACTGCCAGGAGGGATCTGTCTTCCAACACAGCTGTAGAAAGTCCAGGCAGATCCCAGACCTGACCAAAGGTTATGGGCTCCAGACAGAAACACTGACTAATACAGGACAGAAGCATAAATATGTAAATACTGGGGGAAGTCATCCCGCAGGCATGTCCCTGTTAACTTTGTGGAGCAAAAGGGGAGCAGAGTGTACTTGTATTCAAGGGCAAAGGCTTTCGGAACAAACAACGGCATTTCCCTAATCTCACAGACAGAGACAGTTTAGGGCTGTCTGTGTTACGCCCGGGAGGTTTGGGGAGCGTTGACACTTGTCTTCATATTTCAGTCTGTTGTTTTGGGAGTCATGAGGCCATGCTAGAAAGCAGCACAGTTAGCAGTTGAGAGGCATCCTGGTCTCCATCTCTCAGTGCCTACCTAGAAAAACAGTATCAGGGATCCTTTAATCTAGCAGACAAAATCATAGCATGATCTTGTAGCTCAAGTTAAAATAAGCAAATTTAAATAGGAAATAAGTGGCAATGTTTTAGTAGTACGAGTAAACTATTGTTCTTCAGCCCTGCAGCAAGGTCAAGTGGAAAAGCAAGAGTAGCTAAACTTTTGGGCAGATTACTAAAGTGAAAGCTCATTCCCTATTTCCTTATTTTTTATTAATAAAAGTTATATTCTTACAAACTAATGTAATACTTATAATTCTTACAAACTAATCACAGCAGTGATAGGCCTGACCAGGCTCACCTGCTGCCTGGGAATGCTCCTCTCCAGTAGTCCGTCATATCATAACACTTGTAAAATCTGCCAACCTGCAGGTTAAAAGGTGAAAATGTGTGTGTTAGGACAAAGAGAGAGAGTGTGCTCAGTAAACAGACAGTGAGCTTTGGCCAGTAATAAAGATTTCCTTTACTTTCCCCTGTCACAAAAACTTCCCACAAAAAAAGGTGAGAGAAATTTGACAACAAACACATGCCAGAAAACAGCTTGTGAGGGAGAATTTATGGTTGCCAGTCTCTAACTGGTCTGTACCATTTCTGAGCACAGGCTACAGCAACACAACTACGCAACTATGTCTTCTCTTGGTCACATCTGGCACAGCCCTATATTGAGCTAGAATTCCAGTTCTTTATCTCAGGGAAAACTTTTTTTAGTTATCAGCTGTGCATTGAAGAAGGAGATATTTAGAGATGCAAGCTACTGTACCTGTGGAATGGGTAATAGCTCCCAGATCGTATGTCTAAACCCAGGAGAAGTATGGACGGCCGACATTTCTTCTGGTACTTTTTTATCCAAAGATCTTGAAGTGCTTTCTTAATACTGTCAGGATTATTGTGCTTGTCTCGTCTGACATGCTGAACATAAGCTAGAGAATTTCTTCCACTAGTTTCTGCAGTGGAAGGAATGACTCCTTGTATAAAAATCCAATATGTAATCATGCCTAGTAGACAGAATTTATTCTACAGCAAAAGCACCTATTTCTCGTGTAAGTAACTAGATTTTCCATTTCCTCCAGTGAGAGCCAGATCAGCCCTTACTGAAGAGTGATTTAGAACCCGCAGACCACCCCTGCTTTACCTAAGGGACAACAGCTTGCAGCTCCCTTCATCTTTTATAAAAGAAGCATCCTTTAGAGTCTGTCTGAGTCTCTGTTACTTACCCTGCAATCACTTTCCTTTTGTGAGACTTTGGTTTTTCTCAGTCTGCTTGCACTATGAAGCATCGCAAAGTAGAAACATATATACTTAAAAAAAACTTAAACCTTCTGTAACATATGTGATTATTTGGCCTGATGTTGCTGCAATTTCTTGATATTCCGCTTCTTTCTTTTCTACCAAATATAGCTAGTAATTTTCTTTGAGTAGGATGTTTGTATGCAGCCCAGTCCTGCAAGATGCTGAGTGCCTTGTCTTACAGTCTAAATGCTAGAATTGAAAGTGTTCAATGTGATGTGAAATTGGTGGCTTAAGGTAACTAGCAGAGCTGTCTCTCAAGACTTTTGAGAGAAATTTTGCACTTTATTCCCCCCTCTCAAGAGATACTTACGTTTTGTACCTCTTGGATTACATTTCTCTGGCACTCAGATTGTGTGATAACTGATGCCAACAGAAATGCTGTATGTGGACAGTAAGAAAATGTGTGTCAGGCACTAGAGACGGCCCAAGAAACAAAATGACCTTTCTAAGTCTCTGGCTTGTTTCAGATTCTGCAGTCTGAGAGAAAAGCAAATAGTGACATCTTTAATATGCAGTAAACTTTGATGGCATTTTTAATATGCCATGTCACAAAAAGGGTAGAATTTGTATGATTTTCCTTTTCCTCTTTTCCTCCTGCCCTTTGGCTTTGGCCAACACTCTACAGTGGGAAAACTTCATCATTTTGCCACTTACGATTTGTGCAACAAAATTCTCTCTCCCTTCCCCTTCATCATGAAAGGGAATGGGATAAGAAGATGACCATGTTCTTTGGTAATTCTTATTTGGATTGCTTAGTGGCATAATAACCATATGGCAGTAAGTTGCAACATTTTCCCAACTCGGCCTCCAGCTCCTCTGCAAGGGGATTTAGACAGATTCCCTCTTTTCAGCTTCTGAATGAGAAGGATTAGGGGGTTGGGATTGTTCTTCTCCTCCTTTGTTACTACCTAGAAAAATTCTTCATCCTACCTTACAGCTGTCACGTTGTTAATAGTGCAATGATTGCCTGCAAATCTGAAACCACCAGTGTGAACATTAACAAGGACTGGTGGGAGCAAAGGTCCCAGTGTGGAAAGAACAAGTAGTTAACACTCTCTGGAGCACCTGGGCCAGAACCACTTTTGTTATGAATTTATGCTGAGAAACTGTCCTGCAGGAAGGGACTGGATAACTCTGTGGGCACTAAGGATAATTTTCTACTTTGAAATGTTGGGTTTTTTTCTTGTAACCACCTGACAAAGCTTGGGCAGGTGGCTGATGTGTCAAAGCAATGACTTTTTGCCAAAAATCCTATTTGCTTGAGCTTTTTGGAAAGCATGGTTGAATGAGAGTTGCTTGAAAAGCCAAATCCTCATTCTGAAGGGCACTTTGCATGCCTCTTTCTCCGGGGGCTTTCATGTGCCTCTCTTATGCACAAGTATTATGGGAGCAAAATATACTGTCTTCGTTAAAACCACGTTCCCCTTTAATCAACTTTTCTCTGCTTTCTTTTAAATTAAATAATTCAAAGCTATGCTCTGAGAGAGAGATCTCCAGACATTGCATTCTCTGGTCTGCAGCTCCCAGCTCCATGTGATGCAACCTTGATCTGTGCCATGAGCCAGGGTTGTCCTTTGCAGGTTATCTGTGGGACCTTAGACTGTCTGCCACTTGGGTTTTTCAGGAAGGTGGGAGCTGCATTCTGTAAACACAGCTCTTAATGAAGTAAAATAATTTACTAATTTGTGTAAAGTTATGATAACTTTTGGAAATTTTGCGTAAAATATCTGTCTTCCAATATTTGGGTGAAAAACAAAAGGAAAGCCTCCTGTACAGTCAAAATGAAACCTGCACTTACTTCTTTGATAATATCCCCTAATGAGTTGTGTAATTATAAAACATTGAAAATCTGAATTACTTTGACTGACAAATCCAGAGGCTTTAAAATAGGAATCCCTGAGAGCACATCATATTTCAGTCCATCTCTGTTTAGCTAGGAGACGTCATCCCAGCCGGGTAGACAGCTACCGCGTGCTGACTGTTCCTGACTTTGCCTCCTGGCTGCACCACGCCACTGTAATGTAGCTGCTCATTCCTTAAGCTGTTGACTGTAACCACTGTGTTTATCATAAAAAATTTTCTACCTGGAATCATCAGTAGCACAGAGAAGCTGGTGCCTGAGCTGTCTGTAACTCTTCTTCAGTAGTCACTGGAGTGTGTCCCAAAAGTAACTGCGTCACTGGGTGCCCCACTGATAAGGAATTGCAGCACTGCTTTTGCCAGACAGGTGAGGCCGTACTGTGATTGCTTTGTGAGCATTTTATAAGCTTGGCTCTTCTCAGACTGCATTGTAGAAAGCACCAGATAAAACCTGAAGTGTGACTCATTTCTTGCAAAACAAGGTTTAGGTTTGGCTTGATTTCACAGCGCGGGGAGTGAGGGGGGGAATAACACCATTTTAGCAGTGTGAGGGTTAAGTAGCTACACTCTTTGGGTTGTAAGCGTAGTTAAAAAGATTTTGCAAAGGACAATAACTGATAATTGGGCTGATGTGATGTGGAAAATATGCATTTCCTCATCAGCCTGTGCCCCCTTCTCCCTGCCAGTGTTATCGCTGAGGCCTTGCTTGCACTCCGTGAGGTATCACAAAGGTCACTTGCAGCAAACGTGTCAGCATTCAGATCAGGGGAGCCACTGTGACTTGACTCTGCCTTTCACCCCTGGCAAAAGCACAGTTAGTTTCTCACTTTTGCACCAGGCTGCTGCTTGCCACGTGGGGACAAGCCTGGCTCCGGAGGCGAGGAAGCAGTGGATGGATCCTGGGAGGCTGACGGGCACGGTGCAATAGCAGTGCTCCTGGTTTGCTACATCAGTCACCCCCCCTGGGAAACGTTCATGTCTTGAATAATATTTCTCCTTTGTCAAGCTCCTGTGCACAGTGAGGGATTTTCATCAGCTTCTGGACTGAGTCGTTAGCTCACTGCTAAGACTGTGTAATATATGTTACAGTCCATAACAGACAGGGGAGATCTCTCACTTGTGCTTTAGAGAGCTCTTTACCCAGTTGCAAAGATTGACTGTCGTATTTGTTGTCATGTCTGTAGTCATTATGTAATGTTCAGAACTGGCTGCTGCATGAGCGTGGCCCGAACGGACTTGGCTCACCATGATCTTCACATGAATTATAGGTGTTCCCCTCATGATCACATTTACACTAGGGAATTCCCTATTTTATTTAGACACTAGGAGCAGAGCTTTCTATTGGCAGCTCTCCCCTGACATCAAGAGAAAAAGTAACCTAAAATATGCACACACAGATTTGTCTATATTTCCTGAAAAGAACGATGTGGGGTATTGATCAGAGATACAGTATTAGCTGCATACTTTAGGCCAACTACTAAGTACCTCATGTCGTGATTCTTAGTTTACCTCTTACTTATGTGTTTGCTTTAAAAGATAAATCACAATGCAAAATATCACTCTGCCTTTTACAGCCTAAACTTACTCAATTTTCCATGTAATATGCACCCACTACTTTGGTTTTAAACATCTCACTTATTATTCTAGAGAAAGGTCAAATTTAGTAACAGGAAATTCAAAGTTCAGAACCCTCTTTCGAGTCTTGTATGCAACCACTCCATCCTCAACTTCCCGCAGCTACCCGGATTTTCACAGATTTACCTGAAGGTCGGGTGAGGAGAGGTGCCTTGGCAGCAGCAGGCGAGTCCTCCTCCCTGTGTACCCTACACAGAGGTAGGCCCTTTACAGACAGATTCTGCCACAGGGAATTCTCAATCCAGGAGGTTGAATCTAATTATTTAATTAAAAATTAAATTACATTATTAAAACTTAATAAATATATTAATAATATGTTAAAATTAAAATTATTTAATAGCTTCAAAAATTACAGTCTCTACTTCAAAACCACCTTATAATGCTTGAAGCATTCTCTGTAGTTTGCTTTACCCTGAAGGGCTTCTAGAAAGGTAAAAAATTATTCAAATTTCAGAAGCTGAAACATGCCTTGCTGATGAGAGAGGCTGACTTTACAGCCATTCAGACAGCACTCTTTTCCACAGCAGTCAGGGTATTCACGGTTCAAAAGGGGCTATCATGTCCTGTGTGTGTACTTGAGGGCTGATCTGATTAAAATAGAAGTGGAAAAAGAAAAGGTCTTTGAGGCTTCATTTCAGCAAAGTATTTCAGCACAGTGAAAGTAAATTAAGGCTGAAACTTGTGCTGAAATACTTTGCTGAATCAAAGCCTAAACCAGTATTTTGCCTGTCCCCTTGTGCTTCGTTTTAATTGCTGAAGCCAGGCATGAACTGACTATAATTCCCGCTGCTCTGTAATTATTAGAAATAATTTTTGTATCAGTGTCCAGATAAATTACTTTATTATTTATTACAAATTCTGGTGTTTGTTTTGATCATAATCTTCTGTCTCTTGCATACAGGTAAATATAACCATTGTGGAGGAAACTTGTCTTTTCAGTTTGAAAATTATTCCTGGTAGAAACTGTGCTTCTGTGTCTGTCTGCTTATCAGCAGGCTGTGCATAGTGGGGCAAGGGGCAAGCCGTACAGAAGTGGCTGACGTGTACGAGCACTGTTATATTTGATTTGCTTCTGTACCACGAGCAGGCTTTGAGCCTCTGGCACACACCTTCAGCTATGCTGGTGTCTGACCTTCCGTCCTGCAGCTGCAGTCCCTCTCAGCATCTCTGGTACCGAATGAGGATGGGTAATTGGCATCAGACAGTCTCCCAGTCCTTCCATCTGACTATAGCAGCAGGGAGGAACAAGTTTCACAGGCACCTAACAATTTGGCCACATGTGCATGACAGAGCTTTGTCCATGTTCATATTAAATTGTTTTCCCTGGTCCTTGTGTCGTTAGCCCAGCCAGTCACTGTCTTGCCCCTTAGCTTTGCATCCCAGCCTCTTTGCCCTTAGTTCATCTTTCCTTTTCACCTGCTTGCCAGGCTCATTTTGTCTTTCCAACCCCTCCCCCAGTTCTGCCTCCCAGGTCTTATTTTTACCCCTTTGTATTTAATTCAGCCTCCTCCCTTCCCTTCCTTTCTTTCCTCCTCTTCCGGTCCCTAGGGCTCCCTGCAGGATAAAAGTGATCTTCCTCTCCCAGATGAGCCTCCCATTTCTCTGTGTAGCCCAGGGCTACAGTGGAAATGAAGGTGCTGCTTAGTGCAAACAATTTATTCTTGCTAAAAAGCTAGAAAAACATGTCATTTCTTTGGTTTGAGTCAAAAGAGAGGAATTGAAGATTTTTTTTTGCTTTTAAACGTCCTAGAGTGGTAACAGAGAAACAATCAGCAGTAATTTTGCATAGGAAGAAACACTGTCGTGTCTGACACTTACACTGGCTAGAAAACTGGAGAGGTCCTGCACCATTGTATCAAAGACTTTCTTGAATTTTCATTTTATTCCTCCCTGCCCTATTTGGTGAGTAGTTGGTGGTTTCTGGGTTAATGAAACACATGTCCTCACAGCACAGCAGCCGCAGGAGTGAAACACAAGCCATTGATCTGGGGGGCTCTGGGGGCACACAGCCTCAGAAGAAGAGTGCCTGGGGGTCAGGGGGGGTACTGGGGGTCAGGGGGGTACTGGAGCTGAGCACCCACATTGTGGAGCAGAGAGAAAGTGGTAACATCTCCCCGTTGTGAGCCAGATTTTCAAACAAGCCAGGGATCCCCAAGGGCTTGCTTTAAAAGCTGACCTCCTGCAGGAATGCTGCAGGAGCCAATTACGAGACAGCTGGAGTATGGAGACTGTCACTTGCCATACCGATACATTTTCATTTATATTTTGTCGCTGATGCTATTAATTAGCCTTATCCACCTGAATAAAAGTACTGCTATTATTTATTCTTATGCACCCAGAGAAACCTTTGTTTTTTCAGAGCTTAGGTGTGTATTGTATCTGGCACAGCACCGTTCTGCTCCAAATTACTGCCTGCACAGTAATAGCAATGCTACATGCACTCCATCTCCCACCCAAACTGTAGCGGTCTGCTACTATTTTTACTTCCATTTTCTCTTTACTTGATGCTTTTCAAGCTTGCTGCTTTGTCCTTCCCCTCCGCCTCTGCAGTCTGTGTGTGTTGGAGGGGAGATGGGCTGAATCCTTGGCCCTGTAGCCTTTCCCCAGAGACTTTTATGGAGTCCTCTGCAAACCTCTCAGACCATTTTAGCTTGCAGAGTTGTCGCAGACTTCTCTCTCCCTGTCAGAGACTGGAGTTAATCCAGGATCTGGGGAGGCATGAAGGGCGCAGGAGGGAAGTGTCAGGCGTCTGTTTCTGCTACACAGTTCATCAATGGCACAAGGGTAGGAGCTATGACAGAAAAGCACGGTCATGGCCTGTGATGAGGCACGTGGGTGTGTAATACCCACCTAAGTCGAGGTACTACACCTGAGAGGGATGGAGCTTCCAGACTCCAGCCTCAAGTGGAGCAGATGAGAGGATGTGGGTCAGGGAGGTAACTTGGTCACAGAGAGTTGTGGGCTGGAGCATGTATGCGTTAACAGAGCAGATGAAAGAGTTCAGCAAATGTGGACAGAGTAAGATAATTAAATCAGCAGGGAGAAATGAGAAACACGAAAAGGTTGTGGAAATGTAAACACAGGCAGTGGAAACACTTCTTTGTGAATTTACATTTTTTGGCTACATTTCTCCATCTGAGGAAGCAGAGGGACTAGATTCTGACAATCGGTCCCAGCCCCGTGCATGGTCTAGAGCATCTGCATAGTACAGAGCTGGCACCAGCCCTGGGGTGACGGAGCTGCTGTGAGGCTTGGCCCCGCACGTAAGGGGTAGTCCTCCCTCCTCTCCTGGCTAAGTAAGTTTGTCTGTCCCTTGGGAGAGGAGGAGGAAGGGGAAGGGATATTCTCAACTTCCCCTCCTTCAATGCAAACACCAAAATGACTGTAGAGGTGCACAGGAGTAGCAAGGTAGGACCTGGGAGCCCTGCCAGCAAGTGGTTGTCTGTGCTAGAGGCTTAGTCCTAGACTTGGGAGATGCTCAGTGTGTGAGGCTCGCTTGGGTCTGTGAGAAATTGTAGGTGGTAGAGGAGGAAGTGAGAAGGAAATATGACTTTTGGCTATTGTTATAGAGAAAAGACAGTTATCAAGTGTATCTGTGGAATATTTCCAATGTAAGTAGTATGTGTAACTGAATATGACTTTAATATTTCATGAGAGTTGGTGACTTCCAGTATGCCATGAGCCATGGTCCTCTGAAACAGACACATCCAGCACTAGCATCTGCGGTAATTGTGCTGTGATTAGATATTAATATAGCCTAGACTTAGGGTTATTTGCTGGTTGACCGACCCAGAAATTGATAGCGGATGTCCTCCTATCTAAAGGACCATAAATGTCTTGTTAAGTCACATTAATTTGCTTTTGACATGGGCCTAAACAATGTTCACAAGCAGTCTCCACAATTCAGCTGAGTCATGGTAATGTCTGAAATTCCTGTACCTCGACTCAGTCTGAGCTTTGTGTCTCCACAGCCAAGTACACAACAAGGAAACCTTTCTATGTGTTATCATGAGAAAATGATTTGGAAAACAAAATAGCCCAGAGGAATATAAATGAACTTTAAGTGGCAAAGAAGCATTGTCATCTTTTGTCTGTAACATGATAAAAGATCTCTTCTTCAAGAGAAATTTGTGATTAAGAATGTCTCAATAAGACTATATAATCTCATATTAATACTTTCATGGGGAGAAGATCAAACACTGAAATTTTTTTTAATCCAGTGAGTAAAAGGCATAGGAAGAACCAAAACCTGGGCAAGTTCCAAATAATTTTTAACAAGATGATAACCATGGGAAAAAAACTGGAAGGAGAAGTGGTGGACTGCCTGTGTTTTGAAATCAATTGAAACTGGGTGTTTTTCTAGAAATTGTTCACTAATTTTGCTTTAGCAGAGTGCAAATTATTGGGATGAGTACAGGTTAATGGGATGAATTCAGTGGCCTAGGCTGTTCAGCATGGCTATGTAATAGCCTTACATATCTGTAAGAAAATTCCCTTATCCCATAAAACTTGCAAACACAGTCACTTTTTCACAGTCAATTACTGTTAGTAGACTTATTACGCGTGTACAGTTACATGTGCCTGCAGGACAGCCTGTAGCTGACAGAGCAGAGAGATGTGCTGGATTTAAGCCTGGGTTTAAGGCTGCCTCTTGCTCGCAGCAGCTCCGCAGAGACAGAGCATCACAGGCCAGCATCTCCTGGGTGGGATGAGAGCTTGGCGTTAGTGCTGCCAGCACGGGGCAGCGGCACTACCTGTGTGTTGGGGGGAAGAAGGGAGGCAACGCCAGTGCGGTGCTGGGACCCTGGGCACAGCTGGCCCCATGCCGTAGCGGGGTGGCCGGAGCCCTGGGATCATCATAGCGTGTCTCCCACTTGTGCATGGCTCTGGCAGCGCTTCCCCTCTGAAGTATGTGATGGTTTATGCTCCTCGTTAGTGCGTGACTCATGCAGTGGTTCGGTTTCTTGTGCCCATGTATAAAATTACCTGCATATGGGTAATATAAGAAGTGTTTTCCAGTAGAATGACAGCTAGAACATTGTGCAGCGTTCCTGTAAAACTGCACAGACCAAATGAAAAAACCCACTCTCAAAAACAGCTCTCTGGATTACCAAAACTGCCCTAGACTATTAAAAGTGAAAATATTTTGAAAATCTCATTTCTTTGAGTATTTTGTTGCTTTACTTTGTGTGCTTCACACACCTTAAAGAAAATAAATCATCTGACCTTACTTCTTATTTCTTATAAACAAGAACAGTGGGACAATGTGTGGGTTGCACATCTTGAAAGGAAAAACTGGAGCGGACTTGGTTTCCCAGGGTAGGGCTTTCTTTTTTTAATTTACCAGACATGCTTCTTATGAATTATACCCTTTTAAAAGGATCTGAACCGTGTTTTAGAGATTTAAACTGGGTGTTCCCTTACAGCCATCATCTCTGAATTTTACCTTATGGAATGTAAAAACCTCACACTGAAGTGAAAGATGTGTATCCCTTCTAAATATGAATCTTTCCCGCTATGGAAGAGACATAGGCACTTTGTACAAGCAGGAGCTTGGTAACGGCGTGTGGCACTCCCGCTGCCCTCTGCGTGAGCCGTGCCCGGGAGGGAGGGCAGCAGGTGATTGTGGGGACTGAAAGTTCGGAACGAGTGTTTCATGGGGGTCAGCCTGAGATGTCTCACAGGGAAAGAATTTCAGAGGCTGAGTTTTGAAAAACTGTGTGCAGAGCCTTAAAATGCACAGGCCGAGGTGCTGACAAGGGCGACGGTGTGACCCGCAGGACACTGGCAGATCAGAGCAGAGCAGAGCAGGATGCTGCAGCAAGACACCCCCCACCACGGCCGCTTGCTGCATTCAGCTACTGCCTTGCCCCAGCCAGCTCCCAGGAAATCTCTGGAAGAGAAACCAGTGTCCTGGGCCGGAGCCCGAAGCCTCCCCTAGCGTGGGAATAGCACGCATGAGAGGATGCAGGGGCTGATTTACGTCACAGCACTGCGTGTAAAACAACAAGTTACTAAAGGGCATTCTATAGAAAGGAAAAAAATACTAACTGAATATCAGAAGAATGTTTGTCTTCCTGCTTTTAGCTTAACATGGCTCTTTTTTTAGTTGCTCAGCTAAGATAACTGAATTTGTAGTAGTTGAAAATGCCACAGAGTCATTAAAGTGAGCTTGAGAAAGTGCTGGCAGTCTGTACCATGCTCCACAGCTCTTCTGAAACATGCCACTATGCTTGCTATGGTAGACACTTGAGACCAAAATATGAGGCAATGGCAGCACCGTGGCCTGCTATAAAAAAGAAAATAAATTAGAGAAACACAAGAAACCTGTGTCAGGCAACATATGTTACAAAAATGTGCTGTGATTGATAGATCTTAAAGGAAATGTCAAGTAAAACCAACCCAATGGACTATTTGCAGTGAAAGACAAGCATTTGCTCTTCCCCGACCTTTTCTCTCTTTGTCCCCTAATTCTCGCTTTTCCCATTCAGCAAACTTAAATGTTAATCACTGACAGGAACGAACAGGTGAAACCTTTCTCCTGGCCTTGGAATAATCCACAACTAAAAATGCTTGCGAAGGTTATTCCGGTGGAGGTCTGATGCCACCTAAAGTCTCCAACAAGGCTTGCAGTAGAAGAAATCAGCATTTCTCCCCAGCATTCTCAAGCAGTAATGGCTCTGAAGTTATTAGTTATTTATAGATCTTTGTGGCGACATTAGGCACAGCAGAAGTCTGCACTGTGAGAAAAATCAGCTCAGTCATGCTAGGCTGGGTAAAAATCCAAATTTCTGTCATCCTCAGCCTGCAAGAAGCAGATGTCGTAACTCAGTCCAAAATCAAAGCTCTGAAATGGAGAGCCTGTCTTTATTTCCCTGATGCTAAAACTAGCTTGGTAATGATGTTCCTTTATTTTTAACATTTGGAAACCATGTGATTGTAAAAGGGTATCAGATTCAGTAGATGGAAGCACAATGCAAGACATTTTCCACAAATGATATCAAGCCTTAATGCTTAGGGGATACCAACGTGTATTTCAGAGTAGGGTAATGAGCAGGGTTAATACCTTTATCACTAGAGTTGGTCAATAAGCCCGTTAAAATGTATTATAATAAAAATACGCTGTTGTCACAAAAACATACAAACTTTGAAAAATGTGGTGCTTTTACTAGATTTCCTTTGGAGTAAGTATTGATTGTTGGGATTTTTTACATCTGATTTAGTAGAGTTTTTCTCCAGGATTTTTTTTAAATTTTATTTTATTTTTCATACTAATTTTCCCTTGTTTGTGCATTAGTGCTTGACATAAGAACATCAGTATTATGTGTTTTTACTACTGACATGGTCATAACTGCTAAGAACTGAAGTTGCTTTTGGATTTTAAGCATCATTCCAAGTGGCTGCTATTGAGTGCTGTTGGGAACGTTAAACCTTGTCTTCTAGATCAAAGTGTCCCCTGACTGCTATAACGAAACAAATAGTTTCTAGGTTTTTACCTTTAGTTTCAAGTCACCTAGAGGCGAGCATGGGAGGAACTACCACACTGCACAGTACAGAAGTGGAAGGGACTGGAAGGGGACCTAGGCCATCTGAAGTCAGAAGTGATAGAAGGGCAGCCCCTTGGGCACTTGCATTTTAACACGCTGAGTTTATCAGCAGGTGATAGGTGTTCTGGAAAAAGAAGAACCTCTGCTAACGTGGTTGTTCCTCTCTCTCCAGCACCCTCTCCAGCTGCTCGCACGCTGTGGTGGCCCTGCTGTACCCCTTCTCCTGGCAGCACACCTTCATTCCTGTTCTGCCCTCATCCATGATTGACATCGTGTGCTGCCCTACTCCCTTCCTGGTGGGACTGCTCTCCAGCTCCCTGCCCAAACTGAAGGAGCTGCCTGTAGAGGAGGTAGGAGCTGGCACCAGAATTCTTTGCCTGGAGTAAAGCTGGCCTCACCCTGGAGACGGCCTGCCATTCACACATAAATCCTCACATGTTTAATTTTTAATCTGCCTCTTTGTTTCTTCTCTGCCTAGTTCTCATGGGCAACTGCCTCTTGGTAAAACTGCAGTAGTAGGTTTAGTCTTCTCTTTGTTCTGCCCCTCTTCCCATAGCTGGCACCTTGACAAAGAGAAGTGAATGTTAATCTGGTCAACAAGTAAGTACAGTGTAAATATGCTGATTTGTTCTGATTTTGTTGCACCTGGAACAAGAAGGGGAAGATGTGAAGTGCCATCTGCTATGACACCTACTAATGCTAATGGAAGTTGTACATGAGGCCATAGCCAGCACAGAAAATAAAACCTTTAAAGCCTTTTTTTTTACTTCTAAGACTTTGTTAATACTATATTGGAAATCAAATGAGGGTTGCACTTCATCAGCCTTTCCAGTAAAATACCAAAATACTCAAGGGCACACTCTTCTCTCTTACTCCTGTTAGCTTCCTGTTATTTTTCTATGATATTTTCTTTTCTCGTGCTCGCTTTCAAGGCTCTCTGTGCCTCTGGCTCATGTAAATCTCTGCTCTGTTTTCCTCCCACTTTCCTAACATTGCTCTCCCATGTCTTCCCAGCTCCGTCTCTTAGCTTTGTTGCTTCATTATCATTATTATTTCACACCCTTGCCCTTCAGCAGCCCTGCTGCCTCAAATGACACCATTTTCTTTAAACCCCTCTGAAATATTTTTCATCTGCACATTAACAAAAATGATTAGCAATAACTTGCTTAGGTTTAAGAAAAAAAGACCTGCCTAACCCTTTTAGCTTTTGTTTACATATTAACCTAGTATGAGATCTGTTGTATCTAACTATGTTAAATTAGACTTAAAGCTCTAAAGAAAAACTTCATCTCCTTGTTTTATAAAGCACACAACCTGTTGTTTCACAGTAGGAATTTGATTCATGTTGAGGCTTGGGACCATTCAGATGATCTTTTGCTATTAAAAGGCAGAGGCAGACACAAATGGATGTTTTCTGTCTCTTCAGATATATTTCACTATATTGTTTTCTTCTCTTTAGGCTTTGATGGTTAACCTGGGATCTGATCGATTCATCAGACAGGTAAAGTACCACTTGAAATGTTGCCATGCAGTCTAGCAAGCTGTTTACTCCTGTAGTATGATTAGGTTTCTTTGATTAGAGAAATTTGGCAGGAATTGTGCAGTGGGAAAGAGATTAGGAAAAAAAAAAGTGCTCATTTTCTCTTTCACCTGCAAATAAGTACTACTCCTCAGGTATGCAAAGGGGATTGAGGCTCTGACTGTCAAAAGAAATAAAGAACTGTATTCACAGTGCAAAGAAAACATCCAAAGATAATAACATCATGTTAGCAAGAGAACTTACACTGTTGGAGGTGAAAAGGACAAAAATTGCAAAGAAAAGTTTCTAAGTGAGAGAGGAAAGTTGAAGAATAGTTTAATTTGATAGGAAAAGCAGGAGCCTTGTAAACAGGGAGGTGAAGGATCACCATCTCCTGATAGCAATGTGGCACTAAGTAATTTCAAAAATAACAATCTGCAGGTTAGATGAGTAAACTTTCTTGTACGATTCCCTGGAAGATATGGCTGGTGAATGGTGATTGCAGAGCTAAGATTCTTGTGTCTACCTGCTTTTGCTGAACAAGCATTAAGTAAGATGAAAAGAGCAACACGGGGAAAACCCAGAAAACACGTTATACTAGAATATAAGTAAAAACAACTGTCAAGAACCAAAGAAGCTGCCTAGAACCAACTACAGCAGCTGTGTGTACATGTAGCTAGGCTTTGCATGATGTGTATTTAGTTAAAAACAACTATTTGGACTCTTTGTCATGTAAAGAGCTGATTCCAAGTTTCTGTATGTTTACCTTGCTCTTTGGATTATCATTCCTGACTTTAATCTCATTAAGAGTGACAAGAAATTTTTTTTAGAAATGTATGATAGTTGCACATAGATTTTCATTATTTTGTTTATGGAGGCATGACAGTAGCAGATACTACTTTTCAGCTTTTCTTCTAAATTTTAAACCTTGCAAAAGTATTTGCTGTAGTTGCTGCACAGATTAATGTGATCTAAAGATTTTTTTTTTCCTCTGTCAGATGGATGATGAAGACACACTATTACCTAGAAAATTGCAAGCTGCTCTGGAGCAGGCTCTAGAGAGAAAGAATGAACTGATAAATCAGGATTCAGATAGTGATTCAGATGATGGTAAGTTCATTTGGAAACAGGGACTTGTATAAACAAGCATGTAGGTAGTATTGTGACTTTCCATCCAGGAGAAGGAAAGATGGGACTTTAGTACTCAAATACCTTTTGCAACATCAAAGATAGTCTCTGAACACACGGGGAATGGGACTGATAGTATCAACCTGCAGTAATACATTGTCAGCGATCTATTTTAATTTCTTTGTAAATGACATGCACTCCCATGAGTACCTCTAGACCTTTACTCAAACAGAGGCTTGCGGTTAACTTGGCCCTAATTCAATCCAGATAACTATACATGCTTAGGGGTGTGTCTGAGTTCGGAGTTGCTCTTGGCGCTTGGTGTATTCAGGGGAGAGAAGCAGGTACCTCCACAAAATACTTTCAGTGCAAGAGGGGCTGAGTTGCCTCTGAAGGTTCATATTTCTCTCCAGCAATTATAAAAACAGCCCAGGGTGAATTTAAATGCCTGTGGTTAAAAGGTATGAAACAGGCCCCTTTTCAGTTTTTGAAATTTATTTCTACTCATCTGTGTTACATTTGTAAAACTATTTTAACATCTCAGGAATTATGAAAACCCAAATTCTACAACATACCCTTTTTGATCAGTTCTTGGTAAAGTCTTATTATCCCCAGAGCAAACATTTTAATTCTGAGACATTCAGAAGCTTCTCAAGAAAACTTACTTGAGTTAAAATATGAGGTATAATTTTGATGATGCACCCAAAAAATTTTTGATTTTCTGAGCTGTTTCCTGAGGATTTGTATTTCTCATTGACTCCTGGTTATGAAACGCCAATTATGTAGACTGGGTCTCTTGATTATAAAGCTCTTACCCTATCTGATGTATATCCAGGTCTGTAAGGAGCCGGTACAACTCCTTTCAGTTATTAGCATGGCAGCAGTAAACTGCTAGATGACAGTACCTGGCCCTGTGTGAATGACAATGCTGACAGCTCCAGTAGCAGCTGATTTTGGTGTCTTATTGCTGCCTTATTTTGCAGAATGTAACACCCTGAATGGATTAGTGTCTGAGGTTTTTATCCGATTCTTTGTGGAGACAGTTGGCCATTATTCCCTGTTCCTAACCCAGAATGAAAAAGGAGAGCGTGTCTTCCAAAGGGAGGCTTTCCGTAAATCTGTGGCCTCCAAGAGTATCCGCCGCTTCTTGGAAGTTTTCATGGAATCCCAAATGTTTGCTGGCTTCATCCAGGACAGAGAGCTGAGAAAATGCAGGGCAAAAGGTAAGGGTGGTTTTCTCTCCTGGAGGGTGGGTCACTTGTGTTTTGCACAGGTCCCGCGGTCAGCATCTCTATCTACTGTCAGGGCGCTGAACAAGTTCTGCACGGCTGACACAGCTCCCGAAACGCAGCACCCACCTCCTGTGGGCCTAGATTGTAGCTATGGTGGTGACAATACAAAGGCTTCAAGCCGAAGAATATTCCCATCCGAGCGCCTTAAATCACTCAAGGGCGAACTGGGAGCGATCCCGCGGAGGGCGCAGCCCAGCCCTGACGGGAAACCACCCCGGAGGCTGTCTGCCAGCGCTGGCGCGGGGGGAAAACGTGACAGCGTCCGTGAGATAAAGCGCAGCCACGCAGAACGTCGACTTCCACGTCCCTTGCTGGAGGCAGCCCGCAAAGCCCGCCGGCGCGCTCCCGCCGCGGGGCGGGGCGGGGCGGGGCGGGGCGGGGCGGGGCGGGCGCGCCTTGCACTGCAGCGCCCCCTGCGGGAGCTGCGCGGGCGCCGCCGGGCGTCGGGCCCGGCCCCCCGGTGCCCGGGAGGCGCCCGGTGGAGCCGGACGGGACGGGACGGGACGGGACGGGACGGGACGGGACGGGACGGAGCTTTGCAGCCGGGACGGCGCCTGGCGCCGGGCAGGGAGCGGGAGGCGCAGCGTGCGCGGCCCGGGGCGCTCCGGCCGTGCCGGGGGGGCGGCGGCGGCGGCGGGCCCGCTTCCCGGAGAGGGCGGCTGACGTGAGGGCGGGCGGAGCGGGCAGCCGGGCCGGGCCGGGCCGGGCGAGGCCCTGCCCGCAGGGGTGCCGCGGGGCCGGCGGGGAGCGCGGGCCGCCCTCGCCCCCTCCGTTTTCCGCCCCCGACCCCCCTACCCCGCTCGCCGTGCCTGTCGCCATGCCGGGTGGGACGGAGTAGCCCCTCACCGGCAGTAAGGTTTTCCAGTGTTGGTAGAGGGAAAGGACTATAAAAGTAAAAAGTTGGGGGTGCGCAACGGGCCCGGGGGAAACGGATCCAGCCTGACACAGCTCACCCCCGCTCCCTTTTCTCCCCTCTCCCACAGGTCTCTTCGAGCAGAGGGTTGAACAGTATTTGGAAGAGCTTCCAGACACGGAACAGAGCGGAGTAAACAAGTTTCTGCGAGGCCTTGGTGAGGAAAATCTTTAGAAGTCCTTCTGAAATGAATTTCCATCTCTCTCTTTTTTTTTAAAATTTTAAAAAGCCTTACCTGAGGTGAAATCTGATAGTCAAGCAGTTTCAATGTGATAGGAAATATGAAAACAATGAAAGCATACTTAAAGCTGACAAAACCAGATTTAATTATGACTCTTGTTAACACTTTAATTTTCACTTGGGGGTGGGGGAACCAAACTGTAATGGAGGAGGAGAAAAGGAAGGCACCTGACCAGTCAGGATTCTGTTAGTTGGCTGTCCCTGCTGGTATGAAGTAGAAGAGTTAGTGTACAGCAATTACAGTACAAATTAGACCCATTTGCAAAGTAACTTTTGATTGCACTTGGCTTTTCAGTATGTGCTAGACTGATGGTGTGCTTTCTTTAGGAAACAAAATGAAGTTCCTTCACAAGAAGAACTAACTCCTTTCTGCTGAAATACCAACCCAAAGACTATTTATGACACTGCGCGTGAGACACCTGCAGCTTTTCAGAGTTTGATGCGGGAGGACCGCGGAGCAAGCTGACTGCAGCTTTAAGTGATGACTGATGCTGTTGGGCAGTGTGCCAGATGATGGCTCCTTTATGTATTTGGGTAGAATTTGTACATAATGTGCTGTAAGCTTTTGTAACTGATTTTGTAATGAGCAAGGAAAACTGTGGTAAATATTTGTATATTCCTGAGAATAACAGGTGCTTTTTTTTCTTTAGTATGAATTGAGTTATGCTTGGTGCAAAAATGAATAGCTGATTATGTGCAGCTGACTGTCTCAGCAGAACCACTGACTTCACGGGATGTTTGTGAGAGCTACACTGATGCCTGAATATTGCGGGGATGAATGAACTCGGGTACGTGGGAGAGGTTGTACACACGGGGGCTGCTTTCATGTGGCGGAGTTGGGTTGTGGGTTTTTTTTTTCCTTCTAATTAATTTTAAAAGAAAGAAATAACAAAGTAACTTGATAATAAGGTACTTGGTTCATAATACAAAACTTCCACTTGGTTTGAACTCTGGTCAGTAAACTACTTGTAATCCATTCTGCACTAAGACTGCTAAACCTGAGGAGATCTCAGTTCTTTGACATGCAAGCTGCAACGAGTAGGTACAGTACATCCTTTCCTGATGTATGTATGTATGGTTTCTAATAAACTCTGTAAATACACCTGTTTGTTTATATTCATTGCAAACCTCTGCAGTTTCTGATGTTGAGTAGGTACAAAACCAGTAACTTTCCTGTGATTTTTTTTTTATGAGTTTGTAATTAAAATATAAAATGGTTATTATGAACATGTCTTTTAGTAGGTTTGCTATTTCATGACATGTAGTTTGGTTTTTCTTCAGTATTTTTCACTAGGGCTGAGACAAGGCATTCTGTATCCCTGTTCTGTTAATTTTATCTTAACAGAAGCATCTCCTAAAACATTTTTTTTTCTTTGCATGGGTTAGCAGCAAATTACATTCTGTCATTGTATCATAGATACTGCTCCTGAACTGTGGTATTTTCAGGTTGGTTTTGTGCTACCTTGGTTAGATGATCAGAGTAGAATACAAGCAGCTTGTAGCAGACAGCCTTTGCCTAAATTTCTGATGAACTGATCACCTACATTTCATGAAAGTCTGCTTTTCTTTTGCATTAATTGCTGTCTGTTTAGGTGGTGTTTTCACTTCAGTGGAGGCTCTTCAGCAGGACAGGAATGGTTGGCTTGCCATGGCCTTCTGCACAGCTGTGAATGTTGCCCACAGGTACCACGTTCATCTTTGTCATCAACATAACTCCTGTTGAAATTCTGTAAGGTTTCCCTTAGCCCAAAGAAGAAAATATAAAATACTTGGATATATTTGGACGTCTGACAGCTAATGAAAATTATCTAAAGCTTCTTACCTTTAAAAAACCCCCAAACAAACTGTATTTTTCTTCATTGGCAGTGTGATTTCTTTAGTTAGATTGGCTTTGAGGCTTGCGCAGTTCCTAACCTGACAGTGGTTCTGGTTTGCTATCAGCCTCATAGAGCAAAATCGAGGGTCATTCACTAAAAAGGTGAAGTCGTTTCCTTTTCTTACCTCCCTCACACTGGTGAATATACAAAAGCTTGTTAAGTGTACGTGAAATATCTGTAAAATATCAAGTGCTTTTGATTCAATGGAAATGTAATCACAAATGTTAATTTCCGTTAGTTTTACTCTATAATATACTGTAAGTTCCAGAATGACTTCTAGATGTAGTTCTTCAGAGTGGAAGGAGTAACTTCACTTGTACAGGTGGATTCTGGCCATTTTATAAGCAACAGCTGCTAGTAAATATATATTCCTCTTAAGAAAATGATGGATAAAACATCATCCTTGCCTGAAGGAAGTGCTGCAGAGAAGAGTTGCTGCAAAGGCAAGAAAAAGCCATGGAATGCAGTGGTGTAAAAGCCATCTCCCACACCAAAGCCATTTTCTTCCATCTGTACTTTAAACATGTATGTAGAAAGCTTTCAAACATTGCATTACCCATCAACATGTCATTCTAGTTTTTGTAACTTGAGTCAGAGGAGAGTACCGGACAAGGTGAGATCATGTTTCAAAAAAATTTGTAGGTGCCATGTTCATCCTCAAACTATGGCTATATAAAACAATCCTAGTGTCGTGGTTTAAGCCCAGCCAGCAAGTAAGCACCACGCAGCCACTCACTCACTTACCCCCCTCCCCCCGGTGGGATGGAGGAGAAAATCGGGAAAAGAAGTAAAACTCGTGGGTTGAGATAAGAATGGTTTAATACAACAGAAAAGAAGAAACTACTAATGATAATGATAACACTAATAAAATGACAACAGCAATAATAAAAGGATTGGACTGTACAAATGATGCGCAGTGCAATTGCTCACCACCCGCCGATCGATGCCCAGTTACTCTGAGCGGCGATTCCCCGTCCCCACTCCCCCCAGTTCCTATACTGGATGTGATGTCCCATGGTATGGAATACCCCGTTGGCCAGTTTGGGTCAGCTGCCCTGGCTGTGTCCTGTGCCAACTTCTTGTGCCCCTCCAGCTTTCTCGCTGGCGGGGGATGAGAAGCTGAAAAATCCTTGATTTTAGTCTAAACATTACTTAGCAACAACTGAAGACATCAGTGTGTTATCAACATTCTTTGCATACTGAACTCAAAACATAGCACTGTACCAGCTACTAGGAAGACAATTAACTCTATCCCAGCTGAAACCAGGACACTTAGTGTTGTCTGGAGGTCTGTGTTTGAGAGGATCAGGTGCATGAAGAACACGGGGTGCGTTATTTTCCCTTCTCTCTGAGTTGTTAAAACTAACAGTGTTCCTGAGCACGGACCATTACTAGTGCACTGTTTAACTGAGAAGGAAGTCCTGAAGAAAAACAAATCCAGTACTAAGACCCATGCTTTAAATTGGTAAAAGCTTGTTTAAGGTCTTAGGGTATAAAATACATAAAAAATAAGCTTGAGAAACAGTAACACTCTCCAGGACTTGTTACACGTGTGTGGCAGATAGCTGCGTTTAAGTAGACAGTATTTATTTTCCCATTGTCGCCGATGTTTAACAAAGCGACCAAGCTTGCCGCCTTTCCTAAATTCTGCCCCAAACCCCACTTTTGCAACCGGCGGCAGCGGGAAGAGAAAGCAAGCTGCGTCCGTCATCGGGCGGAGCAGTCCTTGACGCCGCCTGCTCAATTCAACCCGCCGGGACGGGCGGCCGCTGCCCGGGTCCGCGGTCTTCCCTCCGGAGAGCGGGGGTCACCGCCGAGCCGTGCCGGCGCACGGCGGGAGCGGTGGCAGGGGAGGGCGGCGCGCTTCGGAAGCCGCCCGAAAGGCCGCCGAAGAGCGAGCGAGCCGGTCGCCGCCGGCCGCCGAGGCCAGCCCACTCCTCCCCAAGATGGCGCCGCCTCCCCCTCACCCCGCCGCTGCCTCCGCCCCGGCGGATCTCGCGAGACTCAGCCCCCGCTCCGGGCGCCTCAGCGAAGCCTCGCGAGAGTTGGGCCCCGCCCGGCCCCGCCCCGCCTTTCCCCGCTCTCGCGAGCGCCGCACTCTTTCTCTTCCCTCGCGCACGCCGACAAGATGGTGGGTGCCGCCGCCCGGCGGGGGGACGGGACCCGCGGCCGCCGCCGCCCCTCGCTCCCGCGGCGGGACGTGGCTGGGGAGTAGCGGGGGGCGGTGGGCAGGCGCTTCTCCGAGCGCGGGGCCTGCTTCGGGCGCGGCGGGGGAGAGCGGTGCGGCGCGGCGCGGCCAACTGGGCCTTCCCTCGGCGGGCCCGGGCCGCCGCGGCGCCTGGCTGGGCGGCCGCCGCGGGGACTGCGGCCTCGGAGCGGCGGCGGCCGCGGGGGAGGGCGGGCGGGCGGTCGTCCTGCCTCTTGCTGCCCGTTTTGGTGACAGCTGTTCTCCCGCTTTCCCGCAGCCCTCCAGACTGAGGAAGACCCGGAAGCTGAGAGGACACGTGAGCCACGGCCACGGCCGCGTTGGTGAGTGGAGAGGCGGCCGTTGGTGGGCCGAGGCGCCTCTGAGTGCGTGCCCGTGGGTACGTCCCCGGTGCTGCGGGGATGCGGCTGTTCTTCACGGGCCGCACGGAAACGCGACGGTGGGCGCAGGGTCCTGCGCACGCTGTGGGTAGTGGTGGGCGGTACTGAAGGCCGCTACCCACCCACAGGCGTGTGGGTGATGCTCGCGCTGTGGGGGCAGATGCCCCGGTGATGGGCTGATCAGAGGTCTTGCACGTTCTTTCAGATTTCACTGGATTTGTAACTTAACCTCAGTAGTGCTCACGCAATAGGTACTGGCTGTGGGGGGGGGATTTTAAGCTTATGGGGTAGCGCTGTGTGCTTTCTAACTCTTTGGCCGTTCCTACCTTTTCTTGTCACCCCGCTTGTGCTAGTGCAGGTGTCTTGTACTCTGTAAGCTAAGCAGAGGCGTGCTATGGTTGTTTTTTTTTCTCCTGTAGGGTTAGTTTTTAGTTGCCTCATCTCACTGAATTGAGGTGAATGCAGGAAGAGGGGATAGAGTCAGAATAATTAGCTTGAATTGACACTGAACATACCTCTAAGCTCAGGTATTATGTATAATATTCTTAGTGTAACAAACTTAAATTTTTCTTTTTAGGCAAACACAGGAAACATCCTGGAGGGCGTGGTAATGCTGGTGGTATGCACCATCACAGGATTAACTTTGATAAATAGTAAGCTAACATTTTAAATATATACTGGCAAAATGTATGTTCCTGAAGTAGAAACAAATAACTTGTGTATGTGAATAAAAATTCCTTGCAATCCTTAGTGGTTTTGCCTCTAACATGAAGTGTGGCATTATAGCTCCAGTCAACTTGTGTCCCCATTTACCCCCAAACCAAAGGCCTTTTCACTTAAACCAGGCGTCTTTAAGAGTTTAGTGCAGCATTGAGTGGACTTGACCAAACTTGCCTGTTACAACATGGTCCCTGCTTAATGATGCACACACAAAATGTGATGTAAATACAAAATGTTACGCTAAATCCAAATTGCATCCTATTTAGGTGCGTACTATAAAGGTAAGGGATGTTGTCTTTACTTATTGCCGAGACTAGAGTCACATCTGGACACTGCCTGTTGTCCTGGTGTGCTAGAGTACTCGGACAGTGACCACTAATCTATATTCACTGGCTGTGACCATTCTTGACTCAGTCAGTCACCAGGTTAGTGACAGGAGCACTGAACTCCTCAGGCAGTGCAGGCCTTCCTGGATTCACGGAGTTGGCGTTGTCCTGGAAATACAGGGCTGGACCAGACTCACCAAGGGGTATTGAGTTGTGAGTTCAAGGGAGAACAAACACTTCAAGAGAAAATAATTTTCCCTTGATTTGGATATTAATGATTATTACACTTAAATACTACATGTGTTAATATGAATAAAAGTATAATTTGACATTTCAATTACTTTGATCAAGAAAGATGCTTGTTGCGGTGTTAATTTGTAGTCCTACTTTTTCAGGATGAATTAAAAATGTGATCTAATGCAGAATGTGTTTCTTTCACAGTCACCCTGGTTACTTTGGAAAAGTAGGCATGAGACACTATCACTTGAAGAGAAACCAAAAGTTCTGTCCTACTGTCAATTTGGATAAACTATGGACACTTGTCAGTGAACAGACAAGGCTCAATTATGCAAAAAATGAGGCTGGACTGGCCCCGGTCATTGATGTTGTGCGCTCGGTAAGTTTGTGCCCATATTCAAACCTGCAGTTCCTGGTCACTTCATGTGTAACTTGGCTTTGTGTATCCAAGTAGGAAAATGGCGAACTGCAAATAAGCTACAGTGCTTGAATATTTGCGAACTTCTTGGGACAAATATCTTGGCTTATAAGTAGTTACACAGGTACTTACGCTGTTATGTTTTTTTTCCTGTAAGAACTTTTTCTCATGCTTGTGTGTGATTGTGGACAGGGATTTCCCTTATTTTGGAAGGTGGTGAAAGATTACTTGTTTAAAATGTTACTGAAAGCATGTATAAAAACATGGCAGAACTAGTCTCATATAAAGTCACTTCTCCAATATCGAGACTAGAGTCACATCTTAACATGCGTGATTGTCTTGGTGTGCTGTAGTTCTCGGACATAAATGTCTGATCTCTATTCACTGGCTATGATGTCTCGTATCTCAGCCAGCCACCGAATCAGTGACACTAACTAGTCTGCCAAGTGGGTGTGTTCTGTGTCCCAAATTAAGATACCAGTGTTGGCTTGTTAGGCCACTTCTTCTAACAAGTGATGACTTCCAATGGCTGAAGTATTAATGGACCTTGTGCCATGATTGTCCTTTTAATGTAAAGGACAGGAATGAAATGAGAGGATTCCAGTGGTAGAGAACAGCTGTTGCTGCCAAAGCTTCAGTTATACACTTAAGACATGCAGAAGAGTGCTCTGCTCTGTTCAGGAGTACCAGGATGTCCTACAGGTAAAGAGCACTGACCAGAAGTCATTGGGTAGCAGATAGTCTTGGAAGTGCAGCCAACTGCTCTCTCCTTTGGAAAAGCGGGGAAAGATTGGTGACCTCTTTGCCAGATGTCACTGTATTTTCTGTATGGAGTATGGGGGAAAAAACAGCTTCTAAATTACAGGAAAAGTTCAGTTTACAGTTTCCACTTTTTCTCTGAACAAATGCAACTCTACTAGGTCATGCAGGGTATTTTTCTTTCATTCGTACCAATTTTATATTGGAGACAGACACTGAATGAGGTCATGGTGAGCATGGTTTTAACTGGTGCATGCTAAAAGACAGGTCTGAATGTAGGAGCCTGCAAGCTGATCACAAACATTTAATTTTTTTTTTAATCTTTCTAGGGCTACTACAAAGTCCTGGGCAAGGGGAAGCTGCCCAAGCAGCCTGTAATTGTGAAAGCAAAGTTCTTCAGTAGAAGAGCAGAGGAGAAGATCAAAGAAGTTGGTGGTGCCTGTGTGCTTGTGGCATAAAAGCCTTTGGTTTATTCAAATTTTTTGAATAAAGACAATGTGTAAAATGTGCTAATTTACAGAATTTTCTCATTATTTTTTTTTCCTGACTTGTCCAGACACTGTTCACACTTAAGTCTTGTCTGCTTAGTTATTTCTGGCAGTTTTTGATTAGTGGTTTGACTGTTTCTCACTATCTTTTGAAATTGCCTGGCTACAATGTCCAGCATTTGGCACGTACAAATAGCTCGTCTTTTTGTCTTTAAGGGGTAGCAAAATAGATAGGTTCTTCCTGTATTTGTGCTGCACTTTCAATGGGTGATCCTCTTTACAGCTGTCTGTGAAAAGGTGACTTCATGTTCTATTGATGGGGATTTTTGTACCCTAAAATGCCATCTAGGTGAAATCTGTGGGGATACTGCCTTGGCCTTTGGGAATGAGACAGCAAGAGTGTGGACAAAGAAATGCAATGGAAAATGCAGAGTGGGTAGTAGTATACCAAAAATTGCTGTGTGAAAGAGACTTGGTGTGCGGAATTGCTATCAATAAGCTTTGTTATCAATAGGCTTTTTTTTGGGATAGTGAAACAATTCTAGTCCCATTTCCACTAAGGTGTGGTATGGGAGGGAAGGAACAGGAAATTACTGGGAATAATGTGGGACAGTAGGAAAGAGCTGAAGTAGGTGGGAAGAAACAATTCAAGATTACTACCTTGTTATTGCCAGACTTGCATCATGAGAAGCACATCAAGTAGGTTTCTGCAGACACTGAAGTCCGCCTAGCAGGCAGCTTTCTTGCAAGTAATGCCAGCTTCTGAGCAGAATAATGCTGCCTGGTGTGCCTCGTTGCAGCTAACAGTAACTTGTTTCCAACAGAAAAAGTGATTGGTTTTTTTTTCTATCAGCATTATGCATAGAAGTAAGATGTATTTTGAATTTAGTTCAACAGTGTGGTTAAATTCTTTGGTTTTTTGTGATGCTGTTAATGAAAGGTCTTTCTAAATTATGACTCTTGTGTTTGTCCCTCCAGTGCTTCGAAGGCTGCTAAATGGATGACAGCTGCCTAGCTTCTGATCACAGTCAACATAAAAAGTGCAGACCATTTTAATCCATGTGCTTTTTAGAAACTATTGGTGTAGTACTTGGAGTACCGAGGTGTTTGCATCCTGTATTCATCAGAACATGAGGCTCATAGTCATCTATAGTTAAGTTGCCTCTTCATTGATAGTATAATGCTATGTTTTTCCAATCTCTTAGCTAGACTACAGCTTGTGAACACATTGGATTTATCATAGAATCACAGAATGGTTTGGGTTGGAAGGGACCTTTAAAGATCATCTAGTTCCAACCCCCCCTGCCATGGCCAGGGACACCTTCCGCTAGACCAGGTTGCTCAAAGCCCCATCCAGCCTGGCCTCAAACACTGCCAGGGATGGAGCATCCACAACTTCTCTGGGCAACCTGTGCCAGTGCCTCACCACTCTCACAGTGAAGGCCTTCCTTACATCTACTCCAAATCTACTCTCTTTCAGTTTAAAGCCATTACCCCTTGTCCTATCATTGCATTTCTTTGAGATTAGGCTGACTTCTTCCACCTACCACAGGACAAAATTGCTTCTGCACGTACCAATTCTGAATTTCACTAGTTTGTAGCAGGCTAGCTGGACAGATTGTGTTAGGCTAAAAACTTTTAAAGCTTCTTGTCAGTGTTAGTGGACTGACAGATGGCAATTCCAAGTTGGTGTGTTTTTAAGGGTTAGTAACAGCAGTAAGGTACTGAAACTGGTGCTTAATGACTGAACTAATACAGTAACTGTTAATTAACTTTTGCAGTTGATACCCTCCTCAAGTAGGATTCACAATTCCTGAAGTTACCGTGTATGGGACAGAGATAGTGCCAGCTAGCTTCAGCCTTCCTTACAGCTAATACAAAACCATGGCACAGCTCTAGAACTGCACGATACGAATTTCTGATGTATTTCGCTTAAAATGACTACGTAAAATATTGTTTGCTTAGTTGAAACATGAAAATAGGACTTCAGTTGCCAATGCAAGGCTTGACCCTGCGTGCGAAAGCAGTTACCTTTATCTGATGGTAAAAATCAAACAATTACTTAAAACTAGTGAGCTAGTTCTTGTTTTAAGTGCCAGACCAAAAACATATAGACACTGTCACCTATTTTTTTTTTATGCTCACTGGTACAAGTCTTGAATTATTGCTTATAGTTGCAAATTACCTTCTAGTACCTGATATGATTTGTGATATGATTCTAGTTAATCAACTCCTAACCTAGTGTTTGGCAATAATTAAATTTAGAGGGCTTTTAGAGTAAAGCTGAATGCATTGCTTTGATAAAAAAGCTCATCTTTGCCTGTGATATTGCTAGTTGTGAAGAACTGTAACTTGAACAATTTGTAAAATACTGAGGTAAGAGAATGTGAACTTTTATCTCACCGACCGCTGGGACCAGTGTTTCCTAATATGTGATGCTATTTATCCACTGCCAAAGCTAAATCATTTCAATCCTCAAAGGTAAGTTGCACAGTACTGCAAAATAAGGAACGTTGTTACTCCTTCATGTCAGTAACCTGATCAGTGACCAGATCATGAAGGCAGTGAAGGGCTTTATTTACGCTGAAGTTCCCTGTGCACACATGACAACAGGCAAGTTACGCTAGCTCACTAACATACATAGTAGACACCACTCTCAATTCTTTGGTATTTAATGTCTTAATATATTAGGTCTTAATTAATTCTACCATATTTTGTAGTCTTACTTCCGAGTACAAAAAGTTCCTTGTGCGAAGTGTGCAGGCTCCACCGACTGACCTGCTCCCCTGAAGGCCGGCCTGGGTATTTTCTGTGGGGTTTGGGTTTTTTTGCAGAGCTGAGCCTCGTCCCTGAAGTACCTACCCTGAGGCCGGGAGAGGACTTCTCCTTCCTCGGCGCCTTGTGCCGACTCCTGAAGTGACCGTCTGGAGGAGTAAATCAAACTTCGGTTTTGAGGTTGAGCAGTTTACTACCGAGTTACGGCTCCACGCCGCCATTTTCCCGGCTGACTGCCGGGGCCGCCCCTGCGGCGCGATCCAGCTGCCGGGCACCGCTGGCGCAGCCCTGTCGGGCCTCCGTCGGGCTCCCCAGCAAGCAGGGGCGCCGTGCCGGGGACGGAGGCGCCGGGAGCGGCCGGCCCCGCCGAGCGCGGCGGGGAGCTGGGCCGGGCCGCCCCTCGCCATGGCAACGGCGCCCGGCGGCACCTGGCGGAGGCCGCTTCCGCTGACGTGGCGCGGCCTCGCTCCGAGCCCGCCCGCTGGGTCCCGCCCCCCCGGCTGCCGCTCGTGGCCGCGCGCGGCGGCCGGTGGGCGCGCGGGGGCGCTGGCGGCCGAGGCGGGAGCCGTGGCGGCCGTTGGGCGCGCACCCTCCCCTCAGGACCGCCACCGCCCCGCCGTCGTGCCGCCTCGGGGCTCTTCGCGCCGGGGGCGTTTCGAGGGTGTGGGGCAGGCTCTGCTGCCCACCGGGCATCCCGCCGTTTCCTTGGGGTAACATACCGGCGGGGAGCGTTTCCGAGGTGTGAGAGGGCTGAGGGGTCCCCCACAAACTGCGCTTACCGGCTTAACAAGAAGCTCCTGTGAGGGCTGACAGGAAACTCTGAGGGTGGCTGACTGTCCACGGTGTCCAGATAAAGGCTTTTCCTGTATAAAAACAGGAGAAATGAGGAAAATAAATGAAGACCAACTAACCTCTTATATGTAAAACGTCTTCCTTTTTATTTGCTTGGTTGGGGGTTTTTTTGTTTTGTTTTTTAACTGATAAACATGGTTTGGTAAGCGGGGATATTTTTATTTTTATTCGATGTTTTCCAAATTCTTGGCAACTTGCATTACTGCTAATGAAGCAGTTATGGACAAAACTGGTAAAGTTGATGTTATATCAATTTAAAATGCTGTAACGAGCCTCGTGTAACAACATCCACATTTAATGGAGGGAAGAAGATACAACAAAAATCATCTGATTAAATCTGAGAAAAAGGAGCACAGGAAATTGAAAGACTTGCATAGAGAGTTTATCCCTAAAATACAGAAATGATAAAGTTATGAGAGTGTATCATTACAAACTTCTCTTGTATGAAATGTATTAATGCTTTACTGGAAGTTCCAGTCCCATGATATCTGGATGCTTATCTTCAATTTGTGTTGGGGTGGCCATTGCCTTCCCGAGGCCATCACTGATCTCTTGGTCCTGAGGCAGCCCCCCAGCACAATGCTTTTCCTTTGCCCTCATCTGGGCTGACACACCGAAAACCCAGCACTTCTCTTCCCCTTCCAGGTGTGACTTGGCCTGCCAGCTGCCTCCCCAGCTCTTCCCATCTTCATTTCTGTCCTGCGTCCTGCCTCATTACCCTTACTGCACATCTCCAAATGCAATTAAGTTTATTTATTTTCTTTGTAATCACTACTGCTGCATTTGGTGTTTCCCACCAGCGTAGCCAAGTCACTGGTAATGTAGCTGCCTGACTGCTGATTTGCATACCTATCTCAGCAGGAAATTCTAAACACTTTTTGTCACCCTCATCCTTCCCCCTCCTACCAAAAAACTTGTACGTAGTTTCATATGTTATGCAAAAAAATAAATTAAATGTATGGTAACCTGCTTCTCATTCAGGCACAGATTTGGCCTTTATGGTGATACAGCATTTCCCAGTATTAGGCTTTGTTTGCACTGATTCTCTGTGCAAGGATGCTTTGGTCCTGGGCTGTGGTTTCTCTGTCTAAACGATGTGGTAGTCTAAGACCTCAACTTCCTACTGCAGAAATTACATGTTTTTGTAGGTGCTGGTTTGTCTTCTTAACAACAGTTGTTGCAAGAAACAATAGAGACGGATTGAGCTGAGAAGCTGTGCTACTCTAATGACATTTGCCTCTGAAATGGTTAATGAAGATGCACTGTAAAAAGTGAGCTCATTTAATAAGCACTGATACAATGTTTATTAGTTAAGCCACAGGTGCCATTACCACAGCTCTTTTCTAAAGGGAGCTCTAGTTTTGAAATTACAATCGTAAGTTTTAGTGGTGGGTTTGAATTTGTCTAAGTGAATTCAGTAAAGTTGGTGGATAGCTACCTCTTTTCATTCGTTCCTAGAATGGGTCTTGGGTATGAAATATGATGCAGACTTTAACATATGGTCCATTTTTTCTAAAATACTTTAAATAGCAATGACTTCAGGATGCAACACTTAAAAAATTCCTGGCTGTGAATTTCTGAGACATTAATAATTCTTTTGCGTGGTAGGAAAAAAAAAAGAAGACCCGCTTACTAGCCATTTCCACTGGAATCTGCCCCAGGACAGAATCCCTCAAGAGAATACATAGCCCTAAGATTAGAGCTGCTGCTCTTCTGTGCTGAGGAAATCTGAAGATTGTAGGTGCAAGTTATGTACTGCTGATAGCAAGGCCACCATGCCAAGGCAATGGGCAACTACATGGGGGTCTGGCCCTGGGAGGTTCGGTCAGCTGGAAGAGTGATTCCAGGGGAGACAAGACTGTATTTGCTTTGTCATCTCTGATGCAACTTGCAAAAGTTTCCCTTTGCAGGCCGTATCTGATCAACATCTCTCAAAATCTCAGAATCAAGGATGGAACATGAACTGCAAAACTCTCATTTACCTTGGGGAGCTTATGTTGGCAGAAGGAACACTGTCCTGCTTGTGGGAAGCTCAGGTTTGGTCTATAATTTGATCTGTGGTCATCTTGACAGTTGAAATTTGATTACTGCAAAGTGCATTTTATTAAATTTCTATGAAGAAGATTGGCAGAAGATGCTGTACATTTATCAAGGCAGCTTTCTAACATGCATTGCTGAAATGATGGACGTATGATCAGTTATGCTTATTATTTGCTTTACCTGAAAACTCTAAAATATTGAAGTGAAATTGGAAAAGCAGTCAGAGAATATCATCATTTTTCATTGCACAGTTTCAGTGCTTCTAGCAGGAAATGTACAGCATGTGACAATTCAGCCTGGTAACAGCTTTGTAAGTAGATCAATAGAACAGATTACTTCAGTTTTTACAGAACTTGCAAGTACTATAGAGAGATAGTGGGATCATGGTTTGTAAACCTTAAACCACACTTTCCTGCACAACAATCTGCAAAGATATTCTTTTTTGTAAAGCAGGTATGTGATTTTCAGCTGCAAGGAACTTCCTCTTTCTTCACAAGGACTAAATAAATGTTGTTTCTGAGAATATGCATCCTGCTGTTGCCTTCTAGTTTGCACTTGAGCGATAGAGTGTTTTGTTAAGTGAAGGGGTTGTCATGAGCCATTTTGTGACTCTTCATGTTTTCGATGTCAAACTTCAGCCGACAGAAATGGATACCCTGGATCTGTTGAGGAATTGTTTGGTGTGCAAATGGGACCTGCGGAAGAGAGAGCCCAGAATGCTACCTTGCCTTCATTCCTTCTGTAAGGACTGTCTTCCGGATTTGATTCAAGGATATAGCTGTATTCCCACTGAATATGAAGTTCTATACGAAGGTAATATTTAAGATTCTCTGGCTCGTGCTCTTTGTGTTACAGTATTATAAAAATAGATGGATTGAGAAGTACTTTTGGTAGCCTATTCCTTTACAGCACTATTTTAAAAGAATAAACTAGGAGACTCAAGATTTGTATGAGCAGAGGGTGGATTGGGAACCAGCCTCCTTCATTATGTTTTTCATCCAACAGCAATGTTTTGAAGAGAAATGACACAGGCAACATTAAACATTTTCCAGAATGGGCTAAGTTTCAGTTACCAAGTGTGACATTACAAATATTTTCTTCACTAATTGAATTCACTAATAATTGAATAAATGCTCCAAGGTAGTTTCTAGGCTACATCTTTATCCAATATTTGGGACATGTTGGACCTTTCTGTGGTACTGGTTGTGGCAATAGGTTTAGTCTTTCTTCTGTCCCCCTTCCATGCGCCCCCCTGCCCAACACCAACACAAAAACATCCGGTTCTTTGTTCCTATCAGAGGTTAATTGTTATTAGAGTATGTGTATTGTGGTGCACTGAAACTCTTCCTTTTATCTCATTGTAAATGTGGTTTCTCTCTATCTGAACCCTTCTGGCTGTAGGATATACTGTAACTCGCCCTAACAAGCTGAGTAAACTAGTGAGGATGAGAAGCACTTTGTGACTGTGCCTTTTGAAATACTGAAGTTATTTGTACAGCTTTTGGTAGTGATGTTAATAGAAAATACATAACTTTTTTGGAATAAGACAGGATTTAGATGACAGAATACAGTCATTTTAACTGAATGAGTCTTAATTGCCATGGGGAAGCATTCCAGACTCATTACTAATTTATAAGGAGAGCAAAGGCATGTAGATTACTTGTATTTTCACAGGCTTTGAACTTTAGATGAATAAGAGGCATCATTTATTATCTCTTCCATAGCAGATTTTAGACACATGTAGGAAGGGAAGATACTTTCCCTGAGGTGATGGTAATCTGAATTGATGAGATTACATAAACTAGACAGGTTCAGGTTTGAGAACAAATGGAAACAGTGTTAGGAGATCTAGGCTAGCAAAACACAAAAGATAAGGGAAAAGGGAATAACTTAATGGCAAAGGAGAAAGGCTATTCATGCGTAAAGTACAGACAGAAAAAATATAAAGGTAGGAGAAGAAGACAAAGAGAGCAAAGCGGTCATTTCAAGTAAATGTGTCCTCAAAATTTTTAATGCCCAGAGTGGGCTTAAAGTCCAAGGGACCCACTTTATAAAAAATGCTGTTGAAATCAACCACCCCATTACTTTTTATGTATCCTCATTTGACATCTAAGCCATTCCTCTCTCCTCCTTGTTTCTGTTTGCCAAGTGGAAAAGTGAATTTATACTACTTGGTGATCTTGGATGAAGTGCAGCTAGAAGTTTTCAGGAGCTGTTAAAATATTGGATGTTTCTTCAAGCTCCTGAGTGGATTGGGAATTATTTGTCTATAGCAAATTGGAACAAATACTAATTTATTTCTGTATTCTTGAAGTTGCTCTGTTTACTTCCTCATTGTTTTGTAGATGGGGAACTTCTGTGGGAAAGAGCAAGATTAGAGAAAAGAAATAATGAACAGTGATGACCCAGTAAATGAAGTGAGACACCAGGTGCAGAGACTCAGTTAATATATGAGCAAGGAGAGCAGCAAACCCAAAACATCTGTGTCTCTTATTTAAGTCAATGACTGAAACTGCAACCACCATAGGTCAGCCAGGATAAATTTGTGAAATCTGGTGGCACAATGCTAAACATTGCTTGTCTTATCTGCACTGATTGCTCAGTTATGGCTAGTACAATACCAACTCAATTTTCAGTGTTATCTTTAAGTATGATCACATATAACTGCCAGTGATAAACTGTAAATGCAAGTGCTAAACCATTTTAGCTGAGTAGATGTGAAATATTGCCTGTAAGAAAAACATGTTCCTTACTTACTATGAATTCTTTAAGCAAGATATAAGAATGGAAAAAGTGAATATATTTCTAAGTGAAGTCAATCTGACATTTGCTATAAAAGCATGCTTGAATTTGTGAGTTTTGGTATGCTTTACTATAAATAGTACTATACTAATATAAAGCTCTTTTCTAGTTTATTGTTGTTGCATTAAGATTGCTGAGAAGATGGAGGTAAGTGGTCCTCATATTTGATGGAGATTGATGTTGGAAACTTACTTTTATACCTGTGTGTGTTTAAGATAACTCAAGAATGAAAGCTCTGAGATAGCCAGAGCTCTTATGGAAAAGCTGCGTACACATCAAAATTTATTGAAAGCTGTGAGAACCGAGAGTTTGCAAGTAATTTGAGTGGAAAAAGAAAATTATCTTTGTGAGTTTGGCTCCTACATATGCTTCTTATATGAAGGGGACTTTAAGATTCTCAGTCTTTCTTTTTCTGCAGGCCAGTGTCACTTTCCTTTTTTAATTCCTTCTCCTCATATAACAGAGAATCCACATTCTTCTCCTCTGCAGATCTGCAAGTTGTGTGCTTCCAGTCTGTTTAGTGCTTGGGAAGGAATAATTTTAAAGAGAGGGATTGGGTAAGAAAAAGAGAGAGAAAATTCCCCCATCTCCTGAGATGTAACTTTCTCAGATGAGGACTTTCCCAGGCTCCCACCTGTGTGAATTGCCACTCACAGCACAATGTGAAAACATACAAAATTGGTTCTTGCATGCTGCCTTGACTTGTTGTGTCTGTCTCTTTCACACTGAGTTCTGAATAAATTCAAAACTAGATTCATCCAGGTTCCTGTGCTTATCCCTCCTTTCTGAATTGGAGGTGGGTGCCAAATTACCCTTTATCTGCAAATCTTCCTCTCCATAAGATGTTAAATGATTTGTATTGTTTTAGCACTTTAAATATCACCAACATATTAATTTCAAAAGTAGCTAAATGAGGACCAGTGGAGGTGCATTGTTGTGAGAAGTTAATGTTTTTGCAAGACTGTCTCAGCTCCAGGGTTGGGGCTTCTTTTTGCCCTTAAAAAAAAAATAATCACAGGTAATCACTGCTCAATCACAATTTAGACCCCTGAGAACAAGGCAGATCAGAAAAGATGTACTGGAACACCTTGCAGATTTCTGCTAACTGATATCAAGCCCTGGTATTATTTACATTTTGTGACTGAATTGGGTAATTTGTCTAACCTGTAAGTTACACTTAATGTTTGTAAAATGTGATTAGTAGTTGTCCAGCTTTGTAAATTGCTTTGGGAAGTGATAGATTTAATTGTACCATGTTTTTGTACTGAAATTGTGTGTTGAGCTATTTTTCTGAAATTCTATTTTTAAAATGTGCTTTGCCTTTTTTTGCTTTTCTAGGTTGGATAACAAAAATAATGGAAAATGACTGCATAATTTCTATCCACATTCTGTGCATAAGTCAAAAACTGTCCACACTTGCATTATGGTACCTTCCCACATGCAAGGGAGGGTCTGAGATCACCACTTAAATGCCAGGAAAGGTAACAAGGTTACGTATTAGAGAAATACAAACTGATTGGACAAAACTAAGAGAAAACAGCTATTAAAGACTATCATATGACTATAACAGTTGACAGATGTCCACTTGCTGCGTTTTATTATTTCCAGCTGAAAATATACAGTTTTCTTTAGCTTGTAAGGTAGGTGCTATATATAACCATGGATCCCTAACTGTGAATTCTTGTTAGCAAGGCACATCCAAAACTCAGGCAAACATTGGTCACACTTGCATTTAATGTGTTCAGCAATATCTTCAAGGGAGTTTGTTTCAAGAAAAAGATTGAGATCTAGCACTCCTTTCGCTCTAGACTCATTTTCAGTATGATGTTTTGGCATAAGAAGTGTGGTGTACTGGCTTAAGGAGACTCCAGGTGTCAACATGGTGCCTTATCTTGTACTAAGTGTGTATGTTAAAAAAAAAAAAAAAAGAAAAAAAAAAGGCACATCTACAGATTTCTTTAAGCCATATTTAGGCTCACAGTGGAGTACAGCTTGGCTGCCTTGGTCTTACAGCTGTTCTATCTCCAGGGCGCAAATAACCTTGTTTTGATGCAATCATGTAAGGCAAGTGATGCAATGCATCACATGTATTAATTCTGAAGGAGAATACCCCTTTGCTTTAATTAGATCCACTTAACATCAAATACATGTTTTATTTCGAAAAAGGGAAGTAGAAAGGTAATTCTAAAGAGGGAAACTGTTCATAATGTATATATTTAGTCATCTTAAAATGGATTTAAAGTTAGTCAGCCCTTCTCACTCTGCTGTTCAGCTGCCAGATCCAAAGGGCAAGTGAAACAATGGGGGGTTTAGTTATATAAATATGAAGCTGTAGAGTGGGAGGCTGTCTTCAGAACTGTTTCCTATAACCTATAATTGGGTCTCCAAGGAAGTGTAAATTATGCCTGCAGCTTGAGCCGTAGCTAATGCTCTCTGAGAATAATTATTCTGATGGTTGTTGGAGGAATAGGTGCAACATGTGGACAGCAAGTATAAATGTGGTGTGTATGATAGCTCCACTGTTTGTTTCTTTATGCTAATCAATTCTTATTATAATAATAGGTTAATTATCTGCATTGATTTATTTCTGAGACAACCAGCTTGAGGGTTCTTTCTATTTAAACCTGACAAGACTGGAAGACCTTGAAACAAAACTGCGAGCTGTGGCTTTTGATGTTCAAAAGGACTTTGTACTAAGTTTCCGTACATGGTGGAGAGGTGACAGTTCGGACTTTCAGAGATGATTGCTGCAAATTATCCACAGCTCTGTCACTTACAAATTAGATCGCTAAAACATAGGTGGAATAACAACTTGAGAGTACGCAGAAATTTTAGTTCTTTCTTTATTTCTGCTTCTACAAAGGAACACTCTGTATGAGGATCACTACCTTGATGTCTGCTTACTATTCCCTGGGTCCAAAGCAGTGTGGCAATTTTCATTAACTTCTCACTGGGATGCAAGAGATCTGACCTGTGGGGAACTAGGGTTTGAACAGTATATGGCAGAACCTTGTTGTTTTCCTGAAAGCTGATTTTAGATATCCCAGGTGTGGAGTTGGTGTATCCAGACCGGGTATCTGTGACTACTGGATCCACTGCCTTTGAATTTCCATTTTCCCCAACCCACTGTCTAGTTACTATTGCTGATTGGAGTGAGTGGAAATAAACACGTGGCTTGTGAAAAAAAGCTGCAAACCAATTCAGCAAAGTAAACATCTGCTGCTGAAGCTTTTCAGGGCTCAGAGATGTGTGTGTATAAATGTAACACACACATACACAGATCTGTCTGTACGCATGTCGTTTCTAGTGCTGGTGGCTTTTGTGGTGGTGTTCAGGTGTATTAGCCTACTATGGATGGTAGTTAAAGGAGTAGTGGAGCCCTGGAAGGATGTAGTTGTAGGACTATTCCTCCACATCCCTCACGTGTTGAAACTTCGTGGGAGTCTGTACAATACAATGTGGTCTTCAGTGATTGTTCAGTACTAGCTGATAACTCAAATACACTGAGAATAGCTTTTATGTGGTTTATCCTGCATATCATTCTGAAATAGGTTTTTGTTCTGCATGTCATGATGAAATGGGGCTTAAATCCAGCATTAGGATCCTTGCTAGCCTTTCTAAACTTGTGGTCATCTCTTTAGCAGTGAAATGTGATGTCATAAATAATGATTTCAAATGATAAACAGCAGGAGGTAATGAACTTCTAAAAAATAATTTGTGCAAATGTTCCTACCTCCTTCCTACCAATATAATTTCCATAGAAAAATAGAGCACGTCAACAGCTCTCAGCTTTTTGCTAATTCTAGAGGTTTTGATAACAATAATGGACTTCATTTGGGCATCAGGATTGCACCATAGCTGAATTTGGCTCCTGATCTCTTAATATGTAAATTGTTGTTTGAAACCTGTAATTCCATGTTGAATTGCTATTTAGATCCAGAAATTGCATCATGCTCATACGTACAAACAGTGAGTCTCTAGGGCTTCTGACTACTCTTCCCTTCACCCACAGTGCTGTAATAATGATATATTTAAATGAGCTGTCTGCAAAGTACGGGTTCTTAAAACAAATTAACAATGTTGTTTAGAGGCAGTGGTAAGGCAAGAAAAATATTTAGGGAATGGTCTGCAAAACATACCGTGGGAGTGAATGACGTTCTAAGACCTGCTGCTACCTGGATCTGGAAAAGCTCTTCTCTTTCCTTCTGCACACTTGCTCCAGGTTATTCTAAGGACTGATCCAGGCAAGAAGGGAAGTAGGATGCTGCTATTCATTCTTACTATGGGATTTTTATTCCACCACTTCAGGAAAAATACAACCAAGGCAAGTTAACAGAGGCCTGAATGATTCTGAGAGGCAAGGGCAAAAAAGAAGGCAAGAGAGGGGGGGAAAAAATGCACCTTGTAGTGACCCAGTACATCTTTCTGCCCTGCTGATTTGTCAGCATTGCTGGCTGAAGAAGAGGGAGCAGCCCCAGACGGTCTGTGAAAGGTGTAGTGACTTCAATTTGCAGTCTGGGGACTGCAATTGATTCTGGGGAGCAAATGGTGTGTGCCATTCTGCTTAATAACCACCCATTCCCCAGCACAAGTGACTTTTGTGTAGCTCTCTAAGTGACTGTTTATCCAAGGGACAGGTAAGGGGTTTCTAGGAAATTGTACCTTACTGGTAGTTTGCACTCTGAGCACAAGCATAGCATAGTGTGCTCGATTTGTATTGTTGAAGTAGCTGCTGCTTGTAGCTATTTGTAAATATGTGTGTAAGGTTTGCTTAATTTCAGGGTAATTGCTTCACAAACTATTCTGTAGTGTATTTATTATGCCAAGCTATCATTAGATTCTTTTGGGAATTTATATTGAAAAAGGTTGGGCATTTCCAGGAAGCACAGTTTTTTATTAAATGGAAAAGGAATCAAATAAGAAGGCCAAATAGTTGAACAAGTATGATCTCCGAAGCTACTGCATTCAGGGAATCCCTCTTTTAGCAAGATGCAAATCCATCTCCTGTAATTTTAATAAAGTCTTAAATACAGAATTCAGTATCAGGACAGGCAAGAAGGTGCTTACTGATTAGTCCTCCTATGAGTAGGAGACTACTTCCAATACAATATTGCCATGGTGTCCCCATTATATTTCCTGTTAACTGTTACATTCTTTGTTCTGATTTTTTTTATTAAGCTGAGGGCTATACATGTCTTATGTTCATCTCAAGGGAGTTTTAGATTTGAAATAATTATAATTCACAGTTACTTGGATATTTAAGACACACTTTGACATTTACACAATCAAACCTGTACTTGATGGTCTGTAGTAGTGAGTCTAATACAAAGTTCTGACCTGTGTGTGTGCAACTCACTCCATGTGTATCTCTGGAACAACACGGATTTCAGTAGCATAACTTGGATCTAAAACCTGGGAAAAAAACCTGTCCCGTGGCATCTGGGGCATCACTTTTAGATATCCCCTAATTAATCAGCAATAAGGTCATCTACCTCCAAAATCATAGCTGTTCCATATTTATTAATACCACTGCATTTCTCAATATATATACAAGGAGGCTTTTGTGCAGAACTGAAATCCATGTGTGATGTTTTCTTAGGGTAAAAATTATTGAAGTTTTCTTTCAACACATTTAAAAACATTAAAAAGATGGTCTTGCCCATTGTCAAATTAATGCATTCTTTATACAATGTATTTTATACTTCACTGGTTTGTAACAAATTAGCAGAATTTAAGGTTCACATGAACGCCCCTGAGGGCATGAGCAATCCATTAAATATCATTCAATTGGTATAATTTGATTCAACATTCTTCACTAACTGAATACTGCTGGAATGTAATAAAATAGTAGCTTCAATATTAACTTTTTTTACTTTATGTGGTCTGTAGACAGAAGTTGTCCTTGCTATGGCAAAGTCCTGAACACTGCTTTTGTTTTCCAGTAAGCAGCTGTTCCCAGAAATGTTTTGTGTAAGAAGCTGCACTCATCCATATGCAATGTAGATGAAGGAATAACTGTGAGAGTCGTGGATCTTAGTATGGAGGTTTTTTCTCTGTATTAGCCAGATCAAGAACTGACACTGCTTGGGCAATGCTGTTACGGGAGTAAGAAACTGGTTCGAAGTCTCAAAAGGCTAGAGGCGATTCCGTGTAAAGTCAGTAGATGGTTTCCTATTGACTGCACTGAGAATTAGAGCATGTCCCATGAGACTTACTTGAGAAGCTGCTTGCAAAGTAGGTATTTTGCTTCCTAGCTTATCAATCAAAATGTATCTGTGTTTTTATTTCTGCTGCTGTTTTAACTGTGTTGCTTTTTAAGGTGCTCACAGGGAAACTTGAAAACTGTTTCACCACCTAGGAATCAGTACTACAATTCACTGGTGCTTGTAGTATGCACCATTTACAAGGAGTAGGAGGGCACTGTCTGTATAACACATCTTGTCTTAGGTACTGCAGTGCTCCTACTGTTTTTACTTTTCTCTAGAGAACCGAGCTGTTAACAGATATCTAAAAGGCACACACAACCATAATTTGGGAAAGCATGGAGAGGTTTCTCTGTGACTAATATAAAAGCATTCTGTTGTCCTAGGGTGTAACATATGAAGGTGATTAGCTACAAATATTGTAGATAAATAAGATACCTTTTCAGCTGCACTCCTTATATTAAGGTTGCAAAGTAGAGGAAGAGTTTAAAAGACTTCTCCAGCTTTCTGCCATCATGGGCATCTTTGTCAGGTGAATTTTTACCCTCTTTGTAACTCCTGTCACCAGAACACACTTAAACAAGACTCAAGTTATGTGCCCAGAAGATGAGCAAAGTGTTGACAATTGCTTGCATTGCCCTTTCCCCTGGGGTGACTTGTAGCTCAGTAGCGCAGGCACCTGTGGATAATGGCTGTTCCTTCTCACGTCTACATGAACACTCAGTGCTGTGTGAAATGCACAGTTAAACAAACAAGTGTGAGGCAGACCATAGTCTGCCACTTGGGCACCCAAATCACAGTTCTGTTTTAAATGCAACCTCAGAAAATAATAAACAATATATTTTTGCTTTTATAACAAGATTTGGGCTAAAAAAGACCTAAACCTCATGGAAGCCATTCTTAGTAAGATGTCCTCTTCAAAGGAGATGTAACAGAACTCAAAGTTTCTTCAAAACATTTATGAATGAAAGTGCACCTTTTCAGGCATCTGACTGCATAGTGCTTTTGTCAGAAGTGGTAATGTAGGAAAGGATTGGGGTTTGTGTATCTCTGTCAATGTGAAGTGCTGCTGTTAAAATAACAGTAGTCCAGTTCTGTAAATGGGAGACACTCAGGGTTAGAATTGTGCACCTGGCCAGGGACTGCAGGAGCCATGTCCCAAGGGCAGGTAATACTAAGCACCTGGAAAACATGAGTGCCTCTGATAACTGTCTAATGCAAAGAGTAACAGACTTCTTAAGATTTAATTAATGTACAGGCCACTCTCCTTATTAAAAAATACTGTTAGTTAAGGAAAAGAGCACATTGAACACTGTCAGTCCAGTAGAAAGTTGTCATTGATCTTGCTTTTAAAATCTTGCTTTAAGTGAGTTTGCATCATTTAGTCATGGAAAATACTGCTGTTAGTTATCATAAACAGATCACTTGGCAAGGTGAGCGTAGCACTGAAATTCTGTTCTCAACAGAATGGAAAAACTTAGATAAAAAAAGACTTGATAAGATAGGGTAAAAATAGACTGACATACCACCACCATCTCTAAAGGACTGGATTCACAGTTTACAGAAATATGGTCAGAAACATGCACACTCCTTTTCAAACAAACAAACAAAAAGCACGACCTAGAAAAATGTAAATCCTAGGCCAAGAAGTCTAAGGATGGAATAGCAGAGGTGCCAAAATGCAGGTATATGGTTATGGACACCTTGAACTGTTAGTTCTCAGCCCAGGCAAATACTAAGGTTTATCCCAGTCGCACTCAGTAGTTAATGAAGCTGGAGCCAGATTTTGCTGCTCACGCTGCTCGCTTTGCTTTGCTTTAGGGATGATCATGTTTTTCCACCTTTGGATTTGTTGTAATAGATGGTTTGCAATTCTGAGTTCTATTTATGAAACATTTTTTATCCTTTACCTTTATTCTGACTTGTTGCTTCTGCTAGCAGCACGTTTCTCCTCTTTCACTTCACTTGCATAGCATGCTGCACTGTAAAACTAGTATTAGGCAATGTGTATTTTATGCTTTGATATACCTCTGGTAATGTAAAGGTGGTCTAGAAGAACTGTAGCAAGTACCAGAAAGCACAAGTAGATCTGTAACAAGGGAATACAGTTTAAAGTGCAGCTTGGTTTTTATCAGAGCTGTAAACCATAATGAATTCAAGGGAATTTGGACATGCAGATAGAATTGATAAATGCTGAAATAAGTCAAGTGAACTGTAGTGTATTTCTAGGGATTTTGTGCTTTGTTTTTCTTTCCTATGTATTGAACTATATCTAGGCACAAGTAACTTATGGCTTGAAGAATGCCTTCGTTTCCAGGAACTAAGTGTGTCCGTGTGATGTAAAAAGGCCAGCAATACTGAAGTGTGGTTTATATAATTTCCTGGTTCACATGGCTGGTGTGCATTGTTTTATTTGTGGTGGTTTTGTTTTGTTTTAAATTCAGGTATCCTTTCCTGCCCTGTGTGCAAACAGACCTGCTTTGCAAGGAATGTAGTTGAAAATTTCTTTCTTAAGGACTTTGCCACTGGTAATTCAGCTATGGCAAAGGTAAGTGAAAATCACTGAGTTGGGTGCCTTGTGAGTTGTTGAAACACAACCACATGAACACAGTGTGAAAACAGAGCAAACTTCATATTGAAAAACAGACTCTGTTACAGTTTGCTTATGCAGCACTGTAATTACTTCACTCCTAGAGATGGACATACTGCCTTTATAGTACTTTTTAAACTTTATTTGAAGAAGGAGTTTGACTCTATATACTTAAAATAAAGTCAATTAAAAAATATTGATACTAGTGGTGTGGGACTGCATCTGTGACAATCAATATATTAGGAAGGTACTGAATGTCTCGGATTCCTCATTGTCCCTTTTCTGCTCTCAACACAAAGTAAACAGAAGCAGAGTATTGGCTGAATGGTTACACCAAGATTACCTATTAGATCCTGCGGGCAATTACCATTTGCTGATTGTCTGTTTTAATGATAAAAGAGGTCATGTCATATTTCAGTTTCCCATTGGGGAATGGATGCAAAGGGTAATTGGAAGGCATAGGATTACTACCTTGGCCTTGTATTGATACTGTTCATAGATGGATTTCACTTCTGTTAAATACCCAGTTAACAGGCAGGACTATTCTCACAGTTTTTTAGTTGTTAGTACTTTGGGTCACAAGGAGGGACAGAGAAAGGTGTGTATTTCTGCCTCCTCTGTTACAAAACAGTACTCTATTGTTTACATTAATAAGATTGATTTCAAAATGTGGTAGTATTACCTGTAGCTGGGAGTTAAAACAGGTGAAAACTCATCAAAACTATTCTGTAATCTGCTGACTGCTTTGTCCAAAGTGTGATCTAAAGCAAGGGAAGACTGACAAAGAAGCAGGGATACTGGACTTCACCTTCTGAACCAGCTCCTGGATCTCAGTCTGTCCCTTTTGCACTTTTGGTTCCTAAGTAAACTGGATAGCCACATTGGATGTTCAGTTTCAGGGCCTTTGGGTAGAGGAGAACACTTTTTCCATAATGTGGGACAGAAGATAAATCTTTCCACTGCTCTTAGCTCCTGTAGGGTCAGCAACAATTTGTAGGTCAGTTCTGTCCCGTGCAGAAGGCTTGAGATGGCTTTAAATTGTGCAAGTGACTTGCCCAGTGACATTGTTTCAAAAAAGTATAAAGGCGATGTATTTCTTCCCTGTCAGCCATTTCTGTGTTTCATTTTCTCCATTGTTGAAAAGAATGTGTAACCTAATTAATGGAGTGTTCTGGGGAAATTAAAAAATTAATGCAAGAAAAGTGTGTTGACATCTTCAGGTGTAAGGTGTTTGAAGAGTGCAACATAACTTTATCTAAACCAGGAAGATGTCTCTTCACATGCACTCTTCAAAGAGAAGAAAATTCATAAGATATTGCTGAATGTTTAGAATGCCCTTATTATACTGGGATTTCTTAATTACCATGACTCACATCATTTACCTTTCAATGAGATTTCATGTAGAAAGGAAATCAAATGAGAATATCTAATGTCTTCAAAAGCACTAGATTATTTTTTCAAAGCTTCTTTAAAAGAAGGTTTTTCTTTTCTGTAATCCCTTAGGAGTCCTAAGAGCAGTCCAGTAAAGCAGATTTCTCACTGAAGCATAGGAGTACCATAGAGGGACTTGCGAACCTTCCTCATAGTTTTTGGCTTACTTCCTTTTTATTAACAGTCAAGTCACGTATCAGTGAAGCTTGCTTACTGGCTTTTAACCACCAGCCCCTCCAAAATAAAGCCATAGTTTCACCATCAGTGATATCAAAAGGAGAAGCACCAGCTCATCCAGCTGAGACACTGCTGAACTGCCATAATTTTCTTAATTTACCTAATATGTTCAAATGGGAATCTGTCAAGGCTTGTAACAAAGTGTTTGGAAGCAAGATGTTTCTCAGTGTGTGAGATAGTGAAGCATAAATGATAGAATGTGCTACATACCAGCAGCAGGGGTTTAAAAAGTATGCAATTCAGAATCTCTTGCCCAGAAGCCCATTTCCACATCATAAATAATGTAACTCTGGGAACACTCTGTGCTCTGCAACTTAGAAGTAATGTTAACACAGTACAGTATCAATATAAGTTCTAGTCAGACTGACAGCTCAACAATTGCAGGTAAACTTGTGATTAAGCAGTTTTGGTTATTGCAGAGAAGGCAGAGCATCCCTCATCTTTTGACCTGTTCCCTCATCTGGCCCTTTGTGGTACATTTTAAATCAGACATTACTTTTTATATAACAAGCTTTGCTTCCCAGAATAAATACCCTTGCATTTTGGTTATAGAAGTTATATTAGGCTTTTTGGTTTAAATTATTACATATACATTACATATTTTGGAAAACATTGTTGATAACCAAATGGCTAAAATAGCAGAATGCTTACACAAATACTTCCCTGCCTAGACTATCAAACACATTTAAAACTTTGCTTTGTTGTCTTATTGTCAAGAATTGCACAATCTCTTTGAAAAAGATTGGGAATACTTAGAAATTCTTGAACAATGACTTGATAAGAGACCTGTTGTGAAATTCCAGCCTCACTGAAGGGAATGGTAAAATTTACATTAATTTCAGCAGAACAAAATTTTTTTTTTTTTCTGAAGTGAATCAGAACTTGACTCACCTGCTTCTCAGAATTTAGGTGGATATAGATGTTCCACTTACTGTTAAAGCCGTGATTTAAAACTAAGATGACTAGCAAAGAACGGTGATTGTTCTTCCTTCAGGCTTTCTATTCCCTGAGACACTGCAAAGAGAAACTCTTTTATTAAATTCACCAGGGCTTGCATTAGGGCTTATGTGCTGAGTGTATGCTGCTATATCCTTCTTTTCATGTTTCCCATCAGAATAGTTGGGAAGCAATCGTAACTAAACTGAATTGAAGATAAGCTGATGCCCAATAGAAAGGACACAATAGGAAGTAATTTTGCCATCTATTATTAGTTGCTTGAGTAGCCCTGAGTAGTAGCAATATTCGGGAACTATGCATAAGTACAGTAGATATATTGTAAATTTGTAGGAAATGCTTGAATTTGATAAACTGGTGGCAAAGCTTTTATGCTTTGATGATGGTAAAATTACAACGCTATGTTCACTCTGTCCATTAGTATGTATTTGTGGCTACTGTAAGTCAAAACCATTAATATTAGGAGTTTTCAAACAAGGTAATTTATGCCTAGTGCAAATCTTTTTTTTTAAAAGAAATATCATTATAGCTATCTTGAAATAACTCTTGAGTTCATTCTGGATACCAAAGATCAAATTAGACACGTCATTTATGTGCTGCTTTATTCATTTCCTCTTTAGTGACACTTCCAGACAGCATGGCCTATACAACAAAGGGCATTTCCTAAATTGTAGAAATGATAGTTAATTAGGGTTTCCAGTTCTTCTCATGTTCCCGTGTCTTATGTTTCCAGTTCACCATATGTGATACCAATATATAAATTGAGCTCATTTCTGGTCAGCTCTTTAGAGAATAGGAACTAAGTTTTTCATTAATAGTATGTGGGTGTCCCCATATTGTTTTCTAAATTGCCTTACCATTGGCATGTTTTATGTATTTTTCTGACAGTTACACTGTATCAGAGTGGTTCATACAATGCTAAAGCAAACAGAGTAAGCTCTAATTTTAAATAAAGCAATGTAGATTTAGAGTAGCTCTGCTGAAGTAGCTCTGATTTACATTCATATACATGAAAGCAGAAATGGATTCTAGCCTAAGGATTTTTTGTTTATTAATAAATAATTAGTAAGGGGCAGAAATTAATGAATGACACTGAAAGGATATGGTAAAATGCTTCTGCATAATGTTGTGATTAGAAAGGAAAAGGTAGCTAGACTAAAAAACTTTTTGATGGGCTATGTTTGACTCCAACACTTCACTTATTTACTTGCCAACCTAGACTATCTTTTCTGAGGTAGAAAATACCTATATCTAGCTATCTAAATATATATATATACACAAAGTAAGGTGTACACTCATTTGATGTGTTAAAACCATCAGTAAGTACAACACTAACAAAAAGGGATTATAAAGCACACCACTCATTTTCAAAAGTAACTTTTAATCTAACCCTCCTTAACTGAAATCAGACAAGTCTTATTTCATAGTTTCATAGCTTTTTCAGTTCACAAGAAACAAGTTGTTATGATTATTTCTTGTGACTTCATGCCTAACATGGACCCTAGAATTTTGCTGAATAATTCTCGCATCATGTCATAATTATGCTTGATTTTGCTAGAGCACAGAAAGACAATCAATTTGATTTAAGAGCTTCGAATCTTAATTTTATTCTATTCTCTTTTACACAATAATCAGACTCTTAAAATCAGTTGAATTGCATTAGTCTGAGGAAGAAAAATATTAAGCTTACCAATCTGAATCATAGTCTATTAAAGATAACAGTTTGTATGGCTAATTTTTTATCCTTGCATGTAACTGCACTTTTTTGTTCTTAGTGCTGCTCCACATGTAAAGAGAAGAGACCCGCTCACAGTCTCTGTACAAGCTGCAATAAGTGGTTATGCAGCTCATGTACAGAGGAACACAGGCATGGCAAGGAAACTGGAGACCACTTCCTCTCTGTATCCCTGAAGGGCTGCACAGGTACTGAAGATGCACTTTGAAATTTTGTTTCTTCTCATATCAGTTATTCAGTTGAAAAAGGAGCAGTTGCAGGCTCTGTGCCACAGACGTGGTCTGTGTGATTCAGAAGGCTGTGTGCATGTCAATGAGAGATTATGTGATTTTTCTGTAACTTTAGGGCCATTGCCACAATCAGCATTCCACAGTATTTGAAAAATTTTGGTTATTTGTGTTTCACAGAGACTATCTTTTCCATACGCCTTTTCAGTCTGCAGAGTGAAGGACTAGGGTTTGATAGGCTACAACAGCAACAGGCCTTGCCCTTTCAGTATTTCTGTCCTCTTTTGGGTAATTTCTTTCAGAAAACTACCATCAAGCAATTCCTGTGCTTATGGACAAAGTGTGGGAGGGAAAGTCACAGGGAGCAAAAGGCTGTGATCACTATAGGGTGTTCCTTTTGTAAGCCTGGACTGAAAAACATGGTTCCTGAGTGTGACCACTATATTGCCATCAGCAAGCACAAATGAAGCCCACTGGCACATATGTCTCATCCCTATAAAATGATGATCCATAGAAAGGACTATCATCTCCTATTACTGCTCATTATTTTCTTTCCTTATATGCCAGATATCTGCTGAGGGATATGCTAACCTAAACTTACTAAGCAATTTGTAACCTAAAATAAGAGTTTTGCAATTTTATGCAATGATTTAAGTTTACACTTTGCTCACATATGAAGTTATTTGTGCTAGAGTTTGTGCTGCACTATCATTCTTCTTCATAAAGAAGATGAAGGACAGAACAAGGAATAAATATAGGTGTAGCCTACTGATTATACTTCTTTTTTTTTTGGCTTTAGGATTTTGTTTGTAGAAGCCTATACTTTAGGCTTTCTACAGATGGAGTTCTTTTAAGTCTTGGGTGTTCATATCAAACAGAGTTTGAGGCCCTTGAGACATGATATGCTGTTGCCAAATAGTGTAAACAAACAAAAAAACCTCTGTAAGAATAGTAATAATAAAAAAGCACAGAAGACATTTAAATATTTTCTGGCTCTTTTCTAGAGATTAATATAAACTGAAGTCTCCCCAGTTCCCCCTCAAATGCCCTGATTGGATGGACAATATGTTTTTCTTCTTGAGTTGATGGCAAGATAAGGACTGTGGTTTTGAGGCTTGAACTGTTTATAATTTCATTCCACTTTGAGTAAGATTACCAGCTCATGTTGTTGACAAATAATGTTAAGAAAATATACCTGTGACTTAGTTGTGGTTTTGTGTGTGCTGTATAAATAAAATGATGCAAACACATAAACTAAAATGCTTTCTCATCTTTTTAGTCCTAAATTCTGTGAGCTGAAAAAAAAATTAACAAGGAGGTTGGTAGCATATATATAGGCTAGTTAATCTAAAAATTGATTGGGAATGTAATCTGTGCTTTTTAAATTATTATTATTTATGTATATATTATTTATTTAGGACATAGATATCCCCTCAGGATATTTCAAAGAAAGCAAATACTAGGATATACTATTGAAATATATTTTATTTTTTATTTTCTGGAAATAAAGCATCCTCTGCTTTCAAATTCAGTAGCCACCTTCAGTCTGTGTATGGTGCTTCTGAGCAACTATCAACTTCTTTGTAGGCCCTTGTAACCATTAAGAGACTCTCTATCCCATTTATCTTGCACCCTTAAACTGTTCTGTCTTTTGCCATTTGCTTTACAAGGGCCAGACTTTCTTTTGTCATCTAAAAACCATAAGATTCCCTGGGTCTGAAATGAAGTAAAGTAGAAAAAACCCCCAACCACCAAACACATTAAATCCTGCCTATTCCTATTCATTTTGATAAAAAATTTCTTCCTTGAGTGGCAGAACTAAAGGAGCCTGGCTTCCCTGGGAAACCTTTCTTTCTGCTTCTTCATTCATAATACCCGTGCTCCGTGTAACACATCTGATCACCCCTTGCCACACAGAACCTTCAACTCTCTGTCACGGTTACCTGTGACATCCACTTACCCTGCACATGCTCCTGCTTCCTTCCTGGGCCATTGTCTGCCTGCTGGGTGAGACCCAGCTCACACAGCTGAACAGCTGAGCTGGCTGCCAGGCAGCACCCTTAGCCTGGTGACTCCTGAGGTCATGCTGCAGAACAGTGTGCCAAATTAATGTGATTTTTGAGAACTCTACGCTTCATTCAAATTTGTATTTAGAAGTTAAGGGCATGGGGAAGAGCAGGACTAGGCTGGGACAGAAAAATTCCATATTGTATAAGAAGAAAACAATTTTAAAGTAGCCAGATTTCTTTTTTCCTACTGACTCATCCTTTGTAAGTCTGAAGTAAAGGCCCACAAAATGAATGCTGCTCGTAGGGGATTCCCTGTGAGGCCGCCTTGGTCTTGGAAAGGGCTCCATTCTTGTTTGGAAACAGCTTTATTTTATTCATTCCATAGCATTCTGTAACATCTGGTAGCTTGAGGGGGGCAGTTGTGCTAGTTAGATTTCATTGTTGTGTACATGCTTATTGAGAACTGGAATGGGGAGTGGTCTGTGTCACAACTGTTCAGCTGAAAACTGTTACTGAACTCCTACATTGAAAAACAGACCTTATTTTTTAAGCATAAACCCAGATAAATAGCATGCACTGGACATCACTTTGATTCCTCCCCCTGCAAATTTCCCACTAATGTTTATATGTTGTATGGTTGCTCCAGTGTATTCTTGTTAGCTGAACCACTTCTAGAGGTACTATAAAAAATTCCAGTTCTCTTGTGAGTGCCAGACTATTACTGCTGGATATGAATATGAAGAGATGTGGTTCACAGATGGGTTAAACTGCACTACTTGCAGTATTTCAAAGATAATGATTTTTCCTGACAGTTTAAAAAAAAAAAAAAAGGCAACCCAAAAGAACCCTGAAAACTCTGGATCTGTGACTGCAGGATCAAGACGTGAAAATGTTGAAATCTGCTTCTGGAATGAATTTGCTGAGCACTGGAGAACTAGGTACTTGGAACATGGGCCAAAGCTTTACGACAGATTAAGCAGCAATCTTGGAGGAATAATCTCTGAAGGACAAACCTTTCACTGCAGGGGTCTGCATTAGCGCTAGGAATAAGTGAACTTTGTTAAGTTTGAAGTTCTGCAGAGCTCTTGAACTGCTTGAAGTCATAAACCCAGAACTTCTTCCGCCCTTAGTCCCAACTTTCTTAAAAGTACATTCAGCATTAGTAGAGACTCTTTCCTTGTTAAGTGGAAATCTGTGCTTTACAACTGAGTAGAGACAGTCCTTTTACCAAAACTATGTTAGAAGTAAATGATCTGGTACTGACACACCAACTATTTATAGGCTAGTGCGCAAACAGAATAATTTTCTCTTTGCTATACTGTTCTTTCCTTTCAGTCTCTCAAGGTTGAATATGAACCTATAAAATCAAAGTTTGAGTCACTGTGAATTATGCAAGTTGAGGGAGGACTCTATTAGCCAGGATAAGATTGCTTTTCCAAAGTTGACATCAGCTGGCCAGAGGAACAGAGATTTAAAACTTTCTGTTAATTATTCAAGAGATCCATCTGAGGTAAAGAAAATACAGGCTGTAGAAAATGGTGACTCAACTGATGTTAATTCAGGATTTAAGGCAACTGGACTTTCCCTGTCTGGTCCCAGAAGAAAGAGAGTCGTGTCCTTCTTTAGCATCTGATTTGTAAGAATTCAACTTATTTTAAAACTGAAGAGTGTAGCTCTGAGCTGAGTATATAGTAGGTTGAGAATACCATGGCTCAGTGGCAGCCCCCACTGATATGTCAATTGAATCAGGGAATTACTAGTGGCAGAGGCTGTGGATCTGTGTTGTAATTAGGTAAGAGTGGTTCTTATCCTTAGTTTGCATTTGAAATCTGCTTGTCTCTTCAATCTGACACAGTACTAAAAACCCCACTGATTTCTCTGGGATGATTACAATCACCCAAAGGCTAAAGGACCCTTCAGAGAGACAAAAATGGAGAAATCATTATGTAAGATTGTGACTAGTTTTCATTATACTTGGACCTTAAAGACCACATCTCATTATAAGTTGGAGTTTAATATGGATAATTTGATCCCGAATTTTCAAAATAACAGCTTGCATGCTCTGCAGGTACTGAACATTTAGAAGGGCTTTTCCAACTCATGAAAATTGAGGTAGTTATTATGGGCTTTTTGTTTTTCTTTTAAGATATAATATCTGACTCCGTAGGGAGGAAAAGATGATCTTTGACATCCACCTTGGTTATATATTGGTTATACAACCTACTTGGTTACATATTATTTGCATTGTCAGCTGCAGGTTTTAATGCAAAAGTACATATTTGCAGTACAATGAGAAAAGGTTTGCTGTCAAGGTGACTTCAGTTTGTACCTTGATAGAAAAAAAAAACATTGGAGTGGGCTAAGAGCACCCTCTGATCCAATTTCCTCTTTTAATAATGCTATCTATTATCATTTGATTCAATAATAATATAAACCAATAAACTTTGCTGAAGAATAAAGCATGATACTGTAGTAAATAATTCATAACAATGTAAACTATGTAATGCTGTTACATAAAAATCTTGGCCTAATTTATCTCAAATTATCTTCTTGCACACTATGTTAAGACAACGGAGGGGAAAGCCAAGTGAACCATCTCAGAAATGTTTAGAGTAGATAGCAATGTAAAAAGTAGGAAATTTGGCATATTTAGAGCATGGCATGGATTTTCTCTGTGTTTTCATTCTCTTTGTCACCCATCAGGTTTTCTTAGCCTTTCTACTTCTATATTGTGCATTTTCCAATTTGAAAATAAAGCGACTAAATCAATATAGCTTGCTGTACACTGTGTGTCTGTGTTACTGCAACAGTATCACTTCAGAGGCTTGATTGTATAAAGGGCTTTCTTTCGTTAGAGGATGAGAGCCTGGTCCCTGCCACAAGTTGTTTTTTTTAAATTTTTAGATAAGTAAGTTAGGTTTGGTGGGGGAAAATTGAAACATTTTTCTCATTTTATGTGAACAAATAATGATATATAAATAAGCAATGTTTCTATTTCATTTAAAGTTTGTATCAATAAGTGTTATCTAACAATGATTGTTTTGTTTAATTTCTCGAGTGTTGGTAAAGAATAATGGGATAGTGTCTTTGTAGGAATACTTTTGAGGACGCAGACATGTGCTTTTCTTGTTGTCCCCATATATGTCCCTATGTGCTAATAATGTTGATGGTTCTGTGGACAAGGATTTGAACACTGACCTGCATAAATCTGTCACTGTACTTTAGCATTGCTTGTGCTTTTTGACCATTTGAGAGAATAGTGGTTTTCACCAGTAATAATGGTGGGTGGTCCTTACACTGGTTAATAAAATAAGGCTCTGGAGTCTGTGTTTTTGGGGATCCAAGAGCTTCCCCCTCCCTGCCTTAACTATTAACGTAGATGTACTTGTGAATGTGTAACTTCAGTGGAAGGGGTTTTGTTTTGGTATGGTTTAGTGGGGTGTTTTTTGCATTCTTTCATTGAAAGTGTTCCTTCTTTCTAAAACAGTTCTGCTGTATGCAGGAAAGAAGGCAAGAATAGATTGTACAGGGGCAACACTTCCACTTTAGATATCCACTGTCCATTCTTACTCTTCATCACATTACTCTTTAGAAAATACTTTTAAGAACAGGTTTGAGTGCCTAATATCAATATCCTGTAGCTGCTGAAGCTTATGTACTGAATTTACAACAAATACAAGTTTGAAAAACAATTCCCCATGTGACTTTTTAAAAACAAAGGATTTCCTTGCTTCTGCTGTGACTTCAGGTTTATTTAATATATTTGCTTTTCTACGTTTTACAATACAGATTTATTGTCCGGTTTGCTGGACCAGAGCATTCAAAGTTGTGAGGCAGGTGCCCAAAATCGTGAGAGATATTTAAAACACATGAGAGTTTAGAGGACAATATGAATTTGGTTTGATGACTTGTTTCTGAACCTCTTTGATGTGCTCAGTTTGTAGGATGTATAAGGCCGGGAAAAAAATAAAAATAAATCCTGCTTCATATAATCAGATGGTTCCAGGGTCTGGGTATTTTAAAAATAACATCAAGACTTTCAATAAAATTGTGAGAGTTTGGCAACTCTTTTTCTGAACTATATTAGTAATCTTTGTCAATGACACCATTGCTTTATATTCCTCAGCAACTGAAGATGAAGGAAGTGAGTTTTCCTTATTTTGTCCAGTGCATACTCAAGAGCCCCTCAAGCTGTTTTGTGAGACCTGTGATATCCTTACATGCCGCAGCTGCCTTCTGACAGAGCATAAGGAACACAGGTACCACACATTGATTCCTTAATCATAATCCTGTCTAAAACTGTAGCTAATTTAGATTTAAGACTATTCATCTGCATTTCCTGTCAGCTGAAGTTGCAGTCTAGTCCAAACTTAAAAGCCACAGCAAACTCAGTTCAGTTGTCTTATGCTCATGCAGTGTAACACATGGGTGACTGCCCTCACAGAATCACTCACTGCTCTCCACAGTGTGTACGTTCCCGTGTCTGCCCAGATGTTATGTATGCATGCATATAGTTCCTCGTGATTGTGCTCAAAGGCACAAGTTGAACTCAATACTTAGCATGGTTCAAATACTTCTGTTTGTCTTTATCAAAGACATCATGACTGTACAAGGCAAGAGTTACTAACGCTTAAGCGTGCTGCTTGCCTGTGGAAGTGTGTGAGCCATGTAAGTAATTGTCTATACACAGTGACACTTTTTGTGAGATAAGCCTGCCTATATGAGGGGCAATAAAGTTTAGCTGTCACAGAGAACATTTGTAGTAGGAAACAAGTAGGGGACCATGTCCAGACAGGTATTAAGGCAGCTGGTCCCCTAAACTTCTCATCTGATAAGTTGATTACTTATTAACAGAAAAAAACATGGTGTGAGAATTTCCCCTTCGTTCACAGGTTTAGACATCTTGATGAAGCTTTGCAAAATCAGAGACTTATCCTGGAAAATGTCATAACTAAAGTGGAAGAGAAAAAAAATGGGATTCAGGTTTCAGCTAAACAGATTGAAGACAGGTAATTGCTATGCATTTGTTTTTCATGAAAGTGGGTGATCAGTAAAAATATTATTTTCACTAAATGAAGATTAACAGAAGTAAATGCAGATGCTATATTTTCTTTTTTTCCTTGGAGGGTAGGAAATAATAGGAAGACTAAAAATATCAAATTCATGTTTAAGTGGTACTGACAAGTCATGGCACTGCAATATGTGATGCCATAGTCCTTATATGGCATGTGACAGCTGACTTCAGCATTAAGATTTCTTTGTACAATCTGTTTCTGAACTAGAATTTAAAAATACTAGAAATAAAGATTAGTTTTAAAATACCATATTTCTTCAAGAAACCTCAAAACAAGCTGCAATTCCAGTCAAGACTAGTATAAAAATGAAAATATTTCATTATATGAACTGGATTTTGGCTACTGATTATGTATCTGTCAGCTGTTGGATCTCTCTTCTGCATGAATAAAACAATTTCAAACACCCTGAAAGAGTACAAATCTATTTATACTACTTATACTCTAGTATAAAGTGAATTTTTTTTTTATATGGCTTCTGCATGTGTTTGTTGACAAAGAACTTTAGACTGTTCTTGGCATGATGTTTGAGAGAGTCAATCAGCATTAGCATGTCACATCCAGAGGATAGTGATCAACAGCTCAATGCCCAGATGGAGACCAGTGACACGTGGTGTCCCCTAGGGGTCCATATTGGGACCAATACTGTTTAATGTCTTCATCAACAACATAGACAGTGGGATCGAGTGTACCCTTAGCAAGTTTGCAGATGACTCCAAGTGAGTGGTGCAGTTGATGTGCCTGAGGGATGGGATGCCATTCAGAGGGACCTGGAGAAACTCAAGAAGTGGGCCCATGTGAACCTCATGAAGTTCAACAAGGCCAAGTACAAGGTCCTGTACCTGGGTCAGGGCAACCCCCCTGTATCAAGACAGGCTGGGGGACGAAAGGATTGAGAGCTGCCCTGCAGAGAAGGCCTTGGGGGTGCTGGTGGATGAAAAGCTGGATGTGAGCCAGCAATGGACTCTCGCAGCCCAGAAAGCCACCTGTATCCTGGGCTGCATCAAAAGAAGCGTGGCTAGCAGGTTGAGAGAGGTAATTCTGCCCCTCTGCTTCACTCTTGTGAGACCCCACCTGCAGTACTGCATCCAGCTCTGGAGCCCTCAGCAAAAGAAAGATAGACATGGACCTGTGGGATTGGGTCCAGAGAGGGGCCATAAAAATGATCAGAGGGCTGGAACACCTATGAGGACCGGCTGAGAGAGTTGGAGTTGTTCAGCCTGGAGAAGAGAAGGCTCTGGGGAGACCTTATTGCGGCCTTTCAGTACTTAAAGGTGGCTTCTAAGAAAGATGGGGACAGACTTTTCAGTAGGGCCTGTAGTGATAGGACAGGGGGTAATGGGTTTAAACTGAAAGAGGGTAGATTCAGACTAGATATAAGGAAGAAACGTTTTATGATGAAGGTGGTGAAACACTGGAACAGTTTGCCCAGAAAGGCTGTAGGTGCTCCATCCCTGGAAACATTCCAGGTCAGGTCGGATGGGGCTCTGAGCAACCTGATCTAGTTGAATATGTCCCTGCTTATTACAAGGGGGTTGGACTAGTTGACCTTTAAAGGTCCCTTCCAACCCAACCCATGCTATGATTCTATGGCTGAAGAGAAGTGTGGGAGAACTTACAGGAAATGGTACAACTTCCATTGTACTTCTCTGTTAATAGTTAGATCGGTTCTTGTAACAAATAACTACTAAGCTCTGAATAAATGACATACCAGTTGGCTCATCCAAGGATCTGTATCTCTTACCCATAGGTTGCTTGAAGTAAAACATTTATACAAAAAGGTAGAAAATCAAATAAAAATGGCCAAGATGGTTTTGATGAATGAAATCAATAAACGAACAAACATCCTTCTTGAACAACTTGAAGTAAGTAAGGCTAGTTTCTTTGATACCTTGGGAAATTAAACTAAATTAAATTTAATCCCAGTGCCAATGGAAAGAATATAGACTGTGAGAGATATTGTCCCTTTGCTTCTGTTTTCAATTTTATTTTTTTTTTCCTGCAGTATTTTATGTGGAATCAATGGTTGACAAAGATTCAGGATGATGTGGCAAAATGTTTGCTTATCATGAGTTAACTACATTTTCTAATACAGTTACAGACAATATGTGAGCACCTTTTGAGTACTTTCAAAACAAACCAGCTTCTGGTTTTAATATTTAATTTGTAGAAGACCATGAGCAGCACATTTAATATCCTCTTTTGAAAATGATCCTCTGGTCTACTTTCTATAACAGAACCTGCAATTGTGACTCTTCAGTTTTTCGATGTCCAGTTGAAGTATATGTTCTATATATACTATAGGATAGTATATACTATCTATATGATTCTATTTTAAAATGTGCTGAGCACAAAACCTGCTATCAGATCTTATTAGAATTTCCCCTTCTCAGTTATTCTTGGGTAATTTTAGCAGGTATTGGAAAGACAAGGCACTTGCCACTTGCTGGCTACATTTGAACTTACATATTTGACTCAAATATGGCTACTCAGCTAAGTAGCTTTACAAAAAAGAGAAATATGTTCTCATTTTGGTATTATTAAACATTAAGTAAATTCAGTGTTCATGTGTTTTGACAACATTTCAGTTTTTGTCTGAGTTATCTGTAACCATAACTGAACTGTGCATATGCTTGAAGTACATGCACAGTGCTCTGTTGAAGTGCATGTAGGGGGCATCAAATGAAATCAGGAGGTGCCACGTTCAAATCAAACAAGGGCAGATAGTTCTTCTCATAAATGGTAAATAAGTGTGGAACTCCTTGCTGCAAGATATTGTGCGTGAGATCAAAAGTAGTTAGACAAATTCATAGAAAAATACACTGAGGGTGATAATGTAGCCTCTGTCTTTGTGGTCCCTAAATCACGAATTGCTGGAGACTGGAAGACCATTCTGAGGAAATGCTGCATGCTTCCCCTCTTTTTATATTCTTTGTTGGGTCTCTTCTCTTGCATATTGTAAGAGACAGGAAAGTGGTCCAGGTGCAAATTTGATTGAACTTATACAGCTTTCTTGGGTTACATTATTCTGTTAAACCAAAGCCAGAATGATGTAGGTCGTTCGCTCCTGGAGAAGTCATTGTTCTTCCTGAATTCAGACATATCTGTTGACTAGGATTTGCTTTCTTTTTATGATTGGTGGTTTAAAGAGATTCTAAATAACAGTGTCACTGCAAATAATGCATAATGTAGTGCCAATGATTGTATGTATTATGTATGTCTGAAGAATGACATCTTCTACTGATTACTATTGACAGAAAATCACCAGTGAAAGGAAGCAGAAATTGGAGCAACAAATGCAAGGTGTTGTGGTTTTAAGCAGACAGGTAGAACATGTGCAGAACTTCATCAGCTGGGCAGTGTGCAATAAAAACAGCATCCCATTTCTCTTCAGTAAAGAACTGGTAAGAGCAATACTTATTTTGTCAGTAAATTGAAATTGTGCAGTAAGCACAATTGTGAGAACTTTTTTAAGGATTTAATGTTTCTCAGATAAAACATTTTTCATGACCTTATAATTGTGAATAAAATCATCATCCTTTGATCTGTTACCAGATTGTATTTCAGATCCAGCGCTTGTTAGAGACAAACTGTAACACAGACATAGGCCCTCCTCTGAAGATCAGATTTACTTGGGATCCCTCCTACTGGACTAAACAACTGTCCAATTTGGGTAAGAAAAATATATTGTTGTTTATTAGGCAAGTGCCCAAAGCTAGACAAGACAGATATAGACAATACAGTATTTCCCCTAAAGTGCTATCCTTTTTTGTTTGGACTACCATTTTTGTACCTCTTGTCACATACTGAAGAAAAGCTAGTGTGGCTGAATTTTCCTGTTTTTCCCTCTGGTTATATCAATTCACCTATTAAGACATCATTATATATAAGCATTACCTTATAAAAATTACCTAGAAATACACTCTATAAATATCATGTTTGATGGTCTTACAAAATCACAATGTAAGAACACAACTACTAGCTTAGTGGAAACACTGTGCAGGACTAAACAAATAACTTTTAACTGAATTTACTTAAAATGTAGTGTCACTGGCTATCAAATAGCCTTGACTTTGTCCAATGTATTTGAAATTCAGTTTTGTCCCAGCAAGCAATAGCTCTGTAACTACACCACTGTAACTGTGGCAGTCCTGTAAGGAGTACCTTGGGTGAAATGGAGTATCTGCAGTGGGCCTTGTGCTATTATTTCCTTTGCCTTACCCAGGGGCAGATGGGCTCAGTCATGCCTGGGCTTCTCAGATCCTTCAGTATCTTAGTGGCCAAGGGACCTGAGCAGTGCTTGAGACACTTAAAATTAATGGGCACAAAGATGGCTTTAAGACATTGGCTGTATAATAATTACAGTGTTATTTATATAATGAATGTGCATACTGTGCTTACTGTGACTTTGTTTCCCACCAGCTATAAATTTCACAACTGCAGTGAGTTTTTACAGTAAATTCAGTTTGGTGGGCCAATCAATGGGCTAAAAGATTGGTTCTCTTCCCATTTTAAGATATTTAAAATTAGATGGTGTAAAACACTATCAAAAGTATTACAGGCAATAATCTTCTCTTGACTAAAAGCATGGACAAGATCAGTTCATAGGTCACTTCTGTTTCTAGCTTTTATGATTCTCACCTACATAACATCAATCTTTTTTATTTTTGTCACTTTCACCCTGGAAGCAGTCTTTTGTACCTGTGCTTATGGATGAGGAGCTATGCTCATACTTTAGTAAAAAATGGAAGTATAAACCATATCCATCAGTTAAAATAAGTTGAGATCAATTTTTCAAAGTATTTGCTGGTAATTCAACCATGAGTTCCCCTGACATCAGTGGGAGTTTGGTGTGATTTTACATCACTGAAAAATCTTGAAAAATTTGTCTTGAAGGTATGTTGAAGGACTGTTTGGATAGGACATTTGAATACCTTTTATATTTGAAACGAGGACATGGAAATGGCCATCATTCACAGTTTTTATTGTGTAAATTTGTCAAGATCATAGGAGGGAGTAAATTTGCTGGTTTCTTCAGGTGGTTTCACTATGGAAGGTGGACAGGTTTCTCACTCAGATGTGCTACTCTGCGGAAATGTGCAAGGATTACAGACCTCCTTGTATCATGGGCACCGTTCACCAACATCACAGCTGGAGCCTGTGAATAGCCAGCCACATCAGTTTCCACCTGCAGTTCAGTGTCCTACGCCTGTGTGTTGCTCACGCTGCCTCAGCACACCTCACGCAAACAAAGCTCAGCCTTCTTACCAAGACATAAACCACCATCAAAATTTTCAACAACCTCCTGAACTGCATCAGCAGCACTTTCCTCTGCAGTACGGCATGCAGCAACGTGACAAAGACCAAAGGGGTGCCCTCCAGCCTATGAAGCTAACACAGTCTGGGCTGGAACAGCAGTCACGGTCAGAGCCAGAGTATGAGTCCGGGAGGATGGGAAAGCACTTACCATCCCAGCAGCTGCAGCAGACTGCACCCCTGGGTTATGCTGTTGTATCACATGAGGCTCAGCAAGTTCGCACGAGCCATCCACAGCCATTCCGCACACAGGCTTCTTTGCAGACATCAACTGTGCAAGTGCAACTTGGTCGTCTCCAGAAGATAAAATCTAACCACTTGCAGCAGCCACCACAGCAGCAGCAGCTGCCACCAGCATTGCCACCATCAGGTCAGAATGAGAACACTCACAAACAAGTCATCCAGCAGAGCCTGGACATAATGCACCACCAGTTTGAACTGGAGGAGATGAAAAAGGATCTGGAGCTTCTTCTGCAGGCCCAAGGACAGTCCAGCTTGCAGCTGAACCAAGCTAAGACACCTCAGCATGTTCAACAGACCATAGTTGGTCAAATCAACTACATAGTGAGGCAGCCAGCCCCAGTTCAGCAACAAATCCAAGATGAAGCACAAGTAAGTTCTCTAAAAGTTCTTTCCTATTGCGTTTAGTCAATATAAGCTCAGAAATGGGAGACACCTTTGAGATTCATGTATTGGTTGAACTGTCTATTGTTGTCTATGTTTGTATTCAGCAGAGGCTTCATGCCTCATGCAGATTGGGCCAAAATTTTCTGTAAAGTGCTGCATAAACAACCTGGATCGCAAAGATCTGAATCTCTAAATAGACGAGGTGAGTAGCAGGTGGGAGAATAAAAGCATCATTGTTCCTCCTTTGTGAATAGGTAACTGGAGGACTGCAGTAGTTTCACTCTCCATTTCAACTCCTTTTTACTGGAAACTTTAAGCCCTGGGTCCTTGGAAAAGATTTCCTTTTGATTCTGAATGATTAGTGAAAAAAGAATGAAGAACACCTTTTTTTTGGTCTGAGAGTTATTTCCCATTCTACTAGTAACTGCTCTTGCTACTGCATCATGTCCTTTAAGACTTTCATCAGTATTCATACATGCTGTTCTGTTACAGTTTTGTCAGCAGCACTAATTTCTCCCTTCTTTTCTCTGTTGGTAAGAATCCTGCTTTTGAAAAAGGGACAGTGCTTGATGGTAAGCATCCAAACTACAAGGCAGATAAGGTGCAGAATAAGGTGGCTTTGAAACCCATTCAAAACAGTGGGGATTGCAGTGGAAAAGTGGCTGGGACTTCCCATTGTGTAAATCCTGTGGAGTTCTCACCCTGAATAGCTCTCAAAATGGCTTACTTGTAGGGGCAGACTGCAGGCTTTTGGAATAGCTGTACATTTCAGCAGCTTTATTGATTTTTATTTTTATTTTAATTCATTAATATTTGAGAGAAATCTTTCTCTATTCATTTATCTCTCTACTTAGGGTTACTTTGAACAACTTTGTTGTTTTAGTCTTTCCAGTGTTGTCATATTGTGTATGCTGTGAGTTGATGTGAATTTGTTACCATTTTTCTTTCTGAGATTTTGAAAACACACATCCTTAATTGTGATTTGTAGGTCTGTGAGAGTTCCACTGAACCTGATGCCGAGAAACCTGTAATTCCTCTTGACAAAAGTGATAGTCCCTCCCTGGCACAGTCACTAGATGAAGAAGCCAGTGTGAGCGGTCACTCCGCTGAGAGCACATTGCAACAATCAGCTTTCCACCCAGTAAGGAAGGTATAAAGAACTTTTTTTAAAGAAGTATTTTAAAGGGAAAACGTGGTTTGATAATATTGAATATAATATAGCATTGGAATCTGCAATCAGGTTGAAAAAATTAAAATACAGTAAAAGTTGACAAAATGGCTGTCAATCTTGGAAGACAGTCATAGCCTAACCTAGTGTGCATCTCCCAGTAAGATGCCTACACACTGTGCTGTACCCAGGATCAGCAACTGCTCTATAAGCTCGTAGTGTTTAGATTTGGCTGGCATGATTGTTAAGCATGAACTGGTGAATGAATAGAAGACCTATTTCTTCACTGAGTAAATTCTGTCCAGTCCCTATCTCTAGGGATTTAACTGTCAAGACTTGCTAATTACCATGCTAGCAGCAGTTAATTTGAAAAAAAAGTCAGAGATTCTGATGAAATCAGGCCTGAGAATCATCCTTCAAAATAGTTGCCCTGGAAATAACAACACTAATTATTATTGAAGACGTGGTGTCTGAAAAGGGTATAATTCTGTTATACTCCTCCTTGCTCATGTATAAGCAGAAAAACCATAGATTCCTGTATCTCTAGAATATTTCAGCACATAATAGATTCATGCTTTGATCCTTGCACCTACTGGGAGGCCCTAACTATTGAAGAAGCAGCATAAACAAAACCAGGAAGGCTTATCTATATCAGTAGATCCTTGCTGGCTCTGGATATCACCTGTGCATTTGAGACAGAGAAGCTGCCTTTTACCTCTCTGTACAGTTTGTTTAAAACACTCCAGACAACACTTCATATTCTGGTTGCTCAAATCTGTTTGGTACTTTTGTGCATGACTCATGTTCTGTACCATGTAGAAGTGTTTCGTGGATATTTTTCTTGGAATTTGTGTGTGGAATATTGTGGAAAAACTTGTCTTTCCTTACTAGCCCCAAAAGGAAGTTATTTTATCCTTCTTTATTTAGTATGTAACTTTGTTGACCCAACATATTTATGATGAAATACCCATTCAGAAAGTTGGTGGAGATCCTTTTGGGAATTGTAGAGACATAGAAAGGTAATGATTACTGAGGATCTGGAAGCAGCATGCAAATCAGATTTGGAAGCCACAAAGAAATCTGCAATTGCTAACTTAATCCTGTAGATGTTATGAAATTTCTGGATCAGGCTGATGGTATCACAACATTCTGACATGATGCTCTTTGGTTCTGAACTTTCACATGTGGAGGCAGATCTCCCTCAACCTCTGATGACAGAGCACAGGACTGAGGAAAGCTGTGCAAATTTTCTAGGATAGGGCTACCTTTACTTTAGGATATGACTGTAAAAATTGAAGGTATGTATTTAAGCCCTGAGCAAGACCATGAACCTAAGCATATACTTTTCTTGTAATGCAGACACACCCTCAAAGTTATTTGTGAAAATGAATGATGATGCTAACCAACTAGCTTTCAGAGGCTTTTTCTACATGCATGTTGAAGAAGCTGTCCTTTTTCTTCTGGACCTGTAAAGGAAGGTTACTCCCAACAGCTTAAACAAGAAAAGTCAGAAAGAGGGTAGAAAATGGAAGCAGGTGTGCAAGAGAGAGCCTAGTGTAGTCTGATGGGAAAAAGAGGAGAAAAAAAGGAAGAAGGGCTGATTCATTGCTGTACAAGTTGAGAAGGCACCAAGAGGAGGATGCTCCTAGAAAAAAAAAATGGAAATTTTTCTAATGGTGCTGAGAAATGTATGCTCTTGTGCAGAAAGCACGGATGTCTCTGGTTTTTTTACTAGTTTCCTGGTACCTCTGCAAGAAATGAGGACATTCAGCAGCTACAGTATCCCCCATCTTTGATTGTATTTATCTCTTGTAATGAGCTGTTTGGGATGAAGCCATAATGTACTGACAGCTCTGGCAGTGGCTAATTAGAAATGATGAAGGGAAGCAGGACAATAAGGAAACCCTTGAAATAGATTCTTCATGAATGCTGTTTAAAGATGTCTGCTTTTGCTGACAATTAGATTAAATCTACATTTAAATAGGAGATTGGTTCCTATTTAAGAACAAGGGGATATGTCTATTGATTCTCATCTCTGTTTCACCTGATTAAATATTTTCACGGTCATGTCCAGACAAAAATTTCTGTAGAGGTATTTGTCTATTTATTTTCATATGGCCTGTATTCAGAACATTTAATCTCTCTCAAGTTCTTGGAGGACATGGAAAAAGTGAAAGTGGTGAAGTCTAAAATACTGCACTTGGAAAATACGGTGGAGAAGATGGCTAGAGAAACCTTTTGCTACCTGGAGAAGAGATGTATTCTGCCTTTTGGAGAATAATTGGTATTGGACTTCTCGGCCTTGTGTTGCAGTTCTGTTGAACTCTAACAGGGTTCGTTGTGCACAGCGTTCCTAGTGGAGTAGGTAATTCTCTGGCTACTGAGATTCTCTCATTAACAAGAAAGCAGTGTGAACCATGATGTAGAAAAACTCAGAATTAACTGTTTAGTGGTATGTTTGCCAAGATCTGTCAAAAAAATAAAAGCTTCCATTAGCCCAGTGGTTTCCTTTATTTTGGAGGGGAGCAAGACTTGATTGCTCATGTAATTAAACATCTGTGCATTAATTTTGAAACATGTTTATGCTATGCATTTGATACTATTGGCTGATAACTAGGTGAATTGTCTGCATATGGGATCATATTTATGTGTGAAGCAATATAGAGCAGATGCTATTAATAGTTTGGGATCAAAACATTACTCATAAACGGGGAAACCACAAGTACGTTATTCAGATCATCCCAGACAAGTGCTGGTGCAGCCGTTACACCACGGTGTGAGGCACACATATGCCATGTGAGTGCCTCTGAGTTCAAAGAATGTCTGTTCAAGTTACTCTGATGAGTACTGTTTTCTGTCCCTCACATTTAAAGCTGTTTATTGATAAGGAGAAGGAGAGAAGCAAGGATGAAACATTTTGTGCACTTGTAAAATGTCCTTGTGTGTTAGATTTCACCATCTATCAGGACAAAAAATAAATCTAGCTTCAATGAGCAGACAAAATTTTGGCTTTCCAGTCATATAAAGTAAGGTTTTCTAGCTGGTGTTGATCAGAAACATTGGCATCAAGGCTATTGCTCTCTTAAAGTTCAGAGTAATTCCTGTCTGTGCCTACCTGCTCTCTATGTATGTGTATAGTATAGTCTCTAAACATGTAACTTCAGCTATGTGTGGGCTTATTTTCATTCATTTCACTGTTTTTGGAACATTAATGGTGATATTTTTTCAGCCTTCCTGTCTTCCTGTGTATTCCTCTAACTATTCTTTCTCTGTGAATTGAATTTTTTGTGCAGAATAAATGTTTCTATACTTAGACCATTGATTGTTTGACATAAGTCAAGTACTGCACTTAGCATAACTTTGGGCTTGATTAGCACCTTTTAAGAATGCAACACTAGAAATGAAAGTTTCCTGTCTATGTACAAATGGATACAATTTTCTCTTCACGCTCCCCTGTCAGTATATTTCACTCATGTAGCTGGGACCTCTGTTTTGGATCATGGAGTTATTCTGTCTCCATGCCTGTCAAATACCCAGCCTCTCCAGTAAGAATGCCAGCAAGACAGAGGACAAATCTCAGAATAACTTTTGTGATACCTGCACTTTTTTTCTGGGGAATTGTGGCAAGCTCTGGTAAACAGATTTTATACAAGCTATTGAATTGCTAAGTTGCAGTGTGAAGGAATGAGTACTCAGTTAGATTAACAATTTTGTGGAAAGGGTTACCAACCTTCTGCAATGATACGGTCCTCCTGTTGCTTTTACATAGTATGATATTGAGTTATTAATTTGCGCACAGGACTGGAGAGGTCATCTATTCTGGAGCAGAGGCGAAAATAATAAGATATTTTTGGCCTAATTGTGTTTTCAAGTGTAATAAAGGGCATAAAATTCCTGTTTTGCTTACATGTACCTAATTGTCATTTGTGGCTGTGATGAGCAAGAGGTCTAAAGGCTGTACCTAGCATTTGAAGAAATGTCATAATTACTGTACTATAGCACAAATTTGTAGTTTGAGCCTCAGGTACTGCTGCAACAGACATTGGCATTGTTGCAGGGCCAGCTGGACATCTCTCCTCCTCAGATCCATAACTGTACCCCTTTCTCTAGTTAGAAGCAGGGCCTTTCTTCTGCGAGGGAGGATTCCTTGCCTTGTCCAGCTCTTGGCTTGGGTCCTGGGCAGTAGACTACTCTGTACCATCCCCACTCATCCGAAAAACCTAACTGGCTTGGGCATTTGTGGTTCTGCCTTCTGGGACACTGATCAGCTGTGAGTAGATTGGACAGTGTTTGTCAAACCCACGTTTGGTTATGTTCCTTAGAAAACTTTGAGGGTTTCTTCTCTTGAGCTATTATTTCACCTTCTGCTTAAAATAAATCTCTGAATACGTCATGCACTTAATTAGTAAATTATTACTGAACAGCTGTATCTGTTCATGTATAGCTGTAGCCAATAGCAGATTCTTAGGAAAGGGTATAATAAACAGACGAATATAAACTGATCCTTTTATGATACACTATCCCAGCTTCTGAAAAACAGCATGTTAGGGACTTTCCAATATGAAGGTTGTACCCAGACAATTGTGTTTTGTAGCTCTTCATGGTCCCCTCCTCTGTGAATTTGTCTAATCCATTTTTGGAGTCCATTTTAATACTATTGGTCTCCTCAGCATTCAGCAGCAACTGAGTTTTGCATAGCATGAGAAGTTCCTCTGTTTCCTTACTTTAAGTCTGTTGCCTGATAATTCAGTAGGTTGCCTTCTAGTTCTTGTGTTAGGAAAACCAGTGAATAATCACTCTATATTCACCACCCTCATAATATCCATATTTTATAGGTCTATATTGAATTTCCTCTCAAACATTTGTTTTTAAAGCTGAAAAGTGATTGCTGGTCTCTCTAGTGTAATTTTTTTTCATGGAAGCCATTCTGTACTTTGGCCCTTTATATCTTTGGCCATTATTCTTATATTTTGTGAGTTTGATAAATCCTTTTTGAGACAGGGTGACCAGAAATAGTAATCAAGGTGTAAGACGTGGAAATTTTGTACAGTGCTATAATGCTGATTTTTGTATTGTTCTTTCTGATTTGCAGTAAGTCCCAGCTTCTAAGTTCAAGAGCTCTGTCTGTCTCAAGCACCATAAAGTAGCTGAAATGGGGAAATTCTAGAAAATATTCCATGCCATCCAAGGAGCACTCTTGAGAGCACTCTGAGAGGGGCTTCTGTTTTATTCCAATTATATGCAATGGTGGCATTTCATGCAAGACTAATGTAGTGACAGTTCATGGTGGAACCTCTCAACCTCTCCTGGGACTTGATGCATGTGAACTTCTAGGCTCTGACATGCCAGTGCTGCTGTTACTACAGGATTATCAGAGAGAAGAGTTGATCTCAGTCTGCTGTAGGTGGCATTCTTGGGTATTTTGCCCCAACACATTTGTCCTAAGCTTTATTATTGACAACTCTTCCATCTCGGTGGCAAGTGCTTAACTAGTGATTTATTTTGTTTCTTGTTTTTGTTTTTTTTTTCTTTAAAAGCATGTGAAATTTTTGGGAGAGGGGTTGTGGGGCAAAGTACAGGTTTTATTTTTATTAATATTGCACTGAGCATGTTGTGACTACTTAGTGACTGAAAGTAATAATAATTTAATACCCTACCCTAGGACTTAAAATCTGAACTTGGGACCAGGGTGAGTTTGTTGTTGCTGGTTTTTTTTCTAATTACTATTAATTTTAGGGGGATTAGAGGTGAAGGAAGTAATGATAACAGCCTGGACTTTAGGGTCCTGCAAATTCCTAAAGTATCAGACTATTTTTTGACTTTAAAGAATTGAGCTGCTTACAGCACAAATGCGTTCATGCTTAATGCAATTAGATACATTTCCCAGAATGTTAATTTAACAAAACCTTTTCCTTTGACCTGGAAAAAAGGATAAATAAAACATGATGCTGCTTGCTCCATACAATCTCTTCCTCCTTCCGCTTCAAGCGAGCTCCAGTTTATTCAGACAAAATGTTAAGGAAGATTTGGATTCTTTTTCTCATAAAAATGGAAAGGAAATCCTTTAGATTCTATTCTAAAATTGGGAAATATGAATAGGAAGCATGTGTAGACTGTGCTATCAGTGCTGCTGTGTGCGGTGAGTTAAACAACTGGATTGGAGTAGTACATTTGTTTAACCTCCTAGCATAATGAGCTGCCAGGGGGATTGCTCCACTTAATAGCAGCCGTTCATTACTCTGCAACCATTTGCAGCGTGTTATTTCTCTTATAGCAAAGAGAATTGGCGGTTCCTAGTTTTAGCTTTCTTTATCTGTGACACTTAATGTCAACAGCCTTGAGACTTGCCAAAACAATCCTAACAAATCCTAATCCCAGTGTTTCAAGGTAAGTATTTGCTTCTCAGAATTCTTCTGTATTAGTGCTGCATGTTTACACTGCACCTTTTTAAATGCAACAGTGATCAAAGAAATATTTGAACTGAACAATATGTTTATTTTTTGTTCTCTGAAGGCACTTTGCATGTTCTTTCTTCTTACCTTTCACTACCATAGCTATGAAATTTGTGGTAGAAGGCATTTTGGGGTGGTGATGCTGCTGCCATTATATTATAAGGACCATCAGACCAAAATTAATTATGAGACAATGAGAATTCCACTTATAATGACACAGATGTAGTTCGATGTGCCAGGCTGTACATTAAAATGTCAAAAGTTTCAAAATTAACCTACAGCTGAAGTCACCCTCTACCCAAGAGCATAATTAATGCTTGTTGTTGTTCAAAGGGTGCAATGTAAAAGTAATAGAGCTTTTATAAAACAGAGATCAATTCTTTAAAGGCATCCCATTTGCAAAAAGTAGCTGAACTGTCAAGGGAAAAGAGAAATTTTTGCTAATGGCAAAAGAAATGATTATTTTAGGGAGTGAATTAATAGGCTATTAATGAGCCTTGTTCCCAGTGCATTGTTCACTTCACACTTGACAGCAGTTCCATGGATCAGAATGGAATGTGTCTGTTCTTAACTGTGAGTTTTAATATTTTGCACTGAAAGATCATAATGTTGCTTCATCATTAAAATAACCACAAAATTAACTTTTGCCCCAAGGGAAAGACAGATGGCAGTTTGATGGCCTCATTATTCTTTTTTCTTTTTAACAAGAGTAAGGTTTTATATTGGCTTATATAATCTAAAAAGATCTCTGAAGAAACTGATGCTAGCTAGAAGAGTAAAAAAGATACAGCCATATAATGCAATTGAATTTCACCTTTCTAAAAATTTTAGTTATGACAGTCTTATGCATGTGTCTATTTCTTTTTTTCTGCAGTAGGAGTTGTCCCAGCGACTACTCCCAGTAAGTAAACTTGTCTCACCGAAGCCAGGAGTAATCCTACCATTGTCTTAGTAGGGCTAACATTTTGCCTGCAGTGTATACAGTTACACACAGTCGGGTCTTCAGAGGGTCAGATCTCAATATGTAATAGATGATGGCACGTTCTCGTAACATAAGTAAAGGAAGATGCGTGTGGTGATTAGAAGTGAATAGCCACAAGGTCTCCAGTTAACTTGCTATGCAGCTTTGGGTGGTGTGGCGACCACATGTGTGCCTCAGCATGCCCATTTCCAATGGAGCACAGCATTACATAGTTCCTATTGACTCAGACAGGAATTTGTGGATGCTTTGTGCTTTTGAGAATCTGGCTAAATAAATATCTAACTACCTTACAGGGACTTAATTAATGCCCACAATGGACTTTGAAATAAGGGGAAAGGCAAAGCTGATTACAGTCCATCTGTTCAGTTCAAGCACGAATTCTGCTTATTTGTTATATTTTCTGTAAGTGATATGAGAACAATTCACATGCTCATTTTGTCATCTGAAAAAGGCTTGTGATAAAGAGAGTGATGGAATGAAAAGGGAAATGTGTACTCGATAGGCCACATTTGTCACTGCGTAGGCAGGAACCCGTCAGAAGCAAATTATGACAGCAAATGAACATTTTGATCTTTGTGGACTTCTTTAGGATGTGTGACCATGAAAGCTGGATTCCTTTCTGACCTACATATATTCCTTTGGTTTGAAACCTAAGCATTCTTAGGAATGCTCTATCAGACAGAGTATATGGAAGATTGTGCCTCCAACAATGCATTTCCTCATTTGCTGTCTTCTAGTTTTCAGCTCAAATGTAAGGTAGAAAGAACGTGTTTGACTAGTTCCAGCTGGTTCCAAGAAGCTATTATAGCTCAGACAGCTTAGATTCAGGGACATTCATTTTCCTCAAGAGGAGAAAAATGGCCAATACCCTGGCTGCAGAGACCCAGTACATTCTGGGGTGCCTTCTACATGGAAGGACTGTTTAAAACAGACTTACTAGAGCACTGTGTGGTAGAATGGCACAAACCTTCCCTAGTGCTGCAAAAGAGCTGACCTCTTTCTGTCTCAAATGCAGGCTATTTTGTCTCATCAAATATAAGTGGTCACTGTTCAGGCAAAGCTCCTACTGTAGCGTGTATTGCAAATTGAGGAAAAGGAAATTAAATTCCATCCTTAGGTGGGAATTAATGTCTGCGGGCAGAGTGTTCTCTTAGCACACAGGTGGTATGCATTGCAAGCAGAGGAATTCAAGACTGACTTCTTTGGCATTATGTACGATTTACACAGGCACAACTGACAGCTCAATCTAGGCTACTGTCTTTACCACTGTTGGATTAAGATGGACAAAGGTATCAAAATCCAAAATGGAGTAACAGTTGAGAAAAATACTAATTAAATCTAGGAAATGGGTTCTGTCTCAGATTTACTTCTAAGTCACAGGCCCCTAGCAGGAAAATAAGTACAACAATGAAATTAAACTCTAATTCAGATGCAATCAACACATTTCTTTTGTCTTCATTTATATTATGAGTGCTACTTACTGTACTGTAGTCAAATGAAAAGGATTTATTCAGTCAGTTATCAAGGGTGAAACACCAATGAACTGTGATGAAATAAACGGAAAATTACATATTCAAATGACACAGATCTGCATACTTCTTAAGACTGCTTATATTTGCTTCATATGGATGCTAGAAGAGTCCTGATTTCAGTACAGTCACACATTCCAGGAGTAAGGCAGCTTAAGGAAGTCACCTAGATGGGCGGATTTGCTTTGTTTTGCATGACAGTATTTCTGTGGTTTTGACAGTGACAAATCATGAGACAGTAGAAAATGCATGTTGCTAAAACTATTTCAGTGACTTTGGTAAATACTACTTTTCTTTGGAAACTAGACATGTACATCCTTTCCTCGTTAGTACATGTAAGATGTTTCTGGATTTATACTATGATAGTTAAAGGGCAAATACCTTAGGTTTTAGTGGGACAGACTCACTAACTAGCATAAAGTTTTCAGCATCATTAACAGTAACAATAGGTTCATCCACTTGTGTCAGATCTGAATAGTATTTCTTCTGAATCTTTCTGAATAAAGTGATCTGATGATTTTTGAATAAAATGATAAAATTTCTGATCTGAATCTTATTTCTTCTGCAATAACTTAACAGAAGCTAGGAGGGTTTATATCAAGGATTAATTTAGTACGATATTCTACATGCTTAGATTTCCCATTCTTCGTAGGGAGTTAAAAATCAGGATCCCTTGGTCTGATCAAAGGAAGGCATTTTTTGTAAATCACAGAATAGTCTCCTTTTCCAGTTTTCAGTTTTAATGGTAGGAACTCTAAAGCTTTTGGAAATGGTATAAGATTATAGTAGATACTTTCAGGACCGCGTGACACAACTGGTTGATTATGTATAGATGAAACAGAGTATCTCATCCAGTATAGAAAGAACAGTAGCATTTTGCTGCTGAAAATCTTATTAACATATTGGGGTTTTTTTCTTTTTCTTTTCTTTTCCCAGCATTCAGCATCCTTAAACATTGTGGGCTTTTCAGACGGTTTAGAAATGGAATTACCTTCCACAAGGTTATCTAGCTTGGCCGATCCACAGACGCAAGGTGCAGCCGCTGTAACACTTGGCCTGTCCCCAAATGTGCTTTGTGACTGTGATACTCCACCAGAGTCGGTGTCCAGCTATAGCTTGGCGTTGGGCAGAACTCCAAGTGACCTGAACCCTGGGGCTGCCACTGGCCTTGCACCAGGTGATGCACTCCAGGGCAGCACAAAGTTCAAGGTAGGAATCACTAAAACTCCTCTACTGAAAGGGAGTCTGCTTTCATTGATAGTACATATTATTAGTCAGTCGGTCAAAGGCAGCTATTTCAGTAAGTAAAGTTTTCCTTATCTGGTATTTGAAGACTCATTACAAATTATTTTCTTAAGATGGAAAGAAAGAAAACTATTAATAAAATTTGATTATTTTTTTTTTCCCTCCCCTGAAGCTGGAAAATGAAGACTTCAATCCTGTAGATCATCCTCTAGAAAACAGCTTGGCTACTGCTGGGCAAGATGTAGTTAATGAATTAACTCTTTCTATGCAAAAAGTGCTGGAAGAACCTATTAATCTTTCAATCAAAAAATCTCAACATTGCACTTCTCCTTCTGAGCTGCTCAGCAACACTTCTTTCCTGCCTGTGAATGCCAGAATGAGACAATTTAGAAGCAAAGAAGGTACCAGGCTTTTCATTATTTCATTTAGGGTTTTGGTCTATCTGTCTTTCTTAACACTGTGCCTTGCAAGCATTGCAAAGCAGTATGCTTATTAATGTACTTACATATAAATGTGCTTTTCCAGCAAGCTTCAAATATTATCAGAGTATTTAATCCAATGGAAAATCATGTTTGTTCTCATTTGTGGAGGAAAAACATGGAAATGATATGCCTTGAATTTGTAACATCCTTCATCTATGAACCAGAAATGAGCGTGTCTGTGTGAAGTACCTGGAGTATTAGTTGTCTTAGAAGCAGTCCTGTTAATGAGACCTGCAGTTATGACTATTGAAGAGCTGGTTTGAAGAGTCCAAATTCAATTTAAAAAAAAAATTACTTCCGAAATGTAATGTGCCTTCTGCTAAGTCCTTCACATCAGTAGCATAGCAAATTTTTGTTAGGTTAATATATTGCACAGTGTGTGCTTTTGCTTGGCTCTGTCTACTGTGGAACACTCCCTTCAGCCAAGGCCTATTTCCTCAGCCTTAATGGAGTATTAGACCTTACTTAACTCTTTTCATGGGCAAATTGCCAGCATCCTTGTGCTACACTGTAAAGCCTCATTCCTGCAAACTCTAAAAGTCAATGGGACTATTCATGCAAGCAAGGGATTGCAGGATCAAGCTGTTATCCTGTGACTTATGCCAATATTTGGCTGGTTTTCTCTGTAAAAGATGAATTAATATTTCTATCTCTATGCTGTATTCAGAGAATTCTAATTAGTACAAAGGAGGCCTAGCTCAGTGAGCCAAGGAAATGTATTTGTCTTCTCTTAAATGTACTATGCCAAATTGTGACTATTATGCCACAATCATTTGTGTGAGTTGTAAGAATCGGGCACACCCCTAAAAAGCTGTGCCTCAGTCAGGCTTAAGTGTCTCTGAGAGGAGCAGCTTTGTAGTATCTGGTTTGGGCTGTGTGACACTACATACAGAAAGCAGCCCCAACATACAAAATCTTACTATAACAGATGCTACAAATTTGCTCTGTGCAAACCACAGGTCCTGTTGTGCAAGAGGATGGAAAGACTAGAGTGTTGAATTCAATGCTGCTCCCTTCTCACAAGGAAGGAGCAGGAGTGAGCAATTCCCATCCTGCTCTCACTGTTTAAAGGTGTACTGTGAGGGGACACCTGAGGAGATACAGGCACCATATGCAGTGTGCACCAGTGGCAGAGATTAACTCTGTTGCAAAGGCAAACTTGTCTTTGCTAGTGGTCTCAGTAGGACTTACTGGCTTCAGCAGTTGCTGTGCTGCCCAACCCCACTGCTTCTGGTATATATCTCCAATGATGCATCCTTTTCTAAAAGAAAATCTAAACATTTCAGCTTAATTTACAACAAAATACTTCTTATTCTAGCCACAAGGGATGTGCTAAAAATTGTACATTATTTCATCATTTTCCCTCTTACAGACACTTCTCTTCTTATCATGGCTTGTGTAAACATCCCCCTCCCCCTTCTCTTTCCTAGACTAAACAAATCTGATGGTTTCAGACTCTCTTCATGGGTCAGGGTTGTGATTTCTTAAACCCACCTCCTTCCTGCTGCGCTATTCTGGGTTCTCTGCAATTAAGGATTACTGCAGCCAAAGGCAGTGCTGCAGCTGAGGCCTCTGGGATGCCATGCAGAGCCAGGGTATCAACATCTTGTGTTTTACATTCCTCACTGCTGGTAATACACTGCAGGACAGCATTCACCTTTTGACTCGCATGTAGTGAATGGACCACATTAACCCTTAGTTTCTTCTACAGAACAGTTCCCTAGTCAGTTATTTTCCTTTGTGATTACATTCATCTGATCCTTCATGAGCATAATACTTACAGTTACCTCAATTCAGTCATACTGATTTAGGAGATTCTTTTTCTTTGATGTATTAAGATCACTTTTTAATTATAAACCTTCTCCACAGTGTTTGCAACCCCTCTAGTGGTGTTTTCCACAAATTTTACAGGTATTATTATTTCTTGAGCCAAGTTGCTGATGGAGGCGTTGATTAATATTAGGAACCCAGCACCACTAGAACATCCTCTGGTTTGACAGCATGCAATGAGAGCTGCTCCTTCAGCTCAGTGTGCTGTCACCCTTTAGTAATTCTGTCCAGAGCCATGACTATCACCCTTCACCTGAGCAACAATCACAAGCGAATACTTTAGGAGTGATATGAGATGCACTTTTCCTTGTCAGTCTTGATTGTATTGTGTTTCCTGTGGGCTGGGAACAATAGAGTATCTTAGAGGCACGTTGCTTTCAAGCTATGGGTTACGTACCACTGACCTGAGCTAGATTTTCTTTAAAAACCCATATTTTCCTGGCACTCATTTATCTCCAGATAGCCATGATATTTGGTTTGTTTTCTTGTCAGTATTGTGTCAAACTGATTCCTAACAAAAGGAGTTACTATGAAATTTGAAAGTGGACTGGTATTTATGAGGGTATCTACTGGGGCATTCATCTCTACCTCATCCCATTTCTCCAAAGTTGTTTCGTTACTCTTGCGCCTATTATCAGTCAAGAGCTACAGTTACTTGCATAACAGATAGTTTTGAATTCATATGTTTATATGTTACATACCTTGGAGGATAGAAAGGAATCATATACAGTGTAGCTTTCATCCCCCAGTGGCAGATGGGAGACACAGCTTCCTTCCTGTTTTCAAGTAACCAGAATTATCCAAAGGCTGCTTAGCATGGAGCAGGAGACTGCAGAGACTTCATGAGCCTCAGGGGTTCAGACCTTAGTAGGTCTGTTTTTTTCAAGTGAAGGCTGTATAGCAAAGAGGATTACTTATGTTGTTCCATGTATATGGATGAAAGTGGCTTGGCTGTGTACATATATAATTCCCCGGGGAATGTAACCATTTTGACAAAATATTTTGGAAAGGCTCCTCATATTCAGTACAGAAGCTGTGGTTAAAAGCAAAGAGAAAGGAAAAGACTGTATCCCAGAATAGAAAATAGCATACACATTTTCTATACATATAGATTAAATGATTCCATAATTCACTTATTATATCATATTAAACACCAATCAGAAGTACATGAATATCGAAGTACTTTCTACCCTAATCTGACTCTGATATTATAAATATTTTATTCATTTTCTTATCTTCTGTTCCAGATTCCAGTAACTGTGAAAAGGAACATTTTGAAATGGATATGAAAAGCAATCAGGATGTCAGGTAACAGAGTCTTTTTTTATACAAAAGTACTGGCCATGAAATTTTATGCATGTATTTAGAAAATTTGTCATACTTAATGATAATGGAAAACTTAAAAAGAATGCAAGATTCCTTATCAATAATAACTATGAAAGTTGTAAAGTATTCTCTTTAACTTGAAAACAACAATTTAAAAGAAGTGGTGAGTTCATGTATTTCTGTTATTCTGTGTAATTTTCCAGAATGAATAAGTATTTGCAAACTTATCTCACTTGAACAATTAGAAACTGTTTAGCCCCAATTAAACCTAAAAAATATAGTGGGAACAGGATTAACATTATCTCAACAACCTTATAAAGTATTGTTTTCAGCTACTGCTGTGATAATATTTTGAAGTAAAGTTGATGAGGTGCTGTGTTCCTGCTTGAAGCCAGCTACACTGAAAAATATCAAGCATGACTTAAACTGGAATAATTAAAACAGAAATATACAGAGCAGGACAAAGTTTTAGCACAGAAGTTAGTAATGCATTTACACATATGATTAATTTAAAGTGATTGCACTCACATTTCTTAAAGAATTGGCATGTGAAAAAACATCCAGATTTTCAGCGTTTAGCCAGCAGAGTCACAGTTACAAAGGGAAAGGAGCACAAACAATAGTGTGTGAAAAATGTTGAAACTCAGTAGGGAGGAGAATTTTGTGGAATATGACTGAATTTAAGCATCTGTCATTTTGATTGTAGAGCTGGCCCTAAGGAGCAGAAGATCCCCTACGTGCGACTGGAACGTCTGAAAATATGTACATCAGAAGCGGGGGAGCTCCCAGTGTTTAAGCTCCAGCCACAGGACAATGAGCAGGAGGGCAATTTCCTCCTGATAACTGAATGTGGGACCCAGTCTTCAAGTATGTCTATAAAGGTGAGTGGAATTTCCGTGAGGCTTTACCTGCTTTCTCCTCTTTATTTCACTGGCTTGTACCCACAGTTTCTGAAAGTTATTATACACTAAACAAGTCTGTTGATTTATTCCACCCTTGGAAACTTCTGTGATGGGTTGAAGTAATAGAGAATGCAGCTTTTAGTTTGCTGTGTAGCTCCCTGATACTTCAATTTCTGAGAAGTCTGTCTCTGGGATTGGATAGCTGTAGTGTTTTTGTAATCTAGCAAACAACCTGGCTCATCTGTCTAGTTACAAATATAGTATAAATAGCTTAAAACTGACCTGAATGCATATTTGAGTGATAGAAACTGATTCCAGAAATCACAGTGTAAAAGATTTTTAAAAGCTTTGTATTCTGTTGCTTCATTGGAGTCTTGAGTGTGAACTTTCCACAGAAGGAAATGGGAATTTCTGTGGGAACAAAAAACTGTACTTTTTGTTTGTTTGTTTGTTTTGAGCTGTTCACTGTAAAATTTGCAAATAAGATTGTAAAGTATCCTGTTTCTATCATCTGTGATATGAAATCTGTACAGCTCTCTCACAGTGCTATTACATTGTGGTATGTGGAGGAAATGGCTTGACCAAGGTGACCTGGCCAGCCAGTGGCAGGCGTTGAGCTGAGCATGGGCCTGCTGAACTCCAGTGCCCTCTCCAGTAGAGTTCACTGCAGAGAAACCATTTTGTCTGCAGATGACTACTGCTGCTGTATGCTTATATACGGAAATGATGGTTGTGTGATCCCAGATTTTTCTTCCTTCAAGATAAATAAAGATGGTCCACCTGAAGGACTGAAATCCAAAGAGAAGAACTCAGAGGACAGAAAATTTCTCATATCCCAGGCTGCAGGACAGACACAATCTCCTCCTGTAGATAATCTGTCTGTTGATCAGAAGCTCAGCAATGGCATCTCCGCCATGAAAAAACCTCCAGTTACTCAGGAAGTCAATCCAATTGAAAATGAGGATTTCTGTGCTGTGTGTCTTAATGGAGGAGAACTGTTGTGCTGTGATCACTGCCCCAAGGTCTTCCATCTCTCCTGCCATGTTCCAGCCCTGCTCAGCTTTCCAGTGTATGTATGACATTTCGCTAATATGCTCAGTTTCTGCTTACTGCCTTGGGGCAGAATATATCCTCGGGGTTGTATGTGTCAACCTTACACAAGGGCAGGGACTGCATCTCTCACTTGCCTTTTTTTCTTACTTTTCTTGTAAAGGGGAGAATTGTCTTACACACTAGGAACTAGATGAATTGTTAACAAGAACTGTTTCCAGTCATGTATGCCCTTTCTGCAGTTAGCTGGCCAGTACAACAAAGGAGGTGGCAGACCAGAGCTTTAAAAACATTCTTACGACACTGGAGAAAAATAAAATCCTATCTCTCATGTAACAACTGTGGTGTAGATGTCAGCTCTTCTCTGCAAGAACAGTGACTAGCACAAAGAAAGGGCAACCAGTGAGTTCCTATTCAGTGTTCTACCCAGTTTTATGGGAAATTTAGGATTACTGGGGCTTTTGTGGAAATGTTTAGGACGTTGGTTTCCCTAAGACATATCTTCTCTAGCAACTTGTCACAGATGAATTGTACGTAACAAAGAGACAGAATGAGGTGTATGTCCACATACCAAACTTCAAAGTTGAGGCTGAATGATGTGCGTTACTGGTGGTGTGTAATCTAAATTCTGTTACAAATCGTTATCAGGTGGGACCAAAGGCTACTTCATTTGTGCCAAGCCCAAATAACTGTCTCAGCTGAGAAAAATACATTGTCAGATATTAGTTTAGAGATTCTGGTTTGTTCTTTCTGTTCAAAAAGCAGGAATTTCCATCTTTTGGCTTTTTACTCTTTTCTCTAATAGCCAAGTCATTATTAAACATCTAGTTTCAAAACAATGTGAAACCCAGGTTTTCCTTTTAAAATAAACTTCCTAGGCAAAGTTAAATTATAAGGAAGTAAATTAATTTCCTTAGATAAAGTTCTGTAATCATAGTTATTTAATATACCTTAATCTATAATTATTCAGGCCCTGATGTTGCAGAAGTTGCATCAGTGCCTTTATGAAATTCTTCAAGAGGTTTCTGAAAATGGATCTACTGGGAAGAAAACTTATGCCCATGCAGAATTATGTCTTTTTGGTTTGGGGACCTGTGTACTAGCACACGTTATGACCATTTCTGATAATGCTGATTTCTTAGATAAATATGTCAATTATCATACCAATTGATAATAAATATATCAATTATCAAACAGATCTGGTTTTGTCTTATGATCCAACTGTTGGCTATTTTTCCTTAATATTTTTTTTAAAAACAGCACTTGAACCAATGCAGGTGCACACACTGCCGGTACATGATTTCAAACACTTAGTATTTTGTCTTTTTTTCTGTGACAGAAAAAGTGCAATGAGTAGAATCTGAAATTATTACACTTCTAAAGATTCAAATCTCTTGAAGAACATCTAGTACAATGGGCTTCAGATTGCCTGCTATTGTACTACTAGTTAAGGATGAGACTTGTTTCCAAATACAGTGATTTGTGAGCATTGTTATTTGACAAGGTTGCTGTCAAGTTTCTGGCTTCTTGTTTGGCAGGGGAGAGTGGGTGTGCACGCTTTGCCGTAATCCAGTGAAGCCGGAGGTAGAATATGACTGTGAAAACACACGCTACAGCCAGAGCTATAATGCACAATATGGCCTTGATGACTTTGACCAGAAGGTGGGAATAACTATATATTGTACTATTTAGAAAAGGACATATCTCAGCATGAGGCTCTGCCTTTTCATTGGAAAGATGACTGTTTTGACTTGGTTGCCACTTGAATGTTTCAGAGAATAGTAAATACAACAAAAGCATTGTTAGTAACTTGTTAGTATTCAGTTACATCATTCTCTTCTATGTAGACATCGCTGTTCAATTTTAAAATGAATGACATATTTTAGAAAGACAAAACAGGCAGATCTGGAATTCCTTTCTCCTTTGAACAGGGAAGTCACACTCAGCAGCAGAACAAGCTTCCCTGAGTCAACTTTGCCTGGCTTTCTGCCACTGAATCTTTTTCCTTTAAGACTTGGCACCTTTTCAGGCATCTACTTAGGCCAGTTGCAACAACATTTTTTGTGATGCAGACACTTTTTGACTTTTGGTTGTATTGAAATCATTATACGGTCTTCTTAAGCTTATCTCTTTACATCCCCATTATCAGTTTCCTCTACCAAATCTCCCATGAAAATATGCTTTTTCTTAAAGTCCACTTGGTACTCAGAAGCCATGAGTTCCAAATAAATGTCCTGTGTATGTTGGTGACAACTGGACAGGGAGGCTAAGTCTGCACAGCTGAGTGCACATGCAGAGTTGGTCCTGCACAAATGAAGCCTAGAATAAGGCATTGGTCTAGTCTGGGCACCATACATAAAGACAACAGCAATGGTTCTTAGATCACTGGGGCCCCTTGGCAAGGCCTATGAGCATAGGAACAGCACTGCTCAAATTCATCCATGCTGTTTCCAGACCTGAGCTACTCTGTCCATAAAGAGCTGGACATAACTTCTTGACATTGATGTGATCCCTGTTTCTACTGAATTGGGTACAACTGGCCAGAAATAGTTGGGATCTTGACTAGTGAGGGTCTATTTAGAAAATTGATTTGATTAGAAATTCCATTGCTTGTGAGCAAACATGGCTTATAATGTTTTTGTAGTGCATTTTTTTGCATCAGTGAAAAAAAGCAAAGACAAGTATAAGTATTTTACAAGTTAATGATGATTAAATGGAATTGTTTTCATACAGTACTACCAACTACATAACTTACATCCATTTGTATGAATGGATAGGAACAGTGTGAAACATTTTCCATTTAACTGTTTCCACACTGTTGCTGCTGTTCTTTTAGTCAAGAGCCAAGGAATAGATCTGGAGTGCAGAAAGGAAATAGTAATAGCAATGAATCCCCAAGAGTTTCCAGGAAAGCTACATGCATACACAAACTTTTACCTAATGTTTCTTTTCTTGCATTTCTTGACTATCCTCATTTTCAAAACTATGAAAATGTTATGAGGCAAGAAGTCCCCCAGATTAGAGTGAAGTGTGCCATTTTGCATCAGAAATGCACAGACTATGTGAAAACTCCCCTTGTTGTTAGTTTGATTGATTAACTAAGGACAAGAATGAAACTCACTTGTTTTGAATTTAAATATATTTCAAATTTGGCTTCTACAGAAGTGTGAAAAGCTGGTGCTTTCCCTGTTCTGCAGTAGCATGAGCCTCCCATTCCATGAGCCCGTCAGCCCCCTGGTAAGTACTGCACATGCATGGGTCAGAGGGAATCCAAAGAATACTGTGGCACACCTCGCAAGTTTCTCCTTTGTCTTTTTGAAAGATATTCATTAGCTTTTTTTTCTGAACAGTATTGCTTTGTGGGGAAGGGTGGGTGTTTCCCTCTTGCCAAGTGCTTTGAAGGTGCCAGGTCAGAGGCAGGTAAATGCTGGCCAACGTTCTCAGGCCAGATTTGGGTGCCAATTTAAGATGCTGGTAGGATACTCAAGGTATATGAGGGGTTCCAGTGATTAAGAAGGTTGGCTTGCTGCATACATGGAGGATGTTGCACTGCTGTAAGAGAGGTCTGCTTTAGACATAAAACTGAACTCCCTCTTTTCTGGTGTTTTACACCAAGGTGGTAATGTGACTGTGTTCAGGGGAAGATGTAGAGACTGCTGTTTCATCCATGTACCCAACATTTTCAATATTAACTGGCTATTTTAAGGAAGATGTAGTTTCATGCCACTGTAACAATAGAACACAATGTGAAATAAGTTGGAGGAGGAAAATGAGAGGAAAAAAAAAGGTTTTATGTGAAGGAATAGTCCAAACAATAACATAAAAAATATTCCACCTAATAAAGCTTGCCATGAACTTATGGAACCCATTATGTAACAAGTAGGTTTTGACCCTGAAAGATTTAAGGAGTGGGATATCCTCGTAGCTGGTGCCCTTTGAAAAAGGCTTTTGTTGAACTTTAAAGAGTACATAGTAGCATATTTTTAGTCACTCTTGGCAGACTACTTCCCACAGTATTAGCTGCCAGTATCTCAGGACATTGTTTTTATAACTGCTTGGGGGAAATGTTAGCTAATTGTCAATGTTACATATATTATTGATTATGGTTAAATGACAACATTTGTATCTGGGGATCAACTTTAGAAAGTGCAAATAGCAAAGTAGTCACTGAAGTGTGCTATATTCAAGATTATTCTTGCAAGCAATATGTTTTTAATCAAACCAAAAGGCACCCAGGAAGATGACGTGCAAGTGTAGGCACCAAAAGACTACAGCTCTCTTCCCTGATGCAAGGAATCCTCTGCAGTGACTTCTGTCCAAACTTGGATAGAAGTCAATGGAGAGGAATTGTTCTAGTTAAAAAGGTTACATACCTGTGTTTTATTCTTATTGCAGGCTCGGCATTATTATCAGATCATCAAAAGGCCAATGGATTTGTCAATCATACGAAACAAGCTGCAAAAAAAGGACAAGTCCCACTATTCTGCACCTGAGGAACTTGTGACTGACGTGCGTCTCATGTTTTGGAACTGTGCAAAGTTCAATTATGTAGGTTTCTAATATGCATCGGTGGGGGGATGCAAACCAGAGGGTTGCTCTTTCAAGCTGTCACATTGGTGTAACTATTGGTTCCATTGACATCAGATATGGGATTGGGATAAATAGAAGTATTAATCAGTTTTACTCTTTGGAAATGATATATATATATTTTTAAATGACAGAAATAGAGTTATATATGGATCTGACAACTTGAGATATGTAAGGTTCTAAAATTAAAGAGGGATATCTTAGGAGGCAACTTTTTGGAATGATGCTGAGTTTGCTGTGAGAAGCCAGTCAGAGCCAGCAAAATAGCTAGGGAAAATTCAGGTGCATAGAAATTCCTAAGCAATGATGACTGCTATTCTTTCTAGTTCACTGCACATCTCTTTTTCTTAGAGGTGCAGGAATGTGTTCCTTAATAGCAGCATCTGCTTTTTACTTACATTGTAAATGCAGAGGGACTAATGGGCTGTAGAAAGTGTGCAGGAGACTAATAGAGATGCAGCAGACAGAACCAAGGCGAGACATTAGGGTAGGGTAGTCCTTTGGCTTTGATCCTTGATGATGTCTGTGTGTGGTAACACTGAATGGTTATGTATTCTCTTACAGCCAGATTCAGAGGTTGCTGAGGCTGGACGATGCCTAGATGTATTCTTTGAGGGCAAACTGAAGGAGATTTATCCAGATAGGCATTTTCCTTCAATGCAACAAGAAGACTCTGATTCTGAAGAATTGGAGAGTCAGAATAGCAAAATGCCCCCCCAAGATTTTCAGTGGCCATCATATGGACAGGACTGCATTCAGCCTAAAAGGAGACGGCGCCATGCTGTAAGATTGCAAAAGCAAAAGCATTTGGTTGCAAAGTGGCCATCCTGCTAATTCTGTTTACAGCTACTGATGGGAAGTTTTGACAGGGCTGTGTGGGAATACTGTCAAGCTTCTATCGCAGAGATGTGATCAGTTCTACAACTTTATGTCAAGATCCTCTGAGTGGAATAAAATGTCAGTTGTGTATAAATGTGTGAGCATGAACAAATGAAGTCTCTCAGGCCACACAGTTACCTTCCTAGCAGAAAACTCTGTCAAGATTTTTAAAAAGACTAAGCCCTCTAGCTATTCACTGTTTGTTTCCTTTGTACACAGGGAAGTGAAAAAACTAAAAAAATGTTTCAGCCAGCTAACAGCCTTCCTCAGGTATGACCTCCTCAAGATACGAGAGTTGCTATGAGGAATCCAGCAGCATAACTGACAGAGTTAAGGTGTGTGGGAGGAAAGCAAAGCACTTGGGCTGTTTATTTAAGCTCTCCTAATCTGCTGACCATATGCCTTATTTCTAGATCTTGTGGATAGATAACAGATCCAAAGTGTTTGAATCTGGTAATATTCAATCTGTCAAATCACGTATATGTTTTCCAGTGTTTACACTGAAGTGCTAATATTTTGGTGATAGGTAATGATGATTAATAATAAAAGTAACATGCTAATAATATCTAATACTGCAGTACCGTTTTATAATCTGTTCAACATGACATCTCTATTTTATAGAGCACAGGTAACCATGTAATAATCTTGCAACCTCAGTGTGAATGTTGTCCACGCTTTGTGGTAAATTCAATGTGTAGTCATAAAAGCGATAATCCTGTTGTCTTATTCAATGATTTTTCTGGGAGTTTGACTGCGCAAGGCGTATGAGATACAGTCTAATGTGATTATCTGATTAGCTGTTTCTTTTGAAGCAAAGCATTTTCATTAAATCACGAAAGAACACGTGTTAATAGTGCTAATACTAGGGCTCTGTGTGAGCTGTTCCTGAGTGCATACTGGATGCTCTGTTTGCAAGGAATTATTCTTCTGGCATCTAATTCATTCTTTGTAAAGCAGTGTGGGATTTCTTGGGTCTCAAACAGAATTTTTATACAACCCAAGCCAGTTGTTTTTCTTTAAAGCAGATATTGGAATTCAGTAAATTAACTATGAAAGGAATTACATGGTTATAGAAGTGCCTATAAAATAACGTCATATATTCCTGATTTTCTCTTTACTTATTTCTTGTAGTTGTGATTACCAACAGTACTAGAAGATAATGATAATGTGCATATGTAGAGACTCAAACAGAATGAAAGGATGTTTAAGCTTTTTTTTTTTCTAAATTCCACAATGTATTGGCAGAACACCACCGAGGGCCAGAAGAACAATTTTAGAGTTCACTTGAACAAAGGGTAGCATGTAATTGTAAAGGCCGAAGGGTGGGATACGTAACAAGACATGACACCTGATCAGAGAGTGATGGTTTGCAAGCTGCTTCCCACCTCTTCCAGAAGCAGGTGAGCCAGATCTTTGGGTGGCCAATGCTTTCTTTGTGTGTGTGAGGGACATCTTGCTCCTTAGAGCTATGCCCAGCACTGTAAAGCTGGGCTGTGGTCTGGCTTTGAGAGAAGGGCTGTTGTAGATCTCAAACACGGTTACAGATCCTAAACACAGTTACAGTTCATTTTAATTAGGTTCCTGTAAATAAAGATGATATTTTCAGCATAGTTTGTATGGGCTATTTGGTCTGGTAACCATGTATGTTATTTTAGATGACACTTTAAAGTAAAGGTTTATATATGAAATAATAAGATGTGAATGTTATATTCTACTGTCTATGTGACTTACTGTTTGCCATTAACTTGGTAGTGAACTAATGTTTTCTTTTCTTTGAAGAAATGAAAATCTGGATCTTATAAGCTGACTGGAAAACTGTGAGATGAAGGGACAGCCTTTACATTTTCTATATGTGAATTCCTATATGTATGTTTTCTGTCAAACTCCTGTTCTCAAAACAGTTAAGTGTCTTGGCACAGGGAAAGGAGTGCAGGTTTGTAACTGAATTAATCACCCTTATTTCTTCTACAGTTATCACCTTTTCTCAGTTGGTAATTCCTCCACCAAAGACCTATCTTCTACCATTAATAGCACAAAAATGATATGCTGTATAGCCTTCACCTAGGGGCAAAGGTAGAAATGGGAGAGACTATTGACAACTTCCTCTTTTCCTGGAAGGGCAGAGTCAACAAGAGCCTACTTCTATTTCTTAAAGGCTGTAAGTTTGTTAATGGTACCATTAGCTTTGGAGAACACCTGTTTTCATAAAATTTATCCAGGGTATATTATAGCTTTATTAAAAATAGAAGTGTACTAGTTGTCATCATATTTAAGATACCCTTTGGATGTGTGCTGGCAGGACTCCATGACCTGAGCACTCTTAAGGCTAACTTCGTTTTGGATTACTTCTCTAAGACATAGTAACAGTTAAAAAAAATACTTGTAAACATCATGTTATGTTGGTAAGCAGAACAAAAACTGAACTCGTACGTATGACTTTGCATACTTTGAAACACAAATCTGTGGGTCAGCAACTTCACAATACATTGCATGTTCTAAGAACATTATTCATCTCAGACATTGCCTTAAAATTGCTGGCTTGTGATGTTTCTGCTGCTGGATGCCACGTCACCAGGGCCCGTAAATTCCTGGGGCGTTTACTCTGTTGAAGTCCAATTGCACACTGGTAATGGGACTGACAGGTATGAAATGAAGGTGCTCTCTTCTGAAATCTAACAGCCCACATGACCCAAAAGAGAAGTGATAGGTTATGTAGTTCCTTTTTCTTCTATCACACAGCCCGTTTCACAATTCAGAATGTGTAGGAAAGTAAGCAAGGAGGAACCGCTGAAGTTTTCCACTGGAAGTAAGTATAGCAGAAACAAATGCCAGAAACACTATGGAAACCCCAGTGAATGCACTAGGCTCCTGCAAATGCAACCAAGGGCACAATTTTCCTTTTGTCTTTAGTAATGGGTTACATGTAGAATGGGAAAATCCTCTTCATGCTTAAGCAGTTGGAAAAGAGATTAATTACACTTCAGTAACAGGTCTGTTGAAGAGGAAATGACAGCTACAAATTTGACTTTCATTCCCCTACAGACAATTTCAAAGACATGCTTCCAGTATGATTATAGCAGAATGGCATTAGAGTTATTACAAACAGGTATTTACAAATTCAGATTATCAAATGACTGCATGTTTATATGTGTAATGTGCTTTGCTGAACAATAAAATATGTGAAATGTATTTTTGCACATTTTGAAATTTTTGATCCAAGTACATTTGCTTTCAATTAGTATATGGATTCTATAAATATCATTTAACACTTAGTAGCTAAAAGTTGTTGATAACTACCGATGGCAAAGTAGAATGGTTACAAAAGCAGCTATGCTAACACAGGAGATCAGCTTTCTATTTGTACTGGAATTTTCAATACCAAGTAGATATCTTGCCTTTTCATTTTTCAATTAGTGTAAGTTAGTGAGACCCAAACATGCCATGAACAAGTAACAAAAAGTGTAGTTTAAATGTATGTATACATTAAAATGCCAAGGAACATACCACTTACTAGTGAGATGAAAAAACTATTGCAGTGTATATAATCAGAAGGAATCAGAAAAGATATTCTAAAATTGAAAATGCTCGAAATTGAAGAATTACAGAATAATTTTTTTTAAAAAATAGAACAAAAATATGCTGTTGGCCAAAAGTCAAACAGGCACTGCAAATGTTTTTTTATTGTTATTGGTTCCTCTCAGTTTGGTTTACAGGACTATAAAACTATCAGCAGCGACTTTCTGACCCAGAGGCCTACTGGCTTGAGGGCTAAGGAATCCATCTTTCAGGGTTACAGCTGTGCTGCTCTTCAGACGTAATTAAGAGAGAATTTGTAGATGGAGGTAACTTTTCTATTGTATAAACAAGAAAACGTAGAAAAAACTTCTGGGCATACAATTTCTTCAAGTGTGAAATACAGGCGATAGACTTCAAGGGTAAATACCAGCTGAGTTTCTCTGACTTTAATTAGATATCAATAAGATAATCTGAGAGAAAATAAAGATAGGCAGTGGCTGTGGGCTAAGGAAGTTGCACATCTTTTGAAGCTGTCTTTGTAGATCAGGAGCAAGAAGTCAAGAGGTGGAATGATTATTTGTTGAGAAATGTTACCCCACTGTCTGTTCCTGTCCTCTAGTAAATGTTTATGAAAGTGCATTTTAGTGTGTAGTTATGTGTGTTTTCATGAGAGCACTTAGTATGTTAGTAGTATTTGGTCTACTAAGTAGACTTTCGTAGAAGTTTATATTAGGCTACGTAACAGTAGGAATATGGTATTTGGGTGGCTTTGTTGTGAAAAGTGTTCAGTGTGATGGGAGTACTTACTGTGGAGATGAGAAATTGCAGTGTTCAAATCTGTTGTCAAATGTCTAGCTCCACTTGCTCCATTTTCATTCCAAATGTCTGAAAAAAAGGCTCTTGAAAGATACTTTTCAGATAACTTCTTCCTGCATAGGATGTAATTTGTAACAGATTCCCTGTAAATTCTATCTCACAGTATATTTTCGCTGTAGAAAAGTCCTTTTTAGGTTAAGGAGATAAGACATGCAAGTGTTTTTCCCAGAGCAAATAGGGTAGTGACTGAAGGTCAGGGAGTATTTTATTGCTTTTAGAAAGTGTTTGAGATGGTTACCAGTTTTATGGAAGTAGCAACACTGATTTATGGTTGTGCTGTGGATGTTAGTTTGTAAGTTACTATTCTTGATCTTGATTGTAGCACATAGGACAATTATGTCAGTATGGAAGTGTTCCAAAGGCAGTCTGACACTGAGGCAATGCTTATTAGATTTGTTGTGAAAGTCAGTGAGGGAATCCAGGTTTCCAGTACGGATGATAGGGATGTCACTTAGTTATTTTAGGCATGACATAGATGCTATGTTCCTAGATGGTCTGTGCTAAGATGATATATCTGTCCTTTATTCCAACATTCCTCCCTTACCTGATACACCTGATTGCTTGCTACACTAGAATGACTTTTTGACAATGTTTCTCATTAACAGTCCTGAGTTCACTTTAGACGGGGGAAAAAAAAGTATTTTTATACAGTAACATTTGGGCAGGAAATGAAACATACTTTAATAATTTTCCTTGTTTGCTTATTAGCCTGCTCTTGCTTCTGATGAAGTTAGTAAGAGCAGGAATGGTTCTTACACGTCTTTATAAATTCAGTACTTACTCATTATTCCACGATATCCTGCTCAAGGAAAATGTGTTGGTGCTATTTCATTTTTTACAGTAGACTTCCTAAAGTTTCTTGATGTAGTTGCAGGTATGGGACAAACAGGGAAGTCATGAGATGCCTTATGGGATATTACAGTGAAAACATTTTAAAATATTCAAATCAGAGCTAATGTTTGGATTGCACCTCTGAAACAGTGAGATTTGCTCCTGTGGATAGATGTTATAGACTTAGCTGGTTGCCAGGTCTTGTGCTGACTGCCTGCACTGGGCTGAACTTCTCTCCTGGCTGAATGAACAAACACAGCACCTTAATTGTGTTTCAAATGTTGAATTATACTCGTAGAAACTCATAGAACTTAATCTGGTTTTGTATTTGGCCCAGCAAATGTCAGCATAGAGCGATCATGAAAAAGCAGCAGAACACGGCTATTTTCAGACATTGAAAGTAAACCAGATAAACTGTGTTGTAGTAGGAAAGTTAGGGTGTTGGAGTGGTGGGATATTTTATGTAGTCATTTCTGGATTGTACGGTAATTTATAAGTCAGTGTGTTCATTCTATAAATAATCGCATTTTTGCCATTTACTACACATTTAATGTTTCTCGCAACAGCATTAAAACAGACTGAAATTTAAGTCAAGGAAACAGTTTATGCACATGTCTATACTATATTGCATAGTCTGTGGTGCATAGTGCAGCGCTTCTGAATTTACACATCACTGGGCCAATCTAAGCAGTTCTCTCCTGCAGCCAAAGAGCAAATGGAAAACATCCTTAATCTCCAATAATGAAAATATTAATAAAATGAGATGATAGCTATATAACTATGCAAAAGTTCTGTAAATCAGAGAAATTAAACAAAAACCTTATAGGATATTTTATTCTATGGTATAAATAAAGAAACAATATAGATCTTAGATAAAGTGAAAATCAATTCAAAATTCATCCTTATGTCCCACCCCAAACCCTGTGCTGCATCTTACACATAATTGTAAATACCTCAGGCATCTGCAGTGCAGTATATTAACACATACGTGTGGGCTTCAGTTTATGAGAAATAACATTAAAAAAATTCAGTGCTTTAAGCAAACACTGGACACTCCTCTGTTTCTTTTTCCCTGTGGTCTCTGAGGGCTTTAGAAGCATTGGTAAACTGGCTCTCATCCATGTTTGTGATGTACTTATAAATATTCCCCATTTATAACTGAAAAACAGCATGATAAGCTAACGGAACAAGTGAGCAGCAGAGATGGAAATTGAATATAGCCCTTGGACCTGGTTGCAGGATTATCATCTAGCAGCGTTAAATGAAAGTATTGTGAGACATTTCAGGTTTGGGAGGCACAGCTAAACCCGTTCATTATGGAGGAGGGGATTTGGCTCTGGCAGTGTGCTGCAAATGGTGCTTGAGGTTAGCAACCCCAGTCCTGGAGCTGTACTGAGAATCACACAAACCTTTTCTTACCTACAGGGAAGTTTTATCCCATGAAGGGGAATGGGGCAATGCTCAATCCACTCCTGCAAACCTACGACTGCCTTACAGCACAGGAGCAGTTGCAGTGGCCTGGGCAATGCGGATACTGTGATGATAATCTTTGTCTGAGTGAGGTTATCTCAGGGATATTACAAACAGGATGGATTTTCTCCAGGGAATGGACCTCATAAAGGCTCCCCAGAAGTAATATTCCATACCATTCAAGAAAAATGAAAGTCTTGCTCTTTATTTTGTGATCTTTTAAATACCACAAAAATCTCCGCAGTGCCAGCAGTATTGTTTGGCATGAGTCTGCAGGACAAGGAAATCACAGCAATGATCTTTTGAGGTGACAGTCTCACTGCTTGGCTGTAGCTCTTGCATCATGTAAAAAGCTCTTCCCAGACTGCTAGCGCTGAGCTATGCTGTGTTGTGTTGCATCATGCCAGCCTGAGCTCTGTGCCATGGGGCCTGTAATCCCCAGGGACACGGGAGAGGCAGCCTGTTACTGACACTGCTGGAGAGGTGGGAGCATGCTGGAGACATTCAGCCCCTGAGCTGGGAAAAGCGTTGCTCCAGCACACCCTTCATCTGCTATCTAGATGACACATATAGCAGAAAGATACTTAATGGAAGGAGAATATGTAATTTCCCTCCTTTCACTGGTCCTGATTCGGAAATACTGTAAATATCCGAGTATATTTATAGTTACAAAACCCGGCCTTCTACTCCTCTGCCTAAAGAAGGGAAGATGCCTGCAGAATTAGTCTGATTCAGTGTTTATTGGATTTTACTGCTTCCAAATAATGTATTTTCACTTTAAAAATAAATTTACATTGGTTGCCTCACCTCTTCCCAGCTGTCAGTCCTGTAACGCCCTTCTCATTTTGAGTTAAGTTCTCCTGCATTATTAATTCAGTAGTTTGTAATTAAATGATTAGCTAATCAAATTGTTCCCTCAAGATTACCCGTGTAAATGCATTGAAGACTGATTGATTTAACTGAGGTCACTCGGAGGTAGTTTAGCCTTCAAACTCACCATTATGAAGGGATGAGAAACAAAGAGGAACAGATCTCATGAGGAAAAGGCTCTCTGAGCTGTGGGCAGGGGGACTGTGCCTTTTAACCTTGTACGTGTTTTCTTGTAATTCCTGTGGGGCGGGGGAAAAAAAGGGGCTCTGGAACTAGAGGTCTGAAATCACATGGACATTTGCGTTCACGTTACTTTATCTGACAAAACTGCAGTTCTGATTTAAAATGCATCATGATAATTAGCTGCTTTCTCCTTTGTTTTACACTGTCTCATCATATGGGAACAAAAGGAGAATTCCTTTAAAGGAATTAAAGGTGAGTAAACACCAAAGGGTGATACTATGGGGGTGGCATTGCAGTATTGTTATTGCTGTTTTTGTCAGAGAAGTTCTGTATATAACTCTCCCCACTGACTTGATCAAAACTGCTTCTGCAGCTTGTATGAAAAGATAAAATGCTTACACAGTTGTAAAGGGGTGGGAGGAGATGAAGATAACTTCTTTTTATTTCTCCCTTGGATAGCCTTTGCAACCAAATGGGTGTTTCTCAGGTGTTTTCTCAGGCACCATTTAGGTACTGGTCACTTCCAGAGGTGGTGGCACAGCCTGGATGGGTCAGTAAACTTTAATGATGCAGCAAAGCTCGGGTTTTCCAAATATTCCCTTTAGACCAACTGGCACAGCGAGGCAACCGACTCCTCTCCAGTAACGGGAGATTGACCACCCTGTGGTAACGCAGGGCGAAGACTTGCAGGCAGGCTGCTAGGCTGACTGTGAGGTAGCAAGCAGAGTTGGTACTTCTAAAATAAGGCAGTTGGCTCCCTCTGCTGACTTGCAGCGTGATTTTAGTTGTTTTAAGCAACCAGCACTCTCCTCCTTTAGGTCCCTCCCGGAGGTTCCAGTATCATTGTACCTTCTGGTTTTAATGCGGTTTCTTTCCCTATGAAGTAGCTACAAAGCGGTATGTTCCCCTTTAGCTCAAAATCTGTACAGACTTTTACAAAGATTAATATATGTATTTATAACCGAGAATCAAACTGTAATGTGGCAGCTGAGTATAAGCATTTTAGGTAAGACCTCCGTAAAACCATAATTACACTCGTTTCCTTTAAGTATCCAGTAGAAAACAGTTAGTGCTTGTATATCTCTTGATAGCTTGCTCTCGATCTAGTACTATGGGGAAAGAGGGGAATTAACTTACCCCTTTATTTTCTTTCTAGAAAAAGATAGTGCTTAAATTCAAATATATGAGAAAACGAAGCTGAAAGTATTTGTCAAAGGAGCTTTATTTGTATATGGATAGCGTCAAAACAGCAGAGTTTTCTGAAAGTCTCTCTACCCCTTATGTGCCAATTATGGAAAAGACAGAACAGCCACGTTTCTAATAAAGCTGTGGCCAGATAAATAGATATTAACAATAAACAAACATGTACTATTTCTTAAAAATATGTACAGTTGCATCAAAGCTGTTGGATAAAGAAAGAGCTTTGTAAATAGCTGTAAACTGAATTCTCATGGTGAAGATACACAGATGAGCCTTACTGTTATGGCCTGGCTGTTACGTGATTATTTGACCAGATTCTCACCTGGGGTAAATGGGTGAACACTTCAGCGGAGGGCTGTGAAATGAAAGGCCAGTTTGGTTGTGGCAGGACTGGTGCACTGACTCTGAAATTGATATGTTTCTATAGTTGAAAAAGGAACAGATTTGAGATGTTATCAAAAAAAAAAAAAAAAAAAGAAAAATATTGGAGAACTTGTCTGGTTGTGCGATTTTTACCACTTACCAGTAACCATTTTAGGGAGATTGGTGTTAGGATATTTGACATTGCACGCTTCAAAGAAGGGTCACCTGCAGGAATTTGACAACCTGGGGTCAACCAAGTTACCTAAACCTAAGCTCCTCCTGCCTTTTGAAACGTCCTCGAGTACCCTATCGCTGGGAAGTCACCGTGGAGTCCCGGTGATTTCTGAGCCCCTCTGAGGGCACCTGGGACTTTCCGCATCCAACCGAGGACGCCGCCTGCCCGCCCTGCAGACACCGGCGGGAGCCCCTCGCCCACGGGCCTTCCCTCCCTGCACAGGCCGCGGGGGCTGCCTGGCGGGCGCTCCGCCAGCCGGAGGGCGGGACGCGGTGAGCGGGCGGGACCGGCGCTGCCGGGGGGCTCCTCTGGACTCGCAGCAGCCTCCCGGGCAGGGTCACGTTAAACCCGGGGGTGTCGGGGTGTCTGTCCGTCCCCGCCGGGGGTGTCTGTCTGTCCGTCCCCGCCGGGGGTGTCTGTCTGTCCGTCCCCCCCGGGGGTGTCTGTCTGTCCGTCCCCGCCGGGGGTGTCCGCCCGCCCGCGCTGCTGCAGGGCAGCGCCACCAGCAGATGGCGCCGAAGGACGCCGTGAGGGAAGGGAGGCAGGGAGGGAGGGTGGCGTTACCGCCCGGGCAGGCCGCCATCCTGCCGCCTTCGGCGGTGCGCGGCGCTGTGGCGTTTTGTCCCCTCGGAACGAACCTGCGTCGAGAAACTGATACCAGTGGAGCACTTTACAGGATTTGAGAAGTCGGGCTGTCTGCAGAAGAATTTAGATAGGCGTTTACTGCTGCGTGTCTCTGCCCAAATGATGCTTCCCGAGTGTCAGCCTTTGTCAGTGACGCCGCCGCTCTAAGGCCACGTCGTCACTGTCACAGCAGTCGGGTAAAGGTACTGGCGTGTGATAACCTTATCGTGGTCCGTACTGTGGAGGAGGTAGAAATTTCTGCGCAGGGGCTCTCGCTAGACTCACGCCGGTGTATGGTAGAAGGCGACGTCATTGTACGGCTGTGGTAGCTGCTTCCTCTGGTGTTGTAATGGGGGGCGAGGGGGGTCGGTGTGTGGCTGGTGGCACTTCATCTGCTGTGTATTTAACGCCATGCCGATCTCAGACAAAAATAACTTTCTGCAGGCCCTGAGGAGAGGAGCAGGTATACTCGCACATCACAAGATAAATATTTAGATAAATAGCAAGGATATCTAAAGCCACATCTAAAGCTTTCCCATGGACTTTCTGATAGTACACACTTATGGTGGATTCTATTCAAAGCACAGCTAAGCAGCACAGAGGAGTGAGAGCTTTCTAAAATTCCCCTTTCAGATAAAGAAGTTTAGATGTCACATGTCAAACATAATGTGACCTCAGGGGTTTCAACCAAGCCTTTAACACGCATTTCTCACCCTTGAAAAAAACGCCTGGCTTTTGAAACAATGCCTCCGTTCAAGAACTTCAGCTTAATATTATGGCATGAAGGTCAGGATTGTCTTGTACTGACCGAGAGGAGCACAGCAGCTTTCGCAGTGGTTCCTTTCTTCATATGTGGCTCTTACTTGTACTTAACATTTTGAACTAAAAAATGAAATGCAGCATGAGAAAGTATCGTTTTCTGTGTGAGGCTTTCACGTGTTTTGTCTTTTAGCCTCACTGTTGTTGTTGTTGTATTGTCATAATACTGAATGCTTATTCTCTTATTAACCGATGCCCTTTATTTGACAGGGCTATTTACTTTTGTTGGTGTTAAGTTTCCTGGCAAGGTACACAGACAGTTTCAGCTTGAATCTTTCAGTGGAAGGAACACAGAGACAATTCAGTGTGTCTCCTCTGTACAGGCTACCAGTGGAATAAGCAAATGATGGACCTGTACGAGGCTGTGAACGAGCCAGGTCAGCTCAACCCAGACACAATGAAGGTAAACTACAGCACAGGCAGGCTGGAAACAACCACCAGAAGAGCTGGAAAAGGTTACGTTAAAATCTCTCCGATCTGAATAGAGGAATTACTTCTGGTTATACAAAGAGTCTGCACATTGTATGCGTGCAATTACTTCAGAAAAGCAATCCTTCCCTAATTGACTCAAAAAGGCAGTTAGCCACTCAGACAGCTGGCCAGGAACAATGGGGCAAAACCCTCTGAAAACAGCCCTGCATTAGATTAGATTACATATTTTTGTTATCACCCACCCTGTATGAAGACCTCTCGGTCTTACCCCAGGTGACTGTTGGGTGGCTGTGTGAGCTGGCCCTTGGCCTGCTTTCCTGGGGGTGAGCAAACGTGCCAGAAATAATGTACGCACTTGGCAACTGTGGATCGGAACATGAATCTGCAATGTAGGTATCTTAGAGGAGTCTGAGTTGCTCTTGATTCACAAGCCACAGTGGTCAAACAAGCAATTTTTCTTCTGTAGCCGGCATGTTATGTATGACCTCTTCTGCTGGAAGTGGCCTTTCTCAGACGTACCTAAGTCACTCACTGTCGCCTCGGGCTCCGCTTGCTGCCATGTATTTTTTTCTCAGGCTGAAACTGAAGTAATCTGGAAAGGATGTCTGAAAGGACATGAGAGAGAGACAGCTTAAGTAACAGGGCTCTTCCCAAACTCTTAGGGATAGCAAATACTGAGAATTTAAATATACTTATAATACATTCCTTTTTTAAATTTTTTTTTTTAAGATGCCTTTTTGTCTGGGATGCCTTGTTTTTTATTAGAGCTTTGAGAAAGCTCTCTTAGCCTTGGTACTCCTGGTCACAACTAGCAGTGCCAGTAGGAACAGAACTGGAGATACTGTGCCCAAGTTAAAGCAAGATTGTAACTGGGGACTCCACCCTGAGGCTCACTCCATGCAAGGAAAAATTCAACACCCCTAAAGAAAGGACAGCACAAGTGCTCAAATTTAGAGGGAATGCCATGAAATTTTACTCAAAGCAGGGAGAACCGTGGTTTGCCCCTGAATTGTGACAGGAGCTTTCAGATTATTCCAGTGCTGACAAATACATACCCACATCTTTATGTCTAGGAAATTAATAATCTTTCTTCAGGAAAAAAATAGTGACAACTACACTGGCATGCAAGGAATGCATAATAATTTACCTGGAGTAACTGATTCATCTATTATCTTAGTCCTTAAAACCTCAGTTACTAAATGGGCAGATATCTGAGATCTAATATTAAACTTTGGCAATGTGGCTTACCACACTTTGAACAATACGGATTTCAAAGGCTTGTTTAATATGGTGATACCAAGAGTTGTGGAGAATGTTTTTAAGCCTGGCTTTTTAAATTTCTCATTTTTAGGACCAATACTTAACTGCAGTAAATTTGGGGAGTCAATAGCGGGTTTGGTAGGAGATGCCAGACTTAAAAATATACCAGAAGTCCAGGCAAGGGAAGAAACCCAGACATCTTAAAGATCCTCATTGACTCCGTTAGGTTTGACTTGCATTTAGATACCTTTTGAGATTATACGCCTGCTTAAGTCCAGTAAGTTAATAGAGTAGTTTTCCTTTTTTGCCCTAGCTAATCAGCATTCTCTTCACTTTGCCACTTTATTTTTTCCTGTGTTCAGCTAAGATGGTCAAGCTTTAGAACAGTGTACTGCCTGTGCTGAGACAACCTCACCGAAACCATTGTCATGCACTGCTTGGCAATGCAGAAATTCGTTTTTTTCCTCCAGCGGGCTTGTAATACCATGTTTGTTTTTCTGCCCTCTGAAATGTGAGCAGGTGTGCATGCCACCTCCCCGGGTTGACCCAGATCCTCCTCTCGTACCACAAAGGGAGAGGCCACTGAGGTGAGCCACTTCCACTCAGCATGAGCTGGACCTGAGTACCCTGTGGTACTTGAGGGAGACTGCAGCAACTTCAGATTCATATTTCATAAAGTATAATGAGCAGGATAAAAGCGCTTTTAAAAATAGAACCTTTTTCCTTTGTTTTTTTACTGGAAAGTCAAATACATTTCAATCGGGTGCTTCAGACATTTGTATCTATGAAAGTGAAATGACAATATTTTTGGCATGGAAAAAATATTGGAAAATTCAGAAAAGAAAATGTATAGTTACTGCTTGAACATAGCTTTTAAAGTTTTAATCCCCAGAGGTGCTGTCTCTTGAGCTGGGAGTTGGCTGCAGGCGTAAGCAGTGCTATGACGTTGTGTACCTGCTGGCTTTACTGTCTCTCCAATGGTGAGTAACTTTGGGGAAACGAGTGTAATTAGTTGAAGTACGCTTATATGTGATGTTCTTAATAAATCTTGCCATTTAAGAATGGTACTTATATATATTAGAAATACCAATATTTAAGAATATTGGTTTTTTTACTAAGATAAACCTATCTGGGTCTGAGTTAATCTGATGCCAAGGAGTAAGTTCTTTGTTACGGGCAGGCCTGGCAGTAACTCTTACTGTTCAACTTCTCCCACAGAATTTTATAAACAGACCAGAATTTATGAATACACGGTGATGAGCCTGGATTCACCTGCAGGATATAGCCCACGGCTACCAAAGAACAACTCCAAATTGCAGTGATAAACGGGACACGCTGGTGGGTCAGAGCAGGTGAGTGTGTTTGTTCACAGCACATCTGAGAGGCAGGCGGGACAGGTCCAGCACTGGGCTGGAAACTGGGACAGCCATGGTTCAGCTACTGCCTGGGGTGATGGGGTGTAACTGGGCAGTAGCAGACCTTTCTGTGGGAGCCTTCAGATGAGTGCTCTGAATTTCAGCAGTAGGGAGGGACAAGCAGCAACTCCATAGGTTTAAAGAAACCTGCAATAACAGATGTAGGAACAAGTTAAATTAAAAAACAAACAAACAAACAACCCACAACTGAGTGAAGGGCACCACAAGCTGTGGCACATGCGGAGAGCCACGGTGGGTGTGGGTCGCTGGATGTGGGTGTGACTGCTGCCTGTGCGATAGCAATTTCAATGAGCACAACATGGTGCTTGTGCTAATTCTTGAGCAATTACTGGGCCCATCCCAGGCAGCGCGTGCCTGGCGCTCATGGGTGCTACTGGAGCTCTGACAAAAGCCCAGGGTGCAGAGGGTCCCTCAGGGTGGCGTGGGGTGGGGGTGGCCACTCTTGGGCCACCTGTAAGGCAGCTTCTTGGGCACTGGGTGTGGGAGGGCTGAGCCAGAGCTTAGGGTCCATCTTCGAGGACGGTACGTGCCCAGGGAAATAACCAGGGTTAAAAAGCACTGCAAGACTTAGGATTTTTATTCCCTGTTGTCCCCCCCAGCCCCTGGAATTAAATGCATCATCCCTTAAATAATTCAAGGAAGAGAGTGTTTTAGTCCTTGTTGTCCAGGTGAGACCTTCTTCATGTCGCCCTTGCACATGCTCATCTGCTAGCCATTAAGTTATTTCATGTTCAGTAAGGCTTAGAAAATGCTCAGGGTGTTTAAAGTATTAGGTGGTTTAAAAAGAACTAGGTAAAAGAAAGTATAACTATTAGGTATAGACAGAATTACAGTAAAAAGTTGTTGAGTGCTTTCCAGGAGGACACACAAGCTTAGACTTGCCTTGATCTATTTCCGCCCATGTCTCTTCACGGTCTTTTTTTCTGATTCATTTGGGAAGCTTCCTTATCTATGCATTGCTTAGTAAGGGGTATGCCATCTGCATATTATTGTAAATTAGAGGATTCATCCATCTACTATCTTAGATGAATATGGCTTTCCTGCAGGAATTTGTTAAATTGTATAAATTTAATTCTCATATCCCTTCTGGAATATTGAACAAAACTCATTTTATGACTGCAGGGTTTGAAAGCAGAAGGGGCAGTAAACTAATATAATTAATCATTGTGTCATTGCTACAGAATAATGGACTAATTCTCTTCCTAATTTCCAGTTACTTATCATTTTAAATCTCACAGGGAAAGCAGCACTGTATAGAAGGCAACAAGGAACAACCAATTAAAAGAAAGTGTTTTGTTTCATCATCTTAAGCAAGTGTAACAGAACTAAGGGAACTCTGTTTGTGATTAGTTGCATTTGTTCTTTGAGTTTTCACACACAGTTAGATATTTCACTGAACTGCTTCACATGGAAAAAATAATGAATTTCCCTGTACTGACATATTTTGTGCATCAAATATGCATTTTTAAAAAACACTCAAGTACACAATAATTGGCTTGAGTTAAAATGAACAAAACAAGCCATCTAAAACTCTTAGTTGAGGTTTTTTTTTTTTACATCAACTGTGAAAAAATTAGAAATTCCTGCAATTGCAAAAATTCAGTTGTAATCTGGCACTCTGTCCTAATTTGGGCCACTTAAATGAAATACTTATGTTTTATTTACAAGACTGTTTTGAAAATTTATTTCACAGCTGAATTCAACTCTGCTGTTACAGGTTGGGGAGTATATTCTTTACCAGCTGATCATTTTAAATGTGTCTACTACCTGTCACTAGTTTTGGTGTGACACTGTGGGCTCTACTAAATCTTTGCAGGTTCAAGTTTAGACTGGCACAATAAAGATGACCAATACCTCTGATATCTCCCATGGGGATTGGAATTTGGATGCTTTTAGAGAAATTTAGGCCTTTTCTGCTAGAGGCAAGAGGAGAACAAATAGGAATTCAGCACTAGCAAAAATTAGTTCAGAGATAGCTAAGGAAGGAGCTGGAAAAAAAGCATCACTGCAAAGACTGTCTGGAGCCTGTGAAGATGCAGCTGAGTACTACATGAGATGAAGGAAAGGCGGAGTGGGAATGCAGGAGGGAATAGGAGGTGCTTGACTGGAATAGAGAAGCAAGATTTGGCACACGTGAGATAAGACTCCATGGGATGGGTAGGACAGAAGGTGAGAGGGCTAGTAATATCTGACAGGAGTGAATAGAGGAGGAAGATAAATTGGTAGTTCCTGTTGCTGTACAGAGTTCAGCATCATTTCTGGCAGCAAGCTGGAAAGCATTTAGAGGCTGAGCTTTCAACTATAAATTCTCATTAAGTAGAGGCCCAGTAACCCTATCTGAAAGGTTAGAAATAAAACAGCAAACAAGGCAGCATTTTTTCCACTGGTTTTCATATAAGTACAGCTAATTGAACTGAACCTATAGGAAGTACTGACTTGAACCATTGGGGTTTTTTTTGGGTTTGTTTTTGTTTTTTTCTTGAACAGGAATTCAGCCTAAACTGTTTGTTACTTGGAAGTTTTTTTAATCTGGAACAACTTTGGTTGCTGCAGAACCCAAATTAGAACCTAAACAAATAATTAACATGTTTGACCCTCTACTTAAATGTAATAAATTCAATATCAGTTTTGGGCAATACTGTTTTCTGCATTCCCCAGTTCAATCCCACTTCTCATTTATCCTGCCCAGATTCCTTCCAGCCTCCTGCTTTGAATCAGGTGGTGCTATAGGTTGTAGAAGACCTTCCGCTGTGATGAGTTGGAGAAAATTGGTGGGGTTTGGACTGTGTGAGTAGCATTGCTTAGAGTTCTCTTTTTTGGTATTTCTCTGTTACTGCTTCCATCCTCGTGACAAACTTCACGAAGTGTGCAGAGGAATGACCTACCTGCCTGTCAGACACTAGGGAGAATATTTCTCCACATTCTGTTGTACTGCTAAGCCAGCTGTCCTCTGTGCCTAATCGTCAGAGGAACACTGCTGTGACAAGCCATTTGGAAAAAAAGTAGCAGGGATTGCGTGGGTTTTCATCTAGAACTGGCATCAGGTGTTGAAAACATTTTAAAGAAAATGCTGGGAAATTCATATAGAAATTGCCATGCAACAGTTCATGCCAGTTATGTTGTTAGTAAACTTAAATGCTGTACAAGCAAGCTTTTTGAGTTTGATTTTTGTTTTACTCTGTCTGGAGAACATGGTGTCAAGTTCCCATTTTTTATTTTAAGAATAGTCTTAAAGACTTGATTGCTCTTTGATCCTAATGTTGTGTTGAAGGTAGTTCAAAGTTATAAGGAGTTATGTATGCTGTATCTTAGTGAAATGCTTGTCTGAAATTGTACTGATAGCCTGCTGTGAAAAAATCAATTTGCCATCAGCAAACTGAATGTACTTGATGCTCAATTTAGTTCACCCAACTACTTCATGTTCTTTCCCTATAGTAAAACAAAAGGGTCCTGAGAATTAATTACAGTGTTAGCATCTGCTCATGGCAGCTTTGCTGATATACTTAGTGGAATAAGATAGTTAAGGCAGGAGTGAGATGGAGTGTAAAGTTTTTCCTACTACCATTTCTTATGCAAATATCATTTAAAGGACAGGCCTCTGTTGATTCCTGTACATACTACTATTTTTTGCAGTAGAGTACCCAGTTGTGTATAAAATTAGCAAATACTGATCGCTTCCAAATAATTTGTGTTATGTCACTTTTTCATGGTTCGTATTTCTATAAATATTGCTGGCTGCACAGTGGAGTATTGTTTATCTGAACGCTGGTAATAACATTTCTTCCTTTAAAGTAAATTCCAAACTTTTGGGGGATCAATAGGTGAATGAGAAGTTTGCTGAGATTACAGGTTCCTGAGATTCCTGATGTTGAATCTTGTATTAGTATAATTCCAATCTGCTGTGCCAAGTACACTGTGGAGCAACCCTGAATGCCGGGCAAGCACTCTTTGGTGTTGTGCAAAATCCTCTTTGACAGTTTCATCTTTATTAACATTAAAAGATGCTAGTGTGCTAACATGCCAATCTAAACTGAGGTTTTATTGTGCTAAACGTAGACTGACCTGCAGCAGAAGGCCACAAAATATTGGTAATTTTAGGATTTTAGTATCCTGTAATTGTGTATTTTAATGCATATTCAGATAAATAAATCTCACTCACTTGAGCTAGAAGAAGGATCAGGTCCTGTACTTTTTGTCTAGGCTTTTTCTTTTTGCTGAAACATCACAAGGTATAAATTACCTTTCCTGGAATGCCTGAGAAAACATTGCCTCTCAAACCCAAGAGATTTTCATTATTTGTAAGTTCTCTGTATTTTCTGTCATGTTGAATTTGAAATGTGTTCATCCATATCACTGTATTTTGGAGAGGATCATCTTAGATTTCTATCAGATAGTGCCTGAAATTCGGTCTTGCCATGAATGATTGTGATGCCAGTAATGGTAGTAGGGTTAGTCCTGTTTGCATTGGAGAACAATTTCAGTTCATGTAATTATAATAAAACCCCTAAGTTTGGTGAAGTAAGAACAGGTTCATTGTCCTCACTAATTTGAAAGATGAAAATTATGTCCAGAACTAGTGGGAATTCTAGGTGTTTTTAATTTTTTTTTTTCATATTTTCTGACAAGCTGCAAGCACAAATGGGAAAATTGTGTTCAGAAAATTTTCATGTGGCCCCTTAGTTGCTTGTGGGTTTTGAATGATATGTCATTATCCAAAGAAATACAATCCAAGCTTTCATTAGATTAAGCTTTTCCTTCTTGAAGACATTTGAATATTCTTTATGATATAATTTGTTAACTTTACTCTTTTCTCTATATATACAACATTATCATTAATGCTTCAGCTTTTATATTGGATACAATTCTTAATTTTATGTCCATTAGGTTGCCATATACCAAATGCTTTTAACTTCTTAACTCATAAAAAAATTGTTGAAGCAGAGCCTGGCACTGGCCAGGTGCAGTGATAATTAATACTGAATTGAAAAGAAAAATATCTAAATCATATATTTCATAAATGAATACTCTTATAAAACTGTAGTAACATAGTGTGACATTTAATATGCACACCTGCATATCTTGTTTCTTCTAGCAACTAAAATTTTAACCAAAGGTTGAAAGAGTGGATCTTTGTTCCCTTTTGGCCTAGCAATTGAAAAGCATTTCTGTGTTTTGTAGATATGCTTTATTAGAACATCACATGGCATGAAATTTGAAATCTACGCATGTATAACACTTTTTGAAAGAACATGTGGTTTGCTACTCTTCCAGAGCAAACACATCCTCTAAATAATAACTATTTTGGTAAATACTTTGAATGATTCCAGAGTATGTCTAGAGAAACCCTTGAAAATGTGGTCTAAGTGAAATGAAAACACAACTGAACTATCAATAATCTTGGTAATGAAAGAACAGCCTATCTGGACCTCAGAACTGGGCTGTGCATCCCCATCCTTTTCTGTTTGTCAAAAATGCACTGCAGTTACACGGATGGGGAGGTAACAAACAGCCTTAAAACTAAAAAATTGCTTTTTCTAAAAAGTGGTTTAATCATGTGCTCCATCCCTAAGTCTGAGAGAAAGGAGAATCTACTAGTTGTGTAGGGAAGTATTACTGAAATTAGCAGTTTACTGAAATCATTGTGCTTTTCTCCCCTCAATTTGAACATATTTAATGGGCAAATGTCATAAATACACAGTTTATAATGGAACAGTCATTTTGACATTTAAGCTTCTTAAACATTTAACATATATGGACTATTACCTGTTCTTAGCCAAAATATTTGATCTATTACACACAGAAGATGCTGTTGTTTTTCAGAACACAGACTTTCTTATATTATTGTTTTATCAAAATGATTTAATATCATGAAATGTTTTAGCTATTACCTTTCTTTTCATCATATAAGTAGTTCCCATTGTGTACATGTAGAAAGAGTATGTTGAACTTAAAAAAAATCTTCATAATTTGTTATTCCTTTTTAAAAATTATTTATCATTTTGTATCTACTTATAAAGGCCATCTTAATTAGGAAAAAAGTCTTATATTTCTTTATAAAAATAAGATGGTTATTTATTAAAATTGCTGGTGAGAATGTTTGTGATCCCTTTAAATATGAATAGATACTTAGGTGAATTGAAAACTAGTGCTATTTATGACTGTTGAATACAGTTCCAAGCAAGGTATATGTTTTATATGTATTTTAGCAGTATTGAGGGGAAGAAAAAAACAGAAACATGTTTTATCATTCTAGATTTTTTTATGACACATGGTAATTGTTAGCTTGAAAATAGCCAGGATACATTTTCACATATGCTGTAAGATTTCCAAAACTATTTTTTTCTGTGTTAGATTCGGTCCAGGAGGTGTGCAAAATCTTGTGATCTTCATTCCTTGTATTTATGTGAGAAATAATTGTCAGAAAGAAGTACTTTTTTGGAATGCTTCAATAACAAAGAAGTGGAAACTCATATGTAATGTCTTCTGTGGTTTCAAATTCATAAGAAGGGAATCAATTTAGTAAATTTTTCTTTGGTGTGGGAAAAGCATCCCTGATAGCCTAACATTTCATACAGTTGGGAAGAAAAATTATAAGTTTTGTACACTGCTTGATTTCTCTAGACATTGAAAAGTTTTCATCTGTAGAAGCAGCATGTTTTGTGTCTAGCATTTTTCATTACAGATGCTAATTAGCAATAGCTAATAAATGATGGTGTTATGCATTACACTCAGAAGAGAATCCAGGAGCTCCAAGAGCAATTGGATCCATCACTGAGATTGGACGCCTCCTCCAAGAAGCTCTCAGCAAAATACCAAGTGCACAAATGGTATTGAAACAGCATATAGCTTTGATTAGAGCAATTTATTTATATATGGATTTAAATATGAAAAGTGAAAGAAGTAGAAGTCGTAAGACAGAATGATAGGAAGGGAGGTTTTATTTAATAAATAATTTGTTGTTGCAGAAGCACAGGATATTGATTGCTTCCTTTTTCCTGTGGTCCATTATAGTTGATAGTTTTGGTTAATTTAGTTAATTTCTACAACAGATGCTCCATTTGTTGTGGGATTTGAAAAATGTTGTCTGACCTATAGGGTATATTTTTGCATGTGGATTACATTGTTTTGTGGATTTTTTTTGAAGTAAGCATCCTTTGCATGTTGCCTGCAACTGCATGGAATTGAACTTGATGATTCAGATAGTCCCAGGTATAAACTCCCATGAAGGGGTGAAGGGTCTATTATCTTTACCTATGGACTTTTCATTTGTGGGGTTTTTTTTGTTTGTTTGCTTGGTTTTTTGCTGCTTTTTGCTGAAACAGTATGTGTTTTCATCTGCTTCCTTATCCAAGGCTGAAAAGTCTTGATTTGAACTTGTCTAATTTCTCACATGTTTTTAGCCTGTAAGTGTAGGAAGGTTATAGGTTTTCTCTGAGATGATTTATCTTTTCATCTATTGTTGGCTAAGCCAGAAATTTAGAGGGAAGGTAGGAAATCATATTAGAACAAGTCTCTAATAAACCATCACAACAGTTGCATACAGTTTATTGAAGGCTATTTCATTGCCACAGGCCAATGGCTAAGATAATTAGAGAGGACACTTCTTTCTTGTATATCTCATTTCACTTATACTAGTTTTTTAACTATGGAAACAATTTCATATTCTTTACACAGCAGTCTGTGCAAAATTTCTGAAATAGTTTGTGGTGGTACTGAAAAAGTTTTAGGGGTCTTCAGACCGAAGAGGTTTGGAACAAGTGCGTTAAATTTAATGGTAGGCAATCTTTAAGAAGGAATATAGAAAGTTGTATTGGATGGGCAAAGTAAAGTAACTGTAAGAATTAACTTTTACTCTTGACGTTTCTATTCAGTAAATACGATCTTAGAACAGTGCATATAATTCACATTCCCCTGTTTGTGTTCTTAAATTTTTGATAGATTTCTGGGTTTTATGACTGTTCAAATTGCATGTCAATGGCAGTATAAAAATGAATGACATTTAATTTAGTACCACTGAGTTTTCATTTCAAGAAAGATCTAAGTAAAATGCATGAATGGGATATAGATCCTAGGAATGGTTTTCTGTACCCTTTTTCCCCCTTCCAATCTTTAAAAACCAATCTTTGAGATTATAGTTGATATTTTGATTTTCTTTTTGCATAAAGTAGTTAGCTTAGCATGTGTATGTGTGCACAGAAGCATGTGTGTTCCTGTGAACTTTTTTATTGAATGTAAAAGAAAATTGGTACCTTCCCAGATCATGATAACAAAATATGGAATTAAGGAATACATACGTTTGATCATGCCACAAAACCAAACACAAAAGAACAGCAATGAAGAAAAGAGCGGGGTTAACATAACTTCTAGGGAGAAAGGCATGTTTGGTTGCTTAGCTTTTTCCTCTTCTTAAGATAATTACTTTATTTGTGACCTTGCATTAAAATCTGCCGTACTGTCATCTAAGAAATCTTTGTGTAATATACAATTAATTTTTAATTAGTGCTACCTTCAGTGCATTTTCACAAACACAGTAAAATCTGTAATTTCTTGTAATTTTATAATTTATTTTAAATACATAATGATATAGCTCTTTATGTGATATATGTACTAGTATGTAACTTCATGCAATGCAGAATACTTTTTTGGCAGGCACATATTTAGCTGATGTTTGATTTTATTTCATAATCATAAACTTTTATATAACTTTTAAAATCCAGATCTTTGGGTGTAAGTATTGAATGACAGAACTGTTTTGATCAGTATCAGACAGGTCTAAGGCTAGCTTACAGGTTAAGCTAGCTTTGTACATGTTTACAGAGTTTTCATTTTTAAAGTTTTAGTACTGAGAATGCCAAGTATTAGTACACAGAATACCAAGAGATTTTCTGCAGTCATGTCTGAAGCAATTTGTCTCTTATATTTAGTAAGTAAATTGAATTTGGAAAAATGTTGAACTAGATGCCATGACTTGCAAATTGATTCCTATCTCAATGGTAAAATCAGTAAATGTTTGATCTTGAAGGAAGAAATTTTGATGATTTCTGAATATAAATTCCAACATGTCTTTGTACAGTGGTCTCCACTTTTCATCTGAGGTTAGAGTATTTTTATAAAGGATAGGTTGGGCCTATCTCGGCTATTAAAGACGAAAGCCCACATAGAATAAAGATGCCACCTTGTGGGTGAAATAAATGATGCAGTAGACAAGTCAAAATAACTTGTTTACCAAATAGATTCTATGCATTTGTGACTCATTGCTAGAATGTGAGCTTGTATTTTCTTAAACATTTACAATTATTTTTGGAGTTTACGTTCAGTAATTTTGTATGAAGTGTCTAAGTAACTGCAGTTGGACCATTCTGCTATTAAGTGTTGAATGACTGCTAAAAATCACACAATGTAATTTCATTCATGCTCCTAATCACCACATAATTTTGGCATCAAATTCAATTGTTTGTAATGTATTGAAGCACAATTTTGATGCCATCATCCTAACCTGAGTGGGTAACCAAAATTAACAATTTTGTAGATATTCCCTGTATGAAAACAGAATGGTGACGCATTCAGGTTCCTGTACTGGAGTTCTTCTCACTACATACCTGGATTAACATGTTATATGTATTACTTTCTCTTTCTTAGCTGCACATGATGGATTTCTTACAGCAGTCTGTGAAATACCAGGTGTCTACAGACCTTGGTGCCATGGTTTTGAATCACCTTTGTCTTGGGTAGGTTTATATATAGTGTTCTGGATTTTGAGGACATTATTTCAATGTTTGTTTTCCTCTTTCAGTGGTAATGACCTCTCATAGCTCCCCATGTATATGGGGAACACAACTGAGAGGAGTGGTATCAATACTTAAAAAATATGGACCAGCAGACTATGGCTGTGTCAGCTCACTAGAGCTCTCAACTGAAGGCAGTAGTGACGCTTGGTATTCATGCCACAGTCCAACTGGGTATCAGATATTCTCCAGGCAGTTTCAGATAGAAATCTGACTTCTGTTCCTATCATGAAGTATTGTGTAGTGTTCATGTATTCCATTTGTACAGAGAGGGGTCTGTGAAGTGCTTCAGGTGAAAGACTCCAGATATAAAACCTATGTTACTCTTATTCTGGCCATTTTACCTGAATTTACTTGTCCTCTTTATTCTTGCATAGATTCTTGGAGACTCATTCATTTTGGTCTTTTGCTTTGGAAAAGCTATCTTTGCTGTTCAGCTCAGGTTTATTGCACAAGAATCTTATAACAAACTCTTCAGGATCAGTTAAGCTTATTGTGGCATCCCAAATCTTTGATTTGACACTGGCGTGGGGGACACTTTCCAGTGTTGTTAGAAGTGTTTTAAAAGTACTCCTGTGACTACATGCTGCACAACATCTTTTTTTCATAAGTCGTGTTGAAGAGCTCAGAATTGTGACCCACACAACTCACAGTTTAAATGTTACTGCCATGCAGCATCTGCATTTTGTTGCTGGTTGAGGAAGTATGCCTGTGGAAGAGCATCTGAGTTACGCGGTTCTCAGATGTGGCAAGAAATAAGCTGATGGGGGTTACCAAGACTGGTGTCAGGTTGTTCTGGAAGCCAGCTGCAAGTCAAAATCCAGCCTCTAGTGGAGTTGTCTACCCTGTTTGAGCTCTGGTACTCATCCACCTAGGAAATAGCCCCTTACCTTTGCTCTTTGCATTACCTGTCTTGTACTTGTCCACAGGGTTGTTAACTCCTAGGTGTTCAGATTTTCTTTTAATAAGAACACTTTTATTATGGTTTTTGAAGAAGATGATGATCTACAGGGAGAAAAAGGTTTATTTTTGCAAATAGCAAAGATAAGCTACATGTGCAACTGAGAATTTGCATTCATCTGCCTCCAGACAAGTACTTACCTCCCCATGTGACGGAAAAGGACTTAACTGCAAGGTTCAAGCAAACAATTTATTTGAACTTCACTTACAGACTTAACACGTCACTATTGTAGGTTTTACAGATACAATGGAGGAATGCACTACTGCAGTTTTTTAAGGCAAGAGTAGTACATTATTACAACCACAAGCGATTCGCAGACAACCACAAGCACATGTGCGTTTAGAAACTTAAAGCATAAACAATGTTCACTTATCCCTCCAGGTAAGGGCTTTCGGTCCCAGGGACGTTACCTCGACCGACATCCCGATCAAGGGGGGGAAGGGTTTCTTTCACAAGCCAACTGTATAGTTGGAGAAGCGACTCCCTCATTTCCAACCTGAATCTTAGAGTTTTTATCCCCTGACTTGTGGAATGGTGTGTATGACTATGTCTGAGTGGATTATGATATATGCCTAAATGGATTATGTATATCTGAGTGGAGTTTCCCCTTATCTTTCCTTTGTTGGTCTGTGATTGTTTGAATACACAAGGTTGTCACTTGAAACTGAAGCTGAAACCCTTCAGGTTTTGGTTTTTTTTTTACCTTGCTTCCTCAGGCAACTGAATAGTGGTTGGATTGAGACTCAGGGCATAGTATTTGTTAAGGGATTTCAAGGCTCAGTTCAGGTTTTGGTTCTTTGAATGGTGCAGCCACCGCCCTGTTTAGTTTAGGCTTTATCAGACAACCCAGGGCTAAGCTGTCTACACAGCTCCTGTGAGTCGTCTCTGCAGAGAGACAGGGCCTCAAGGCAACCCAAGGCTGGGTGACTCTTGTAACCCCCCATGAGTCACCTGTGTGCACTAGACATGGTGAAACTCATTTGTGAGTATGACAAATGAGTCATAGTTCCACACACGTCTAACCTGGAGAAGGCTGCTTCAGAGTTCCTGCCTTCGGCTTTGCCCCTTCACATATTCTAATACGTGCAAAGCAAGACCCAGCCTCTCCCAAAGCACCCATTTCCATAAAAACTGGATGTATGTACTGGAAAGAGCCATGTCACAGTCCAGGTCCTGATGTGAATTATCAAAGAATCAGGGCTTCATGGTGCACAGTAGGGAGTACTTGCCCCTCAGTTTGGCCACAGTTTCAGTGGCCTCAGTAATCTAACGGCTAAATGAATTTTTATTGCAGTAGTTGTTTTTTTGTGGTTTTCTGTTGTCCAAATTTCAGAGTGATATCCAGAAATATATGACACAATTCTTTTCGACTTAGTCAAATAAATAAAGTACTCTACATTTCCAGTGGACCATAAAGTAATAGACTTGTGCCAAACAGGTAATAGGTCCCTAGCTTGATGTGTTTATAACCTCAGTGCACAAAGGAAAAAAATCAAGTTCTACATGAACACAGCACGTGATAAAGCGGGGTCTTGTGACAGCGCTTGTAATATTTCATGGAGATGACTAGCCAGACATTTCCTGGAAAGAGGCTGCAGTGTTTTGATATTATTTTTCATCTTACAGTCTTCAAATGAGGTCTTACTGGTAGCATTCTTTCAAAGGTTAGTAAATTTTTTTTTTTCTTTTACCTTGGAGATTTTTTGCCTAAGACTGTACTCCATGTAAAATGTATCCTGTGTACATCAGTACCTATTGGCAACCAGGCTGCTAAGCTCGGTGAGCCTCTAAAGGAAGGGTTAAAAAAATTCCAAGCTCAGTCCGGGGGGAAAAAACAAAAGTTGTTTAAAACTGCTTTCTTTAGCAGGGGTCCAACTAAAACAAATGTAGTACTTGGTCTTTCTGCTTATTTGAAGTATCTATGAGCAACTTAGTGTTCCCTTGGCTTTGGATTCAGTTCTTGCTTGTTTGTCTGTAGGTTTCAGGAGGATTATTAATGTAACCTATGTAAATACCTAGGCAGGCTTCTTTTCCATGACTAACTTTGGTTCAGATTAGGCAAAGACAATTTCTGTCCACTTCCTTTTGTACGGACAACTAGAGTAATGCAGATGGGAGTTCTGCTGTGCAGCTGAGCAAATCACGGCTGGCAATTACTTCCTCCATGTCTAGCATCTCAGATTATTTTATAAGGGACTGGTTTTACTTCTAGGCAAGAGATGGAGTTAGACCTTCTTTATTTGGAAGATGGAAAGGTAGCAGAATTCCTGATACCAGGTCCCAGCTCTGAAATCTGCTACTTGCTCACGTGCTGTCACCGTGAACCGCTGAGCAGGCTGGAGGGGGGACTGTAGGAGCACAGGCTCTTCCCTGTGCTGAGCAGGGCTCAGACTGCCAGATATGCTGTCTCCAGTCTCTCCTGGGGGCTGTGTGGTGGCTTTTCTTGGTTGATGTTGACCATAAGAGGTCATGTATTTAAAAAAAAACAACCACTATTGCAGCATATTAAAAAAAGTTGCTAGTCTGAAGATGTTTTAGGCTGTTCTTTGTTATGCTTTAAGTTAACTGGTTTATATACCCTTAGGAAATAATCGATGACATTAGAATCATCCAAGAAGCCCAGTAAATACTCTGGTAATAACTGTCAGATGCAGCTTTTTTATATGTGGTTTTGCACATCTTTTAAGCATGCCAAGCTCTGCTTTATAACCCTTTGACCTATTATAACTATGGTGTTTATGTATATTTAAACAGTAATGTAGTGCAAGAAATTAACATCGTATTTACTCTTCAAAATATACTACTGCAGCTGTCTATTCCTGATGTCCTGTAAGAGGGCTTTGTTTTGAAAGATTTGTCTTTCCTAGGGCAGCTGAGTATTCTGAACTTAATACTTTGTACCCTGCTCAGAAATTACAGGGTATACGAAACATACTCTAAAATTCATTCAAACTTTTAAAACTTATTATGTCTAGGAGAGAAAGATTTAAGATTACTGAGTTTCTGGTTGAAGTACTTCAAGCAGAAATCCATACTCCATTAGGTTTTGTAACATTATGTGACCTTAATTTTCCAGGTATTTTGCCCTTCAAATTGAAGATAGTATTTTAATACTATTTAAGTCTCCTGAAGAGCCTTGTAATACGATAGGCTTAAGTTGTGAAACATTTGAACAAAATGAAAGATAAAAAAGTAATTTAGGATTTTGTATTCTTTTTAATGTATAGCAACATAAAGATACGCATCAAATAATACATTGAAATAGATGATAAAAGGTTTTTTGGGGTGCATTTATCAACGAAATTATGTGTACATGCAGTCAGCCATATTTCTTCTATGAAGGTCTTTCTTTACACTTGATTATTTTCAGCAAAGCCATTCCCAGTGCTTTGAACTTAGGAATTTGTCTCTTATGCTGTGGTGTACTTCAAATAAAATTCTAACTGGACAGCAGCTGTAGGATCCGATCTCAGGACATGAAATAGAATTACAGAGCTGTACTGACTTGTTGGGGAAAGGGCTGAAGAATTATTTTTCACAAATCTTATAGAAAAAGATAGGGGAGAAACTTACATTTCCGTATTAATAAAGGTGATACAGTCTTTCAGTAATGTTAAATATGAGGAAATTAAAATTATCAGCAGCTAGTGTTGCGTATAGCTCTGTAATGTGTTAAAACTGGACCTAATAAATTACAGCAATAGCTTCTGATGTTTTACCCTCTATAATGTAATCCTTGAGCAGTCAAATAGCTGTCCAGTACGACAGATGCAAAACACATCACTTTTGAAAAAAGTAGGAACATTATGTAATTGAGGTGTATGGCATTTATGTTGGATGTGCAATTATATATATTCACAGGTATATCTGTACATTTAGTAAGTTTGCATCCTGATGGCTACCCCCTTTTTTTGGTCTAAAAATCATGTTTTATTCATATACACCAAAAGTGTCAATTGCTAGGTTTTCTGTAACTGTCTGTAACACTGATTATTACTATACTCTGTAACAACCTAGCATAGATTGCCTTATTTAAAGATTTTCATTATTTTGCTGATAAAAACAAAATATTATTTAACAGAATGTCTTTTTTTGCAGGCTTGCATGCTGGTAACTGCCTAACAGATTATATGAATATTACAATGTCAAACAGAATCACCTGGGGTGTGGGTATTAATACTGAGACATCGTTCAGTCATAGCTTCAGGTTGGGCATTCTAGTTAGTACAGGAAGGAGTTTAAAACACAATTCAGCAAGCAAAGATTAATTACATCTTGCTTGTCTGAACTGTTGTTTTCTTGTTCTTGGCTGCCAAACACTGAGATTTTCCCATGTATTTCATTATTTGTTTCCCAGTCCCTTGGGCTTAGCTGTATATTTTGTATACCTCCCTGATAGTTTCAAATGTCGCGGTTGGTAGTGGCTACTAAATTTGGCCTTACTGGCTGGTCCAGTTTTGGTGGAGTCAGAATCAATTCCTTTTGCTGACAAGACTTCCAGTTCTGATATTTAAGCATTGCAGGCTGCCTTGGCACTTGGCAAGTGTGAACATTCACCCTGTATTCCTGCCAAACTTGGAGAGGGACAACTGTGAGTGCAGAAAGGCAGCCAGAAATCTTGAATCAGAGCTGTGAAAAATTAAGTCCCCTTTTGTCTGTGCTTTTGGACTCTATTTTGCCAAAAACTACCAACTTGACCTCTGCTTTGCTAAATTTTACTAACTAGTAACTGCAAGTAATCTAAAAAAAGATTGTTCCAAGTTAACAAAGATTGCATATTTGCTGATTTTTTTGTTTCAGCTAGAGTCCATTTTACTAACTCAGAGTAATTAGCTGAGCATCCTAGCACTCTGAAATGAACAGAGCAAGGGTTTAGGAAGACTGTGGAAAGGAAATTGCAATCAAAATATGGAAAGGTTAAAAACATAAACAAATTTTCAGTGTTGGTGGAGTTAAGGAAAGATCTTTGTCAGATATCTAGAAGTACTGAGTTCACACCATAACACATCAATTTACTTTATCTGTTAGAATTTTTCTGAGCCGGTATTTTTGTAATCCCATTAGTCTTTATTGAGACAAGCTTCCGTCTGAGTTTGGAAGGATGAACCTTTTCTACATCTTGCCATCACTAAGAACTAAATAAATTTGTGGCCACTGTTTCTGCCATTTGCAGAATCACTTCACGGTCTTATGTCAACTGTAATGGTGGTATTGACAGTCTTGTGATCTCTGGTGGTGTTGCATGGTAAGCACTGTATGGCATTCTTAAGCGAAATGAAACTTTCATGTTCTTCACATTCCAGTCACAGATAAAAATAATTCTGGTAAAACATAGGGCAAGAATGTTTCTGTCTAGCATTTTACAAGTGAAGAACAAAACTTAGTTTTAACTTTGAAGAAATGACATGGTCTTGTCCTTTTAATTGGAAGAAAGGATCCTTTGCCTGTGAAAATTAAATCCTCCACAGTTTGTAGTTGCTTTTCAAACTTGTCAACCTGACAGTGAAATCGTGTAATCTGATAATAGCATGCCTGAGGCTTATTGCAATTTTTTGGGGCAGTGGTATCAGCAGATGATGTGCTTTGTTGATTTTAATCACTTAGGGTTTGATTCTGATCCCACTGACCTGAGTGTAAACGCAAAGTAACTTCAACTTCACTGGAATTACCGTAAACATCTCAGTGTAAATGAAATCTGCATTTATTTCATTGCATTTATGGTTCCACTATAGGATCTTCAGAAGTCTTCAAAGAAAGAGAGATATGGATGACTTTCCCCATCTCTTCGTGACAGCTTTCTTATTCAAATAGCATTCATCGCTGACCAGTTGTTAAAATTGTTATGTATCTGTCTGTGTGTTTGTACTGACTACTCAAGGTCGTTGTGCTAAATGCACGCAATACTTGACTTTTCATTGTCTTACAGCCAGTTTGAGTTGCTTTAAGATTCCTGTGGCTTGTCACTAGAATTTCTCTTTATTCATGAGCTTTTGCGCTGACTTTATAGTCAGTTTGAAACTGATATGAATATATTTGAGTGTCTGTGGATGGATGCAGTAATTGGACGTGTTCTAGAATACTTTTTGGTAAGTGGCCATAAATAAAAACTATTGAAATGTAGGATCTAATCCGGCGGTCTTTTTTTCCATCTCTGACACTGTCAATAGGAGATCTGTCTTCATAGCAGGGACTAAGGCATTAGGCTTGTACAGAACAGTAATGTAACTTGTTCATGTTGTGGTTTAACCCCAGCCAGCAACTAAACACCACGCAGCCACTCGCTCGCTCCCCCCCACCCAATGGGATGGGGGAGAGAATCAGAAAAAAGAGTAAAACTTGCGGGTTGAGATAAAGACAGTTTAATAGGACAGAAAAGAAGAAAATACTACTACTAATAATACAATAATCATAATAAAAGAATTGGAATATACAAAACAAGTGATGCACAATGCAGTTGCTCACCACTTGCCAACTGATGCCCAGTTAGTTCCTGAGCAGCGATCGCCCCCCAGGCCAACTCCCCCCAGTTTATATACTGGACATGACGTCACACGGTATGGAATACCCCTTTGGCCAGTTTGGGTCAGCTGCCCTGGCTGTGTCCCCTCCCAACTTCTTGTGCCCCTCCAGCTTTCTCGCTGGCTGGGCTTGAGAAGCTGAAAAGTCCTTGACTTTAGACTAAACACTACTGAGCAACAACTGAAAACATCAGTGTGTCACTAACATTATTCCCATACTAAACCCAAAACATAACACTATACCAGCTACTAGAAAGAAAATTAACTCTGTCTCAGCTGAAACCAGGACAGTTCACAGCAGATTTTATAGCACAGATGTCTTCAGTGGCACAGACATGAATGTTTGCCATTTACTGAAGACTTCCTCTTGTAAGCTGAACTCTCCACAGCAGAATCTTCAGTAGTTTTTGGTATTTTTTTTAATGTGATAAGACCAGTTAATTTGATGCTGAGCCTAATGTTCTTTTTTCCTCCTTTATTTTACTGACCAATAAAAATTAATGGGAATCCTGTGCCTGTTTGTTACTTGTGGTTCTCAAAATCCCCCATTTCAGTATTTTAAAATTTTGAATAAAAGGTGCTAACTGATGAAGGTCAGAGATATCTGTGTTAACTGCTGACTGCTACTCGTAACTAGTAATTAAGTAGTAACCAGTTTGTTCTCTCTGCTAATAAATCGGTCCACTGTATCTTTTATGCATCCTCAGTGTAATTTGGGGATAATACAGAAATGTTAAACAAAACCAATAGGAAAAGAAAGGAGGAGCATGAAAAAAGTGAGTATGGGTTGTATTTGTATACCAAAAAATACCTGTTTATTGTAACTTGGTAATACATTTAATTGAACGTCTGTCCTAGATTTGACTAAGCTATGGATATAGGGGAAATAATTATCAATAAGTATTTCTAAAGCCCTGAAACACTGGCATATTTAGAGTTAGATCAACAAAATATTTGAAGCATATTCATGGTCAGTGCTACATCACAGTACTTCTAGGTGTTTAAGTTATGGAGGAGAGCTTAAGGTCTCAGTCTGTTGTGTACGGGGAGACATATCTGCCTTAGAGTGGTGGTGTTCTGCGGGAAGGGATGTGTCTTTGGTCCTTTTTGTTCCCAGGGCTACAGCTGCGAGACAGCTCTGAACCACTCCCCTCCAAGAACTGAGGAGATCTTCACCGTCCTCTAACACGTGCCCAGATGTGAGGCATGGCGCACACACCAGGCGGCCACAACCGAAGAGCTGGCGGAGTCCGTCCTGATCCCTGATGACCCTAAACCGTCACGCTCTTCAGGGAGAGCCCAGGATGTGCGCTTGGGTCTGTCAGCGAGAGGGGGGCTTGTCCCCCACCACGACCTGCCTGTGTGGCGGCCTGGGCTGCCGAGGGTGAGCGACCTCCTACAGAAATGCTTTGGGTGCTCCGTAGCCGAGCAGCCACCAGCGCAGGCTGCACTGGAAACCCCATTTGGATCGAGACGCAGGATAACTGTTGAGCTGGTCTTTTTTCCTGGCACAAGTGGGGCAGCTGGGGGCATGTGTGAAAGCAGAATTTTAGGCGTGTTCAGACTTCGAGCACCTGCAACACGCAGTAGGGAAGGTCACCCCTATCTTCTGCCTCGTTTCCTTTGTGGATCTGACACTTAGTGGCTGCAGAAGAAAACAAACAGATCGGTCTAGAAGAGAAAGGTCTCTAGAAGTGTTTGACCTAAATGATGGCTTTATCATTGCTTGTACTGCCACGTTATTTTTCTTATTTTGTCACTGAGGGAAGGGGTGATAATGTATCCTAGCTGGTCTCTGGTCTCTTTACAGACAGAAACTGATGCAGTTGTTAAAGCTAGACTGTGGTGCTGAGTAGGAAAGACCTGACTCTGTGAGTCTCTAGGAAAGTCTCCATGTGCTTTCTCGGAATCCCTGGCTTGCTTTTTAGGAATTCACCCCTCAGCTTTCTAGGCATTTACACTGGACTTTCTAGGAAACCCCACCTTCTGCTTTCTCGGTATATGTCCTCATTGCTTTTCAGGATTATTTCTCCACCTGCTTTCTAGGACCTTTCCCTATGCTGCCCAGTAATTTCCCCCCAATTTCCAGGAAATGCCAATGTGCCTTCTAGAAATTCCCTCTTTTATTTCCAGGAATTTCCCTCTGCTTTTCAGGAATTCTTCCTGTCCGCTTCCTAGGACTATTACCTCCTGTGTTTTGGGAATTTTCTTGGTGCTTTCTGAGAAATCTCGCCTCCAGGCAGGAATTCTCCACGGGCTTTGTAGATTTTCTCTTTGTCCTTTGTAGGAATTTACCTTGTGTGTTTTAGAAAATTTTCTTTGTGCTTTCTAGGAATTCCCCTCGGCCTTCTAGGAATTTTCTCTGTGCTGTCCAGATGTTTTCTCCTGTAAATTCAGGGAATTTCCCCTCTTTTTTCTAAGACATTTTCTATGTGTTTTGTAGAAACTTTCCACATGTTTTTGAGGAATTACCCCTCTTCTTTCTAGGAATTTATCATGGGCTTTCTTAGAATTCATCTTTCTGGAAATTACATTTTTTTCATTTAAACTGAAGGTAAAAACATACTTCTTGTGAATTGTTACGTATTAATTTATTAACTAATAGGATCAACTATTTTTATAGTTTATATTTGAGGCCTTTTTTGTTGAGGCTTTGCTTTTTGCAAGAGGGTAGGATTAGTTCTAGCCTTTCTTTCTAAAGAATGGTGCACTGTCACATTTTGGGAAAACCTACAAAACATGAAAAGATATTCACTGCTTTATTAGACCAGTTTGTAGTAAGCTATGTGCAGGCAGAGACCATCGTCTTGCTTTTGTATGTGCACATTGCCAGCTGCAATGAGGTCCTGGCCCTGCTTTTTTGTGTTCTAGGTGTTGCTCTTTTATAAGTAAAATTGCAGGAGGAGGCCATAGTATTAATTCATAGCTCTTGCAGTACTTGGCTTCCTGTACAAATTATTCTTCGTATATTAATATTTTACAACATTAATTGTGATAAGTGACATTATCTTAATTTAACAGTTAAGGAAAATTGTAGGAGGAGGGTGATGTAACTTCTCAGCTCCCAAAGGAGGTGCTACATTTAAGAGATTTAATTTCTGACTCAGTTTAGAATCATATATGCCAAAAGTAGAAATGAGCAATCAGTAAGGCTTACAACCCAGCATTCTGGTTTGTTTTGTTTTTTAATTAAGTTCAGGTATTGCAGATGCTAAAAATCATAGAGGAATTGAAATGAAAGAAGATCTGGGATGTTAGATTCTAATATATGGGCCACATAGCTCCTACCTTTAAACACCAGAAAGTTGAAAGTGGAAATTCCTAGTGTGTGACCATTCTTTATTCACGATGGACACCGTGTCTATTAGTGTATCTGCCTTGACCAGTAACAACTAAATATATCTATGTGCGCTCTCATTCCCTTTGGATTACTCACCATTTTAACTTTGATCAAAAGCACTTAAAAATACTTCTGGGTTGGGAAGGAAAAATAACTTCAAATTGCTTTTTGATCACATTGTTGATTCACAATGGAAAAGAAAGCAATCTGCAAATATGATAGGGAAGTGTTTCTAGGTACCTAAAGCTGTCATGTAACATTTGCCTGTTTGTATCACCTGCATATTATATTGTCCATGTTTATTAAAACAAAGCAAATATTCATCTGCTCCTCCTGTACAGCTTTTAATTGTATTAAATGGGCATTTGTCATCATTACTTAGAGTGGTTAAGGCAGATAATTCACTGCTGGAGCATTTGAGATTTGGGATATTTATTACCAAACGATATCTAACAACTGTACTCTGTATTCCAGAGTACTTTCTCTTCTTGCTGTATGCTGGATTCCTCTCAGCCACTCTCATTTTTATCTGTCCATGGGGCTGTCTGCCATGCTATCTGTTCATTCTTTAATTGGTTAATTAAAACTGTTGTTATAGTTTCTAGTTTAAGTGATTAATAAAACCTTTTAAAATAATCTATTAAGTGCACAGAGATATTGTGGTAAGCTTTGCCTGATGTCCTGCCCTATGGTACTGACACCCATAATGGTCTGAGAAAGCCCACATGACTCTCATAAGGTGATTAAAGTATCAAGAACAGGAAGTCTCAGGCAAAAGCTAATGTAGAATCAGAGTTTTTTTCTTTTTTTACTGTTGGCAGTAGTTTGATTTAAAGCAGCTATAGGTTCCTCATTTGTTTATTTGTTTATTTATTTTGAACTAGTAGTACTTTCTGGTGTCTAGATGAAGGGTTCACAAAAGTTTTGTGGAAAAATAATTCCTCCTTTCTCTTCCATAGTCTTATTGATGATGTTAAAAATATATATCCTTCAGTTCATTGATTTGTCAACAGAAGACTTTACGCAGTTCAGAATTTTTTAATGCAAAAATTTTTTCCAGAAGCAAAATGTAAAATAAATTCAGGATTTTAGCCTTTTTTTGCGTTTTCAGAATATCTTCAAGAGAACAAAAATATTTCTACATATCATTAAGCTTATCTCTTCTTTGTGCTAGTTATCACATTTTTTTTTCCTGGTAAGTTTCAGAGAATCAAAGACTGTAATAGTTTTATCATATTACAGTTAAAAATTTCTTAGACGGTAGGAATAAGAGTACTAATATTGTCAGAGACTTAAATATGGAAATAGGGTATTAATCACATTTCATGTAAATTGCAGAACGTAGGCTATTGAGTGAGATTAGAAGCTATCTCTCATTATAAAAGCACTATATCAGAAAAGAACATTCTCTTAAGTAGTTTTTGCCTGCATGTAAGGATTTTGTACTATTGTTTTCTAATAAGCCATCTGTCATTCAAAAAGAAAAGTCCTAGATCTGGGAAGTGAGGGGATAAGGAGGAACCCAAGGCCTTAAGGATGTTCAAATGACACCTGAGTTTACCTCCGAGGTGCGTCAGAGGTATTGGAGCAGAGGAGATTTTTGCAGAATGCTTACTGAAAATTTGGTCCTTGTTTTCTGCAGAAATGCAGGTTGTACACTGTCAGCTTAAGCCGATGTTTTCCATTTTCTTAAAATCTGGATTCTTTTAGGTCATTTGTGTCTCTCGGTCTCTAAAATGCCATCGCCCTTGTAGTCTCCGTAGGCTGAAGCCCCAAACTGCATGAGATGAGGGATGTTGCCTTTCACAGTTGGGCAGGACAGCAGCTGCTTCAGTGTGGGCAGCAGGCACTGGCTGAGGGGTGACCACGAGTGCAGGCACGCCGGTCCCTGTCCTGCAGGAGGTGAACAGTATCAGCAGTCAAAGGTAGTTTGCAGTGCCTCACTCACGCTAGCCATCTGGAATGCAAAACCAACTCTCTTTACAAAAAGTTGGGCATCTTCAACTCAATGGTTTTCCAAGAGTTAAAGGTCGTTAATAGTTCCCTAGTTAATCCCCTAACACTTTCAGGTATTGCCTCTTCTCAGTTCTCTACTGTGGAGGAACTCTAGCCTTCTTGCCTGAAGATGTTTAGATAAGCAAGCCTTGTTTAGTGCATTTTAACTCCGAGTCCTTTTGCATAGTTTCTTTTTTGAGAAACATAGACTTTGAGAAATCACGTGCAAATAGGTAGCTCTCCAGGGGAACTACAAGAGTACCCAGAAAGATGTGCTTTCATTATCACTGTCTTGGCCGTACTGCTAAAGTATATCCTCACATGGTGCCAGTTAGAAGCAAAAGTTTATTTTTATTTGACACTCCAGATCAACAGCTTCCCAGGTTTAATGAAATATTTTGAGATCCTCTAAAAATGTGTTGTATACCATTTGCTTTGAAGGAAAAATCTATTATAGTTTTGTATTGTCTGGTGGAATTTTTTTCCCATCTCTGAATGCAATAAGCATTCTGTAGATAGACAAGCTGAAGTATCGTTTTTGACCACATTTTTTCTGGTTTTGCAGATCTGCTGTCCAAACCAGTGTGCTGTGTTGTGCCAATCTACTTCCTCATCAGTGTGGCAGACAGCTGCAGTTAGAATACAAGGCTTTTGTGTTCCACCAGTCCCCTCATCACTCAGGTTTTATTCCATTTCTTCAAGTAGTGGACATGTTCCTGCCACTCTCTGCTTTTATTTAATCCGGGCAGAGCCCAGACTGAACAGATGGCTGAAAACAGTGAAGGGAAGACTATAAAATGTACCATGTCCTCAGCCTCATTTGAACCAAGCAATGTTGCATATTTTTGCCCCCTTTGCGACGGCGATCACATGTGTTTTGGAGATGCGTTAGCAGCAGCATCCAGCCAAGCAGCCAGTGACAGAGGGGATGACAAATAGCCTCACCTTTTGAAGGATCCAGCAGGTGTAGAGGAGGTAAGCAAACTGGAATTGGACCTATCTTCCTTTGCTATGTATTTCTGAGGTGTATTTTCAAGAGTAGGTATTTCTTCATATTCTGCTGTTACTAGTGCTCTTTTCTCTGAAGTAAAGCAAGGATTATATTTCCCAATGAATTTTTTAAAGTATTATATTACAGAGCAAAATCTCTTCCACAGAGAATGTTTTTGAACTCTTATACCTAATGACAACTTGATGTTACTTTCAATGGTCATAGAAGTGCTCGTTTCCAAGAAACTCATGAAAACACAGAGTGGTGGTTACACCAAGTTGGCATGACAGGAATTCCACAGCAGAAGCTTTTCACTGTTTAAAAGGATCCATTCATTGGAAGATGTGTTGAACAAATTAACTTAAAATAGTGACTTTTAAAAAACTTTATTTTTTTTAGAGACATTCAGCATCATTGTTTTACCTCAAAGTAATATAATAAAGAGCATGAATTACATAGTGGTTAGTAGTGATATTCACCTGGTGATATCATGCCTTAATTCTTCAGATTGAGTCAATTCATGCAGAAGGTTTGTCGGCACACCCGGTAGATATATTTTCTTACCACTGTATTAACTGATGAAGAAATGCATGCTCTAAAGGGCTTATTAGTCCTACAAGTAGCCTAACATATGTCAGATTATGCTTATAGGCTTTAAAGTTATAACTCAGTCTAAGGATTTAGGTCTGGGTAACTGTGTAGGGAAAACAATAAAGTTAAAGAAGTAAGTAAAACTCTGTTAAATCCATGTCAGCAATAATCAGGTGATACCCAATTAGTTAATCCCTCCCATGGTCAGTGAATACCTCTGAGGTCACATGCTTTATAGCTTTGTTGAATAGTATTCTGAGTACAGCTACTTGATAGAAATACTAGGAATGCACACATTCAGTTGAAGTTAATGAAATTGCATGTTCATCGTATTTTGAAAATCAAGCTTTTGTTTTAGGAGTCAGAGTTTGCATGTGGTGGGCAATTTTCTGTTTTTCGTACCACCCGCTCATACCCCTGATGTCTTTCAAATATGTTACTCTTCAGCTATATAATAGGGTGTAAATGGTAATACTATACTAATGATAGGATGTGAAAAAATTTAGACAGAAGTTGGATTTGAATTTGATTGTCTTTAATTTCTCTGTAGTTCACTCTTATTGATGTACAGAGTCTCTTATCATTCCTGCAGTAGTTAACACATTGATGGAGACATATTTATCTTTTATCATAATCCCTTCTTTAATACTGTAGGCTTCAAAATTGTTCAATTGAAAACTTTAAAAGCTTTTGTTGGAGGAGTTTGTATTAGATGTACATCTAAAAAGAAAATCGAAAAAAGCACTGAAACTGAAATTTCAGAATAAAATCCATGATTTTGGATATTAACATAAATGGGTCCCCTTTCAAGTAGCATTTCTACATGTACGTTTCTTTATATTCATATACATGGGTATAAAGTAACTATCATTCTAAATTAGTCATATCTCAATATACAAACAATTATTTGCTTTTGTGAATTATGTGGAAAATGTGGTTAGTGGGAGGACACACAGAGTCTCAACAAGGAAGTTAGAGATGTCTAGCCATAGATGTTTGTCACTACTGCAAGAGCAGTATCAGATTATGTTGGATAGTCACCCTTATTACCCCTAGCAATAGAACATAGCTCTCTAGTTGGCTATTTGGTTGCTGGCATTTAAACAGTATACACTTTTAGATCTTGTAGAAGGTTTATGAAAATGCGTAAGAAAGTTTGATTAAATGACACTCTTTTTGTGGGAAACATGCTTGTTTTTTTCAGTATTACATTCAGGGAGTGCCACTTCATTAAGAACAGTTTTTAATATGTAAATTCTCAATTGCAGACTGTTTTTGCAACTCCCAAACCACAGGTGTCATGAAAGGTGGGTTGGGTTTTTTTTTGTTTAATTTACCACTAGCATTTATACAGTGACTATCCACTCACTGTCTTGGTATCTGAATTGCTATCAGAGTCATCGTTATCCCAGGCTGACCAGAGAAGTCAGTGGGTATTTGTTCGACAGTGGGTGAGGCAAGCCAAGCATTTCTCTGTGTTTGATTTTCATCCTCTGCAGATTATTCCATCAGCTGCTGCAACTTAAGAATTTGCTTGCCCCCCCCCCCCCCCCCCCCCCGCCGTTCCCTTCACAACCTTTGTAGTACCTCTGGCAAAGACAAAGCATCCTACTCAGCAAAACATTTTGGAACCAACATAGTTTCAGATACCTGAGGTAAATATGTGAAAAATAAAGGGGAAAATTCCTGCGAAACAATGGGGAGACTTCCTACAAAGCACATGGAAAGTTTCCTAGAAAGCACAAGGTAAATTCCTGGAAAGCAGAAGAGAGATTTCCTAGAAAATGGAGGGGATTTCCTGGAAAGCATGAGGGTAGTTCCTGGAGAGCAGTGGGGAGGGTTCCTACAAAGTAGAGGTGGGATTTCTTAGTAAGTTTATGAAGAACTTCCTGGAAAGAAGTGAATGGAAAATTTCCTAGGAAGCAAAAGGAGGTCTACACAGTCAAGAGGGCTTTCCTAGAAAGCACATGGGGAAATCTCTGGAAATCAGTAGGGGAATGCATAGAAATCAGAGCGGGGGAGTTATTAGAAAGCATTTGGGTGGTGAGAATTCATGGAAAGCAGGTGGGAAACTGGGAAGTCGTAGGGGAATTTCTGAGGAAGCACAAGGTAAATTCCTGGAAAGTAGGGACAGATGTCCTAGAAACCACATGGCGGGGGGAAATACCTGCAGAGCAATGGGAAGATTTCCTGAAAAGGAAAGTGGGAATGCCTAAAAAGTGAAGAGGGTACTCCTGGAAAACACAGGTGGAATCCTAGAAAGTGGAAGGTAGAAAAAGGAGGAGAGCAGGGTGGGGTGTGCAGGGAGACCACCTGCAAAGGTAGCAAACACCCAGAGAATTCCTAGAAAGCCAAAGTGGATATTCTAAAAAGCACCCTTGAAATTCCTAGAAAGCTGGGCTGTGAACTCCCAGAAAGCACACAAGCAAGTCTTAAAAAGCAAAAGGGGAATTCCCAGAAATCATATGCAAAGTTATGGGCATGTGGAAAATTTCTTAGAAAGCTGAAGTTAATGCCTAGAAAGCAGAAGGATATTCCTTGAAAGCAGTGGAGTCCATTCCTAGAGAGAATGAGGTAAATTCCTACAAAGCACATTGTGGGGTGGTGATGGGCACTCCTAGAAAGTGGAAGGGGAATTTCCCAGAAAGCATGTGGGAATTTCATGGAAAATAAAGCAAGGAATTCCTAGATAGCAATAATGGAATTCCAGGCAATGACGGGTGGTGGGGTGAGACCATCGAGATGGGTGAGGTGACTGAGACAGGTTGGGTGGTGGAGTCAGGGGTTCTACCTAACCCTGGTAGGGGTCTGGGTGCCAGTGGCAGAGTCATGGAACATTTGCTGCGCACACTGAATTGTGGTCAACACGCTCTGTGTACGGGCATTTGCACAGATAAGCAAATTTCTGAACTTTAATCTTATCACAGGTTAGAATTTATAAGTACTTTGTTTCCGAAGTCATGTTTGTACTCATGTTGCTGTTCTAAGTCAAAACTATGCTAGCAATTTCTTTGTAAACTAACCACATTGTTCTTAATATTTCAAAATTGCACCTTACCTGTTAGTCCTCTGGGACCATGGTTAGTATGGTGATATCTCATGGTACTTTGCAAAGTGAAGTAGAAAATTCATACTTAACTCTACAAGTTGCTGGTCTTAAAACTTATGGTAAGCATGCATGAAGACTGAACCATATTCAGTAGAAAAATCTGTAAATATTTTTGTTGAAAAATCAGATTGCTTCTCTGCTATTAAAAACATCTTTTAAACATTTGATTGCAAAGTTTAGTTTACTTTAGAGTAATGGAAAATAAATATATTATGTTAAAACTTTTTTAAAGCTGCAGTTATTTTTTTATGATTATCTGTTTCTTCATGAAAGCTATCCTTTTGGAAGGAACCAAGGACAAGGCAGCTTTCGGGTGGTAACTGAAGTAAAACACCACTACTGGCAAAAAATGGTCCATCAAAAAGTTAACAGGAAAGCGGTAAATAGCATGTAGGTGGGTGATTTTCTTTAAAATATGCTTAACTTTCTTATGACCTGATGATTCTTTGTTTCCAATCTCTGTTTGAGCACCAAGATGTCATATTAGATCCAGAATTTCTCTTTTCAGCTATGTAGATATTTATTCTCATTTTTCAGGTATTATTCTGTGTCCTAGTCATTGCATCTGTAGCAGAAACTAGAAGTAGCATAAGTTTTTAAAATACTCAGATTTTAATGTCCAGCCATGTAACTTAGGGTTCTTATTCCTTCATGAAAGAATAGTTGAAAAGATGTTTGCACATTAGATTCCAAACTAACCAAATCTGATCAAAGAATATATGCAATTGAAAGGTGGTGCTTTTTTAAACATTTATTTTAATTTTTAAGAAGCAAGTAAGATATAAATTAGGGACACAAAGTGTTACATTCACAAGTCAGTATGAATATAGCAGTACAACTTTATGCCTAAAATTTTGTGGCTGCATGATGATTCCTGAAACTCACAATTTACCAGGTGAAAATTCAGATACATTATTTATTCCTCTTGATATTCTGGACTTTTCAAACTGCTAAATTGGCAATAATAAATTATTTTAAATTTTTGTTTATTTAACAGGTTAGAAAGATACTGCACGTTGGTCATTGTTAGCACATGGCAGCTGTCACAATGCTGGGTATGGTTATGTGTAAATGGGATACCCTCATGTAGGGTAGATTGAATTGATTCATCTCATTGATACCACACCAAAATCCGTCATGTTATTGGTGGGTACTGGGGTGCTTGCTGCTCTGTAAAATAATTTTTTGCTCATTTGGTCTTGTTCATATATTTGTGAGATCATGGGTATTAGCTCCACTGAACTTGCCATCTTTAAATGTGAATGATTACATTTTGTGTAACTCCATTGCCCTGACATCTTTATTTTGTGTTCATTTTAGATGCTTATTAAACATCACCTAGTCTATTTAAGTAAAGTCTTTTTTATTTTTGTTTCATAGGTGCATGGTGTGTTTGGATAGGTCAGATTTCATTAATTGCTGCACTAGAGTCGGTAGACTGAAAAACAAAAGAACAATCTCTATTCCATGGTAACTGATCATATATCTTATTTAACAATTTTGTCATTTGACACAAACCTTACAGCTCTTGACCAAAACATTGTGGAAATATTTATGTTTTATTTTCCTCTAAATTCCTGCTAAGCCACTGTTGCCAGAAATATAAACTAGCTGTTCAACAGAGGACAAAACCAGTTTATGTCAAGGGAAATACCTGACTAAGCCTTCTCTGATAGGCAGAGACAATTACTACAGCCTAAGTTTTAATTTCTTCCTTCTTCCAATTCTCATCTCCCCCCCCCCCTTTTTTTCCCCTTTCCTGTTCTATTCAGAAATAGTACAATAGTTAAATACAGTTACTGTGAAAATTACAGGGTTGTTTCTTCCTGTGCTTGTTTGCTGTAGTGCTCTATAAGGAAAGTGGTCCTCTTGTGTGCCATAGCATTTCTAACAAGGGGAAACATCAGCTTGTAAGCAGTCTTTCCATTTTTTTCTATGTCTGTTGTTTCAGAAATTGTTATAAAGCCAAAGAATGGTGGAAATCTTATTTCTGAGGTTAAATTACTACTACTCTGTCTTTAACTTACTGTATTGCTTGTTGGAAAGATGTTATTGCTGAGCTGAACAGAAAAGATCTCAGGACTTTATAATGACAGCACCATATTATAAATATTGCAGTAACACATGTAAAATAATATTTGCCGTTAGCTGTAAGTGCAGTTTTTTTTCTCAGGCTATTGAATTGGTCAGAAGCCTCATTATAGTTTTCTCTCCTAGTTGCTGAAAAGTTGCATTTTATATTTTTTCAAATGTTGGTGCTTTCTGTGAAAGCCATTGATAACGGATTGAATGGAAGAGGCTTTAAACTAAATCCATACTTAGTCCTTGTTTTGAAATCATACTGGTTTTATACATTTTTTTAAATGTATATGTTTTGAAAGCTTGAGAGTTTGTTGTAGTGAACACTGGCAATATTTGTAGCAGGTCAATTGTCTTTCACCTTCTGTTCATAAAATACTAAATGCGTTGGGGTTCTAGGTCACCACTGCAGCTGGAGCACTGCTATTAATTATATATACTGTTATTACACTGAAAGAAACTAAACTCAGAAATAACAAAATCATTACATTCTCTATTAATAGTAGGAAATGTATCTTGTAATGGAGCTGTGTTAGGATGGAGGACTTAAGAAAATTCCTTGTAGTAAAGGACATTTTAGAGAAATGAGACAAGGCAATTCATTCAGTCTTGCTTCAGCAATAGCGTATCTTCACAAAAACGGTAATTAAGTTCCTTTGTCTCTTCCATACGTTCATTGATTTCAAGTGTTCATAGATTTAACAACAGTTACTGATTGCTATTCTTATCTATTATTTATTTCATAGGATAAAAATAGTCTGGTAAAGAAAAAGTAAAATATATGAATGCTTTTTTAGAACTTTATTTTTCTTACAGGTGTAGTAACTGCTACCATTTTTCTTTTCTTTCTCTTTCTGTACCAGCTACGGTAATAACATGTATTATTATTTCCTAACTTGTAACTGCTTTGCATTGTAACATTAACTTAGTTTAGTTGTTAAGTGTATAGTCTATTACAGGAGGTAAAAAGGCAGAAGTGGATTGTTTCTGATACTTCTTAGCAGCATGTGTTGCATTTAGGATTCGGTGAACATCAGCATTTTCATCTACCACACAGAAGCATTACAATTCTGCACAGTCCACAACAGGGTTAACCTATCGAGCCAAAAATTTAGAATTGGTAGATGGTGTAAGATTGTGAATAAGTTTTTTACACAGAAATGATTAATCTCTCTGTTACAGCATACTACTTTTAGGAATCCTTCATTTGCCTTTTTTTCCATAGAGATATGTGGGGTTATGGAATGGTGCCATGTTCAGACCCTTGTTTCTTCTGTGTACTCATTGGAAGGGCAAAAGCTTCTGCTGGTTTTGGATATGAAAATGAACTGCAGGTATGAAAATATGTGAAAATTTGATAATTATACAGTAAAACCCCTTCTTTTTTGTTAGATGATGCCAGGTGATCTAAAAACACTAAAGACTGAACCAATATGAACTTTTTCCTTTATTACAGGATTGTGGGGAGGAATGAGATTTGAAAATTTGAAATACTTATATGACTCCCTGGATGAAATGGGAAACATGCTTTTGTTTAGGCTTCCGGTAGTACAGAGTAAAATGCACTGGAACTGCTCAAAGAAATTACTCAATCAAAAGAGTTTAAAACATTTCTGTCAGAATATCTTCACTGCAACTGATAACATTTTATTTCCTACTCTCTCTTGGCAGATATTGTTCACAGCGATCTAAAACTGGAAAACATTTTAGTTAAAAGCAGTGACATCGGTGAAGCAAATGAAATGAAATTAAACATAAAGGTAAGACGACAGTTGTAGCAGTTCTGCTTCAAGAATCTGTTTTAATATCCAGGTATTACTGGGAGACCTGACTTTGATACCTATTAACAGCTTTTGAAATGAGCTACTAAATGGTGTTATTAGGGGGGAAAGAATAATTTTGGAAGCTAAGTGCCATTGCTGAAAAAGGCTTGCTTTTTTTTTTTTCTTAAATGATAAGCATATTTCTAGGTCAATTTAAAATAAAAATCCTTAAAGTAACCCTACCTTGCTCATCTAGATCTATATTAGCATTGTCCCAAGCCATTAGTTACAGGAAGCCAGCAGGTGCTGTGAGATATAATTAAATTTTAAATCAGGCATATTGTCAATTTAATGTTAGTAATTTAGGAAAAAAGCCTATTTAGACTGTGCCTTGATTGAAATACAAATATATTATAGGATTCTTTTTATATTAATAAATATTTACTACCTAAACACAATATGCCATAAGTTTACATCTTTTTATTGAAAAAATAGTCTTTGATGCTTAATAAATCTTATACTAGTTATCCATTGCTGATTTGCTGTTTTTAGTAGTTACTGTGAAAATGTAGGCATCTTCTAAAATAACGTAGTAGAACTGAATTATTGGATCATGAATGTACTATCTTGGGCAGAAAATTCCTTGTTGAGAAGCATTTCAGACACTGAAGTGTGGACAACTCAGTAATTTATGGTGGGAGAAATCCAGGGTGCAGAACTCTGTTTGTTATGTTTCTTAGAACCTATGTATTTTGATATATTATTATAGTCATTTTAAGAAGCATAATTTTGGATTTCCCTATATCCTTCAGTTTGGGGCAATTTGTACCTTTCTTCCTGCAAATGTTAGAGCTAGGTAAGACATTGATATAAATCTTCTGGTTTGTCAACAGGTTTTCCATCCTTGGAGTCAGTTCACCACTTCCATCAGTAGAAACCATCATGGCCAGCTATTCTCATTTCATGGCCTTGCTTTATATATCCATTTGGAACAGCAGCTATCACATTATATCATATTACCCAGGTGCAAGCATTTTTCCTGGCCTCCATCCTGTGAATGAGAACAGATCTTTCCCCATTTTCCTTGTTCTCCTCATTTTAGAGGAGAGTAACTCCTGAATAACTTCAATGGAAGAAGCGGAAAACAAGGAAGCAAACCCCAATGGCTAGTAGCAATAAAAGCAGCTACAGGAAAGGGGAGGTCCATCACACAGCGTGAAATAGATAAACAGCTAAACCCAATATTTTTCTGCTTCAGAGTTTTCAGACTTGAGGCAGCTGATGTTAAATGTGAGGCTAAGGTTCGCACCCTCCTGGTTTTGGCTGTGAGAAATAGTCTTCCTGAATCTTTACGATTTTCTGGTTTGGGGCAGGACGTGCAGGGAGAATTATGGGAGAAACCCAGACACAGATTCCTCCTGGTGAAAGAACAGAGATTCTTCCATATGATACACTAGTACATGGCACAGGTGCATACTGGCATGGGGTTTAGATGAAATTTTGTTTATAAGTATAGATAAACCTTCAGTTTCAAGCCACCTGCAGGTATCAGGACATTCCTTCCCAAACTCAGAAATACTGACAACTTCAGATATATGTATTGCCTCTTGAGCTTTGAGATAAAAAGTATAAAAATATACTGAAGAAACTGGCTTCTCCACATAAGTATTACACCTGAATAAGGTTTTACTATCAGGATAAAACCCTATCTGTTAAAAAAAAAAAAAAAAAGAAAAAGAAATGCTTTCCCACATGAAGGATGAAGTCAAAGCCCCAGGGATGGGTCCTAACTGTTTCCAGTTTTTGCAGCAAAAAAGGTAGAGTTTAAGTATTTTTTAGTAAAGAAAGGTGACCCTCAAAAAGCAAACAATCGGGTTTCCAGTTTGCTTTTTGTGGGTACGTGTAGCATTATGCCTGTATGGAAGATACTGTGAGTGATTTATTTATTTTTTTTTTCTCATTTTGAATATCAGACTTCCTTAAGGTTTTGTCACATGAGAAAGGAAAGGGAAGAAGCAAGTGAGTTTATAATGACAGCCTGTTCTAGGACATCCAAAATGCCTGCAAGGGGGTACTAGAGAATAGGAGCCGCTACCTCCCCCCCTCCATTTTTTCCCATATCCTGAAATTGTGAAATACTAAATTTGTGACTAAACCTCACTTATTTCATCATGGTGTACAGCATGACTCTAATATTTTAAGTCAACTTCTCTTACATCCAGGACTTGGATACTGTGCCGCTTATGGTATGACAATTATTTGAAAGACACAGACTTTTAGCTTTGTCTCCTTACAGGTAACTTTTAGAGGGAACCATAATTTGGCCCCATTTAATTTCACTGATATCTCAAACACTCGGTGCTTAAAGAAGAGGCAGAATGCAATGATCTTATTCTTTTGTAATGTGTTAACCAACGTAAACTTGGTGAAGTAGTTTACCTTCATAGATACCAGTAAAACAAAAAGGAGCAGCTAACTTGTTTGGGTTTTTTTGTACACCCCCCCCCCCCCCCCCCGCCCCCCAAACCATAAAATGAAAACAAACCACAAGCCCGCTATAAAGTTTTTTGGGGGTTTTTTTAGGGTTTGGAGAGGGTGGACACAACAACATCTGTTTCAGGGAATTCCAGGATTATAACTGGACAAGAGGAAAGTTTCTAGATGGGGGTATATCCTCTCTCTTCCATAATTTGCTCACTCTACTTCCATATAGAATAAAATTCATTTGGTTCATCTTAAACCAAATCAAAAGTAACACTCTCTGGTTTTAGTTAAGATTTTCTAGCCTTCACCTTTTGGTTGAATGTTGGAGCTGGTGGTGTACTCTGTTGTTTGCTTCAGACCAGCAGAACAACAGATAGAAAACTGCCTCCAGAAAGTGAAATTTTCATTTTGCATCCTCTTTTTCTTAAAGACCAGCTTGAGAGACAGTGGAATCCATATCAGTCTAATGGACAAGCACAAATGCATTTGTGCAATATAACATGGGATGCAAATTTTTGCGGGCTGAAGCTGCTGACCCACTGAGTGGCTGGCCCTGAAACGCTGCCCTGAAGGCGGAGGGGGAAGGTCTGCTGCTCAGCTGGGTTTGAGCCATGCCAAAGATCGCCTCTTTCTGGTGGAGACGATGGAGATGCATTTCCAGCCGTTTGTCTTTCCTGCTGCTACATGTGCCCACAGCTGTGAGGAGGAGTGGACCCACTGAGAGCATGCTGTAACCATCAGCTGAGGAGTTGTCCATGTTCATCTGACAGTCTAGGTTTTCATTTAGGTTCTTAACAAGCAGCACTCTGATTCATCAGCAGCTTGGTTTTGTTTATCTTGACCTTCTAACTTCTGTTTCTGTCGCTCCTTGCCCACAGCAATGTACTGTCTCCACCATCAATTTGCTGTAGTTGGGCTTTCCAACCTGCTTTATTCACAGAGAATGTAAAGTGGTCAGCACGGATTTGCCCTGTGTCCCTGGAGGATACTTAGTTTAGTGTGACTTTCAATGTCAAGGAAAAAAATGTTATATTAAAAAACACTTAAGTGGTGGAACAAATTGCCCAGCAAAGTAATTACAGGACAAACGTTACTGGTGTTTGGCACAAACTTGCTTATCTTTATGGAAGAATAGAGGAGGAAGAAACTGAAGATCATTATATGAAACTCTCATTTTTACTGTTTTTTCTGACTTTATCATTTTGACTCCAAACAGTAAGTTCTGCACTTGATAAAAGCACTAAGAAGTCCATCTTTATTGCTACTTTTAACATTGTATTTTTTTCTACTAGGTGGCTGACTTCACTTTAGCTGTACAAAAACCTGGTGGTAGTGAGAGCATGTTTCAGTCTATCTGTGGGACTCCTATATATATGGGTAAGTTCAGCGCTTTGGTCTTTTCAAGAGCTACAACTCTCTAGATTCCTTCCAGATCACAAAGAGTCGTAGGATCTTTAAGCCCCTTCTTTTTCTTCTTTTCTTTTCTCACAGGAGTTGTTGTACTAGCTTAAACTGCTTTTATTTCTAATCTCATATAATTATCTCAGAGACCCAAAGCATCAACTTCAGAGAAAGGTGCAGCTGTAACTGATAACAACCTTTTAGTGGGGCTCATCAGATCTAATGCAACTGCTGTGGAATAAATTGTCCATCATTATAAGAACCTACATTTCATATACATTTTGTGTTATATAAATGTAAATGTTTAGTATCTGTTTCTGATGCGTGTCGTGGTTTAACCCCAGCCAGCAACTAAGCACCATGCAGCCGCTCACTCACTCCCCCCCTACCCATTGGGATGGGGGAGAAAATTAGGAAAAGAAGTAAAACTCGTGGGTTGAGATAAGAACGGTTTAATAGAACAGAAAAGAAGACACTAATAATGATAATGATAACACTAATAAAATGACAACAGTAGTAATAAAAGGATTGGAATGTACAAATGATGCGCAGTGCAACTGCTCACCACCCGCCGACTGACACCCAGTTAGTGCCCGAGCGGCGATTCCCCGCCCCCACTCCCCCCAGTTTCTATACTGGATGTGATGTCCCATGGTATGGAATACCCCGTTGGCCAGTTTGGGTCAGCTGCCCTGGCTGTGTCCTGTGCCAACTTCTTGTGCCCCTCCAGCCTTCTCGCTGGCTGGGCATGAGAAGCTGAAAAATCCTTGAATTTAGACTAAACACTACTTAGCAACAGCTGCAAACATCAGTGTTATCAACATTCTTCTCATACTGAACTCAAAACATAGCACTGCACCAGCTACTAGGAAGACAGTTAACTCTATCCCAGCTGAAACCAGGACAATGTGTCCATTTTACTAACTTACAGCTTCTACATAGCAGTGAATTCCACAGATTCATACTGTGTTCGCAGTGTGGTGCAGCTGTTGGATCCTTGGCAGACCATTCACACTGTCTGTCTCTCTTTCTCTCTCTCTGTGGTCTGTCAGAGATCAGGTCTTCTCCTGAGGATCTGGAGGGGACAGGTTGCAACAGGTATCGACAGGTATCAGGGCAAGGCAGCTGGCAAAATCCTGGTACTTTCTGGTATTTTAAACATGCTTACTACTTGTTATATATATGAAAAAAATAGTGAATTTGTGCGGCTTCCTCAAACGCTTATCCATATGTACTCTACTCTACATGCCATTCCATTTCTTCTGGCTAGTGGTGTCTAGTAGGAGCAATCCCTTATTGTCTTTTTTCATCTAAGATGTCAACACTTACTGTTAAAAATATGTAGACTGGCTGAAGATCTGCAAGAGTCAGCTCTCTCAACTCTTTCTCTGCTGATGGTAGCCAGGTTCCACAGGGGCCTTGTACCTCCAGCCAGGAAGTGAATGTCTTCTGAGATTTTTCTGAAGGGAATGATAGAACCATCCTTGACCCAATAGCTGCATAATTTTTTCTCCCCTTCCCCCACCTTCTTGAAATGGGTCTGGGCTTGTTTGGCAGAGTCATCTTTCAATGTTGGCTACATGCAGAGCAATATGCAGGTTTCATTTCAAGTTTGTGTATTCTGAATTTCAGTTACAATTCACTTTCCTTTTCTGAGTTCTACACTAAGGAAAGGAAGCTAAGGTACATGCCTTGCAAACTCAGGTTTTGTCCTACAGAAAAATGTCATCTCTTCAGATATTTGTAGCTTTTGTTGAAAGGATATGGAATCACCATTTTAATTTGGATGCTACTTCTATCAAACAACATTAGAGATGACCTAAGATCTCCTGGAAAGAATTTTATTTCATTGTGCTGTTATTCAGTCAGCCTTCAGAGGTCTTTTGAGGCACATATTTCTGGTAGGTAAGTGGAACAGCTGCATAGGTTATTTACATCTCCTTTTCAGGGACAGGTGATGAGTAGTGCTTTTTTGGTAAGGTTTCTTTTGATAGTCATGGTCTTTATTGTCTGCTTCTACTGGTTCAGCGAACTGGAGTGGAGATAAATGGGGCTCTAAAGAAAACAAGCAATGATTTATTTTAAATCAGTTCTGGGGCATGTTTGCCTACACATGTTCTTTCTTTCTCTTGCTATTCTGGAAGTTCAAAACCTCTGAAATTCTTCATGGGTTAAGAACCTGAATAGTATTTAAAGTTGTGCCATCCTTTAAGACAGCCTTGGAAAGTTCATGGATACTTAAAGCCTAGACGAAGTTGACAGGAGACATTCCTGACCAAAGAATCTGAAATCAAGTGCATGTGTTTTTTGCAAATGTGCCGCTGGTGGGCAGAGGTAATCGGAGATTCAAAGAGACGGTTTTAATGCAAGGTAGCCAATTCTTTTCAAACTCCCTTCTGCATAAGAGAGACAGAAGAGCTCCATACTTCTCAACTACTCACAGTAAAAGAGGTACAACAGTTGCACACCAGCTGAGGGCTGCTGCCAATCGCTGCTTGGGTCAGCTGATTGAGGGGATGCTCTCACTCCACTTGCTACCCAGTTCCTAAAGGAGACAAGCAGGTCCCTACAGCGAGGACAAACAGCTATTCCTGCTGATGGTACCTCTTCAGAGTGAAAGCAGTGACAAACTGTGTCATGCAGGGGGTGACTTTATAATCGATGCCTACAGGCTGCATGAAATTAACTTTATGTCTACTACAACAAAAGAAGGTAGGAGTTTGGGAAGATTTTTATCAGATCTTAGATGTTGCTGTAGAGGAGTCTGGGGAGTGATGATATTCCTTGATGATGTTGTACTTGTTCATTGTCAGGCCCTTCTTTTCTGCTGTTTTTTTTCTCTCTGCTCCCCTAGCTCATCAGGTACTCATTACAATCTCTTAGATGATATACAGAACTAATTTCTTCTTATTTTCTTGTAAGCTTTATCATGCCCTCCATGCAGACAACAACTTTGCATTTCCATTCTACATGAAGTTGCCTTCAAACTGCCTCAGTCTATTTTATATTATTGCTAAGTTCAGTGCAACTAACATGTTCCGTTGTTACAAGGTCAGCTCTTTCTCTGTTGCTGGGTGTTTTTGAAGCCAACAGTGCTACCTGAATCACAGTACCTTCCTCTTGTTACATAAATTTGTCTTATTTGTGACTTCTGATGTGCTGCGGAAACTTTTAGGAATATCCAGCTAAACAATGAGGTTAAATTCTAAACCAGTTTTTTCTTAGAAAACTTCCATCCAAGCAATGCATCTATCCATGTGTATGACACTGATAATTATTTGATGTTGAAATGGAAGTTGAAAAAAACCATGAAAACAGGTAATTATGACATAGCCTGTCCAAAGGGCATGCTTTTCTTTGGTTTTTTTCTTTGCCTATTTAGGCAATGAATGCTTTGCGTTCCATAATATAAAGATTTGTACCCCTTCCTGATTTATACTGCATGCTATAATATACTTCACTTCATTATCCAATATAGCATTCATTTTTCAATTCTGTGAAGTTCTTTTCCTCAATGGTATATACCAGCAATGCATTTCACAGCTTGCTTATAACAAACTGAAGCAAAAAAGAAATCCTTTTTGGAGGAAGATAATTAGTCCTTCTGACATTTTGATTGATGAAATACTAGTAATATTAAATACTTCTTTAAGCGAGGGGGTTGCATGGGATGAAATTACTTTCTGATTTACTAATCATGACAGAAGCATAGAGTCTCAACACTGGAAGGGACTTTGAGTCATTTGATTTATTTCTGTGTCTAAAGAAAGAAGCAACTATACTTAAGTAATTTCTGATGAATATTTGTGTAAAGCGTATTTGAAGACTTCCAGTAATGGAGACTCCATAATCTTCCCAGGCACTCTATTCTGGTGCTTCATTATCCTCCTAGAAATTTTTCCTCCTGTCTGCCCTGAACCTTCAGTTTCACAATCAGCTTAAACTTATACCTACAGGCCATGACCTAATCACTTTTTTCGTTATGAATTTTCAGTTAACTCACCTGCAGCCACATAATTGCTAGAGCTGACTTACGGGAGGTGGTGGGAGCCTATGTGTGGGGCTAAGGAAAAGGGTGGAATTGCACTTCATATTTTCAGACTATTATTTCTCACCCGATCCATATGAAGAACAGGTAGCCACCTTCCTATTTTCAGCAGTCTGATATCATGCTTCTCCCTTGGTCTCTTGTTCTTTAGACTAAACAGGATGAATTTTCTCAGTCCTGTCATGCATTTCCTATCTTGGTGATTGACTCGCCATGCTCCATTTATGCAACCTATTATGTCAAAATGGGAGTATCCAAAACTGAGGACAATATCTAGTTGAAGCCTCACCAGTGCTGGGCTGAGGGGAAGGATTGTTTTGTATGTACTGCAGACCTTAGGCTTGCGTATAAAGCACAGGTAACGACTGTCTTTTTGTAATTTATTTAAGGACCCTGAACTCCACATAAAAGAAGAAGAGGTAAGGGCTGGTAATCAGGCCATTGGCCTGTTTTTCACCTGCCATATTTAAATAGGCTCCTAGCCCAGACAAGGGGAGGAGCGTTGGCCTTGGCCTCCTCAGAAAGGGCAGGTGTGCACAAAGAGATTTTGTACCTGACTGGCAGTTTTATGCTAATCCTGTCTCGCAGAGGCATTGTCCAGTAACACTGGAACGGTTAACTCGTGTTCAGCTTGTGGTTCACAACAGTCCAGTTCTTCTCTGTTTGCATCCTGAGCTTGTCTTTCAATATACTTACAGTCACTCCTGGCTTGATGTTGTCTTCAGATTTAATAAGGGTGTTCTCTCTTGGTCATCCATGTCATCAATTATAAAAGTATCATGCCTAGGACAGACACCTACAAAACATTCCTTGACACAGCCTTCCACTTGGACAATGAACAAGTTACAACTACTTTCTGAGAAGCAATTTTTATAAGCATGTGTGCATTGTTGCTGTGATATTTTAATGTAGGCACTATTATGAAAAAAGTTACGTGAAACAGTATCAAAAGCCTTACTAAAATAGCGATAGGTGATATTCAGTGTTCCTCCTCTAACCCTGAAGACTATCAACCTGTGCTTCATGGAGATTTATTCCTGACAGGTGCATAATGGCTGTTACTTACCTCTTTGTTTTCTTCTAGGTGCTTATTATTTCCACTATTTTCCTGGGAATTAAAATTAATGGGTCGCATCTGTAATTCTTTGGTGCCAGCTTTTCCACCCTTTTAAGAATAGATACCATGATTGCCTTTTATCAGTTTTCAAGTATTTTACCTGCCTTCCACTAATAGTTCTTGAACCACTAATAGCTCTGAAAAGTCTTGTCAGTTTTAAAAGTACTCTAGAATGAATTTTATCAGTTACAGCTGATTTTAAAATTTCCACCCTAAGTACTTGCTAACCTTTTGCTTCTCTGTAAAAAACTGAGGTCTTGCCCCTTTGTCATTGATATTGATTGTGCTATCCACTGCTTGCAGTTGACATTTTGGTTAAGATTGATGTAAGAAGACATTAAATACATTTGCCTTCTGAGCATCATCTATCAATTGCATTCTTGGTTGAATATAATAACAGCCTCCTTATTCATTGTCTTCCTACTACTCATATACTTATAGATTATTTCATTTTTAGTTACGTCCCTTTCTGGTTGCTTCTCATTTTTCCTTTCTGATTTTGCCCCTCAATGCTTATGTTTTCCTTTTGTTCTTATTTCCATCTTTTGTATGCTCCCTTCTTGTGTGTGAGACTTGTGGAAATTTACAATTTAACCAGACTGGTTTATTAAAAAAAAAAAGTAACACCAGTTTCCCAATTCAGTTATTTTATTTTGTGTAGGATATGTATATAAAGATATAAACTTATATAAGTTTGTAAGTTTTCCCAGGATGTTAATAGCATGAACTGCTGCTTGTTTAAAATGTTCTCAAAACGATTGATTGAAAATGAGATGACACTGTAGGTTTTGGCCAGTTTGGCAATATTAACAGTAAGAAGTCTTGTTTTACCAGTAAAAAAAATAAAGTTCTTGTCAAGAAGTCTTGTTTTACCAGTTATGGTATTATCAAGCCACTAAGTTAACCATTTTATGTTCCTTGACATAATAATTAGATATCTGAAGCTTGGTACCTACCTAAAACATAAAACAGTGAGATGACAGTTAAACAAGCTTTTTGATTTGGTGGGACAACACCAAATAAAATAGTCTCTGTGAATCTCCTCTTCTATTGTGTGAAGTTTTTTATCTTCTGTTCCTTATTGGGGCTAAGTATGTCACCTCCATTGATTCTGGAAGTGAAAACCATAGATCTTGCTGTGAACTCACAACCACATCTCTCAGTTCGTATGGTGTCTTGCAGTACTTTAAGTCAGTGTGTTATGAATGCTACTTTAATAACTTATTGTGGGGAAAAAGAATACTAAGTTTAATCATACAACTAATGTCACAATGTCACCACCCCCTTAACAGCTAAGTGATAAAAGTGAGGACACATCAGCATGAATTGTTAAGGTCTGTACATTATTCATTTAAACATCTGCTGTTGGTTCCTCTTTACATATGGGAATAAATTATACCACAACAGCACATTCTTCATTCTTTGTGTTTAAGCATTTAAAAGTGTTTTTTTTTTTTTCTATTATTAATATTATTTTTTCTGCTTGGTTGGCAGCCCCTGAAGTTATCAGTGCCTATGACTACAGCCAACAGTGTGACATTTGGAGCATAGGTGTCATTATGTACATGCTGTAAGTAGCTTGTAAAAGTAATATAAAATGTACAGACCCATTTATAATACAAGTACTTACAATTTTGCACTGAAATAAAAAAGCTGTGCTAAGCCTTCACAAAAACTGAACTCTTATAATTGCTTGTATGTAAACATAACAAATTTCTATGCAAAATAAAGTAAAAGATACGGTTTAGTGTTAAAAATTAAGTATTTGATTTATCAACTACTTTGTAATCCTGAAACAACGGACTGTTACAGGAATTTGCAGTGAAACACTGTAAAACTAAACTGAGAATTTAGGCCTCTCTTCTGTATATGTTGGCTTGATCTATAGATGAAAACTATGTTATTGATTTACAGATTATTGTGAAATCCTCAAAGGGTTTGCACAAACAGTGCAGTCAGGGTAAGGGCTTCTCTTCTCCACCCCTGCCTGTGGTCACTCTGTAACTGAGATGTTCCAGAGCTGCCAGGTCTCCCTCTACAGGTTATCTCTGTCCTTTGGAAGTTCATTAGTCTGCTGTTATTAGAGGAAGAAATGAAATTTTACATTTGTAAGAGTACATGCATATTTTTATTGAAGTCTTTCATCGTTTATAACATTTGTCTTAGTTACAAAATAATAATTCCTCTCTGAAAAATCTTATCCTGCCCATACTAGCTAAATAACATAAAAAGGTATGCCAGTAATTAAAAATAAATAGTAGCAAAGCACATAAATTACTGTTCATATGATGCAACTAAAATGTCACATTGTATGCATGGTTTTTGCATGGCTTTTTCCCCCACTTTTCAGTCTTTTTCCTCTCTCGTTTGCCCCCAGATGATGCTTTAATGCCAATGTTTTACAACATTACCACTTGCTGTTTCATTTGTTGTTATTATTTCTGTCCTGTGATTATTTTACCTTTGTTGCATACAGCTGAGTTCTTTTATAACTTAAGACTTTGTACTTGAGCATGCAGACACAGGCACACAGTTTCATAACCTCCTCTTTTCTGGATTTTCTTTGTTTGGTTTTTCTTTCCCCTTTGTTTTGGTTCCTCAGTTTCTTTTCTATACAATTAGCTCACTTTCCTCCTTGTGTCAGCATGACGAAGTGTTCATATCTTTATTACCTTTATTTTTTTATTTTTTTTTATTTCTAAAATCCACACGTACCTTTTATGCTGATACAGAATGAGTTTTATTGTTGTACTTCATGATATTAATGTTTGCATCACACTACTAGGATTTGCACAACATAATACAACAGGATATATTATAAAATGATTGGTAGAAATTGGATGGTTTGACTGGCTAATAAGAATCCAGAGCAGTGCCTGCAATCAGCACAATTCACAGCTCAGAACTTGTAAAATTCAGAGCAGTGAACTGTGTTGATTGCAGCTGGAGCTTAGAACTTCTGACCTTCTTCCTTAATTAGCAATATAAATATTTTTTAAAATTAGCATTTTGTAATCACAACAATGTCAGAACAAAGTAACATTAATTCACCCCTTGTTGTGTTGACTATACAAGAATGAAAATACTGGGCGTGAATTAATAGAATACAATTCACGCTCCTTTTTATTGCTTAATTTGAAAATAGTAATACAAAAGCCATAAGATCATCTTCTGATTTTAATTCTGGTTTTGCAAATTACTTTTCTTCCCACCCTGAATAATAGCTTATGCTCCTGGTGCTCCTCTAATGGGCTTAAAGATACTCTTAAGCCATTATTGCTACCATCACAACTTTGACCCTTCTAGGCTACAGCTAATGCCTCCTTGGTAATTTGCTAGCTGCCAGAGCTCTTTTTGCAGTGCAGATGGCATGCTCCATCTTGGTACCAAGGGTATTATTGCCACGACAGGCGCAGTCTCTACCTATATGGGGAGCATAAGCCCTGAGGTGACTCATGAACTCTGTTTTCATGAATGTTAATGCACAGGGTTGCCTCTGCATAATGGGGCAACGCTGGCGTGATGGATTTTTATATGTAATTTAAACTGAGGTGTACTTTATACTTTCCATTTCATTTCTATTTTAACATATACTAATAGAAGCATGCACAATAGTAACCAACAGAAAGAAAATCCATTAAAATACAGAGGTATGTCAGCACATTGAAAGAGTAGACTAGCGAGAGTCCTGCTGCCTGTCACACTCCGAGAGCACGGCCCGTATGCTGCTCTCTAATAGGAAAGGGTCCGGGGCTTCTTTTTCCTCTGCAATCTACACTACTGGGTTTCCTGCGCATTCTTCCAAGTGTGCTCAGAGACTCTGGCCCTTGCAATAGTTCTCGAAAACCTTTGTGCAACAAAAGAGGTCTAGGATGCCTAATAAATTACTTCCTGCATTGCAGCAATAAGAAACCTATTAAGAAAATGTGGTACTTTTTGCTCCTTTCTAAAGGCACAGAAAATTTCTTCACAGATTTTCAAGGTTCCATGTGATGCGTTTCACCTATTTAACTTGATTTCTTTAGCTGAAGTTATCTGCTGTCTGTCACTGCCTTAGTCTGGAGAGAATTTAGTCCTATCTGTGCATAACAGAATAATGGGCATTGTCACCAGCCAATACTTACAGTATCGTGTCCTGAAATGAATGCATTCTTCCCTTTTTCTGTTCTTTAAGTTGAGTTCCATGTGGACTTCAGTCCTAAGGGAGATTGGCAAGGAGAATTGGAGGATAAAAGAAAACAGCAATTTTTGTTGAAGACATGTTGAGATTAAAAGTTTGGGGAAAAATGCACTAAAATTTTAATTTTATGTTTTACCTTAAAATTAAAAATTAAAGCCATGTGAATGAAACTCCAGAGTATTTTACTTTGATACAAAGTGACAGGCATCCTTCACTAGGATTTGACAATTACATTTTCAGTAGCTACTTCTGTGTTTTGGGAGTAGAACTAAACCCATAATTTGATGCAAATCATTTATTTGATGAAGTTAGCTTCTTTTTTGTTTTAAATGGCCACAAAGAGGTGTATTAATTTTTTGAAAGTATTTGCTATGTAATTTTTGCATGTCAGTAGTGCATGAATAGTATGATGTAAAATCTATTAGAAATTTAATCTGTCCTTATTAGCTTTGATTGAAAACACAGATCACATGGTATGATTTTTCATTCGTTATGTGATTAGTAGAACACAGATCAATATTTACTTTCAAATATATTCCCTAATAAACAATTACAGTTGATGTTTCTGGTTAATACTTCTGTTGGCATACAGTAATAGTCACAGAAACTAAATACAAAGCAAGTTTAAACACTGGGTTTGATATTAACACAATTTTTTTAGGAATGCAGTTGTTTTAGTTTCATATATACTACCTTTTTTAATTGTTACCGCATCATTAAGAATGCAAGTGGCATAAAGGAAGCAGATGATACAGAAAGAGTGAACTGAATTTACAGACATTTAGATACCACATTTACTCAAATATTTTATTCAAAATAACAAGAAATGGATACAGGGCAAGAATGCAGCCAAGGTGTGTTTTTATGACCCTATGTACTCTCAATATGTACGCTTATGGGTATGTCTTAAAAATTTTCTGACATTTCTGATGTCTTTGCTTTTTTATTATCCTATTTCTACTGATACCTTAGTTTAGGTGAGGCCAAATAAGGCAATTTTCACACTCTGTAGCCAAAGGAGATACAGCATGATACCAGAACAAAAAGTGAAAAATTAAAAATGATGTTTTGTTTTGTCACAGTATTTTCTGCTTTATGTTTTTGTTCTGAAAAACACATCTTTTGTAGCAGTAAAAGGATATTATACACTTCTATATTTTTCAGTGAATCACACTTGCTTTAATTTACTGTTATTCAATGAAGAATAGCACCTTAGAGTGACAATTGAACATATTTCATAGATAGTAAGAATTTGGAACTAAGTTTATCACATTTTGAACAGTAGTACACTTGACTTCAGGGACACACGCAACCACTGTGTATGATTAAACTGACTTCTTATATAAAATAAGGCTACAGAGTAAAACATATCTAGTAATTCTTATACTGAGTCAATGACCTGTGTTTGATTCAAAACCTGGTTTTTAGAAAGACGGCTGATTGGGACTTAAATGCCTAAATTGAGAGCGGTCTGTTTTGTCTTGTTGTTGTTGTTTCACTTCTTGTGATTGTTATTAACTCTGTGGAGTTTTAGCTCACTAGTCTAAAAACAGTGGGGTGTGAATTAATGATGGTTTTTATTACTGAAATTTAGTGGTTGCTAAGACAGAATTGTTTAATTGAAAATATTACTTTGCCATGAAATCAAAAGAAATGTGAAGCATAAAGTGTTTGCAGTAACCAAAATTTCTGTGGTGGAAATATTGCACTTGATGGCAACGGGTTAGCTTTCAATAAGTCAAGTGATTTGGATGTGTGTTACAGAATAGCAAAATACTACGTTTTCAGTTTAATTTTTTCTAGCTTCTACTTCAGTTGTTGCATCTTGTTAAACCTTTGGCTGCTACTTTAAAAATCCATATAATATCAATTATCTTTTCCTTATGTGGATACCTAGTGACCAAGATTAAATCATATTTTAACCTCATAACCTTTTTCCTTTTAAATCTCTCTGACACACATTTTTCAGAACTTAAGTCACTTTTGTAGAGTTCTTCTGAAGCTTTCCCACTCCTGCCAACTTTTTGATTTCACAGTGATCCCATAATACATAGTTTTTGCCTCACCAGTGAAAAATAGTAGGTATCCGTTCACTGACCCTAATTTTCTTACACCTTTTAGAGCAAACTTAGAAGAAAAGCTTTTTGAACTAATAAGAAAGGGAGACTGATCCACAGAAATGGAAAATCAAAACATAAGATAACTGAGATGGAATAAACTTACAAGGACAGTGATAAACCCACAAGTAATTACAGATAATATAAACAAAAGGGAAGTTGTGTATTAGAATAATATCATGGAGTGCAACTGTTATTTATTTTATTGAGATATGACAGCAGAATGCATTATTTTGCTGGCAGCAAAAATGTTGAAGTGGTTTCAAGTTCCATATTTTGTGCAGAGTGAGGGTGTATGTGTATTAAGTGCACTTGTGTAATACATATTTTAGCCCTTATCAATCTTGTCAAATGCCTGCTCTACAGAATCACAGAAAGTGATCCTCTCGCAAGCCATCCAACCTGAATGTCATCACTTCAGTTGGGGGAAGAAAAAGCAATGTCGTGCTCTCACCCGGCAGAAGCCTTTCCCTCTAGGCAAGCGTATATTGTATATTGAGCCTGGGTCTCCTGCTTCTTCAGCAAGTAGTCTGACCACGAGGCTGCTGCACAAAAAGGTTGTATCTCTGCCAGTTACTAAAAGAAAGCCATGATTTTTTACTGCATTCTGTCGGGAAACTGTCTGGTTTGGCTGTAACTCAGCTCTGAACTGCCCAGCGCTGCCAAGGAAGGGAGGTCTAGTTGCACAAAAAGATCCAGCTCCAGATAGCTGAGAAAATTTAAGATGGGAAAGTGAGAGGCTGCTTTGTTAAAGCAAGAGCTCTAAGAAGATTTCTTCTCAGAATGATTAGGCATCCTTAGGCTTCTCAGTCCTTCGTTGGATCAAATTTTTCAAGTCCTCACATAACTTTGGAAACACCCTTAAGTAATTTGCAGAACAGGAATGCACATATATGCTTTTTGCTGAACTGGGGTTGTAAGTAAGTCGGGCATGAGAGGATTTGGACTTCTGGCGTTTCGTTTGCTTGTAAAAGTCAATCTACCCCCAAAAGAAACAAATCTCACATGCTGTATGCATAAAAGTTTACATTTAGGTTCTTGCTTTTACTCTTCAAGCATATTCATGTACCTGTAAATTTCACCAAAAATCACAGCAATAACACAGAATTCTAAACCAGAGCTCACCTTCAATGTGCTCAAAAGCTCTTCCAAGAAAACCAAAAATCAGTAGAGGAGAGGAAAGAAGAAAAAAAACCCAAACCCAACAACTCACTACCTGAAAGGAAACACCACCTTCCCTTAAGTCAGACCTAAGAAAAGATGGAATTCTCCTAGTGGGAACTGAAGAAAATGAGGTAGAGTGTTCTTATAGTTAAAATATATCACAATCCATACAATATATAATATGAGGTAGGAAAAAAATGGGATAGACCATATTTTAAAAATCTAGGTTAAAGTAATTGGAAATTACAGTACCAAACAAGTATATGTGTATCCATAAAATATTTGTTGCAAAATAAGATTTACCCTCTATTTCATGAAAATTATCCTCAGTATATAAGTAATATACTCCTGCAGATTATGCAGAAACAACACATAGTGGTAATATAATCTTTGTGTTTCTTAGAAACTTAAAAATATTCTGCCATCCTGTCATCTTGTTTGCTCTTACTTTTTAGCAGATGTTAAAAGTTAATGTGTCTGGAAAAGTTTTAACTGGTATAAAGATCAGCATAATCAAAACTAGTAGCAGAACTGCATTAATTAGTATTTCTGGTAAATAATTAATTGTCACCCCTTTGCATAGCCCCCGGCCAAAACTATATACGGTCTCAAACTGACAACACATGAACCTCCAGAGGTATTCACTAACTTGAATTGAGCTTGAGGTCATTTGTTTAGCTATAAGTACATGGTAACTTTTAAATTAAAATTTTTATTGTTAAAGTATTGTTCCAGAATATAAAATTGCTGCACCTATGTTTGAAATGCCACTTTTAATCATACAGAATGACTTGTGACTTCATAAATTTTTGGTACAGATGGTAGGGATTTCCTAGTGGGAGACTGTGGTGCCAAATGCATTTAATCCTATGCAGAAGCTCAAGTGTCACAAGGCACCAAGGGGTTAATTTTTTTACACGCAGAATTCTCTACATGATAATGCACTTTCATGTTCCCCATCTGGCTATTGTAAAATCACAAAGACTGTGAAAGCACAAGCATGAAGTAGAAACTGGTGTCCTGATTTTCAGTGGTACTGAGTATCTGCAACTCCCGCTGAAGTAAGATGGGAGCCACAGGTGCTCAGTAGTTCCAAACCCCGGGCCATATTAGGACATCTTAATGAGCATTTGTTAACGAATTCTGCCTAGTGTCACTTATCACTTTAAGTCCCTGTTTCTTCTCTTTATACTCCTCTAAAAACCTAAGGTTTTTACTAGAAATGGAAAAACGTTTAACTACCACTTCAAACGCTGCAATATGTAATACATATGTGAACCATAAGCAGCAGAGGAGAATGCAAATAAGACAAGGGGGGCCTTCAGCTGGAACATGCAGATGGAAGATAGAAGGTACAGAACCACAAGGGAGACTCTCCTTCACAGTCTGCCTACTGAAGCTGGGGAATTCTTTGCCACAAGGAAATTTTTATAGGACTTTTAAAATATTTGGACAAATTAGTAGGAAAAAAGTGAACTGAGCTTTATTACCACCACTCTCTTTAGGTTCAGGAAACCCTGGGCAACAAATGACTGAAAGCTGGTACAGTATTCCAGTACTGAATGCTTTTCATGTTCTTATTCTCTAAGCATCTATCCTTGGCCACCGGTGGTGATGTGAGAAAGAGCTTTGATGTTACCTTGTATGACCATTCTGGTGTTCTTAGCTCCTTATACAAAATAAATAATTTATGTAAATGAAACAAAAATGTTAATAAATAAATAAATAAATAGGAAGTGTCAGTACTGAACAGAGATGGGGATGTATTTAGTAGTGAAAGTGCTAAACAGGGCCATCACTAGTCAAGAAAACAGGCATATTAGTTGAAACTATTTTTCAAGAAATTCAGCAGAACCGCACTAGGACACTGGGCACTGCACATGCACAGTACTGAGCCTGTGGAGCAAGTTTAACCAAGTACTGTCTGCAGATAGAGCAGTTGCACACCGTGTTCACACACAGCAGATCCAAAGCATCTCGTGTTGGAGCTACTGCTCGCAGGCAGGTGGCTGCCAAAGTCTCCTTCAGGACTGGAGACACCACAGCAACCCAAGCCTTAAAAAGGCACTGAAAGTCAGCTCATGCGAACGTAAAGATATTCAAGAGACCAACATGCCACTTTGCAATTCTACTATAACAGAAAACACTGGCTGGTCACATACAGGAAAGGTTGGAGCATGAAGGCAAGATCATTGTCTGGAGCACTGTCTCATCCAGGAAGTTTTCCCTTAGGAAGCAGCTTAAAACAGCCAGGAGTAGATCAGCTGGAGGAACAAGTGGATGCAGTGCATTTCCAGAGCTCATTTCTGATGGTATTTATTTCTGACCGAATAACATCTGCAGAAGCTGTAAATAACAGCAGACTTCAGAGCGAGCTCCCTGGCATGAGGGAATTCTGTCATTAGTCTATGGTGGCCGTCTTTCAACATTTAGAAACTTTCACACTTGATGAAAAAAAACCTAAAATGTAGTTCTGCGTTGAAACTTAAAGGTGTTGCACATTTACTGTGAAAGTGCAAACGGAAGACAACTAATATGAATTTGCAGATATTTTGTAGTTAAGATAACCAGTCTTCTACCTACTTCTTAAATGAAGAACAGAATTGTAAATTAAAATCTACTGTGCCTGAAATGTTGTATAGCATGGAGAGAAGGAATGGTTTACTATAACTATAGGAAGGTCTTGTTACATGCAATTATGTTATCATATGGAATTTAGTCTCAAACTTCACAAATATACAGGGTGAAAAGTCATAAAATCACACAGATTGTAGTTTTTCATATCTTCAGTTTCATGAAGCAAGGACAGTATGGTACTTGCAGTATGGCAGGGCAGAACTGGATGAAAATTGTCTCAGTTTTCAGACCATTGTAGAGTTACACGTTTGCTCGTGGCTAGTCTTCCCCACATAAGAATACACTGAAACCTTGAAAAAAAGCTTCTTGTTCAGCTCTACTCACTTAGCAGGAAAGAAGAAAGATGTATGCTAGTCCAGAATGGTTCTTTTGTAGATGAAGATGTGAGGCAAAACCAGTGGTCCATTTTGAATAGAGATAGCTATTTATCCTCCCACATACCAGAATATTTTTCAATGATTCACAGGCATTTCTCTTTCTACATGGCATTGAAGCCAGCTACGAAAGAAATTAGGGTTTGGTATCATCAGTGTTATCTTCAAGTAGCAGATACATATAACGAGTCCCTCTGCTTTAATTTCAACTACAAAATACTGCAACTGTTTCCTCAGACAGATGAAAGTTCAGTGTTCTCACAATGGTGTCTGTAGCCCAGCCAGGAAGCTGGGAGCTCACAGGTTCCATTTCCAGCACTACAATTCACTTGCCTTCAGAATGGCCAGATTTCCCTGTAGATCAATATTCTGTTTTTAAATTTTAAAAACCCCCAAAACCCAACTTTTATTATAGTAACAGCAATGTTGTGAGAATTAATTAAACCTGACCTGAACCCATACTTCCATATTATGTCAAAACATATAGGAAATCAGGTAAAGTCGGTTTGGGTAAGGAACATAGTGTAAAGCTTCTCCTAGTTAACGGGCTTATCAGAAGGGCAAAATGTGTTAATGGATTTGGGAGCTTTGGATAAGGCCCCTACAAGTGTTCTGTTGCTTAGGTTGTGGTTTTTTAAATTTTCCACCCTACTGGGTTTCACTGAGGCAATACAGCATCTTTATGTACCAAATAAGTAAGAGGTAGCACACAGGGTGAAGAAATGATACCTCCTCAAAACTCACTGTTTTCCACTGGTTATCAAGGAATTCATTAGCTGTGATTTGGTGAGCAGGATCAACTTTCAGAAGTTGTCTCAATACTTATTTTGCTAGGAAAAAACCCCACAACTTGATACATCTCATTTCTGCCACAACTCGATACATTGTCAACCTAGTGCTTTGATTCAGCAGAGATTATATTACTTACAATGCTATGAAATTAGTTCACAATATCATTTATGTCAATTTATTTTTAAACATCAATTTTGGTTTTCAGAAAATGCATACTACTTAAAAGCAAAAAAAAGATCAAAACTATGACATTTGTGGAATTCATTGCAATACGGCCAGCGTTTATTTTGTGAGAGCATTGTGTGCTTACCAGACTCACTAACTGTTTTCCAGACCAGATTTTTAGAGCACTCCTTTTTTAATTGATGGTTGTACTCAGGATTTTTCTGAACTAAATCAAAAACATTGTCTCTAGCTTTCTTCTGTATAGAAAAATCAAGAAACAAGGCAAGACAGTTGCTCCTTTTTGCCTTGTCCATGGTTACATTGGTTTAGTTTTTAAACTGCAAGACAGACCTTTCTGTATGCATCAAGGCTTTTCCCTGGTTCTGTCAACTTTCCTCATGGTATCAGAAGCATTTTTAGCATTTCCAGGCATCTTGTTCTTCCATTTACTGTGTACCATACCTAATTTGAAGGTTCTTCTGTTTGCCTCTACAACATTTTAATTGTTTCAGTGGAATGCTTATTGGATTCTGGATGTCTCAAAATGAATCAAGAATTTAACAGTTCTGTTTCCTGCTCTCAGTTTTCTGGCATTACCTAATCCCCCCCCACTCCCCCATCCCCCGTACGGTAACTGAATTTTTGTGCCCTAAAATCTGAATCTAAAATACTCCCGGCTAATGCTTTGAACAGCTCTTGAAAATGAACACTTCAACCTGTCCTTCTCCTTGGTGTTTTTGAATTGGTGTATGTGCCACTGAGATTAACAGAGTAAAGGTGCTCATCAGGCTTGAAACTTTGGGTTAGATGTGTTCATGGAGACAATACTTTGTTGTATTTTCTATAAGTAGTTGGATATCTCTGCATTTTTGCCTTGAATCCTGCTAAAGTTTGCTTCCTAAAAACTGAGCAGAAAAAAAAGTTGAAATGAAAACAAAAGAAACAACATAGTCTTTCAGTTAGTAAACCTCCACTCCGTTTACCCGCAGTTGGCACCAGGTGCTAGTGAACTAAACCCAACAGGTGTTCAAATAAGCCAACACAGATAATTAACTTGAATGGTCCTATTTTCTTAAAAACTGTCAGGAAATAAACTCCCTCTTCTCTCCTATATGGTATACAATTATCTGGCACTCTGTAAGGCCTAGATCTTTTAAAAAGGCCTAAACTCAGCCTCTGATTTTGTGGGTGGGTGCAATTCACTGCACACTACATATTTAACTACATAATTGTTCATGCGAAAGAGGTAGTTAAAATGTGTGTCATCAGTTATGCCCACAGTTGTCATAATTGCAGATGTAAATCTGCATCTGCAACAGATGAGGTTGGTTTTTAAAATTGAAACTTACCTTTCTAATGGATGTGAGTGGTTTATGCCTTGATCACTTAGCACATACATGTACATAGCTATCTATTTCAAACAAAGGAAATACTTCCTAAATACAAGTCCTCAGGTAAAAGAAAACAAATAGGAGTTTGAAATAAGAATTACTAGTCTAATAAGAAGGGGGAAAGAGCTCTAATAAAACGTCTCGTCTATCATCTCTTTCCTCTGTTGGATCCACTGTGTGACCTCAGAAAAAGCCATTATAATTATATTTTCTGTATTACAGTTTACCAGTCTGTACAGTGCAGATAAAAAAACTACCTAGTAACTATATATCATTAATTAATATTACAAAAAAGTATCCCTGCTGTTAGTGAAGTTCTCTGAGAGCATCAGAAGATTGGTAGTTTTACTGCAAAATATTATCCCTTAAAAATAAATAACAGGACAACTCTAGTTTTCTGAGTTGTGGATAAACTTTGCATATAGTATGCACTTGCCTTTCTCTTTAAACTTTCAGATACATAATTGCCAGCTTTACTGAATGGGCAAAGGAGTCAAACCAAAATTATGTCGGATCATTCAGTGTGAGCTGAGAAGACAGAAGCCTGAGCAGTTTAAGGAAAATTGTTCGTTCTGGGTGGTTGCACTACCCATTCCAGATTAGGCTAAGTAAAATGGGAGTGTTGTCTAGGCACATTCATTTGCTCGGTAACATAAAGAAATACTGATGGATACAGAAACAGGGAGGAGCAGGGGCAGTGGAAAATCTCAGAGCCATTCTCTAACACTTTGGGTTTTCTTTTTGTTACTTTTGTAGAAAGAGCTAAAATTCCTCTGCAAATTTTTGAGATCCATAGTTGAAGGAGTTCTGGGGAAAAGATCATCTGCTTCCCTCCTGTAATGACAATAGTAGTAGTATTAATGCTTGCAGGGTTGTGCTGGCAAAAGAGATGACCAGCATTTGGAAAACATTTTTTTTTTTAATATCTGGCTGTGGATTAAAGTGCAGGGCTTAAAATAAATAGGGCTGTTACTCTGGTGGTTTATTTTAAATAATAGTTCCTAGATTTGTTGAAGTCAAACTTCAGTAAAATTTACTATTACATCTAGGGTGAAACACATGTTATCCAGAGATCATGTCTTAATGAAGGAATTAAAGAAGGAATGGAATAATAATCTATACATTGGTGAGGAATGCAATATACAAGGAGAATCAAGTAACCCTGCTACCACGTGTCAACAGGATGAAACCAGTGAAGCACAAGAAAGCTCTACCAGTAACAATGGTAACATAGAACTTGGTGCAGAAATTGAAATGGAGAATGGGGCAACAAATACTCCACACCAGCAAAACAGGTAAGGTTTACTTTGTTGTAAAATACAGCAAAGTAAATTATAAGAAGAATTGAGAGTGAATTAGGAAATGTTGAGCGTGACCTAGTGCAGAGAAAAATTGCTGATATCTGTTGAAACACTTTAATGTAGTGTAAGAATCGAAATAAATATTAGGATATAAGGTGAACTTACTGGGATACAAGGTGTACTCTCCACCACACAGTTATCATGTAAGTACTGTGTACTGTAAGAAACTGTTTTGACTTAGATACCAAATCCGTAGCAGGTCATGTCTCCTGTTCATTCTCCTCAGGTGTACAGGGTATGTGTACACGTGGGATGGGAGGGTGGTGGCAGAAAAATGTAGGATCTTAAGATAGCAATATTTAGGGGCATTGAAGAGGAATCTTTCACAGAACAGCCAATTTTATTGTACATACGCTTTCTAAATAATGTAAGTAGCCATCTTTTGATGCTATGTCCAGAGGTGAAAAAAAGAAAAAAAGGGAAATAATTGTTCATAAACAATAAACGTATAAGCCCCCAATTAATACTAAAGTCCAAAGTTTAACATTTAGGATAGTAATTTGATTTCTTCAGATGATTGCCCAAGATACTGGACTTTCTTTCATAGTGCCTCTCTTCATCCTTCAGCTGAAGCAAGGAAAAACCATAATGCAAATGCTAAGGATTTTGCATTAGCTGTGACCTCTTAAGGCTCTCAGATTTATCAGTCACGTGGTAGCTTGCTGTGCTGCAGTCGGAAAGCATCATTAATATATTGGCTGGTTTCTGCTTTCAAAGAGGCTACTTGGCAAAGAATGAGCTGTTGATATGGAGTAACAATGCATATTTATTACAGCTGAATATTCTGGTGTGAATTAGAAGTGAGGGGTCGATATACAAAAAAGGATTTAAATACCTTATATGCCAAAATCAAAGTTCTAGAAATTCTGCTTCATGCCAGCCTAACTGGAGATATGGAAACTACCATCCTTAGTCCCAGGCTCCATGGGCATGATGGACTTTGTCTGCTGAGCATGCCCAGAAATATCTGGTCTTTGTCTTCAGCCTAGGCCCTTTTGAAGAGGTAGGTCAGGGAGTGTTTCTGGGGCATCATACGTTTATAAAAAACATTGAAAACTACTCTCTCTCATAAATGGGCCCTGAGGAAGTAGAGGTGGTGATGGTAGTGCTACTGCTCTTTTTTATGCTAGCCTCGGCATGGAGTACGAGCTGCAGGAGACTTCAGTTTCCTCTTCTTTCTGAGCATGCTGCCTGCAGGCAGTTCCTTTCTCAGGGAGGACTTTAATTTCTTATAATTTCATTTCTCCTTTCACATCATTCATCACTATCACTCAAAGAACCCTCACACTTCCACAGATAGAGGACAAATGCTGCGTTTTGGATTCCACTGTATGGACCATGTATGCACAAATTACTTGTGGTAGTGCCTGTGTTGGAATTTGCTTATATTTCCCTTCTCTTCCTCCTCCTTTCCTACACAAGATAAGAGATAGGACTTGGCACAAATATTTTAAATAGTGATAGAGGAAAAAAACAACCCAGCCTTTCCATACCCAAAGCGCACACTGCTGTATGGAGATTACTGCTCCTGCTACTAAGTTGGCTGTTGATCACCATGCCTAGCAGACTTACATGGGATGCCTCCCCAAGAGACCTGTTTCCTTCCAAATCAACTAAATAGGAATTCATAGCAAAATAGACAAAACCCTAGAATGTGAGAAATGACTTACTGCATGAGATCATCTGGCTCAGTACTCTGACAGTGACAACAGGAAATGCTATTTAGGGAGAATATACAAACCTGGCTATTTCCTCCCATGTAGTACCCTAGCAGCCAGAATTGTCCTTAGGGTTGTTAGAAGATACATCCCAACATAATCCTTTTAGTATTCATTATGGACCTGTTGTCAATGAATATGTCTGATTGCTTTTTGAATATGCTGATACCAGCTGCCTCTGCAGCTCCCCATGGCTGCAAGATCCAGAAATGCGCTATTTACCGAGTAGAGAAATATTATTTTTTTTTTCTGTTTTACACTAATCGGTTTGTCAGATGGCCCTTATTTCTAGAAGTACAGGGTGTGGCGAACAGCTCACATTCATTATTAAGTAAAACCTCAGTCATATCCCTCCTCAGTCACCTTCTCACCAAACTGGAAAGTCCCACACTTTTTAATCTCTTCTCATATGTGGGTGCTCTATCGCTTTGATTATTGCAATTGCCATTCTCTGTACCTTTTCTAACTCCACTATGTCCTTCTTGAGATGTGGAGACCAGAACTGTGTACAGTGCTAAAGATGCAGAGGCACCAAGACTTTATATATTAGGAAAATGGTATGTATTGTCATTGTCTCAATATCATCTCAGCAAGGTCAAATGTATTTGGCTTTCTGGATACCACTGCTTGTCCAGCCACTGATGCCAGACAGCCCTCAGTGATGGCTCCAAGGTTACTTTCCTGAGTTGTGACTGTAACTGCCAGTTTGAGTTGAGCATCATGTAGACCTGCTTTGAATTATTTTTCCTTAAGTGTATCATTTTACTTCCCCCCGCCCCACCTTTTTTCCTTTTTTCTTCTTCTTTTCTGAAGTCTGTTTCTCTGTGTTCTGCAAAGGAAAAGAAATATGGCTTTGCCCAAGGGTAAATGTGTGCATAGAACATTTCCAGGAGTTTAGCTGTGTAAGAATTTTACTGATGATAAAGATGTTGTCACTTATCTGGACTGCTCTTTTCCCCCAAACAGAGCCATGTTCAGAATTACTTCATTGATGCTAGTTCTCTAGGGCTTTTTTAAGCCTCCAACGTGTATCAGCTGATTGCTCCAGCCCCTTCAGTCTTGTTTCACAGATTGGAAAGAAAAAAAGTAGCACACCTGTTGTACCAAATGCAACACTTGGAAAGAAGAATATAACCCTCAAGTCTTACAGTGTTGTGAGTACTTTATCAAGTGCCCTTGCTAATATTTTATTGAAAGTTTGTTTAAATGGAGCGATAAAGTAATTAGAGACCAGCTGTTTCATATTTCCCTGGTAAAATACTATTTTGCATTCCGGTAGGGAACACTATGCAGAGGCACTAGTATTTCCCTTTGAGATGACCAGAGTTTAGACACTTGGGGTTCTAACTGTATATTTAGGAGTGTGATTTTAAGCTTTAAAAATATCAGACTACTTCATCTGTTAGTGCTGAATATTATTTGTGTTAGCAAGAGCATTTAGAGAATGATATTTTTGAAAGTCAAGAAATTGTTGTCATTGTACTGAAGCAAAAGGCTTAGTTTTTCAATAGGTATAAATCATTACAATGAGTATTACTAAAATCACTGGTTCCTATCAATTAAAGATCTGTACCAAGGAATATTCAGCTGTTTTCCTAGCTTTGTCTTGTTTTGTGATGAGATGAATCTTAGAGTAAAAGTTGGACTTCGTCCAGTGTAGACCATTGATCCTATCTTGTATGAATTTTAACTGTGAAACAGACTAGAGAAAGAGAGAGCAAAGAGCATCATTTTTGTGAGAGGTGAAGATACAATTCTTCATCTCTCACTTTTATAATACAATGATACCATTTTAAATTGTGATTGAATATTGTGATTAATTAATGTCTGTGATTTTGATTTGGAAGCCTAGTTAGCGAGGATTAAAATCAAGAAAATAGTTGTATACAGTTGTTAAAGCAAGAAAGTTCTGTCTCAGAAAGATTGGATTTAAAATTTAAAGGTAAGAAGCTTGTCTTTATGTACTGTAGGAGATATTATTAATTATCTGTTATAATGTAGCTCTTTTTTTCTGTATGATCTTATTTTTACATATTTTATGATATATAGTACAGTAGAGTTACACTAGAGTAGTGTTTTGTCACTGTTCTGTATTGCACTACTTTGTTCATATCTGTGTTCTTCCCACCTTTTTAGTGTGTTTATAAAGTTGTAGTCTTTTTTTTTCTTTTTTTTTTTTTTAAATTGTAGTCCCCTGCAGGTAGGTCCAGTATCTCCAGTATCAAATTCAAAGTGGAATCAGGATTGCCAAGAAAAAGAGAATTGGACAAGTCCTTGGTGCCTTCCACCCAGGAACTGGGAAATAAAAGCCTACTGAAGTCTGCCGTCTCACTTACTTAGAACCAAAAAGTAATCATAGGACATCCATCAACTCTGAACAGCTTAAGAGTAAACAACTATTACTTGTGCCAAAATGAGCAGACTATATAAAGATGGACAAATATATCCTGAAGTGTTTGCCTCTTTACTCTCCTGAACCCTTTAATCAGAAAGCTTTAGCTTTCCTTTAGCACTGAAGAAAATCTGACAGCAGTGTGAACTCCTAACCTGTAAGCGGACATCCACTGATAGTATTTTTGTCAGAGTACAAATTATAGAATTGTCTAAAATGTATGTAATTTATTTGCTCTATACTAATAGGCATCATGCCAGGCAGGCAGTTTGCTTTCACAAATCCATTTTGCTGTGTTTTACTTGCATTTACTTTCTTTACTTTTGTCACAAATATTTAGGGGGAAAAAATGAGGCCAGAATCTGTAATAGGGATTCCTGATAACTGCATGCTTTACATTCTGAGAATATTCTAGGAAATTGCTTATAAATTTGCTTGAGGCATTATAGCACAAGTGCTTCTGTCTATGGAATTTGTTACTGCTATTTTAGGTTGCTGTCAATTGCTTATTTTTAAGCAGAACTTATTTTAAGCTTGAAGAATAGGAAATGTATTTTTAAGTACAATGGAATTGCTATGGTTCTCAGTACTGAATTTCTGGTGTGTTGATTAAATTCTTTAAATAAAACAGGTGTTGGAGTAATGGTCTTTACAAGTTAATTAATCTTCATTTTCAAGAGGATGAGCTACCATTAAGCTTAGGTTTATTATACATATGTGTAAATTACAATGTGATTTACTGTTCCAAAGACAAAGCCATTCTCTAAGGATGGGTCTTTCCAGTAGACTGGCATTGTGGTACATGGTGTGAGCAAAATATACACACCCTTGGTTGGTTGAAAACATTTCCGTAAATATATGTACATTCTGTCTTATGGCTTATTCAAGCAATTCTGCTGAGAATATCAGTCTGAGGAGACACCACCTACTTAAATATCTTCTGATCTCCACAATAATCTTGAAATTCTTCTTACAGTCATTACAGGCTTGATTTTATTTAGGTGTGAAGTATTTCTACTGCAGGGCCAAAATCTTTCTCTGCACTTATGTGAAAACTTGGAGAGATCTTATTTACAGTAAACTGAGTAAGAGCTTTTTGACATCATATAATATTAAAACGGTAATATATCACTCATTCTTACTGAAGAACATAGCTGTCTGTATAATCAGGTACCTTTTGGGGAGTATTAATCTTCTAGTTTCCGTTTTTCAGATCAGATCAAAGTCAAGTCTGTTGAGGAGCTGGACAGAAAAGATGTGTTCTAAAAAATGCAGTGAGTGTAAGAAAATCACAGATTTCTATACTTTTCTGACCGAATTCAGTAAGAATTTCACTTTAAGCAAGAAGTTGTCCTTTCTCTTTTTGTTGTGCACTCACACAGTAGCGAAGTCTACTTCACATATGAGCTCTAATAGTCACGCTGTTTTTATTTGATGTGGTTCAAGTCTTTTACAAAGTCCAGACTGCTTTCTGGTTCTCATGACACCAAAATGTTAGGTCAGATTGTGGTCTGAATAACTATCTCCTCAGCTATTAGCTGACACTGCTCATTCTTTTCATTTAGTGAGACAGTCACTTGAAGGGCATGTCTGGACTGATTATTAAAACGGTGGCTGCATCATTAGCCAACCTCACGGCAGTCCTACCTGATCGCCCTGGTTGCGTAGTGGTAAACTTCTTTCCCTGATGGGGTGCATTATTGAGGGTGCTGGTATTCTGTTATCAGATGCACTTTTGTTGTAACACAGATAAAATTTTCAGAAGCCCAGCAGACATGCTGACATTTTCTACCACCCCTGCTCTTTTGAACCAAGGAAGCTTCAAAATGCACTACTTCACATCAAAGGGTTATGTCATTTTTACAGCACTAGCAGAACACAGTAAGTATAATTTACCTTTAGGGAGTGAGCTATTTACTTGTCATGGGTGCATTCTCCTATCCTAACATATTAAATAATTTCCCAGCTCTGTTGATCTTAAGGTACTTTGGTTAGAGCACACCTTTCGTGGCTGGCTCCTCAACAGACTTGACTTTGATCTCACCTGGTCTGACTTCATTCTCCTTTCCTCTGCACTCCTGGATTTATTTTGTATGTTGTTCTGTTTTGCCTAGGTATATTTCTGTTTTCACAAATCCTCATGCTTTTTGCTGCAGACCAGACGTAGGCCCTATGTTGCCCCATGTAAGTCTCACATATGTCCAGTGTTGTCCTGACATACCAGTGCATTTTGATGATGTACAGAGGAGGGCTGTGGGGCTTACATGAAAGAGGGCAGCAGCTTGTCAGATCCATGGCTAGTAACCTGCCTCCTGCCCAAAGCTGAGTTGTGTCAGGGAAAGAAGGCGGTGAGGAGTTAGGATACAAACTGGATGTATCTCAAAGGTGATGTTGCCAGACCATTTGTGGATGGGATCGGTTGGGAGGTGCCAAGCGGTTGAGCTTGTGTTGGAATTGCAGAGGAGTAGAACATCATCTTCCCAAAGGCTGGAGAAGAAACTTTCATTATGTCTGTGACTCCTAGAGTTAAACCTCTTGTTAAACAAAACAGAGCTCTTACAATAAGCTCCATGCATTTTTCCTTTTTCTTCCTTATCCTCTTTTTTTCTTTATGCCTTTTTTCACTCCTTTTCAATACCTACATTTTCTCTGTTGATTTTTTTCATTTGTCAAAAGATTTCTTTTTCCACAAATCTCTTTCTTGTTTCTCCTTTTGATGTGGCTTTTCTCTGTGTTTCCCTTTCAACCCTCAGAGCTTACTTTAGTCTTTTCACTGTATTTGCTACATGGAGGAGTGCTATTGAAAAATTAGAAGTAGATTGCATGGGAATTTCTTATTTCTCCTTTCCCCTAGAGGCCTGTTTCTCTTCCCTCCTATTTCTGTGAAGTTTACCATCCTCAAATGCTTCCTTCCTCTACTTCCAAATCATTTTACTCATCTTTCCCTCTCTTGCTCTGTCCTTCCACTTCGTCTTCCCCTTCACTTACTGTTGCTTGATATTTAACTTCTCAGGTAGGGTGAGAATTCGTGGTAGCATTCAGATTACCATGTTGTGGATAAATACTCTGATCTGTATCGCAGCTTTACTGACAAACACTAACTTTCTGACTGCATCTATACTGGCTTTTTGTTCCATTTTTTTCTATTACACACTCAGTAACAGCAGCTAGGTTGGCAGTATTAAATGTTACAGCCACATTATAACCACAGTCTTGTATAACCCATTACAGATCAGGTCTGTATGACATTGTAATTTAAATAGCGGTTGCTGGCAGCCTATCTCTGCTTGTCCTCCTATTATTACAACCACCAGTAGAGCTGTTCTACTGGGAAATTTGAAGTGTAGACAAAGCTTTAATCAACAGTAATCTGATCCTTTAAAAATGCAACACCAATTCATTTATTTCTCATTTCACATATGAAATTTTAATAGGTACAATCACCCTTAAGGATGTTTCAAATATTAACATTATGCACAATTACAAAACAGAATCTTTTTTCTGTATGAAACTATCAGCATCTTTGAACCAAGTAAGTAGTTTTCTGTGCTGACATCAGGTTTACTATCAATCAGAAACTTATTAACAGCTGTGTTAGCCCTAATTAAGTGCAGAGCAATGGCAGACTTTTTAATTAAGTCTTATTTTCCTAAGAGGAGACTGGTGGAGTTTTTTTTCCCTTCTCTTCTCCATCTCCATCCTTATTTACTGTGTAAAGCCTGCCTTAAAAATAACTGGAACACAAGATGGGGCCATTGACACGGGGCCAAGACACCAGGAAATATTTCCGTTACAGAGTGGCTGTGTGATTATGCTCACCATATTTTATTCCATTGGCTTTGTAAAATAATTCCAAATTTTTTAACTTTTCTGCAGTGTTTTTCATTTGGATTTCTTTTTTAGTTCTCTTCTTGTCTGAAGTGTATTTCCTGTATTGTCAGTGTCAGCAGTATTATTGAAATTAATTTTAGTGTATAAGTTCTTATGGAGAAAGTGGAGTTGTGTGACATCATATGCACCAAAAAAAGGTCCTTGTTGTTTGAGTAGACCTCTGGGCATGTACTACAATGTATAAAGTACTTAGTCATTATGAGAAAGAATTGTCCTTTCAGGTAAGTTGAAATTTAAAAGTCTCTATGAGTGTTTGATTTTCTTAGTCCTGAGCAGTGCTAAGTGGTATATGTGTATTCGTGAAGGAGGGAGAGAAGTACCCTTGAAAGTCTCTTAATCTGCACTTTCTACCCAGCACTATTCAAACTGGAGATCTTCTGTAACCATAAACAATTGCTGGATAGTTACTTTTTTCGGAGATAAGCAGTGTGTACATATAAGAGGGCAGAGTAATCTCTTATTGCTCTTGACAGAGTATTGTCAAGCATAAATATTTTTATTTACCATTACAAGTATAAAAATGCCTTTACCTGAGCTGTGTTAATTTTATATTTTAATCTGACAGACAAGAAGACTCAAGGCAAATCCTGACCTTGATGTGCTGACAGTTTACACCAAGGACTCCAGTGAAATGGTGACGGTTTACATGGGGTGAGGATCTGTCCCTTACGGTTTAAAGAGAGGGTGAACCATCACATGAGATGAATTTAAGGGTTCAGTTCTCAAACCAAACCCAGAGGTCCTGGGTTTGCTTTTGCACTTTTTAGGCAACAGACTGGTTTCCTTTGAGCAATATGTTCAGCAGGAAGACCTTTACATGTTCCTGGAAAAAAGTGCTCCAAAGGTGCATTAAGCATTAAAAAAAAAAAAAAAAAAAAAAAAAAAAAAAAAAAAAAAAAAAAAAAGAGGTGGGATCAAGGCATTGGCCAGCAAGTTTAAAAGGAACAGTAGATCACTGGAGCCTAAAAGCCATAAAAACTCATGGTGTTGCCTAGCTAGCCTTAACACTGTGTGCTCTGGGGAACAGGAATTGTCATTTTCTAAGAGTTTACAGAGCACTTGTTGCAACCTGAGCTGGCTTGAGCCTAAGGCACTGATGTAATGTAAGCACTGAGGTCAGCAAAATCATAGTAACAGTTGTGGTGGCCAGCAATGGCTTTAAAATGCTGTGTCTCAATTATGGCAGTAAATCCAAGTCTAGATATAGCAGCTTTTCATTTATAGGCATGTACATATGTCCTAATTGTCTGTAATATAGTATGATGGAAATTAAAAGGGCAACACTTTAACTCCTGGTTTGTGAAGCAAACTAGTTAATTTTTTTGCAGCTACACCTATTGTGTGGTTTCTGTATTGCTTCCAGCATGGATTCTGGGCTTGTATATTTAGAAGTTTCTGTTTAGTAATCCATATGTGGTACACACTGGTTCATTACAGTTGGAGGGGTTAATGAACGACTACTGTTTATATGTTGTCTGGATATTAAAGCTTAATCCATATTTGATTCTAACCCCAGCTTTGTTTCCAAGAAGCAAGCAACTGAGATAATGCCCAGGCATATTTAAAAAGAGATTAGGTTTTTTATAATGGTTATGGATCATTTTTATACTTATGTTATTTTGAATACATTGGACCTGTATGCTCCAGGAGTGTCCAAGTTTGATTACTTTTGTTCTCTTACTTTAATAAGAAGCAGAATAAGCTCATGAATTTCTTCTGCTTCTGCTCTCTGTCCCTCATCCACTTATATTAGGTTCACATTCATAGTGTAAGAAATGTTTACATCCTCTGAAGGTTAAATAAAAAAATGCCATTTTACTTCTTTTGATGTCAATAGCAATGATAGGTTAAGGTGGGATCCTTGACATCTGAAGAGGATGCTCCAAGGTGCTCTGGACAAGGCAGCTGCTCATGACCAAGCCTGTGCTAGCAGCTGCTGTTTGGTAAGGAGTGCTTGAGTAACCGGTGCGGCGGGAAGGTCTTTCTTGGAAGGAGGACTGGAGTTTGCACGAGAGTATGGCTTTGCTGGACCTGAGTTCAAGGTAGCGCCTTCTTCCTGGGTTTGTCCCCTATTAGGTTTAACTGAGGCCTGGGAAGGGACTTTGTAAAACCAGCTAGGACTGTAAGATTCTTGAAGCTTCTGCCCCTTTTCCATCTAAAATACCCATTTTCCAAAGGTGGAAGTTTGTTGTGGTAACTCCTAGATTGCTAAGACCTCTACAACACTCAGCTTGGGCTACTCTCCTATGTCCAGTGAGGAGTTAGCTGTTGGAGTTACTTTGCTTTTCTGTCCCAGTTAAACATATTGAGGAGCGCTATAAATGACGCAGTGTTTATCTGAATAGCTACTGTTTTCTGGCAAAATTTGACTTTAGTGTAGAATTAAGATTTAATTAAAATATGTGCTAAAAGTGAATTTATCTTTCATGTTGACACTGTGAAGAAGTGCAGCATAGCTTATCATGCCTATGCTTACAATTTGCATGAAAAACAGAAAAGTATTGTGCAAACATTACTGTATCCCAATTCAGAGTCTGCAAATAAAAGATGGTGATTAAATAAACAATTACTCCCTTCCCATAAGTAAGTGTTTTGCTAATTATCTATAAAGATACAAAGATAGGGCAGTCATAATCTAAGTGTAACTGCCTGTTGAAGAATGCATTATGGAGTTGTTGGAGGCTTTCTAGCATTAACTAGGAAATGTTTTGTAAAAGATGGTGCATCACTACATACTATCAAAGAAAAGGAGACTGTGGGGTGAAAGAGGAGGAAGAGAGAACAGCAGCACAAAGGTGACTACTGTTACAGGTGTCCAATAAGGAAAGAAGACTGCACTTACCCGGAACAAGGAAAGTCAGCAAGAACAAATTTGAAAGAGCTAAAAGGAGTCTCATTTCCCTTTTCTCCTTTTATTTATTCAGTCAATTTAAGTCCTTGCAGAAAGCACCTAGCTGACAGCTCTGCACCTTGTAGTCCTTGGTTTATTCCCAGCATGGTATGCAGTACAGACATCTACAGCACCGGTTTCCCCTGTTTGCTCTCCTAACAGGTAATGTAGGGTATACTTTTATTTCCAAGGTGTGTTCAGTCACGGGCCTGTCTGCCCAATTCTGCAGTGGTGTGGGTACGGGCTGGGGTGTCGGGCAGACTCAGAGGCTGGACTAAAATGAGGCAGCTAATGCTCGTACTGCCCCAGCCATCGCCCCCACCCTTTGGTGGATGTTGCCACCCCTGAGGCAGCGATGTCTAATCCACTCATGAATCAATTATTGAACTGTCGCATTTTTCAGCCAGGCCTATTAAATTAAACTGACATCAGTCTCATCTCACAAAGACATTAGATAGTGATGAATTTCAGGTACTGTTAACCTGGTTTTGAATTGGGCAGCTAGAGACAGACAGATTCATTTTTCATTCCAGCTGCCAGAACCACTGTCACATCCTATCTTGCTGTTGTGGCTTGTTGATCAATGGGTGGCCCTCCTTGCTAACTCCTTAGAAGGGGCAATTTCATAAGGAGAAAGGGGGCATAAGAAAGCCAGAAAGGTCAAAACCTGGGTTTTTCCTGTCTTTGTTAGAATTGTGTAGAAGAGAGTGCATATGTAAACAGTGAGATTGGCTGGCTGGTTAAAAAAGCTTCACTGGAAGAAAAAGCACAATACTGCCTATATGGACTTAAAAAGGCACTGTGTGGAATTAATGCAATTCAAGTTAGGGGAGTTTACATCTGTGGAAAAATGGAAAAGAAATATTCCATACTGTCAACAGCATTGCTTTTTAGCTACAGGTACCTGCAGTACACCTACTGTGTACAAGCCCAGCTTGCTCTTTGCTGTACTTCCATTCAGTGAGTGCACCTGCTAAGGAAGCTATGGAAACCTTTTTACTGCAGCTTGTTAAAAGGTGGAAGGTCCTCAGATTGCTCTGAGCTGAACCTGTGTGCGTTTGGCTTTGTCTGTACTCGTTCCCTTCCTGGATTCTGGTTTTATTGGTAACTGAAATAAAACAAAGAGGTGTTCAAATAGAGGGTGGCTGCTCCTACAGTTTATCCTATTTTTTCTACCCAGGACTTAGGGGGAATTAGTCAGTGTCTGTGTGCTTCATTTTGACTCCTCATGGCAAGATGGAGCCGTGGGAGACCTGTTACATATGACCACAAATGGCCAGAAGGGCAGCACGCTGGCTTGCAAAGCGGGATGCTGACCTGTGCTGGCGCCCTGTAAAACCTGTGTTTGTGAGTGCACTTCCCTTCAAATGCACATCTCTTTCACAGTGAAAAAAAAATTCAGCAAGGAAATCCTGGCAGATAGTTCCTGCCTGCTGGAGCTGTGGATTCATTACTATTAATAGAACTCTTAATTGACTACTCTAGAGCAGCTATAAAAATTGATTAGATGCATATGAGGAAATAAACATGGGTCAGGCTGTAGTGGCACAATGATATGAATCTGATGACCTATTAGGACATTTTTGTTTCTAACAAAGGATTTTTTTAATAAACATTAAACACTTAGCCCAAATTCTGCCCTCCAGCACTTCTGCCTCTAACGAATGTATAATGAAAGCAAGTATTTGGTATAGCAAAAGAATCCCATTTTTAAAAATCTCATTCCTGTATATTTTCAAGAGGTTAGGTTACTTAACATGTAAAACATCTATGAATTTTAAGTGAGGCCGATTAGTAAAGCTCTATAGTTGGTCTTTCATCTTAATGTGACCAAGAATGTCCTCTAGCTCACTCTATTTACTAAGAAATTAAAAAATAGCAAATCACACATCATCGCATGCCATATGTCCATTCCTCTCCTGGGCTCTGCTCTACAGCAATGTTAATTGACTTGCCTAAACCCTCTTCTCCTGAGTTGTGACCACTCCTGATGAAACAATCAACAATGCTGCTGAGCAGAATAGGGAATGAAAAAACAAAGCGTAACATTGAGCCACATTAAGAATAAATTTATTTCTGCAAAATGAAGATAAAAATGAAGTACTGACATATAACCTATGCTTTCAAAGGTAGAATCTTCAGTTTTGGGTGCTCGCTTAAAAAGCTGGCTTTTCAGGCTCAGCATTGCCTGAACGTCAGAGACTTTTTAAAGGCACTTTACGTTGAAGAAAAAAAATCCTTAATGAGTAGAAAATGTAGACTGTTATACACATTTTTTTCCGTTTTAGTAGGCTTTGAATAAGATACACAAAATTTAAAAAAAAACCTCAAGAGCTATTAAATAAAGACCATATATTCTTCTGTTGGGCAAATGAGTTATTTAATAAATTTGTATGTAAAAGGTAAATTGGATTAGATTACATTGAACAAAAATAGTAAGGACCATAAGCTTGCAGTACATTAATGAACTTAGTTTTTACCCTTTCACTCTGGTCTTCAGAGAACCTACATTAAATCATAAGCTTTGTCTTTTATGCTAATATATAGTATTTAGATGGCAAGGTATTAGCCCAGCTTCACCTGCCATAGCACAGCACTGTGAAATGCTAACGGATGCGCCTGAGCGCAGGAGCCAGCCGAAGCCAGTTGTCACCACAGCCTGTTGTCAGGTGAGGGTGCTGGGACCTGCCCTGGCTGGCCCGGGTTCCTTGCCCAGCCCATGAAGAGGTGTTAGTGGGGCTCCTCTCTTTCTTAGGCCTTCTCCTTGGCTGGGTTTGGTCAACAGAGCTAAGCACAGCTGTGGGAAGGAAAGACGAAGAGCCCAGAAGAGGAGCAGGAGCCCAGGCTGCAGCCCTGGAGGTGCCCACACTTACCTGGGCAGCTTTAACTCTGCGCCCACCTGCCCGGGGGTCCCAGCATCTGCTGGGCGCTCAGTGCCCTGCCAGCCAGGGGAGCTCACCCAAGGGTAGTTGTTGAATGTTCCTTCTCATGCTCACCTTTGAGGGTGTCCGTATTGCTGTTTCTCAGTGTGCTTCATCCAAACCTGGTGCTGACTGTGGGGTTTTCCAGTTTCTCTGCAGCTTTCCTATGTTGCCACCACTGTCAAGCTTCATGCAGGTTACTTGGTGTAGCAATGTTAGCAGTCTCTGAGAGAGGTGTGCTGTCCCTTTTCTGTTTTGAAGGCTGCTGAGGCACACTAAAGAGGGAGAGAAAATCTTGCTCTGCATGCCCACTAGTGTTTAGAACCTTTCATGTCCACGTAACTCCTGCTGCTGTAGCACCTGGGTGCACCCACCATGCATACTTGTACTGGCTGATGAGCAAATACTCTCAGCTGAGGGAAAAAACAGTAGAAATGCAATTAACTCTCAACTCTTACCAAACTTTTTTCTTTCTTTTCATCTTAGGTAATGTGATTAGGTCAGAATTGCCTGCACTTTCCTTTTTACACAAACTTTTTTTTTTTTTTTTAACCAAAGTAGTAGGTCTTGTGGATGCAGCAAAAATACTGCAAATATGAAATCTGAAAAGACTCGGAAATGAAAAAGCAAATATAATCAGAATGACTTTATTATCATTAATAGTCTGATCATTTTCTCTAGCAGTTTCATAATTTTTGACCCTTCAAAGCTGGGAGTGCACAAAAGTGGAGCACAATTATGGCAGGTTCATTCCAGTTTTCCTTCATAGTGTTGTTTAATCAGTGATACTACAAAATAGCTGTGAATTTAGAATTTTAATTTTAATAGCCCTTTTTTCTAGGTATGGTCAATCTATCTTTTTATTATGACAAGTTACTTTAAACTACTTAGTATTCAGGATATTTGCAGTTGCAATGAACAAGTTCATTTAAACACCAAATCAATCAGTATTTTCACTAGAGAGAAATGTTTAAGTACCAATTAAGAATGAAAAAGCGATCTACATCCTCTAATACAATATTAATGTGCTGAGAGGAGTGATCCCAACTGCATGAGAAGAAATGCAGTTGTGCATATGCTTGTCTTAAGAAAGGGTTTTTTTCTGTCACTTAGAATAATTTAATGAATAAAAAGTGGTTCTTTTATTACTACTAATGAAAGGAAATCCCATCAAATTGTAAGGCACCAACACATGACATTGCTCTTAAACTAAAAGCGCAGTAGATTATCCCAGTGATAATGGAGGCTATGAGCACTTTGTACGATGGATGGACTGTACTTGTCCTGCTATGGTATACTGTTACCTTTCAGTAGTGCATAGATCACAGTTAAGAGTTATGCTAGGTGCTTAATTCTGTTATTCGCTGTTGAAATATCAACCTATCTGCTCATAATAAGACAGTTTAAAAAAAAAATTGCAGAGGGATAGGGGAGATCATGTCCTTTAGGTTGATCAGGATGTGCAGTGATCTGCTGAGGGGAGTGGTGGCAGTCCTGTCGATGAAGTAACTTGGACCCATGCCCATCGAGCAGTTAGACACGTAATGGTGGGAAGGCTCTTGCCCTGGTGCTGTGGTCCATATTCTCCTCCGGTATCTCCAGTTTGGGTTTTGTTTGCTTTGAGATAAGGGGAGTGGCACATGAAACAGCCTTGGGGGAGGGGACCCAAGTTTTTTTATAGGAATAAGCCTTAGATGGGGGTATCCTGTTTAGCTGGGTATTAGGTTGCACGGAAAAAGGATTTTACAAGCCTCCAGCAACTGGAGGGCCAGGTCAGGAGACATTTACTGAAAAAGAAGGAACTAGTGCTTTAACCAAAAGAGGTTTTATTGCCTTGACTTAGATAGCTTTGTTTCAGCTTAACACCTGCTTGGTTCTTTAACAGTTGATCTGCCAGGGATGTTGCTGAACAGTAAGGTGACAACCTCACCCTAACAAAATGACATAAAATAAGTTTTCTTTTAAGTTGTGTTTGAACTCCTCTTACCATAAAAGTATTTTCAGAGCATAGGTACCTTGGGGAACATCTGAAAATGTGAAAAGAAAAAAAACCACAAAAAAACCCCAAAACCCAGAAACCTGAAGTTGAATTGTTGAACTAAAGATTGCCTAGTCTCTCCAAGGATTTCATTAGTGACTTGCGTGTGAAACAGTTTCAGAAGCCTATTTACAACAATTCTGGTTTTCTTATTCTAGTGACTTTCTTGCATTAATTTGTATAAATGCTTTTTTTCTTGTGATATTTCTATAAGTGTTATCTAAACATGCAATTTAAAGAACTGTTGGCTTAACTATTTTAAGATAGTATCATTACAAAATAGATTTTTTTAAATTATTTTTTTAGGATAGCAATTACATATCTCATTCTGATTATCTGGGGAAAAAAGTATTTATTATTCATAAACACAGAAGAATTTGTGCATATAAAACTAGAGCCAGTAAACTTAGCTTGACTTACACAAGTTGGAAATCAATCCAGCTTGTTCTTAAAATACTTGTTTTGTAGTTTTTGGATGGAGAATCTCTAAGTAAAACAGTTGTCCTGGTTTTGGCGGTTAAACTACGACAACAGTACAGCTTCTGCTCCTTTGCTGGGTTATAAATAGTTTATAAATTAGTAATTTAGTATGCATTTTTTAATAAATCATCACTTGTCCTGAAATTCAGGATGCTTTGATCTGTGCATGTTTTCACAAATACATAGCACCTTTACAATGACCCCGCTGCTAATGGCAAACTGCATGGAGGGGTTTTCATAAGAATATTCAAAGTTTTTGCTGTTTGGTTGGCAGCAGCCTTGGCTGTATGCCACATCACTCTCTCCCTGTGCACCACCAAGTGAGTGTTGGAGATACCACAAAACCAGGCTCAAAGTTACCATGCACAGGATTAAAAACACCTTTGTGGGATATTGCCATGATAATTCCAGCCTCACAAGGTAAAGCTATGTATAAAAGATCTCTTCAAAAGAGAACAGGGAATGTAGTAATGGGGGAAGTGAGTGGAGTCATGTGGGAAAATATTTGTACCAGGTGACTCTTTCCCAGCACTGCGAATGTTACATTAAAGAGCTAATGTGTAAGTTAATGCTGCCTGAGGCAGGATTAACTTCTAATGTGTAGGGATTGAGGATTGCTAATGGCCTAGCTAGCATGAAAAACCAGCTTGTGTGGGAAGGTGATTTACTGTACTCGCATCTGCTATCTGGCCATTGGTACGTTTGTTATGCTGAGCACCTGCCACCAAATTCTCACCACCTGTCCCACTCCTGAGCGGGCATGAGGTCTGTCACAGGATCAGCCAGATCCACGGCAGGGGCAGAGTTGTGCCACCGGTGGTGCAATTTGTGTATGAGGCCAGATCAATGTGTATAACTAACTGCCTTCCTCATCTCTCTCTTCTCGAGCTGCTGGTGCTGGCACAAAAGAGCTTGTGCTACTCTCCTGCACCAAACCTGTAGCTGTTGTCAGTCAGGGAATCCCAACGAAATGGCAAAGATTTGCACCCACTGGCTCTGTGCTTCTGCTGTGCTGAGGCTTTTCAGTGTGAGAGAAGGTGTGTTCTGGTGTTGATAGAGGGCATCTGTGGGGGTGGTAAACATCATGATGGACGGAGGTAAGAGGATGTCCTCTTCCAGGCCTGGCCCGAGCTCTCAGTTCTCTCCTCCGTTGTGGTGGGGTGGCTGGGGTCCCTCTGGTGTATTGGGTGGAGGCAGATTCCTGTGGGAGCTTGTTCCCTTCTCCAGTTTGGGTGTGAGGAAAGGGGCTCGCAGCGTTGCCTCACACAAGCAGCAAGTGAGATTCAGTGTGGGTGGCAATTCTCTGGGAACACTTGGCATGGTGTTTTGTATCGCTCATTGGACTCTGCCTTTATAGGGATTTAGTCTTGATTGTATTTCTTCCCCAAATGTGCTCCTGGGCTCTTACTCCGCTCCCAGTTCCTTCTTTGGAGAACCACTCCAGTGTGCTCAGCTGTGCATAGGGCACTACCTCTTCAGCTCCTGGCTGCTTTCTCACCTAAAGTGTTTTGCTTCTCCTGGTGTGGAGGCAGAGCGCCTGTATGTATCCCAGCTGCATGAATGACACCTGCCACCCTCCTTTTTAGCAGTAGTTTCCGTTGATTTGTGCTGCTGTTTTGGCAGTTGTGCAGTTAATCCACTTTCTTATTAAAGTGCTTGCTGTTTTGATATTGCTATATAACTACCCTCCTAGGATAAAATGGAATCTCAAAAATAAAAAGAGATTAAAAGCAAGAGATGGGGTAAAACAAATGTCTTTTCTTTCTTTTATAAACTGTATTAATTGTGGGTCAAAGAGTGTGTTTGTTTGACTCCTCCTGATAGAGGAAGTGCTTGTATAGACTCAGCAGTGTTGTGCTGTTTGGTTTTTTTTTCCTCTAAAAGAATTTTTCCAAACAAGACCTCAACATTTGTACCTAAAAATAGTATTTCAAATGCAGTATCTTTTTCTATATGTCTTCTTTATGTGAGTATACTGTCACTCACCTGTTGCAGAGGCAACAAGATCCATCAGTATCTGTCAGTCAGTCTGAGGTTACCTTTTTGGTTGCCATATTAGAAATTTCTGCCTGTTAGGCAGCTTTCAGGCTGAGTGGAGAACATGGAATATTTCTTTAGTACTAGAGTGCACTAGTTTGCACAATGGCTGTGTGAGGAAGCAGAGGGGATAAGTGGTGTTGGTGAGAAACAGACGAATTCCTTTAGTAGCACCAGGCTGTGTTCTCCTCCCAGTGAACATGGATAACTCAAATTAACACTAATGGGTGTTATGCACAAGGGAGAGGATGATCTACCCCATTGCAGGCACTGGGAAGTGCAATTTAAAGCTTTCCTGAGGCATCTTTAAATTAGATTTCTTGGAGCGTCTGTCTTTGAGTTGTCTCACACGCAGAACTCCCACTGACTCAACAGGGCTTGCTGCACACAGATTGATGGTAGGGGATGTCTCCCTTGTATCTTTTCAAGAGGTGTAAAATAGACAGAGGTAAATTGCTCTTATTGGTATGATATACAAATGCTTGCCTGTGTACGTGGTAGTAATTCACTTCAAGGCATGCATGTTACATGAATGCCAAAACACTGGAAAAATAAGCCCATTAAAAAATTGGTAAGGAATTTCCTTTCCTTCAATCCAGAAGAACCTACTCTGTGACCTTGATTGCTGACAGGAGTTGAAGGAGGATAGATTGGTCAGATCATCTGTAAAGACTGGATGTTTAAATGGCTAGCAAGGACATACAGATTTACTGTGAGAAGAATTATACAAACCAAAACAAAATCTCCAAGGCCATGGGAATTGGGTGACAAAGAGACGTACGTATAAAAAGGTAGATTCTGTAATGGCTACATCAGTTTTTTTAGCGTCTTCCTCAAAAGCTTCTGGTATTAGCTGTGGTCAGTGATTACAATGTGGGGTTCAGCTGACCTCTGAACTTGACCAGTTGCAATGTTCTGGTTTTATCCAATAGGAGTCAAAGAGTTGGATGCTTTTAACTCTGTAGAAGATGGACTTGTGTTATCATAGTTACATAGTGTTTGGCCAGATCCCCTGCATTTTGCTTGTTAAATGAAGGAGGCAGTATGTGAACTGTTCTGTTGAAACCAGGTCCTAAATCAAGCTAAGTGGAGGAGAAATAATGTCAGAATAACATCCTCATGTGATGCTGGTGTCTGCAATGACAAACTGCCATTTTACGGTCTTACCTTACTGCTTTTTCCTTTTTTTAAACACAAGGGAAATTTTGAAAGGATATCTTTTTCTTAAACAGCTTTTTGAAACCAGTGGGGGTTAATTAAAAACTAAATTTGGAATCTACAAACACCCAGAAATTATTTACACTGTTGTTAATTTCTTCTTTAATATTCATAACTGTTTTCTGTTAATTAAGAAGAGAGGGAGAACATGAAGAAAGGCTCAGAACAAAAGCAGTCTGCATACAGATAAGGGTCTGAGTTCTCAAGGAACTGGACTAAATGCATACTGCCTGCACTGAGTGAAGAATTTATATGCAGTGATTGTGTATTGCAGCTGCAAAATTGAGTAAACTTATGTATGAATCTTACTACATCAGCATTCAGCGTGATACACTATGGTTGCCACTTCCCTGTTTTCTGGTATTAGACATTCTGCAGTCCTGGAGCAGTTTAATTAGCTCTTAGAAAGTGGGGCTTGTAGTTGGGAAATATTTCTACCTTTTGAAGTAGTATTATATAAAGCATGTGTAGGAAATAAGGCTGCATAGCTTAGAATAGGATGCTGCATTTTCTTTATATTGAAGAAATCATGAGGCTGCTGCTAATCCTTTCAGAGGTATTGGCCATTATCTTAGCAGCATCTAGAGGTGGTGGTCAAGTCTGGGGTTTCAACCATGCAAGGCATTTCACATAAACATACAGACAGCCAATTTCCTGGTGTCACGCAGTATTGGCCAGCAGACATAGGCGCTGTTACCTCTCTGTGTGGCTGGCAAGTTGCTTCCTTTTCTCATATGAAGAGGTGTTTGCAGACTCTTCCACAGCCAGGACCTTCACCAGCTTTGTTCTTTTCAGTTTTTAGTAACACTTGTTTAGCTTCATCCGTACAGTATATTTACCTTCAGTCTTGAAACAACCCTCTAGTGTAAATCTCTTATTTGAGCTGTTTTGAATACTGGCCTATTTATGAGTTGGGCTGCTATCTCTAATCAGTCTTACACCACTGCATGCAATTCGTCATCTCTGTAGTATCTGGGTGAGTTATAAATAATGTATTTTAGAATATACTCATGAATAAAAGTACTGTATTGCCCAGTAAGATTTGGGAGCCCTGTATTACTTGTGAATAGTAGACCAAAGCTGCTCAATAAATGCTTGGAAACAGAAGGGTTCTATGAATGTTAGTCCATCAGCTTAGTATGGCTTAGCTCACTTGTGTTTCCAAAGGGACAAGAAAAATGATACTACTTTTTGTTGGAGGTCAGTTGGTACCTGGCTCTATTCCATCCAAACCCATTTGAAAACCCAGTCTTAAATAATTTTTGTAACCGTCTGCTTAAAACGTTCAACTCTGTCAAAAAAGAGACAAGAACAATTCTGTACAGCATAGATGACCAAACCACATGCTTGTGAACTGCATGTGACTGAGAGAAATGCTTCATTTTCAGAGGCTGGAAGTTTAAATAATCACAAAGAATAAATTGCCTCAAGAAAAGTAAGGGTAAATGAGCTTGAAGAGAAACCACTGCATTCCCCTCTTAATTTTTAGCTATACTCCCAGTCCCTTGTAGTAGTAAATAATATGTTTCATAACACATTTAATGCATTATAATATCTATTGACCTAAATGCAAGGTTAATTGAGATTCTGCATTTTGTGTCCATCAGTAGAAGTAATGGTAAAATAAACAGTGCCTTTCAGCCAGTCAACAGACTTCCTGCTGGATCGTGCTTAGAAGAGATTTTCTCATATATATGTATAAAATGCATAGCACAATATGCTACAATATGCCTGCAATATGAAGAGATGACAAGGTGAGATGAAGCGCCTGGTGCAATGTGCTTAGTGAAAGACAACCTTATTTCATTCCCTTCCCTTTTTCTTCACTTCTGTACCTCAGCAGGCACAGTTTGAAAGACTGCGATTGTGGGAAAAAGAAAAAAAATGGTTAGTATCCAGATGAGGCACATGAGAGAAGACTAGAGATAATTAGCACAAGCCAGGATCATTAAAGTTTATGCACCAGGATAATCCAGAGAAAAATGATCTCTTGAAATAATTAATGCAATCTTCTAACTTTGTCAATGATAAAAACTTGCCTTTGTGCTGAGGGCCTGCACACTACTGAAGTTCATTGATGCAGTAGGTTTAAGTTGGACTTGATGCCTGTGTTGATTCTCAGTATAGAGATGAGAGTAAAAGACTGTTTGACCTTAGCTAAGGGTAGATTTCATTTAGAATACTGAATATACCTGTGTCTGATCTGTTCCACAAGTAGAAAACACGAAAAAAAAAAAATATCTAGGCTTTTATGAAGCCCCCTATGTAAAATAACCTGCATGATTGGCATGCCTACACTGATGCTTGCTGTCTTGCAGTGCTACCAAGACGCCCATTTTCATGTTTCAGACTCCCCCATCCCTAGCATCGTGGCAATCTTGTAAGAATGAGCTGTGGGGATAATAGAAAACTGGAAGTAAGGAAACAGCACTTTTAAATGAAAAAGAAATAGATTGTATTTCTTACCTCAGATCAAAGGTAGCAAACGTTTTTTTTCCAAGGGTGGAGAATTGGGAAAGGAGCTGAGGGAAGAAACAGAATTAAAAGAGAATCTGAGTTCCCCTGTGCTCCAGGGAGGATGTTGCATGCTCTGAGCTCATTGCATTCAAGACTTTAAGCTGTGACAATAAGGTTAAAGTTGCAGAAAAATTATTTTAGCAAAGATTTATGGAAGAAATGCAGCCTATAGAGGAGTCTGGAGATTAGAAGCAGACTTCAGACTCTGGCAGCCTGAACGCAAGTTAGAGACCTGGGTTAGAGATGAGTGAGCTGTATGTACAAATACATGTCTGATCTTTTTGATATGAAAAAGATCACAAATTATATCAGAAAATACAGGATCAACAGTAGCAAGAATACCTCAAGGGATATGGGAGTTACAGTAATATCGGAAGACAGCTGGTAATGGGGCAACAGCAGACACCCCCCACCCCCCCCTTAGGGACAATGATGGAACAGTAATTACTAAGAAAGCCAGCAACCTGCAGAGTGTAGGAGTGTCTTGCTTGTAGTTAGAGATGCTGAAATCTGGCATATATAGGAATAAAAATTTGATCTCTGAACAATTGAATCTGCAGATGGTGGACAGGCAGATGGGGTGAGGAAGGGGGAGAAGAAGGAAATGAACACCATGACAGTGCCTTCCTTGAAGCTCTAATACACACTAGTTATGTCCCTTCAAAGGTTCATCTGTTAATGAAACTGCATCTCTCTAACCCAAATTTTATCTAAAATTGAACCCATGAAAAGGAATAGTCCAGGTATAAATGGATGCAGTTGGATCAGTCCACTATGTCACCCAAATAAAGCAGTGTGGCTGCGCTCTTTGATCTCCTCTGTTCTTCCCCCATCTCCTTTACAATATTGTGCTGGTTTAATCAATGATCTCTAACCCTTGATATTGGAATTACAGACAGAATTTGCATGGATTGTTGGTGTGAAGATGAAATGGGTTAACTCTGCTATAAGTAATAAGCTGCAATGTAAAAGGAATAGGCATATATTGTTTGAAGTGACAGTGATTTAAGATGCTTCAAGCCCAGAGTGAGAAACCTGAAAAGGGACTGAGATCTGGGGACTGCTCAGACACTGTAAAAATCAGCCCTCTCAACACTGTCCCAAGGAGGTCACTTAAAAATTAGATTAGGCATCAGTAACCCCATCTGTAAATGGCAGCTGGCTTGTTTTGAAAACACTGTCTCCCAGCAAGACAGTTAAAAGTGAATGCCTGGGAAATAAAGTTTTCCAGTGTGCTGTACATATTTTCTTTCATACTGATTTCTGCGGCTGGAATTTGCTGATGCTTGTCTCTGTCCTTGCCAGTGTTTCTGTCTCCCTTACAAAAGTAAATGTGGTTTCTTTGGGGATCTTGTTTTGTTATTATCTGTGGCAATGAAATCCAGAGCAGTCTGCAGTGTCAGAGGAAAAGCAAACCTAAAGTCTGAGATTTCAGTGGGAAATTGCCCATTTCCTCTTGTCCTGTAGATGCTCCTGGAGTTGCTCATCCCAGTATCAGTTGCTCTACTTCTCTTAAAACGACCTTGAAATAGCTTCCTTTCTGCTTTATGCTAATAGAAACCTATGTGACTTTTGTAAGTTGTTATACTCTGTTTATATGTAAGCATGAAATATTCTTTTTGAATAAGAGATGAAACAAGTGGCAATGAAGATGAAATAGAAAACAAAATCCTACACAGCTGAATAAATACTGTCCTTTGCATATTAATGAAGATCTGATGGGATCAGCAGAAGGTACAGTGGTGGAAGAGAAGTGTTTGAGTGTGTCTGTCCAACCCCACTGTAAAAATCTCAGAGGAGATGGGAGTTAAATGCATTTAATATAGAACAAAGTTTAAATGCCACAGATTTTAAAAAATCACAGCTGTTGGGTTTGTTTGGTTTGGGTTTTTTTTAATGTTTGTTTTTAAGAGAAATGGAGCAACTGATACTGCTTTTCATTTTTTAGCTATGGACAGAAATAATTTAACATGTACATTTGTCTGTCAAGAAACCACTGCCTGCTTGTGCATGTAGTTGAAATCTACCAATATAATAAAGCTTTTCTGTTTCTAAGTGTTAAAACATTAAGTATTGAGTAGCTTTGAAATGCATGCTTTTTAACTGAGATCTTTCAAGAGGTAAAATTAACTGCACATCAGTATTTAATGCATGAAACCATGATTTACTGTCCTGAGAACTAATTTTGGCTTGCTGCAGATGTAAACTCGCCCTCAATTAATGTGCTGCTGGGCCTGATTCAGAGATGGGTGAAGTCAGCAGGTCTTTCCAATTACTTTTATGGGTATCAGATGAAGTCTTTAATTAATGCATCACTGAGTGCTCAGACTCATTTAAAAAATTCTCATTTCTAGATATAATGCAGATCTTTCAAAATGTCATTGTACTTTAAAGCTGTTCTGCTCTCTTGGATGAGAAGTTATTTACACTTGTGTGAATACATCTGATATATTCCTTCTTTCCTCACACCATAATATGCCTACAGTATGTGTTTTGATATATTATGTGTATCTTTGAATACATAATATATTACCAGATGGTATATGATTAGCAGGGTACACTAAAGTAGAAAGATGTCTTCTGCCCTGGGTACATGTACACAGTCTGGTAGTGTATGTATTTAAAATGAATATTTCAGGATGTATTTTTAGGAGAGAAAATAATCTGTTGATACATGCAAAAGTTCTGTGTATGCAGTAAATGAGCTACCCGGGAAAGTTTCATATCTAACATGCTATGCTACTTGAAGTATTGGAAAACTACCTCTGGCTCATGAGCTTAGCCTGGTGAAATTTTGACTGAGAAGACTTATTGTTCAGATGCTGTTGGCATGTTTTCAATTCCAGTTCAAATTTGGAATATGGAATACCCAATGTCCATATGACTTTTTTCCAGGTCTCAGCTGTTCTTAATTTACAGAGGAGAAAAAAAAAAAGTTTCTGCCTGCTTGGGTGGGAGCATGTGAAAGCCATTGTTTTCTCTAAACAAGTAAGAAAAATGCCAGCTTTGGGCTTGTAAACAAAGCTCCACTGTCAAGGAAAACTTATGGACGTGTTTCACATTCCTGAAAATTCAACATTTAAATCAGAAGCATTGATACAGCCTTGCCTGAAATTATGTAATTTGATGTTATAATTAAGGCTGGTATTGTGAAAAGACCTGAAGTTATGGCCACCTGTTCCTAGCATAGATTTAAGTCATCAGAAATTGAATGCTATGGGCCAAACTTTGAACAATTAGTAATAAAAATTACATAGTGAAGAGAAATTATAGACATTCCAGAAGTGTACTGTTTATGGGTCGATTCAGGTCTGGAGGTAGTTTTAGGCTGGTAACTGATAGAAAATTCATGTAAGAGCCTTAGCTCATGTAAATCAATAAGGTTTCCTTGATTGTAATGAGCTAATGCCAATTTATACCACCTGAAGAGCTATTGCCTAGGTTTACAGTGTAAATATAATTACTATGACAGAGATTTGCTTTGGTTCACTGAGCTGGCAACCAGCAAGGTTTACAGTATCGTGTCTTTTTGGTTTTGCTTAAATTGTCTTTCTGGAGGGTAGCTGGAGTTAGAACCCAGACCACAGTTTCTCTCCCAGTCTGCTGTTTTGACAGTATTAGCATATAAAGTAGATATCATTGCAGAGTGCGGGGCTCGTTCCTACAGGCCCCGTGTACTGCGAGCGCGGCAGGGAAGGTCCATTTCAGTGTGTTGTTTGGCACAGCAGGAACCCGCTGACTCGGCAGTACCTGCAGGAGACTCCGTGCTTTTCAGTGGTGGCTGCTGTAAGTGGTTGCAATTAGGTTTTGACATTAACATCCCACCCTGCGTCAGGCCGACTGGGAGAGCAGAGCAACTTGCTAGATGTGATTGTTTTCCTGGCTCTGCCAGCAGACTTGGTGAGACAGCAGGGTATTGATTTAAAGATGTGAGGCTAGCTTTGCAATCAGATGGGCTAGAAACATTTTTGAAACTAAACATTAAAACGCTGAAGAATACAGTAAGCTCTCTGAATATAAGTGAGGAAATATCTGAGCTGAGGTTGTGGATTCAGACCTGTAAGCTATGAAAAGTGGAGGATGGTTACTGCAATAGAAACAGAGAAGGCAAAAGTATCACCTTTGTTTTTTTTTTTTCATTAAGTTATGTATCGTGTAATTTGAAAGCCATTTCATGTCTTTGGCCACAAGCTTTCATGGACTCCAAAGTATAATGTCAGCACAGGTCTCTCTGCCTGCTTGCAGGCTATCATTTAATTTCCATTACTTTTCCCCTTCTCCATTCATGGTGTGATGTCCCCGCCGACAGCTAATATCAGTAAGAGAATCAATAAAGAATTATTAATAATAATTAAAGCATGGGCAGCACATTATACTGAGTGGGCTTAGTCCCTCCAAGTATAGATTCTGCACTCAGTTTTGCAAGTGCAGCTGAAGAGACTTGGCATAATTTCAGTGATCTCTGGATGTAACTGAGAGCAGGATGTGGCCCCTAGCTCTAGGAGCTATTCTTTTCAATTATTGTTAAAAGCAGGAAATCATGACTTCTTGTTCTAAGTGGTTGAAATGCCATGTAACTCGGGGAAAATTGTGAGGGGAGGAAAAGGGCTGAAGTGAGTCAGTGATCAAGCTTTTTGTGCTTGGAAAAGAGAGAAACCTGTTTTCAAGTGCTCCTTATGTCACAAATAAGAGTGCAATAGTTTCAAGCTAGCATCTAGCAGTCATTTTCCACAGTATAAATGCACCATAACTTAGCATGATTTCTATGCTCCTGGGAGGCTGTAGACTTAAATAACAAGGGTGCTCCAGGTCACAGCTGAAACACAATTAACCCTGAGATTGAAGAAATACCTTCCCACCTGCAGGAAGGGTTCTCATTTTGAATAGCTTTCCATTAGTTTTCCTGTGGGAATGACACAATATTGGCAGTGTTTCTTGAACTAATATGACAGTGCTAGCCAGGGAGCAGTTTAGCTATAGGTCCTTAACACTTCTGTGGTCACTAGGGGTTCTGTGGGCTTTCAGTCAGGGTCTATCTTCTGGCTATTGGGAAAATTTTTTGTCCTTCTGCAGTTGACATAATTCCATGTGGCAAAAGAAATGCCATGCCTGTATTTTAGCAAGGGGTGCACTTGTGTGCATCCAAGTTGTGATTTTTGTTGTTCATTAATTCCTTGTTCTCCCTCGGGTGGCATGTAAAGCTAATAATGGTTGTGTTTTCAGCTGACCCAAAATATTCAGATATATTTGAAATGCCATAAAACAAATTTATTTGTGCTTGAGGAATAACCTGATGGGTAAACCATTGAGTAGGAACACTTATAAGAATCAGAATTTCTGATTATTCAAAGTCATATAGCTAGTGTTAGGAAAACTTTAAGAACTTGAAAATGATCATTTATGGTGGAAAACAATTTAACTGGGTTTTTTTTGTTTTTTGTTTTTTTTTTTTTTTTTAAAATTTACTGTATAATTTTCAACCATCTGTAACTTGATGTGTATCAGAAAATCATTTGTTAGCTCCCTGCATTCTCTGAATTGCTTTGCCTCTTTCTCAGGAGTTGGTTGTGTGTTACCTCTGCTACTGAATTTTTAGATAAACTGGTATATCAAAGCTCTAATCCTGGTTACTACTTAATTACTTAAATGTTCTTTCATTTTTTTTAGTTTTGCATAACTCTTACTTTGCTGCAAACCCACTTCTGTAGAGGGAGATGCAGAATAAAAATGAAACAAAACAGGAAAAATTACTATAGAAGAGACTTGGTTTAGGACAGAACACTTCAGTGAAATTTGGAAGATGTCCTTTAAGTCTTAGGAAGTGCGGATGTTTCCAGTGTGAGATGATCCTGGAGAGGACTATGTTCCTCTGGAGAAGGGGTTTGTGATGACTAATGGTTCATTTCATAGCTAGTCCTGCAAAATTTCCTATCTGGGACATGCAACACCAAAAGCCACTGGCTAAAGGAAAAGGCTGACTTTGCTTGGTGCTTGTGAAATCTTTAGAAGACATGGTCAGTGGACTGAGTCACTGATACATGAGAACAGGACTGCAGAGAATTCAAAGTGCATGTGATACAGAGGTAAAACAGCCTTTTTGAAATCAGGTGTTATGTATCTGCTGGCTGCCTGCATCCCCCTGCCTGTGGAGTCTGACCTGTTTGGCTATCTGGGATTGCAACTTGATAAGTGCTACTGTCATGTACAAGGAGATCATGGGCGGTGTTGCCACTGGCTCATGTTATCTTTGTAAAGCATAACCTGGAGGATCCTGTAGAACAAAACAGGACAATATTGAAAGTAGTGAGATGTGGCTGTAGTGATGAAAAAAATGATAGCTGTAAAGCATCACAGAGGCACTCTGGCTCATCAGGTGCTGCATGCTGTCATGTGTGTTTAGGAAGAGATTATTCCTAGTGATCAGTTCCCACTCTAAGTATTGGATAAGTCAGAAAGTGAAAGTATTCAGAGGCATGAAAAAAGCATAGAGGATAAATATTTTAATCACATGAAACAGAAAACAGGTTACTTAGTTTCCTTAAGGTGTCATGAGAAGGGCATAGAAAATTAGGAACATTTATTTACATTTATAGTGATCCTTGAATGAATATCAAATTTGGCTTTGTTTTGGGAAGTGGAGGGATTTGGACCAGATGGTCTTCTAAAGTCCCTTCTGACCTAAATCATTCTTTGATTATCACTTTTGATGAAGCCAAGAGGCAATACATTTTTAAAGGATGTTTTGGCCTGTGGACCCCATTGGCATAGCATACTACTGAGTCCATGATGTTAAATAAGAAAAAAGTAGATTAGACATCAGTATAGATGAAAAAAAATCCACAGTTGGGTTGAATGGGATACGTTTCCCTGAGGGCTGGATATTGTCAGGCCCGCACAGCTTGCAAGGCATTGCAAGAAAATTTCCTAATAGGTAAAAAGGTGTTTTCTCTCCTTTCACTAGGGTAGTTAGTGTGGGCCATGGACAGGGGTAGCTCATCTGGTTTGTCAAGACATGCTCTATGCAGGGTGAGGTTCAGCTTTCAGTTACAAGAGGGTAGTTCTAGTAACTTCAGCATGGGAACTTCTTTGTAAGGCAGTTTGACTTTCAAACAAAATTATTGAAAAAAATCAATGTATTAATTGGCCCTGGATTTAAAACTTGCATTTTGCACTGATACCAGATTTATTATCTGTTACACAGGTGGAGAGAGGGTCCAATTAATCAGTGTTTATCAAGGTAGTTGTGCTAGGTTGAGAAATGTATGAAAGAAGTAACTAGGGAAATGCTGAAGTCCCTGCCTTGCAGAGGGTACAGCCAACTGTGTTACACTAGTCTGTGACCCCTAGAGTAATGTTACTTCAAATGAAGCCAATGGTTCCCTATTTTATGCAAACTAGGCCAACAGATTCTTGAAGTGTTAAAAAAACATTCATCTGTTCTTGAGTAAAAGCAGATTAAAAGAAGCTGGTTGGCTGTTTTCTACAATAAAACCCACCAACCTGTCCTTGTCCAGAATTTATTGAAATAACATGTTCACTTCAGTAGTGGGTAATAAGAAGATTATTTTTGAAAAGTAGGAGAAAAAGAATATAAGCCTGAAAACCACTTTTGTTAGTGCTGCAGTATGCATCTGTTGCACGGTTAATAATAGAGTTATCTCTGTCGACAAAGGAAAGAGCCTGACAACAGAGAAGAAATCCAAAATGGGTTTGAGTTCCTTGCATGATTGTTATTTAATTGCCATGTTCAGAAAAGGCTTCAGAGGTTCCCCAAACACTGCTCATCTCCAGATGAGATTTACCAGTGTACCACTCACAAGCTTTCTTTTGAAAAGTCACTTTCTTGTTTTATCATGTTTACAAAAACTGAAGTGAGAGTTAGTTATGAATCTTCTGTTATTTGAGTCGATGGCAGATGCTAGGAAGGCTTTGCTGTGTGATAGAGTTAAACTCTCTGGGACTGATTACAAAGAAATTCCATTAGCAATATTTAAATGCCATCTTTGAAAGGCACTCAATAATATGTGTGTTGGCGCTGATCAAGAATAGTACCTTTTAAAAATGAAAAAGTAATGTGACTGTTAGTTTAACATAAAAATGTCGAACTGTGGGCAGTCTCTTGTCAATTAAAGAATCTGGGCTATTCCTAATGGGAGTAAGGATGACGGGGGCGGGGGAAGAAGTGCATAATAAAAATTGCAGATATGCAGAACTGCTCAGAGATAATTTGTGCTGGCAAATAACACTGTCAGCCAGTTTGGGAGTAATACAGGCAGCTTGATACCCGTTCTTCTTGAGCCACCTTAGTGATTTCTTTTTCTTAGCATCTTCTTTAATAGCTAGCAAGGCTTTACAGCAAGCAGGGCTATGCTAATGGTGTGCTGAGTGGAGGTGGATTTGTCCAGATTAAAGAATGTGCTTTAGCAAGTTCATAAAATGTATTAAAACAGCAAACCTGCTTTGCTGAATAGAGGGATATACCTGTGAGAGGGGAAGGAGTAACCTTAAACTTTGGAGGCTAGTGGAGCTGATGCTTAGACAGGTGTAAAGGGATGAAGATGTGCATCTCCACTACCTGTCAGTTCCTGTTAAGGTTATATCTCAGTATAAATAAAACACCGCAGTCAAGTGTCAACCCTTGCCTCATCTAAAAGTAGCTTCCAAGGAAACAGAAGTCTGGTAGAAGTTTACTTGGGGGGAATGTCATATAACAAGTCTCTTTATTAGCTGGTACATGGGTCTGTTGCTTGCTTTTGGGAGGTCAGTGCCTGTTTGTTTTTTCTGTTAAATTAACATTATTTCTATTGTGTCATTCACATCCTCCCCCCCTGCCCCCCTGCCATCTTTAAACTAGGCTATGTATCTAGTGTTCTCTCTACCTGGGCATGTTTCAAATCTCTTCTCACTGTCTATATAGTCACTAAGCGTTTGCTCCAAAAATGTCCCACTTAAAATGAGGCCTGTGCAATAGCTGCTGCTGTGATAGTATGTGGATGTACATCAACAGCTGTCTTATGATTTAAATGTAAATTAGAAAGGAAGTGTTAGCATCTCCATTTTGCAAGACAGGAGCTGAATGTTAGAGTGTGATTTGACCAAGGTCATGCAGGTCTGTGGCAGATCTAGAAATTGAACATCCCAGTCCATTGTGTCAGCCCTGAGACATTCTTTCATTTTAATCTTTATACCTTAATGACAAATTCTGACTTGTTTATCTAATCAACTCCCCAGACTGAAACAGGTTCTTTCTTATTTTCCCTGTGGGGTCTTTTCTTTTATTCTTCTTTCATTTTTTCAAATCCCTCTAAATGCTACTTATAAATTTCCCACTGTACTTTTTCTTTTCAACCCAATAGTTTGGATTTTCCTCTTTTGTTAATCTGTTGCTCTTTGCACCTTCATGTCTTGTTTTAATGCCTGTTTTATCCCAACTTCTTAAAAGCATTTCATCCATAGATTTGATGCCTTTTCATGTCAGCTTAATATTTTGTCCTCCCTTGGGGCTACCAGTTGTTGGCTCACAGTTTTTGTCATTGCTAATTGTTATACTTTGTTTTATTGCTGTGTCCTTCTGTTATCCTTTCCCAATACTTTGCTTAAAAGTGCTATATAAATAACTAAAGTATAGTGTAATGGGCCAACTGTAAAGTAAACCAGTGGACAACACTGCTGTGAGGCTAAAACCTGGGGTGCCCTAGAACTATGCTGCAGAAGACTAGCTGAAAGTTGAGCACCGTTTTCTCTTAGCACCACTACTATCAGAATTTGTGTTGTTAATCCCTAATATTGTCATTTTTTTACTTGTTCTCTATCACAGAGGATAATTAGAAGATCTGATAGAAAGCAGGTGCAGTAGTTACTTAGATTGCAACACAAAAGGCTTGTCTTGACTTACTCCTAAAAAGAAAACCAAGCCCTAGGGATGCTGACAACTGAATCCAAGAGGGTTTTGAGTGACTATCATTTCAGGCACTTAAGAAAACAGTTGTTTGAGGAAGCTACAGTTGAACTGGATATGGAATGAAGTCACTTTGATCCCATTTCAAGCTCTTGAATCAACTGTCATAAGCAAGTGCATTACTTTTAACAGGCTATTACTGTGAAGTGCTTGGCTTAACTCTTGCCAAGGGCTGACCAGATTTGTCTCTAAGCCCACCATCAAGGCAGCTTTGGATGGGAGTCCTACAGATGTTGGTATGTTCCTGTAGGCCAGCAGGTGAAGTAAGGATTTCAATAATTGATGGGAATTTTTAGCATTTCCGTTGTGCTTCAGAGGTCAGTGCAGTGTGGTTGGAGCTACTTCTTTCAGAGCAAAAGTAACCAGAATGAAGCAATTGGGCAACATGATGTATGTGACAGGTTCTAAAAGATCTTTGGCACATAAAGAAATATAATATGCAATTGCAGCACAAATTTGAGCTCAAATGATTAAGGATTGTGGGGGTAGAGAGTTTAGCTCTTTGAATTCAATATAATATCTTACAAACTAATTTTCCCAAACCAGCAGTTTTCCTTTGGTTTTGGTGTTTATAACAACTGACACATCTATTGGAAAGCACTAATTTTTTTTTCATCTGGCTAAAAATTGAAAATGCAGAGAATAGAACAAATTACAGGAAAAAAAATAATTGTTTTGCTGTAGTTGCTGGCATACCATATGAATATGCCAGAGGAGATCAAAAAGCTTGTTCTGCTGCAAGAGGCAAGTACTGGTCCAAGAAATATCTATGCAGGAACAGTTTGATGTGGAACTGTTTGTGCTTCTGATTTCAAGGTCAAGGAGAGGTGTTCTCAAGTGCAGTTGGAAGGAGAATTGTTGTGCACAAATAGTGCTTTTGTGGAACTCAGGATTTATGATATATCATAGTATTGATATTTTTGATAATGGCGGTGAGGCTGTTCCTCCTGAGGGGTGTCAGTAATGCTACAGTTGTTGATAAGCCATGAGAGGGGGCTGTTATAAGATAGCACAGTGTTTTGGAAGGGCACAGAAGAATTGTTAGAGCTGACTTCCTGCGGATGGATAATTGGAGGGAGAGGTGTCCTGAAAGGTCAGCAGTACAAAGAAATGTCCAGAAACTCTGAGGGACCCAAACCCATTTCTCAAACTTACCAGCAACAAGTGGTGCTGGGACCTCCAGATGTTGTAGGGGAATTTTAAAACTAGGTACAAGTAATTGGGTTCATAAGAGGCATATGAGCATGTACATTTCCCTAAAAAAGCAGGGGGTGGCATCAGTTTTGCTTCTTTATAGGAGCTGTGAATGTGGATGTTCAAATGCAAATGAAGTCCTCCCAGTGTTTGGAGCTTAGGGCAGATGTTGCAAAGCAGTGAGAGGATGCAGTGTGAGCAGACACAGGGCAGGCAGTGGGTGGTGTACATCTCTGGAAGATTGGACTTCTATCAAAGTGTGGTGGGTAGACCCTGGTTGGATGCTAGTTGCCCATCAAAGCTGTTCTATCACTCCCCCCTCAGCTGGACAGAGATAAGGACAGGGAGAGATCACTCACCAATTAGTCATGGGCAAAACAGAGTCAGCTTGGGGAAATTAGTTTAATTTATTACCAATCAAATCAGAGTAGGATAATGAGAAATAAACCCAAATCTTAAACCACCTTTCCCCCACCCCCTCCCTTCTTCCCAGGTTTAACTTTACTCCAGATTTTCTCTACCTCCTCACCCCAGTAGCACAGGGGGAGGGGAACGGGGGTTGTGGTCAGTTCATCACAGGTTGTTCCCCTGCTCCAGCGTGGGGTCCCTCCCATGGGAAACAGTGCTCCACAAATTTCTCCAACGTGCTTCCCATGGGCTACAGTTCTTCATGAACTGCTCTGGCATGGGTCCCTTCAGGCACAGCCTGCTCCAGTGTGGGTCCCCCACGGGGTCACAAGTCCTGCCAGAAAACCTGCTCCAGCCTGGGCTCCTCTCTCCATGGGTCCTGCCAGGAGTCTGCTCTAGTGCGGGCTTCCCACAGGTTCACAGCCTTCTTCGGGCACCCACCTGCTCTGGCGTGGGGTCCTCCCCAGGCTGCAGGTGGAGATCTGCTCCACTGTGGACCTCCCTGGGCTGCAGGGGGACAGCCTGCCTCACCAGGGTCTTCACCACAGGCTGCAGGAGAATCTCTGCTCCGGCACCTGGAGCATCTCCTCCCCTCCTTCTGCACTCACCTGGGGGTCTGCAGAGCTCTTTCTCACATGTTCTCACTCCTCTCTCCAGTTGAAGTTGCTGTTGCACAGGTTTTTTCCCCCTTCTTAAATCTGTTATCCCAGAGGCACTACCACCGTCACTGATGGGCTCGGCCTTGGCCAGCGGTGCATCCATTTTGGAGCCGGCTGGCATTGACTCTGTTTGTCATAGGGAAAGTTTCTAGCAGCTTCTCACAGAAGCCATCCCTGTAACGCCCCTGCTACCAAAACTTTGCCACACAAGCCCAATACACAAAGTGTAAGATAATTTTGTAACTTTTGCAAACCCTGTGTAATCAGTAATGTAAAAATTTTTCACTTGGCTAAAACTTTGGGCAGCTTTAGGAGAACCAAATGTAGCTCATTAATTTGATGCAGGGATGTGTGAGCCTTTAATTAGAGACTCTCTAATAAGAGCAGCAGCGGTCTTCCCCTTGTGTAACTGCTGTGGTGGAAACTTGTTCTCCTGAGTTTTAGATGTGTGCATTTTTTTATTATTGCATTTTACCTTCAAAGAGGTAGTAAGTGTGTTTATTAAGGTGGTTGTATTTACCCTTAATGCAATGCATTAAGCATCTATTCACTACAAAGAAGTCTACTTTAGCAGAGTGTGTGCTTGTAGAAAAACAGAGCTATTGATTAGAGTGCTTCTGAGGCACTTTACATTACAGCTGGAGTAGATCTGGTGTGGTGTACTCTGGTTTCTAGAAGTGGTGTACTATGCATGTGTGTTTTGTCCACTGGATGTTTAATGGTTGCTGTTGGAACTGATTTTCTGTCTTATATGGCATTGGTATTGTTTGAATGGTGGCATTTCCTTCTCCTTTCCATTTGCTCTGTTAATGGTAATAATTAACCAGCTCTCTGCTTTCACTTTTATTAATATATTGATCACTCGAGTATCATAAATGGGGTCTCAGTATATGTAATTTTGCATGAAATGACACTCCCTGTAGCTCTATTTATCCCAAATAGCTTTTAAAACAAAAAAAAAGAACCTTGCAGCACAAATGTTCTAAAATTATTTAGGAAAAAAGGGTTCAGAAATCTGGACACCAATATATGACTACAGGGATTTTTGTAATTCTTTTATCTGTGATGTAGAAAATATATAGAGGCCTGACTATGACTTGTGTACATTATAGCTTTCACAGATTGCAGTGAGGGTAGGGTTGAGCAAACTCATTCAGTTTTGTTAATTTTGTTGATATTTTTGAGATAAGGGAAAACATGCTAGAAAACTAGCTTATTGTCTTTTCAATATTTTTTGTTTGTTTGAGGCTTTTGGTTGTAAATTAACTTTGATTTTAATTTTAGGAAGACTTTGGACAACCTCTATCCAGATATTTTCTTTCTTTTGAGCTCAAACCCCCTAATTTTTCTTGAGGAAGTTGAAACAGTCTTTGTCTTCATTTGGTTTTTTCCCTTTTTGATGCTGTTTTTTCAGCTCCTAACTCTTCTTTTATCCTATACGCTACCCCAGGTTAAGTGCAAAATAATTTGCAGGTTTCTAATTGGAAGTTTCAATACTTAGACCCCTTGCTTCCAGTCTTTTAATCCAATGTTCTCCATGTAATACATGAGCAAGAAACTTGTTTCATGAAAACTGAAGTATTCCCTGTATGGGAAACATTGATTTGCTGCTTTATAACAAATTTAACATTTTGGCTGCATGGTGTGAGTGTTTTCTTTGTTTATTTTGGTTTTTTCTTTGTTTTTTTGGGGGGGCATGCATTTGTTTTGTGTTGGGTTTTTTTATAAACAAAAAAGCTCATGTTCTTATCTTTGGAAACCAGGGGAATTTGCGTTCATTTGGGGGATACTTCTGCTTCCTCTTCCTTCTTGCTTGGAATGAAGCATGAGCAGCACTGGCAAAGCCTGTGCTGTGTACAGCATGGGAAGATATGAGTTAGGTGGGAAAAATCAGAAATATAACACTAATTTCCATACCTAGGAAGCTTATTTCACCTTCCATGTACTGATATGCAGCAGCAACAACATCAGAGACTGTGGAATGTAAAGGCTATGTCTCTTGTCTTCAAGAGCCTTCACCTCATTTTTGAGACAAGTCTGGGAGATTTTGAGCAGTATCACATCCTACCATAGTGCTTTTAAATTCTTGTCAGTGGTCTTAGGAATGCTAGAGCTGTTGGCAAGTTTGTAAACAAACAGAAAAAAATTAGCCCCTAGCAAGCCTGAAAATAAGAGCTTTGGACAGCTTCCTGTGAGTTAGAAAATAAAGGAAAGATTTGAAATTTAAGTAAAGTTTCCTTTCCAATCCTTTATTTGTAAGATGTATGTGGATTTCTGTCCTGGGAAGCTACCTGTGTGATCTTATCTTCCCTTGGTATGCCTGAAAAATTGGGTGCAAAGGTTCCATGCTGCCTTCTCAGCAAGGCAAGTGCCAGTACTTGAATAGCTGCAACTTGACAGCTGCAACTGTTAATGCAGGACTGGGGCTTGTCACAAAATCAAGGCTGATCATAAGATTAGGGTTGTTCTGGAAAAGCTTTCAAGTTTCTGTTGTCGAAAGCTAAACACTTTACTTTTTTTTTGGTTGTCTGGTGAGTAGGGAAGAATTATTTTTTTGGAGGACAAGAACGTTTTAATTAGCAGAAAAAGTAGATTTCCACTAGAGGTATTGATATGGGTGGATGTTCTTTCTCTAAGTAGTTCCTGCTAACTTTTTAGCTGAGGACCCTAAAACTTCTTTGGTAGAAATTTCAGAGTATAATGAATGGGTACAGTTTTGTCACAGGGGCTACTGCCTAGGTTTCAAACAGTGTAATGAAAGAAATAGTGTGCAAGAGGAGTTGGAAAATAAAGCAATGAAAAAACAGAATTAGGGAAATGTAAACCCTGCCTTGCCACTTGCATAACCAGTGCCATATATTGAAGCAGTGGACATGGATGCTACTGCTCAGTAAGCCCAGGTACAGACTCAGTATTTGTTTTTCCCCTTCTGAGATGCATTCTTTAACCATGTAACATTGCCTACCTTGGACCGAATGTGATGTTAAACCAAACCCTGACTATTTCAGTATGTCTGGGGAATGTAGTGATTGAAGCAGATTGTAACAATTGAAAATAGCTGTTCCCAGCATTTGTATCCCTGCCATATTTGGGATCTTCATAGTACTAAAGAAATCTAGTTAACCAAGAAACTAGGTGTGCATGAGACTGGATGACAAAAAATGTTTGTTAATGATTCCTTCTGCCCCATCAATCCTGAGCAATAGGGTAATGCCAGACAATTGTGCCAGTGCCATGATGAAGATAGCAGGCATGGCTGTCTCCTCCAAGAAGGTGTGGCCATCTGCTTGGAAAACATCTGGAATCAGGGAATCCCACACAAGTACCTTGCAAGGCTTGCCAGCTTTCTCACCAGGACCCCTTGTCATTCCTGAAATGATTTTACAGCCGCATTCCTCAATTTAGCCAACCTGCAACCAGCACAGGGACCAGAACAAGTGGAAAAGTGTTTTCCATATAAATCTTCTTTCCGAAAGTGAAAGACCCTTAAGGACTTTGTTTTCCTTTGCTGCATACTCAGGTTCATACCCACCAGTGTTTCTTTTGTAGCAAAACCACGTCACAGACATATCTGAGTGGCAGGGTGGTGTGTGGAAACCCATTCCTGGGAAGGTACTTAAGCTCAGATTGTCACAGTGCTTATACGTGTAGCTAACCTAATAACACTGAGTGCTTACACACATATTTACTCTAATAACACCAGTTCAAATCCCATTTGTTTGCTTGCTCCGCACTTACATGCTTGGCCAAACTGGGAGCCGTCCTGCAGCTGCTGCTTCTCCTCCTGCTCTCTCCCCCAGAGGCTGGCGGCCATTTGGTCAGCTCGGAGTTGCTGCTGAAACCTTGTGGTGGTCTTCTTGCTGCTGGTTTCTCTCAGTTTAAACCTTCTTCTTTCGCCATGTGTACCCCCAAGGCCACTGTTTTTCACTCTGCTTTTTGGGGGGGAAGCCCAGTTTTGGGGGCTGAGTGGTTGTTTCCTCAGCTGCCTGAGGGGAGCCTGCCCTGGCCACTGCTGGCTCTGGAAGGTTCTGTGGAGAGGCACGGCCTGTTGGTGCCTCAGCGGAGAGCACATCGCTTATAGCCTGTGACTGACAGTGCTTCTGCAGCCCTTCAAAAAAGGATCAAAAGTGCTGGCAACAGCCCAGGTTTTGAGGGAAAAGTGTGCTTTTTGCTGAAGTGGAGGCTTGGTCTTGGGGCCCTCCCACTGCTGTAGGAGGGGATCCCATGGCAGCGGACTGCAGTAGCAGAGGCTGACTGCTAACATGGCGGGGATGGAGCGAGGTGACAGGCCGGGCAGGGAGCAGCACCGGGTAATGGGCAGAGATTCGTCTGGGAACAAACCCCACTGCTCCCTGGCTATGGTCTGGCGGTGATGGAGGAGTTGTGGGGTGCTTGGTTATTGCAGGACTGCGGGGCTGCTGATGGCCAGAAAGGAGAGAAACCTCCTGAGGACAGTCCCACAACAACACTGTATGCACAGCAAGATGAAAACACTCCAGTTCACCGAACCAGGCTAATACCATGTTGCTACTTATCCTATCCTCGCTGATTCCTAAATTAAGTTTTCTCTTACAGATTTTTGTTTAAAGATTTAAAGATTCTTGCAGCCCCCCCCCCCCCCTTAATTTTTCCTTTGGTAGTTATGTTTTTGAGCTGCAGCCATGGAGCTGTGCTTCTCTCCCCCTGGGCTGAGGGGCTCAAGTAAGGCAGCAAGTGCTGCACCACAGGTCAGGGAGCAGGCAAGGGAAAGGCTTCCTCCTGGCAGAATTGTATTTTATTCCACAGGGAGACATTTCTTTGCAAAACACTCCTCCTGACTTTAAAATAATACATAATAACTATAAAATTACCAAATGTCAGGTAAACAAAAAGTTATTAAGGATGACCTTATTAGTTCTATCTGCAATTCGCAGAGCGAGGTAATTGTCAAGTCTCACTGTTATTAGGTTGAAATAATAGTTTGGGGACCATCAACATTAAAATTTCATTATGATGGGACAAAAAGGCTCATGTATAATCAATAGTAAGAATCCAATATTATTGACTTGGAATGAATGAAGCATGAACACATTTGTGCAGATATGAACAGTTAGCAATCTTTTGAATAATAAAGAATTAACACTACACAGATAATGTCATTCTGGGAATTGGACTCGAACTCAGATTGGTACATGTCTCTGTTATAAAGTCAGATTCACGTCCCTTGGTAACTTCCATTAAGCTGTTTCTCAAAATACTCTGTGTCTACAATTTTGTATTCCTCTGCTCTGGCTTGTGAGGGAGGTGAGCAAGCAGGTCAGGGTTGTGGTGGAGTGTGCTTTTTTGCTTGGCAGGTTTGGTGATGGTGCTGCGACACTGCATTGGGACACTTAATGCAGTGGGCATGGGTGGGTGGGAGCAGGTTGGGAGGGTGCTGTTGCTTTCTGCCATCCTGAGCTTGGCAGCAGCGTTTCAAAGAGACACTGTGTTGTTGCTTGCATTGCAGGTGCCGAGTTGAAATAGGTAAAGGATGGTGAATGCCAAATGCGGAAGAGAAGTACAGAGCCTGTGGAGTGTGCTGGTTCCTGGGGACGTGGCCAAAGCCGCGGACACGGTGTATGACATTACCTTGTCCACTGTACACTGTGTGCTGAGACAAGCTGTTCCCAGCATGTTTTTTCTGTCGCTGTGGGATATGTCACGTTGGCAGTATTGTCTCTCATTTACCACTGAGGAGGTGGACCCAAAAGGTACTTCAAAAAAAAAAAACCCCAAAAACCACCTGAAAACCCACAAGTTATGTGCTAGATCTGATGCATTTAAATGGTTTGCAACCTTGCTTTGAGTTTCTGTATACTAAGTGCCTTTGAAAGGTGTTATTTAAGAGTATTTTAACCCTCCTTCCAGACTAACAGCTGCTTTTCAGCATTATCTTCTGGCTGTGGCTTACCTGCTCCCTCAAGCTGTCTTCCAGCTGCTATGATACCCACAGTACTTTTGCATTTGAGTTAGCTGTTGAGGTTAGATGCACTTTTACAGGGAAGAAGGTTTGGGTTGCTCCAAACCTGCCTCTGCTATGACAACAAAGAACCTTGAACATGTAGTGTTACTTTGTGTATTATGGAGTATTCCTCAGTGCTCCTATTCCCATGTCTTTCAAACTTCCGATCATGGAGCACTACAAGAGATATTCTGGCCTTCTGCTATGAGGCATCCCTGCTCCAGGTATCAGATGTGTGAACATGCCCTCCCTATGCTTGCTAGCCCAGCTAGAGAGCACCTAGGAACAGTATCTTCCAGAAACTTGCCCTGTTTTCTCCAGTGGCTTCCTTCTGTAGCATGCCCTATTTCTGAAGGAATTGGGAAAGTTACCCGATGCCTTAAAAAGAAGTAAAGAGATCTTGTGGCTGTGGCATTTGCCAGCCTCAAGGAGACTTTCTGGGGAATCTGGGAAGTAATTTATTTTTTTTCAACTCTGAAATGGGAACAATCATTTTCTTAGTCAGTGGAGAGGGAATAATTATTTATTACTTGCATTACAATAGTACTAAGGACTGGTTGGGCTAAATGCCCAGAAATTGAAAAAAGTTATTTAAGGAATTAAGTGTATCTTTTTTTTTTTTTTTTTTTTTTAAAGGCACTGATAATACTTTAGATGGGAGCCCTACAGGGGAATGAGTGGTATATTGCAGTGGCACCTGCTTTAATCCATTAGAATGGGTATAATTATGAAAGAAAGAGTGTGTTATTTCCTTTCAACTTTTACCAAGAGTGCATTTCTTCTTCCCTATACTTAACTTTCAGCTGCTTTTCAGGGGTAAGAAAGGAAATAATTGAGACAAAGGGCAGTATCCCAGCTGAGCAGCCCATCTGTTGTTGAGAGGGGCATGGAAAGGGAGGAAGGTACCACCAGTAGGGCCTTTAGATTCTGTTCCCTCTGCCTCACTGTTGGGGAAGAGGGAAAAATCAGACGCAGTCCTTGGAGAGAGGGATGATTATACTGGCTTATTTCCAATGTCCCCTTTTCTGACAAGGGGGCTAGAAGAGGGGGAAGTCCTTAAGCTTTCCAGCAATTGAAGGGCAGAGATCCAAACAGTCTTAGAGCATGTGAATATATATTTAATTTGGCTTAGTACCCAAAGCCTGTTTGACCAAGTGATGTGCATGCCTCCTTTTTCATTGCTTGTCTCTGTGAGAGCAGATATAATGGACAACCTGAGATGTCTTCAGTGAGAGAGATTGAGGGGAAATATGCAGAATTATAAGAGGTACTGAAAATTTTTGTCCTGCCAAAGGCATGAGTCACTTTCTCACTTGCTTTTTCTAAACTTTTTTTGTCGCTTTTGTTTTGTTGACCCGTGCTGTAAGGCAGTGACATTTCCTTTACCTGCCTGAGAGTGAGGAATAAGGAATGTGTAGGTGTGTTAAATTTATGAAAAAAAAGACACAATTTATATGACTTTTGGTGGGCTGAACCTAATTTCTGAAACTGTTCTTCAATTTTTTATTTTTTTTAAAGCAAGAGATGCAGGTAGGGCACATAAAAACATTTTAAAATGTTTTACGGAGCACATACCATAAATCAATGAGTAAGTTGTTCAGAACAGCACTAACAATGAGTGTAACTGAGCATATATAAATCCAGGGAGGAGGAAACCTTTTTTTCTCTTGTCAAGCCTCCTGCTGATTTATAAAATAGGTGAGGAGCCAGAAAAATCATCAAAGTATGCCCAGGAATTATACAGTAGTTTAAAAATATAATGCTATTGTATTCACAACACAGAGTATTCATCACTGATACAGTCCCATAATTACAATTGTTAAACATAAGTCCCCCAAACCAAATCTGCTACTTTATTAGATTGAATGATCACTGCAGAGTTTGTCTACCTAGAAAAATTCTATTTTTCTCCCAGAGCTGCATCAACCTGTTTTCCTTTCAGTGCTAAATCTAATTTCAAGTAATCCATTTCAAAGCTGACTTCTTAGCATAACTAAGTTTTCAGTTAAATTGTAATTTTAAACCCCAAGTCTTTCAAATTATTTTTCATATCTAAAACTAGGAAACATGCATGCTATAAAACTTTCAGATCTTGTCTTCTGCTTCTTCTGGGTGTCTGCTTCCCTGCTGTGCTGCTTGATCCCTGTTGACTTCTATGTGACTGTTTCCATTTGTATGCAAAAGTTCTTGTACCATTATCAAGAACAGGTAGTACCTGGGAAGACACTTACATACTTGAATTCTTTTCATGGGCAAAATATTTCAGTTCTGCCTTTCTCGTAATCTATTTCTGAAACTTTGAGGTGAATGATAAAGGTATAGTGCCTGCTATAAAAAGTAACATTTCAAGTAAAAGCATTTCCTTATAGGTCATAATTGTTTTTAAGTAGTATTTATAAGGGCTAAATGCGGTGCGATTTACAATAGTTTAAGCCAACCATGAGAATACTTCATGCTCATAAACTACATTTCACTTCTAAACTGTTATGAATATCCAAGAGACAATGAATTTGCACACATACATTTTAAAACCTGGATTTTCTTTCCTTTTTTGTGTGCATAGAAGCTTCTTCCTTGCTGAATTGCTACCTCATGTCTCTGGCCTTGTTTTTATTGCTGCAGCATACCTGCCCCCAAATAATTGCAAGTATAGGCAAGGTCTAATTTTATTCCTCCTTATTCTTACCAGTTGGAAAGCAGATAATACTGCTGAAGAGACATAAAGAGAAGTTTCAGTTCTATTAAGGTAAGAGCATGTCTGAACTCAATAGAAGCCCTTTTTGTATGACCCCTCCACTAATGCAGCCCTTTGGATTAGAATGAAGGATTTATTTTTCCTTAGCAATAAAGTAACCTCCTCACAGAACTGTTGGTACTGCTATTTCTGCTTCTGGATAGAAGCCAGTATAATGACAGAAACTGTAAGTTGTTACCGTTAGCGGTTTACTTTTATTACATGAGAGAAATAAGTTTACCAGTTCTATGTGGTCTTAGCATCCTTCATATTTAAAACAAATAATGATCTTCCTTACCTGTCTCCCAGCCAAAGTGTCCAAGCTCAGACAAAACCAATCGGATTGTCCAGCTAACTCTTTTTAAGATGATTCACAGAAATTCTCTCCTTTTATTAAAAAGAGATGGGGCAATTGTATTGATTCAGTTTGAGTCTGTGCAAACAGTTCTGAAGGTTTTGTAGTCACTCCAATCAAGTTGGCAAGAGCTGCCATATTTAATGTCCATCAAATGAAGAGGTGTGAGCCATCGAGAAATGAAAGTCTAGTCTTCAAAAACAAATCTGTTCAATTTTTTTGAGTGCAAAAAGCATCTTAAAAAATTTAACTACTATTTCTTTGTCACTTTCATAGCTCAAAAATGTTAGATAAGTGTTCTTGAACTTCAGAAAAACTTTATGAATTTTACTGAATTTTGAGTGGTGGCAGGAAGATTCTGAAGAGAAATACTGCTCACATCAGCTTCCAAAAGCTCAGGTCCTCATTTAAACTTGTCTCAGTTGTTGATCTTGCAGAAGGACTGGAAGAGCCTTGGCAGATATTTTAATTTCTCTGATATTTTAATTTTTTAATTTTCTGCCACTAAAAATTTTGTGAGAAAACTCTTCTCTCACTTGGCTGCTTTCCCTTCTGCTGTCAGAGAAAGCAGGTGATTGAAAGACCTTGACTTTAGTGGCACCTAGATCTGGACTTCAAAAACATGTGGGATGGAGGGAGGGGAAATTTCAAAGCTGAGTTTTCCAGGGCATTTTGATCACAAAGAATCTTGTTAGCCAAACCGGATGTTTTTTGATATAGGATTGTCTTACCAAAGCTGTATAGTATTCTGTAGTAACTTCTCAGAATAGTGGGGTCTCACAAATACTTCAGTTGTTTACATCTTCATTATAATTTAACGAAAAATGATTCTGCCTGTCATAGGTAACTATTTTCCCTGTGGTGTTTGAACACTCATTATGGCGTTCATTATATCATGTAATATAAAGAGTTCTTTGTAACTATATTTTGACAAATACACATTTCATGTTCATAACACTATAGAAAATAACGCCTTTGTTTAACTCTTTAGCTTCTGCCCTGTTTATTTCACTATGCATTATGATTTTACTGTTCTTGGGCAGCCTTCTTTTTAGGGAATGTATGTATGCCACATGTAAAAAGAGTGTCATTTTTGTACCTTCTGTGTGTTTATATTTGTCATATTCACAGATCAGAGCCTTAATTGCTTATGTACTTGACCAAAAGTTAGAAAAAAAAATAATCTCAATGGCTGTGTCATACCAAGTCAGTTTATTTAATAAAGTTTTTGGGTCTTTAATTCCCAATTTATTTTTAACATATCAAAACTTTTAGAATGGAATTAATCTCATTTAATATACCCATCAAGAAGTTAAGTGCCAAGGCTAAGCTACCCGCCTGGGTTCTCACTGTGAATATCAAAAAATGCTTCTGGATTTGTCCCACTTACCTTAGAAACCTTACCCCTACTGATTCTCCCCCTGTACTCACTGAATGATGATGCTTATGCTATTAGCCTAGAATAGAACTGTGTGTAGTTCTGGGCCCCGCAATTTAAGAAAGATGCTAAGGGACTCGAATGTGTCCAGAGGAGGGCAGCAAAGCTGGTGAAAGGGCTAGAAGGCATGTCCTGTGAAGAGTGGCTGAGGATTTTGGGTTTGTCTAGTTTGGAGGGAGGGAGGCTGAGGGGCGACCTCGTTGTTCTCTACAGCTTTCTGAGGGGGGGATGTGGAGATGGAGGTGGTGAGCTCTTCTTCCTGGTATCCAGTGATAGTATGCATGGGAATAGTTCAAAGCTGTGCCAGGGGAGGTTTAGACTGGACATTAGGAAGCATTTCTTTACTAAGAAGATAGTCAATCACTGGAATAGGCTTCCTAGAGAGGTGGTCAATGTCCCAAGCCTGTCAGTGTTTAAGAAGCATTTGGACAATGCCCTTAATAACGTGCTTTAACTTTTGATCCACCCTGAATTGGTCAGGCAGTTGGACTAGATGATCATTGTAGGTCCCTTCCAACTGAAATAGTCTATTGTAAAAGAAGCTAAAAGGGACGTCTAAAAGAAATAAATCCTTGCATGTAGCCTGGATGCCACTCAAGGTATTACTGGAAGCACAAGGCTGATGCATAGCGTCTGTGTGGAAAGGCTTGAGAAAGGATGAAAAGTGCTTATGGTAGCTAAACATTAGGACAAGAAAGGTTGCTAGTAGCAAAAAAATGTCCTTTTAAAAATTGAAGTTGAGTCCAAATGAAGAAAATAGAAAATATTGTAAGTTATGGTGAACTTCAAAATAGAATGAGGTAAACTAAAAAAGACCTTAAGCTGATGTGTGCTCCAAACATTAGGAAGAGGAATGTATGCAGATGACACAAAGCTGTTCAGAGTGGTATGGGCAAGAGCTGAGTACAAGGAATTGAGTAAGACCTTATGAGACTGACTGGGCAATGAAATGGCATGTGATATATAGTAGATGAGGTACATAGGGGAAAATAATCCATTTCACACTTAAAATAGTAGGCTCTGAGATGATTTTCTTCCTTCAGGAGAAAGATTGGTTTGTCTTGTTTTGTGGAGGGATCACCATGTTTTTAGTAGTGTCTGGAAGTCTTTGCTGGAATGTCTGAGCACTCAAGGGTCATCTCTTTTTTTTTTTTTTTCTTTCCCCCTCCTTTGCTTGTGAAGGAAAGGAAAATATCAGTTTTGAGAACCTCTCGTTGGTTTTGTTTGGTTTTTGCTGTCTCTTTGTATCTACTCAGTTCATCAGGAAATAGATTTCTCTTCTTTGCATATAAATTCTATTCAAGCAAGCCAGTGTGAATGGAGTTTGTGTTTTAAGCAAGAAAGATTCCCATTGACTGAGATGTCATATGGAATCAGCTGAAGCTACCTTACCTGGTGTTTGACTATCTCTGGAGATTGCTGGACAGCAAAGGGTGTATTCTGTATTTAATCCCTTGAGCACAAAGATAGATAAAAGCATTTATCAGCAGAATCCCTTAAATCCTTATAAAAGAAGAGGTGAAGTTCTTTAAGTTCCCTCTAGTATTCAGTGTTGTTTGTCAGCGTTTTCTGCTCATCCAGATCCATTGAACTGTTTTGTGACTGGTGAGGATTTACATTGTGGTTTTCCTCCCTTTATTTTGCAGGAAAACATTCTTATGGTTTCTCCACTTTAAGGTTTTATGCTTGTCATTTTGCTTTCGCTGATTTGCCTTCCACTCTGCAGATCATTCATGAATGGGGCTTTTAGGACTGATATCTCTGTGCTGACAATGAGTGAGCAGTTCTTGTGTTCAATACCCTGTGTTTGGTTTTGAAATCTCTTTGTTCCCATAGAACCAACTGTTTCACTCAGCTCTGTCCATTAACAGTAGACCACATTGTGTCATATTTATTTAAAAAACCATGGGAATATTGTTAACCAAAGTAGCAAAATTGGAATACATTCAATCCAAAGAGATTTTTCCCCTCTGCATTCAAGGCATCAAAATTATTCTTCCATCAAAACATAACAATTGTTATGAATGATATCATAATACTGTGAACTGCTTAAGAGCTTCCACTTTAAAACTGTAATGGGCCATGCAGACAGAAGGGGGAAAAAAAGGCTAAAAGCATAAATTGAAGATAATCAATGTGAATAGACCTTACCCATTGTGGAGTTTGAATAGGATAAGCACACATTATCTGGCATAATTGGTTCATGTGATTTTTCTAATTGAAAAGAAGAAGTAATTAGAGCCTAATTGAAGCAGAGTAACACAATGTCTGTCAGCATTTCTCCTTCTACCACACATTATTACCTGTCATCTTTTACTTTAGTGGGAGTGAAAAAATGAGGGAAAAAAACCTGGTATAAAACCTTTTGAGTTTACCTAGCCAAAGCAAAGGTACAGATAAAAGACACTAAATAAAAGCAAATAGGGCTGAGATTAACTGTGTACACTCATGAGTGCTTCCAAACTAGGACTATTCAGTTTGCCTAATTAAGAAATGAATTGTGTGTTGTAAAATGATGTTATAAATTCAGTCTCATTAAATCTTAGGAAGAAAAATATTTGAAACATTTGATTTGACTCAGGGCTTTGTCCTTTCTGCTTTACACTTCTAAGTGACGAATTTTGCAGTTTTTGGTGAAAAAAAACAATTGCTATTTTTAGCAAAATGGTGGAGAACACCTTTGCAGCACGCACTACTGATTTTTTTTATTATTTTTTTTTTTTTATGGAACAATTTTATTCCAAAAACTCTGTCATGAGAAGACCAATTGGTGCCAGTGCAGAAAAGAGATTGTACTTGGAAGTTGTCTGGGAGATGCTTTAAATAAAAAGACAGAGGATGTTGCAGGATATTCTCCATCTCTTGGGAACAGAAATATGTTTTAGGGCTTTTTATTTCCTGGGGAAGAGAAAGGAGCCTGGGTGATGGAGTAGTTATCTCTCTCTACACACAAAAGCTTGGGTGTAACTTGAAAACAAGTTTTTTGAGACAACACACAGTTATTCTTATTAAGGATAGGTGATATCGTAATGTAATAAGAAGCTACATTAAACAAAGATGTAAGAATATTTTTGGTAAAGTTGTAACTCATCTCCACCTACCTTGTTACTATCATGTATTTAGTGTTGTGTCATTGCCAGTGGAGCAGAATAGTGAAAATTAAAGATCAATCACCTTCATGCTGCAAGGCCTGTCAGGTTTCTTGTTGGTCATCCTGATATTGGTTATTAACTCATACTGTTAATAAAAGAAATTGCATCCTGGTATCCTTTCAGTGCATTTGTAGCAGCTGCTATCACTTGTCTCCAGTGTTGGATTCTAAAACATTGGGGTACGATGTCACTGGGAAGATTTCTGAACCAAAAAATATGTTATAATCTTGACTTCTCTCCTTGTCATGTGTAGTAATACCTGCCACTAGTGCAAAGAGAATGTTATCATGTTTCCTTCCTCTTATCTGTAGAAGAAAAAACCCTATCTGTTTTGGAAACAGTAACTCAGTCTTTACTACCTACAATGTGCTTGATTTGTTGGTATATTATAAACATGCTATCAGTCTTTACCCTAAGTATCTGAATTGATACTGGATAGTGGCTAGCTCAAGTGTTTAAAATGGCCACAGGCAGCCTGGCTTTGATTCCTGTGTTCTAGTCTTCAAGGTGTGATAAACTCTTATTAGTATTCTGCTGCAATGAATTGCACAGACCTGAGGTCCTCTGACAGTATATAATGTCCCAGGTCTTCAAACAAGAGCCACTCTCTGTTCTGATGTTGAGCTGCTCTGAAAGTCATTAATACCTTGTGCTGGTGGAAGTGGCAGCTGTTTCTATTTTCTTTGTCTGTTTTCTAACACTGAACTGTTTTCTGTAGGGTGTTTCCTAAGTTCTCAGTTAGAGGGTATTCTTCTTCTGAAATGTGCTTTTCCTTTGCAGAGGAAAAAGGAAACAGTGAGGGTGGGAGACTGGGATGGTCTGGTAAGCAGAAGCTGTGCTTTCTAGATCTGAAAACCTTTTGCTGGAAGCAGTGAGAACAGTGCTGAGAGACAAACTGGTTAACTATGACTACAGCAAAGCAGCCAATTGTAGCCAGCAAATTGAGGAAGGCTCACTTGGGCATCTTCTTAAACTAGGGCAAATACAGAACAGCTAGAGACCAGCAAGGCAGAGGGATTGCTAAAAGGATTTTTTAAGCTTTTGTATTTTGAATGCCCTAAATCTTATTTAATCAAAATTGCATTGAAAGGAAACTTGTTTTCATCCTGGTGCTGTTTGAGATTCAAATAAGATATTTCACAGTATAACTGTCACTGTTTGGTGAAAACCATGCTATCCTGCATTGATGCCGGGTAGGGTTGTACCACCCAGCATGAAGTGAAATTTTGAGGACAGTGGGAAACAGTGGAGGAAAGAGTCTGAGTAGCAAAAATGGGTAAAGCTATGCAGGCTTATATGCAACTCAAGAATATACAGAATGGGATAGTTTTGCTTGGAGCTAGGCAGGCAAATAAAACTGAATGACTTATGCAAAAAAGAAAAGAAAGTGCTCTCTTTTTTTGCTTTAAAAAATGCTGGGAAATAACTGTATTTCTTGATGAAATCTGAGGCAGTTCCTAGCTCTGCTTGTGCCCTTAAAGAAATAATTTTGATGGAAAGGCTTTGTGGAATCCCTTTTGTTTTTAGTCTCTGTGCTTGCAACTTGCCACACAGCTGCCTAATGTGTCCTGGAAAGCTTAGAAAGACATTGGCCATAGACATTGTCCTCAGTTTAGTGCTTTCTGTAAGTTATTTTAATGGTGTTACTGAAGTTAAAACAAAAATCATGGGCAATGAAGGAGAATAAGAGTCTGCTAATGTGTAAAAAGTTAGAGCTGCATAAATTTACTATACCTGAGGCTTTGCCTGCCAAATTACTTAGGCCAAGCAAGACACATTCATTTGGGAAAGCTGACTTTTTTTGGTTTCCTTGTGTTGGAATTTGGTTTACTTCCCATGAGAGGAAAGATTTAAACTAGGCTTTCTAAAGTCTTGGCCAAACTTTGAGTTTAACTTTGGAACTGAAACTTCAAGAGATTTGTGGCCCATAATATTTCTTTCACAACATGGCAGTGATGGAAGGCTCTGGATGCTATCACTGCTACCTTCTTGTTTTTCACATGTATTCACTTTCCCATTTTATGTTGTGACATTGTAGGTAGAATCTATTACCCTCCCATCTGCTGTTGACCACCACTGGGGCCAGGCTCATTTCTGAATGTCATTTACTATTCTGAAATACATGCTTAGCAGTGAATCTGTAAAAATGATTTGCTACGTCATGTTGCTTTTTTATAGAGGTGAGAAAGAATTACATTTTTTTAAATAAAACACTTTGTCTAAAGTGAGCATTAAAATACTAATGCTTTCAGATGCTGGCACTGTCAAAGATGCATCCATTCCATTTATCAGTCCTTTAACATGAGGGCTTCTTTCTCCTGTCTCTCAAGTAAATGTGGTGCACTTTGCATGGAATAAAAATTGAATGTAATGACATGCTTTGCACAATCTGATGAACACAAAGGAATTAAATCTGTCGCCTGGCTAGGTGTATATTCCCAGGGTGAGAAGCTCTAACACTGAGCCAAACACCTGACTCTTGCATCACCTCCTTTTTGCTCTGATGTAAGGCATATGTTAGCAGGTGAGTGTTGGACACTGTCTTCCCAACCTGATCAGCAAACACATCTTGCCAGCTGGTATCAATTAGCCCTCTTCCTTCCTGCCCCCCACAACTGTCTATGTAGGGCACAGATGCTCCCTGAGGAGTTGCAACCATCTCTCTGACAACCAGTACGCACGAGAAGCATGGATGGCAGAAGCATAGGCTGTACAGGCTTACTGGATACCCTGCTGGCTTACTGTTACCCTAAGCTTGCATTAAGCCTGTTCTGTGTCTTCCCTTCTGTTGATTAAATTAGCTTGACTAAGCCTAGCACATACGACTGTACACTCCTGTCATATATCCTGGCTGATTGCGATGTCAATACGTGTGTAGTTAGACTCCCTTTTGCTTTGCTTAAGCAGTGCGAAACTTTGACTGAGTTCTATCTTTAATAGCTCTACAATTTATGTTCATTGACAATGGATGCAAAATAAAATGAAATTCAGATTGTAGTGAACAGCCTCTCTCAATCTCTGTGTTTAATTAAATTGTTCTCTTCAGGAGCACTAAATATGAAAAACTTCTTAGCAGAAGAGACAAGGCTACCAATGTATTATGTAGGTTGTGCATGCTGGAAGTGAGGTTCTGATCTCTGTATATATTCTTCTTTTTGTTTGACAATACATCTTAGTAAGGTGTTATCACCAATGCCTTCAGTTCTCCTTGACATGTATTGTGCTGATGTTTGAAAAGTACTTACTTTAAATGCTTCTTTGCCTTGTTGGCCTTAAGTGTGGGTGGAAATATGTAAAGATCAAATGGATATTGTTTGTGTATCGTCTGAATGCTTTTTGTCTAATTCTTCCAAAGCCTGCAAGAAACACTGTTGAGGACGTTAATGTGGACAAGTAATCTCAAACGAAGTCAAAGGCCAAGCTCTTTTTATTTTTCAATACACTGAGCCTCATTCATTTGGAAATTGATGGAAAAATTAAATTAAATGTTTGCATGTACTGTAGATTGATGGGGGTCATATTTCCAGCTTGCTTTATGATTACTTACAATGCAGACTTCCTTACAAAGCAGATAAATACTGTAGGTAATATTAGGGCAGGTGTGGTAAGGATAGTTGTTTGCATGTGCCCATAATATTTAAGTTGTATTTTTTCAGTGTAGAAATGCCAAGTGCTAAACCTGGGCCCTAGGAGTACCCTTTTGCCGCACATACAGCTGCATGAAAAGACGGTCTCCATTCCAGCTAAGGAAGGTTGGAGGTGTTTTGTGCTTAATGAATTCCAAGTTGTTATAGTTTGACCCTGTTTATTTTGTTAATAATTAAAAGGGGAGACGGTGAGAGAATCTCATAACAATGATTGGATTGTAAAGATCTCCTTTATGAGTCTTCCCTATCTGTTTCTCTCAGTGCAAAAATTGAGAGGAATCAAATAAAATAAGCAAACTGGAGGAAAACACAAAAACCCCAACAGTAGTGTTGTTTCTTTGTATCACCAAAGGCGGGGGGGGGGGGGGGGGGCAAGGCATTGCGTGGTATGGGCAGAGAATGAACAAGCAAACTTATATCCTGATCTTTTTCCACTGATTAACTGAGGACTCCTAACTTATCAGGCTTTTTAATAGTCAAGAGCATCAAACAGGGAAAATGAGGAAGTCTTGACAAAGAATGCTTTGCAATGAGACTGACATTACATTAGTAATGCATCCTTTTGTGAGCTTGAGAATGATGAACTTTGGTAATATTGCATATTGTTTGTCTCATACTACTTAGTCATAATATGACAAAATAAGTGTACTATTTCTAAATACCCTGGTTTTTTTGAGGCTCAGGTTAGACCTTTAAGACTACAATTTAAGCCTAACCTCTAATGTGCCTCTGTAAATTACAGTGAGGTACAGTCATATATTTAGCCATCTGTGGGTGTTAGATTGTGCAAGCAAATAATTGCATGTGCAAAAAATGAAAGCCAGTGTTTGAAAACCTAGCGCTCTCATTCTGAAGTAATTTTCCATTTGTGATATATAATAGTATAGTAGCAAGTTAAAGTGCGTGCTAACAATTACTTGGACAAAACATCTCAGTTTTGCTGAAGGTACCAATGTTGAAGAACCACAAAATAGTGATGTGAGGGAGGAGGAGGAAAATGCTGAGCTTGGTCACTTCTCAGCAAAGAGACTACTCAATGCAAAATAGAATTTAAAGTAAACGTGTTTACCTGTGTAAACTTATTCAATGTGCTAAAAACATCTGAGGGAAAAATGTTTAGGAGTGATAAACCAAAGCTGGGAATATGTATTAGAGCAGTTTTGCAGCAGTCCTGTCTAGAAAAATATTTAAGATGTTTTTTAGGGAAAAAAAAAAAAAAAAAGCCTTAAAAACATCAGCCCACTATATGGCTACAGTACAACTAAGGCAAACGGATGCCAGCAGGCATTACGTGAATAGAACAATAGAAAGATTCAAAGATGTTTGTATGCAAGGTACAGGTTGGAACTCATCGAGAACCCTGCTGTGCAGGAAAACTGTTAGAAAAGATTTTTTAAAATGGCTAGTGAGGAAGAAACCCCCAAAGATGCTGGTCAGGTCCAATATCTGGTTATTAGTAATATTATTAAAATAAAAAGTAGCTCTCAAATAGGATTAATTTCTAGTATTTGTCTACCTATGTTTAATTTTGGCTTCTCCACACTAGGACTTTTGCCTTTGAAGACATTTGTTACTAAAATTTGTTCCTTATTTATGTACTTACAGACTGCGATCACAATTTACATCTTAATGTTCTCTTGTTCAGGTGCAGTTTCAGCTGTACATTAGTGATGGTGGAGTATCTTCCAAATTTTCATTATTCTTGAGGCTTTTCTCATCTCTAATTAATCGTGTTTCTGGACTGTGGATATTAAAATTAAAGTCTGTATTCCAATACTAATTACCCTAATGCCGAACTAAGGGAAATAAAACTTCTTAATTCCATCTTGCTATTTTCTTTTTTCAACCATTTGAGGATCAGATTAGCCCTTTGGCAACAACATTGTTTAGGATCCATACTCAGCTGACTCTTGACAATGACTCTGAAGCCCTAGTCACAATTTGTGCCCCACAGCAGAGAAGCCCACAGCCTGTACATCCACACACTGTTTCCATATTAATAACTTTAATAGTGACATAAAAATATGCTCGCTGGGGAGCAGGTTGTTCAGATTCTCTGCAGCTCCACTATTAATTAGCGGTAAAGATTTCAGCACTAGGTAATATGAAGTGAGATGGTGGAGACCTTAAACTGTCCTGTTTGGCTGGGATAGTTACTAGGAAGAAAACAATATACTTAATAATATACCATTAATATACTTAATATAACTTCCTAGAGTTATAGGAAGAAAATTAACTCTACCCCAGCTGAAACAAGGACAACTGTAAAAGGTGAAATTTTCTGTGCACTAAGTCAAGGTGATGATACATTGCCTCTGTGCCAGTAACTACCTAATTAGTATGCATAGTTACTGCTAATGACTCCCCTTCTCCATTTCAGGCCTATTCAGCAGCCATACTGGTGCCTCAACACTGTGAGGGAACTTTCAAACTGAATATCCCATCAGCAAACACCTCTGAACCATCTGTTTCATAAATGAAGGAATGAAAACTTGCTTAAGAAATAAGATAACACAATATTATAGGTAATGTTATGCAAATTGACTTAAGCCTCTGTCCCCGGTCCTCCAAGCTGCATCCTCTCCTGAGGATTTCCTGGTTGTTCTTCCAATGGTGAAGCGGATGCTTCTTGTGAATGTGTTTCCCTTGTTTTTTTTGTGAGGTGGAGCCCTCAGCTTTAAAAAGCAAAATGAGGATGATAAACAGCTGTGCCCCAAACTTCACATGTGTAGGAGACATTAGTAAGATACTTACTGGTTCTTATGAAATGTTTCACACCCTGACTGACTGCTGTTTTTACTGTAACTTGTCTCCTGTACCCCATGTCTTGAAAGTCTTTAAAGATGGAGGCTTTCCTGGAAGGTCAAGTGTCTTTCTGCAGTGATGAACTGCAAAAAATAAACTGCAGAAGACTGCAAGTTCAGGAATAGGTGTGATTGAGTGCATTTGGACTGTTTTGTGGCAACTTCATCTTTCTCCCTCCCTGTCTATATATGATAGGCTTCCAACCCCACAGAGGGCCATGTTTCCAGTTGGCCTGTAAAAACCATTGAGCAACACAGACTGAAAGCAGCTGGAGATCTGAGCTCCTTGGTATTTAGCCCATGCCTTTTGTGACATTTGACTTTAATAGTGACTCAAATAAGAATGCAAGAGTCTATTGCCTTTGTAGTCTCTGTGGATATGAAGTCTTGTTGCAGAACTCTTCCTGCAAGCAGACATTTCTTGTCCTGAAATAAATTATCAGGTATATCTTTCTAGGAAAATGGAACAGGAATTGGCCAAAATCTTTTCCCAAGGTCTTTGTTCCTGCTATGAGGTTGTATGAGCAGAACCACTTTGGTACTGCTTTTAAAATGTGACAATTTTCGTGGGTAACTGGGAAGTTGGACAGAACTGCCTCTGAACCTATCCTCAGTTTGTGTTATTTTATTACACATTCATACAAGCTAGATGATTAAAGGCAATATGTGTTGTTTGCTATTTCATATTTGGCGGTGGCTCATAACAAATATTGCATAGCTTGAAAATACAGTTTTATGGGTTTGTTATTTCCAGAAAGTGTCAAAACTTGCATCTCAGAAGTCCAGTCTCTGTAATAATAGATGCCTTTATAAAAATAGGAAGAACTTTGTATAATGTTTCAGAAACCCTAAAAAGGCTGAGGGGACTGATAAAGCATAGAGGGTATACTCATAAGGTATATAACTAGTCAGTTACAAAATGGACAAAGTCAAACAAAAATGTATCAGTAATCACAAATTCTAAAAAGCCAAGGAAGAATTGGGTTTAGATATGTTAAGGAAGAATCAAAGTCAGTGCATTTGGATTTAATGCACTTTGTTTAATTGCTCCCAACATGCTGAAAAGCTAGAATAAAATATGTAGCTATTGCTAGTATTCTTGGGCCTTTTCCAGAAACAAGTCTAGGCAGCACTGATCTTTAGTCTCCTTTAGAAGAATATAACCCTGGAGTCAATTACTCAAAACTTAGATTTAAACTAATGTGGAAGAGAACAAAATGTGTGTCCCAATGTGAGCCAAATGATACTTAAAAGGAGTCTAAATTTGGTAAAGTCATGCTGTCTTTCATCTCCTGCATTATTAGCATTACGATCATAAGGATTTCTCGTATGCTATATGCTATCAGAAAATTACAGCTGCTATATTTTTGCTGGACCTGGCATTAATTTATCACTATTTAACTTACCCATATCTACAGCTGGCTCTGAATCTGGCCATTCTGTGGTGGTGTTATTTTTTTTAAAACAGACCAAAAAAAACCCCCAAGCCCCTGTTTCCCACTTACTAATTTTAAGTCTCAGACTCCCTTTCTCTGTTTCTGTGTTACTGACTGGAGTTTTTCACATCACTGGAGCTTCTCCCTCCATCTTGATCACTTCGTTGCCTTGAAATACAGAAGAGCTAGTGATCTTTTTTTCCCTTTGACTCATAGGTGAAGGCTCTGGGGACAACAGAGGATATTATGCTGGCAGCTTAATACAGGTCCATCAGTAAGACTTGGTATTGATAGTATGCATGGAATGAATCTATTATAAAGTCAAAGAATAGCGTTTATGAAAATACAGCATTTAAAGCAATATTTTGCCTTAGCATCAACCAAGAAATATATTCATGTAGAGCGACATAACATTCAGTGGAGTGGAAAATAGTTTATGTAAAATTGTCCTCCCTATGAAATTGTATCAATACACAGAAAAAAAGAGATTTTTAAAGGTAAGAAGCAAAGCTGTTCTGTTGCTTCATGAAAAGGCTTTTACATGTGATAAAAATTAGTTTAGACAGCTAAGCAAAAAAGCTAATTCATGGGAATTACCAAAGAAAACAAGTCATAGGCACTGTGAAGAGAGGTTACATTACGGTCAGGACCTCATAAATGATCATGACAGAAAATCGTATGCTCTTTTTGTCTGACCTGCATGAAATATCCATGTCTGCCCTAACTCATAAATGATACTAGGTCTGCAGTCTGACTCATTCATAAACCAGTCTTTGGTAATCCTCTGATGGATGGTCATGATTTCCAGTGCTGAGAAGATATTAAGTCTAGTACTTTGGGTGTTCCTCGTGCAGATAATCTCTTCCCACAGAAACAAGGGAGTGTAACAAGACAAAACCCTTCAGTGAACAGGTTTGATTCCTGCCCAAATCTTCCAGCCCCTGGGGATCTGTGGAAGGCCAGGGATGTGTATTTCAAGCCTGAGTTCTCACTGTTCTTCTCCAATGCCGTTGGAGTTGCGGCTTTGAGGTTCTCATCAGCTGCTGCCATTGCTCTTCAAGGAAATATAAAAGGCAGTACAGAGTAGTTAATACAGCCTCAGGCTTAGGCTGTGTGGTTGTCAGCTCTATTCACTTGCTTTTCCCCTTTTGACTGGGCCTACAGCCAGATCCCCAGACTTTCATCTTTAAAGAAATGGTGCTCAAAGGGCATGGATGCAAGTGAAAAGGATTATGCATTCAATTACTTTTAGCTAGATGGTTTCTGTGAACCACAAAATCCTTCCCAAAGGGATGGAGAGAAAGGTGGGTGTGGTTTTTTGTTTGTTTGGTTGGTTTTTTTATTAAATGCCTTTTAATAGCAAAGATCATTGCCTTATATCTGTAATTATAATGCAGTGGTCTCCAAAGAGATTTTATCTTAAAATAAATAAATAAAATTACATCTTTACCTTTCTAGCTGTTAAAATACACAGTTGTCTACTACAAAAGCTAAAGCTGTCAGGAAGTTCTGAGTTCTAGTACTATGCAGTTTGCATGCCCTGTTTTTTACTGGCCTTTACTGTGAGTAGGAAATGCTGGTTAGCTTAGCAGAGCCAGCTTTGCAAAGCTTAGCACAGAACCCTGTGATTTTATACAAAATATATTGTTAATCTGTTTCTGGGTTTAAAAACAAAACCAAAAAACTCTTTGAACCTGAAACCTATAGAAACTGTTTTTTCCTATTGTATCAACCATATTAACTAGAGGGTGTTCCAATGATGTCTTAGCTATTTCATTCTAAATCTTTCTTTGTCGCATGAACTTTTACATGTATTCTGTTATTACATAACTTTGTCAGATATTTGATCTATGGCTTCTTTGAGTTATGCAAGCACAAAGTCCAAACTATTCCTCAATAGAGTTAATGCTCTGATATTCTTGGGAAGGTATATTAAGCTCCAGAACCGTCTCTCACATTGGCATTTTCTTTATTTGACCAATATGTGGGAAATCAGAGGAGCTCAGTCTGAGTTTAGGTAAATTACCTCTCTCCCTGAGAATATCTTCAGTGGCTGCCTTTAATTTCAGTGGCCTTCTCTGAACTTTGTAGCTTCTTATACCGGCCAATAAAGGAGACTTACCTGTGCAGGCATCTAATGTCTGGGGTAAATGTAAAAAATGCTTGAAGGATCAGCAATAAGTCTTGCTAAAACAGTGGATATGCTACATGGAGCTGACAAATGCTATCTTAGTTTTTGGTGGAGAAAGTGTGCTCAGTGAAACTACAAATTTTTGTATTTTGAATTCTGCAATCCTGATACAGGGAAGTTATTCTCCTTGAACTGATCTCTGGGTGCATTTGATAACAGGGCTTATAGGTGGCTGCCACACTACATTAAAGTGATTTTTCTATTCAGGTAGTGGTAAAGTCTTTTAACACCTGGACATATCACCATTCCAAACCAAGCACTGCACCAATCAGGACTGAATGATTCAGGAATCAGCCTTTGTTTTAATTTGAGGCAATAACATCACTTTAAACAGAGATTTATAATACTTCCTTAAATATTGCACACCAAGTATTCTGATCCAAGAAATACTTTGTAAAAAGGTAATCATTCTTTACTAGCAGCTTAAGAAAAGGGATGGGAAAGTGGACTCATTGTCTGTGCCGACATGGCACCAACTTTCATGTCAGAAGTACTATTGTAACTTAAAATCTGCTTCCAGTGAATGGACATTCTTTGCATGCTGCTCCTAGATAGGTCCGTATAGTGCAAAGTAATTTTTTTTTCCTAGGTATTGAATAGGTTTTTTATATATAATTTCCTTCTTTCCATGTACTTTGTGGATCTGACATTATTAAATTAATGCTACCTTCTTTGTACCTAACAGTGCAAATAAAATGCAAAATTCCCTCTTCCCGCTTGTTCTTGTCAGTATGGTCAACTGCAAGTAATGGCTAGGTTATATACAGACAGCTTATATTGTCTTTCACTTAAAAGATCTCAAGCCAAAGGCAACTTTAATGAAGCATGTGTGCCAGTGAATAGAGAAAGGTTTTTTTGGGTGTGTTTTTTTTTTTTTTCTTTGTGATTTTTTTGTTTGTTTTGGTTTTAGAGTTTTTTAAATGGTTAAGAGGGAAGCCAAATTGCTTGGACAGTCAGAGGAAGATGAGGAGGCACAGGTAAAAATAGGGACACAACAGCCTTTTTTTTTTTTTTTTTTTTTTTTCCCTTGGGGAAGTAAGAAGAAGATGGCTGCTAACACCCTTAAAAAATGACAAGATGTGATTGGGTTGAAATATTTAGAGTGAACATGATACAGCCATCCTTGGGAGCAGAAGCTATGATGTTGCATGAATCAAGGTGTCTCCACAAATTGATTAAATGAAATTTTCTGTAGAAGGGAAAGTGGGGAACAGAATCAGATCAGTAACAGTGCAGGATCTGACTTTTCAGAGCTGCTCAGCACTCTGAGTTTGTACCCGTCCCACAGAATCACTTCCTCCATCTGGTAGTTGGAGCACATTAGAACAGTTTCTTGTTCTCCATTATTTACAAAACCACAGATTAATTAAGATGACTGTGAGGAAGCTGCTTAGTGATGAGGAGACTGAGGGTTTGGTATCCCTGTGTGATACTTGAAAATAGTTTGGGGAGTTACGAAACAATGTTGGGGAAAAAGCCTGGTCATACAGAAAAATTGCTATTTACAGGATGAGTCCTCAATGTATAAAAAGTTGTCCCCAGAGAGAAAGCCAAGACTGATTCACTCTTGCTTTAACCTTCTGTGCTGAAAGCAAACAAGCTTAATGTACAAACAGATTGGGAATTAATTGGTGTAATTAACATTTTGTGATTATAATGACTTCTAATCAATACTTTATGCAAATAGCTGTATTGATGTGTTGAACAAAGGGTGCTAGGTGTATTTGGATGGGGGGGCGGGGGGGGACAACAACGATGGACACTTTAAAGCCCTAATGAAATTCAAACCTTTCAGCTCAGGTAAAGTCCTGACCACATCTTTTTCAAGGTAAAAAGAAGATCCTTTAGTGACCTATTTAATTAAAATGGCTCTGATGTAGCTGCTGACTGAACTTCATAAAATGGGGTGACTGGAGGATGAAGCACATTCCCCTGCTGACAGTTCCCTCTGTTAAACCACTGTGTTTCATCAGGTTAACAAAGCAAAACAGAGAAACCAACTTGATCCAAGCTCACAGCAGTGAGACCCTTTCCAGCGGCAGGAGTAGCTTGGGATGTGGTTCAGATGTCAAAGAAGCAAATGGGATATCAAGAAGCTTTCAAGGCTGGGAGGAAAGGGTTAGAAGCCTCTTTTTAGATGAGTGAATGGAGTCTGACTTCTTTCTCTGTCTCTGGAAATCACCTTCAAATTGTTCCTCAGTTCTTTTTCTTTCTGAATTCCTGTTTAGAATGGGCAGGTTAGTGATCAGAAAAGGTTAGATAGGAGCTGCCAGTTTTCCCACACTCCAACCTTCAACTTCATATGGTAAATGGTACTTCTAGCAAACCTTATTTGCCAGTCATTCCAGATTTTTCCTCTTTCAAATAAAAATTAGAGATCGGGCAGCATAGACATGCAATCACTGCTAAACTTAACTCAAATACTTCCTGAATCATCTGTTTAGGCATATGATGGAATAAAATGTCTTTTGCTTTGAGTCTTGATGTTCAGAAGTAGCAGGAGTGGGTTTGGAAGAGTGGTTTGTAAATCTTCAGGCATAAGGAGGCCTCAAATATCATGGAATTAGTCCTTTGCAACTGGAGATCAGCATGCATTTATGGTTGGACTCTATGATCTTAAGGGTCTTTTCCAACCTAAATGATTCTATGAAATATATTCCAGGCCTTCAGTTTGGGTGCTGATGGATATCTTCTCACAGTGGACAGGAGATGATGAGTGACAGGCCTTCCATTTCTGTCATTATTACAGGAAAAAAAAAAAAGACAAGTAGAGTGTGGATAGGGATTGTGCAGGCAGTCTGCAGACTGTGACAAGTCAGGATTGACAGATGTGGGAAATACTATGTCGTGAAGACTGTATAATTGCCTTTTGTGATAACCTTACACTTGACGAACACTTTTCAAAAAAGAAAACAGTGGCAAAGTAAATGAACAAGGACTTTGCATATACAGTGTTGATCTTGTTTTTAGAGACAGAATAAAAATGCTTTTATTGTGGTTTTTATATTCTCAAAGGAAAAGCCACCTCAGTGCTTTACTGCTAGGAATGCTTAAAGGGTTGCTGGAGTTTGTCATTAATATGATGTTAGTTTTGTATAACTTGCAAGCCTTTTCACGAGTCATAATGAAGCATTAAACTTTTCAAGACAGCCTGATAAGCAAACTCCCTTAGTCCTCAAAGAGGAGGCAGTTCATGCCAGGTATTGGCCAAAAATAGCTGTTGGGATTTCACCCAGTAAGCGTGTGTCTCATCAGCATTCTGCAGTGCTGCCAAAGTTTGCTATAGCATGAAGGAGAAAGAAACAAAGAAACATAAGGAGAAGGGGGAGGGGGGAGGAACCTAATGAGAAGAAAAATTGCTTTTTAGCTGTTCATTGGAACTATTTTGGTTTCCCTGTGAACCTGAACAGCATCTTAGGTGATAATGTGGGGAAGTTAGCATTTTTGGCACCTGAGTAGGAAACATTCACAGTTTGGGGACTCTGAAGGGATGGATGCAAAGAGCTAGTTTAAGTGCTTTGCTGAACAGTGATAGAATGGAGTTTTTGTACATTCCCAGTGTCTTGCTGAATTGGGACCTTAGTCTGGCTCCAGTGGTAAAACTGCAGAAAACAAATCATGGATCTTAGACTTGAACTGCCATGGACCATTGTCTCTTATTAATGAAGGGCTCACGTTTCGTACGTACATAAATGTCTGTTTAACTGCCCTGGAAATATAAAGAGACCTTGAAGTGGCTGTAAATGCCACATGGTACAAGAATTTCTTCTTAAATGACAATCAAACAATAGGTAGTTGTTTGTATAGGGTTTTTTTTTAGCATAGGGCAGCATAGAGTGCAGTTACCCAGAGATGAGAGACATTCAGAGGAAATTTAAGAGTCCTGCTTGGGTCTACCTTCATCTGCTATTGCTTTCACTATGTCACTTGGAATAGCAGATAGTGACTCTGCCTCTGAAGAGTTCCTCTCTTGTTTGCAACTGATGGTGCTTTTGCCATTCTGATGGGGCTGAAAGACTGTTGAAGTCAATGTGCTAAACTCCAGCCATAAGAAAGATGCCAAGGTGTGTGTCACACCTCTTAAAGATGTAAAGCTGAGAAGTTCAGAAAGTCACTTAGCAGGACATGGGTGGCAGCCGCACTGCCATTCTCTTTTTCCTAGAGAAGCAATCCCTGTGATTTTTTCCTCTGTGTAGATACAGCCTTTTCTATGCACTTGTCCTCTCATATCTTGTCCCCTGCCAATAAATTTTGCATTAAGTGGTTAGGACCACCAGCACGGTGGTCTCAAAATATTAAGTTATTAGATATTTCATGAAATCAGACATTGATAGTGCCCTAACATATACACATGCTGCTGTGCAATCCTCATCACACACTAAAGAGTCCTTGTAGCCAAGAGTCCTTATGAACCATACGAGAAATTTGTTCGGCACATGATCTACTAACTGCGCAGGATACAAGCATTTGGGAACTTTATTTGACCTCCTGCTTCCAGCACTGCTTGTCTGGAGACAGGGAAAGTGTTGTGCTGCTTATTGCAGGTAGAATAAATTAATTTTCTGACTTCCCAGTGTTATAAAGGTCCTTCATAGCTGTATCTATGATGTTTGCTATCATACTGTACCCTTGCCTCATGGTAATAAAAGTTCTAAAGTTCTGTCTGCCCTTACGGTACAAGAAGGATTTGACTAATAGCAAAACTTGTAGGCTATAAAGTATGCATGCAAAAATTTGGTTGCACAAGGGGCTGCTCTTCTTCCTCAGCATAGCATAAATTGTCAGGAAAGATGGGATCCAAGTGAAGGCTCTGATGTTTCAGCTTTGTTGAAAGGAAAGCACAAAAAGCCAAAAAGCCTTTTCTGGGGATGCCTTTGATTTGGCTAAGGAAGTGGAGACTGCTCTGTATCTATCTGAATTCTACTTCTGAAAAAGATGAGATAAAAAATTTCTACCCTTTGTATCTGTAAAAGATACAAAACTGAAATCTAAGGAGTCCCTATAGACTTCAGGAGTATTCTTCAGTCCATTTACTGGCTTAGCCTCTTATTTGCTTTCAGACTTCTTTTGTACTTGGCTGAAATAAGTGGCTTAAAATCAAAATACTTTAAATACTCCATCTCAGTAACTTGCTGCATGCATCTTGTGTGCTACTTACTTTCCAGAGGATTATAGCCATGTGAAGGCAGACTGTTGTTTCTGCTGGCTTGTGTCATGAAAGATCTTTACTTTGTGTAACACTTTTGACTACTGACAAGTGACATTTGTTTCTGGCATGCCTCCTGCTTTACTTTTACTGTAGAAGAATGTAGTAAGTGTTCTGTAAACACTTCTGGAAGGCAAGACTAGGAGTGGGGCTTCTAAGCCACTTTGGTACTTTTGATGTCTTTAAAACAATGTTGCTTGGTTCATACTTATTTCTGCAACAATGATCTGTGCTATTGTCAGAGCCACACTAGAAATAATAGCCACATTAATAGCATCAACACCTTTTCAAATCAATTAATCCCTTTGAATTCTCTTGAGGGGAGAGAAGAAGGAGGGGAAGAACAGCAAACCCCAAAATAACCCTTTGAAAAGAATTAGCTTAAGACCATAAGATAAATTAAAAGAGAAACCTGACAAACTGTACTAGGCAAGTACAAACGTACAGTATTTTGCAGTCTATAGAGAGTTGTCAGGCTGTAACATGGTGCTTATGGTGCAGAAGCTGGGATTCTGTGTGTATATTTAGCAGAGAGAATAGATGGTTTCTCGTGACCTGGCACAGGGTTCATAGAAGCAAACCAAAGCTGTTGGCCAGAACAAGGTGTTTTATAGAGATTAGGCATGCATGTGCTCTGTGAACTGTTGTCTCACCAAGCTGTAGAGATGAGGGGGGCCATGAGGCATTGCAATGGAGACAAAGATGCAGGAGAGATGGCATTTGGGAATCCTAAAGGCTGATCTGGCTTCTAGATTCCTTGTAACTTGTAACCGGGCAAATCTTTATTTCTGCTTTTTTGTTCCTTGGCCTTGCATTGGAATAATTGTTGTGAAGTCTTCATGGTTCACTTTGTTCTGCTGCAGGGTCTTTTATTTGCCTTTAGGTGAGCTCTGGGAAATAATTGAGATTAAATCACTTTTATCCCGCTGTAAACCGGTGCTTCCATTTATCTCTAAGAATTCCTCCTTGCACCTGTCTGCCCATACTGGCTACAGCTGGACTGAATGTATTTTTCCTTTCCTTCTTTTCTGAGTGAGAATGAGAACAGGCATTTGACTGAGCTGGTGCAATACTTGGTGGGAGTCCTGTTGCTGTGGTATTCTCCTCCTGCCTCTACCTGTGTTCGTTGCCTATCCTGTCTCAATCTGATGTTTATAAACTTGGGCCCAGTCCTCTCTCCTCAAATTAAGAGTAGGCGGTGCACTTTGAAGAGACTTCTGTGACCTGAAGAAGAGATTTTAAGAAGGCTGGGGTTTGTTTACACCTCATGTGGTATAAAATGAAGTCAGGCAGCTAAGGCAAAATTTAGGACTTTCTAAATGTTTGCCACTTTGGCTATGTAATGAAGACATGTTATTCTATGTCATTAGCTAAGGGTGTGTGAGACAGTTGTCTTCATGATGCTCCATCTCCACTGGAAAAGATGCTTTGAAATGATGATTCATACTTGAAGCTTTCCATGGGATTGTGTTCATTGCCTTGTTCTACAATCACAATTAAATCTTTGAAATAGCTTAAAAAAAAAAAAAAAGAGACAGACAATACATATTTTTTTTCCTTCTCCTTAAGTGGTTAGTAAATTGTCATGTGCTTTTCTTTTTGTGACAAATACATGAACATATCATAGATGATTAAATAGTAAGGTCTCCTTCAGAGAAAGAGAAGAACATTTATATGGTGGACTGTTTAGAAATGGGTATCTTCTGATCGTTAACGAAATCAGACAATGCAAATCAAGTAAAAATAAATTAGAGCTGATGCCTGGCAGACTAGTTGTTTACAAGATTCTTTTGTGTGCTCTAATGTGTGGGGTATTTTGCCAAGACTTTCTAAATGATGAAATGATACTGCAATCAGAATTAAAACTGGCAGAGATGTTTGTTAAAATTCTGCTATTTGTTCTTCAAAACATAATCAATTAAAAAAGGGCCTTTGAAAATAATGAGAAAAAATGAGAAGTCAGGAAGTAGCCAAATAATTACCTGGCTGCTTTTGTTTAAAGAAACCAGAAAGTTCTTCCCAGTCACAATTAAAAATCAAATTTCACAAATTATGTCCTGCAAGTTCATGGGGTGAATGCATCTGCAAGAGAGAAAAAGCTGTAACAGTGCCTCCTTGTCTGCAGGAGAGAAGCCAATAAATGTCATGTTTAACCTTCCCTATAACCAAAATCAACATGTTCTGAATGAATGATTAAAGAAACCCCATTTACTGTTCTAAGCTATCACCAAGCAACACCCTTTGAGCTAGCTGATGATTCTAAAACTAATCATATTCCCAATTATATGCTTATAAATATTATTAACAAATTATTGATTTGCATAGCCTGAGCATACAAAGCATCAACCTGGATTAATGTTTTACTATTCCAGGGATTATATGAATAGAATGAAAAAGGCAGACTATAGTAAATATTACAGTGTGAAAAGAGAAGTATGATATCTCAGTTAAGTATAGCAAAACTCTGAAAGAAACAAGGAGGCTGAAGAGAATATAGATGGGTGGTTGTGTTTGGTCTGTGTTGTTGGGGTTTTTTTCTGTGTGTGATTGGATACTGAGGTCCACCTGGTACATCACTGCGTGCTTCCAGATCATACAGCTTCATTTAGGGATTGAGCAGCCTAGCTGTCAGTAGTGGATTTTTGACATGTCCTGCTCAAGAAGTCCTCACAAGCTTTTCTGAGAAAAATGGGTACTCATTTACTGGGAAACCTACAGGTTTTAGTAATTAGACTGGAATTTCATGTCAAGTTTTTGAAAGAAAACAAACAAGCAAGCCTCCCCTGCACCCTCAACCTAATTCCTACGCTTAGACACTAAAAATGGGAGAAAATTCAAGCAACTTTGGAAAACCAGACTTGAACCAAATTGTCTATTGTAAAAATGGCAGTCTAGAGCGTTTTAAGATGAGGTCTCTAAAAGCTCTTTAATTTCATTGCCACTAAACTTATATGCAAAGCTTTTGAGGCTAGGAGGGTTGGCAACAAGAGATATTCCATTCACGCAGGATAATGGTAATTAAATGTACAGTGAAAGCCTTTACAAGATTCTGCCAAAATTTCTGAAATTCTGTTGAGCCAAACTCATGCCTAGTGCAACTCCATCTGTGTCAGTGGTCCTGCTACATCTAAGCACAGAGAGATGATAAGTCATGAGGAAATGTGTATTTCAAAGGAAACAGAGGGCAAATGGGTTATTGTAGCACAAATATGAATCAAGTTTCTAAAATTATGCTTGGCAAAAGACAGTATTTTTCATGTCTTTCCCAGCTGGTTAAAATTTAACTGAATGATTTTAGTTTCAGGAGACAGTGTACAGGGTTTGGTCAGAACTGGTGTAGGGAGGGGAAACCTTTCATAAAGAATTGCTAACAAATGGGATTCAACACTCAAGAGGCTCAGATGGCCTATTAATTCTGGTTCTGGCTTTCCTCCAAAACAACTGTGCTTCTCTTAATTCATGGCTAATTTCTATCAAAGATACCAAGAGACCATTTCTTTTTTCAACAGGAAGCATCCACATTGCTTAAATGGATTCATGCGAGGGGCTTTAGTGAACAGACATTGATTGGCTCGTCTCTGGGGCCTGGCAAAGGCCTGACGGGTACTGGTTTGACATAGGCAGCAAATGAAATACGACCTCCTGTAAACAGGCCTGAGCTTTTGGGCCTTTGTGGAATCCGGTAGCTAAGGACCTTTTCAATCCCTTTTAATTAATGAAGTGATTTGACTTGACTGAGATTACACTTACAATAATGAATTAAAAAGTAATAAAAAGAAATCTCTTAACAAATATGCAACAGGGAACAAGGACCAAATTCAGTACGTATCTGATCCCCATTGTATATCTTATTTCTGTATGCACTTCAGATCGATGATTTTAAAAGGGAGGCTTTTATTTTCCAAGCACTGACATCTGCATACTTCATATTTTCAAGTGCTTTTGTATAGAAGATTAAAATTACTATGATCTTATATGCCTAGATGACTAGTTTAGTCCTTTCTTATCTCTGTTGCGCTAAATCTCTCTATTCCTCAGGATTCTTGACATCTTATCCCAGCCACTTTTGTGTTGCAGTTTCTCCTCTGGCATGGCATGTTTTTAGCTGCTTTTTGCTGGGTACCAGTAAGCAATGGTCACTCCATATATTTTGTAATGGGAATGCAGTCATCCAACATCACTTCTGATGGGCACATAGTAAGCAGGGATCTATGCTCAGCCCAGTCTAAATTATTCCCCTCTGTATTATGGCTGAAATCACTCTCGCTTTCCCCCCCTGCCCCCTTACATTGTACTTTAAGGTGACATGCAGTAGAAATGATCCTAAATTTACTTAGAGAACAGTCACATTCTGACTCTGGGTACACTGTAATTTTGGAGATGTAACTCACTGTCACTAGCTTTTCTTTCAGTCTGTCTTGAGTTCAGGTGTGATGTAAGTTGGTGCAAGTCTAGAAAAGCTCCACAGTGATAGTTAGGGACCATTATGATCCAAGGAAAGAACCGTGGCGAGCTTAGACTTCTCCCTGATGTTATGTTTCAAGGTGTCAGAAGTGTCTTGCTTGCTAGCTGAGAGGGTGCTTCACTTAAACTCCTGATGTAAATGCTCAGACCAACGCAGTTGCTGAAATTGAAGGAAAATATGGGTTGATGGAATAAATGGACCAAAGCCTCTGTATTCTTGGCTAAAATTGTGATGTCTAGGGGCTTCCAAAAGTATCAAGTATATTTAAGTGCATAGATAAGGTTAACTACGCAAAATTGTGGACGAAACTTCCATACCAAGCGTTACATTTGTCCACAGTGTGCTTAGTCATGGCTGCACAAAGTACTGTGTGTGAGCATACTGCAGTGAAATGCAACACGCAGGGGAGTCTTAGACACTTCCACGCACTCATGATTTCCACTGTTCAGGAACTGCAAGATCATTGTAGTCATCAATTTGCTTTATTATATTATAGCATGTGCTTGACTTTTCTGTTAATTCAGTTTGTTTCCCTTTATCACAACAAATTGTCGTCTTCTGCTACAGCATAGATTTATTCTATTTGCTGGAACCTGAAACTTCTCTTTCACATATTGGCCATGGAAGCAGCTCTTTTTTTCTGCTGTAAAAAAGAAATGCCATCAGTGTAAGATGGAAGCAGAAAACTTAGAGTTGTTTGTCAGATTCATAAAAAATATTTCATCATTTGACAGACTAGAGCTAAAGAGGAGTAGAGATGTCATAAAGGCATTGTGTATGATCCACTGGGAGCTCATTAAAAAGCAGTTACACTTAGATACTATTAGGTTTTTAGGATGAGAAGCCTCTTAATGTGTAGAAGAGGAGGATTTAGAGTGGTAAACAATAAGCAGTTGTGTAGCAGTTGGTTTGATAACAAAGCATAGTTTCTGTTAAAACTTCAGTTTTCAGCATTTACAACTTGGTTAAGATGCCACTTAATTACACAAATTTGTAAGAAACATCTCCTTAATTGCTAAGGTAGTGGGAGAATTCATAGGGAGGTGGTTATCATCTACTTTAATTTGTTCTCTACTGCTTAAAAGCAAGTGACCTAAAATTAAAAACCCCTCCTGCTCTCCTGAGAAGTCTTATTGCAGATTTAAGCTTGGAACTGCCATCATTTTAAATGTATGTGTAGACTTTTAGACTAATTTGAAATTGGGAGTCATCAATGAATGAACAGCTGCACTTAATAAATGTGATTTTACTGGCCAGGGATACTTTCTGATACTCTGGAAGAAGAATTAATCTGTGGGTTATAAGGATTGAAAAAACCCTACATTCTGTAGGTTTAACTATATTTTCCTCTGAAACTTACTTTCAGTACTTTTAAGCTAACGCTATCCATTTGGCAAGTAATCTCAGTGAAGATTTATTAACTCTTTTTATTTTCATCGTTATTCTACGGTCGCTGTTGTAGTTCAGAACTTGAATTACTGCACATTAGCGTGCAACAAATCCCGATGGCTGCTGCGCTGCGGTGTGTATTTTTGAGGCTGGCCCTCCACGTCCCTTGCTGAGCGAGTCAGCTCCCGGGCCGCGTCCAGGCTCCACCGGGGACGGGTCCCACGCACTCTGCCTGCCCGTGGGGGCTTGAAGGGCCGCCCGAAATCCGCAGCTGCAATTTCTCTTGAACCACACTCGCGGACGAAGAGCCTGCCCCCCACCCGCCGCAGCCTTACGCTGCCGAAACGCGTGGACCCCGGCCGGAGGTCCGACGTGCAGGGGCGCTCGGAGAGGCCCCCCGGGGCCGGGGCCGGGGCCGAGGGGGTGCGGCGGGGCCGGGGCCGGGGCCGAGGGGGTGCGGCGGGGCCGGGGCCGGGGCCGGGGCCGAGGGGGTGCGGCGGGGCCGGGGCCGGGGCCGGGGCCGGCTGGCGGCCGGGAGGGGCCGGCGGCGGCGCGGCAGCAGGTGGCAGCACCGCACCGGGGATGGGGAAGCGGCGAGCGGCGGCGGCCTGTCCCGCAGGTGGGGACCGGGCACCTCGCCTGGACTCGCCCGGCGTGGAGAGATGGGAAGGAGCCCAGGCTCGGGTCTGAAGTTTCAGCGTGGACGTGCGCCTCGGAGAGATGCGGCTGCTGAGGGTGGTTTGAGCTGTCTCGTCCGGGCGGAAAGCCCGTGACGCAGGAAAGGGAGGGAAACGAGAAAATGTATCGATGGCTCAGCAACTTAGAAGTATGTAAGTCAGGCGGCCTAAGGTGCTGCTTACAGCTAGAGCAGCTACTGAGTTGGTAGGTGATTGAAAGAAAAAAAAATCACCAAAGATAAACCTCTGTGGGAGATGGCAAGTTGACTTGAGCATGGGAAGATGGAGGTTGCACGTAAGTTACAAATAATCACACACGTGCACCCATCTACACTTGCGTACGGTTGTGGTAACTCAGTTCAGGTATCTAAATATCCTGGTGCCGTGACTTTCCCATAAAGTAGATATGTATTCATTTTCTATAGGTGAGTCTGCTGGATTTGGGTTGTAGAAATAGCTTGAATTAACTTGAAAAATGTACTTGAGAACACAGGAACAAGCCAAACTGGTAGAGTAGAAAGGATACAGAGATACCAGGAAGGAGGGGAAAGAAATGAGAGATGTGTTATTTGGCAAAGTGTAAGAGGGCATTATGGTTGGATGCCCACCAGAGGAAGGTAGTGATAGCAAGAAGTTTTTTTAAACTTTAAATATAATCAAGTGGAAATTGGAGAAATGATACTTAGGAAGGGGAAGGTATGTGAGTGAGACTGTCCTCAAGTATCTTATCAATAGCATTTTAGACAATCTCAATTTGAGGAAATGACGGTTTAAATCTAAAATAGTGTAGAAAAAAAGATTCAGGAATGATAAAATAGGTGAGTAAAAACTGTTTTCTCTTCCAAGACTTGGGAGCAGTGGAAGTGGGCTGGAAGGCAGGAACAAGACTTTATGGAATATAGTAAATACTTTGGTATAACAGAAGGGAAAGCCTGGAGATGATACGGAAAGGAAAGTTGAAGGATTATGCCGAGAATGAGGAAAGGCCCAAGAGACAACTGAGATCTCTTTCAGGAGAACTGGAAGAGGGACAGGAAGAATTGGAGAGGGCCACCCTCAAATTTAAAGTATATTCCATCCTTATCAGAGTACGCTAGCAGGTGGATTGTAGAGCGCCCAGAGAACCTGACAGAGTTTGGCATTTGGAAATTGAGATCTGTGTTGGAAATGTGTTTTATTTTCTAATGTGGAAACTTTCTCAAGTGGGCTCTGTGACCCATTTGCCTTCAGTTTCCCTTAAATCAACTCTTTGGGTGTAACTAGTTCAGTATTTTATCTGAGATTTATTGATGAGATTTGTGCTGTGCTGCCATATTCCAGTTCCAATGTGCACTACGTTTCCTGGCAGTACTCATTTCTATGATCCCTCCAACGTCCAATGAGAACGTGATGACAATATTTCATGAGTTTTCCTTCATGTATCTAATAGTGCTTGTGACAGTAGTAAGCATCCTTATTCTCACTGCATAAACAGACTCTCTGTGCCAAGAATGAAGGAGACTCATGAAAGATAGACCTATTTAGTCACTATTCAGCATGACAGTCTGGATGTACAGTAATCCCGCCCGGAAGTTTTCTGACATGGTATTTGCCAGAAGGTACACCTAAGGAAAGATGTCAATACTATCTTCACTCAATTTTAAAAGCCTGCTCCTCTTCACTGATGAAGGCAGCTTGCTGGGCTGTGTAGGCAGTGATCTGACCTGGCACATCCATTTTTTGTGACTTCTGTGGCTTTTGATTATGTACGTTTGCTTTTTACGATAAAGCAGATGATTTAAAAATTAAAAAGGAATAACCCTTCAGAAAAGCATAATTTCAGGGAACTGTATATCATCCTAAATGCACTACTAGGTCACAGTGTTTAATGCAGCACTTACCTGTGGCAATATTTATATTAAGATGCATCTTCCCTGCCTTGTGCCATGTGATCATCTCTCAGCGCATTGCCCTCTAGTATTGTCTAAATAAATACAAGAAGAGTCAGCTATAGAAACTGAGTTATTTTTACTATTTCCATGTAATAACCGTGAGCCCTGCAGGCCTAGTGCTGGCAAAACACCATAGATTTGTCATTTAGAAGCAGAGATTTCTGTATAATTTCCCAAATAGAATTTTGGTCCCCTCTGCTGCACTGAATTTGTTATTGTCCCGTGTTTTTCCTGGTGTTTCTAATGAGCTGTTAATGAGCTGCTAACTATGTATGTAAATTAAATGGGGTTAGACATTGAAAGGTTATCAAGAAATAAAATGCCATATAATATTTCAAAGTATTATAAAATAAATTAGTATCTTTAGTTCTGCTGGCACAAACTTGATATTTAATAACCTATAGCTGCAGTTCTTCTAAATGATGTTAATTTAAGACATTTTCAGTCTGTGCCGAGTGACATAGCAAACAAGTTCTTTCATTCACCCTTCATTACTAAGGTATATCTATAGTGTATGAGTGGGTTGCTGTGTGCCTCAACTGAATCATCAAGTTATTAAAGACAGTTCAAGACCAGTGGAGCTTACTGTAAAAATTTTTGTTACAATTTAATACGGCAGGTAAGAATGTGGCAACGGTGAATGGTGAGTGCTTTGGCTATGGTAAACTTCTAGAAACTATGATACTGGCAGCTCCAGTTATCTTGCTTGTCAGTTGTGGTTATGTTTTAGCACCACAATAACAAAGCATTGTGGAGCAGGCTTTACACAACACGAGGGTGCTGTGGTGAAACTGCTTACTGCAGGCCTCCATCACGTTTGCAGGGAAGGGACAGCATGGCCTTTCCTTTAATGTCACAGCAGACTGATCTCGAAGAGCTGGTGAGGCACAGCGCTGGAGGTTCACTGAGGAAACCAAGATATGTTGTGTAAATATTAATATTTCTATTAGATGTATTGGTATCGCAGGAAAAGGAGCTCCTTGTTCTCTCTCAGTGCTGACCCCAGCGGTCACTACTGAGAGCTCAGAGGGCCTCCTCACCTGTGGAATGCTGACCTTCTCCGTACATCAGACTGGACTGGACAAGCATTAGCTGAGCTGAACAACCCATGCTTTAATGCAGTTTTCAACTGGACCTTGTGGTATATACAAGGCTACTACGGAGCAACCAGGCATCAGCTCAGGGCTGTGCTGCTCTCAGCGTGGTAGGTATAAAAGCAGTCCAGACTAATTTTTACTTTGGGCAATTAGGAAGCTGGGGAACACTACCAAAGTGAAAAATCTAGGATTCTGCATAACAAGATGTAACTTAGTCATTTGTTTGACAAGTGTAGTTTAGCTTAAATAATTTACAATAATACTTCAGAGTATGCTAGCAAGTGTTCTGCAGTATATTTTGTGAAATTAATGAGGCTGTGGTAATACGAGACCTCACTACCACACTCTGCCATTAAATGTTTGCTGAGAAGTAGGACAGGGCACAGTTCTTTACGGTGGCTGACTTGTTGAGAAGTCTGGTTAGTCTACTAGGAATCTGCATTATTCTGCCAGACTTCAATGTAACTGGGTATTTGCTGTCTCATGTTGAATACTATAAAGTTACGTACAAAATGTTTAAATCTGGCTTTTCTTTGTCATGATTTGAATGTTTAAAGGTTTTGTGGAATATTATGGTTAGATTAGTAGTAGTATTTAAATTGTTTTGGAAAACAAAAGAGTAAGTGGACAAAAAGAAGAAAAGCATACGTAAGTATGCTGTGTTTGCTTCTCCTAATTTCACAGAGTGCTGAAGGAATTTCACCATATTCAGTGATGTCTCATGCCATACCATATTTTACTGCCATACCAAGCCCAGAATGATGGACTCGTCCTGAATTTCACTCAACTTGGAGGTCTGGGATTAGATGCTTAACTATGTTTTTCAGTCCTTTCATAGAACTATCCAATGTATCACTACGTGACACTGAAGCAAAGGGTAATTTTTTCTTTGTACTGTGTCACCCTTGTTCCTTGCAGAAAATAAGATACATAATTTATGTTCATTTCCTAGGAGATTGACAATTTTGCCCTAAAAGCCTGTAGGGACTTTAGTACTCCAAAGTCAGCACTCCAAAGGCTAGTAACATAAAGCAGCACTCCACTGCAGACAAACTAATCCTCCAACAATGTTTCATTCAATCAAAAAATGCTGCAGATTGAAGGTGTTATTGCATGCCTGTGTTTTCAAGAGATTATTGTGAATGAACCGTATTTTCCACTGAATAGTAACAGCAAAGCAGGCTACCCATCTAAATGTTTCCCATGGTAATTTTGCCCTAAATGAGCAAAGATTGGAAAACAACTAATTTTTTGTTTTAACCTTTCTCCCTTTGAGTATGCAAATAAAAGCTGTTGTGAAAAAAATTAATATTTGTGTTTTAAACTTCTAAAGTTAAATTTATGTTATATTATGTGGTGCTAATCGGTTCTCAAGCTGATTAGATCCTGAAAACTGTATCTGTTTTTGTCTTGGACTAAGTATGAAAAAAATTGCTGAGAAATCTTGTTATGACACATTTGAATTTATTTTGCAACACTAATCTCTAGAAAGCAGCTACTTTTCCCCATGTACGTGTTTTCCTTTGCAAAATCAATACCTGATTGATCTTTTCCAGTTCACGCACAGTTTTCTACAAAATTTGCATTAACAAAATACACTGCTTTCGACAAAATCTTGTTTCTGATGTTGCCATTTTAGTGGAGTGCCCATATACTGTTTTTTTAGATGATCAGCTATGTGCTTTTGTGTCTGAAAGCATTTACGTGTATCCTGATGATAGACTTGAATATTTAAAAAAACAAGATCTGTCTGCAGAAAGAGATAGTGTGGCTAATGCCTCTATGGATGAGATGACGGGTCAATTCCTGATTCTGCCATTCCCTTCATTAAAGGCTTGAGGCTGATCATAGGGGGCTCACATAAGATGTGAGGGGCATAGCCTTGTGCTGGTCTCAGGATAGGATGAAAGCTACTGCAGGTTCCCCCCAAAAAGCTCTTCAGTGAAATGCACAAAGATAGGTGGTGGTCGTATTGCCATTCCCAGTGAATGCATTTTTTTCATAGCAAAAATCTTGAAGCCCTGTGAAGTTATTGTCAGATGTGGAGGGGAGGCATAGAGTTGGCTCATGGGCTTGATCGCATCCCCCTGTTCAGACCTGTTTGGGGCAGAATGGCTTTTCACGGTGGGAAAAACAGGCCTGTCAGGTGCGCCTGCTTTGGTGAATATTGGGAAGTCAGACTCAGTAGCTGTCAGCTGGATGCTTTTTCACAGACCCATAGTTCATTCTTAAAATTAAAAAAACAAACAAGGTAATGAAAGCAGCCATACAGCTAATCCAAAGCCAGGGATGTGTGTGTCAGTACCTCGTGAAATCCATGTTACCAAATAAGCTAATGACACAGTGACTGCTTCAGCTATGGACTGCTCTTTATTTCTATTCATGTCTTACTGCTTCGTAGCAATTAAATGTTTTGTTTCTAAGGTTCAGAGCCCAGCTTCACAGATCAGAGGTGAAGTTTCAGCCTAGATTAAAAAGGTTTTTTCTGTGATGTGCCATCAAGTACTGCAACACTACAAATGGATACTTACAGCTTATTAAACTGGAAACAACTCCACTGATGCACACCATCCCATTTGGCATTTTATATGGCTGAGATTGAAGATGAGAGGATAAAGGTGTGATAGTAACAAAAGCAGTGGGGGTAGGGAAGTGGTGATGATTAAATGTTTGCACTGGTAATTGTTTTATGAAGAAAACAAACTTGAAAAGGGGGGAGAAGGAAGAAAGAAAAATTAGCGTAATGGGTGGTGTATTTATGAACTCAAGACTCCTTTCCATAAAGTGAGGGGAAAAAGGGTCTTTTAGCCAAAGAGGTCATTCTATGCAAACCTCTAAAGGAAAGAGGATTTTGTAACGATAAAAGGAGGGGAGAGTACGCTTCTTACACTTTAATGATTTCTTTGCTGCTCACAGATAGGAACTGGAACTCCACACTATTAGCCACAAATGGCATTTTGAAATGACTTTTTTTTTTTTGGGCAAGCCCAAAAGACATTGCTAAGATTTACATTTTCAAATATATGCTGACCTTTTTTTCCTCTTTCTTTTAGTTCATTTGTCATCAGTATGTAATTGAATCAATATATTTCCTGATCAACCCAAAGATTGAATAAGGTCATGGGAAGCCATGTGTGGACATTAAAAATCATTATTTTACTCAAAATGAGCAGAGATGGCATAGACCATTCAGAGTTCCAAATGAAATTCTATTAGATTCTATTACACTTTTACAATTATAGAGACGTTCCAATATTACAAGGGGAAATGAAGTCATAATAAAAAAGCCCAGAGGTGTATTACAAAGAAATGGGCATACTATTTTTCTAGTTAAAAACTTGATGAAAGGAGCTCTGCTACTTTTCAGTTGCTGAGATGTGACCTTGTTCTTGAAAAAAAAAAAAAAAAAAAAAGAAACCAAACCAGGAGCCAGTTTCCTTCTTACTCAACCTTTATATTTCTTGTTTCACAGCATGTTTTTAAGGAGGACAGGATATTTAAGCTGATTTTATTGTAAAAAAAAAAATTAGAGAAAGATGCACAGTAATAAGTTTGATATATTTACACATGTATCATTTTAGTATCTATCTGTGGAAAAGTAGTTTCGGGGTGCTGCTTGCCTGTTTATGGAAGTTGTAAAGATAGAAGCTTTTGGCATGTAAGAGACACAAATTTGAACACTGTATATGCTTTCCTTAACTGTTCCTCTTTACTTCATCCCTCTACCCTCATTAAAATGTTTGGTCAAGCTACAAACCTTGGATTTGAGGTGAACTTCTGATTAGAATTTTTGGGGAAACCCAGAATCAGTGTCTGTAACAGAACCCATTCCTACATGTAGGAACACACAGTAGTGCATTAACCTGCAGCTAAGAGTGAAGTTACTGTTGAGTTTTAAAGGTGCAGTCATTATCTGACCAAGGGTCATCTCATCTTGGCATTGCTTGGAGAAGAGTGGAAGAAACCAGTTTGCTTTGCAGAGGTTTTACTCCATTCCAGACCTGCAGGAATGGGGGAGGATTTGGGTGCGACCTTTTTCCAAGAATCAAACATACCATTTGCATTAGTTCTATATTTAAATGTTGGCCTAGATGTTAGTGAACTGTTTCTCTACTACTGCATCCGAAGAAATAAGGCAAAGTATTGAGGCTGTTCAGAGGAAAGTTAAATGAAAAATGAAGCAATGAGATGTTGCTCGAGATACCATTTTTCTGTTTCTTCTGTATGGCGTATTCTAATCTCCTATTTACATACAAACAGTTACTAGGGAAATACAAAATTGAGAAATAGCAATATAGAAATAGCATAGATCAAGCACGAAGTTCGAGTCCTACTCCTTATGTAAGGTTTCTGGACATCTACTGGGAAAATAAGGCTTGTGGTGGGAAATACTTTTTGGTGTGTATATATGGATGTGTATACACAGAGGATTCTAGACCAACGTAGGCTGCAAAGGTAGCTCAGTTTCCATGGGGGCATGAGGAAGGAAACAGAGTCTTCCACAGAACTTTTCTAGACTATAAATCAGATGGCAACTTCAAAGGGCATCTATTAAATGCTAGTATAATGCCTATTACCCACCACAATAAACTATAGTAATTTTCAGAAATGAGGACTTCAGAGATCACCAAGTGGAGCAAGGGAAGGGTTAGGATGAGAAACGTAATACCTTCTTTCCAAGGTTTGGTACACCAGCAGAGCCATTCTGGAAGAATTCATAGTAATTAGGTCACCACTTGTTTCCTTTCTGCATGGTTAAAGGCAGAAGCTGTGATTCAAGACAGAAAGAAGTACTTGAAGAGCCCCCAGGTAATGTCAATGAGTGTTAGAGTGTTAATCTTCCCTAATGTTTCCAATGTTACCTTTTAGAATATTCCCTCGGTACCTGAGCTTGTTTCTGCCAAGTTATGAAGTCAGCTAGGGACCCTCCTGGTACTTGCAGCATTACTACGGTGTTCCTACAGTTTACACAGACAAGGCAACAAACTGTGGCTGTATTTCCAAAAGCAACTGAGCTGTGCTGCTGGCTGCGTGCTTTCTGAGCACATTTATGATTTGGCCTTTGTTTTTAATCACTATGTAAATGGAATCAATTCCTAATTTCAGGATATAGAGCACAGGTTTACCTTTGTCTCTCTTTGAAGCTACCAAGAAGTCTATTTAAATGTGCAGTGAAGGATGAGCTCTCTGGTGTGTTTTACTGGTGCCATTAGTTGGGGTTTTTTTCAGACACTTGTTATGTATGCATAAAAGTAAATATCCTTTGGCTGCTGCTCTTAACTGACTTCCTTTCAGAGCAGTAGCTGTTGTCTTGGTTTTGCTTCTTGATAGCTACCCTGCAAGTGCCATTTTGACCTCATAAACTGCAAATCTGTTTTTCTTCTTTTTTTTCTGTTCAATGGTGGTCCTTTTGTCACCTGGGGAAGAGACTTCCTAACAGCTTAGCATTTTTTGGCACCTCCTCAGGACTTAGACAACTTCACAGCTTTCAAGTAGTTGCAGAATATGTTGTAGCAGTATGAGCGGCTGTTGCAAATGAATACAAATCTTCACTTCTCTCATGGAAGTGGTTTACAGTGGTAATCCTGATAATGTATCTTCACTTTTTGTCTTAAAGCATCCTGCTTGGATAAATGTATTTTATACTGGCATTGGTTACATATATCTTACAAAGTCCTGTGCTAAGCCTGTCAGAAGGGGTTAGTACAGAATTCAATGAGGAGGAAGTAAAATCTCTTAATGAAGTATGTAGTCTGTATTAAATTAGGCTGAAGTTGCCTCCAAAGCAAGAGACTGATGTTGAATCTTGAACATAGATTCCTACATGCTACCTCAAAGTTGGGCAGTGAGGTTTGTTTTAAGCCGGTTGTGTAATGAAAATATATGCAAGTGTCCTAGCAACTTTGAAATGGGTAAGTAATAATTGATGAAAGAGTCAATTGCTAGAATGACCTCCCCAAACACTCCTAGCAGTTACTGAAACATTAAAGTGACAGAGATGGGATCAAGCTAGCAAATGAGAATGTGCATTGCTGTCTCCTCTGAATGATTTCCAGTCTGAGCAACTATTTTGAGCCTAGTATATTCTGCAATAGGTTTGAAAGCAACTGTGTAATGAAAAATTGCATTTAAATGCCATGATGGTTTAGGGGGCTTTTTCAAATAGAAATATTTACTGTTTTGCCATTATTTGTACCCTCTTTATTCCTCTGTCAATGTGCTCTTTCTATATGGATAAAAAGGAGAAAATAATAGGAAAATTTAGAGAAGTAACATATTTGCAAAACTATTTTTATTGTGCTGGTTTCCAAAAGAATTTTTACCTTAAAACTCGCAAAGTCCTCTTTTTTTGGCCAAAACATTTGTCCAGCTCTATTTAATATTCTTCATTCTTTCCAAATGTTAACTACAATAACTCATTTTGGCGACCACCTTGCAAGAAAATAGGTGAATATTTTACACTAGTTTCACAGAAGCCAACTGATTTGAAGGGCAAATTTTGCTTTCCTGTCTTGTACTGCATAGCACCTGCCCTCCTTCATGAGGAGAGCTATTCGAGTCTGACCTTAAATGATTTGTTGAAAGCCAGAAAAGGAGTCAGTGTTAGAGTGGAGGAATTTTGGCTTCTAATCTAGAGTTCAAATGACTAAACCATACATCTGATAAAATGAAACTTAAACCTGTGATACTGCATACTGTACAGCACATTTAAAATGCATTTACTTCCCCACCCCAGGAGCTTCAATAGCTCCAGAATAACTTTTAAAAATAAATTGTTTATTGAAAGATTAAGAGCATTTTATTGACTTTGCAGTTATGGCCAATTTCAGTGCATTTTTGTGACAGTATCTAGTCACAGATAGCCTCTTTCCTACGTGTGATGGTTTTATTATGTGAAAGAAGCCTACCTACTGTTTATCCTTCCCTTGCTCTCATCCTCACAGTCTCCCATGTTCCCCCAATGCTTTGTATGTCAAACGATCTCCCTGTCTCAATTCAAATCCCTCCTTAAGAGATGACTTCTGTGCAGATTTCCTATAATGATTCCCCCAAGATATCCATACCGATTTGAGACAGGACTTTCATCTATTGTAGCACATGTGCTTGATGACACAATTTCTGAACCTAATACTGCTGTGTTCAGAACAGTTTTGAAAATATCTTTAAGAAAAAAATCAAACACTTTTTTCCTTTTGCTTGTCTTTTTTCACCGTGCCTCTGTAACAAAAAAGCTTATTTTTAAAAGCAAGGTAAATGAACAAGCCAGCTTCTAAATATGCAGAATAAATGATAATTAGTTCACAAATAATTTAAATACCAGCATCTTTATTAAAATCTTGTAGTGTCCTCCACATCCAAATGCATGTAGAACTGCAGTGAAACTGAACGCCTCCATAAACCTTGGCACTTTGCTGATTCTTGCAGCCCTCTTGAACTTTCCTTTCCTGCTTTTACAGCATATATCCCTCTAATCTCGGGGTGGGGTGGGGTGGTGTTCAGGGCTGAATATGGAGCTAGGGTGCTTTTGCAGTCAGTGTCTACATCATGAAGAACAGGGGGAGTCAGTCCTCTGAGGGAGGTTCCTGACTTGGGAGTTTACTTTTGCTCAGTTTTTTAAAGCCAGGGTTTAGTACCCTGGAGTGTGGTGCCAGCTCTACCTTTTCAGCTGAGCCTTTGCCAAACATTAAATTAAAATAGTACTTTCCTTTCTTACTTTGTACTTAGCTGATTAATTTCTTCTTTTCCTACTCTACTGACTTTCATATTATCACAGATGGATTTATTTTTTTTTCCCACTAATATGGGCTGCTCCCCTTTTGCAGGCATGGGTGCACAGTAAGTTGTGAAAATAAAGGGGTGGATTATTTGGTAGTTGCACGTATGACTGTATTGAACAGTCTTCTAAAGCACCTGTGTGCTGCTAATTTCCGCAAATGAGACAGAATTAGTTGACCTTTGATCTGGCCTGGTATGACAATTATTATGTTAAAGGTACTTTCTGGTAATGTGCTACATGAAATCCCAGAAAATGAGGCGGGGGGAAAACCCTTGCAAATGTTTTCATTCTGTTAGTTTCTAAACTGACTCACTTTTTTTTTTTAATGTTTGTTACATTAGGGGAAAAAAATTGGCTAATAACAGAAGTGATGCAAATGGCACCTTCTCCTAACATAGACTGGATGGATGTTAAATCCCTAGGAGCCCAATAAACTCAAAAGAGTTCTGTAAAATGGCATGTTGTTGCATGTGGGTTTGTGACTTATGACCACTGTGCAAGTATGAACAAGTAAAGACACATAAATATAGACTTATATGGAATTGTGGCAATTTTTAATCATAAGCCTAAAATGTTTACAATATTTCAGTCCACTCTTGTTGAATTTTGGACTAGTGTCTGTCCTGTGGCTTCTGTTTGGGATAATGTGCAACAGAGGTAGAGTCATGGCTTTTCAATTCCAACCCAAGAAAAGTTCTTTTGGCAGGTGGTCTGAAAACATGCAAACCAAAACACTCTTTCAAAAAAAAAAAAAAAAGATATTACCCCCCACCCCCAGTTTGTTTTGGATCCTTTGAACTGGAACCTTTGAGTTAATAGGTGTATCATGGATATAGATCTATAATCCATGACCTTATTACAAGTGATAAATTAATATTTCCAAACCTAATTGCCTCACTAATGTGTACCCACACCTGTCCTAACTTACTTCTTCCATTTTTCAAACTGCCAGTGAAAGCAGCTGATCACCATTCTCTGCTGAAACAAATCTACATCTAGCAGGCAGAGTGAAAAATAATATCCTACTCACACAAGCAAAAAAAGCACCATATGACATGGAGACAGAAATGGTTTGGAAGAAAAGTTGTTTAACCTAAAACCTTTGAACAGAAAGCTGTTTAACTTACAGGCTTCACAGATGTACCACCTGGAAGCTAATGGACCGGGACCAGTATAAATGAGAGAAGAATCTGGTCACTTGTGTCAAAACATCCAGGGTCTCTTTTCTCTTGTGTGCTGGTTTCATTCCATGATGACTCTGGTGCTTCACATCCTTCTCTCAAGATACTGTTCCATTAGGTTACAGCGTCTCTGATTCCTACCTATGCCTTACTCAGACAAGCTCATATTATGTGTCAGCAGGAACACGACCAAGTAAAATTTGAAACAATAAATGTTCCTCTGTCACTTAGCAAAGCATGTCTCTGCAGGATGTGGTCCTGTTAGATTTCCTGAGTAAAGCTGAATTAAATCACTCTGTGGCCTCTGTGTAACCTTTCGGTGATGCAGCAGGTTTCACGGTAGTCACATCTCTAGTTTCCTTTTTCGATATGCTGATCTGTAATATTGTGGTTAAAGGAAACAAACAAATACTTTCCTCATGGGTCCCCCTGCCCTGGATTCTAGTCCAGAAATCCAAAATATATTTCAGTTCATTGGCATATATGATCTCTATAGCTCCTCATATACACAAAGTTTCAGTTTTCTCTGATCATCTTAACTTTGTAAACCAAGTATTAATCCCACTTTGCAATATTTTCTCCTAAGAACTAAGCGTCTAGTATGTGTATTGGTCCCAGTGCACATGGTGTTTGGGACAAAGTGATAAATGGGAATATATTGATTAGGAAAATCACTTAGCTCTAAAAGGGGAATATATTGATTAGTAAAATCACTTAGCTCTAATTTCTCAAATGTCACTGAGGAAGAGATCACTCTCATGTGAAGCAGGATTGTCTAGTTTGAATATCTTTAGGAGTCTTCTGTAATCCCAGTCTTCCATTTCAGAAATTAGTAGTCTGTCGCTAGTAATAAGCGGGGTAGTATCTCTTCGGGGTCTTCATACATCCTTCCCCAAACCAAACATGTACTGTACTCAGAAAACAGACAGAAAAACAAAGAAACCCCAAACCCCCACAAAACCACCCTATGTAATATTTCAACCTAATGCTGCAGTCCTTAAAAATTGAAAGATCCTTAAAAATCACAACAGATATGAAATTAGAGTTGGGTTTGAAATAAAGTAAGTGGAGAGTCACGGTGGTGAGGGGTAGGGAATTGAATGAGAATTTCCATAAAGGAAGTTGGTATACTTCCAGAGGCTTACAATGGGCTATTTTAAAAGCTGACATTGAGAGAGAGAACAAGATATGGAAAATCGGAGCAAGATAGTTAGAATCCTGTGTGTAAAAGCCACAGGTGATCCTTAATAGGCAGTAAATTAGCTGAAGGATAGAGAAGAGTACTTATTTTTGTGGCAATAGCAATGCTTTCATTTTCCAGCAAGTTTTTAACTGAAAAAATTAACTGAAAAGTAATGCAAAGAATAGGAGGATAATTGTGAATTAGGAGCCAAATTATGCCAGGCACAACTGAATAAGTTCTGACTTTTCTTACTGACAGACATGTATATTAATAGTTGGCACTTATTGAACCAAATATGAATATTCATCTTCATTTATATTTCAAGGCCTTTCATTCCTCAAGGACCACAGTGCTTTTGACCAATTTTCATCCACATTACTAAAATGACAGCTTTCACTCCTGGGCCCTGACAGAGGTCTGCAGAATTCATTGGAGGTCCTGGGAGGAGGGAACCAGCTCCCGCTCCCAGCTGTCCACAAACACTCATTAAGAGAGGCAAATATCCAGCAGAATCTCTGTGAGAATTTTTAATCACGCAAAGGCTCTGCTAATTAGGTAGCTGATGGGGCATAGAGAGCACAAGGACGAATTCTTTAAACAAAGGACTAGAAACTTTAAGAGCTTTAATTACTTGGGCACAGAGTTCATTTCAGAACTTGGGAGCAAATTATTCTAATAACAATAAGACCAAGTAGCAGGCCATATTAGTGAGAATTGTGTAGAAAAGTTCAATTTTCTTCGACTGTCACAACCGTGATTGGAGCATATTGGAAACTGAGGGGGTTACAAAGGTATTAATAATAAACTTTATTGTGAAATGGATTTGATGCAGAAGATTTCCTATCGATGTGCATTCTGCCTCTCTTCTCTGTGAGTACTGCTTTGCCAGGGAGTATTGTGCTGTGTCCTATACCTCAAAATGCTCACGTAGCTCAAGCAGTGGATACTTTTACATGAATGAAGAACAAGGGCTATTTTCAAAACAAAATCCTCCCTTTTGTTTAGTGCAGCAGACTGTCTCCAAAACCTGAAAACTGGAAATATGTTGCTTTTTTGCAGGCTAGAAGAATCCTTTTCTCTGGCTGCAAATTATGGGTTTGTTTTTTGCTTGCTTTGTAAGTGCATAAATAGCATGGCTGTGTTGTGTGGTTTCTCCCAGGACACAATTTAGGCTAGAACGATTTCTAGGATCCCTTTCTCCTAGGTAGAATAAGGAAGACACAGAAATTACTAAGGAAAAGGAAAAAGCAGAAAGCTTGAAGGATTCAAATTAGGAAACTCTGCTCTCCTACCTGTCAAAAGAAGAATATAGAAACTATACAGCTCTCTTTCCCTTGGAAAATGGAAAACAGCTGATGTGCTACTCTTGTCATTGCAGCTGAGAAATCTTAGGAAGCTTGTCTGTAATTGAGCACAAGGGGCACATCCTGCCTGTGTGCTGGACGAAAAGCTCATTTCCTTTGGGCAGAAACTGGGGTGACTAGGTAGGAAGGAAAGGAGGCATTTGCTGTCTACTGGAAAAGGTGTGCTGGCCTTAGACATCTGTGCAGTCAGGGTAGGGGGAACCACTGTACAGTACACCTACTGTATATTAGAAACCTTCTGTGAAGACACACATTGAATTTTCTTCCTTTTTTTTTTAAGAAGGGACTGTAACTTGTCTGGGGGTCAGTTTCTGACAAGGAGGAAGCTGATAGCTTTTACCATGTGTTTATATACCTTTAAAGAAAACTAGGTTCTAAGTGAGGGCTTCTTTTTCAGTAGATTTGGTGCAAACCACATACCATGATTACTCATATGTTAAATGCTAATTAAAACTTTAGCATCCAAGAACAAATTTTATAGCCGAGGGACTCTTCTCACTGCTAGTGGGGAGATGGGCTTGAACATGTTAATTGAACATGCGAAAAGTTCCAGGGATCTGCAAAGGGACAGGTGAAAATACAACTTGTGATAATTGAGGGGTAATGATGCTCAGTGAGCAAGCGGTGGACTGGTGTTCAGAGTTGCAGAAAGAAATTAGAGAAGAAGGAAAGATATCTGCTCAGAGAACTGGTCTGAGATAAAGCTTCAAGATTAGCCTTGAAACTTCAACAAATCTTCTGCTTGCATTTGGTATTGCGTTTACTGCATGTTTTATCCACTGCAGAGGAAGGGCATTGCTTAAAGAGAAACTGCTGCAGTCTGTGGTTGTGGACAAGCTTTCATTTTGAGTGGACTTTCCCCACATGAATAAACAGAGGTCTGAGCGCAATAAACATAGCTGAGTCGTTCCATTAGGAAGTCACTCTGCCCACTCCAGTCCCTCAGCCACTTGTGAAAGCAGCTAGAGTAACAAAATGTAGTACTGACGGAAGAGCTTTTTCTTCATTGTTGCTTTTTGGTTTTAATTCCCAGGAAAGCAGGCTAAGCTGACATGCAGGAATATTTCTGTCACCTTAGTTCCTAATATTTCTGACAGAAGTTACAACAGAATAAACAAATAGATGAGGGAGAAAACGTGAACAGAATATGGGGAGAAGAGAGCCCCATATAGTACCTTCTTTTAAAACAATTCTGTTTGTAGTTTTGAAAAAGCACTTAAGCTTCAAGTACACTGTGCTGCTACTCTCTCCTGGATCCTTTGGGGGAGTGGGAGTAAGTGTAGTTTGATGCTCACTTCATGTCCTGTTCTGTTTTTCTGGCTGTCGTTCTTACCTACTTGCAAGTCTGGTCTTTGGACATGCAGCACACAAACAGTAGTCTCCCCAGTTTGATCACACTGGATTGATTTTTATTTTTTTAATTTTTTTTTAAAAAAGTGCTTTTATGGCATGTAACTTTTGAATGCCCATGATTTAGCAGTTCTGCAGAGCTTAAAGCCCAGAATCCAGTAACCTAGCTGAAAGTAAGGTATTTTTTGCATAAAAAGATATGCCATCTACTTTTTAAAATAAGTGTTGTTATAAATCTTACTTTAATATCTCAGTCTCAAAAAGTGGTACAGGAGAAACATTGCACACTTACGTTTAACTTTTTTTTTGAAGAAATGTGATTTGTGTCAAAGGTGCATGGCCCTGCTGCATCAGCTTAGCCGTTAGGACTCAGATCAGAAATAAAGTTCCAGTTTTTCAGCAGTTATTCTACACATCAGATCTCATTACTTTTTCTTTTCTTTATAGATATAAACTGGGTCTTTTTCTTCTTTCTGCCTTTGTTTAATATAGATATTAGTTGCCCATTTTGTAAGTGTATTCTGAAGCTATGTTCTTTCAACATGTACAGAGATCCTTAGTAGAAAGAAAATGTGTAAGACAAGAAGACATACAAAGAAGTGGTTTATCAGCACTGCACTGAAGTTTTAAGTGGATCCATTTTAGACAGATTGTCAATATCAAGATACCAAAATATGAACATTTTTGCTCAGAAAGGTAGCTGTCCATGCACATTTGTCAACTGCTATATTCTGTTTTCTATAGGAAAAAGAATCATTCATCATGTTACAATCACTGTCCAGTGCAAAGCTGATCAAGAGGCATAACATTAATTCATCTGTCCATAGATGTTAACTCTAAAGATGCGTGTAGTTTGTATGAAAACAGTAAAAATATTTAAATAGTGGAATACAAGAGCCTTTAGAACCACCCTCATGTAATTTTGAGGGAATTTACCCTGAAATGGGAGTGTGAAGGACCTAGAGTTTAGAATTGCTACATGCTGGGGAAAATAATCTTGGAACTGCAGAAACTGCAAATGGCTTGAGTGTGGTCTTTTAACTGGAAAGGGAAATAGAAGAGAGAGAGAGATTTCTTCTGATATTTTAATGTATTTTGCTAGGTTTATGTCAAGAGCAGCTCTGAGAAACTTTCATGATGCAAAAATGCTGGAATTCCTAGTACAGAAAGAATAGCTTCTTTCATATTCATAACCTTACCAAAAAAAAAAAAAATTTCCTCCCCTCTATTTTAGCAGTTGAGTTAGATAGTTAGATTCTCTTCAGGAAAAAAATGTTGAAATTATGAATATCAGCAAACTCATTGTTTGATAACAATGCTGATAGAGATCAGCAGATTCTATGGACAAGGCAGACCTAATAGATCCCATACTGATTACATGTTTAAGATGCTGACTGAGAAGAACTTTCACCCTAACGGATGGGATAGTCCTATTCTTCTCTTCAGTAGGATTTCCCTCCCTCCATTTGGAGCTGTGACGGGGCCTTTGACAAATGCTCAATTTGGAGTACTCAGGCTTAAAATGGAGACTTTTAAAAATCTTTAATTGGGGCTAAGCACTAGTTCCTCATGCAGTTCATTGTTTCGAACAAGGAAGCAGGACTAAAGAGTTAACTGCTTCCAATTGTAAATACATCAGTGGCAGGCGCATTACAAAGCTCTATACAATCCTGTAGAGTAAATGGTGGACAGCTCATCACAATTAGGCATGGTCATAATGAAGAGCCAGAAGAGAGAAAAGAGGGCATGGGGAAAAACAGACCTTTTACAAATGTTTTATATGAAGAGAAATTATGGCTAAAAGGGATAGTTAATTAGTTTAAAGAATAGGTGGTAATGCCTTCTCTTTGCAGAAAAAGAAAACTTTGAAAGCATGGAAAATGTGAGAGTTTCTAGCAGCTGATCTGGAAAAGGAGAAAACAATTCAAAGCAATACTGTACGTGGGTGTTTCTCAAAAGAAACTGTGGTGGGAAGTGTGTGATCTGAGTAATTTACTCTTAGCAGAGACAGTAGGCACTGTTGTGTTGAACAGAGACCCTGCATGTAGCCTTGTTTTCACTGGAATGCATCTGTATTATTACAGGTGCTTATCAGAGACATAGATGCTTATGGTTTGCTTCCCCGCTTTGCATACTGCTTAGGAAGGCAAGAACCCATCTGGCTTGTGCTGAGAAGGTTGCACCGAGGAGTAAGGTTACAGTAAGGCTTGCTCTGTAGCCTTTTTGCAGTATGCTGGCTAACCAGTCACCGGTAAAAACACCATGCATTCTGAAATATGTTATTTGGTGAAGAAATAAAGAATAGCAATAATCTGTATCAGATTATTGAACAGCAGCACCTGTAATCTAAACTATTGTGATGCCTATGAGATACAGCCTGTGGGACACTACCTGGAGATAAAGCTTTTCTAGCATCAATGAAGTTCGCAAATATCTTTTCCTACCACAGCTCCCGTTGTACGAATCTTGGATAAGATTGATGTGTGCATTGTTAGGAGAAATACATACACTCCATATAAGTTCTTTGTTGTTTGGATATGCGTATACTGCAGTTGTTTCCCACCAAAATCAGTTGAGTTTCATGTTGCTGGGATGAGCTTACTTCTACAGCTGGCTTGGGTATTTTGGTGTTAGCCACAGTTGTTTCTGAGAATTGCAGAGTGGGTGCAACCTTTATTTTGTAGTCTGGGATTTTGGAACTATGGTCATCACTCCCTGTGATAACTATGGAAACAATGTTGGTTAGCACCGTCTCTGTCACATGGTACAAAATAGATTACGTTATAGTAGTGAATGGGATAAGATTATTATTTCTCAACTGTTGCTGCATACAGTAGTACATGTAGCATGCCTTGTGCTCACAAAGAGGAAACGTATTTGCAGTAAGAGCCTGATTTTCTATTGGTAAATGGGTGACTGTTACCGGACTGCTTCCGTCTCTTTTGTTTCAGGGCAAGAAAGATAGCATGTGGGGAAGTAAGGAGGAGAATGGTATTGCATTTGTGTTTAATCTGTCTCTTGGCTCACCTGAGTTCTGTTAGTACCCCTGGGACCTTGCTTTTGCAAGTTGCCTACTTCTACCATCTTCCTCAGTCTCCAAGGGTAAGTAATATTCAACTACATATCCCAGGAGTTGTGATATTGCCTCAACAACCCATAGTTTCTATTGTGTTTTTGTGGTTAAAGCTGGGATACACAAGACAGAATTTTAAAAAGGACTTGGTGTTAGTCTAGCTTTACTGCTATTGAAATCAGTGGTAAAAGTTGCATGGGAACAGTTAGGCCTGTTTTCAGCACTTCAAAAACCTTCCTGTAAAATATTTTATTCTTTTCATTCATTGTACATATTTGCTTGTCCTGGCTTCATAGACAATGCTGTAGCAAAAAGATTGTCTTTCAGCATTGTTCTCTGCAGACCCAAAATCAACATTTCTGCGACTCCCCTTTTCTTTAAATCCCCTCTGATAAGGTCTACTTTGGTATTTGAATATGTGCAAATAAAATGGATTCATGCCCTCAATTACATTTGCCTTGTACATGAACAAACAGTAGGATTAGAAATTTAAAGGATAAAACCTGTGTCAGTGGCTTTATCAGGAGTTTTGTGAATACAAGCCCTTTAAAAATTACACTTTATTGGTACAAATGGATGTAGAAGGGAAACCACAGAAGGCAAGTGTACTGCTGAACGCTCAGGAGGGCAAATGCAGGAGTATAAAATTGTAAGTAGTATACAAATTAGATTCTTTGGGTCTTTCCAAACTCTCCTTAAATTGTATTTTGTAGGAGAAAAAAAGAAATTCATATCATATAGTTTAAAAATGAAGCAAAGCAACATTTGCTGGGGTCTTATGTTTGCTTAGATTTAATATAAGGCTGATGTGGCTGTGGGATATCAAAAGGGAGAATGGAGGGTGTTGCTAGAAGGAGAACAGACACACAATGTTATTCTGAAAGAGACTTGCGTCCCTAAAATAGTATTATGCAGATAAAACATTGGAAGAAAGGTCTGTGTGAAAATCTGGGAAGAATGACTAGGGTTTTGTACCATATTAATACACAAAAAATCCTAGGGTAAATTAGGAAGTTGGAAGAAAATGTATTTTTCCACTCAGCCTTCTAAAAGTAAATTATTATTGCTTTCATATCTATGGTTATGTAGAGACTACAATTTCAATAATTTATTCAGCTTCTCTGCAGAAAACTATCCTCAAACTGTAAAAAATTCTCTTTAACTTCAGTCTTTAGGTGGGTAGTGCATCCATACCAGATCAGTATACTTCTGTCACTTTACGGAAATATCCATCTCAGAACGGGAAGACTCTGAACTTTGACATAACAGAAGGAAAGCTCTTTCATACACTACCCAGGAGCTGGGACAGAGAACTAAACATCTTTAGAAGATTGTTTTTGTGAGATTTTTTTTTTAACAGTATGGTTAAGCAGGGAGACAAAGTTGGAGGTGATCCAAACCCAAGAATATGTAACATAAATTACCAAGTCATATGAAGAACATATTTGAAAGAGAGAGCAAGAGATGGGAGCAAATAATGAGAAAATCTAAAATTTTTTAAGGTCATATTGACAAAGAAAGGTAGCAATTGAAGAAGGCCAGGCCTATAATACCTCCTTGCAGTTTAAGCAAACTTTTAGTGAGTTCTTTTATTGGTCTGTGAAGTATGCACGAGGTATTTTGGGAAGACCCCTAGTCAGTTGTCTGGTAGAATCCCAGTGCAAAGATGGCAGAGCTGAATGGATCAGGACAAGACTGCAAGGTCTATGGATAACAAAGGCTGTGCTGAATTGCACCTCAGCTATGGGCAATCGCAGTGCAGAAATCTCTCCGTTACAAAAGGTTTGGTTCTTCTGGAAGGTTATTTGGTGAGATTGAACACAGCAGCCTGACCGCTTTGCTGCTGTTGTGATGGTTAGTGTGTTCACATTGTTTGTTGTATCAGACTGTGACTGTAAACCAAGCTTTTTCATGGGCTGCCATTTACATGAACAGTAATATTCATGTTAAGCTTCAGTGTTTGAAAATGCTAGCCTTGCTTGCTAGCGTTTAAGTGTTAGCACTTAGCCAGAAAGTGTTCTTTGTGACCAGGTATTTTTGTCACATTAAAACCTACCAAAATTCCTTTAACCGTAAGATTTATTTATAATTGAAAATTTGTTATTTAATCCAGAGTCTAAATGTAGTTATATTTGCCAACTTAATGCCGCAAAATCGCCTAAGAATATTCTTAAGTAGTATGTCAGCTAAATTTTATTGCAGGTCCATTAGTATTACCATTAAGCAGCTGACTAAAGGTCATAATGAATACTTACTATTTTATATCACCCAGGAGGTACTAAGCACAGCTGGAGTCTATTTTACTACTTGAACACAAATAATACTCCACAAATTGTTGATCAGTGGATATGTCCATCTTATCAAAGTACTTTGCCCAAGTATGTAGCAATTCTTCTAGTGTGCATTGTGTGATAGACTGTGGGATTTTTTTTTAAAAAGGAAGTTCTTACTAAATGGCTAGTTGTTACAGTTCTATTTTAGGTACTGCCTATAACTTTGTGGTTGCACTGGTATTTCAGAAACCCCGTCAGGTCTTACATGGTTCTTGCTGACCAGTTTAATAAATGGGAAAACAGCTATTGAGATTTTTGATGATCAAGATGATGAAAAATTATTCTGGAGATTTTATTATATTGATGCTTTGTTGGTATTGTTTTTCATACTTTTCCAACCATATAATTCCTCCTACTGATGTCAAGTTCTGCTGGAACAGCAAGAAGATTATGCCCTTATTGTAATTTTTTTTTAACAGCTGTTGCAAAATAGGCCTTAACACTTCACAAATCACTTCTGTGCATTTAAAATGGATTTTTTTATGGTAGTTTGTGAAAAAATTGCCCGAATAGATGGCTTTATATAATGATTTGAGCTTATTTGACTCTTCTTTCTTGTGAGAAGATAAATATGATCATGCAGAGTTGTGTAAGCAGGATGGACTTAGGATCCATTCAGCTGTTTTTATCCATCTACTGGGTTCTCTGTAGTTCAACATGATTTGGAATAGGAGAGCCCTGACTTTAAAGTAAAAGTACTTGATCTTTTCAAGTACTAGTTTCTGCTGTTTCCAGTGAATTTTATGAGTACACACGGCTACATAGGACAAAGGGACAACTTCTTTATGAAAAAATATTCCACAATCCTCTTGGTCCTATTTCTTTTCACTGCAGAAAATCTGTGAAACTTCAGACTACGTTCAATTTCATGTTCATTTTAGCAGCAATGACACTGTAAACCTACTCATTTCCTACAGGGCTTTTGCAATATGTATTTTAGCACAGACATTCAGCAATGACTGACTTTTGATCTAAAATGAACTAAAAATACTTTATTATCAAAAATTGTGTGTGCGTATGTAAGTGAAGTAGAAAGGTTAGCCCTCAGCTGTGTTTTGCTTGAGTGTCTTTTGACATTAATCTGTTCAAAAGAGAATAATTTACATTTGAATGCAGTTATATTAACAAGCAAAAATAGGATCCTCATCTAGAAGTTTATGCTGTAAGGCCCTTAGGTGGGTGAATTTCTTTCCTTTTCCTTTTCTTTCTAAACACAAATTTTCTTTTTCTTTTCAGTCGCATCCCTTTCCTCTTTAGTCCATTAGCACTAGGCAATCTTTTACTATTAGTAGCAAATTGCAAGGCAAGAAAGAATGAAATTTTTATGGAGGAATACCTCCTTGGTCTTATCAGTCTAAGTAATTAGGTAATTCAGCAGCCACAGTTCAATGGGAACTGGTGTTTGAATGTTGCTGTTCTCTGCACCTCATCCTGGCTGAAGTTGGGAATGAAACTGAGGTCACAGAAGAAAAGGGATGCCTCAGAGGTGTCCTAAATCTCATAGTTAATACCAAAGTATATGCTAGTCAGGTGCTCAACATCTCTGGTGGTGCATAGCAGAGCTACAAGTTGAAATGTTGCCTTCCTGTAAAGGGACAAAACAGATGCATCTTAGACTTAAATCTTAATTCCTTGTCAGGATAATCTAAACTGGAATGTCTTAGTCTGGGGAGAACGATGAAGCTACATTGAAATGCAATGGAAATGGAAAAATGCAGACAGAAAAATGGGAGTGAAAATTGAGAGTTATTTTAAGAGTACCAGAGACTGAAAAAGCTAGAAGTTCTGTTCTGTATCAGAAAGAAATAGAAGCCACACTTGTAATAAATGACTATTATGCTATATATACACTTATATATCAATTGATATCTCTATAAAGTTCTTACAAACTAGAAGTAATGAAGTATAAAAATTGAAAAGGGAAGCTAAGGCATGAGGGATCATGCTGACAGGATCAAGGACAATGGGTTTTGTAGCATATTTAGGGAAAAAAAATCCCCAAACCCAAAGAATTGTGTAGATCCAAATTCTTAATACTGCAGAAAAAAACCCAGATACTATTAAATAAATAATTACACTGCATTTGGAAACAAACACAGTGTTGTGTCCAAATACCATATCAATGCAATGAACAACTATAAAACCCATTAGCAGCATAGTTAGAGAAGGTCTTTTGAAAAATGAACTTTTTTTTTTTTTTTTTTTTAGTTCAAGCAGGCTTAGGTGACCTCACTGCAAGAGTTCTAAAGGACTTTGCTGAGCTGATTTCTGATCAACCTGTTTATTTTTATTAAAGCATGTGTTTTTGTGCACATTTTAAAACACAAATGATAATACTGTGCTAGTGTTCAGAACTGCAAGCAGAATGGTTTTGATTTGTATAGATTAGTCAGCTTGCTATTGATTGCAGGTAAACTAATGGAAAAGCTGATAGTGAATTCAATAGACAAAGAATTACAGAATGGAAGCCTAGTTAATGGCTGTCAACATAGTTTTATAATGAAAAGACCTCATCAAAGAAGCTTTCAGTTTTCTCATGTGATTACAAGTCTAATGAATGTACTGTGTAGACACAGAGTGTTTAGGCTTCAAAAAAACTCTTGATGCCATGTTGGAATTAAGAGGAACAGTAGCAATTCACACTGTTGCTGCAGTATCTAACAAACAAACTGAAAATGGCCTCACTGGCAGATGCTAAAAAGTGGTTTTCGGTGAAAAGTCCTTACTGTGTGGGTCATTTCTAATGACATTCTGCTAGGACTGATTCTGGCAGTGTTTGGTGTCATCTTCAGTGACTGGACACCAAGCCACAACAACTTGGCCAAGAACAATTTTGGACAAAGATTGGTGGCAAATTATGAGGGAGGGCATTCTCAGATGTTTATCACTTCATATTACATAGACTCTACCTTCTTGGAATAAAATGTATTTTGACACACCCATGTATAAGGTTGTACAAAGGAGACGAGCGTCAACAGAAATGGCAATTGCATCCTGTGAAACAGTCGATATCTTAAAAGATTTTGAGGTCACAGTGACAAGAGCGCTGAACTGGAGCTCCTAGGGAAATGTGCTCAGAAAGGCCAGTGGAATCCCTGGATGTGGCAGTAGAGGGCTGGAAAGTGATTTTTACCTCTTACAACTGAGTAACTAAGTGTTTCCCAATCAATACTTCACTAACTGTTCTCTGACAGACCCTTCATATTATCTGTGGAGGCATCTTGTCTTTGTCATTGTCTTTCATGCTTCTTTAGCTCAGTGTTATAGGCAGAATGTTATGAAGCAGAAAAACTAAGGTATACAAGCGAATTCTTGGGGAAAAAAAATAAGTACAAAAGCATTCCCCTGAGATGATCTGTGGTCAAGGCAGTAAAGGTAGGCTCGTGTGATCTGGAGCTGTTACTGGTTTCATGCAGCTTTTCCGTCTGACTTTGAGCCATTTTTAACACCCTGGAAGGTGAAGTGGTGGTGAGGGAGAGGAGGTTCTGATGTCTGCTCGAGGTGGATTTCCTCTGGGCCACTGTAGAAATCATACTCTGCATTGGTTTCCCATTTGTAAAGTAAGGCCAATGCCTCTTCCCAGTCCTGGAGGCAGTCTGAAGGTGAACATGTTAATGACAGTGTAAGAATACTGCAGCAGCAAGCACCTTGGGAAGAACTTTCGAGTAAATGAGACAAATGTGTTATGTAGGGGGATATAAATGAATCTACTAGGAGGAACCTCTTCTCACAAATGCTGCAGACAAATACCAGCCAGTCTACCTGAAACCTGGCTGCAAGCTTGTTTCAAAGATATTTAAAAATGCTTAAGACTGAATTTTGAATGTGTTGGCATTTGTGTATTCGTAGAGGTGCTTCGGTTCTGTTTAAGCATTGGATATCCATTTACATTCAAGAATGCATCACTCCTTTATTAACTACATACTCTGAGGTCCTACCATACTGGCTCTAAGTAGCAGTCTGCATTCATGTATACTTTATCCCTTCTAAAACATTTAGTTCTGTGTAAAACATTTAAGTCCCTTGCTATCTGTAAGTACTGTGGTAGCCAAGTGCATGGCCAGAGAAGACAAAGATTAGCTATTTATTAACATGTTAATTAATGTTTTAAAACTCAGCAAGTCTTTTTAAGTGACATAGATGCAAAGTCGTCTTCATACAAAGCTGGTTTTGGACTAAATATGGTTTACTGAAAGACAGTAAGCCTACATATGTGGGAAAACCAGAATAATGTTCAAACTGGTCAAAATAAGGTATATATTTGTCTTAAAAATTGTTTACTGGTAAAAATCCCAATGCTGGTTTCTTGCTTTTAGGTAGCCAGAATCTTCTTATTAACATTTTTCCCAAATTCTCTGCAAGGTGTAGCAGAGAAGTCATTCGATAGCTAACTGACAATAATTAGCCTATTATGATGATTAATGCTTATTCAGTGCGTTTAATTTGCATGCTATAAGCACGGTGAGACAGCTAATTTGAAGTTATGCCAAATGCAGTATTTAGTTTTTATATACGACATTTGTTTGGCTTTCCAAATGTAAAATAATTGACAAGAATAATCATAGCCATGGATGTTAGGTCAGCAAGTTTTCATTTCTCCTTTTAATAACAATGATGTGTTACTTAGTGAACCAATTAGCAAGGTAAACTTTACTTGCATTAAAAAATACGTAAGGCTAAGGAAGAATTTCTAAATTGTAGTTAATGGAATGTCAACCAAGATGCACATTCTGTCATTTTTGCCTAGGTGAAAACCATCTGTCCTAGGTAGATAGCATTTCTCCAACTTTTCACAAGGAAGAAGGATACAAGGTCATTTTTATGCACCTTGTGATCAGGATTGACTTTATTTTTTTTTTTTTTTTTGATTTATGAAAGTCAATTAAACTACTAGGCCTGAGCCATAGGTTCAAATAAATAGACAGTGAAAGAATAAATTTCTTTAATCATGGCTACAACAAGCCTTCACTTTTTTCCTCAGGAAAAGCCTATATATCCACGTGGATCTTGCACTTTGTTCAGCATGTTTGGAGGGGCAAAATTTCTGTGCTGCTTCTGATTGCCCAGGTGCTTTGACCCGGATAGCAGAGCACATTTTAAGATTTGATGCTCTTTACCAAAGATTTCAGTATCCCTGGATTTGAAACTGAAGTCTCCCTAAGTGTGCTCCAGAAGAATGAGCCAAAAGGGGAAACACAGATGGGCTTGTAAGGGAAAGAAAATGTCCACAGTTGTGTCTGGAAAGCAATCTAATGCCTTTGGAAGATAAGGGAAAGAGGTGTTTCTTTGCCATAACTGTTGACATTTTCTTTAAAGTCTTTCTTAGGTTTTGACCTTTGAGACAGAATACATTGCAAAAATCCTCCATGGATATCATAGAAAAGTAGGTAACACATCTAAATCCATGTAACAGTCAAACCTGTAGTCTAATAATCTCTGCTTAATAAACATTTCTGCTTGTTTTCTACAAAAGGCATTTCTGGCTGTTTTCTCCAGCTAAGCAAATGGCTGTGCCTGGGCTGTGGGTCACTGATGGGAAACAGAAGAATCTATCTTTTGTGAAGTGCCCCCTTTTTTTTTTTTTTTTTTTTTTTACCATCTATCAACCTCAAATTTTAAATACCTGGGATATGTTGCAGGATATTTGTTCTTGTTCCTGCCATTGTTTCCTCAAACTGCTGAGAAAGCAAAATGTCTGGATGCTTTCTGACTCTGAGGAATAAGAGGAGGAAGACGCAATTTTTCTCCTAGAGGTGATGACAAAACCCAAAGTCTCTGTCACTTGCCCAGGGTCCTTTTAACATTTTGTTATTTGGAGGAAGCTGGCAGTCTGTATTAATCTGTATAAAAATAGTGGACCTATTTCTGTCCACTTGATCTCCCCTACCCTGAAATGATCACAAGCTAGTAGTGCAGGTTATAGCCTGCATTTATCCCAGCACTCCCGCTTTCTTGCTGAAGCACAGTCATGGCATTTACCACTCTCTTGCAAGGAGCCAATTAGTGTGCCCTGAATCCAGTTAAAGTAGAATAGAGCAGCTATGTCTGCACTAGTAAACTAGGCAACACCAGGCACAGACTCGAATACAGCACTACAAGTGTTCCTAGGGCTTCACCACTGCCACGTTTATGGCACGGGTTTTGTCGATGCCAACTAACCCTCTCCTTGATGATGCCCAGGTGTGAGTCAGGTTTGCCTAGGCCAGAGACTAGCCTAATAGTTTCTAATACGGGGGATGAATGAGGGCTGCCCCCATGGTGGGGGTGGGAAGAATTTGGCCCACAGATGGGAGCCACACCACTTAGGCCTTTGCCCCTTTTTGTTTACAATTACAGGTGTAGACAAATGAGAAACTGTTCGCTCTCTTTCTGGGTAAGAACATAGGGAATCACTGGTTATCCACCACCTATTTAGATCCTCTCTACTTTTTTTTCTTTCTATTAACATCTCCCAATACTTCATTACCACCTTTGTAACTCAGAGGAGTGTGGGGACCAATTTAAAATCTATTGAAAGAGCCTTTGGCGTTCTGTAGTGGATCCTGGATCAGGGCCAGGGGGTATAAACTGCTAGTGGCAAGTTTACAACAGTGCTCTCTTTGTGGGTGCCACTGCTGGGGCGTATTGAGGTGGCTGAAGATTTTAACAAAAGCGATTTTGCAGATTCACCCTCTGACAAGCTGTGTGTTCTCAGTGGGAACTGTTCCGAGTTTTTAAAAACTATTATAGTTCCCTATCCATGTCTGCTGGACTATGGTATACTTCGAACACAGGGGAACTTGACAGAGGTTTTTTTTGGCTATGCTGAAGCTCCCTCTGTCTTTGCACTTTAGCTGATCTAATCAGCGACTAATTTGCCTCTTACTTTATTAGCTCCATATTCAAACACACACAATGTAGCTATTTTGTGAGATTACTTCTGAAATAGATTATAGCAAGGTTAAAAAAAATTAACCTCCTAGCATTGCATATATATCCACTTAGTAGACTACACTAGTCATGCATTAAAAATATTTCTGATCCGGTATTACCAGGGAAAATTAACTGTAAACTGAAAGGAAAAGTGGTGCATCACACTTCAGTCTCAATCCTGCTCTTTCAGTTTTGGATTTATTCACATCTAGTGGCTGAGTAATTTAAGTACATTAGCCAGTAATTTGGTTCTTACTTATTCACAGGCAAAAATCATCATTTTCTTAATTTGATAAAAAGTGTTCTGATGGAAAGGTAAATCTTCAGGAAAAGCACTGACACGGTTTAAATAGTCCATTGCATATTTCTGATCACTTACATGGGGCCAAGGACTACCACCGTTGAAGCAAAGCTCTCAGTTAAAGCAAAATATGAAACATGCTTGTGGGAGAGCAGCTGTCTAAAAAAAGTCAGTATTATATTAAATTCTACGTATGCTGGTAGTTGGAAAGCAATAAGGTTGTATCAAACTGATGAATTATTGCAACAAATTCATTTATTTAAAACTGAAACAGTTCATATTTGAAACATGTTGAAGCTCGGAGGGTGGGGTTCACAGTAGGCTTTCCAGTGAAGGGGGTTTTTTTTGTTTGTTTGTTGTTTTTGTTACAGATATGATCATTTGTAGTTGGGTTTCATTGTTGTCATTGAAAACTTGGTTTAAACTTGCCCTTGTGAAACTTGGAAGTGTTTGATGTAGTTATGCAGCCTTGAATTCACCAGGCACAAGCTAAAAATCCAGTGATGTGAAAGTTTCAGTGATGATTTGCCAGTAACCAGTGGCTTGTGGCTTACAAAACATTTATTTTACTATTTCAGTTGTGATTTGCTACGTTCTACTCTCCTCTTTTTAAATAACATGTAAAGGTCCCTCGTTGTTTGTGTATCACTGATACAATTCTTTCGCAACAAAAACCAAAAGAAGGCACTAGTGCTTTGAATAGAGGGTGCCTGATTGATAAGCTAGTTGCAGCCAAACCTGCTCTGGCTAATTGTCTTTCAAATGCCCTCATTAATCAAACAGAGGAGTAACTCTGACAGGAGGGCTGTCACTGTTTTCATGATTTCCTACCACTCACCTCACAGTGTGAGCCCTGGCTTCGTACCCAAATCATGGCCTTTAAAGCAGTTTTAATGCCTGCCCGCTGCAGAGCACACCTGGCTTTGGTGGGATGGGGGCCTGCCCAACTCTGAGGCATGATCTATCCCAGGAGACCAATTTAGCAGTTATTTAATGATTCATAGCTTGATGTCTGGAAATGAGTGCTCCACACGATAACATACATAAACAAATTTAATTAGTTTTTGCCTTTTTTGCATAAGTAGCCACCAGTGTATTAAAGCTGCAAACAAACCAGGTAGGCTGCCTGGAAAGTCATTGAAGCTGGTTAACAGCTGATCTTTGAAAAAGACTATGGCGATTTCTTTCATTTGCTGATAGTCACTGATGCCTGTTTGGTCAGGTCCTGAAGTTGCCAGGTTTGCTTATTAAGAAAGGGGGAAGCAGCTATCACAATTATCTTCTGCCTAGATGTTAGAATTACATATCTACAGGACAAATGGTCAGTCTCTTGTCCACTTCCATGCAAAAGCTACAAAATATATTGTTTTCTTGGAATTGTTTTAAAAAGATGTGCTTCATCTATTTCCTGTTTGCAGTGTATTCCAAGTGTTATTCAGCAAACATCAATCTAAATTATTGTTCAGATATAGGGATCTTATATTTTTGCATTTTTAGTGAACATACATGAAAACATTGTAAAATTATTTCTAGTTGTGCATGCTAAAAAATAGGGAGAAATACTTAATGCTTAAGAAAGCAAATTGAAAGCTTACAGCACAGAAAGTTTTTTAGGGTTTTTTTTTACCTGCTTTTGCAACACTGCACATAATTAACACTGGTGATGTATGAAGTGTATGGTTGTTTTTTTTCTCTGCTGTTAAGTGTTTTGTATACTCTGTGGAGCAGAATTATAGACTTGATAGTCCAGAATACTATATTGTCATTCTCCTAAGTAATATAAGTGAATATATTTTGCATATATTCATCTTAAGTGAAATTCTTACTTTAATAACATTTCATAGGGCTGAAAATTGTTCAATGAAACACACAGAGAAGTTTTGTACTGGTGGGTTCTTATGAACTCTAGACAGCAGAACAATATAGCTGGTCTTGTCTTCATTTGGGAACAGCTTCCACCCACCAAGTACAATATTTACTCCTGAGAGGTGCCTTTTTCTTTAATAGGGCAGTTCGATCATGATTTTTGCAGATCTTGATTTTAGACTGCAAACTGCCTAAAACAGACACCTTGCTTTCCTGAGCATGCACAGGAAAATCGTAGCATGGAACACGTCACTTCCAGGTGTCCTGCAGTCATCACTTTATAAACATGCTTGATCTCAGACTTGAGCAAGGGGGACCAAACCCTCATTTAAGGTGGGGGGCCTGGAGCACAAGTCTTATGAGGAGCGGCTGAGGGAGCTGGGGCTGCTTAGTCTGGAGAAGAGGAGGCTGAGGGGAGACCTTATCGCTCTCTACAACTACCTGAAGGGGGGTTGTAGCGAGGTGGGTGCTGGTCTCTTCTGTCAGGTGGCTGGAGATAGGACGAGAGGAAATGGCCTCAAGTTGAGGCAAGGGAGATTTAGGTTAGATATTAGAAAAAATTTCTTTACTGAGAGGGTTGTCACACATTGGAATGGGCTGCCCAGGGAAGTGGTTGAGTCACGATCCCTGGAGACATTCAAAAAGCCAGTGGACAGGGTACTTCAGGACATGGTTTAGTGGGCATGGTTAATGGTTGGACTCAATGATCTTGAAGGTCTTTTCCAACCTAAATGATTCTATGATTCTATATGTTACTCTCCACAAGTGAAATCCTGTCCCCAGCAAGTTCAGTGGAAACTTTGTTACTGATCTCAGTGGGGCCAAATTTTATTTCACATCTTTGCTTTTGTTGAGGTATTGCCAACATGAAAGCAATTTGGACTGGGAGAAAAGGTAGGGACTGGGGACAAATTGCTTTTGACCTTTTTCTTTTAGAAATTTAACAGAGACCATTAGCTCATTTGTGCCAGTACCTCCCAATGCCCATCAGAAAAAGTATTTTCTCTGAGTCACTATTAATTTTATATCAAGGCATTTTATTTTATTATGAGAGCCAGGGTTCCAAGTGGTATGATTTACAGGACATGTATAACTGGGCAGATACTGCCTCCTCTTTTCTCTCCTCAGTAACCCAAAACAAAGAGCTTTACAGGGATATATTAAAAACTAGGTACCTGCTCCTAAAATTCAACTGACTTTAGCCAAACCAGTAGCATGTGAGTAAACATTTCTAAATGCCCATGATTAATTTTGTGGACTCATTCAATGCCTTTAAGTTGTGCTCTATGGACACTCATAAGGATTTCTAATTAGTGTCACTATGCCCCCTATAAATCTACTTTCTCAGGACTTTATATCTTGATAATAAAAACTTGTCCTGCTGTGAAAGGTCTCAGCATAATGGCAGAATTAATATTGTTATTATTTTCACTGCATTTGAAAAGCAATTCTTGCATCTTGTCCCTATCCTCCAGAAACATAGCCTTTATTTCTTTGCTGTGTATAATACAAACACAATACATTTGTGGTTTTTTTTTAATTGAAATTTGTAGGCCATTAGCTACTATTGTATTGAGAGTGTGAAGGGGAGTCAAACCTACACTCATCTATAAGAAGAAAGCTATGAACAAAATAGTTGCTGCTTTTCTTAAGAAAAATATTTGATGGTGCATTAGTGCTCTGAGAATGTAACACCTTCTTCAAGAGATGGAACAGAGCTGAGAGATTTGGGAACGTGTAGGATTGAGAGACCTTCAGACAAAGGAGCAAATTTGTCAAGTTCAGTTGCTAACTTTAATTAAGCAATCTTAATCAGTATACACTTCTGTTCCCCTATAGTTTATTGTGGGCTGTATGGTTACAACCTAGTAACTGTTATCTGGCTGCTTGTGCTGACCCCTGGCAGACAGTCTACAGGGCCCTTGGTGGGGAAAAGCTGTCTGCTTCTGCCTCTGTTCTTGTTGGCTTTTTCAGACTTGGGCTCCCAAAATAGGGATGGCTGTTTAAGATACAGTGAGGAATCAAACTTTGTGTTTAAATGTTTTTTCAAGAGCTATGAGAGCTCACACCATTTTAAGACTTCAGGTATGGCAGACCTCAGTCTGATGTGAACACGAGCCCTTTCAGGCTTGGTCATCTGAAATTTTATATATGTTGAATTTTGCCGATAGGTCTGTTAAGGAGCACAGAGATTATTATTGTACAGGATCTGCTAAATAGGTGATACAGTGCCTAATCGCTTTTGAGACTGACCAGACCCTGGTGCTCAGAGTTAGTACAGGTATTAGAGCTTGGTGTACCTGCTCCGCAGGGAGGTTTCTGACTGCTTTGAAGGCTGCGCTGTGGAACAGTGCTTGACAGCACTGCCTTCTAGGTAACAGGTGATGTTTTCACTATCCAGGTAAATGAAGAGTTTATTTTTGTTCTGTTTGGTCTCCTAACTTCAGCATGTAGTGGTAGTGATTCCCCATGATGAATATTCAACCAGCTAAATAAAATGTTTGATTGGGAAAGAAATTGTTAGTGATTTATGTTTTGGATCTGTTGTCTAAACTGTAGATTATTCAGTGTATTTGTTATTGAGAAAAACACCATGTTCTCATATGAGATCAGCCACGGGCTTTCAGCTAAGCCTATGCTATAACTACGTTCCTGTGTCGGATTGTTATTATGAATCGTGGCAAAAAAATTGCAGAGTGCTTCCCTAAAAGTACTGTTAAGTGTAGCATCTGATTGCAGGTAGTTAAGCACAACAGCGTTTAAAATGTGCTAGAATTCAGGCAGTGAATAGGAATTGGTAGATGACAGTTCCAATTTCAGTTAGACGTCTAGAGCTAGCATTACTTACAGCTTTGCGCACGCTGGGGTCTGGATTCTGCCTTTGCATGAGCAGGAAAGGAGAATCTGCCACAGGGTAACTGCAAGAAGATCAGTAATCAGATACCTAATAACTTGACTGACTGCTGTAGGCACATTTTTGAGCAAATAGATTGCACTGTAGCAACACAGTACAGAGTGATGTTGTAGGTTAGGCAGACTGAAATAAATGGATAGAGTTGAATGAAACTGATTAATTTTTTGATTGTTTTAGCTGGGCATGTGCCAAAACTTATTTTCTTTTATTTAGTGATAATAGTTGTAATATATTAAATATGAACAATATTATAAAGGAATTCTTGTTAGTAGTAAATAGAGTATTTCATTTTAGTTTTCCTTTTGTTTTTTCCCATTTTGTTTTTCTTGTAGATACTTTTAACTACTATTCTAACAGTTATTTTATTAGCTACAACTTTTTTTAAAAAACAAGAAGAAACATCTAAAACATGTAAAGTAAACAAGGTGGTAATGTAATACTTAAAGGAACATTTTATATTTATATATTACAGAAACAGTGTTGCTAGTTCAGATCTGGTGCAAGAGAGATGGGAATACATCGGTGGAAAAAGACATATATGGTAAGAATTTGTCATTAAAGGAAAAACATACAGGACTGTCATTTAAGTTAAATGCTGATGGATCATGGATTAGATTCTATGTGAGGGCTCATTTAGCCTTAAGGTATAGAGTATATCCGTGAGTACAATGCTAATGGTGAGTATTGCTCTAATGGATCAACTGTCCAAAAATAATAATTGAAAGGACCTTTCTGAATTTGTAACATCAGCTTATCCCATGGGAAAAATGCAGAGCTGGAAGACCTCTGTCATGAAAGGCAGATGCACAGAACAATTTCTCTCTCTTTTGATGGTGTCCTGTACTTAATTTTTATGTTGCTATGAAGTTGTGAAGGCTTAAAACTAAAAATTGAAATTTCACGTCAGACTGTTGGGCAGAAAAATGTAGTTACTGATGAAAGATGCTTGTTGCATTTTGGTTTATAAAAACAAAAGGGTTTGCACTGAAAGTGTTTCAGTGATGGATTCAGAAAAGTTATCTTGCGGAAGTCAGCTCTGAATAGGACAGGAGAAACCAAAGCATTATTATAGCAGCAGAGTCAAACTCATTTTTACCTTTTAATTTTGTGTGTGTGTGTGTGTGTGTCAACTCATTGGCTTTAAACTACAACTGATTTAAAAAAGGCAGTATTTTTATAAGGGACAGGATTGTGAAAGTCAACTGAAATATAATCTGGGAGTTTGGTGTGAAAATTTCAGTTTCAAGGAACAGATATTTAACACTGCTAATTTGTCAGAGATGCTGGGTTTGAGCTCTGAAAATTGTGGGTGAAATTCAGATATCTCCACCCAGATATCAGAAATGTAGATATTGAAGTCTGGGGAAGTCATCCTAGATTCACTTTACAGTCAATTGAGGAAAAATGGGCACCTTCAGAGAGTGATTCATCTCAGCCTAAAATAGGCAGGTCAGACAACTTGCCCCCTGGAGATGCCTGTTTCTCTCCATTGACTGTAGAAAAGCCTACAGTGACAAACTCAGAATTAAATGTCTAACCTTTTGATGTCTAAAGCTAGGTTAGATGAATCTCACCACTTCTTAATAAGGACAGGCTCTGCCAGCTGTCTGCTCCCTCAGGGGTACTCCAGTGGGGCTGTTTCTGGCGGGAAGTGAGAAGGTCTGACTGAGAAATTCTGGGGGTCCTCAAGCAGAATCATCCCAATGATGATTTTAGGGTTTTGTTTCCTTTTTAGATTCATTGGTAGTAGGTGGTTTTATTTTAATTGGAAAAAGAAAATCCTGTGTTTTTTTTTTTTTTTTTTCTCGTGGAGTCTTAAAAATGAAGGTTTATTTTATTCTGTTGAGTGTTAAAAGTTGCTGTGGGACTTTTTCAAAAGCAGATGACTGTCTATTATGGGTTGCCCAAATTTCCTTTCCCCATTTGTTATGTTGCAGAGTGTAGATAGATAGTGGCTACTCTGCTAGTCCAGTAAACATAGTGGAACTGAGTGGAAGAGGGAGTTTTTTAAAGGCAGGCAAAGTCTGCTGGTCTTGGAGAAAGTCTGTGAAATTGAACACCTAGCTACATTTGTAATCAAAATCCTTGTGTACTTCAGAAAACACATCTGTTTAAACAAAGAAAAATTTAAAAATTGAGAAGGATATGAGAATGAACGGTGGTGCTGTTTTATATAACACTTGCTATTAACAGAGTTAATCCAGGAAGGATATAATGTTACAAAAATATTTAGAGAAAAGTTGTGGGTGTGTGTAGTTTACAAATCAGAAAAACAAGAATGATGAGAAGACCTGTGCTTAAAAAGGAAATGGCCTGAGCATTCAGCTATACTGTGATAGAATATTTTCAACCTTTAAGGTCACAGGACACTTTTCATGCTGCACTACTGTAAATACAAACTAATTTGTACATAACAGGAGTAAAAGGGCTTTTTGCTTCTGCCAGAAATCCCTAGATGTGGGAGGACAGAAAAAGTCCCGGTAGTATCCACGACTTTTATATTTTCTGTTGTTCAGAGAACCTGCCAAGCATATAATAATTAGAACTTTGTGCTTGAGGTGATGCTGGTTCAGTGAATTTATACCTGAGCTGATGTTTTCAGTTACAGACTGTTCTGAATTTTCTGACAGTCATAGAAGGGGCAAAGTGGCTCAAGGTTCAACTTACTTGTAACCCTCCTTCATCCATTTTCGATTACTTTTTCATGTTTTGACAAATTCTAAAAGTAGAACATAGGTTGTCCCAGCATCTTGAATGTACCAGAGGATTTTGGTGGTGGGTTTTGTTTGTTTGTTTGTTTGTTTGTTTTAAAGTCCAAGCAGACATGTAGGAAGAAATCTTAAACTTTTACAACTCTGGAAGATATAAATTTGGACCTTCTCTTGCTTGTGTGTCCACAAACTAAGTCCCTTCTTATTTAAACATTGCCCAATATTACCTACCATGATAAATACTTTCCTATGGAGAAATATGTGTATGAGTTTAACTGCTTGTAATTTACCAAGAAAGCAAGAGGAAAATGCATAGAAGGCAGGCTTAATGCTTTGAACTGGATTTGTGCCCTGACTTCAGTAATAGCAATAGGATCTCTAAACAGACAACGCCAATAAACCTTTGTATAATTTAAATTTAACCAGGCATGTTGTATAATACTCTGTATCCATCTGTGATCAATTCAGAAGTGAGGTTGCTTTGAGCACATGCCGGGACTTGCATGCATGTTGCTAATCTATCTTGTGTGTACAACCATGTAGACAAAGGAGGTCCCAGACTTCAGTGAGGAAGTCTTGCATTAGTAAAAATGCTCAACAGAATCATCTCCATACAGTGGGCTGCTTTATCTACATTTACTTTTCAATTAGCCCTGTGTTAAATCCTCAGAAATAATCTTTGAAGACTGTTCCTCACGCCTATGATCTCTTGTCACTGAAAATGGGCGGCCACAAAGAGAACTAGAATAGAATTCAGTCTTTTCTGTGTAGGAGCTTTAAGAACTGATAACGCTTGACTTTAAAACAGGTATGTGATAATATTGCTGTTATAAGGTACCTCTTGACCACATAGAAAAACAGCTGAAATATAGTCTGGCTCTCTAATTTCTGTTATTGAATCTATTTCTTATCGTGCAAGGCCTTCTTAAATAATGGGGAAAATCCTTCATCAGAAAGATGAACAAAACTGAATAAAACTGACTATATTAATCTTTTGAAAGGGCAAACTTCCCTGTACTTCTGTTGGTCATTACTATTTGCAATCTGGAGGCAGGTAAGACTGTTGAAATAGGAACATTACTTTTAATGCATGTGAAAACTGGAGGAGTGGGATAATTCTTTCAAGAGTAGAGAAAAGCATTTCACCTTAACTAAAAATCAGGGATTGTCTTCCCTAGATTGGGATGGCTATCAAGTAATTTTATATACCTATTTTTGACTCAGTTCACTTAGAGTGTAACTTATTGGAAAATTTTTATATGGAAACATATAGTGGAGCCTTTCTAGCAACTCTGAATTTCAACACAGTGGCGGTCTTGATGGCCTTCTTCCAGGGCTGCCGTGGTCAGAAAAGGTCTGTGTTCTGAGTTTTATTGAACATCTTCCTGAATTCAGTTCCAGAATAATCACAGCACTGTTATGCTTCGAAAATAGTATGTATTTGCATGGGGTTTAGAGGTGTTTCAGGGCCTGACATCCAGTGAAATTTCTCAGGCTGTTGAAAGTATAGTTTGAGTAACTATCTTAGAAGCTCACTGAATGCAAGGGCATGGTAATTTTTGCCCTCACAGGAATGATAACATGATTAGCCTGTTAAGAAAGAAGGCTGTGACATCACTAGGCAGGTATTTCTTTTTTGTGGACCCTCCAAGAGTTAGAATATTCATAATTTTGAGAAAATACTTAACACTGTTGGATTCACCAGACAGTTTGGTCTTTTTTTGGTGTTATCCCAATGTTCTGTTGATGGAAATTTTTCCTAATTCTTCTGTGTTGATTCAGTGACTGCATGTGATTATTTTCCCATAAATTCCTTTAAAAATTCTTGTTTAAATGGATTTATCTCTATCAGTTATAGCAAAGACTAATGCCCTATGTTTAGAAGTAAGAGTATTCTGGGTGTAGAAATTGAATGCTCAGACTTGACAAGGTTACCCTGGAAAAATTGGATATGGCATGGCTGCTGGCCTAATTACCTTGTTCTTCTTGAATTCAAATTCTATCATTAGTAACAGGCAGTGACTTGACTGAACACAATGAAAATTTTTCTTGAGGAAACAAGACAAGAAGTGAAATGGAAGGACGTACAGCTGCTTATGTTAGTCGTTCTAGTGAAGGCAGTATTTAAATAATGGCAGTCTTCCTTCTAAGTCTCATAATTTTCTCTAAAAGTACATTTGCATTAGTGTTTTACTTCAGGTGAAAAGTACTTTGTTCTCACTTGCCCTGCTTTGGTAGTAGTAAGGAAGTACTGGAAGTGAAAGGCCCAACACATCCATGGGGGTACAAAGCCTAGGATGCTGAGGTGAATTTATAAGGACTAATAAAAGCCACCTTACTGCATGGGTACTGTCATATCTCATTCTCTCTGTGCTTAGCAAATAACCTCTTTGAAAAACAGACATCTTTGTCACTACACTTGGTTATCCTCACCCAAAATGCTCTTCATAATGTTCACATTGCCAGCTGCGATGGATTGATGTTCTCTGTATAGTATTCCCTTTTGTGTCTCAAAAAGGGAATGAATTATAAAGTGAGCTTCTAGTATTGTTAACTTACCAAACATGTTTTGTTTTGCTTCAACACCACCTACTTTGTTTTTACTTTCTTTATTTCCTTCTCTCCATCTTACTGGATTTGTCTTTCATTAACATGTGTCTAAAATATATTTCCAAGTGAGCTTTGAAAAACAACAGCAACAATGTATTATGGGAAAAACTTTGAATGCAAAGTTGATTCATTGCAACATTTTTCTTGAACATCATTGCCTAATTTCTGTATAAGGTTGCTGCTGCAGGTACTGCAAAAATTTGCTGTACACTGCCATGATGTTAAATGAAGAACTCAATAGCTGAAATGTAATATAACTGCCCATAATGAGAGAAATGGAAATGAGCAAACACTGGCAATACAGAACAGAAACAAGTTTTTGGCTGGAAAGAACAGTGAATCCTTTAAAAATAGATGTTTTAGGCATTAATGACCTGTAACTGCTGTCTACCTGACAAATATAATCTAGTGCTGGCTAGAGCTCTTGACCACCTTTGCTGTATGTAATAAGGAAGGATCAATTCCCTCATCCATAGGCACACTGAGCTGTGAAACATGGTGTCGTACGGGAAGTCCTGGCAATAAACATTTTGACTAGTAACTGTGGTGGTGGTATGTAGAGAATCTGAGCACTGAAATGTGTCTATGGCCTCTTCTGCAAAGGAGAAAAGTTTGCTTACTTGACGTGAGTGTTAAGAATATTTCCAGTTTGTTGGACTTTTCTGAGAATAATGGTGAGAGGTGACTAGAATCACTGTGTTCCCCAGGAAAATGGTCAGTCTCTTGTTTTTTTTGTCTCGCAAGGCCAAAGGGTGAGAAGTTAGGTGCTTCTTACTGGAGTAAGTACAAGATCGCAGGCCGGCAGGAGGGAGACGTGACCTCCTGCTACACCAGCCTGGCACTGGCTGAGCACAATTTGGGTTGGAAAGCTGCCTTTGGCCTGGACAAGATGTGTGAGGACCTGTGGCGGTGGCAGCTGCAGAATCCCATAGGCTTCAGTAGGGGTGGATACTGTCCTGGGTTCAGCTGGGATAGAGTTAATTTTATTTCTAGCAGCTGGTATAGTGTTATGTTTTGGGTTCAGTATGAGAATAATGTAGAGAACACACTGATGTTTTCAGTTGTTGCTAAGTACTAAGTCAAGGATATTTCAGCTTCTGATGCCCAGCCAGCGAGAAGTCTGGAGGGGCACAAGAAGCTGGGAGGGGACACAGCCAGGGCAGCTGACCCCAACTGGCCAAAGGGGTATTCCATACCATGTGAAGTCATGCCCAGTATATAAACACAGTACATCAAACACAAGTTAGCATAAGCCCAAGCTGTCAGTCCTTTAACAGAGAAACTTTTTGTAAGACCTCACTGCGTATTTCAAAAGGTTTAAGTATGTATTAATATAGTCATGTATACTATTCTGTACACATAAAGTTTCACCTTGGACTGAAGAAAATGAGCCCTTAGCTATGTATAGTACAAACAGGAGAGATTTTAAGAGCAAAACTTCATAAAATTGCAGTATCCTTTTAAACTTGGTATTGCCACAGGCAGAAATTTCTCCCTTTGCTTCAGCTGAGGCCTTTGTGGTCCATCATCTTAAAGAGAACACTGCTGGGCCTTGGAAATGGTCTGTCTGAACCAGACACTAATGTCTTAGGATAGCTGAAAAATAGTGTTGGTGATATTTTTTTGGGTAGTGCTGATTAGTGATAGGAAATGAGATGCCAGTCAAGATACGTCATTCAAATCTTTATAACGCTTCTTTCCTTCCTGCATTGATCAGCAATGAACTGCCTGCACTGGCATTTAAGATACCAGTATTAGAATTCACAGCTAAGTCTCTGCTGAGATCAAGGAGTCATGCCAGCCATTCCTCTATTTGGGTGTGTGCAGACTAAGTTTGTTTAGGAGATTTTCTTCCCAAGCAGCTTGAGAAGTTCTTTGGAAAAGGGAAATAGAAAAATACACTGGAAAATGATCATAAGGATTGAAAGGATACAGACCAGACTCTCACAAAAATACCAAATTTGAAGGTTTGATAAATAATATTCTAGGCTTACTGAAGCCAGCAATGATTTTATATTTTCAGAATTGACAAACTGTATTTCATTCAGATTTGGGTTTGAAAATTCAGTTTGGACCAAATACTGATTCGCCCCCCCCCCCCCCCCAAATGTTACCATATTTAGTTGCAGTTCTAAATCACTGCATGGTCTGCGTTTGTCAGTGAAATGCTAAGTGTCATGTTTTGTTCCTAGTGGAACTTTTGTTATGTGTTTGTGTGTAGCCTGTGGTTTAACATGCTGTCCAGAGATGGAAGCTGTTTGCTTTGACAAGGTCAGGTTGGAAAGGTGGCCACACTCCCTGAATAAGAAAGCTAGAAGGCCAGAGCATGCCATTTCATTAGACAGCCTAGGACTCCCTTCTCACAGATGAGGAGGGAGAATGAATGCTATGGAATTTAAAATAACTATTTCAGCTCTTCTGTAGCCTGGAAAATGTTACTCTTGGGCAATATTCTGTTAATGACCACTATTGGGCCAGACGTTCAGCACACGTAAATTGGTGTATTTCCATTGACTTCAGCAGAACTAGGCCGGCTTACACCATCTGAGGATCTGTCCCCTCAGCTTTCTTTCTAAACCAGTAGTGATTTTAGATAAGGAGATGCAGTATGATCTGTCATAGCTCCAGTTTCCAGCAGAGGAAAAAAGAAAATTAATGTTCATATTTACCTCATCAACATGAGAACAGAATAAACTGTGACAAAGAATCAAAGTAATTCAAATAATCATATTTAAGAACAGTAAATGTAACAACTTCCTTTGTTTTGCAGTAGGTGTTTTCTTTGTCAAAAGAAAACTTCATAATTTCTAGATGTTCTCAAAGCTTCTGATATGACTTAGGCCAGTGGAGTGGAATAACATATTAACCTGAAAAAGATCCCAAATTTTTGTTTTTTGTTGTTGAGTTTGGGGTTTTTTTTAATTAAGACAGACTCATGCAAGGGCTCTAAGAAATGGGACCAGCTCTGTGAACTGGGTGCATTCCTTCTGCCTTTCTATTCTGCTCCCATTCAGCACTTATAATGGTAATGAAGTCTAATTACAAATGCATGTGACTGCCTGTTGTAATCTGTCAGTGTGTTTCTGAAAAACCTTGTGCCAGTTCAGTATTGGTCATTAGATAATAAGGATTGATAAAACGTAAGGGGCAAAATGTTAAAAATGCTACTATCGATTAGAACGCACCTTAATAATGAAACCATGGGCCTGGGGACGAAAGCCATGGATCATTTTGACAATTCGGCCTTAGATTGTGGATGAGACAGAGTGGGGACAATTAATCCCTCAGAGCCACAAATCACAAATAAAGTAGTTGCAGCTCATTACAACCTGACCTTGCTAAACGGCCTTGAAAACATAAATGACCTTCTAGTATTTGAAAAGATTACAAAGCTGTATTGAGAAATATCTTTTTTATTTTTAATGTTTGGGAACCACAGGACTTAATTTTAGCAGAACTGTCTTGATGAAAGAAGCTTTTAACTTCACCATCTTTCATGAACCAAATTGTTAGCATCTCGTGGAACTGATGGCAATACTGTAGGGGAATGTTCGGGAAAGATCTTAAAAGTCTTGGTCTGTGCAATTAATCAGTGGAAGATTGTGCTACAATAGCTTTGAAGAGACAATAGTTTCAATGAACTATCTAGTAATTCCAGTTAGGGCTTTTATAAATGATCTGGCATTATTGGAGCACTGCATAATTACAGGAAAACATACTCCTTTGTGCACTGCAGCCAAATCCAATCCCAAAATTTAGGAATACGTTCAGCAAAGTATTTCATGAACTTTCCTCGTTTTCCCACCTTAAGTGGGAATAAGGAGAGGGCATGTATTTTGCATTTCTGTCCATTCACATACACTGCAGATGTTCTTTGGCTAAGTAGAGTCATGACTTGAATGCCTTGTCATGGGCTAGGGCGTATGGAAATCACAAAGTATTAAGCTAGCTTATTGCATGACTAATCGCAGATCCCATGATAAATAGGTAGATTCGCATCCCTAAATATTCTGTTTAGAACTGTACATGAAGAACTGAGTTTCTAATTAAATAGTCCGCCTCAATTTGGTCCTTATCATTGAGTCAGGCTCAGCTCTCACACCTTCTTCCTACTGACTGTGGTAGGAGACATTCTTTCAGCTGATTCCTGAGAAGAGGTAATGACCACAATCCCCGATGTTGTCTTAACTGTGCAATGAATTTGCAGTGCTAGCTGATTTCATTGTGCTTTGGACAAGACCCATGTGTGACTCTGCTTATTTCTCCTTCCTTTCAATGTATCTGAATGAGATGCTTCTAAATGTCCTCATTATACATGAAATTAAGCCTCTCCCTGAGTACTGCATCCCTTCCACTAGATAAATGCAATTTCCCTTAAGACCCCACTTCTCTGTAAATACAAGAGACTTGTAGCTTTCCATGAGGATCAATGGTCTTTGCCTATTCTAGACAAGAGATAGGGTCTGCTATAGCACTTAGGGCTGCTCATTAAGAATGCTCTATCCACACACATCATGGTTGTGGGAAGAGAGGTGCAACTAGCATGACTTCAGTGATGGCTGTGTGGCTGCAGGGAATGGAGGGAACACCTCCAAATTCTCCAGTTCTTTGGTGTTCAGGCAAAAGCGTCAAGTATCTTATGGTAGGGTGGAACCACTACAACAGAACATAGATTTACTGAAGCATGCTGTGTTTGAGATAGATAATATTTTCTGCATAAGTGGAGTTTTCAAGATAGCCCTAAAATGCAGCCCCACACAGAGGATGTTGCAAAAAGCTCTACCAAATGTATCATAGCACAAATGAGCACCATGCACGAAGTAAATTATTTGAGTCCACCGGCTGTATAGGGAGTGAGGTAAAGGAATCTATATGCTGCTGCTAGAGGAACTGTGAGAGCCCACTCTCACAACAGCTGGATTTGGGTACAGCTTCCAGGTTGTTTCACCCTGGCATTACCAGGACTGACCTTCAGCCATGGTAGAGCTCTCTCCTTGACACTAGGCTTGGATGACAGTGCTTTCTGCATTGGGAATGACAGAGAGGGCTGTGTGGTATCACCGAATGTAATACATTGATATCAGCTTGCTGCCTCTTGTATCAGCCTGGAAGACAGATGAACAAAATGGATCCCTCTGAAGCTCCATTTGATAATTTCACAGTGACAGCCAGGTTAAAACGCAGCCTATCCCCTAGATGTAGCAGTTACTAGTTCTGGTCAGGAAGCATTGTGGCATTTTCAACACCTCAACAGCTGAGCGGTCCCACTTTTTGAGTGGGACACATCATCTCCTGATCTTCCAGTGAGCAACACCAGCTGCTTTCCAGAGACTTCTCCTCAAGAGCTTGAGCTGTAGTAAGTTCTCGTAGCAGTGATAGTCATAGTCATGCACTTGTAAGTACACACAGTGGGGCGTAACACAACTCAATTACTGGAAGTAGGATTGGGAATCAACTGGAATAAAAGGATTCCTTGTAACATAAAATCATTCAGCCATTTATTAAGTACAGCAAGATGCTACACGCAATTCAGTATAGATGTGTGTGACCAGGACAACTAGAGCTATTACTTTGACACTTCAAACTTTTTGAGTAGGGATTTAAACAGCATTTCCAATAGCATGAAAGGTGATGATTTAAGAATCAAACCAAAAGTTTCCTTCACCTTTCTTACTTAGTAGCTCCACTTAGTGGCTAACGGGATAAAACACCGTTTCCTTTAGCCTCTGTGTTACCTGGTGCTATTGTGCACGTTGCTCTTTCCCTCAACCCTCCTGTCTCCTGCAGGCACACGGCACCGCCGAACACTGCGGTAGTGTCAAAGACTGAGAAGTGCACTAGCTGCAGAGTGGAAAAAAATCCCTGCTGATTCTCTGCTGAACTGAGTTATCCTCCTATCAAACCTTATGTCTGTGAATGTATCTGTATCAAGTTCTTGTGTAGTTCTAGTTTCCTTTGCAAATTTGTAGGTCTTATGGAGCGCTGAATCATAGCAGCTCAGCATGCAGCCTTCCACCTTCGTGGACGACACCCGCTCTGCTTGGATTCAGTCTGGCCTCCCCTGCAGGCTTTCTGCTGTTTGAATCCTCATTGTGCTTCATTTGATTTCTGGCTTCCAGGATGAATTTGTTTCCCTGTGTACTGCATTTACTGGGGAATCTGATTTTTAGGATATTAGGCATGCTTGAAGAATACTTTGGGGGACAAATTCTTTAGAGGACCAGAGAGTTTCTGGGTTCAGAAAGGTGAGATGCCAATTTGTTCATCTTCATATAAAAGCCTGAAGTGCTACTTCAAAGCTAAAAGTAGAAATAATTGAAGCAGCTGAGGAATTTTGGTGTTTCCAACATGTGGAAGGAGCAGAGAAGTGATTTTTCAGATGCATGGATGTGGACATAAGTAAATACTGGTCTTTCAAGGATGTGATATGCAATTTCTCCAAGCAGGCAAACTCCTAATAGCTTTCCTTAAGAAGTGGTTGTTTTGGAGAATGGAGTTAGTGTTGTAGGTGTACATTTGGCGTTTCTGTGTATACTTTGCTTATGCTCTAAGCATAGCTGCATATGGCTTGCTTTCTAATACAGGAAACGTTCAGAACACTGGCTGTGTTATATATAAAATATTTGGGCATTATGGAGGCTCTGTAAGGTACTGTAATGAAATTGAATTACCTTTTCCTTTGTATTTAAGTACTTGGCTCTCTTGTAGTGTGATGAAGCAGCAAGGTAAGAAGGAGTAGTGGCTCCCAGGTCCAACCATGCTACTTGCTGTTTGGATCATACTGTCTCAGAGGAGCAGAGGGCTCACTGGAGGTAGCTTCCCTGGCTAGCTATGGGACCTTGCTGGGTAGGAAAGCACTAGAAGGAATAGATAGACTGGGAAAAGGCACGTACAGTTCTTGTAGGCAGATCATGGGAGTGAAGGAGAGTCTGTTTCTGGGGCATGCATTTGACATACAGAAAATTTCCAGTATTTATCAGCAGCTTTTTGTCTTTCTTATTTGGTGAAGACCACATCAGTGTGCTTAGCAGCTTTTCTAAATGCATGAAGTCTGTTTCCACATGGAAGCTCCACTGCTTCATTTGGTTTAGCACCTTATATGAATCAACATTGTTAATTTTGCTGTCCTATCACTATAGCGTACTCCAGCAGTTGTGCAAGTGGAGTCTTGGTTTAGCACAGCTCTTTCACCATGAGTAGTGGCCTGAATGCTCTTGTGAATTTGCATCTTATTTTCTGCAAGTTTTCTTCTTCGCTCTACTCAGCACTGTCCCACCAATGTGCAGCTACTCTGGCCACCCCATCTGAGCAGCTGATGTCCGCCAGCTTCTCATGGCCCAGGCAGCTGCTGCTGCTGTGGCCTTGCTCAGAGACTGAATAGCTCGTATTTGTTGTATGCATTTGTCTGCCACTACAGCCGCTGTCATTTTATACTCACAAGTGGGGGCCATGTAGGGTCTCTCTAGTGGGTCTCCTGAGCATTTACATTGCCTAAGCACCAGTGATCATCTGGCTGCAGAGTACGCACTTGCATATTCTGGGTCGTTGTATCTACAGAAGTAACCTGTTTTCTTGGTTTCCTCCATTTTTAATAACTGAAATTCTTTCATATTTTTGACACGAGTTTCCAAGTATCCATGTCCAGTGTTCTTTACTAGTTAGAAGTCCAATAATGTTTTTCACAGAGCAAGCTAAAGGTGGTGCTTGGGCTTCCTTTAAGTTGGTATATTGAGGAATGACCTGCATATTGAATTGAAGTGATGAACCACATGGATCTCAGGGCAGGTCTAAGTCATGTCAAATATAAGTTCTTGGTACCTAGCTTAGGTACTTTGTTTTTTCTTATGTAAGTCTATAAATACATATACAAGCTTTTCCCCCCCCCCCCCGCCCCGTTTATACATACAGTAAAAGAAGCTAATGGCATAACACTTAATGTTATCATGTGTGACCTATTTTAAAACATTAGAGTTTCTTATTTCAGCACTATCTGTGCTGAAATTTTCTATTCTGGATGTCTGCACCAGCCCACTTCTGTCTGTCTGAAATTTTAAAAAAAAGGTTCCTATTCTTTCCAGAAAAAAAGAAGGCAAAGTACATTTTGTGTGTTCTTGTATATGTTTGATAAGCTCCATCAGACTGTTCTTCAGCCTTAATCTAAAAATTTTGTGGGATCGTTATCTTTTGCTTTTCCAGTGAAAATCCATTAGGGATCCATTAGGAAAAGACTGAAAAAGCTGTTTTTTCACTTGATCAGTAGAGATTTGGTAGGAGCTGAATTCCCTGAAATTATCGTCTGTACAGCACATGCCAAGCACGATATTGCAGGTGTTGAGCAAAATCGTGTTGGGTATTACTTTTCATAGTTTTTTAGGCTACTGTGGCATAAGGCGCTGGAAGTTCAAGCGTATGCCTACCCGGAGCAGTAAAGCATGCTGCTGGGCATGCTGAGGTGAGGAAGTCAGCTCCCTGCTCCGAGCACAGCGCAGGCCAGCAAGGCTGAAAGTGAGGATGTGCGCTTGGGGTTTCGAGGTTCCCTTTACTGTTGCTCAAACCAAGGAGGAGGAAAATCTACTTAATTGCAGAGCTGAGGAGCTGTAAAAGGACTTGGCTAGAACTGGGACCTAAAAGTGAGCAAGAAAGAACTCGTGTGGAGATAAGGGCAGGAAATTCTGCCATTGACATAAGAGATGACAGGAAAATTGGAGGAGTGTCGATATGGGTTGGGGTAGGAGACGGAAAGAAAAGAGGTAGGATTGGAAGCCTGAAGGTAATGTGTAGGAAACCGGAACTAATAAACAGGAGTAATAAGAGGAGTAAATACTACTAGGGTGAATCTGAACAAGCCATAGAGTACAGTGCTAAACAGAAGGCTGGGATGGGAAATTTGAACTGGAGGACTTTAGGATTGCATTTGCAAAAATATTGGCGTAAGGCAAGGACTGGGAGTGGGGAAGAACATGAGAGAAAAGTATTTGCAATGGAAACTAGTAGACGGCAACCAAAGGTCATTCATCTCTAGACCTGAGCGGGAAGGCCAAGATACATGGTGCCCCATGTTCCTGTGCTGCAGCAGGTCCCTGAGAAACCTGTGTGCCTCTCAACCATCCCTTCAGTCTGCTCCATATGCAGGCTACCGTTGCTCTTACTGCTCACATGGCTAAAACCTCTGCTACAGACCATGAAGTGCCAGCCCTGTTTTTCAGTACCAGTGCCATTCCATAGAATAGATTTTTTCAGGCTTTCTTTTTTCTCTTCCCTTCTGTATTTTTTTTAACAACCTATGAAATGCAGAGAAAAGGGTACAAAACGATGAATGTTTTGTAATAAAATTAAGCATTAATGTGCTGGTTTTGTCTGGCAGTTTAATTTTCTTCATAGTAGCTAGTATGGGGCTATGTTTTGGATTTGTGCTGAAAACAGTGTTGATAACACAGGGATGTTTTAGTTACTGCTGAGCAGTGCTTACACAGAGTCAAGGCCTTTTCTGCTTCTCACACCACCCTACCAGCATGTAGGCTGCGGATAGAGTTAATCTTCTTTCTAGTAGCTGGTATAGTGTTATGTTTTGGGTTTAGTATGAGAAGAATGTTGGTGACACACTGATGTTTTCAGTTGTTGCCAAGTAATGTTTAGACCAAGTCAAGGATTTTTCAGTTTCTCATGCCCAGCCAGCAAGAAGGCTGGAGGGGCACAAGAAGTTGGAAGGGGACACAGCCAGGACAGCTGACCCAAACTGGCCAAAGGGGTATTCCATACCGTGTGATGTCATGCTCAGCATGTAAAGCTGGGGGAAGAAGAAGGAAAGAGGGGGTGTTTGGTGTGATGGCATTTTGGCTTCCCAAGTAACTGTTACGCATGATGGAGCCCTGCTTGCTTGGAGATGGCTGAACACCGGCCTGCCCATGGGAAGTGGTGAATGAATTCCTTGTTTTGCTTTGCTTGCATGTGTGGCTTTTGCTTTACCTATTAAACTGTCTTTATCTCAACCCATGAGTTTTCTCACCTTAACGCTTCCAATCCTCTCCCCCATCCCACTGAGTGGGGAGTGAGTGGCTGTGTGGTGCTTAGTTGCTGGCTGGGGTTAAACCACGACAACTAAAAAAAAAAGAAAGAAAAAAAAAGAAAAAAGAATAATTCTGTCTATGAAGCCTTAATTGGGCCCCCTTGTGTGTATACATTTTGATACTGTCTCTAATTACAAGGTCACATACTGCTTTTTCCCATGGAGCCCTGCATCGTTCTGTGCACTAAGTAGAAGGTGTTTGTTGAATGAGTGCAGCCATAAGTTGTTTTATTCTCACTGTGGCACAGGTAGTCCTAGCCTTGCGTTACTCTATACTGCTTAAGACCAAGACTGAACACAGAATTACTCATTTCCTTGTGGGTTTTTAATTGCTACCTGTTTTGCAAACAATAACATTTATTTTTGAAAATCACTTGCTCTGAGATGAGTGGTAAGATTCTCCCTACTCCTGCATGTGGAAAAAGGGGATGCAGGGTGGTTGAGTCTGAGATAGCGGGGGCCTGATATTTTCCTGGCTCTCCACAGTGTAAGTCATGCTATGTGTTCAAACCAGGCTGCCCACTGCCTCCAGTTTGCAGCTGATGGGTGTAGAGTCTTCTATGATATGGCCCTCTTCCTTGGGTACTCTGTCTCAGGACATGGAAAGTGAACATACTACAAATAACGAATGCTATGAGAAGGTGAGCGCAAATGACTTGCCTGAGATTTTGTAGGAACCAGCGATGAAGACTAGCTGTAATCTGCAAGGGCAGAACTCAAGAGAGTTAACCCTGAGACCATTCATTCCCTGGCTTAGTCTCTTGCCTTATTTATCTCTCATTTCCTGGTCTCTGCAATGAGCGAACGAAGATTGCGTATGCAGGCAGTCTCCTTCACTGCTCAGGACAAATTCAAAGTATTGGTTTGGGATGAATGATGTTGGGATCATCTGGGGAAGAGGTCATTGTGCAGTCAAATGGTGTAGCATCATGGACATGCACAGGGTAGGGGCTGAATTAAGATTGTACAGAGGATCTTAATTATGGCATCTTAAAGCTTCCGAGTCTTTGCTTTGCAACGTTAATGATGTTCTAATGTAGTTTGTATGTACCTGTGTTTAATATATATTGTTTTTTCACTTATGAAAGGATGTTAACAGGCTGCACTCTTCAAATACTTTTATAAAAATTCTGAGTTTAGCTTTCTGAACAGGTTTTTGAAATCAATACAGAGAGAGCCGCTAACAGGAGGTAAACTGCAAACCACAAACACTTTCAATAGGATAGCTCTTTTTATATAACATTTGATATCATTTTCACAGCATGATCTCTACTTTCATACTGTGATAGCTTTTACCTGGAGTTTAGATGATTCATTTTTGTAGTGGATACTTAACTTTTATATGAGGAAAATGCAAGAGAAGCCAGCACAGCATTAAATGAACTATAGTTGCAGCATTAAATGAACTACAGTGCAGTAATAATGTAGAATGCTCAGATCCTTGCCATCACACAGGGTTGGATTCATGAATGCTCTATCAGTCCATAAGTGAGGAGATATGAAGGCCTGGAATTTTTCACACAGCTTTTTGGCATATCTAATTCCATTTTTAAAAGTAGATCGGGCACTATGAGCTTGTTTAGTAATTGTTAGAAATCCTTACAGGATTCTGCTTGAAAATTGACTATGATTTCCTGTTGGTGTGGATCTTGGAGAGTAACGTGACTACATCAGTGCATTTTCCTCATCTTTTCTTTCTCTGAAGTTTTTAAAATGAATTTAGAAGTCCGAGCTTTACACTGACTTCTACAGTAGCTACTGAGAGGAGGGAGAACGTATTTTTAAGCTTTCATGTTAATGGTGATTATTCTTTCAAAGAGATCCAGATTTTTGTGTCGTTTATATGGGGTGCATGGAATTAAATCTGTTGGTTTGGCTTTTCTGGAAAATGATTACTGTGGTTGAGGGTTTTTGGGCTACTCTGCCAAGCTTCTGTTTTCACATGCTTGTAACTTCTTATGAACCATTTTAAAATGAAGTTTTCTGTATATGATTCCCAATCAGTTTTCATGTCTACTTATTTCTGACTAATGCCAAAATGAAAAAACTAAAAAACATTGTTTTGATCCTGCTGAAAAATAGTTTAAAGGTAAAAAGTGAATAGTTTGTCTGATTTCCTCTGTTCAGCCCATTATCAACCTCCTCCCTTTCTTCAGGTTTCCATCACACTCTCATTTCACTCTTCCTCTCCAAGAAACATACATGTAAAAACATACATGTGAAATGGCCTGACAGTCACATGCTATTAGAAATCTGGCAAACTTGAGGCTAGTCATCAGAAATCATCTCCTCAGAGTTTCTGAAGGGAAAGAGCAAACTGATTTATAACGTAGGTCAGATAAAGTTGAGCTGGACTCATTTTTTTAAATTCTGCTTAAGATTTTTGTCTCTAATTTAGTTCTTGCTTTAGAAACCAATAATAAAGGAAACCTTTCCTCCTTACTACAACCCAAACAGCCCTTGCTCATTCCAAAACAAACAAAAAATGTTGTAGCTCTTCTACTGTTTTTATAAACCGAGGCTTGACCTGATTCTATCAAACAGTGTCTTGCAGGACCTGCATTGCACTTGGTCAAGATGAAGGCATTCAGCCCTTTCTACATTTGTCATAATTAAATATTGTAAAGCCATTTGAAAATTAATGAGACAATTGTTTGAGCACTATGAGCTTTGCTAATAGGTGCTGAAAGTCCTACCCTGGGGTTTCATGCACATTTAAAAGCAGCTACCCTTGGTGATTATCTCCTGTACTTTTCTGTACTGAACAGCATACTGTGTCAAATCGATATTTCTTCTGCTCCCTGAGGTTCTTAATTCACATGTTCAGAAAACTTCATGTTTTGTATTCCTTGAGATACACCCTACAAAACCTCAAATACACACAGAAATGCACATTAAAGGCCCCCTGCTTGCACCCCATCTGTACGAGCTTATCACCAAGAATGACTGAGTGAGGTTTGCTTTACAACTCGAACCTTTGTGCGTAGGCATTCCCCTCCCAGCTTACCTCTGTCTCGGGACTCTTCTGTTTCTCCTGCTGGAACTCAAGAGACAGGTAGAACCTGTTTTACAGAAGCGTGTTTTACAGTGCATGCATGACTGCAGTGCCTGACTTCTCCCCACTCTGCTGTTTAAGAATTGCATATCTGAACTCATTTCTAGGAGGTTAAATTATTCCTAACCTTAAGTAGAATAATGTTATTTCCAGAGCCTCCTAACATAATTTTTATTTCTAATGGTGTAGGGAGCCTAGTCAAGGTCATAGCCTGGGTATGCTAGCTGCTGTACAAACATATTATGACAGTTGCTCTCCAGAGAAGGAGCCATAACTCCTAAGAAGATGGCTGACTGTGCTTTAGGGTTTCTGTCCCTTAATACCAAGTTTCGATGCAAATGATGGGATTGGTGAAGCAGGGCTGATTTACACCTGCTGAGGACTCTGCTGAAGAGCTCAGTTATGAGACTCAAATTTAGATTTAGTTTTTTTAAAGCAACAAAAAGTCTTCAGGATCTTGCAGGTGATTTACACTGTCTGTAAAGTTTCTTGAAGGGAAACTAAATCCATTTCTGTCAACTTATCTTTTTTCTTGAGCTGTACAAATTAAAAAAGATCCTTCTACTTGTATGGAGCCTGCCATAAGTTTAAAACATTATAAAGCATGGGGTGAGGGTAAGAGGGAGGGCAAACTTCTAGGATAAGCAAATACTGGGTTTTCGGACAACCTTTTGGGAAGTGGAGCCAGGAACACATTTCTGCTTCAAGAAATTACTGTGTGTGGCAGACTTAACATTACAGTCATTTACCTTTCCCTTTGCAGAATCTCCTTTCCAGTCTAGCTTTCAGCGCCGTGCTGTTGCATCTCAAAAGTGTATCCAAACTGAGTAGTGCTCAGGACAAGTGTATCGCCTCTCCTCACCATTCTCTCATTGTGGAGGACCTGTGTTCTGGGAGGGATGTTAAAGATTATTGCTCTGAATGGGAAATGCTCAGGGGGAGAGCAGTGTATGAAGCAAAAGCTGCTATAGGTTACTGTGCTTGGGAACAAAAAGGTAACTTCTCTGGGAGCTTTCTGCACCACAGCAGAAGCATGGACTGATGGCAAGCACCTCCCAATCCAAGCAGAAGTCAGAAAGGAGCCTTGGCTGGGAAGAGGCATAGATGCTTGGGAGTTGGTCCTCAGAGGTTTCATCTGCGGTGTGAGCTGCCTGCCACTGTGCCTTGTGTCCTCTGCTCCAGGCTGCTTTTTCTAAGTGGGCAGCACAGCAGAGCAGCTTTGCAGTAAAGCTGCGGTCAGGCCTGGAGGTTGGAAATCTCCTTCTGTGATGTTTTTGCATGAGGTGGGGAATCTGGTAAGAATCAAAGGTGGCCAGAGGGGAATCCCAAGCTTTCAAATCCTGGAATCCCTGCAGTGAGACTTCAATCACCAGTCTTAACTTTGAACAAACAGGTCAAAGACTCCCTGTGAAAACCTTTTCATTTAATTAGTCTTCCTCATGTGATTAAAACTGCCTTTGATATGGTTTATTAACAGTTTCAATCCCAAATTAACATCTTACCAGTATAAATGTGGACATTGGTCTCTGACCCCTCCTTTTTTTGTTAGGAAAGTTTTCAAGTGAGTTCTCATCCTGCTATGCAAGAGAGAATGCAGGATGAACTAAGCAACTGTGTCTTGCAAAATAGCTGCTCAGACCCTAAGGGTTAAGATCTCTCTTTCATTGCATGCAAGGATTCCCCAAATGATAAAATTATGTTATCAATAGAAGGGTAGTTTTGTCCTGTTTTTTTTCTTTTCTCCAGTATGAACACTGGAACATACAGAGACTGTTGGTAATTGAATAAGAACTGTGTCTACGCTTATAAGACCCTTGTCATGAGGATTTTAATTGTCTATTTTTAAGCTCTATTTTTTTTTTTTTTAAAGGCAGTAGGTAACTATTACAACAGCACCACGGATGAAGTTGCTGAAAAGCCAGATAGTTTAAGCCTTAATAAGATCGGTGGTGAGCCCTAGCACAAGATTTCGGGCCAAGTCAGAATCTACATATTCTGAAAGTCCCAGGCATCCTGGTGAGATGCTGTAAAGAGGGTCAGGCACAAAGTCAGTGTCAGATTCATTTCCTTTCATCTTCAAAAGAAGCATGGTATCAACTTCACCTTGAGCTAAAATTTGTCCTCTGATCTGATAAAATCATTATTTGCCAATAAAATATGGGACAATTCTCCTACGTGCTCCCTCACCCCCTGCTGTGCACAGTGGCACTCTGTCTTCAGTTACGGCTCATGTGGAGTTGTACCTTGGTGTGAAAGTAGCTTTTGATTGCAAGCAGAAGCTGCCACGTTACCTGAGATGATACCTCTGATTAACTGTCTCATAGTTGTGGCCATAGAGGGCTTGACACCACAGATTAAGGGCAGTGTTTCACTCTCCATCTTGAATCTGCTGCCATTTGCAGACTGCATCCAAGAATTAAACTTTAGTTTTACTTATAGGAGTTGTCAATGGGAAGAATAATTAGGCTTCAAGTAAGACTTAACAAAAATACACTAAGAACTGATGGTCAGGCTGATTTTCAATCAGAATTAGAGAAATGATTGTTACGGGTGTTCATCTCTCCACTTCTCTCATTTTTTCAAGTGCAGCCCCTCATCTCATCACAAGGAAAATCCTCCCTTGGGCAGAACAGCTGACAGTGACTCTTTAATCTGCTGATTCTGATCCCAACAGCATTCTGAGTGAGGGGAAAAAACAAGTGTATTTGACCCTTAACGAACTGAGTTGCAGTATTTACCAGGATTTAAAACCATTGTTTTTCAAACGATTTAAGTATAAGCAGGTGTTTATGTAAATGATGGTTCTTTAATTTGTCTAATAGCGTTGTTTTCCCCCCTTCCTCCTATTATTCATTTCACTATTTTGCTTGTGGCATCCATCTGTTATCCAGATTTACAATCAGACCATTGTTTTTAGTCAAGTTCATCAAAAGGTAACATTGTATCTAATAAAGGCCAATAATGACATTTGTATTTTTCTGTATGTAAAACTCACCTGAAAGAGCTCTGAATGCACAAGGTAAAATAAGTGACCAAGGAAGGTAACGATAAAGATGACCTGATCAGCTCAATTTGTTCAAATAAATAAGCAGCATGACACGTTGGAAAATACAGAAGACTTCTAACTACTAGAAACTACTGCTTAGAAATTGCTTTTCATAGTTCTTTTTAGTACTTCTAGTGGGCTTATATATATAAAGATTTTGTGACTAAGCACAGGTGCTTTAAGTTACACAGCAAACTGAGCACGTCCTCAATATCGTACATCATATCATATATGCAGTATGCACCTGAAGTAGAATAATAGGTCCAGCACCAAATAGCTGGTGGTGTTATCATAACAGAGGAAGCTGGGCTGTCGTCTTGTGCTCATTTACCTGAATAGGAAGAATTTCTTTGGTCTGGCCAAGCTCGGCTTGGAGTCACAGAAACTGCAGCTAAGGAGAACGTGTGACAAATATGGCTCCAGAGTGTCCTTTATGTAAACCTCCAGTTGTGAGACATATCAAGAGCTTGAGCATTGCTGCTCATCTTTGTCCTGAGATGGCCCCAAGCACTGTCTGTTCAGGCAGTAAATGATCTCTGGATCTCAGTGAAATCTGACCCTACCCTTTTCCTGATTTCTGCCCTTGTTCTGCAAAATAAGTGGCACAGAACAGCTTTGTAGGTCTCCAACATCACGAGACTTTCAAAATAGAGTTACTCCTTGCTACTTGTATAAATGCAAGTCAGGCAGAGTGAGGGTGCATGTTCTGGTTTGTGTTGTTCTAAATCTGATTTGACTTTCCACACCACCTCGCAGCTGATGTGGGGGAGCAAGGTGAGCAGGCAAGGTGGGGCCTGTTCTGCTGTTCCAGGAGTCTGTCAGTGGGATATTACCATTATATCCCAGGTCTAACTGTTACGCTGAGCTGACCAGCTACTTATTTCATAATCATGCCCAGTTAACACGGTTAACTTTTTGGCAAGGATTTTTATTTTAATATCCAGTTTTGAGAATGTAACATGAACATTAATAGCAACTGATCATCATTGTGCTAATGCAGCCAAACTGCTTTTCACTCACTTTTACCAGGAATATTTTCAAACTTTAGTTTTCAGAAAAACCCAAACTGTTGCTGCCCAGAGAGGTAGGGAACACAACAGAGGATATGACCTTTCTGAGTGTTTTCTTATCAGACAGCATAAGTACTGTATGTCCCACTAAGCTGCTTCAATAGAACCTTGTCAAGTTATCACATTACTTGACATGTTGCCGATAATGAATACATAAAAGATTTAGATATTGAGGACTTGGAGAAAATAAATAAGATTTACTGAAAAACAGCTCAACATATATCCCAGGGCCACATTTTTTTTTCCTTGTGGTTTGTGTGCTGCCTTTGGTCCCTTAGATAAATGGGATGATGCAAGAGTTTTAGCTTCTTGAAATGTGAAGTGCGGATGTGGGTAGATAAATGAAGAAAGTAAATGGTCATCTATCTCCATTGTGGAGAACTCAATCACATTGTAATCATATCAGTCTTATTCTCCAAAACTGCCTGATATTTTGCCTTTCTGCTACCACATGCTCCTCTAGCTCTGGTTGGTATCTGCAGTATCTTCTCTTGTCCTGTATTCTTATGAGGGCTGAGCATCAGGGAAGAGTTGATATTCATCTTTGTAATTTTGCCTTAATGTAGATCAATTCTCTGACTTTGAGGAATTAAAGAAAAAGAAACAAAACAAAATCCAGCAGACAGAACTAGGATCAGCAGCATCAATCTCTTGTGTCACTGTGGTAGAAGGTGGCCTTCAGACTTAGTTATCAAACAGCACTTGTCAAGAGGCTGCCCAGGGTTTGCCAGCTTATCCCCTCCCCGGCAGGAGGGAACACACAGGATGGGAAACTTCAGGATTTGTTCAAGAGGAATTGGGAGACTTACGCCATCACTCCTTTTCTGAAATGATGCATTGGTAGTCAACATAGCTTTGGAATGGTTTTGGAGAATTGGTCGAATGTCTTATCTGCATCTGGAAAGCTGTGTGTGTCCTTCATCTGTTCTGAAGATATAGTCTGACACTGGCTGAAGTTTCATGTTTGCTTTATTAGCAGTCTCCCAGCATACCCGGGCAGTAAGAGCTGACAGTGTTGAGAAGATGGTTTGTTGCAAAGAAGCATCTGAACTTTGCATGCAGTTTTTGATAGCTATCGAGGATTTATTCAGCAAGAACTGTTTGTGTGCCTTTGACTGTAGAAGGTAATTTAATACCTCCTGAATCTGATCTCCACAAATTCTGACTTGGAAGAGCTGTAAAATTCATGACAGTTAGCTTCTTAAATAAATACCTAATAAAGTATTTTTAGTAATCTCTTCTTCAAAAATATGCATTCTGTTGCCTCTCTAATTCCTAATTTTTCATGTTTAGATTAAATGGATTCACTCCTTTAGTGAAAATGACTCCAAGATTTACTCCAAGTTTACTCATTTAGTAGACTACTGTATGCTTAAAGCAGAAAATAAGAAACTAGTGTTTTCCTATTTTAAAATGACTTCAAGCACCTGTAAATTACTAACCGAAGTAAAGGCACCTATAGAAGTTGTTCTTTATTTCCTTCTAGTGCCCTGAGAGCCATCTTTCTCCAGAAGACTGTGCTTTCATTCTGGGCTCCTGTTGCATGTAAAGAGACAGCCTTATATCTGGTATCTTGGCTGGTTGAGACTTTTTCTCGGGTTTAAAGTCACCTCTTGTATTTGACTGATCAGGAGGAAGTGGGAAGCGCTATTACAGCACAGTGGCTCACAGTGGCTGTAAGCAATGATATCTAACAATGCCCTAAGGAGCTAGTTAAAAAGTGCCTCGCACACTCAGGAAAGCACTTTAATGTAACCACATTAGAAAGCTGTCAGTTGCTTGTTGGGCAAAACAGACTTTTTTGCGCTGTAAGGATTATTGAAGCATTTGTTACACAGTAATTTGGAAATCATAATAAAACATTTCTAATTTTATTTCCCCCAGCAAACAACTAATGGATCTAGTGCATAGGAAGCCCAGACAGCATGCTATAGAGCCATGAAATCTTGTTCACTCTCCTAATTGGGAGGGCAGGGGATAGAAGCTGTAGCTATTTTTTTTTTAAGTGTCCTTCTCAGAAATAGAATTTTCAAAGGCAGAGGTAGGAAATAACTTGGTACCTTTTCAACTTTTCCACTGCCTTAAACTCTTGGTATGTTTGTGCAAATACAGTTTACTGTTGTTCAAATGACATGTTAAATGCTGATGAAGTGTCAGAACTCTAGTAGGTGACTTAAATGTTCTCAGTGCTCCCCTGTAACAGGAACCTTGGCAAAATGGTGATGGATGAATAGAGGCTAGATTTTACAACATCCTAAGAGGGTGACTGGCAAAAAGTGCTTTGTAGAGGACATCCTTCAGTGCTCTCTACAGGCCAGTGTCTTACATGGTCAAAGAGAAATGTGATACTTTAAAAGAAAAAAATAAAATCTTCTTCTAAACTGTTTCTTTAGACTGGCTAACTTATCTCTTTACTGCATTATGATTTCCTTCATGAATTCTCTTCTGAATTGCAGAAGCAGAAATCTGATGCAAAAATTGTGCACAAGCCTTTAGTAGCTATTATAGAGCTAATGTTGGATATGCTTAAGTCCAGATATCCAAATATGCGTTTTAATATTCTTCAGTTAAACTTTAAATACAGATCCGTAAGTTAAAAAAAAAAAAAAAAAAGCTTCACATCAAGGAAGGGAGAAGAAAGGAAGACAGTAATGAAGTGTGATGATTTGCTGAATTTCAACCTTAAGTCATGGTTAAACCTGATCACATACCGCTGAAAATGTCAACTGTTATTGCTGTGTGAATAAGTTGTGTGAATTTTGGCTGAATTGGCATTCCTATGCATCCAAAATGTCACAGGCCTGAGCATATAGCAATGACAAAAGTGCATTAGGGAATTCATAAATCTGTTCAATGGGTTTGCAATTGGAAATCCAGAGCACCTAGCTGCATCTGAGCAGAGGTTGGTACACTCTGTTTATTATTCACTACCCTCAAAAATTTCAGGTAAAGTTCTCCTTTCAAAAAATTCTCCCAAAACAAAAAAAGCACCCTGTCTTGGGAAAATCATTTAAGAAAGAGTGATACACATTTTTTTTTGTCAGCTAAGACAAAATCAATTTATTACATCATATATTCCAAGCAATACTTCCATGCAAACTTGCTTTCATGATTTCTGAGATCAAGATGAAAATCGTCTTACTTTGTCTACCGATCACACTTACTGGAACAGCTCTTCATGAGCTAGGGCTTATATTGTTCAAACCTGGATATTAGATGAGCTGTAGTAGAGTTGGAGTCATAGAACTTGAGCATGAAAAACTCTGGACAGCATGTATTTTAGCTAAAGGGGACATGAACCCTTAGCTTCAAAGGGACAAGCATCAATACTATGTTTAAATCTCTAAAAAGCAGTCTTTGGCACAGAGGACAGAATTAAAACCTGAGACTGAAATCCCTACAATTCCTGACTGATACACAATGGTTACTGTGGAGGAAGTTTTTTTATTTTAAATTCAGAGCTTTTTAGGAAATTTGTCATTCTGATTTCAGTCCATCTTTTTCAGTATAGAATTCCAAGTAAGTTAGACTTGAAAAGCTTAGAAATACTCTCTTTCATAAATTGCTTATGTTTCATGTCAAATATCATGATGAAGCATAATGTTGAATATGTTTGTTTATTCTGGTATTTTCAATATATGCTGTTAAACAGTGGCTGTTCAGCTAACCGTATGACACACAAGGCAATGTGTGACAGAATACAGGGAAATGGAGAATGAGATGGAAGTCTGGACAGAAGAGATCAAATACCTGATTTTATTTTTGAATAGCAGCACACATGAGAGATTTCTTTAAGAGAGCATTGCAGCAGAGAGGAGGAGGAGGAGGAGGAGAGAAAGACAGAAGGCTCTGGAAGAAAGTGGAATCAAGTTTCTGAAAACCACAGCCTTTACAAAGAAGGTCCTTTAGATACAAATATTGTGCAGGTTTATAAAAGAGAGAAGTGGGTTTAGAATTAGGAACTCAGAATACCAGTGAGCATCCAACAATGAATCTTAGCAAAGAAGAATACCTATTGCTGTAGGAGCTCCAGTTGTGCCTTGAAAGTACAATGGAGAAAGGAGAGAAGTGAAAAGACAAGTCTATTCTTCTTTCTATTCAGGAAAGGACTGGCCTTCCCTTCTGACAACTGTCATCTTGGTTTGTGCAATGTAGCCCTTCATGAGACCTGGAAGGATGCTTGATGGTAAACTGTCTTCAAGAAAGAACAGTTCATTACAAAAAGCTTTAGAATTTGGGCCTCCTTAACAGCCTTTCAGATAAAAGGGACAGGCCAGTCTTTCTTATATGATTTAAGTAAGAGTGTGATCACTGAATAGATCTGCAGGATGGCAACAAGGACAGAGATTTATATAAGAGCTTTAAGAACAGAGGTTTATAATTAATTAGTCAGCGGTGAATCGGTGGTGCATTGGGAAGGAGAAGTAAAGGAGAGACCCACAGTGCTGCTTGCAGGTTAGTCTGAAGTGAAAGCTCTTGGGGTGTGGGCCAGACTGACAAGAGTTCTGCTAAAAGGAAAGAAAAAGCATTAACCTGTGTTCATGCCTGGATTTAATTCCACAAGACACTGCAGGACCTAAAGCAAACCAGTTGGGACCTAAGGTACATCAAGTAACATTTAACCAGTTGTATGTTCTTTTTATGACTTCTGTTTGTGAGGGAGATAAATGCATGTCTTAGGCAATAAAACATTTCCCCTGATTATAGCAAATGGTGTTTCTTTTCCCTCGCGGGGTGTAATAGGAATATCAAAATTTTATATCTCATATTAAAAAAGCCCAAGTTTGATAAAAAATGAAACACATTTAGTAGAGTTGTTATCCCAGGTAAGGTGAAGTACCATTATGCAAAGTCATAGGCACGGAATAAGTACGGCAGATTCACTTACTGTGAATCCAACCAAGCTTCTGTATACTACATCCAAAATCCAGACAAGCTTGGAAAGAAAGGCTAGTGACCAGGCTTTTGTAAAGACCACTAAATCTCTAAGCAAAGCCAGGTGGTACCTTTTATCAAAGGTAACAACCATCTCAATAAATGCAGCAGAGGGAATTTTAAATTGGGACAGAGAGTTATATAAGGGGTGGTGGGGAGGACAGCATCTGAGAGAGTGAGAAAACAGAAGTGAACCAGCTCAGAAAAATAATCCTGGGAAGTGTGTCCAATTTTTCTAACATTTCTAATCACTAACTTTTCCACAGTGGTGTGGGTATCTGTGAAAGTAGAATTTGTCCCCAGTAGAGTTTGAATAGAGTGTTAAGCAGATGTTTTATTTCAGGAATGTAAATATGTAAAATAGATATGCCAAAATACTTTCTTTGATGTGGAATAATAAAATCAAAAGAAAGGGTGTTACAGACTTGCCTTTCCCTTCTGTGGAGTGAGCTGCAGTTTTGCATTCAGTTGTATAGTTGTATGGCTTCTGCAGAAAAACTTTTCCAAGCCTGCAAAGTTTCCAGGAACTCAGGTCTTTTCCCTTTCTGTGTTGTGACAAACCCAAACTCTCCTAATGGATGCCTCCTGTCTGTCCAGCAGAGACACATGTGCTAGGGCAGCCAAAAACCTGCTGGCTTGGGAGCTTGCCTTAGAGGAGGAAGTCTCTGCCTCAGGTGGTTTGGAGCAGGGTCCTCACCTCTGGCGTACCCACCTGCAAACTCAATGCCCTCATCACCAGCCTGCTGTCCTGGCTGTTCTGGGCAAGGCCATCCACTGGCAAACTCTTGTGTTAGAGGGCAATGATGGGAGAGTGTGTGTGCGTGGGGTGGGCGACTGCAATCCGCTGGGGAGTGTGCTTGTGGGAACCTAAGGTACCCTGGTCCCTTCTGCAATGAGTGTTTAATTGCGCCTGTGCGGTAGGATAATGCCAACAGGAGGAACTGAGACCATCGAGGCTGTTCTTTTTGTTTCAGGCAAAGGACTTGAAGTTAAACATTTCATCTTAGGTTTTAACAGATGGATATTTTCAGAAAAACAAAAAAGGCAACCCATGAAGAATTGGCAGTGGGTCTCCTTAAAGATAGTTCTCTGAGTTTTCTTTGTAACACCCTAGAAATATTGTATCTCATTGCAGTAAATAAGAAATTTTCTGTATGCTTCTAGGGGAGCATGAGCTATGCTTGACGAGTTCTGCATATTCCTTAACTTTCCCATTTTGCTACCAGACTAGTTCCTACTACTTCTCAAAACACTGGTTTCCGAATACCTGATTATAATATACAGCTATAAGCAGAGGTTTCGTCTGTATCAAAGTGTTTTCATGGGTCCATACTTCTGAATGGAGCTGTTTGCTGCTGTTTTAACTGGGATTTCACTGTAAAATTAGGCAGAATAGTTTTCACGGTTAATTCTTGCGAAATGAGATTTGTTGTAGTGGGTTTTTTTGGTTGGTTGGTAGGTTTGGTGGTTTGGGTTTTTTTTTGTTTGTTTGTTTTTGTTTGCTTGGGTGTTTGGTTTGGGTTTGGGTTTTTTTTTTTGGTAGAACGGCATTTATAGCAGCCTATCTGGCATGGAAAAAGTTTTTTAAAATAGCACATAAGTGCAGTATTGAAAGAGAGCATGGCATAGTTTGGTTAGGGGCTGTCTGGGATGAAGCCCGTACAAGGTGCTGAGAGCTGGGCTGATGGCAGTCAGCTCAGGTTTGGCATTTCATGATGCCAGTGTTCTTCAGTCCTGCCCTGAGTGGAGTCCAGCAAGCTGTAACAGAGATCTCAGCCTGCCGATGCTTTCTCTGCATTGCTTTTAAGGTAGAAAGTACAATATAATTTTAAAAAATTCTGCATTTTATGGAACATACATGAAGTTCAAGGAACAGGTTTCAGGCATTGTACATCGGCATGACTTATTTTATTTCATGTTTTATGTACTCACTGAATTCAGTATACTGTGGTTTTATGTTTGTGCTGGTTTACATTAGCTGTAAATGTGACCTCAGAGTGTTTATATGTAATGTACTGAAGCTTCTCAAGTTGACAATCACCAGGATGTTTCTTGTGCTGCACTGCAATTGAGAATCACAGATCCTACAAGATAAATTCGTGTAGAATTTTGTTTATCTAGATGTTGCAAAACAGCAAACCAGTTAGTTTAGCTTATATCTTGTCATGTTTTCTGCTATGCCAGTTGGAAATTTTTCATTGGTAAAAACTTGTTTCTTTTTAAAAAAGTCTGTCTTCCATTTTTGTGGAAGTGAATAATTGTTTCCTGGAGATTAATCCCACAAATGTTTATATTCAGTAAAGTCACTTTTGACCTCTAGTTTCATGGGCTTTTGCCAGTAAAAAATTGAAAACCTTACAGAACTTGAAAATCTTGCAGAAGAAACCACGAGAATAAAGTTTAATATCAAAAGATGATACAGTTATGCAGAAGTATGGGGCCTCTGATTTTTTAGTAACATTATTAGATGCTTTAAGTTTGCTCCGCTCCCTCCCTCCCTTCCAAATGCTAGAACTGAGCTAAACTGTCATATTTTTTAAAAAATTGTGTTTTAACATACATCATAATTTTCAGATGATCTAACCTCCTTTAGAAGTACTAGTCCCTGAAAATGTTACTGTGATAGCCTGCATTCTCAGAGAACACACACTAAATTGGAGAGTAAATGTATCTTACTAACCACAGCTTGCACTGCTGCTAAATTAAAGACCTTTTTTTATATTTTAAAAGATAACCCCGTGTGTTAGCATTTTTGCACATTAAATATTCATGAAAGTCTGGGTGATGAAAACCAGCCCTTTTAGCCATATTAATTTCTTACACTATCTTTGAAAATCCTTCATAAAAATATTTACAGAATAAAAGGGAGGTAATAGTTTTATATGGTTACCAAACCTCCAAAATTCACCACGATTGCTTAAACTCTGAAACTCTGCCCTCACACTGTGCATGTTAATATAAATGCCAAAATAATGCAGAAGACTGCGTGTGACATCGTAGCAATGCCACAGCTACGGCAATAAAGTCACATCAAAGACTCAGAGCGTTGCGGTACCTTTGCAGTCACATCAGAATCACAACAGATAATAGACAATCTGTAGTCGCAGCACACCACAGACACTTCACATTCATAATGCACTGCAGTCACCTATTAGGATGATCATAGACATGCTAGAGTATCATTACTTACCCTCTAGTAAAATTTTAGTTGCATCATGTAGTATTCATGTCAGTCCTATGGATTAGAAGATTTTACTCAAATTTCCCTGGTTTTGTTCCTCTGTAAATAGAGTCAAAACACCAGGTAGGAATATCTTTTTATATAAATCTATTGTATTACCTGACAGTTCTGGTTTTGTTTACCGAAGAGACATAAAGAAGTTTACGGAATACTATAGTGATTTTTTTTCTCCCTGTATTGCTTTAGATAATTTTTTTTGTTTAGAAGAAAAGAAAACTCACTGCAAAATATGTTATTACATGTCTTGTATTATAATCATTGGTGTTGAAGGCCTGAGGTATAGTATTTACATTTTGCAGTTTTATTCAGAAATTAGAACTAGCAGTGTTGTATCTAAACATTTTGCATATTTATTAAAAATTAACATAGACCTTTTTTTTTTTCTCCTTAATGATCTTTTAAAACATTTCTCATTGGAAAATGCCCACCAGAATGTAGTTCTGTTTTAATGGCAGTGTAAGTTTCATTGGCTATAAGTTCTGAAATATCAGTATAAGTAATATTTGAATCACACTCATGCAATGTAATTTAGGATTGCATCATCCATTTCTTTTCAAGTGCATGTAAAGATGAAATAGCTCTACACAAGATGTGTACAATGCCTCGCGGTGTGTCATCTATTACAGGATACATGCTGTCTATGGATCAAGCTGCAGCTGTGTTTTTTCCGCCTGTTTTGGGATTTCTTTTTGCTTTGCAATGATTTTACTTGAATCTGTGGCTGAAATTTCAGGAATTCAAATGTTTGTTTAGAAATCAGGATAAAATTGGATTTTTGTGGTTTTCAGTGTAAGTAGTGCGTGGAAACTTATTCACGTGGAGCAAGACAGATTCAGAGCTAGAAGTGTATCGAAATATGGTACTAAGGAGTTGATAAGAGTTGGAAAGTATGCTTTTTCTGTGTTTTAATTTATGTTGAAAGTTCGACACTCGTAAGCTAAAGCTGCAATTGTACAATATCACGTATGACCCATTAGAGTTCTAGCAGGTGCCGCACCAACTCTTGGGGCCACCTGTGTTAAGGATCAGCTCTACCTTATCCTCTCTGGGAACAGGCAGCATTCTTCTGCCAATGGCATTTTTTTTCTTTTGACTGCCTAAAATGAAACTTGATTTCCCTGGAAAAGTCACACACAGTTGAAAAAAAACAATGATGGCTTTTGTATAACTTCTGAAATCTTCCTAAAAAAGTAAACCAGAACCGCATGTCTGTTAGAGCTCCACAGGACAGGATAAAAAATTCCTAGAGCAAGGTCATCCTTCTTTATTAAACTACACAGATCTTGGAAGACGTTTTGTAGAAGCCAATTGTATTGTGTGGAACCCAATTTGTGGTGTCGCTCTTTAAATCCTGTAGGATTTTCCACGAAGTTTGTTGTTCAGTGCAAAGAGCCCTGTTGTTGTTCGCCCTGAGCGCAAGGGTTGCTCTTGCCCCACGCTCTGTTCCCCCGTTAATGACTGGGTTTTCACGTCCCTTGCATCTGTCCCAAGGGAGGAGCTCGTGGGAACGAGGGGGCAGGTCATTCTCAGCGACAGGCTCCTGGCTTGGGATCTCGCTCCTGCCAGAAATCTGTCTGAGCCTGAATCTGGCAAAGTTTAGGAAGCAGTGTTAAATGCACCTCTTTGTTCGAGGCTTCCACTAACGGCAGGCACAGGAATTTCACTTGGCAATCGGTATCCTGGCTACCCTTTTCAGGGTACTTCTATAGCTGTTTCAATAGCTAGGAGGGGCATGGAGCAGTTTTTGTGGTGATTTAGATTAGAGGTGCATTATGTAAAATGCATCCAGGTACTGTGATCATTTTCCTTGATCATTTAAATACATGTGCGTATATATATGATATTGGTTGACTGGTTTCTAATTTTAATTAAAAAAGAGAGCCTTTAGTGTATATAATTTTAGAAAGGTATTAAGCCTGAAAAATATGCAGAGGAATAAGATCTGTGCGTAGGAGCAGTTTACAGACTTTTTATCATGGTGTGTTTTCCTTTATTACTTTGGACAAGTGCTACAACTCCAAAGCAAGGAGAGAGCAGAGATTTTGGAAAACAAAATTTATTGTTCAGCCTTAGGAAAAAATGTGAGAATTGGGCATTTCATGTCGATTGTCCTTCATTTTGCTTATACAACATGCTCTGGATTTAGATGCTGACTTCCATAGTCAAAACGTATAAAAGCTTTTGCACAGGACACATTTTCCTATGGGTGGAAGCACAGTAGCATTTTGATACTGAACAATAGCTCTCAGGGTGCCAGAGCCCGCCGTGGGCATTAGCTAATTCCATTGCCAGAAGGACTGCTGGTTTAGCCCTTTTCAGAAATGAGCTGATGTCTATCTCAGCAGGCAGAAGAGCATTGCCTGCAGGAAATTCACTACAGTGCATGAGTGCATTGGGGTCTAGACATTAAAACAGGCCCTCATGGAGGAGTGCTGGCATGTGTCTCTTCCAAATTCTGATTGACTTCGTCAGTTATATTATTATTATTTGCTAGTATTTCACAACTGCTGGGCACTGTTATCTGTGCACATAGACAGTGCTTTCACCTAAAAAGCTGCTGCTGCTGAAGTTAGTGCAAGAGTTCCTTTTGCATATTGTTGCTTGCTTACTCTGTTGTCACTTAGGTGCATTAAAAGGTGTTCATGCATGAGCAGCATTTGTTCCATTGCTCTGCCTATGTGTTTGTCAGGATAAGGCCCTCTGACTAAACACAAGAATTGAGAATATGAACTTTAGTTCATATCTATGGCTAGATATGAGTCCCACCGTTCCCCAGCCTGTCTATCCAGTAGCAACTGGTTAATTCCTTACAGCTCTTGTGGCAGAACAAGATCCTGAAGAGACATGTGGAGAAGGAGAGGAAGAAGGAAGAGAGATAAGTAGAGATACTTTAAGATTGCTACTGTTGGCAGAGAGAATATGCCATGGGTAGTGCTGTAAGGCAGAGGTCAGACAAACATGAGAATTGCTTAAAATTTCTGTGATGCTGAAGAGGAGCTGCTTGAACTTTGCTATAGGGGTAAAGGAAAAGGCAAGTAGGAAGGAATGCGTCCAGGTGGCAGGGAGTTGACACGTTTGAAGTGACAAGTGAGCAGCTAAGCTAGCGGTTTGATCACTGAGGGTGGGTAGGACCAAATTTTTTTTTTTTCTAAAGTTACAGGGAAGTAGTTTGGAAAATAACACATCTCAAGCTTGCATCCCCTGCAACTCCTTTTCCAGCTTGAATCATGAAAGAAATTTCAGAAATCAGAGAACAAGTTCTTGTACTGTGCTATTTCCAACCTAACTTAAACTGGAGAATATTTGCATATGTGTCAAGTCATCATGAGGATTGCAGCTCAATTGTTCAGGATCAGGTATCTTTAGATGTCTTTAATATTGAAATATTCACCCATCAAGACACAAATGATGAAATCACAATTGCTCACTGTGCTTACATCTATTTTTAAAGAACATTTTCTCCCATGTCCTATTGCTTTTTCAACGGCTTTTTGTAAATACTACCTTGTCCTCACATTGCAACATAAGTGTTCTGCTGGACTTCCCAAATACGTCCCTTCTCAAAGTTGACTCCATCCCTACTGAGTTCAGGTACCCAAAGGATCACAGTGTGAGAAAATACTTGTTTTTATCTGTGGCTGGCAAGGAGGTCATGCCCAGTCCTGCTGACTTAAATTCTTGGTCACATTTGCACACAGGCTGTGCTATCATGGGTCTTTCTGTGGAAGGAAGGCTCATGTCCAGGGTACCAGGTTTGCTCAAAGGGTCCCAGGTGTTTAGCAACTGGCAGCTGGGACACTCCTTAGTGTGTTATCCACCACTGACTCAGACAGAATATGGTTCAAAGACTCTGTTCTAAACCTTCCCATGGACATGTGTTTGCTCCTTTGGGACCATGTCTTCCTGTGTGAGTGTGATCTTTCATTCTTCACTGTCACCAGGAGATAGGAATGAGATTGGGACACTCATGATTCTAGGAGGCAAAAGCTTCGTAAGAGCCTGGTGTGGTGAGAATTGCAGAACATTTGGCTGGGATGGCGTTGTCCCCTCCACAAGATGGCTCACCAAAATGCCAGTCTGGTCCTTGTTGGGGAACGGAGGAGAGAGAGACATGAAGTGTGTTGTCAATGTGTTTACCTACTTGAGTTAGCAAAATGCTGACAGTGATATTCCTAAATAGCAATACTTCTCTCATTTCAAAGAACTTGGAGGATTTCTTCTTTTTAATTCGTCAGTACCTATTTTTATGTTGCCTTTTTTACTAATTCTTATGCTGACTAACAATGCTAACAAAGCTTTTTACATAAAGCAGGCTGTCTTACAACTTGATTTTTTTTTTCTTCTGAATGATACATTTTAATTAGTAGTAAGTGTTATGAATGAAGATAATTGAAACATTTCATCACTACGTAATTAATCCTTAGATTTGAGATGGACCCTGGGGAAAGAGTTTGCATCTAGACCTAATGGCATAAACACATCCTCGTTTTAATTGTCAGAAAACAATTTCATAACTTCTGTTTTAGGGGGTCTTCAGTTATACACACATTTAGAAACCTTTTTATTTGACCGTAGCTTGTGTGTGTGACAATGCCGTTGTCTTGTTGCATACGTTCTCATCCTGTTAAATTTCATATCATTTCTCTAGGATCTCAGTCTAAAGGATTTTTCTCTTATCGTTCTTAGGGCTTAATTTTGCTTTGGAAAATCAAGCTCTGTGCTCTTTTTGTTTCATACCCTGTCATTTAGAATCAGACAACAATAATTCTGGAATCGGAATGTGCTTTCTGTTATCTGGCTGATTTTGATGGATTGTCATGCGTCAGTTTGACTTTGCAGGGGTTGAATATAGCATTAAAATGTTTTGAGCAGTTAACTGAACAAACATGCCATGGAAACTAGAGAGAAAGGTCACTGGCACAGTGTTTGGCGAACAAAGCTTTGCAGTTGTGGGTTGTTTTTTTTTTAACTTGAGAAAAGCTTTGAAATAGCGTATTGTAACACAGTTTGCAGATCACTGAATTATGTACTGTACACATGGTTAACGATTTATAGGGCCATGAGTTATTTAATCAGGTAATGCATATACTTTGTACGACAAGCAAGCAGATGAAAACTCTGAATGGAAGAGATTGTTCATCCTCTGAATGACACGCATTATATGCTGCATTATCAGAAAATAATATGACTTTTTCCAGCCAAAAGTTGTCATTTCCAGTGGCCATTGTCTCATCTGAAAACATCAATTAAGCAAAAATGTGTAATAAATAGTGCCTTTCATTTGGGGTGTGTTAAACAAGTGCAAGGCAAAATAGAGTGATCTCAGATCTCTGGCATTAGGCTCTTGTGTTTTCTTTGTCATAAATTTTGTTGGTTTGCAGAAAGGACACAGCCTGCAACAAGGCTCTTGGTTTTAATACCTGCTGGAACTGAAATGCATTCTTGCTGTAGAAGAGATTTTAATCCTAATGAGTGGGAGGTGGTAGATAGCTGTAACAATGTGTTGCAGCATAGGATGTAAAGGGTAAGGATAACCAAGGAAAAGCATCGTACTGTTCACAACGGTGATGGCTGTTTCACAGTGTTGGCACAGCATTAGCACACTGGGGCTTTTATTCTGGATTGGGGCTTGTTGGTTACATAAAAATGAAAGGAAAAGAAAAGGAAGGAAGAGATGATGAGCATGATGAAGTAGGAAAATAAAGGAAACAATTAGAGGGAAACAGAGGTGAGGTGCAGATGGGGAAGCAAAGCAAGTCTCAGAAAAGAGATGTGGTGTGAGGAAGAACTTTGAACTTCTTATGGTTGGGGAAAAGTCTTAATCTTCAAAACTGTGTGGGATAGAAAGTGGAGAGTGGAAAGGGAAGACCAGCTCTGGCTCTGCTACTAAAGGCCTTGTTTTTTGACATGAGAGTGGTGAACATGTAGGAGCAGTGTCTTGTCCCACTTATTATATCTCGGTGTCCACCCCAGCAGCTAGAGCCACAGATCAGGTCAGGATGACAAGAAGTCCTTTAAGAATAAAAGCAGAGGCGTTGTGTCAAAGAAGGTGTCCCCAAAGGCAATAAAGCAGTATCACAGGCTTGGAGCCTTCCACGTACCCTAGAAGAGTACTCTTGTGGACCCTTGAGGGCTGATCGTGCTCAAGAGCCGTGGATATAACTAGGCACTCAGCCTTACATGTTCTAGATGTGAGTAGTGTAGCCAGAGCATCACTGAGCACTTGTGCTCAGCTAGAAGGCTAGAAAGCTGCACTGAAGTGACTGACTGTCACATAGAGCAGTGATGATTTGCCTCTTCTTCAGACATGTGTTCTATTCCTCTACTCAAAGCCTGAGGACAGTGCACAGTTTTCTCCAGTGGTGCTGCTCAAAGCAGCCTGAGGAGCAGTGTGCCCTGCTGGGTAAGCGGGAGATGTGATGGAGCAATGCAGACAAGCGTGGAGCCTTGCCGCAGCGTCTCCCCGTGCTCAGCAGAGCTGCCCGTGCCCTGTTGTGCTCCCCACACCTTTCTGTGAGCAGCCCTGGCTCACAGCGATCCTTTCAGGTCAGATTTTTCTCTGAAAGCTGGAATGCTCTCTGGGAAGAAGGGAGGTGCCCCGGCCTGTCGGAATGGCATTGCTGCATGTGTACTTCTGCAGTCGCTAGGCTCTCTATATTCTTCATAGAGTTTGGATTTTCTTTTTTTTTAAACTCCTGAGAAAGCATCCAGCTTTGAAATTTTCCCTGTATATGAAGATGCACAAGTCCTCATTCATATTTCCAGCATCTGTCTTCAACAAAAATCTCTGAGGATTTCTAGCTTCAAATTGTACTTTTGTGAATAATGGTGACTCAAATATTCCAAAGCAATTTTAATGTTCTCCAAACCCCTCAAAATACTGCAGCTAGGTCCATGCAACTAGCTTCAGAAAGCCATGTGAAAATGCAAATGTTTGCTTTCTCAACCAGAACTGAAAAATACCAAGCATTTCTAAAGGAGAAACAGAACAGTATGTTCTACTTTCCTTATGTATTTTATAAAAAATGCATATATAAAAAAATGAATATAAATTCTTTTAGGAGCAATTGTTTCATAAAAGAAACATGAGTTTGCTTTGGCAAAGATGCCTGTGATTTATGGTTCATTCTGTAAACTTGGCCAAACAATTTCCTTCTCCTTTATGATTGGAGAGCAGAGCTGTCGGGGGCAGGGAGTTATAGAATGGCATCTGTTCTTAGAGCAACAGGATTATGTTTATTCATGATTAGTTTATGCAGAAAATGCATCAAAGAGTTTATTTGAATTTTTGATAAATTTGCCTTGTAGAAAAGAAGTATTTTTCTTAATTGGACCTTGTAGGAAAAATCCCAGTAATGGCAAATGCAAATGAGAAATAATCTGAATTTAAAGAGCTTTTTTTTCAGAACCACAAGTGCTCAAAGTAGGGTGAGGCCACTGTCTTTTCACTTTTTAATAAAATTGTGGGCTTTTCTTCTCCCCTTTAATTCCATATGCATATTCTGTGGTGGTACAGTAGTGGTTCAACATGGAGCTTCTTCATGTATCTTTACTGAAAGCAAGAGATAAGTTTATCAGTATAGTGCTCAGTAGCCTTCTTTCCCTGCTCGCTTTTTAGTGTTGAATGAGGTTTTATAAAGTGCCACCAACGATGCCAGTTTTCCATATTTTTGACTCTATGTAAATTTTGCAGAGAGGTAGGGAGAGCAAATGAAAGATTGACACTGGTGTCTCCTGAAATGTTCCCTGTTTTTTTAAAGCAGCTTGATTTTCCTTACAGCGTTGCCAAAAACCTAACAGATGATGTTTTCAGGATCGGAGACAGGAGATTGAAATGTTGCTAATGTCTGTAGCACTTAAGTCATAGAGTTCTGTAAAGAAATGTGCCATGATTGATCTGATTAATCTTTTAGATGGGTGACGAGAGAGAAAAAAACTTCTTCACCATACTAAATTTTTATATTTATATAACTGCTTTTTAGACACTGAACTTAGATGTCCTTGTAATATTCTGACACGGGTGACTTGTACTTGGCAATTTCAGCTGAATTGAATACTCTTCCTTCCTGCTGCAAAGTTTTCTACATCGGCCTGGCTGTAATAGAAATGGTTTTTACAATTCTCTCCCATGAGTGAAGTCCTGTGGGATCCTTTAGGAAATGTAAAGCAATGTGGCAGACAGGCGTGCTGTTACTGCGCAGAAGCTGTCCACTTGCTGCAAGGAGGTTCTCAGCCTTTACTCAAACTGAGGGTTTGTTGCCAAAAAGCTTCAGCTAATATCTCGTCATTCTTAAGATTAACTCTAATTGTGGATGAACATGGACACTGTAGCTGAGCTGGGGAAGCTCTCATTTAACTGGCAGTAACCCCTCCCATCGTGATCTGCAGCAGACTTGCGGATCAGCCTTCATTCAGTCTAACAAAGCTGGAAGATGTGGTGCTTGTGCTGAAGGATTCCAGTCCTTCCTCAGCTTCTGACTGCTGTACGGAGGCAGGAGAGCAGGTAAATCTCACGCTGGTGCCACCAGCCGCGACACAATTGTTACAGAAATTCTGGTCTCTTTTTGCAACTCGGATGAGCAATTACCTGGTGGGTCTCTCGTGCAGAATTGGGTCTTTCCAGCCCTGTCTTTCAGCTTCAAGAGATACAACACTTGATAAGTGGAGCTAAAGATGTTTTCCTTTTCACATAAATTCTTTTAAGTTCTCAGTCTCTCTGGGCAGATATCAAAGGGGAATATTAAATTGTATATGTAGATACACATGCACACAATTCATTATTTCTTTAGCAAGACCATGGAACTTTACCAAGAATATCAAAAAGCTAACATAATGCACTGCAACCAAGGAGCAGAACTGGTCAGACATTACAATAATATAGTTTTATTTTGGGAGGAAACAGACTTAAAAAAAAAGAAGTTTCTGTCATTCTCTAAACTAGTCAAAGAGAAATAAATGAATTTGTTACCAAAATTTAGAAAATTCAAAATATTTGATCAAGTCTATTTGGGTTTCTCTCAATGGGAGCCTGCTAAGTGAGTATCCAGAACAACATACATGAATAACAGGCTTCCATACAGTTTGAGTTCCAACTTTATATGTTATTTGTCCAATGCTTAGAATGCCACGCAGAACTTAAAGAACATAGTACAATTAATTATATCATGTTGGAATAAATAATTTCCTAAATATACACTCTGTCATGGTGGCCACTGATAAGGAATTTAATTTGAAACTCAGCTCTTGGCTTCTGAAAATCAGCTTTAACTAAATTGTCGCAGTCATTACATGTTGTAAAGCCTCTATATTTCACACTTCATTTTCTATCCAAATGGATGACAGCCTACTTCAAAGGGAAGGAAGTAAACCTGTGGTCAGAGTGTTCACCTGAACAGCATGCTCTCCCTAGATCCCATGTCTGGCAGTTGCACACATTTTGAATTCCTGCAGGTTTACAATTTAATTGGTCAAAAATCAAAGGATGTCCAGTTGATCTGTACCCCCTTATAACAGGGTCAGAGATTGGGGGATAATGTTTGATGCTCCACCTTTCCTGACATTTCACTGTTGTACAAAAATGGGAAGGATGTTTCAATGACCTTCCCAGGCTAGAAATGTTAACCCCAAGCATTCAAAACTTGCAAACATGAAGTTTATATGGAAGAGAGACAGTTTAGAGCCCTACTTGTGTACCTGCTAGAGGCTATAATACAAGAAGAGAAAATAAGATGCTAATTTGTACCTTGTCAGGGTCTGTAATATCAACCCCAGTACTCGGATCCTCATTCAGCCCCTGTGAATGGTCTCAGAGTGTCTGGTGGCATTTTGTCACGGAGTACAACATGGTAACCATACAAAAATTTCAAACTCCAGTGGCAGGATCTCCTTGATCCTCAACATTGTCTTTTCCATATCCATCCAGGAGGACTGGTTGTGTTCACTGTTAAACACACCTCCGTGGGCAATGGTCCCTGGGTACTTTGGTTTTTTTGGTTATGTTGAGATTGTTGAGGGAAATACTCAGAGATGGAAGGTAGGAATTGTTTGAAAGAAGACTGAAAAGAGAGTTGGTATGACTCTGAATGGAAAATTAAGGTTCATTGCTGCCATGAGGTTCACTACCTAATTACTTCGGGCAGTTTGCTTCAAGTCACATCTTTTAAAACAGAAGCCTGTTTCGGGTATATCCTGTTCATGGATCCCTGGGCAAAGTGCAGTTGGTGTGGCTGAGGACAGGTGCTTCAAACTCGCTCCTCCTTGCTCTCCTCTTTTTCTGTGCTTACTCCCTTGGGCAGTGGGAGGCCACAGCCTGGTCTAAAGTGAGTAGAAGGCAATCATTGAGTCATGCCGTGGTTCGGAGGAACACTGAGCTCTGCCCCACCTTCCTGCTTTCTTTACTGGTCCTGTCTACTGAGAGGGAATACAGCAGGAGATTTTTGCCAGTGGTGACATCGTAATCGACTCCGTGCTGTCTGGGGCCACAGTGTCAGAGTATGGTGTGTGTGATTTGTAAATGACAAATTCACAGGAGAAACAAAAACTGTGAAACTTTGCAGTGGTTGGATGTGTACTGCTGTTTCACTGACTGTCCCATTTTGAAGGATGGTATTGGCCTGTCTTCAGTTCACGCAGTATTTGTGTCAACACACATAGTGTGCAGCTCATAGAAAGGAAGGTGCTGTATTGCTGTGAGAAATGTGTATAATGGCTATATAAACTGAATTTGTATGGGGACCCAAAAACTCTATTCATTTTTACATTTTTTTTTTCCTTTGCCTGAACCAAACTCACATTGTTTGGGGCTGTGTCACAAGCGATAGCAGTGTTCTTTGGGGACCTCAATGTCATGTGCAAGTAATAAGGACATTGTCACTGTTTATCTGATCAGAGATTGATAGTTCAATACCTTTCAACTTGGCTGGGCAGGTAACGTACAGGAATTTTTAAACTGTGTTTCCATCAAAGAACTGATTTGGGCTGGTTATTGGTAACACTGTTTATATGTAAATGCCTGCTTTTAAAATCACTTGTGTTCACATAGGAACCATTTGCTTCCCTTTTTGGAAAAAAAGAGGAGGTTCATCTAGATAATCCAAAAAGGATGGTTATGCTAGAAAATATGAATACTTAAGAGTGTTAATCATTGCTCATACTAAAAGCAGTAACATACATTTTTTGGCGTACATGCCACAGGATTTGGCCACCCTAGACAGACTGGGTAAGTGGAGCTGGCCTCTGGTGCTCTCACTGTGTTCTCTGAAGCAGACTGCAAATGCAGGAGCCGAGGCATGTGCTGTTTGCAGCTATACGTGCCAGTGCCTGAGATGTCGAAAGGTAGGAGAGTGTGCCTATAGAGAAGCGGAGGGCAGTTGTATGTATGGCCCAGAGGAGGCAGAGGTACAGTGCTCTTTTGGAGGTCTTGAACTGCTAAGCAGGATGCAACCTGTTCTTGTACCCCTGGTATTCAAGGAGCCAGATCTTTCATAAATTTTATTTTAAAAAGCAAGTTTGTGCTGAACAATGTCTGTTAGCATGAGCTCTCTTCCTAACAGCCACTAACTAGTAAGGCCTTAAATATAATTTGATTGAATTAAGAGGAACAGCATATAATTAAAGACAAATCAGTCTAGAAAGTCCAACTTGCAGGTTATGGGGCTGACACAAGGCACATTGTAAGAGATTCTTAGGAAAATAAGCTTAGCGTGCAAGCTTTCCAAGATTTCATTCAAATAAAAAATTGGGTTCTTTTTAAATATCACTCATTTATAGGAAAAACATGTTGATTTGAAGAATTCTTGTTTTCTACTCAGATTTACCTTTACTCCTCGTTCAGACTATTCATGAAAAATCTGAGGTGTTACGCAGTAACAGATGCTTGATATTCCTTTATTTATTTATTTTTCAAGTTTCTAATCAACACTTGATCCGTTTCAAGTTACAACTGTGCTACTTGGTATAGCTTTCAAAAATCTAACCAACCATGGGGTGGAAAGTGCATTACATAAAGTTACACTCTCATGTACCTCCCCTTTCTACTAGCTACCCATTTCACAAACAGGTATTTAAACCTGGCTTGGCACAATATCATTATTCTGTAGTAGGTGTCAATTGGGAGTTTTTTATATTTCAGGATCCCTTGACCTTTCTTCTGGGCACACGTACAGTGTGTTAATGATGAACAATGTCCACACATCAGCACTAATTCAAACTTGAGCTCTTCCAGAGTTTGAAATATGCATGGATAAAGTCTGTGCAGATGGTCCTGAATTTTAATATATGAAAGTCACAGTAAAACAAAGTTAACTTTTAAAATTCTGCAATAAATCACAAAAAGCTGAATATGATCCTCCAGATATCTTAATTAGATGAATTTCTTTCACTTAATCAGACATTCAAAGTCAAAGGGACAAAAGACACTGCCTTTTTTAGACACTAAGGCCCGAATAATGTCTCAGTGGTCAGAAGAGTTGATCAAATTACTTGCTGTCACTCATGTTTACATTTGATTGTATTCTTTTTCTGAATAATAACTTGAACGTCACTGTTTCTATTTTTTTATCAGTCACAATCAAGAATATTCCCCACAGCTTTATTTCTGGGCTTCTTGCTGCCACACAAGGATTTGGCATAGTTTGCAAGCTGAACTTCCAAGATGGGAAATAGCAGAATCAAGATTATCCACATAAGCCACTTTTGTAGGTATCTCTGATAGGAATCACCGGTAGCAATAAGAAGGGCAGAGGTGAGGACATGGGGTGTCCTCTGGGCTCGGAGAGGTGCACTACACTCGTCATGTGTCATTCAGAGCTCAGGCCCGTGGGTGCTTGAGCTCATACAGAGCACATGGAGGTCTTCAGACCTGAGCAACCAGAGTCTCAAGGATTCCTATTTAGCACATGCAGATGGCACTTTTAAGAAACTGCATGGGTGGCTAAGTTAAGAGGATTTTTTAATGAGGGAATTAATAAATGTCTGTCTGTCTCAGGGTTATCTCTATGCTGAATTCCCATGTTTCTTCTCCAAATCTTCAAATGTTCCATTTTTTTTAAAGAAGTGGTTTGTGCTGGCAGTCTCTCCAGATTTTTCTAGCCTTATTGAAAACAGCTGTGACATTTTTTCTGAAGCAGGATGTCTTTGGTTTTTTTTTTTTTAAATTAAGCCAGAGGTAGAGCTGGAGTACAAAAACATCAGTTGCAGCTATAAACAAAGTTTTTAGAGAACAGGGGAGGGAGAGAGAGCCAGAGAGCAAGGATTTACGATGGGGAAGTATTAGGCAGGATTGACTCTAGGTGTCACTGTGAGCTGTGCCTATAATTCTGTAGCTCCATTTCCACTTTTATTCAGTGACCCCCACTTTCCAGCCTTCTTCCTCTTCTCTGTTTCCCCCATCTCTTGCTCTCTCTCTTACTCTCTAACACACACACCTGCATGCAGAGAAGTGTATGACAAATAATAGCTGGAAGCAAAGAAATTACCATGACCATTATAGAGCATGGCATTGATATGTTAATAGATACTTAATAAAAATGCTGGTTAACTGAATAGTTATGATGTCTGATATCTCGCTTATATGAAGCCCTGGAAAGCAAATGATTAAAAAAAATTAGCTAAGCTTTCTTTTTTCCATTTGTATATGGCTACAGGTAAGAGCAGAAGGCAAACACCAGCAGATGAGATACTCTTCCAGTCTTGCTGATCTGGATTGGGCAGAAGCAGGGCTAGATCATTTTAGGGATTACGGGCTGGATTGCAGGCACGAGGAGTTCTGGCAAACTCTGAAACTGTACCCACCTGTATAGAGAGCTGCAAAAGCAACCTCTATCTCTTAATGTTTTCTCCTCACTAATATTAAGTTAACTTCTCAATTTATAATTTAGAATACTTTCATATAAGATCCACTTAGAGAATACTAACTAATGACATACAGCAACATCATTAAATACTTTAGTGCCTCAGGGTAACAGACTACAATGCATCCTGCGAAGTAGCACTTAGAGGCTGTATGAACATATTCTGTCACCTTGCAATCTTTTATAGCGTAGCCCTGGGAATGTGCAGGGAGATAACATGCAGCGGAATAGAACAAAGTCTGCTGGAGTCACACTCTCCTTAACGTGATGAATTATCAAGATGCCGTACGTTTCCTGGTTAGGTCCCAAACAGATGAACTTTTGTAAATGAGCAAATTTAAATGCCTTCTTATCACACATAGGCAGAACACTGTTTTCATGGTGTTACTAAGAGTCTGATGTTACTTTTAAGTGACTTTGTGCAGTGATCAGTACTTTGGCTCTAATTAGTAAAAGTAGTAAGAGCCTTAGATTTCAATCATAAACAGAAAAATAGGTCATCTAATATTTTAGTTCACCCCCCTGCTAACCCTTAATTTTTTCTAGCTGTATATATTCTAACTTTCTTCCAGTATCACTTTAAACTTCCTAAGCAACAGCGTCCATGACTTCATGATTTTTTCTTTTGAGTTTACATTTTTTACTGGAATTTAGTAGGATTCTTCTGAAGGACAAGGGCAATTTTTAAAGCTGCTTTGTAGAACTCCATTTCCTTTTTGATTCAGGCTCCTCTGACAGTGCTGAATCTCGAATTTTTGTAGCATCCTGTGGGAAAGGGAAGGCAATCTGCAAAGTACAGATTCTCCTGGCAAATCTTGCTTGTTGCTAGATGCAACTTCTAAACCATGTCTCCTTGGTTTTCATCCTTGCCTGATGGCTGCATTGTGTACTGTACGTTCAATATGGTGATGACTCCGAGATGCACCCTGTCACTAATCTAGTCACTCGTGGCTGCTGTGATTATCCACTGTCTCTATCAAATTACTCTTGGACAATGTCATCAGTGTAGTCTCACCTCTGAATGGAACAGCCGTTTTTTTTGTGGTTTTTTTTTTTTTTTATTTAATCGGGATTAAGCAGTCAGATCTGATGACACTTCACACAAGTATAGTTGTTTGAAAACATACTGTCCTTTCAATCACAGTAAGTGACAGTGTGCACAGTGTGCACTCTGCTGATGCCACGGCTGCTTTTGATGCCTGCTCTGACATGCTTTAAGATAAATAGTTCAGAGAAAAATTCTTTACAGTAGCAAACTACTTTTGCCAAATGGTTAGCTCTATATAGTTCCCTTTTTGCCCTTATTTTTTTCTTTTAAAAGGAAAATATAACAGGGATTAAATTGGGGGAGAGTTGAGTAGCCATTTCCTAGGATGAATATTTTTTTACTGGGGCAGGCTTAAATTTCTTTATATTTAGAGCAAAGGAGTGGGTGTGAGGAAATACGTCTAAGCTCCCTGCTCCCATCTCTATGCCCAGTTTCTCTCTCATGGCTATTATAGAGGCTTGAGTGGGAGTTTGGGATTTTTCAGTATGTGGGAGACAGCTAGTGGCAAAAGAAACCTGTGGAGCCGAGTAAACCACGTGATTGCATCTCTCTAATCTCTTCTCTCCCTGTCCTTTGGGCGATGAGACGAGGGAGGTGAGCCTTACGGGCTGTAGGACAGGGAAGAAACGGCAGCGCTCGGCTGTGGTGGGGCCTTGTAGGGGTTTCCTTTGACCATGGAGCTCCCCAATGGCTGAGGCACCGCCAGGGTGGGTGCCGCAGGCCCCAGCGGGGGTGCCCCAGCCAGCAGGAGGTGGGGGGAGCAGGGGTAGAGCACCAGGGAGCAGCGGGGATCGGTGCGGTTACCCTACAGACCGGGCAGGGGCCGGGAGGGACACGAGAGAGGGAGCGGCAGCGCGTGTCTCGTCGTGTGGGAGGGAGGGAGGACTTCCCTGGGGAGCCACAGCACACGAGGCGTGGTATGGGGATCTAGGGCAGAAACGCCGGCGTAAGCCAACTTTTCATCATTCCGGATTCAAAGCCGTGGTCCCAAGTCCCAGCAGTTCCTCACTCAGTGCCTGCGTCGTGCAGTAGGGAGGCCTGGGGTCACCCTGCTCCGCCACTGCTCTGGGTGGTCGTTGCACCAGAGACTGTGGGGACACCAGAGGGCGGCTGCGCTGAGCTGGGGCGGGCGCCAAAGGCTGGCGCCGTGTTTGCTCCGCCCGGAGCGAAGGCTCACGGCCAGGCTGGTGGGCAGAGGAAAGATCCCTTCCGAGAGCTGCAAGTCCTAAGTTCCAGGAAAGCGCTATCAGGTACTGGAGTAGAGATGTAAAGGTGTAAAAGATACTTCTCTCCAGGTCTGGCAAAGTGTTGTATGGCTTTCGTAGCACACGTTTGCTCTTGCAGCAGAGTTTAGGGGTAAGGAATGTTTCCAGTAGGGGACTTGGAGAGGAAGAATCTTACTGGAAAATGTTCTTAATCATGGCACAAATTTTCAGTAAGTGTTTTTTTTCTATTTTTCTTTTTTTTCTGTAACGTTTTCTGGTGCTGAGTGCAAGTAATGTAGCATTTAAATTCTCTTCATCTCAGATGATTCACTGAAGGTCAGGTCTCATGAAGTAATATTTTCTTTCTTATCTGCACCTAATCAATCATGTCATATATAAAAAGTCCAAGCAGTTGTATCAGTACTTCAGTACAATGTAACAATATTAGACCAATCAAAACAAACTAATCACATATTAGAAATTATTTTAAAGTGATACTGCAAAAAAATACACACAAGCTACCAAATCGTACCTATAAAATAATGCTTATTGGTCATTACAGTGGAGATAGTTGCAGGGTTTTTTTTTTTCTTCTAGGATATTTAACTGGCTGGCTTCTAATATTTCTTTTAATGTTTGCTTTTGCCTGGCAGGAATGTGATAAAATTATGCAAAGCTATAATTCACATAGAACAAATACAGATTGCAAACTATATAATGTTATCCTGGCCTGCTGTTTATAAAGCAATGAATATGCCTGCTAACTCTGTATGCTGATGATTTTTTGCAGCCAGGTTTATATCTGGATGAATGACCTTTACTTTTTCTAATTATTATTTTACACAAGCAAATAATTTACCTTTATAATCATAAGCAATCATCAAGAAAGACCCTTGGCAGGTGCTGGCATATTGTACTGTTCATGTCATTCAGTAAATAGCCCTTTTCTGGTTCGGGTATGGTTTCTAGGCCTTATATGTTGCTCTGCACAGAAATGGAATTAAAACTTAAATCAAGGCAAATTATTTCAATTGTTTGTATGTGAGTTTGCATAAAATCACAGGCTGTCCTAGTTGCTGATACAAGCCTGTTGGGTAAATGGCCTAATGATTCTGATGCAGCCTCTACTCAAGAACCCTTCTACTGAAGATTCTCACCAGAGCAAACAGTTGTCAGCCTTACACAGAGTCTTGGGACTTAGAGAAAATCCGATAGTTTCTCAGTCAATGTGCCCAGAAGGGCATTGTAACCAAGTGGTCAGTTTGCTCAGCCATAGCCAGTTAAGCAGAAGCATGTGAAAAGGCTTGCTCAGTTTCTTCACTGTTTGAGTCTTTCTGAGTGTCTTAAGGGTCAGACTCTGTTTTAAAGCGCTTAAAATAGAATGGCAGTGACTGAATTGCTGACAGCATAGCATGCAATCTTGCTCAAGAAGTGTAGCGTTAGTCTAGAGACAACATGGGGTAGTTCAGAGACACCTGAGCTGTTTCAGCAATAACAGCGAACTTTCATGCTTCAGCTCTTTCTGATACAGCTGCTTGTTTCACAAACAGGTGTCTAAAACTGCTGTGAAAGTCACTTCAGCTGCAGACTGAGCAAAAGTCTACTGACTTTTCATGTAATGCTATAGTGTCAAGTAGTAATATGCATGTTACTGTCACTTGGGAATTGCAACTTGGGAGCCCCCGATCTTTGGCAATGAGGAGAGACCCGTGCTTTGGGGGAGCTGGGAAAGAAACCTGCTGGAGGGTGCTCTTTGTTTCACTGTGTTTTCCCTCTGACCAGTTGCTAAGACTGCTAGCAGAGGGACTAATGCTACTGTCTGTGTTACAGAATTTTTCCCATTTCTTTTCCATCTCAGGAACAAATTCATTGTTTTTTCCAGTGAATACATAGAAATGCCACAAAACCCATTCTTTCTGCAGAATCTGCTGCTGCTCTGCATTTCTACATAAGAGTGAATGTAATAGCCATGTGACATGTTGACAAGAGTAATTATACCCAGAGGGGTTGGTAATTTATGTTGGGTAGCAGGTGGTATCATTTCCTGGTTAGTCTGTACCCTAACTTGTTATTATCTATGGCCATCAGCAGCTAGACTGACACCTACAGAGGAGACCTCACAGCTCGCAGCAGGAGACAGAGTTGTTCCATTTGACTGTAGATCGAAGGAATTCCTACTGTCCTTCATACTGTGTGTAACATAACCTTTGATAATGTAGTAGGCAAGGCAAGGCATGACTCATCTCATTGACTTTTCCCTCTTGTACATGACTTTTTAACAGGTTGTGCTTGATAGAGAATGTGTTGCTACTTACTTTTGACCACCATCATTATGCCACTGACTCAGTCATATATAGCATGCCACCTAAATAGCTACTGTCCCTAAGGAAGTATTTTTTACCACAATATTTCTTTGGTTTGGCAAGTTACTTCATTGCTTGTTTCAGAGACGAGCACCCCATTGTTTTGGGAGCTGTACACACACATAATTAGGGACAGAGTCTTGCTCTGACAAGCTTTTGCCCTGAAAAGAGGAGAGGAAAATGTTGCTTCCATTTTGCAAATGGAAAATGGATGTGATGAAGAGGTGAGGTTAAGTAAATTGCCAAAGGAGGTCATGCAAGGGATCTGTGACAGAGCAAGGAGTTGGTCAAGTTCTTGGAAGAGCCAAATACAGTAGCCTTAATGACACACTGATCTGTATTTTCCTTTTTTTTTTTTTTTTTTACCAACGCTGTTTTGTTGCTTTAGTTTCTTTAGAACCCTCCTGAACTGTTATATTTCAGTTCATGCAATTCATCGCTGTCCTAAAACTGTAGTACAATGTCCTCAGTCTTGTGAATCTCTCTGGACTCCTGAGGACATGATGAAAATCTAGATCCATAGTCTTCTTTGAGGTTTTCTCATCTCCTCCCATTTCCAGTTTTAGCTTTCTCACCTCATTTCTTCCAATCTTCAATCCCTCCCTAATCCTTGAGATTCTTACTTTTTCCTCTTCCTTCCCTTACCAGGCCTGGTAATACCGACTTTTTCTCATAACTGGTGTCATAAACTTGTTTTATATCCTCTCAAATCCCATCTACTCTCCCTTTCCTCTATGTTCTTCTGTTTATTTTTTAAATGTCATTTTCTGAACTGCCTCAAAATGTAGCAACTGTTTATGCCATTCTTTTATCAAGTGAGAAGCTCAACATGTGAGGTCCTGCAGGTTGGTTCTAATTCTGTTCACTTATCTAAGATCCAACAGCAGAGTTTTCTTGGTCACAGGTCCAGGTCCATGTGTGTAATCCTGAATTGAAGGTATTTACAGTAGCTGTCTTTCTGCTTCTGTGTGGTTTCTGTGCTGTATACATCTGCTGTGTGTGGATATCCAAGCTAGCTCCAAACAAGTGTACCCTCTTGGTGCTAGAGCTCTGCCTAGCACCACATATACATGGCTGTAGTGCTTAAATTGTTCTGTAGGTGAGACTGTGGATTCCTTAAGTATTTGTAAAAGTTTTACCCTACGCTTAGATTCTTGACATTTACCTTTTATAGCTGTTATGATCCTTGAGGTGATCTTTCTTTTAATCCATGGTCTGGAAATATTGCTGAATGTGTTATTTATTTCATAGGGGGTTTTGAGGATATTTTTTTTTGAGTTTGTTTTTTTTTTTTTTTTTTTGAATTTTTTTAGAGGAACTGTAGAAAGAGTGTTTAAAGGTAATGTCAGAGAGCTCACAGTGACTGTCATGGATATCTTTACTTTTTTTCCTTTGCAACTAGAAGATAACATTACCGGAGCATTCACAGTATTCCTCAGACCAAGGCATGGAATGCTTAGTATCGTGTCATCCTTTCTGTTGATGTTAATTAATTGCTAATGCATTAGTGACTGTTATACACTTATAGAGAGTCTTACATCCTGAATGATCTAAAAGCGTTTTACAAAGAGTAATCTAGGACAAGAAATGAGGAGCACCAATAACTCACTAGGAGCAAAAGAAAAGTAGTGGCCAGTGGGGAGTGTATTTCTTCCAGCAGGAAGACAGTCAGGATGGTGGGATTCACGTCCCACTCTTAAAACTAGTGCCTAGGTGTAAGTAATGTCCATGTCTGTTCATGAGCTTTTAATGCCATTTGCCACTGAGTAGAGCCAAGTGAACAATCCATGGCTGGTCATTACCAGGTTCAGCTCATGAGGATGAGATGTATCATGTGGATGTTCCTATACCTCTTCAGTTGTGCTGTAGGAAGTGGAATGCTCGTAAGTGATCTACCAAAGAGGAGGAGGAGGATATGATTTGTGATCAGACCTTATCCTGGAGAGTGGTGTTGAATCTTTCCTTCATTCAGTACAGGTTCTTGTGGGAGTAACTGTTCTAGACTGATAGTTAAGGAGGCCTACGTGGGCATTGGGATATATTTGACAGGCACAAAATGTCTGTATGTGAAACGAAAATAAAATCTGCTGAGGCCATGTGTTTGAGAAGCATCATTTACACACAGAAAGACTGGGATATCATACAGGAAGAACTGGACCATCTTCAGGACTGGAGAACTGGAAATGGGGTTAAATTTGTATGAAGTACACAAGGTCAAATGGCAAAATTTTTTCTATAGGCTCATTAATTGGCAATGCCAAAGGAAAAAGAAATGCATAGGTATTTCACCAGACCCACTGCGTGAAATGGCCATGTAAAAGGCAACGTGATCTTAAGATGTTTCGGATGAAATATTTCTGTTGATAATAAGAAAGTGTGAGTGTAATTGTACAAGTCCCAGGTGTATAATTCTGGGCATTTGTGTTTAAAACTGAAAGTAGAGATGCAAAGAGGAACCTGATTTTGATCAGGATGGAAAACCTTTCTTAGTGGAGGAAATAAAGGAATCTGATTTGCTTAGCTTAGCAAAATAAAACCCCTAAAGATTTTAGTGATTAAAATCAAGGAAGCAGAAAAATATCTAGTAATACCAGTGGCTGTGAGTAAATGTGGACCCAAATTAGAAGACTACTTAGCCATTAGAGAAGCATGTTTCTTGAATATCTTACCCAAAGATTATATTTTCCCCAAGAAGATGGTAGTGGCAAATGGTGAGCCAATTTTGAACATTACAAAGTGGTTATATGAGTTTGCTGCTGCTACTGGAACCTAAACCCAGTGTCCCAGGAGAAGCCATTTGTTTCTGCATTCTAGTGCCATAGACAGTTTTAGCTTAATTTAAGGAATCTATAATATTCCAGCATTTTTTATTTTCTAGTATCTCTTTTTGTGGACTGAATAGCGATCTTGACTTTTAATGTCAGTTTAAGAGTTTTCAAACTAACTTCTCCATTCCGAGGTTCCCCAATTTACAAGAAGTAGCTGAATGAACCATTTGGTTTTGTCTCATATTCTGCTCTAATTTTCACATCAGGAGTACTAAATTCTGTACCAAAGTCAGTGAAGGCACCCTGAGTACTTACTGGTAGTACAGTTCCCCACAGGGACCTCTTGTACCCCATCTAGCTGAATTCAGCTGCAATCCGTTTTTCAGTTTACATTTTTTAAAATTTGATAATACCCCAGGGAATTAGTTACCTAATTCTTATTGAATTACAATGTGAGTTGGATGAATTTCCTTAGACTTGCTTGAAAATCTCAGATTGTTATTCTAATATTATTCATACTACTGCATGTGTTTTCGTAGCTAAAAATCTGCAATAAATAAGTTCCTGGAATCATATTAATTACAAGAATCTTTCCTTACAGAGTCATTTATAAACAAACCCCATACCTGTGTTAGGTTGTATAGTTTTAAAAAAAGTAAGACTGAATATTAGGAAGTTGGACACACTGGTTTACATAACAGCTACAGATCATAAACCAGCTGTAATTTCCATAGTACTGAACTTTGAACTTTAAATGAGAGAAGACAAAAAAGTTATGACAAAGGGCATGCTTTGAAGTTTCAGTGTCTGATTCTGTAAATTGGTCAAATAAAGGTGAATAGCATTTATCATAGAGCAGACTAATTTTCTGTCTGGGTTGTCCCCAGTTAACGGTTTCTTCAACATTATGGATGAGAATAGGAAGCGTGTATGTCAAGGGAATCATATTCCCTTAGCAGAAAGGGAACAGATGCCTAACCTGTAACTCTGCATATCCCTATTTTATTGCTGTGGGACTTGCCAGTTCTAGGGTCAAAGCAGCATGCTAGCTAGTGGGAATGGAATGGAAAAGGAAGGTAGAAAGGTAAAAGAAAGTGATGAAATCAGTAAGAAAGGGTTCAAAACATATGTCTGCTGAGCTCTTTCTAGTAGATAACGTTGTCAAAGAATAAAACTGAGCTGGAGGGTAACATGCTACCTTTCTGTCCAGTCAGTTCACTAGAAAAGCCTATATTTGATTAAAAGCTCCGTAGAGACATCCGAGAGATGCCGTTTTCCATGATGTGCAAGAAATTCTGAAGGAATTAAAATACTTTTGGTGAGCTAGGTTATGCTGCATTCTTCTCATTAACATGGGGACTGGCAGAATTTGATGGTCTCTCAGTCTTTGATTTTTCCGGAGATTAAGGTATTTCACATCATTTGGTGTGAATATAGTCCTGGTCTCTTCAAGGGAGGATAAGACAGTGGATAAATTACCACCACGTGCTAAGAAGCTTTGGGATAAAACCCTATTCCCCGAATGAGAATTGCTAACAGAGATTCTAGCAGGATTAGTACAGCCCTTTGCTTTCCACATTTTTTTGGGTGAACAAATCTTTGTGATAGTTCATGTATTTTCCAAGTGTTCAAAAAGGCCTATCATAAAATGTCTGTCACTTCCATCACCTTTTGTGATACTACCTGATAACATTTTCAGGTCAGAACAGTGCGTCAACTTTGTTCTGGATTTGCAAAGAGGGTGATCAGTTTTACAAACAGCAGTGGAATTCTTCCCACTGAACTTGAGGTGTTTGTAGAAGCAAACTACTTGAGGTTCCCTGTCATCACTGCAGAGCCCAAGGCACTTTGAGAGCAGACCTCATATTGCCTATATAAGTACTGCTTTTGAGATTAATTACCTTTGGTGCTGTATAGAAAGTTAGCTTAGATTAGACACCTAACTTTCAGAGGGCTGGAGTGAGGCAAGAAGAGCCCAACACCGCCAGCTGATTCCTCTGAGACCCAGGGGGTGAGGACTGGGCAACACTCACCACACAGATCTACTTGCTGGATAGTTCCTTACTATATCTGTCCTTTACTGAAGAAAATACTTTATCCAGACTCTGCTTGGCTCATGAATAAATCCAAGTCTTCTATATCCTTGGATTTTTTTTTGGCTCAGTCCTTTATTCTGCACAGAATGTGCTTCTCAGGGTAAAAGGTTAATGATCTTTGGGCCTGGGCTGACCCAGCATCAGAGCAGCAGTTTTTTCCTTGACTGCAGTGGGAGGTGAATTCGGGGCCTGTTTGAAAGCCCGGCTTTACATGCAGCTCAGGTTTAGATAGGGGAACCTTGTGTAGTGCAAGTCCTCTGTGAAATTAGGTGACTCTACGTTGGAAGAGGCAATTTTTCGATTAAAAGAAAAAAATCTGATAACAGCATGTGTTTGTTTTTGGAGAACAGCACGACAATGTGTATCGTTTTTATCTGTCAACAGCCATCACCTTGTCAGAGTTTGGCTGCTGTTGATTTATTACAACCTATGCGAATGTATAATTGGTAGGCTGGTCCTCAGATCTGCGGAGGAGAGGCACAAATTTGGAAGCCAGATGTCCCATGGTAATGCGCTAAAAGAGAGAGATAATCACCAAAGAGCTGAGGAGCCCTTCAACTCAATACTCTTACATACTCTCTTAGCCTTAAGATTTATCAGTGTTTGTAATGAAAGCATCTAAAATGAAAACAACTTATTAACTTCACTAAAGACACCATCTTCCACTCCCCACAAATAAATCTTTTATCGTAATCTGCACTGCAGGAGTCCCGGCTTTTTAGTCAGAAATAGGGGGGAATTCACCGAGGCATGCTTATTTAGCATTGCTGTCCCAATGCCCAGGATGACCTTGACAGGGAGAAAAGACTTTGGAGTTATAAATTTCCTGGCAAAATAATGCATGCAAGAAAGTATTATGCTCCCTCGTGGAGTTCGGGGATTATTCTTGGACCTATTTCATCAGGGCTTTCTTCTGTTTCTGTGCCAGTACTGAAGGCATGCAAACTACTCACAGAAGTATGGTCTGCCCTTAACATTTATACGGCCAAGCCTTAAAGTCTTGGTATCAAAGACCATTGCATCTGAAAGGCATATCCTGCCAGATGGAAGAAGGAGTAGTAGTTCTAGTAGAGCTCTTCTCCAGCTGAGGTGAAAGAACATTAACTTTTTAAATATTGATTTGTACTTTTAATTCACTATTAATCACAGTGGGTTTTATAGCATTTGGGTTTCGTCAGGAGGCCATGGCTTTTCAAAGGTGATGCTATTAATGTGGAACTTGTTCCTCGTGTTGGAGTACTGGCTGGTAGAGGGCAGATTAGTGAAAATCTTCTGGAGACTGCAGAGGACTTCTGTAGGGGAACACTTCTGTTGGACTGGAAAGTAGGGACAGGGAGGCAGAGCTATAAAGCCCACGTGTAAATTATCATTTGTCTTTCCCCTCTAATTCAGTCCTGATCTGGAGAGAGGAGAAAGCTATATGTCATTAAACGAGTCTTAGTGGGTTCATAGACCAGGTGATGTACATCCTCTATTTGCCTCAGACAACTACATGTACATCTTTCTAATGTGATTAGGCCGTCATACAGGGCACAGATCAATTTATTATTCTGCCTGAGAGTGCCATGTTCCTCTTTAAAAAATTGTTACTCCTGGAGTCGGCAATTACTTTAAAATAAATTTACCAAAGACAAAATTGTGCCTCTTGGGTCAGTAAATGACTTCCTTGTTTTTTCTTGAAGAGACAAGGTGTTTATTAAAGACCTCCTTAGTTTACTGTGTTGGGTTTTTCACTTTGAATAATTGTCCAATTAAATATAATTTGGAAGTCCATGCTAACCTACTGCCTGCATTGTACAAGTAAGAATATCTCTGAAAGATGTGCATTAATAAATCCCACTGAGCCCTATCTCTTTTAAAAAATGGCTGCTTTTGTTTAATTTTTAGAATTTTTTAACAGGGCTCTAAGCCTTACATTTGGAAATGCCGCTGTTTTCACACAAATAATTTATACAGTTCATTCTTTCAAATTCTATAGAAAACATTTTTATCATTTATTGTAAGTTAGCTTAATTTTTTTATTACTGTTATTTTTAACCTATTGTTTAGGTTTGGAACATATTTTACAGTTTAAAACTTTACACATTCTAGTCTTTTTTTTTTTTTTTTTCTTCCCCCTCTGGGGATTTCTATTCCTACTTTGCAAGGAGGAAATAATATGAAGTTAAGTGGATTTAGAACTATAGGCTCCTTATAACTAGGAAAAAAAAAGTTGAAATTACTTTTACCAAACATACTTAATGTAGACCTTTTCTTTTTTTCTTTTTTCTTCTTTTCTTTTTTTTTTTTTTTGTTTCCTAGAGGATCAGGATTGATAACAATTCATCTTTCCAAACAGGTCAGATAGTTTGCACGCTGGAGAACTAACAAGTATAAGTCAGCAAAAGGATAAAAGAAAAGTAATTAAATGTAGCAATTAGATGGACTCCTGGAAATCCAAGATGGAATTGGTCAATAAGAGATATGTTGAAGGATAAAGAAAAAATTATGTTGCCTGATGTAACCTGTTCCATAGAGATATAGTCATGCATGGCCTAGCAGTCTGAGCATGAAGCTGGCTGCAGGACCTCTCACTTTGACTCAAACACAAAGAGCTTTGATGTTTCTTTATCTACTAGGATCTAAGTCACTCCAACTCATTTTCTCCTGTGGATGTAAGACTTTTATTCCTAATAAGAATATAATGAATATTGATTAGCTAATCAATCTAATTAATAAAGATTTTTAGAACTGGGGAAATAACAAAGCATATGGGAGAAATTTTATCTCACTGACTTATTAAAAATGAGTACCAAAAACTGCCATAAAACGAATCCCCCAAAATATTTTATACTGTTGTAGTTACACTTTTAATTGTAGTTATCATTGCTCTCGTATTAAAAATATATTTTTGTTTTGATATACGTAGGAACAGACATGACATTAAATTGACATTAAGACTGACATTAACTGCCTGCTCTGTCCTTTATATTCTGGCTGCCTTCACCCTCTAGTGAAACATAAGGAGTTGGAAAGCTTATTTGCCTTTCCTAGTCTATCAATGCACAGAACACCTAATTAATATTGAGGTCAGTAATACAATCTGCTGTTCCTGAAGAGTTAAGATCCAACAACCATCCATATACAAGCATAAAACCCAGCCAAGTATTTTCAGTCTGTGGCATCCAAAATAAAACAGAAGTTAATCAGTACAGCCCTCTTCAATATAACACCATCCATGGGCAGGAGGCTGCATAATACTGTATATGCATATAAATAACTGTAGAGATCTGAAGTACATCATTCAGTTCCAGCTGAGATGGGGAGCTGCTTAACTTCATTGAAGATTGACTGGAATAGGAGTGGAGTTTTTTATCCAGTAGTTTTCAAACATAATTCTTTAGGAAAAAGTCCTTACAGATAAAATAGCTTGGTTGCATCATGGAATTACGAGCATTTGGGATAGCAAGAGGCCAGAGGAAAGTGACAGAAGGCTTGAGATGAGGCCAGTTTTTTGCCTGAAAAGTCCCATTATATACCTTTTCCTCCCTCTCACAGCCCATGACATGCAAGCCCAAATTGGTTTTGGCATTCTATAGGTGAAAAGCCTGGTCTTTACTGAACGTCATGACAAAATACCAGGCCTTGCTTGGGGACAAGGGGTCAGTAATTAGAGGCTGCTTTTGTCTGAGCAGTACAGAGCCATGTGCTGTTGCAATTTCGAGAATGGGCAATAGGATAAAAAGTAGATTTTGAAAACTATCTGTTTGGGGAGGATCTAAAGATGCGAAAAAATGGCAGAGAAGTAAAACAATCTCAAAATCAAGAGTAAAAATGCTGGAGTTTTCACCATTTTTTAAAAAAAAAGATACAGAAAGAAAAGGGCTAGCTGTAGGTATTTCACCTCCTTTGCTGCGTGCTTACCTATACAGAATCCAAATAATCTGTATTCTGCTTTGGAATGATGTATTGATTGCATTAACTACACTTGCAGTGCAGCTAACCACTAAGTATACTCTTACTTCTGCAAGAGTTGTTCCATTTTCCAGAAATATTTTTTTATGCGGATTCAGGAGAAACTGGGTGGAAGGATTAGCTTAAACCATGCCCTGATTCCTTTTGGAAAGATGGGAGAATGGCACTTTTGGAACAAAATGCTTTCCTGGCTCCTTAGTTGTCTGCCTGACATGAGCAGCAATGGCACCCCTTAAAAACGTCCATATCAAACAGCACCTGCAAGGTTTTCATACATCTCTGGGGTGCTCCACATCCCAAAGGCCCGGTTGCCTGCTGAGGAAAAAGTGGAAGCCAGAAGTTTGTTGAAATTGTGCCATTCTGTAAAATAGTACTGTGGTGATAAATCAGAAAATTCAGACCATTTTTTATTAATATTTTCCAGCCAGCTCTTACTTGCTGTCTCTCATGAGCAACTTTACAGAACGCAGTGCTCAGTTCATGCCATGGTTACTCAGTTAATCACTAAACCCTGCCTTTCTTCTCTGTCTTCTGCATAAGCATCTACTTCACAGACGTTTAGCTAAGTGATGATAATCTGAGGTTTCCAAGAATACATAAGCAAGACATCATATATCTGTTTATGCTGAAAAAGTCCTGCATGAGCTGTTTTTACATTAATAAGCTTATCCAGGTTCTCCAAGTAAGGTTAGGTGGATTCTGACAGTACTTCTCTGAACCAAGCAGTGAGTTTCTTATTTGGAGTGGTAAGAACTTTCCGGTGCCTCATGTCAATGAGATGCACTAAGTACTGCCTGAAGAGTGGGAGCAGATTCCTAGAATGGTTTTTTGAAGGGTTGGAGGCTGGGTGGTGGTAATTTGCTATTATGGACTGTAGATCTTCACTGTCCATCAGTGTGTGGGGTATTGCAGCGGTGTGTGGGAACTAATAATGCCTAGCAGAACTTTTATCACTGCCAGGAAGAAAGGAATTGGAGTCTGGTTTAATGCACCACTTCTCTCAAAGTACATTTTGTTTCAGTGTGTATCAGCTCTTCAGGACCACTGTTGTGCCAAACAGATAAGCAGTTTGTTACTGTAGACAAGACTGGTGCTTGAAATCCGAAGGCTGTGTGTAGTGATAATTGTTAGTTTTTAATGACTGGGCCAGTTCACAACTTGTAAAATTTTTCAGTTTCCAAATTAGCACATTCTAAGCCAGTCTAGGATAGCTTAATGGATAAGTGAATGGAGACAAAAGCCCTGTTGTCGCTTCCTCATGTTGTGTTTAGGTCCATTTATATGAGGTACTGATATAATGTTAGGTTTGATTATAAATCAAATTATTTTATAATAATTTTAAGTTCAAGCACAGACAGTGGTTAGTAGCCAACAGATGCAGCAGTTTGCACAGCGAAGGACCAGGTGGGTGCTTAAGGGATCGGAGTGTCTGATGTGAGGAAGACCTGGGACTGCCTAGCCTAGAGAAGAGAAGGCTCAAGGGGATCTTACCAATTCATATAAATACCTGATGTGAGGGTATAAAGAAGACAGAGACAGATTTTCCTCAATGGTGCCAAATGATAGGACAAGCAACAATGTGCACAAGTAGAAATACAGGAAAATCCATTTTCATATAAGAAGAAAACTTTTTACTGTGAGGGTGGTCAAACACTGTCACAGGTGGCCCAGACAGGTTGCTTAGTCCCCATCCTTGGAGATATTCAAAACCCAGCTGGACACAGCCCTGAGTAATGTGCTCTAGTTGGCTCTGCTTTGAGCAGAGCAGGAGCAGACTAGACAATCTCTAGAGGTGGCTTCCAACCTCAACTGTTCTGTGATTCTGTTTCCTATCAAAGGCCAAGTTTCTAGTGTGTGATTCAGTACTAACTGAAGCTGACTGGAGTCTTTACATCAGCTTCAGTGAACATGGTTCAGGTCAAGCATGAGAGGGAAAATAAACAATATTAATGGAGATAAGTCAGATGAGATCTAGAACTGGATCTGGGAGTAGAATCAGAGGTACCAATATGAGCAAATGAACAGCTGCTAAAAAGGTACATGCAAAAAGATCCAGAAACAGATATCGGAAGAGTTGCCAAAGGGGAGCAGTGCTAACATTTCTGTTCAGAGTGCACCCCTGTTGTAACAGAAGGGCTGGATTCTAGATCTCTACCCATTCAATTTTCTTGGCCTCCTAGGTCTCTTCAATACCAGCTTCTGGGCTAAACAGCACTTCTACGTTGCATCTCATCAAGTGCATGAATTTTTAAAAAGTGGGTGGCTTAAAGACATTTCCTGGGCAACAAGTACGTCTGATAATATGCTTTGACTAGTTGCTAGAGTTTCAGTCCAGTCTCCATTTTAAGTTCTTAAATTACAGCTAACAAAAAAGGGAGCTGAAGTTCTTAGTTTATCCAAACTTACACTTTATTCAACAAAGTAGTTGAATATGTATTTACCATTAACCTCATGCTTGGCTGTAGACACTTTTTAAAATTGAGGACAGCAAATTTTGACCTGGTCCTAAAGTCTAATCACAGTTCTTAAGCACTTTTGGAGGACAAAGATTGTCTTAAACATCTCTCAGACCTTCTAGGGGACCTACTGGGTATTTGACTTCATTTGTTTCCTTGCTGTGAATGTGGTGGTGGGTATGTGGGTGGCTTTATGCATTTTCTTCCTTCCAAGGTAACATGATTTATGTTATCTGTTTATAAAAGAAACGTGCAAGTCAGTGGTCCAACTTCTACAATGGTGTTGGGTTTTAGGTGTGGATGAGAGCACGGTAAACGGGTCAGTGTTTTATATGGATTTCTACTCTTGGACAGGTGTACCTCTTAGTTCTACCTATGAAGTTGGAAGCCATTGGTCTCATTTATTTTTAATTTATTGAAGGTTTATGAATCATGTACCATAACAGTGTTAATTACTTTCTCACGAAGATGCTTCTGAGAGAGTTATACTTCACTGGGGCAGCAGAAACTGTGCATTACTGTTCTTTAAGAAAAGTTTAGACTTGGATAGTATGTGGCCATGATGGTAATTCAGCTTGCTGAATGGTTTAGGAAGCTAAATGAGTCAGCCAAATGCAGTACTCGGGAGGCAGTGAGCACCTGTAAATTCTCTGCCTTGCTCAGCTACCAACCTGGCACTAATAATAATATTTCTGCTGTAAGCTCATGGGCTGGAAATAAGAGACAGAGATGTCAATGGTTAAGAAGTGTCAACATGATATGGCAGTGGAAATGGTTGAAATGGCTCTAGGATGCATAAGAGGAAGTCTTGCTAGTAGAGATTAAGAAAGTATTGAATGATCTTGTAAGGTGTGGAGCAACAATACAGTTGTGGCTTCCCGTGTTTAAGGACTAATTGGGTTTGGAAGAGGTGCAGAGAGAGCTTAGCCTTAAAGAGTAGACTGTATGCCTTGTCTTGTTTAGCACTGCAGAACAAAAGCTTGGAGGAGGTAGTATTTTTTATAAAATATTGAGGGCAAAAGCTGGGACCTGGTAAGAGCAGTTTAAGTTAGAGGTCAGTGCTGACGCAGGAATGAATGGGTATGAATTAAGCATGAAAAAAATGGCCTGTAAATAAGGAGAGATTTTTAATCCTCAGAACAGCCTTAGTGAGAGTGACTGGCACAAATGACCAGTCATTTTAAGATGGAACTGGTAAATTTGAGAAAGGGGTTCTATGATGCCCTTTACTATGAAAGGGGAAGGGGACTCCCTGGCTCAGGAGGTCACTCGCAGTCCTGGGTTCCTACATCCTGGGTTGTTGGGTGTGTTTCCTTTGAAATCTGTTCTTTACACTTTGTTCCAAACTGGTGGTCTCTTGCTACCATCTGTCACCTGCATCAGGACTAAATTGTGTCTTACTTTGTAAGACATAGGACGTGTGATTTGAAAGTTAATGCAGTATTTGTTCAGTGTATTTGCATTTTTGTGCTTGATGCTAGTAGAAGATACAGCCCTAGATTCCTCCTCTGTGGGCTATGATTCACCTTCATTATAAATATTTCACATCAGCCTCATGTTTAATGATGCTGTTGGAAGGGGGAACATCTGGATTCTTCTACCAGGTGCTGTAGCTGGATCTTACAAGTTGTATGCATTGCTTTTACTGTCTCTATTAAAAATTAAAACAGGGAAAAATATGCCTAAATTCTTCTGAACAGCCAATCTTGAAATTACTGTATTAGATTATTGTATAATTCCCACTACTGTGATATTTGAATAACGCCCTACGATATTCATGTGTACTTAGATGAACTGATGTACTGAAGAGATAAAGGATGTGTTCAAGGTTATACAAGAAGTCTGAGGTGAAAGAAAGCCTGAATATATCTCTAAACATGTCCGACTAGTGCTCTGTCTACTGGGCTATTAGAAAGGATGCCATCTTCCTGGAAGTATGTTGTTTCAATCTCAGTCACCAGCCATTTGACTCTTCTGCTGGAATCATCTATAATTTTGATTCTTGAGGAGATTTCTTGGTTACAGCAGAGGTCATTCCTTTTGATATTTTTGTACATCCAGAAGACATGGCTTCCTGCCTAACTATACTTTTCCTGTTCTTCATACCTATCCCTTGTTCCCTTTTTCAAGTACTATGCTATGAAGAGCATGATATCTGTCATTGAAATTTTTACGTGTGCTGTTTGCAGTGTTTTGTCTTCTCCTGTATTCCTGTGGACCTTCTGATCAGTGACTATATTGAGTATTTACAGAAATGGAGAGCATATAGGTGATGCAGGGCTTGGTGCTAGCCTGCTGGGTGAATTCTGACTAACAGCATCACTTATCTGGATGGATATTTGTGGGAAGAATTATTCTGAGATATCCCCCAAGCTCTATCTATACTGATATCAGAATTAATTTGTGAAACGAAGTAACTAGAGGCAGGTATAAAAGCTGTTTGTCAAGAAAGTTAGAATTTCTTCTGCACTTTCCAAGATCACATTCTGTGCTATTCAAAACTCATTTAAAATAACTGAAAATATAGTTACTGGTGTCTAAACATTTCATTAAAAAGCATTAAAAGTCTGCTGCTGATGATCTCATTTTCTGGAATTTTATGTAGTTAAACTACTAATGACCTAGACCTTTCTCTTCACACTATAAAAGTGATGTTAATTTTATGTGGTAGAGACTGAACACTGGGGCAGAGCGCTTCGCATGGGGTGTTGAGAACCACTGGAAAAATTCAACTCGTTACAGCTGTGATGGTGTAGCTCAGGGGATGGTAATAAGACAGTGGTGGGTTTATTATATTAGCATTAATTTGCTGGTGCAGTGTGCTGATAGGTGTAGTTCAAATCCTTTAACACAAAACAAAGTCTTTTAAACCCTGCTCTTTCAGCAATTCATTTAAAAAGGAGGAGTGCTTTGAAATTAGTCCTTGGATATCCTGTCTTCAATTTACGTCCTCAGTGAAGTTAGCACTTAATATATCCCTTTCAGAAGCAGATTGTCACTGCAAAGTGTCTGTACACAGTCTGTCTAATTCATCCACAGAGGTCCCACTGCATTTCAATTGTGTCTTTTCTATTGCTTTTAGGAGCAAAGCTTGGGGTGCTGCACATTCTTGCCACCTTTTTCCACTTCACTGAAATCATTCACTTGATTTAAAAAACCCTACACAACTAAATTGATTCAGTAAATCCCTTTTTCATGTACAGTAAGTGGTTTGGTGTAAGGCACAAAAATCTTTCTACTTTTACACTTCCTTTCATTTCATACAATTGTCCTTAGAAAAGTAAGTCTATAAATGATAAAAAAAAAAAAAAAAAACAACAAAGTGGAGCCAAGTTAGAAGGAAAAAGTTTTAACTAGCCTTTTTGTCAAGCTTCAAACAATACTTCCTCTGATTCTGACTTTCTCTTTCTGACCAGTGTCTGTTTACAGTCACTCGTCATTAACTATATGTGTTTATCAGGGTTTGCAGCCATCGCTGGCCTATTTGATACTTCTCTTTTTAAACAAAAACACCCTCAGAAATTGATACGGTAGCCAAAATAATATTCATAAAAAATTTAAGAAAGCGCTCTCAGCGTTAAAAAAAAAAAAAAAAAAAAATTCTTTTAAAGGAGCTGAAAAGAAAAAGGTCTTGGAATTACAAGCAGTTAGACTTGGGTTTTTGCGTAATGACTCCTGGTATCCCACTGTGAGAAGACTTTCCCCAGCTTCTCGTCTGCATTCTTCCTCGTTCCCTGCGGGAGAATGAGTTGGATTTGTCTGCCATATTCACAGCAATCGAGGTGATCCAGGTTGAAAGAAAATCAATAAGATGTGTCCATTTATGCCTCACAAAGGAAGAAAGGTCTAAAGAACAGACATGGGACGTGATTCAAGCACTAGAGACTTAATAAGACTTCTACTTGTGTTTGAAGGGGATGGTAATTTATATTTTACTTTGAACTTTTTTTTATGCTTCATAACTATTGGGATTCGGGCTGACATGGGAAGCAAGGAAAAGAAGGTTTGATGCTGTCTTAGAAGACCTAACCCATTTGGGAAGGCCATGCTCAAAAGTTCAAAAAATTTTGTTTTAGAAAAGATTAAAGAGACATCATATCATCATACTGATTTATCGCTATTGATAAAACTGGTTTAAAGTATTTTGGATTGGGGTACAATAAAAAAAAGTCTTTCTTCGAGAACAGCTGCAAGTTTCTCATTATTGGCTCTCTTTTCTGTGTGTTTGATATCATTTTGCTTAGAAATAGAGGACCAGTCATAATAGGTACCCTGGTGCCACTTGAAGCTTTGTAAGGGCAGCTCCCCAAAAGTGGTTGTTGTTCTGCTTGATGTCTGTCATGTTAGCCACCAGGGTCCTGCTGTCCCAAGGGTGTACTCTGTCAGCCCTCAGCAAAATCGCTGTCTCTGCTTTAGCATACGTTGTTTTTTTCAAGCCAATCTTGTGGTGTACTTTTGCAAGTGAGATGTAGGCATGCTCTTGTTCAGCAGGAATTAGGACTTGTGGGAGTTTCAGAAACAAACCCCCCAAAACTTAAAATAAAGTAAACCAGGACAGGCTGCAGGTGTGGGTCTAGTTATTGCAATCTTTTTGTTTTGTCATAAAAGACAAAACCAAAAGCAACCCTTCTTACTAAAGGAGTAAGTGGCCTCAAAAATTATGTTTCAGCAAGGCATGAAATAAAAGCTTGCTGATCAATGAGGTAGTACGATAGCATGGTGGAACAGGAAATATTCTTTCTTTTTCTTCTCTTCCAAATATTTTGGCTATACATTCCCATCAAAATGAAGGCTGACACTGAACAGGCCCCAGATGAAATGTCTGAAATGGAGATGGTGTACCCAAGGAAAAGGAATTAATATTCTGAAATCTGACTGTTCTTGCTAAGTAGCTCTTTAAGAAAGTTGCAATTATAAGAGATATTTCCAAGAAGAAAATTGTGCTTAGTGCTTTATGCAGGATAAAGTTAAAGGTGTAAAGAGGATAGAGACAGATTTAGAGCCCACTTTAAAGGTATGCAGTGGTTTATCATTATTAAAACTACCATTTGTTCCAAATCAGGCCCTTTTCACTGAATCTTTGGCAGATTTTTGCAGTTCCATCCAACTTTGAGTCTTTTCAAAATAAATTGCGAAGTGAGTTTGAGAAGCATTTGGACTATTAATGGATTTTTTTTTAAGGCTTAATTGGTATCAAACAAGATTTTAGTGAACACAGCCAAGTGTGCCCATTGCATCGTTAAATGAGCAAAGCTACCATTTAACTGAGATTGACTTACACCACTGTCCTTCACTTTCAAGAACTGTACTTAAGTGGGGTGAGATCAGAATATCAAAGCAGACCATGTAATGTGCAGTTGCAAATTTTTTTTTTAAGCTTTCCTTCAGATGCGTTTCAACACAGTGCTGTCGTGGAATGACCACTATTAAAACAATTAATAAATAAAAAGAGGTGCTAACAAAGCAATTGTGCAACAGTGAATGAAAACCAACGTGGGCCAGGCTGTATTGCCTGGAAAGGAAATGTAAAAATAAATCCCAGCAAATTGGAAAGGGATTGGATGGACCAGCTGACCAGCCTGCCACACAGAAGTGAGGTTTTGCAGTTTACAGGCAGCCCTTTTGCCTTAGAGGATCTGAGAAGTGTTTTAGTATCTCATTTCCATAACAAAGAAGGTACAGAATCAGCTTTGCATACAGAGGACTACACAAGTCTGCAGCTGAGTCGCGCAGAATGGGAGAGGCATTGAGAGCAATGACTGCTCTGCAGGCCCCTGCCAAAAGTTGCCAGCAAACACCATATCTGATGGAGCCGTTTCATGGCCATTTAGGGTTGGTCAGCTGATATTCTTCAATGGCTGTTGCCTCTTTGGCTTATACCAAACAAATGTAAATAGCTGTCCTGCTTCTCCAGAAAGTCCCACCAGAGAGAACCTAGCTTCTTGGCACCTTGTCCTGGGCTGCTTTTAATTTCCCAGGGGATGAAGTGGATTCCTCTCATACAAAGCCACCGTGACACTAAGTGGGCGCCTGAGGTTATTTCTATTGAAGGGTGTTTCTGTTCAGCCCTTTCCGGAGCTCTTGGCAAAAGTGTTGTAGAGTTGCTAGACCACACTCGCTACTGTGCTGCTTTTTACTCCTTCCTCCTGCAGCTGTCCTCCATTTCCACATAGCTCTTCTTTACAAAGAGTTTCCTGACCTGTGGTTTAAATAAGTGACTGAAGAAACTGATGATTCAGGGTCTGCAAATTCTCCATTTCTGCAAGCTGTTAACAGCTATACAAAATCTCAACAGTCCCACCTGTGAGATGTGCAGACATCTTTATCTGCCTGTGTCCCTGGGAGGAGAGGAGGACTCCTGAAGTGGCATTAGAGGAGGTTTGCATCAGAAAGGGGAACGATACCACCATTTCAGCATTAATTAGTTGGTAGAAGCTGGGAGTCTGGGAGCCCCAGTATAGTTTTATGAACAGTGTTAAGTGCATTGTTATTTCTGGGTATTTAATTTTTTATTAATACTATTGAAAGGAAAGAAACAACGGTACTCTGAAAGGACGGAGAGATCCGTATTACAGCAAGGCCATGGGCCAGGCTGGTGCTTTACCTGGAAATGGAAAAGCGCCTTCCCTCAGCTGTGCACAGCTCCTGTGAAGAGCTGGCCAGCAGTGGTCTTGGCACCAAGGGGTGCGCTGAATTTTCTACCAAATGGCTCTCCTTCCCAAAAGCAATTTATCAGAGGGAACGGGGCAGGTTGGACCAAATCACTGTTCTAGCCCCGCCAGGTGAGCTGCCAGCCCTGGCTGCGTGCATACAGGCCTGTGAGGGGGAGCGGGTTTGTGTGTGCACGCCTGCAAGCACAGGGTGTCTTCAGGGGCCCCTAAAGAGATGTCTCAAACGTCTTTAGAGCATCAGATATTTTGGTGTGATGCCAGGTTTGCCATGCTGAGGTCCTGGTCCACAGACAGAGCTCCCCACTGCCACCACAAATGCAAAGATGAAAAATATTCAAAAAAGTGTGCACACTAGGAAAAGCAGGTTCGTTCATTGCCCATGCAGTCTCAGCTGCCACTGAAGGCTAGTTCTAGTTCTCAAAGGAAAACATTACGTCTCTGTGGTGTATTCACCCAGGAAGGCAGTTGTAGGACTATATATTGATGGTGATCCCCCAGTGTTTTGTTCATTCTGGGGAAAATTCTGAAGAAAAATAAAATGGTTGGGTTTCGTTGATGTGTTTCCTGATTTGGTGCAGCATTTCTGCCCCAAAGTAGCAAAAACTTTACTGAATAATGATGAATGGGAGATATAAAAAAAAAATAATAATAAAACCCCACACCCCAAACCCCCAAAATTTGAAGTGAGCGAGCTCAGTTCTCCTTTAGAGAAGAACTGTGAGAATTATTCTTCTTTATTAAAAAACTCTCATTGGAATGCAAATTTTGATTTTGAGTATCTGTCACGGCCTGCTTTGAAGTTTTTCAGACAAAAATAAATATCTCCATAACAGAGAGGATTATAGTAGTCTTGTTTAGAATCATCTGACTAAGAGTGACATCTAATCTTAGCATATATGAGGTTTTATTGAGGCCACAGAGACTTTGAAAGAGCTTGACTCTCTTCTGTTTTGTAAATTTTCTATAAATGGTTTAATAAGGTTTTTAGTTCAGCCCCACAAAAACAAGGACTAAAACATTTCCATCAACCATATTGTTGAAGAAATATAAAAGACACATAATTCAATTTAAATAAAGCTGTAGCTAGGTTATATCATTCTTATCTCAGTAAAAAGTATTTTCTTTTACAATCCTAAATAAATAAATAAATAAATATCTGTGACTCGGCTTTGAAGGCTTCGCTTGGATAAATCACGTTTTGGCAGCTCTGTAATTCATGAAACAATACCTTTAGCTCTACCGGAATGGGAGTGGGATGTTTCAAGCTTTATGATTCTGTTCAATTCTGGAGCGTTAATGGGGCTATTTGTAAAGAAAGAAATATAATGAGTTATCACAAAACACAGCAAGAACTCTAGAAAGGGGCAGCCTCCCATCCATCACCCATTCTAGCGTATTCACAAAAGAACAGTGCAAGAAATCTTGTGAGGACGGTGGGGAATTTTGCTTTTACTCTAACCTGACTTTCACAAATTGTGATGGGCCTGGAACATTATTTTCTTTACAAAATGACCCCAACCGGATCCTAAATTCAAAGTGGGAGACTGTGCGACACAGATTTTTGTGGAGGTTTTCTTCTACCTTCCTCTACTTTATGCTTTGAGAAGACATTATCTTAATTAAGATTTATTTATGAAAATAAAAGTATTAGATCATTTTAATCTGATATAGAGGCTAATTCAGGACGCCGACATTGCCATATTTCTGTGGCACCTTCTGGTAGGGCTGTAAGTAAAGTTACCTGTCATTTCCATTCTCTTCTCCTCTATTTTGGAAGTTTACAACTAAGCCTTGAAAAGTTCTTGCGGGTTCACACTTTGACATATGGGTTGGGAACCTGAGAACAATTTTATTTTGAACATTAAAAAAAAAAAAAGGCAAACCCACACTGAGCTGGTTTGGTTTTTTTTTCTTTCTTCATTTTTTTAAGCTGTAGAAGCACAAACAGAACTAAAATTTGAACTGGTGTGTGTTGTAATGTAGCTGCAGTCCTGTCCTCTCCCATCATACTCAGAATCCCTAATGAAGTCCAAAGAAGGTTTTGAGTGAATATGGTTTTTAAGAAGGACTGAAGGTTTTGCCCCAAAGATAATGAGATAATTAATGTATTTCATAGTGTAGTTGAGAGACGGTGAAACAGCTCGGAGTAATGAAATGAAACACGCATACCAAAACAAAGGGCACAGCAGGAAATAGTCTAAAGTACATGATAATCAATTTTCACATTATAAGCTTTTACATCTCTCCTTCCATATATCCCATTATAACAGGGCCTGTTGCTTATTAGAAAGGAAATTGAGATGTCACTAACTGTAGAAGAGCAGATCTTCAGGCAGTATAAATCAGTCTAGCTGCCCTGAAATCAGTCACACCAGCTGTGGATCTGACTTGAGATCCATTTGGTGTAATAGATCAGTTTTAATCTGCAATCCAGGAGCCTTGCTCTTAAGACTTTCTGTGTGTTGAAGGCTGGAAGAGTAAGGGAGGCTTTTTGGAGCTTCACAATGTAGAAACGAGAGTTGTGCATACTAACGGCAGAAGCTTTAGGAAGAGCAGAGAGAGCATCCCGCCCTCTCCTGATGCTCAGGGAGCGATGCTGGAGCGGGACCCATCCAGAGGACCCTTTTTACATACACTACACTCCCCTTTCCATAGGGCTGTTTCCTTCAGTAGTCTGTTTCTAATGCCTAGGAGTATCTGGCATGGTACCATCTGGCAGATATTGGCAAAGGAAAAAAGACCTTGCAGTTCTCTCAGCTTGCCTGTGGGAGAAATTGTCTTTGTTATGTACAAGGAGATACATGAGGGAGATAGTAGTTTTGCAGCTGAAGTGCTTTTCCATCTGAACATGGTAAAAACTTGCCAATTTCATAGAGAGTCCACTGGACTAAGTATATGCCAGTAAGCCCTTTAGAGAAAATGAAGCTCAAAGACTTCTACTGCAGCAACTCTCTGTATGAGATTCTCTGAGTGGATGCCCCTTCTCCTCCCTGCCTCAGTAGTTTTCCCCCAAGTTACACCAGGAAGCAGAGGGAGGCATTCAACCTCTTACAGCAAGACAGTTGTGTCCTGAAGAGTTTTAACATTTAAATAAGGCACATCTGAGACTTGACCCTGTGCGGCGGTATCAGGATGATGTACTTCTGACCTAGCTTGGTCATCCTCCCAGGATTCACATTGCCTTTGCCCTTCCTCTTCCTTCGTGCGACAGGCATGGACAAACCATTGCAAAACTTCTCCTGCGACTCCAGTGCCTCTAGGACAGTGCTGAGGCTTTTGTTGCCTGGGGTGCAATTAGGTGGCATGCTCATTGATCTCCTGTCTCACAGAATTTCTACAGATCTACAGTCCTGACCAGTATATTTTTCAGTGATGAGTCCCTTGTGTTTTCCAATGAAAGAATTATTTTTAAAGCTGGGCTTTATGGGATTATGCTCTCTACAGTATATAGGTATATCAAGCTCTACATGAGAAATGACTCATGTGTTTCGACTCTTTAGCTATCCCCTTAAGACTAATGAAAATAGTCTCAGCTGTCATTCATCAAGTACTCGGCTCCATAGAAGCAAAGGAAATTCACACATGAACGTGAAAGTTTATGGCAAAGGATTCAGCATGCTGCATTGTTTTGAGACACAATTTCACCATGTGCCATAAGACCAAAAGCATGGTAAAATCCAGTGTGAAACACTTGATTTCACAGTATCGTGAAGCAGGACTTGAGAGGCCAGTGCACTGTGGCCTGTAGAGTTGGTGGCAGTAAAATACTCTGAATGAAGTCATGTTTGGAACTGTTTTCTGCAGAAGGATATAACCTGTCTTCCACAGCCATCAAGGCCTCTGCTCTGGATGGGTAAGATGAGTTAAACTGATTCTTCCTCCCTTAGAGCAGCAACCTGAGATCTCCGCTCCTTTCTCATTAATGCCAAAAGGCTACAGTTTGCAGAACTGTAAAATTAGACAGGTTTTCAGCCTGTCAAATATTGAATTCTATATAGCACGTGGTACCAGTCTTCATGCAGCAGCATCTGCAAAGATTTTTATTTTTCCTTCAGGAAAAAGAACATTTAGTTGCTAGTGGCTATCACCATATTATTTACCTTCCCTCTTTCCCTTCACAGCTAAACAATGTATGCTGGAGTATTTTTGCAGTTTTGTTACGGATGCCGTGCTCAGTATAGTCACTGCAATTGAACGCAGCTCTTAAGTGAGTTATTTCAGGGACTCTTCTGTCTGTAGCATCTCATTGACCATTTTCCCAATCAAGGCATAAGGTGAGAAGGATTCAGTCTCAGTACAGCATTGGAAGGGACCCAGAGCAATACTGGATCCTCTCCTGTGTCAGAGGAAATGGTGATGACTCTGTTTGCCAGCGACCAACCTTTTAGAGGTAAAGTTATATAAGCCTAAAATGCTTCTAGCTGCAATGGCAGAAAAGCAAGGGCATATGCTGAGCCACCTGGTTGTACGGAGGAGTTGCTTGTAAAGCCCCATGGCCAATGAAAGGAGATTGTTCAGGTGGCTTTGAGGAGGAGGCAGGCAGGATTGCTTTATACATTATACATTTCTCAGGCAGAGGAAGCATATTAAGCCTACTGAAGAGAGATTTCCAAGTCAAAGTTATATCAGTCGCTTATATATACTGCGCAACCTCCCCCCATCCTACTTGCCTTGGGGGAAGAAGTGTTTTCTTCTTTTGCAAGTTTTGAGATACTTTTAGAGTCACAGAGAGAAACCCTGTGGGATGAGAAAGGATTTGGATGTATTTAGAAATATTACAATATAAACACTAAATGTAGAGGATATTCCTCTTCCTTTGATTTATGAGGACTAAAATGTAACTTCTGGCTGCAGCCAACATTTTGAGGCAATTACATAGTACAGAGAAGAATAAGAAAGTGCCCTAGCTGTTTGCCCAAATGCTAAGGAATGGAAGCTGCTTAGAGATGCTGTGTAGGAGTGAAGTCCAAATTGATTAGTTTTTTTCCTATCAGACTTTAATTGTCAGGGTTTTGAATCTGGTCTCTGTTGTAGCCCTTATGTTGTCTTTGCAGAGATCATGGCAATGTTCCCAAAGCCAACTCGAACAGCCCTTTGGGGAATGTCCTGCTGCCTGGTGCTTTTCCAAACAATGCACAGCTACTGAAATGGCTTTTTTTTTCAGTTCCTTGTATCGTGCCTCTTTCTCCTCCCACAGTATGATAGATGATATGAGTGAGTGCATTTGAAGAGGTGTTTTAGATAAGGTGCGGGTGACTCACTGCACTCTGTTCTTACCTGCAAAGAATAGCCCTTACAGTTAGAGGTTGGGCACGGCTCTAGCTCATTAGGGACTGGGTGAGTCCTTCCCTGATATGCAGCAGGCTCAGACATAGCTCTACATTAAGGCCTTGCCACCTACCCAAATCTCAATTCATGATCTAGACAAGCAGCACTAAATAAGTCACATATATATACTCTGGGGATCATTTAATCCTCGTCACCTGTGTGTGTCCATTCCTTGCCCCCTAACTGCTCCTCAAAGGGGCAAAACCCACTTAGAAGCACCTCTCAGCCTCTGAATGCCAAAGAGGAGATTCTTCTTCCCTGCCTTTGTAACAATTGTCCCCCTGTCATATGCAAACACGTGGAGCAGATGCACAGTTAGCGTCAATGAGAATACTGTGGGGCAATGAAAAAGAAGAGTTAAGAAATGTTTTTCAGCTGTGTGCAGGCAAGAAGAGGTAGAAGGGGGAGCAATGCATGGAGCTGGTGCCTGAGACATGGACAGTTCGCCCTGTTCGAGGAGTGGTCAGATTGTTCCTCCTGCGGCAGTAAAGACTGCATCTTTCTCACGTTTTGGTGAGAAGTGGTGGCACCCCTCAGCCTTTGGAGGGAGGAGGTCAGCTAGAAAAAGTCTGCTCTGGGTGCAGTAGGGAAGAAAATCCGTCTGTCTGAGTAGCCTTAATAGGGTCCAGGGACCTGCCACTCTGTCAGATGAATTCTTGGCACAGGGGTGGTGTTGCCAAGAGCTCTGCTTTCCTTCTGTCTATTGTTGCTAGGAGGATAGAGGAGAGATAAGAGCTGAGCAGGGTTCTGTGTAAATGGTCCTTCCTTAGTGTCTTTCAGTTTAGCTTTCACTGACTGAGGCCCCCAAAGTACTTAGCATGAGTAAAGTTTTCAAAAGCATGAGTAATTTAGGAGATTAAAAGGCATTTTCAAAAGTGTCGACTTTTCAAAGTGCCTAATTTCCAGCGACTTTCAATGAGGTTTGGGAGTCTTAAATCATCTGGTTGCTTCAGTGAATAGCACTGTTGATTGCAGCGTAATGCATCATCGGTTGGTATCCTGCTTATGTCAGAGGTCAGTGCTGAGTGACTCTGAGGAGGGTGTGCAAATCCCTGTCACCGTGCAATGGCAGGGAAATTCTTACTTCCTGGAGGTGGCTTGAGAGCTCAGAGCTCTTCTGAGTTTCTGGGCTAATTACACGGGGATACTGTGGGAGGAGTTCAGTCAGGCTCCTTTTTAAATTGCCTGTGTTTTCTTCAGGTTTTAATGACAGGTGCTGTATCAAGTTTTACTCTGATGAATTTGCCACCTTTTTTTGCTTTTCTTATTTTGCTGTATATAACTTTCACTCATGTCTTTGTTCTGTTTTGTGGTAGGAGGCTCTATCTAGCTATGTGTTTTTGTTCACATATATAGATATAATTTAATATACGAAAACTCTCAGTGTAAAAATTGTAGGTTTCCTATGTGTGTCTTTGGTCTTTGAAACAGTCATGTGAAGCACTAACTTAAATACCTTGCTGAACTGTAGGCTCACAGAGGGAGAGATGCACATGTTTAGGAGGAGGAAGGGCTCAGCATTTGCATTTGGATGCATGTCTAACAGCTTCAGAGCTCTTTAGACTCCCAAGCGGAGCAACTCCGAAGTTCAAAGTGGTGTGATTTTTGGCAGAGTTTTTTTCCTAAGACGACTTCTTCAGGGCATAAAATATTCTGCCCTCAGTGCATGTACATAACTTTCATTGGCCTTAAAAGAAGTTACATGCCTACATCAAAGGAAGGATTTACCCCATAATGATTCATCGTGAGCCTGACAGGCAAACACAACAGTGGAGAGCTCACAAGCCAAAGCTCCTGAGTTAGGGGGATGGCAGACTTCAGATCTCTGCTGATCAGTTGTATCACAGCTCTGATTTTGAGCAGTTTTTAATTTTTGTAATTGTTTAAGTATAGGAAGGATCAAACCATGTGTTTTCCGTCTGGTAGAAGAAACGGTAGGAATCAAGCAGAGGGGATAACCCTTTAACATCTCATGTGGGAGGTAAATCAGGGTCAGATTAAATTGTGATGCTTGTTTCCTGGAAAGTGGATCTCCTTATCCCTGGTGTTATGCTGGAGACACAGAGCCACAATATTCTAAAGCAAATTAGAAATACCTTTTTATTAAATGTGATTGCAGAAAGTCCTGGGAAGGAATGTGTTAATGACTGGTGATTGAATGCAGTGGTTTGCAAGCTCTAAGCAGCTTTAGTGTCTCCTACCACAGCCCTGATTTAAAATTCATAAATGCTAATCCTCCATAATTTACGGTTTAAAAAGCAGCCCCACTCACAGGCCCTGTGGCTACAGCTCTGTCAGAGTAATTATGCCGCCAAGCTGAAATTGGACTACTAACTGAGATATTAAACAGGGTAGGAAATCCTCTTCCCTGGCAGCCTACCCAATTATTCCAAATAAGCAAACAGATTAGTGAGTAATTTTCCAGTTAAATCTGGTGATTGGTGCCAGAATTGTATGTTAAATATTCAGAAGTAAATAGATTAAAGATGAAATGTCCCCTTTTCTCAAGCTTAATTTAGTGTGTATATTAAAACTTTTTAGGGGGAAAAAAATCTTCATTGAAGTGCAAGACGCTTGCTTTGAAAACAGAACCTTTCCTGGCTTGTTTGCACTTGGGGCAGTGCCGTTCATTAGCTGGGGCACGTTGTGCCGAGGGAACCTTGTGCCACATTAGACACAGTATCAGTCCTGCTGTTCCTTTATCCCTCACCTTGGAGGAGCCCTCCTGGGTGGCAGCGCTGCGAGACTGCATGCAGCTCTGCTCCGGGCCGTCGGGGACAGCTTTTCAGCGGGGGCTGCATGGCAGCGGTGTGAGGCGGGGGGCTGCCAATTCAGTATCGGCAGGAGAGTAAGCGTGGGACTGCCAGCTGCCCCGGTCGTTTTGGTGATACGTTTGGTAGTATGATTTGTGAAAGTTCATGGTAAATATAAGCATTTCTTATTCTTATTCTGGTTCTCGGGGTGGTGGAGCGTTTTTGTTTCTAAATTCGGTTTGAAATTCCCCATTGGCCTGCCCAGAGTTCACATTTTTTACCTTTCCAGACATTCCTTATAAAGCGATGTTTGACTGGGACCCAAAACGGAGGGAAGGCAGGGGCAGAAGAAGGAAAACACGGACTGAATGCCCACCACACGCAACTCCTGCCTACGGGAGCAAGCGGCAGGGGAGGACGCAGGGCAGCTCACCCGCAGTAGTCCAGGAACACGAGCAGTCGGTCTGTCCCTCTGCTACCCCCACACCACAGGCTACGCCTGCTCACCCCACAGACCCGAGTCAAGGAGAGGGTGAAGTTAAGGGGCTGTGCCCTAGCTAGAGACGTCGGGCAGCCGCCAGCACCTGAGGGCTGCTGTCCTGGGAGAGGCCCGGCTCTGCTCTGGAATTGCCGCGCTGACACCTGGACCGCTTCAGGAGCGCGCTACGGCCTGCGGCACCTCTCAGGGAGCAGGGCCAGCGCCTCGTCCCGAAAGGGCTGGGGCGGTAGTTGCTCCGCAGACCCGGCGCTGGGTGCTTGCTGCAGGGCCTATGACGGTAGTCTCTGGGAAGCCCAGGCGGTGCACACTGCATTTTGGGACTGCAAAATTTTTTCTAAAAGGAGCTTTGAGGGAAATGTTTTCACATTCATGAACTAAAGCAAGGACTTTTACCTGTTTGCTGGAAACATGTGTGTACATTTCAATATGCAACAGCACTGCATTGAGGAACTGGAATAGTTTTAGCACCTGCTGGAATTTGCTTTGAAGTTGTTCCAAGGATCCCAAATACTACAAACAGTGTTTTATGCCATTTCTGGTGTTTTCTCCAGGCACTAAAAGCTTGTTCTGCTAAGGAAGTATACAGTCCTCTCATTCGGCAAGATAAGTGAGCAGCACCTGCTTATCGGGAGGTCGAGGTACAGTACCCTGGGGCTTAGTGCTGCGCAGCGCCTCCTGAAAAGGCACAGCTCTGGTCTCTCCTTCAGGAAAGAGTTAAGCTGAAGCGGGGTAAGAAGGTTAGTGTAATAGGGCTACATAACATTGCTCGATAATCCCCCTGCCCAATTAAGCTTGCACCAGCCCTTGTTCCTGTTTCTGTCACTGGGGAAGGAGAGGGGTCGAAGGGCTTCGTGACCTTCAGTGTTAGTTATGGCTTGGTCTGTTGGGCAGGTGAGAGTAGCAGTTCATTCTTAGGTCTGAGTTAAGTATTTTCAGTGTTTTAAGTCATCATACATTCTCTAGAGTGAGCAACTTAAGAGTTTTCAAAAACAAACTTGCCAGCATTGGCTGCCTTGGGATGCATGAGGCGCATGATCTCTGTCCTTCCTGAGAAAGCCCAGGTTTTGGTGCTGAAGTGGTGGTGAAGGGACCAGGTCCCAAAGATGAACAACTTGCTCACAAAAGAGTCTGCAGCTGTTATGCCTGAAGGAGGGTTTGAATCAGCCCCATCTCACACCTGGGCACAGTGTGCAAAAAGAAGCAGAAACTTCCTAGCCATGGGCCCACAGATTTGCTTTTCCACTGGGAAGTGTGAGAGCTGCAAGTAGGTAATGCCGAACACATGCCTAGAAAGGATTAGCTCAACTCCTGCACATCCCAGAGGCTTTTTCTTCTGCTGCATCCTCCCTGGAGAGGCTTTTTCACCTCAGCCCTCTGCTGGAATGTGCCTTAAAGGCATAATCGAGCTCATAAAAATTAAGTGGTGTGCAATCGTTAAAACAAAACAAAACAAAACAAAAAGACCCTAACTAAATTTTGTTCAATAAATTCTCTAGAATCAATCCAGTTATGTTTTTATTACTGTCAGATCTCACAGCATAGTTTCCCTTTCTGTGTTTCACAAGGCTGCAGGGGCCTTTGTTAGTTGGGTTTTTTTTCCACACCACTACACATGACGACATTTTGGCTTTGTATAGAGTAGCGTTAAAGCCAAAACTACCTTTTTTTTTTTTTTTTTTTTTTTTTAGCTTATGAAGATCCTTTGGATCAAATCTAAAGGCTTACCTGTTCAAAACTGGAATAGATTGATGGATGTGGAGGGATCCAGGGTGAGTTACACTGCTGAGGATAGAGCCCTGTGAATGCCAGGTAGTTAGTTACACGTCGCTAGAAAAATTATTATACAAAATTCTTGTCTCTCTGATAAGTTCACCCAGTCATGCTAAAGATGTGTTTTCTTGCTTATTTTTGATGGTAATGGTAATAAAATGGGAGAACTTGTGGCGTCCTGTCTACACAGATCCTTACCACATCCTCTTGCTGCCATAACCCTGATTGTTCAGCATGTGCTGCACATTTCAGACCTTCTCTGTCTTGAAGGAGAGTTGTGAGTCTTACTGCTTCAAAGTACTCCAAATGTCAGCACATTCCAAATATCTCATGTCTCCTGTCTGCTGCTCTGTCCCTCTAACCTAGGGATTTTACATTTTTTCTAAATATGACAGAAGTCACTTAAAGGATGTCATTCTCAGGTTTGTCAGTTGGGTTCTTCTTAGCAGAAGCCATTTGAGTCTCCTGCACATTAAATAAAATGTTTTCAGTTGGCTCCTGATTCTCTCCGCGTGAAATCTCTATGTGTATACCGCTTTCAACTTGCCTGTTAAGCCTTCGTGGTCAGCCTGGGGTTTATGTACTTTTGGTTATTCTTTCTAAGGTTGTGAAGGGCCATCACTCGGGAGCTAGCAAGTAAGTAGACATGAAGCAAAGAGCCGGACACAAAAATTGCCATAATGGAATAGGTCAAATATCCATTCACCAACTGTAGTTGCTATTCCTGCCTCTGTGAGCAGCTGTTTCTGAAGACTTTAAGCAGTCTGGATTAATCTTACTGGTTTTGCCCACCATATTGACCTACCATTTGGTGAGTGAAGAATTTGTCATTAGTCCCTGGTTTTGTTTGTTCTTGATTCCCAGAAGCACAGTGCTTAGTGACTGTTACCAGTGAATTCTCTGTAGTGAAAATACTGATAAGATTTGATTGCGCCCTTAGAGTTGCTTATATACAATCCTTTTTAAAAAATGAAAATCTCTCTCTCATGCTTCCTCAATGATATCCTGCTACAGTGAGTTCCAAAGGTTAATTATATGTTTTGCTCAAAGCTACTTCTCTAATAGGGTCCTCAGAATGAAGGTTGCTGACCCTTTTAAGCCAGTGAACTAAAGCAAAGAGCAAAACAACCCACTGAGGCTGTTATCCTGTGGGTGGCTATTTGTCTCCCTCAGTTCCTTTTCATCAGGGCAGCCTTACTGAAAAGACAAGTAATCAAGCTTCCTCTCAAGAAGGTGACCAGACGGTCTTTCCTGGCATCATGGAAACAGAGATTAAGGCAATGGTTTCCTTGTTGTTTTTCCTAAGTGTCAGGTTTTTGGTTTTGAGAAGAGGTTGTGCCGAGATCACCTTTCCTCAGTGCTGGGGGCCCCTCTGGTACCCTGCGGAGGGGCCCGCGCAGCCCTGTCCTGAGCAGGCTCAGCTGCCCTCGGTGTTTCCTCTCTTGCCTTTTGGGGGTAGCTGGGTTTGGGAGTAGCCGGGAGGCAGAGCCCTGGTCCCTTCACCACCACCTGAGCTCTCTGTTGCCAGTTATGTCACCAAATGCATTTGCTCTTTGCTGCATTTTAAATGCTTCTAAATGTAAATGTAAGTAGAAATTATTTTGGAAATTCGGAACAGAATGCCATGAACGAGAGTTCCTTAAAGGGATAAAAAGCATATAATTTAATCTGTGTTTATAGCATTTAATCTTAAAACCCTGCAATCTTATGTACTTTATGTATCTGTTTCCCTTGAGGAAAGCAGATAAGGGCATCCAGTGCTTCAGCAGCTCATGCCAGTTGAAATGAACCTGAAATGGAAGACAAGGTTGTAAATAAAACACAAGTGGCCAGGACCCACTCTCATTAGCTAAGATGTGCCAGTGGCATTGTGAATATTTTAAGGGAGCCTTGCTGGGATCAGCAAGGGTTTCCAGTCTCTCCAGTGACATTACCTGGATGCCAGGACAGCTCAGACCTTGTGGGCAGGTGGTGCGTGCGAGAGTGTGATTTTTCAGCCCTTGCCCTGGTTCTGTGGTTTTTCAGCCCTTGCACTGGTTCTGTGGTTATAGGAGGAAGAGAAAAAGGTTTCTGGAATAGCTTTCCTGAACACATGGCCAGTCACAGCCAGGCCCTCTGTTGCTAACATGATGTAAAAGATCACTCAAGAGATTAACTGATGTTTGTCACACTGAAGAGACCAGCTTCGTATTTCTCCTTGAAATAGTCCTCTGAAGCGTTGTTGTGTGCAAAGCCCGACGAGGACAGGTTCCAGGCTCCTGCATCTCCTGTTAAAGACAGCCCACTGTCCACCCAGAAAAAGAAAGCAAGAACGACTTATGGTTCTGAATTACCATGTAAGATTTATAAGGAGAGATGATATCTCTTAAGTAACTGGGTCCCAGACCATTTAGGGCACTACAGACTTCAATCAGTGCCTTGAAATGTATTTATAAGCAAATAGAGCCAGGAGTGTTTTGTGCTATTAGGCCAGTTCAGCGAATCACTTAAGCATTACTTAACACATGCTAAGTCCACTGCACCCAAGGCAAACTCTGAATACGATAAACTCTTTGCCCATAACATGTCCCCCTCTGGATAATGTAGCACCACTTTATTGCCAAGGGTGATTTTGCATCTGTCTGTCTCAGCAAGAAAAAAGCTGGCAGTAGAGCTGTTGTGCTGTACCTGTATTGTTTGTGTGATTGGTTTGCTAAGTGTATAAATCTTAAGTGATAGAATTTTGTAATATACAGTATAACAATTGGCAAGTGTTGTACATTTATTTTCACAAGTGAGGGAGTGACCCATAACTCACATCCATCACAGTATATGAAAGCACAGTGCACTGTAGTATAACAAGCAAAGGAATCATTCATACACAGGATGTTATTCACTTCAACCTTTCCCCTTTCCTGAACACAGTCGGGATCTATATGTCTATTGCTGCATGCTCTGTGTGCTGGCATAGATGTATGATGGCATCACAAAAACTGGAAGGGGAAGAAATGAGATGGGAACAGAAAGGGGTGTGGGTAAACGTTGTCTGAGCTGATAGAAATTTAAGTGGTCAAGCTTGTCAAGGAGAAGGAAAACTGCAGCGCTGGAGAGTGACTGAGATTAGAACTGACTTTTGGAGAAATGGGAGCTGAGATAATACCTTTCAGTTCAAAAAAACATGGGTGACGGCACAGGGTGAGCATGGGAGAACTGGGAATTAAAACACTAAATAAAATGGAAATGTGTTTGATGTAGGGACCAACAAAGTATGTTTCATCCTTTTAATTCTGCTCTGGTTCCTCTGTCATTATTGCCAAATTTAGTGCTGTACTTTTCAACAGGACCTCCATTCTGCAGAAATTTCTGTGAAAAATCTTCACAAAATGGCCAAGGCAGCTGAGGAGAAACATTAGTTTGGGAACTTCATCAGTGCTTGGTACCTAGCTGCTTTGATCAGGCTTGCAGACCCCCCGTGTACTCTGCAGAAAGTCTCTATATTTTCCTCTGTACTGTGTGAATAGTAAAATTAGCTTTAATTAGTTGTATACTGAACCACTGAGCTACAAAGAGAGATTGTGACCGGGCATTTCTTTGCTAGAAACTGTGCACAGCAAGATGAACCCTGTCCCAAATTTCTGAACAAGAGGAAAGGCAAAGGGGGAGGTATGGTTATTTCCCATGTGGAATGATTTCACAGATTTGCCAAGGGACATACAGGAATCGTGTTAGAAGGAAGAAATGAGTCTGGATCTCCCCAAACCCGATTTAGCAGCATAACTGTAAGATGCACTTCCTTCATACTTGCATCCAATTGTAGCAGGGTTGCCACTCCATGGCTTATACTTGGATAGCTGGTTTGGGAGATCCCCTGGGAGGTGGAGGAGGAAGCCACAAGGTTAGGCAGCTCCAATAGGAAAGAAAAAGTTTCTTGGAAGACAAGTTGAGAGCTGCTGGCTTGCTTTTAAGAGTGTAAGCCGTTTGCAACTTCTGACAGGGTTTGGTAGTAAGTTTTAGTCTCCAGTCAGGTCCTAGCCTGTGGCACACGTTACAGGTAATAACCCAGCACAGCTCAGACCCGAGGGATCTCATGTGCGCCACGTGGTAGGAGGAGGGAGCGCCCAGGCAGTTCTGACCTTGATGCTGAGGCAATCTCTTTTCCTCAGGATCGAGTTCCTTTGCGGTGAGCGTAACTCTTTTGTCATCTGCACTGTGCTCCCCTTTGTCATTGCACTGCTGGACTCACATCCTTGAACTTAGAGCACAAAAAACCCCTCTGGTTTTTTAACTGATGGTTTGTTTGTTTTTCCTCTTTGGTCGATGCTGGGATCAGTGATGTCAACTTGTTCTATTTGCTTTGACAGGAAAATGTTTTCAGAGTTCATTAGGATGGCATCAATTCTAACATTTGGCACACAAACATTTGATGACCTTCATGTGTGGGAAGAAATATGTAGGCAAAACTTCCATTAGTTTGAAAAAACACTTCTACTCAGCACGGTTCCGATTCCTGAACTGCAGCTTCGATGAGAAGTTTTGAACAGTCCCTGCTTGTGATCTGCCGGTGGGCTCCAGACATGGAGCTGCAACTGAAACTATTGGGAACCGCTGCATATTAAGTCTGGACTAAGGTTACAGTTGGATCCAGCTCTCCATTTACCTGTAGGGAAAGTGCTGGCAGCAGCCAGGCTCCTCTCGAACACCAACAGTGCAGCTCCTTGGTCCTGGTCAGCTGAACTGGTAGAGTCAGTAAACTCAGTGGTAACCGCGTCCTGTGCCTCCAAGCGCAGAATATTCCTAATGCTTTCCTGGTAGTTCCCCTCAGTGAGAGGATTTCATTTGGCAACTTTGGGCTCATTTTCATAAATTACAGGGCTCATTAAAAGAGCCGGACTGACTGGCGTTGCTAGCAGCTGAACCTCTGGGCTCATCCACAGAAAAGGAATAGCAGGTGTTGGCTCTTCCCTCTTTGGGGCATCTGCCCTACAATAACAGAGTCGCTGTCTCTCAAAGTGGGAGGGAAGGTGAATGTTGATGGCTTCCCATGGCCTCTAACAGTGAGGGGCCAAGTATTAGCAAGAGTTTTTGCAGTGAAGAAACCTCTTCAGTAGTAGCTGGACTGAGCCCACCAAATTACTCTCACGCTGACCGCTACATGAGTTGCTGACAGCCTCTGGTTACTGCTGGCCCACAGGATTAGCAAGGACAAGGTAAAAATGAGAGGCCAGCTATTTGCCACCATTTGTCCTTTGAGCCTTTCCGCTCCCTTCGCCTTAGAGCTGTGCAAGTACTGCCAAACTGGTCTGGTTTTCCTAGTGCCTGTCTCCAGCCCTTTTCTCTGACCTATCTTAGCTCTTATTTACTTTTTTTTAGGATTCACCGTGTTTTTATGTTTTTCTCTCGTATCCTGTAATCAAGTGAAAGGTGTCTCTGTGGATAGAGGGGATTTGTACTGAGCCTTTGTTTGATGTTTGCTCTTTCCTAATGGTGCTGCCTGCTGTAAGAAAAGCCAAATGCTGCCCATATGTTGCCGTGCTCCCTTAAATTATTGAGGGTGAACATTTAAGGCTGCTCTCGCTGTTGCTTTCTCCATACTCTTCTAAATGATACGTTTTCACAAGCAATTACTGAGAGAGGGAGTCAGGACTGGTTTTTGAGGTATGCCACTTAGTGGCCCACACATAAAAACGGGAGACAGGAGGAGGAGGATGGCAGAGGCTTAATACCATGCCTTGCTTAAGAGAATGTCCTTCAAGTGAGCAGAATTCTGCACCTTATAAAAGTATGACTTTAATTTTGCCTTTCAAATATGAACTAAGCAGGGCTGTCAACACATACTGTGTTCTTCCTTGTCAAACAATTTCACTTAGTCTGTCAGCTGTAAACAGCTTAAGAGGCATGTCATTCCAGCATTATTATAGCACTTTTAGATTTGTTTTTAGATTGGCTCTGTATCTGTTCCTGCAAAAGGTGTAGATACATAGATGACATGGGTTATTTATTGTGTTACTGCAAAATGCTACTTGCTGTTTTGTGGTAAGCACAGAGTAACTCCATTTCAAATAATGGGCACTGCGGAGTAATAATCCTGTAGTACCATGGTAATACCATTGCCATACTTTTTCAAACGAGTTGTGTCAGTAGAGCAGTGTACTTCACTGCGGTTGTATATGGCCTCGCACTTCACGTGAAGTTTTCTTTCCCAGGAGGTCAGGGAAGCAGAATTAGGATGTCTGGAGAAAGAGCTCTGATCAACAGACTCTGTACTTTTGCTTTTTCAAAAAGTTGCTTTACATATTCAAATAAACAGTGTTTAAGCTGTCGATGACAGCTTAACTACTTCATCCCAGAACATTTTGACAAGTGATTTTCAGCGTTTTGGTTTCCTAGGATTTTGACAACCCCCCAAAAACATGAACGGATTTTATATGTCACATGTTTAATTTATTTGAGATGCATGTATTATGTTGCAAAAGCAATAAGGAGGAAGTTAAAGGACAGGGTGATACACTCCATATTTGTGATCATCAGCTTCTTCACCCTGTCATTACACGAGAAAAAATGTTCAGAGACATGGAGTGTGCAAAGCAGTCAAACTTTTGTTGCCAACCCATCTGGATTGTGATTTATACAAATTGTTGGTGTGATTTTTCTGTGACTGCACTGAAATCCACAGAAGTGAACCCATTGTCAATGCAGGGAGCCTTAGCTGCCTCCCTTGTACTCGACTTCTGCCACGTGTGCCTTGTCCCCACGTTGCTGGCTGCGTGGCCGGGGAGGGCGGCACAAAGGGGGTTTAACGTTGTCTGGGTTCTGAGCAACGGTGAAGGAGAAAGGTAGATGTTTTCTCACTAGAAATTGGTGAATTTCTGTCTGTATATATTCCATAGAATTGTCATCAGAAATAACACAAATATGTCAACTGATCTTCACTTTAAGCCCAGATTGAAATGGAGCCCGAATGTTTTAAAGAAAATTTGGTTTAGCTCTGTTTTGGGACTTTTCTTGGGTGTTCTCCAATTTTGAACTGCTTCATTTTTCTCTGCCTCCATTAAAGCAGAAAAAAAGATGGCACGCACCCTGTACCTTGCTGGGCCCTTGAGCAAGAAGTGGGGAAAAATACAGGGAGAGAATTGCTTTTGTAAATCTCTGAGGCTACATTAGATATTGAGAAAAGTGAAAAATTTCACTCAAAAAAAGTTCATATTTCAATATCATACCTCAAAACCTTTTGGATAGTACCCAAATATTACCCCATAGTGTTTGTTGGTACTTCTGTCATGAGTGCTTGCTATGCTAGCATATTAGAATAATTGAAAAAATCCTTGTTTATCTTATTCAAAACTCTAGGTATCACTATCCTTTTTCTACACCAGAATGCCACTTAAGTTATTATGTAACAGAGTTATTTCCATCAGTACTAAGCAGCACATGCCCTTAATAATTTTTAAAGTAGGAGGAGCTATTTTATTTTAACTAATTATTGATGTCAAATTAAAACATGTCAGTATAAATCATTATTTTATAATAATGCTGTGTATGCACAAAGGAAACCCCATGCATTCTAAATAAAATTTGAAACTTTAACTTTCCTGAAGCTGGTTTTTCCCCCTAAACAAGCACCATTTGGAGTTTTTTCACAAAAAAAGTCTCTTACAGGTTTGATCTAATTGTGAATTTGTGCTTTTTAAGTATCAAAATTTCCCACGAATTGAAAAATCTAATTTCAGTTAATTGAAGTGCTGATAATGGAGATGATAGGTGGCTTTTCAGAAATCCTCGGGCCAAGGTACTGAGACTGTTCAAGACAGACATCCAGATATTTGAAGATAAAGCTCAGATAAATAACCTTCCCCAGAGACCATGTGGTCAGGGCAGAGGACAGGTGTGATTTATTCTAGGGTTAGTTGCTGCAACTTTCTTCTGATACCTGATAAGTAGCAATTTGGGAGTTTTAGCAGATCCTTAGTATCTGACTAAATTGGCTCTGAATTAATTGCCTTGGCAGGCTACAGTGTTATCTGCAGCCTGCTCCTTCCAGGAGGTGGAAGGAGAAGTGTGGATTTGTGAGGGGAGGCAGTGCAGCAGTTTCAGGGATACCCAGGCTTGATGGACAGGGCAAAGGGAGAAGGAATCGGCTAGTGACCTCCATTCATTCTTTAAGAAGTGGTCTTTTCTGTTGGCTATCGGCAATTAATACTTTCATTAACAGAGAGAAACAGGGAGTTGTTGAGGAGCACAGTGAAGCTACGTGCATCCATAGCACGTTGGTTGGGTAAGAGGCTGTCACGGTGTCTGTTAGGGTGCGTATTGCCAACACCCTGCTCTGGTAAGTGTTACCTTAATCGTAGTGTGAGACTGCCTGATAAGCACTCCCCACGAGTCCCTGACACCGCAGCATAGCACGACCGGCGGACGAGTCAGCCCTGCTGTGCCCGCCAGGAATACAGGCGTCCATGGTAGCTTGCTGGCAAGCCAAGAGCAGGCACGCTTTGTTTGATTTTCCCCTAATGGAGAGGGGAAAATGGGAGGAGACATGACAGCTCCTGACAGTGAGAGGGAAATAGAGTTGCCTGCGTCAGGAAAAAAATAGCCACTTTTGCAAGAATGAGTGGTTAGAAAAACAAAAAATAAGCATTTTCAATATATTACAAACAAAATTATCTGCCAAAAGGGCAAGATAATTATCTTAATGTGATTTTTGACCAAGATAAATTTATCTTATTTTATAAACTGGGTAACAATTTGAATCTTATGCAAAACCTAGAAATAAATCTAAAAAATATGATAATGTAATAAAATCGAAATTATTAGCAGTCCAAGTGCCATACTTGAGGCAGTAAAACCTTTTAAGTTCCAATGGAAAATAGGCTAGTAAAACTGGAGTAAGTTACTCTACTTTAATCACTTGATAAATAGCTACAATGTTTGGAAGAATTGATAGTGTCATTATGGCAACATCCCTTTTTATAAACAGCCTGGTGCTGATTTGATTCTAATTGCTGCCAGAGGAACAGTATCAAAGTAGTGTTGCTCCGTCAGTGTAACCTGCGGGGTGAGCAGGAGGGGGATTACCTGCCTGAAATGAAGAAAGCACAGGTTTTTCAAAGGCATGGATTCTAATTCCAGGAGTGATGGAGGAGGCTGAGTAAATTCAGTGGTGGGAGAAACTACAGGGAAAACGCTTAAGGAAGAGAAAGCATGAAGTGGACAAAACAGGCTTCTCTGAGCACATGAAATAGTGGAAAAACAGGGAGGGAAGTCAGAAGGTTTGAGTATGAACGTGTGTTTGCTTTCTCACCAGAAAGAATTCTCCTACTGGGCTGGTGTGGCCCCATCCCCAACCACAGCTCCGACCTCCCTGACTCTCAGCTTTGCTCTACCACAGATGTGATGGCCTCATTTGCAGCCCCCTTTTCATAAATGGCTTTCCATTATGGATGTCTTAAATTTTTGCAAGTCTAGTACCAGACACCAAAGACCTCATTTTTAAGACATTCTTAATTATTAGTTACAGCTTCTTCATATGGGCACTGTGTCCACCTTTTGGTGCCCATGAATGCACCTAAAAATAGAGACTACTTTTGCAAATTTGATCCTTAGCAATGCTGTGCTTCAGTTCTTACACTGCAAATCCTGGATTTGACCCTTCTTGGGCTGCAGGACTATTGAGGAGTTATCAGCATTATGCTGATGACTGCTACGATATTTGAGGGCAATAAATTTACATTTATCTGGCAAAAAAAAATATCTCTAGAATACATGCCTCTGGGCTGGGTCTTCTTCCAAAAACTACTAAGAAATTCTCTTATTTTGCGAATGGTAGCAAGAAAAGCAGGGTTCCATAAGGAGAGAAGAAGAGGAACACGTTTAATAGTTCTGTCAAGTTGGCAACAAACCCAAGAATAAACAGAAAAGCAACGGGAAGAGGTACTTATCTTTTTACACAAATCATGTGATAAGCTTCTCCCATAAAGATTGTGGGCTAAGTCTAATATGTAAAATAGCTTGTTGAAGAAAAAATGGTTCAAGTGGGACTGAATGGCTCAAGAGATTAGTGATGGGATAATAGCTTTTCTCCATTTAAGTGGTAGACTAGTTCAAATCAATTCTAGGTCTCTAGAGACTGAAAGGTGTTGCTATCCTGTGACTCCTTCATGGTTATTTGAAATTATTTTTTTGGTCTCAATCCCATCCTTAGTTGCCAGAGAATTATCCCCAATCAGCCTGCGTTACTTTGAACTAACTCTTGTCTCCTGCCCCTAAAGATGCACAACCTTCAAGGCTGTGCATGTGAATGGCAGTTGTTTTATTTAGTGCTATATTGGCGTTCAGAAATATTTTGTTTTCTGTGGAACAGACAGATTGCACAAAAGAAGAGAGATCCTGGAATATGATGCAATGTAAAATTGTTCTTTAAAAAAATGCAATGATTTGTTCTTTTAATGTGGATTTCTTGGGAGAACAGGGGTACTTTTGCACACCTTCAGCTACCCTTCACTTGCACCCAGAGCTGCAACTCTTCCACAGTGCGCAAGCATGCCTGCCTGCCTGCAGGCTGTGTCGGGACTTTCCCCTACATAAATGTAAATCATGAAGCAGGGCCACAACTTAGGAAACAGCTATTGGTCATAAGTAACAACTGGAAAATTCAAATTGGCAGCTTGCCCTCCAGGTTTGTTTTGAAGCATCTATTTAATGTGTGAAGCTGGACCAGTGAAGTGATGCTAGGGATGTGCCAACTTACAGCAGCTCGGAATCTTGCCTATCAATTTTATTCTGAAAGATTATAGCAAGTAAAATAGCAGACATTGATTATTCTGCCAAATGTAAAGATTAAGCAAACAGTAAGAAGCAATGCTTACCAAGCCAAGGAGGATTTGGATCTTTTAGTGGCTATAACATAAGTCTAGAGGTAGTGAACCACAGCAGAGTTCATATTATTAAGTGTACCAAAGAAAGAAGAGACTTGGCGTTATTGGTGAAAAAGCCCAGCAGTTCTGTGTGTTTGGAAAAAAACCAAATAGGACGTTATGGCAATGTAAAGGTGTTGGAGAATTGAAATCACATGGCTATAGTCGCATTTTCTATAGAACTGATGCTATATGGATTCGGTTGCAGGTGCCTTGCAGGAGAAATTTTAGTTTTGCCTTAGCCCAGACAGCTCCACATTTAAGAACGCTCATCAGGGGGAAGGCTAAAGGGGTTAAGGAAATAAGGTGCAATAGAGGTGACCTATGGGAACTTTCATTATTATATGGAGCCTTGATGAGTGAAATGAGAGGAATTGCTCTCCATCATGAAAGGCTGAAATGTCGAGGGAGCAATCGCAAATTAATCTATTAAGAATAAGTAGGAGGTTGAACAGTGTGACTCAAAAGGATGGAAATATATGGAATAAACTGCAGTGTAAAGTCACAAAGATTTCTAACAAAACCTTAAAAGACATCCACCTATGATTTTTACAATGAAACAGGGATTTTTATATATATGTGTATATATGCGAGACAAAGTTTAAGCAGACAAAATGGGTCTCTATTCAGCTACTCCTAATATTTGCAATGACTGGGCCTGAATGAGAAGTTCTGTTCTGATTTGTGTGGCTTTAACCAGAACAATGTGCCAGGAATTTTTCTTTTTTAAAAGACACACCAATAAAATGCCTCACAGGCAGTTTTCTTTGTGGTGATTTTCCTGTTTTGCTGTGAGATTTTTAACTTGAATTTAGTGTTTGTAAAAGGTGCTATTTGACAGCATTGTGTAACTGAAAGCCTCTTTTTATTGACAGATCATGCACACTCAAGGCTGGGGAAATTTCTCTGTGTCAGCCTGGTGAGGGACACCCCCGCAGTCTGAAGGAACCAACTTCCAGGACGAAAAATGGTAAGTCCACGTCAGTCAGTCCGATCTTATGTTAAATGTCGCTGCATGATTATTTTTGAAGAGCTTGCTTCCAAAGGATTTGGAGAGAGGCATGAAAAGTTACCCAGCTGACAGGACTGCATGGGTTATTTTATCCATTCCCCAGCAGTGGTTGCAGCTTTCTGGAGTGTTAATGCTTTGTGCACTAGTGGCTGGAATGAGACTTGACACAGATTACCAAGTATGTTTTGGTGGAGCTGATCCTGAAGGATGTAGCTACCCCTCACTGTGGTACTTGGGAAGCGAGGGTCTGTTGTTTGCTCAGTGCCTGTCCCTGATGCCAATCTTTAGGCCTCAATGTTAATCATTTCATGAAGCTCACGTAGTTTCAGACTTTTACTTTTGCCAGCTTATTATAGTCTAGGAAGATGAGATATAACTATGCTGAGATACAACCCCCAGTGATGGCACTTTATAATACTGTATAACTGGAGGATTGCTATTGTAGGCAGAGAAAAAGGCAATAAAGCAGCATTGATATCCTGCCTGCCCTCTTATAGGAGTTATTGAATCAAACCTACCAGAACTGCCAGACAAACAATTTGCAGCTGCAGTCTGAAGCCTGACAATGACACAGAATCAAAAAGAAATAGTTGGAGTGCATGGGCTTGTGAACTCCTCTGTGACCCACCACAGCAGGCTCCCTAGGATTGTTCTCCTCTTTCTGGTCCTTTCCCTGTACAATTCCTTCTCTTTACCGCCCTTTTCCTCTCTCTCCCATTTTCTCTCCTATGTCTTACCATTTTCAGCTCCTCACACCTTTCCCCCTCCCTTTTCCTTCTCTCTCTCATTGCCTCACTATTTCTTTCTGTTGCCTCCAATATACCTTTTGCCTCTTCTTTGTTTTTCCTTTGTGAGTTCTAGTGCCCTCCTCTGTTTCTCATTGTTTCCGTTTCCTTAATTCTTTTCCTTATTTTTGATTAATTTAATTTCTCCCCACTGTTTCCCATTGTCCTGATTTCAGCTGGGATAAAGTTAATTTTCCTTCTAGTAGCTGGTATAGCGTTATGTTTTGGGTTTAGTATGAGAATAATGTTGATAACACACTGATGTTTTCAGTCGTTGCTAAGTCGTGTTTAGACTAAGTCAAGGATCTTTCAGCTTCTCGTGCCCAGCCAGCAAGAAGGCTGGAGGGGCACAAGAAGTTGGGAGGGGACACAGCCAGGACAGCTGACCCACACTGGCCAAAGGGATATCCCATACTGTAGGACATCATGCTCAGCATGTAAAGCTGGGGGAAGAAAGAGGAAGGGGGGGGGATGTTCGGAGTGATGGCATTTTGTCTTCCCAAGTCACCATTATACGTGATGGAGCCCTGCTTTCCTGGAGATGGCTGAACACCAGCCTGCCCATGGGAAGTGGTGAATGAATTCCTTGTTTTGCTTTGCTTGCATGAGCAGCTTTTGCTTTACCTATTAAACTGTCTTTATTTCAAACCACGAGTTTTCTCACTTTTATGCTTCCCATTCTGTCCCCCGTCCCACTGGGGTGGGAGTGAGCGAGTGGCTGTGTGGGGCTTAGTTGCCAACTGGGGTTTAACCATGACACGTGTACTCTCTCCTGTTCTCCCTTCCCTGCTGTACCTTTTTTCTATTTCATTTTCCTCTCTATTTTATTGCTCATTGTTTCTCCTTTTTCTGCCAATTCTTCTACTTTTGTGTTTCTTGAGACATTTTTAGTCAGTAGCTGAGCTGTGTTGCTCTCACTCCTCAAACGTGAGGATTTAAACCCTTCCTGCACGCTAGGATTTCCAAAGTGCCAATCCAGCTCAGCTAAGGGGAACTGATGTGGTTTGGCTCTAATGTCTATGAAGAGAGATACTGCAAAAGCCAGCATAACAGTAGCACTCAGAAATACTCTGTGGCTCGTGAGCTGGGCCTACACTCATAGTTGGATTCAAAGCTTATCAAGTTAGTGTGATCTGGATCAGACCTGCAAGTACCATCTTCTTATCAGACTTCTGTCCTTTATTTCAATAGAAATCTCAACACTCTCAGTTTCTTACAGCATCGTTTTGCTTTGGCTCTTTCCCCACTTCCTTTTAAAAAGTGGTTGCTATTACTTGGCAGTCATATGTTCTACGAGAGCCCCACCACAAGGTGACCTCTCCCAAGGAGGCTGCTACGAAGGCCAACTCCCGTTGCTCTCCTCTAGGCATGCCAGGGCAGTCCTGTCCCTGGAGGGCTCTGGAGCTGTAGAAGCTGCCTGAGAAAGGGAGCAGAGTGCTCACCATCCCGTAGCTGACCACTAGCAGGCCCAGGAACCAAGTCAAGCCCAGGTCCTGTTGACAGGATGCCACCTCTCCTTGTGTAAAATTATGTACAAGATGAGCGTGACAGGAACTCTTCCTTCCTCTACCATTTTGTCTGCTTCCCTCTGTCTTTCCAGCTACTGCTCCTGTGGAGTTTGGGGCCAGTGAAAATGGAAAGAAAATCAGTTCCTGTATAAGTCAAGCCTTTCTGCTCTGATTGGATTTTTTCTCCTTTTGTCTGCTTCTTTATTTGATTTAGAACCTTAAACCCCTTGAAGGTTTTCCATGAAGATTTTGAGCACAATTTGGAATGGGGAGAGCAGTCAGAGCATTACCTAGAAAGTCCTAGTTTATTTTTAGCTAATGGAAGAGGAGGGCTGATTGGATTAGCCCAACAGTATGAGTACCTGATGCAGACTGGTATCAACACATCAACAGAGGAAGGGTTAAGCACAGTTTCTTTCACTTTCTCTCACTCACACGTATTACCCTCTCCTGCTTTGCCTTTCTTCACCCAGTAACTGACACCTGCAACAGCAGTGCAAATTCCTGGGCATGTTCTAGTACTGGTCAATACAGGAGTAAATCTCTTAGTCCCTCCTGCTGTTTCGCATTTGCCACCTGACAGCAGTGGATGCTTGGGAAGATCGAGGGGTAAGGTTTTAAAGCTTTAGACCAGGCTTTAGCTGTGTGACATCTATTAAAGCAATTGGGAGCCAGGTGGCTAAAACCCAGTGCAATTCTTTGTAATGGTACCCCTGAGAGCGCCCATCTCCTTTTAGCACTACTATTGATTAGGCAATTCTTGACTTTGAGGAACAAAATTGGTGTGTGCATCAAGGTTCTTTTCCTCAATTTGGCCTGGTTTGAAATTAATCGTTCACCTTGAGCCATTTTCGTAAGCAGCTTTAAGCTTCAATAAATTTCAGTGTGATTTGATTTTTCTATCACCTTTCTCTTTGGAGGCCTGTTGTTTACTAGTCTTCTCTAGGACATCTCCAGAGCTGTTTGGTCTTTATCCTCGTCTCCCACATTGATCCTGGTACGTTTTCCAGTGTGATTGTCCAAGCTCAGTAAAATGCTGGGTGCTTTATTCAATGGCTGCACACAGTGCACGCTTGGCAGCATTGAGGCCAATGAGTACTTGGTTTTCAGTAGGAGCAATGCATTTGATGAGGTAGACCATGTTATGTTTTAGAATATTGTCCAGACCCTGCCTCTGTCTTGGCTGAAATGATGTGGTGTTCTTAGAGGGAGCAGATAAACCATGAGCAAGTTCCTCCTAATTTCAGAAACTCTTCATGAGTATTTGATATTTACTAGGGAGTGAAATGTTGCACAAAGGTACATGAATGTATACTTATGTTTGTGAGAAGGTGAAAATTGCTGTATCAGAAACAGTGTGGCCAGCAGGAGCAAGGAAGTGATCGTCCCCCTGTACTCGGCACTGGTGAGGCCGCACCTCGAGTCCTGTGTTCAGTTTTGGGCCCCTCATTCCAAGAAAGGCACTGAGGTGCTGGAGCGTGTCCAGAGAAGAGCAACGAAGCTGGTGAAGGGTCTAGAGCACAAGTCTTATGAGGAGCAGCTGAGGGAACTGGGGTGGTTTAGTCTGGAGAAAAGGAGGCTGAGGGGAGACCTTATAGCTCTCTACAACTACCTGAAAGGAGGTTGCTGTGAGGTAGGTGCTGGTCTCTTCTATCAAGTAACTAGTGATAGGACAAGAGGAAATGGCCTCAAGTTGCACCAGGGGAGGTTTAGTTTGGATATGAGGAAAAATTTCTTTACTGAAAGGGTTGTCAGGTATTGGAACAGGCTGCCCAGGGAAGTGGTGGTGTCACCATCCCTGGAGGTATTCAAAAAACGTGTAGATAAGGCACTTCAGGACATGGTTTAGTGAGCATGGTGGTGTTGGGTTGACCATTGGACTCGGTGACCTGAAAGGTCTTTTCCAATCTAAACAATTCTATGATTCTAAATATGTAAAAATAAGGAAGACAGTTCCCCAACCCTCTTACCTTTTGCACTTCCTTTCCAAAGTAGTCCTTGTTCCTCTTTATTTCTCTGAAGTGTAGAAAGATTCCTCAGCACGTCGTGATGTCATTTGTGGACAGGCAGGACAGGGTCTACATGAGGATGTGGCTTTTGCTTTGGGAGTTTAGCACATTATAGTTATTTATGTGGGTTTTCCTGTCTGTTTCTTTTGGGTGTTGTAGAGTACTCTTGTGAACTGTTAGGTAATGCTAAGTACTGCCAACCACAAGTGACTGGCATTGAATAGTTTTTCCTGCAATAAAACCCAAAGTGAAAGCTGGGCTGGACCTACATGGAAAAAGCTATCAAGCCAGTGCACTACTTCAGCAGCTAGGTACCTCTGTGTGAAGACTCTGGAGTATGCTGCTGCAACACTCCTCTCAGTGCTGTTCCTTGCCTCCGTGTAGCCCTCTTCCTCCTCTGAGTAACCAGGCCAGAGAAGGTGGTATTTAACATTTCTGTGTTGCTGGAAGACCTTTGTTGGGATGTTTGGGTGGGGGATGAGATGCAAACAATAGAACTGGAGATGGAAAGGAAAATCAGAAACATTGGTCTCAGAAAAATGAGTATTTCTTATTCGTGTTTCTGTTCAAAATGGGATAAAGCAGCTCCTGAGGTGTCACAGGCAACCTAGGAAGTCCATCACCTCCTTGCCAAAGACTTGATGTAGGACCCCACAAGCAGTTTTATAAGACATCCCTGTTTGCATTGAGCTGGGAGGTTGTCAAAGCCTAAAACATTCTGTTTGAACAAGCTGGTGTATTCCGATGAGAAGTTGTTTCATCTGAAAATTCACAGTCAGTTCTACTGAAAATTCAGCTCATCACAAGCCGAGTGTGAAATGTGATGCTAAGATTACAAGGACAGCATTACTGTGGGACTTTGATGGAGCTCCAAGAGAAAGAAAAGCATGCACCACCTCTCCCACCCCAGTCAAGTTCAATGGAAGTTTTTCTGGAAGGATATTTTTAGAAATCTCAGCAGAATGACAAATTCCAAGCTCAGTTAAATGTTGGGTTTTTTTGTGTGTGTGTGAAATGAGACAGAGCACAATTAATGCAGAAACATGAATAATGAAAAATCTGAGCCAGATTGCCCAAGCCTATGTAAAAATACATGCAACTTTGGTATTGAAGGCCTTGCCAAACTAATTAATGAAGCATATGCAAACATTCTACTTTGCAAAAATCCTTTGTATTTCATTGGATTCTCAGAAATCAGTATGGGGGATCTGATAGGAAAAGGTATTTGATCTTTAAATTGTTGCTATTGCAACAAACCACATCTATATGCTGTTTTACATTCACAGCTGATATCATGTCATGAAGTCTAAGATTTGTAAAGAGCTTTATTTTTGTATTAAAACTTCCTCTATTTTAATTGACGTTTGTCGGTCATGCTCCTGAAACCGGTGTTTTTGCACAAATATTTTAAGAGAAAATAGCTTCTGTGCATAGAACTAAAACTGATACTCGCCATGTAGGTAGCACTTGCCATATGGGAGGTACTGCAGACGTAAAAATGCTGAAGGCCAGAAGTGGAGCTCCTTCTTCCAGAGTTCACTGAGTGGGCTCATGATCTGTGACTCTCACTGTCTTCTGCAATGTTATTTCCATTTTACAGACCAAAACAGAGGGCCAAAGAGGTTGGGAGAACAGAGCCGTGCTTTGATGGTGAGAGAGGACGATGTGCGTGTAGCTCTCTTCAACTGGCTTTTGATTCTTTTGCATTGTGCTTTCCTTTTGAGCTGAATTGCTAGTTGGTTTTCCAGACTGCAGTGGAGCAGCAGAGATCAATAGTGAAAGGAGGAATTAATAGCAAATTTGGTTCTACCTGTGGTGCAATCCTGTTTATTTGCAAAGAATGTACAAGGTCCCATTGCATTTCCTGAGCATAGGGAAGATTCTACAATACTTAATGTATTTGCTATCAGGTCTAAAGCATCCCTGAGCCAGCATCCTTGTCTGCTCCTGTCTCTTATTTGGGGGTTTGTTTCCCCCCACCCCAGCTCATGCTTAAGCATGCCTGAAATCCAGTCCTGCCTGTTTCAGCATTGCAATACCAGTTTTGAAGGTAATGATTTGGTTCCACTGCTGCTTAAAATGCCTTGCTATCTCTCTGTTTTGGATAATGGCTCCTGTTGCTTCATGTAGCTGATTTCTTAAAGGACCTTATTTTTCCCTATATCTTAAATAAAGGGCTATAAATGTGTCCGTAGATCTAAGCATGGCTTCATTAACTCCTTCACAGGAAAATGTTTAAGTATGTTAAAGTATTCATTATAATATAAAAATGAGAAACAGTTGTGTCCAGATATTCTTAGCTAAGATAAAACATTGCTGCTTCCCCTGACCTCAATGGAGCAGCACCATTTTATGTCAACAGAAGCTGTTGTCTATTAGCAGTTTCACTCCAGCAATGTCAGCTCTCTATCACTGTTTTTCTTCCCCTCATTTCTATCGACATCATTTTGGTCCACACATTAAAACACAGGCTCAGGAGGACTTTTTTTTACTTCTCCATATGAAAAATTTAACAAGTGGGCATCACCTGCATAAAGAACTGAAGTCATTTTCTGTGACCAAAGGGCTGCCCTCCTCAGTGCTGCAGTTATTCTCCATAAGCACCAAAGTTCATCAGTGATCTCTTCAGTATGCTGCATTTCATAGTATCAAAGAAACAAGTGAGTCACAACTGCTTTACTCAAATTTGTTTCCTATACTCTAATCTGGGGTGCATCTCCCAGTAAAACAGGCAGGGGATGTTTCTTGGTAGTTCTGTCAGCAGTTCTCCCCAGAAACTGCAAAAGATAGATCCCAGATTGATCCATAAAACTGAAGACGTTTCTCAGAAATGCTGGGGCTGAATGCCTCGGACTTCTCTCCCACTTTTACCATGGAGATAAGGAGCAAATGTACCAAGCTACATGAAACACTCATGGCTTGGTTTTGCCAGGAGATAGTACAGGTGGTTTTGTGGTGTCTTCCTGCATATCAGTGTCTCAAATCCTGGGAAGAGGAGTGACGGAGCAAGGTGACAAGGCCACTATACCAGACCAGTCCTGAGGCATCCAGCTAAACCGATGGCTGGCAGTGCCCAAGGAAGGAATGTATTTAAGAGAACTGTAATATCTCACCGTCTTTGCGCCATGCTGTCTGTACCTTTCCCCTCGGGGGGCCCAAGAGCTTCAGCTTAGTGTAGCAGGGTGGTCTGGGGGGCATCCATGAACACGTCATCCCCCAGGCAGAGTGCCTTGCTGAAGGATGTGCTTGAGCGACATTGCAGTTCTCAGTGGGGAAGTTTTAGTTTGGTTTCCTGTGGAATAGAATACCCAAGAACAGAATAAAATCAGCATTTGGAAGACATGCTGTCCCTCCCTACACTGATTTTCCAAAGCTGCTTTTCACTGCATGCCTAGAAGGTCCCATTCAATTAGAAAATGTAGAAGTGCATGTACATGGTTTAAAGCAGTGCATGGGAGGCTGTTCTGTTTTCCAGGCTCTTAAGGAATGTGACCACAGAGGATATCAACACAGATTTGTTGGATCATCTTAGAAAAGGTTGAATATAAAGTTTTGTTTGCAAATACATATGCCATCGAAACTTGATTTAGCAATGCTGTTTACCATTTAATCAGATAAAAGAATATTAGCTCTTAAAAATGAGACACAAACTGAATTCCCTTTTCAATGCAGGATATAATAATACCGTATTTCTCTGGGCTTGTATAGCTCCTTTTGTCATCCAAACAGACACATGCAGAAGCAGCCTTTGAGGCCCTTCCCACTGTTTCAAGACAAGCTGTTTAAAACAGCAGAGGGCCAGGTGTAAGGAGGGTTACGAAGCTTTGAGATGTCCTCTGGCAATTTTTGCTTCTGTGGTTTAAATGCTCCCGTCTGCAGCTATTCCCATGCTCCACTGCTGGAATTAACTACCAGGGGCCAGAGCACGACCGGTGCAATGCTCCCCCAGCACCTCTGATGCTGTGCCCTGATGTGGGGAGGCAGAGGCACACATTGCTCTGCGTGGGCTGGTAGTGAGTCGCTGGGACAGCAGTGCGTGGGACCACCGCAGCAACGTTCCCAGGAGACTGTCGTCATTGGGATTATGGCTCCGTTTTCATACAGAGGCTCAGTCCAAATCAGAATAAATTCCTCGGTTCTTATTGTGTAGCGTGTTACAATGGAATAACATCAAGCCTGAACCAAAGTTCACTCCATGGTGTTTCTCTTCCAGCTGCACTGGGTTCTGAAATAAACCCAATAAATAGCCTATGAGCAAAATTGTATAGAATGATCAACATGCAACTGTCATGCTGCATTTGTCTCATGTCGTTAGTCATTATGAAAGCCTGCATAATTCTGGAGCAGAACAACAATTTCCACACAGCAAATTGCAGATTGTGTTTGCCAACCCACAAAACATCACAATATTTATTTTGAAACTTTATAATGCTATCAAGGGCAAATTCACTTTACACGTACAAATAGCCCCATCGAGACAACTTAGATTACGCATGCAAGCAAAAGCGGGCAGAACTTGGCTCTGGGCACAAGAAAAGCAAAGCTGGCTTCCTCCCGTGGCAGAAATAGGGAACGTGTAAGCACAGAGCTGGGGAGATACGTTACTGGCAAGCGTACCACCAGGGACCTGGGGAGAAATGTCAGGATACAATTGAAATAATGGTACTCTGGCTCCCCAGATTCATACCTTGTTCGCCTGCCTTCCTTGGTCATTTGGAAAGACTGCCTTTCTGCAGGTTTCAAGCAAAGCACAGCATCCCCCAGTGCACCTCTGTACTTCTGCGGATCAGATTTATCCATGGTGGGAACGAGCTTACCACTGTCAGAAACAACAGCCCCATTTTTTGGAGTTAGACCCACTGAAAAACTAGTTTGTATGTCTGATTTTTTTTGTTTGGGTTATCAAAGGATTTTTAAGGTTAATTTGTTATTTAGCACTGCAGACATTACTGTGTTTAGACTCAGTTTCAGGTGGAAAGGGTTTTTTTTAAAGTTCCATCGCCTATCTCAACAGATTCTGCGTGTGCCAGAGGCGGTCTTCTTAACCCTGGATCAAAACCTAATCTCTCCTGCTTTCGTAAAACCTTTTCCTCTAATTCTCTCTCTAGTAAATTATATTCTGTTCTTTGCCCTTGAATAATTTAAAAATGTATAGAATAAAGTGTGCGGCGGGGGTGTGTGTGGGGTGGGGGTTCTGTTCCATTGAGTGATACCTGGTAATCAAAATACTGCATTCATATCTTGCTGCAATGATCTCATTTCTATTGGGACAGCACTCCTGTGAGCACAGGCCCGTGTTGTGTTCATCCTGTTACAACCAGATAAACTCATAATGTAGACAGATAAGAGCTATGCTCATTAATCTATTAATTGCCTATTGTCAGTTGTCAATATGTTTCGCTTGATGGGAAGCCGGAAGATTAGTTTGTATTGTAAGCATGTAGATTTTTGTTCTGTATTACTATTATTTTATTTTGATGTGTGGAATACTACAAAATGACATTCAAGCTGTTAGCATCTCACCCGAACAGAGTAGAGCTGGCTGCTTTTTTAAGTTTCTGAAACCAGAAAAATGCAATGCCCCAAATGTCTGTGAAATAAAAAGCGTATTTTCAATCAGAGGACCCCACAAGAGTTGTGACTGTGTTGAGTAACATGTTTTTTACGATGGGCATTCAGGACATCCTTAAAATCAACACAGCCTGAGATACCCTGATTTCCTGGCAAAGCTGAAACTCTGTGGGGACTTCATTGTTCACTGGAAATTTGAGACTGATTTTGTCTGTGACTGGAGCTGCTGGAGCAAGATTTTATTATAATTGTGTGACCTTTAATACGCCATGAAGAGATTTTAAGTTCTCTATTTTTCTAGCCTATAACAAATCAAATGTTTAACTATAATGTACAGTCACCAAGTTTACACCTTAAGAAGGGTGATTTTCAAGGGCTTATCTCTACAAAAAACAGTGGAGCAGAGACAGTTTCAAAAAAAGGAAAAAAAGAAGGGAGAGGAACATCATAGAAGCACTTTATAGACCTATTTGAATCACAGCTTTAAGTCATTTATATCACGGCCAAAAAGCCCATCCATGTGTGCACTTAATAATGATGGCCAATTCTGAAGAGAGACTGGAAATTTTCCTCCCCATGGCAGGAAGCAAAAAAACCCCTCACTGTTTCTGAGTTGGTAACTTGACCTGTTTGAATTATTTTATTACTTGTGAGACTATCAGCCAGGTGGCCAGCATTTAAACTCTGAGGACAGATCTGGAAATTGATTCCTGTGGAACTACCATAGTTAAGAGCAGCTGATGATTAGGCAGCTCAGGCATTTTCTAGGCACGCTTAGGCAGCTCTGTCTGACAAATAGCAGCTCATCCGTGGGGCAGTGATCTTCATGCCATCTATCCACAAGTTTGACGGATACAGGCAGATCTTCCATACTGTCCGGGACATGTAATGGTGCTACATGCCTGGGCGTAAGAACCTGCCTTCCTTATTTTCTGCCTTGACAGAGGAAGGCAGATTATTACCTCAAGGTAGACAAGATTTGTTCCCCTCTGGCTACAGGCACCTCAAAGATGGGTGTAGGAATCCATTTGCAAGATCCAGAAGCCCGTGTTGTTATTATCAAGGATGGTCACATAGAACAGAGTTTAATCGGATGCATTTTCTCATGATATATGTGGGGGGCCAGGGTTTTATTTCAAATTTTCAAGGAAAAAAAGTGTTATTGAAAGGTGTGTGGGTCTTTTAATATCCGGAGAAATTCTATTTTCTCTAGCTGTTTTACTCTTCTGGGCTTCTTCCTTTCTGCAAAAAGTTAAGGAGGGAAATACATTTAAATTAAATGAAATTACATGAAAGAAGAAAGGAAGGAAAAAATCTCCCTTTCTACTGAAAATGCGCCAAACCCCTTTAAAGTGAGGAAATTACTTTTCTCCAATATCATTAATGTTTTAGCTTATTTTTCCCCCAGTTTTGGAGAGTCACAGGTGTTATGATTTCACTCCTTCTCATCTCCTCTAACCTCTTCAGAAGAGAAGGGGTTTTGGAACATGACACAAGAGCAAAAGGTAAATAGGAAACACAGAAAAAGAGAGAAGGGAAAAATCTCTGGCTAGCATTCAGATATCTGTATTCACTGGACACCAGTGGGATATTTGTATTCAGTTCCTCAAAGGTAGAAAAAGATAGAAAGGTGTGATTGGAAGTTTAATGCTTTGAAAAATTATTTAAGAATAAACATGATCCATTTAAATGCCTGCAAAATAGAGAAATTCAAAATCTGGAATTTTTCACATATACCTGTTTCAACAAACTTTTTTTCTTTTGCATGAGTGAAGTATGGCTGAGCTCAGGGGACCCCACACACTAAGTACATGTCATATCCTCTCCCTGAGTATTTATTCACTGATGAGGACTGAATTGCAGAGAGATTAAATGCCTCACTTCTGGTCCCACAGGAAATATATGGCAGAGTCTTGAAATGGACCCAGCTCTCCTAAGTCCCAGATGAGTGCCTTAGCCAAAATCTCACTCTTCCTTATCATACTTTGTTTCTCTTTCTTTCCAATATCTTCTCTAAACATTCTTTTGTTTGGTTCGTTGAGATCAGTGGTCTCAGCTTGTTGCAAGCACCACAGAATTTCACCCTTTATGGTTTTTTTTTTCCCCTTTGTACATTGCCTATATATTGAGTTGCTAGCTTTGCATTTCTTCTTGCTCCCGGATCCCTCCCTGCTGTGCAGAAGGTGACAGCTTCAGGAGCACAATGTTTTGTCATTTTTGACCTGTGGGATAGTGCACACCCCTTTTTAGCCCATGTCTCATTGTAAGTCAGCCCCTTGTGATCCAGCCTCCATCCTCTTTTATTGACCAGCTCCCCTATTTCCACTAAATGTTTCAACCCTGCTGCCTGCTCCCTTTGTACTTTCTTTAATTCTCAATATTTCTGCAGCAGGACTGAGTCTGCCATCAGTTTGTTTAGTGGAGAAGAAGACAAAGCCAGGCTGGTGCTGCTGCTGTTGAATAGGTCATCAGCGACAACAACCTGTGCTGCAGAAGTTAGCCCCCACTGACACTGTTTTCACTCCACTTGAATGGGAGCTCCTGGGAGTCTTTCTTTAAAGAACCCAGGGGTGAGGAAGGCAAGAAAATGGAAAGAAAAGGAATAAAATAATTATAGGAATAACACTCCAACTTCCTCAGTTGTGTGGGGACTTGGCTAATCGAAACGAGAAGTACATTGGGTACCTGTAGATGGGGTAGGTTAAGAGGTGGTTCTTTTGTCCCACCATGGCCTCTGCAGTGGGGGGACAGTGACTTTTTGTATCTCTAGATTTTCTCTCCGTTGTTAGGTTAGGTGCTGTCATCTTCAGAAACAGGATCTTCTTCATAAGCACTTGCCCTTATCAAATGAGGTATAGCCATGACCAGGAAGGGAAATGATCGTTGTCTGGGCCATCAAAGGAAGATCGCACCCAGTACTGCAGCTCTGACTTCTCCCGACTGAGCCGAAATTGTACCTCCATGGTGACTAACTGCAGAGCCATGCCTACCAGGGTAAGAAGGAGGGCTGCTGGGCATGCATGTAACAAACCCCATCTTCCAGTGCTTCTAGAACACACATCCCTCATCTTGAGAAATTTTCTAGTTAAACAAATAGGGTTTTTTTAATTATACTGCAAGAGACAACAATATATTCTACATTTTGATCTAAATGAAGTCCCTTTTATTTAGACACAATAGGTAACAGCAGCCGTCTTTGTTAGAAGATGCTGGGGCTAAAACTGCATTAGTCTCATAGGGCAAAACCATTTGAATCGTAGATATAGGAAATGATACACATAAGTAAGGAAAACATCAGTTGTAATGGACAAGACTAGCAAAACACCTTGCTCTTTATTAATCAGAAAGCCAGTTTCCTAGAAGGTAGTAGGCAAGTATTTTTAAGAGGTTCACAACAGACATCCAGCCAGAAATTAAAACAGAAGTGTGAAAGAAGAGGTAGATGCTGAAAAATTTCAAATCTAATTTTTTAATGTACTTTTGGGCCATGTAATGTATTTTCTTGAAAACCTCCAGATAATTAAATCTTTGTTCACATATTACATAACATAAATACTTGGGGGAGATGGACTTTCTCCATACAAGTAGGAAATGCATTTTATGAGAAAACCTGGATGTAAATTTAATATAGGAGAAAAGGGGAAGAGGGGGAGAAATACCAATGTAAGAGTTCATGAGCCAACATAAATCTGTTTCTCTTTCTGAATTACAATAAAGAACATGCAACTAAAACTGGTCAAAAGGGTAGAAAATACCACTGAATATCTTTTTTTTTTCTCTGAATATCTCCCGTTGAGTGTAAGAAGAAAACCTAATAACACAGTATGTTCAAGTGTGTATGTACATTTATTGTACACCCTGCTCCAAGTTTTACACAGGCTGTTTGCCTTAGGGAGTTAATTCTTACATAACTTTTTTCTGCTTCGGCAAAAACTTTGAGGTCTTGTAATACAGCTAACGTAGCTAACCTGTATGACAAGAGACTCATTACTTAAGTCTCACAGTTCGTATTTATGCAGAATACTGCCTGTTTGTTTTATTCAGTAGAAGGCCATTTCTGTTAGCAGTTCACTTAAAGATTGTGATGATGGGGATGCCAATAATCAGGAAAGCGCTAAGCATTGGAATTTAGCATAGGTTCCATATCCTGTAGTTTTTAGAAATTGTTAATGTTTTGATGCTATGTTTTAGCTGCAAACAGAATTTAAACATGACCATCACCAGAATGGATTAATTTTTCTTTGGGGGAAGATGAAGCTGCATCGTATTGCATTGATTTTCTTCATGGTTATTACATGACTGTCTACCAGCTGATTGTGGTGTTGCTGTAGCATGGCTTCCTCGCCTCCCTAAATGGATTTATGTAGTGTTCTTGTATAACTGGAGAATTATTGGAAATATATGTTTATATCTTGGTCCTTTCTACCTAGTATAGAGACTTGCCAGTAGGGATAAGCACCTGGAGTGTCTATCCGTTGCCCAGCACCAGTGCGGCAGGCCTTGAGGGTCTCAGAAAGGGAGGTTTGAGGGCGCTTTCTCAGCAGCCTGCTGTACATTCAGGGAACACTGGCTCTCCCAGGCCCCTGCAGATAGCCTTCCTGTGGGAGTGCTGGAGAGAGTGTAGTGCTGCACGAAGTCCTCTGATGCATGGGCAGCTCCTAGGCAGCTTCTCAGGACTTCTTGTGCCAGTAGTCAGGAGTTGTGGTTGTAGTTCTGCGGTGCGGCTTTGCTGGGACAAACACAAGAAGAGAGGGCAGAGAGCTCCCAGTCCGCCGGCGGAGGTGCCCAGGGAGGGCCAGGCTAGCGCAGCTATAACTAGACAGCAGCAGGCAACAGCAAGAGTGCACAAAGCTGGAAGTCTGCGTGCCATTTGACAAAGCAGCATGGGCAGCGGGCTGGATTGAGATGTGGCCCTGGCAGTTTTTCCCATGGTTCATCAAATGGATAGAAACGTAGAATCATTTAGGTTGGAAAAGACCCTTAAGATCATCGATTCCAACCGTTAACCTCACACTGCCAAGTCCACCGCTAAACCATGTCCCTAAACACCACGTCTACATGTCTTTTAAATACCTCCAGGGATGGACTCAACCACTTCCCTGGGCAGCCTGTTCCAGTGCTTGATAACCCTTTCAGTGAAGAAATTTTTCCTAATATCCAATCTAAACCTTCCCTGCCGCAACTTGAGGCCATTTCCTCTCGTCCTATCTCCGGCCACCTGACAGAAGAGACCAGCACCCACCTCGCTACAACCCCCCTTTCAGGTAGTTGTAGAGAGCGATAAGGTCTCCCCTCAGCCTCCTCTTCTCCAGACTCAACAGCCCCAGCTCCCTCAACCGCTCCTCACAGGACTTGTTCTTCACCAGCTTTGTTGCTCTTCTGGGGACATGCTCCAGCACCCCAATGTCTTTCTTGTAGTGAGGGACCCAAAACTGAAAATGCGGATGTTTATTTCCAAATTTCTTCATGGAATCTAACCTGAGTCTTAATTGCCGTTCATGATCTCCTGTTGTTATAGATGACCTGGCATGCTTTCCCAGCTCTCGTGGTTTGTCCAAGCTAGGTTTTTTGTGGGGTAGAATAATTTTTGACAAATTATTCTACTTAAATGGTTTCAAGCTCTTGAAAATGTCAGGCATACATTTACATATTTTGGCACAAAATCTTTGATTTTAGGTTCAGAAACAAATTAGAAAACATTTAAAATCCAGTGGTCAAGTGGAAGTGAAATGTCCCAAGGTCATTGAAACAATATATTTGATCAAAATGATCAAACCAAGTAGTCTTCTAATTTTTGGTTACGAACACTTTCAAAATTTTGAAAGTGCTTTTTATCCAAATTTGGGGCTGGAAAAATATAGAACCTCAAAAAATTTCTGAAGGAGAAAAATACTGTTTCTGTTTGAGTTCTCATTATTTATACCACTACAAAGTGCTTATAAAATATTACCATTCTAATTTGTAGCATTTTATGTCTACTTTGCATAGCAATATGGAAAACACAGCCTTAGAAATAAAGCAAAGGATGTGGAACCTGTTTTGTCGAATTGGGACCCAAATGATTTCAGAGGGAATTAGGAAAGAGAAAACTAATACTTCTATGTATTTTTCAATATTTGATAGTCTTCTGTTTTTATTAGACTGAGTAGGAGTCATATGATCATCTAGTTTCACATAAGAAATACTTTTTCTTATATCTGAATCCTTAAAATTGTTATTTAAAAACAAGGAGTTATTCTGGATTGCTTTCAAGAACTGGCAACTAACCCAGAATTTTCACAACAAATCAAAATTAGCAATATTGAACATTTTAAAGAAAAAACTTTTATTTACATGTGAAATATGGAGGCACATTGAAAGTCTGTCTTCTAGGAACCCTTTTTGCTACTGGTGTATCACTTATGCAGTGAAAATTACTGTTCTGCTATCGGCAGGGATTAACATTTGCTCCTTCCAGTTTGAAATATGCTGTTTGAAGTTTTTTACCAAATGTTGATACCTTACAAGAAAACTTGGAAAAATAATCTATTGCAGATGGCGATTTTGAATTCCAGGTACTTTATCTTAAAATTCTTGACTTTGGTTTCATAGTGTAAAGATTATGATCTTTTTCACCATCCCTGTGGTAGCTCATTGTGCCAGTAATCACATCACCAGTGTGAGTTCAGAGGAGTGTACATGTAGCAAAGTTTGGAGCTTCAGGACCTTCGTGAGGCTCCGCTCTCCACAAATGCACAAATAAATCATTGCCTAAAAGTTCTGATATCTTTAGATGGTGCCTGTTTGAAACATAGTGCTTTCAAATAAGATAGTTTTCTTGCCTCACCAGAAGGAGTTCCCATAACGGTGGCAGGGGTGGTGGGTACTTCTTCCCTTCGAGGGCATTCCTTTCTCCTTCAGGTTCTGGTCAGGGGTGATGTGTTACATTCATTTAGAGGCCTAAATTCAATTGGTTTACCAATGGGCTAAACACGGCGCTAAGAGAGGACAAGCACCAAACAGCTTTGTCTGCATATTGTCGATGTCCAGAGATGGTTTAGCAGCAAGATCACCTGGATCTTAATGTGAAAGACAATATTACCCCATCCTTGCTTTTATGGGAATTACCCATCCTGCCCTCTTCATTTATAGTCATAGTAGCCCCTTTTTTCATATTACAGTGGCGTAAGAACTCTGAGACAGCAAAACTTACTGAGACAGTAAAACAGCTGAAGCCATTGCTTCTGTGTTTAGAAGTAACTTGTCATCCAGAAGTGAGGAGAAACCAGTACTCTGTCCCCTGCACCACTAGGCACAGACCTCCCTTAAATGTTCTGCAGATCATCAGGGGTGGCTAAAAGCAAGCAAATCCCATAAGGAAGCTATTAGTAGCATGATGGGCAAAGCAGACTGCTCTAGTGGTACCTGCTGACCAAAAGGAGCAAAGATGAGGTTCTACTGGAATTGAAAACAATGAAGTAAGGTGAGAATTCCTCCACAAAACTGCATCTGCATTTAACACCGAGGGTATGTGGTTACACCGCTCCACTGTTGTAAAATTACCCAGATACTAAGAGCATTCAGTAAACCTACTTTACTACACCAAAGCTACATTTACAGGTATGCAGTAAAACCTAAGTGTTAAAACGATCCTATCAAGTTGCTTCACAGAGCTCCAGAAATGAGATAACTTTACAGAATTCTTCCACCCATCTGCATGGCAGTGAGCTTCTTCCTCTGGAGCTAATTTATAAATGTTGGCAATCCTGGTTCTATAGCAGCAGAGTTTCGTGGGCTTTCGGATGACTGTAGCATTCTTTGTGGCTGAAAATAAAATTTGTAGGAGTTAATTTCCTTAAATGCATGCCCAATATGAGTTAGTTTGTGTCTCATAGCAGAAAGGGATTCAAGTACAATGCAGTAAGAAAATTAATCACTCCTGCTGCCCTCTTGATTTTTCACTAAGTGAAGCACAGCTGCACTGAATGTGACAGGTAGCATCTGATACCAAGAACTGGACATGTAGGGAGCTGCCAGTTATGCACAATTTTTGCTGAAGTATAATAAAAGTAGTATGACAGGTTACGGTACATGTCACAGGACCAGTGCTATTTTGTTAAAGATGAGAAGTTGTTGATTTCATTTATCACAGTAGTTCAGGTGTGTCTTGGTCTTCCTCTGTCCTTGTCATCCTCTCGATTTGCTGACTCCATTTAGTTTCATCATAAAATTTGAACAGAGTTGTACTTTTGTGTCACTCTCGGGTACTTCTGAAGACTGTAGGAGTTTTCTTTCTGAATTTTCAGTTCATTGAGCTGCAGATAGATGTTTTCTCTCATCACTTCCTTACCATTGGAGAAAAAAACACATTTAGGAAATTAGTCTGTGGCTTTCTTTAATTTGTTCCACATACAACTGCTCATCAACAGTATGGTAGCAAGGAATTGGCACACAGCTACAAGTGTGTGTTCAAATTAAAAGTGTATTCTGTGCTGTTGTGCAGCGATTATAGAAGGAAAATACTTTTATCAAGCAACCAAAAGCACATTAACACCAAGGAAAGCTGTTGCCACCTCCTACCTTCTTTATAAGGCAGTAAACATGAGAGAAACCGTGGCAGGGTCACTGGGGGGAGTGTGAGCTGTGTTTGGTGTGACTCCCCCTCTCTTCTTTAACAGCCGGTCCTGAATCCTTGGCTGACATAAATGGCTACAGCTCTGGTCTCTCTGCTCACCTTCCCTTCTTCTATAAGGGCAGTGAAGTGTATGCAATAGATTCACAAAGTACACATCGCATAGTGTTTGAAGGAAAACTCCTTGATTTTTAATTACGATAATGTTGAGGCGCAGGAAACTGAAGAATGAAGATGCAAAGTAAAAGCCTGGAATTTCCCACCCAGACCTTGCATTGATGATGGCTGTCTGTGGATCATGCCTTAGTTCTGGGACAGAGAGGATTGATTTGTAGTTACCTAATGAGAGCTAGAAATTAAAGGTGATCTCTGTGGTTTTGTAAACAGGTTGCAAATGTCAACGCTTTAACTTTTTAATTTTTTTTTTTGCGGGGCGGGGGGAGATTACTTTCTCATTAAATTTGTACCCTGGAAAAGAGAAAGAAAGAAAAAAATTTGAACGTAAGGAAATTATTTCATTTCATTTATTTCTAGGATAAGTTTTCCATTCTGACTCTGTGTTTCACCTCATTCTCTGAAATTCGATAGGCAATTTTCACATTTTTCTTTTTTAAAAATATGATGTGCTATGCTTTCAAAAATGGCCGTGCTTGGCTTTTGTGCCACACAGTCCAAGACTCTTTCAGAGAAGTGTGCTTTTTATAGAATGAGAAGTGTATTTTTCATGTTTTTAAGAATACCGTATAAACCATGAAGTGAATCTCCTCCTGCCTTTCTTCCAACCCCAAAAGTGGGAAGCTGGGAGTTACAGTACGGAGCAGCCTATTGTGGCTCCGTCACTTATGCAAAGAGGTCACGGATGATGGAATCTGGAATACAAAAGGTGTAGGGCACTCTGCATCTGTGAGGAGGGGATCAAAACAAATCTCCTTTATCTAATGCAGAACCTATTACTGAATCAAACGTGGGGACGTGAAGGGTCCAAGTGTGCTTTTAATAATCTGTGTTACAAACAGACCGTAATCTGCACAATTAAGCTTCTTGGAGTTGGCAGGATTTTGTGCAGTTGGCAGTTTTCCCCTTGAATAAAGGTCAAAAAGAGGGGAGTGAATTAACCGATGAATACCTTTTTAAAGGTACTCTGTAATTCCATTGAACGTTAGAAATATTTTCTTCATCGTGGCTCTAGGGAAGAGCAAGTTCTGTGTCCTAATTTAAAAGCCCGCCTATTTCAAGAGTAGAGACAGGCTACACAGTAAATGAAGGAGGAAAGGGGAATAGGAAACCTCCCTCTGTCACCGCGTAGGCGGGAGCTGGGTTGTCAGCATGCGTCCGATTGTAGCACGCTGTGGATCAGGCCCTGGGGAGCTCTGCTCATGTGAGTGTTACCTTAGAGTTGCCCTTAATAGCTACCCCTGACTGTTTTCTAGGTTACCACGAGAGTTTCCGGACCCCTGGGAGAGACAGTGGGGACGTTGCATACTCCTTTCTGGGTGGACGTCTTGGTATCCAGAATATGATTTCTCCAATACAAATGCATATTGGCTTTCTTGCAGGGAGATAGAGTGAGTGCAGTTCTACCTAAATGGGTGATGTAGGGTTGCTCTCCCAGTAGGATAGCCTCTTTTCTTGATTACGATGATGAGAAAGTGTTTTCATTTAAAGAGGAAAATGCTTGAATGGTTTTCTCATCCCTCGCCCCTCCTCTTGGCAAACAAACGCACTGTTGGGGCACTGGGTTTATCACAGGCCAAAGGGGGAATTCTCTTAGGAGCCTCTTGTTGAAATGTTGGCAACACATCACTGAGCAGTTCTAAAGACCTCAGGAAGCCCCAAATTTCTCTGAATTTTCCCACCACCAGCCTTGAATGTAGTTGCCTCTTTGGCCTTACAAATTTTGGGAGAACATCAAGGAGTGTGCTCGCAGCCGCCATAGCGTGCTCATCAGCGCCGGGGCAGCCCCTTGGGATGGGAAGGAAAGTTGATTGGAGAAAGAAACCACCCACGTACTAATCTTTTTGTTTCCCGGAGTTATTTTTTCTTCACTTTTTCTCCTTCACAAAATACACTTAAGGGAAAGGCATTATTTGCCAGAATCTTTTCTGGGAGAGTGAGCTGGAGAAGCTGTGCTGCCTTTGCAGTACACAGATTCTCAGATCCTTCAAAAGCCTCTGTCCAGCTGTCTCGCTCTCGCTGCCGCTGTGTGGTGCGGTTTGACTTCCTTCATCTTTTGTGTGTTGCCGCTACAGTGTAAAATCAGGGGGAAACAATTTTCCTCCATTTACACTTGACCATTTTGGGGCAAATTAATTCTACTACCACTTACTTGAAGAGACGCTTGCAGAATTGTGGAGGGAGGTGGGGGAGGAGAGGCGGATTTTTTGTGTGTGTCTGGAAATCAAACATGATCTGACCAAAGTCTCCTCTTCTGTGTCCCCCCCGCCCCCCCATTTTTATCTTTTCTATTTTCACCTAGGTGCTGAAGCTACGTGTTTACTGAATATAATTTCAAATGACAGTTTAACTTACTATTTTGACCAAAACTGTAATAGAAAAATATTTTCCCCACATTGTTAAAATGCAACTTAATTCCTGCTCAGCTACCCACACTCTGTAAACAAGAATGCGTATTTGCTGTTGATGTGTGGAATATATTTTTTTTTTTAAATCACAGAATGGTTTAAGAATTAAACTAGAAACAAGATGAGGAAAAAACCCTCAGAGCTGTAATCAAACATCCATTCCAACAGCTGAAACATGTTATTACATCTTTCAGCTGATTTATCGTACCCAAAGAGATTTCATAATCATTCTCAGTATTAAAACAAGGGGAATAGAGGCACATTTCAATAACAATGATTGTTGTTTGGAGAATGCCAATCATGTCTAGGAGTGTTATTTACATCAGACAATATGTAGATATTGTGCCTCCAAGCCTGTTCCTGTTCGGTTTTGTTCTTCGACTTACACAAATGAATGTTAAGAAATGTTGACAACGAGGTTCAATAGCTAAATACAATAACCAGGGTCCTGCTGACTTCCTTTTGGGAGGAGAGAAATCTTTACCACATAAGTAATGCAATCTGATGTAGAGATAAATGCGGCTATAAATGTCTGAGCTATCTTTGGTATGAAAGGTGGGGAAAAATTGAATCCGTGTACTAATTTTAATTTGTATTCACACATTAGCTATAGCTAATTTGAAAACAATTAAAAGACAGGAATGAGAGAACCAGATGTGGAGCAGTGGAATGTATGACAGAGAAGCAGGCTTCACTTTGTGTTATTTTCTAACACACAGTTTTATTTTTGCTGGTGTCTGTCACAAATCCTAAAATACCATTACAGAGTTAGCAGATGGTTCCCAAGTATTCATACCTGATAAAGCCTCCTGGGTGATCAAGCACTGAAAAATCAATATATTTTTCAACTTTCAATGGCTAGCTATTCAGTTTCATTACATCTCGCTATTCCTCCATGGCTACTGTGATATGGACACTTACTTCACCATTGCATTAAGCTCTAATCTCTGGGCCGGCTGATACAGGCAGTTAATGAATAGCTAGAGTACCACCTCGGTATGCTTCACAATTCTTCTGATCTCAGTAGGATGTTTCGAGTACTGTGATCTTGTGTTTAGTAACACCCCACTTCTTCCCCCTCTTTTTTTTCCACACATGCACAGACACCCCTCTCCAGCTGTCACCTTGCTGAGCTCTGAAAGGAAAATTCAGTAAATACACATTTTAGCAGAAATATTTTGCTGTGACATTTGACTCTTCTAAATAAATAATATCAGCAAGTCGCAGTAAGTCAGATCCATGCCCCCTGGGTGACCATATGAATCACATTCTTAAATCTATCATTTTCAATAAAGCCACAACTAGAGATAGGTCTTTAAAATGTCCTGCTTTTGTCTCCAGATTATCTACATCCCCCACAAAATAGCTATGCGCTCTGACTGACTGTTAATGCTTTCTTTAAATCATGTTTCTTTCCCCTTCTCCTAACTTAAACTCGTAGTATGGGAATGTTAGCTTGCAGTAAATGACAAAGCGTGCATCAGCTTTGTAATTATTACAAGTACCTGATTATCGGTCTTTGCCATGCATTTTGGCCTGGATCAGGGGCTAGATTTCTAACATGGGGCATCTCTTTATACTGCAATTTGCATGAAAAAGTAAGTGCAAGTAAAATGCTAGTGAATGCATAAAGTATGTGCATGCACATGGGCACCCTCAGAAACTGCGGTATCCTATATATTTTAATTTTCCATTAGTATTAAATATTTCACTGAATTTTGCTATTACAGTTTATTTGAGGTTGTGGTGGCGGGTTATTGTGATTGTTTTTACACATCAGTCAAAGTCCAATGACACAGACCAGGCTTATTTTACATGCACCCAGGCACCATGTCATTGGTAAGCCTGGGGCATCCAGAAAACCTATTGAGTCTGATTAAGGCATATCTTAAATTTCAGACATAGGTCTTGATTCAGTCAAAAGTGCAGGAGATGAGAACCTGTTTGTTGAAAATGGAAGCATAAATATAAACCACGTGAACATTTCCTCTTAGCTGCATGAAGAGCAAGAGCGAGTCTTTGCGTCTGCTATGGCTGTGTATGGAGAAGATTGATATTAATTAATAAGAGCCCTTTCTGTCATCAGGGTTTGCACCTGGCAGCAATCAGGCAGTCGGTACCATCACTGCCGCCCCCCCGGAGACCCCTTCCTCCCGGAGCAGTTAACACAGCAGCAGGAGGAGGCCAGGGCTCCACGCTGTCAAATGATACATGGGCCTGAACAGCAGCACTCTCCTTTGACGGTGTCCTCCGTCATGTCTTGAAATAGGTACTTGTTGCACAGTGTTTCATGCGCTGATTCCTGCCCAGTGAAATGCTGTGGGTCCAAACTCAGCAGGCTGTCCTCTAGCTTGATTCCTTGCTTTTGTTGTCAAAAAAGTGGCTTCAAAAATTGTTAGGTTAATGAGAATTTGTCACTAAAGTAATTACAAATTTTTGTCCACCCACCAGAGGCCTTCCTTGACTTGGGCTGCAGGTATTCAGCCTGTGCTGCCTGACCATGGGAACCAAATAACTTTGGAGAAAAAGACCTGTGTCATCTGCAGGCAGTTTTATTAACATCTGAAGCACACAATTGTGCCATGTAGGACCGGCGTCCACGCTAGAGCCCTTTCATTACCCTGCTACGCGGCTGGATTTATGCTGGTGGAAGTCCTAGCTAAAAAAGCTTTTGTACAATGATTAATTGACCTTAACAAGTTTAAGGATGCTTATTTGCACACAGTTATGAAGTGTTGCAATATGTCACAAATGAGAGCAGCTTCTATTATAAACATAATGGCATAAACAGTGAAAGCTGGTTATATTTCCTTAAAAGTTCATTGCAGGGAAATGGGGAAGCTTGAGAAGCTAAACAAATCCAGGCAATAATGGAAATGTAGCATGAAATTACTTCTGTAAACAACAGCCATTCATTATTTGAACATTTTTCATAAGAGAGTAAGCAGACGAGTGTTGATGTTAAAGGGTGTGTGTGGAGGGGAGGAGGAAGGGGGGAGATTATGAATTTTGAAAGAAATCTTCCAGGGTTATACAGACAGATGGACATCTATTTGAAAAAAAAGGTATGTAAAGCACTGATTGATCCCTGAATATTAACAATCGATGCCATTTTCTTCATTAACTTCTGAGTGGAGCACAAAGAAAGGTATATTTGATTTAAGGGGAAGAGAAGGGAGCACTATTTAATGTTGATTTGGTGTAGTGAATAACCCCAGAGAGAAATGTAAATACCAGGCTGCAATAACATGACAGCACACTAATCATATTTACAAACGATATTAAATCTGTCCATTGTGCTTGCCTGGCTGCGGATTGGCCCGACTGTAATTGTCACTGTAACCAGCGCTGGCTTGTGGGAGAATTTAACTGCAGTGATATAAGGTGAGTGCTAGGCTTATTATTACTTTATTATTACCCGGTTTATGTTTATTAAAACAATTTGTCATGCAGAACAGGAATGGGAGAATGGGAACATTAAATCGTGCTGTACTCAACCTGAAGAAATGAGTTACAATAAAATTAATGGCAGGCAGGCCACAGCTGACACTTGTAGCCGTGTGGAGCAGCTACACACTGGTTCGTTTCATTTGCTGATCGTTTCTTGTTAGGGTCACGCCATTAAACTTACATATTGAGAACTGCTGAAAATCTGAGGCAATGAAGGTAAAGTTTATGAAGCAAAAGTGGGGGTTTTTTTCTGCTGCTAATGCATTCCTTTCAATTATTACAGAAATCAGGAATGCAGATTGAAAGTTTAAATCATACTGAGTTATTAAAGACGTGTGTTGGAGTGAATGTCCTTCAATTTTACAGAGGCTTAGAGAGCTGAGAAAGAGCTGAGTTTAGGCTAAAGTGAGACCATTCTCTAAAGGCTTTGAGCAAAGAGAACAGTGAGAATAGTGGTCATGAAAGGTCTCATAACAAGTTTAATAAAAGCTGCTTTATTTTCTTTCCCTGGAACTCAAGGGGTCCTTATTTGATATCTTCAAATTTATTTCAGCCCAAATCTTCATTATTTTAAAGTAGAGGCAGGAGGCGATGACCATGGGAATAGCATTGAGCCTCTTGGAATTCAGCAAAGAGGCACAGTGACATAAACCCCTCTCGTGACACAATTACGGAAGAAATTAAAAGTGTCAGGCTCTATGTACTTTAGCTGCATAGAAGAAATCTGGCCTCCTGATGAAACATCTTTGTACATGAAAAAGTAATACCCTGCCCTTGTTTCCCATTATACAACAATGTTAAGGAGTCTTCTGGGGTGATTATTAGGGATTTGGTGAAGCACAATAAATGCTGAAGATTAAATCTGAGCACTAGCAATTAGTATTGGGGGAGGAAGACCACTTTTTTTTTCTTTTTTTAAAAGTATTTATTAATGAAGCTATTTAAAGAAAACCGAGCCAACTGCTGAAGTTGGGAAATGTGAACCTTTCATTTCTAGCAGTTTTATACTTGTGTAAGTCCTACAAAGTCCACAGGGTTATTCTTGATTTATACCAGTGTGAGCAAGTAGAAGATCAGGCTGTCTCTGTGGGATTTTTTTCCCCTCATTTTCCTTTTTTAAGCTAAGATAGTTTTTTAAGTCTTGGAGAAAGCCTTCAAAGGGGGGATTTAGCCACATGTTCTCTACCTGTGTCCCCAATCTCAAGTGCTGGACCAAGCGTCCAAGAGCTCAGCATCCAACCACTGCAACAGAGCACCAGAATGGAAGCTGAACTCCCTGGAAAATCCGGTTTGGTGAAGTGAGCAAAGAAATTTAAAAGACCTTCTGTAAGAAAACTGTTTTTTCCTTTTGGTTGCCCAGTAAGGCGAAAGGCAGATGTTTCTCTCAGAGAAGTAACTTCACATTCAGTCTCAGTGGTGAAGCCAGTGCAATCGCAAAGGCCACTCCAAACCTGAGAAAAACCTATGAAAAAAAATTCCCTGTCCTTAGTTAGCACTTCCTCACAAGCTGATCACCTCCTTGAAATAACAGCCGCTTCTCTGAGAGCACCAGCAGGTTTTTTTGTGAATATAAGAGGAGAGACCAAAGGCTTTGACTCACAGATTATTTCCCCTGGAAGTCTAATGCCATAAGTGTAATCCACTGAGATGGCAAGCACTCATGGTGGACACATGTCTTGGAGCCTCAGTGGCTTGTGGCGTGGTTCCTATCTGCCTTTTTGACATCGTGCTGCAGTTGCAAATAAAAGAGGTTTAGAGAAACAGGAAAATCACTGAGGGAATAATTCTTTCTGTGACAGAGGGCTCCATGGTTGGTAGGCCTCCTGTGAGGGCCAAAGTGAAGATGTGAGGAGGCACAGGTTTGGGGACTTGGGTGGTCTACATATGGACAGCCAGCTGCTGTAGTGGTGGTGCAGTGGAAACATAGCAGACAGCAGATACCTCTATATTGCTGGCTTCAAGTCCTTTTCTGTGCCCTCTTTTACATTCATTGAAAAGAAAACACATTTTATTAAAACATGTTGACCTGTGTGGCTTGCTAAATAGGCTTTTAAATGTTACAGCAGAACTCTGACCCAGCATTTTTAAAAGCAGGATTTTAACATAATCTTCCGTCTTCATTTGTATTTTTGTAACACTCAGTAAACTTGGGGAGAAACCAGTTAGTCCTTTATTCCCTTATGTGTAAAACTCATGAACTCTAAGTAACGCATACACTGTAAGTGTCTTGCTGAATTGCAGTCCTTATTATATGTGCAAACATCCCTTTGACATGAAGGACAAGGATAGAGTATAGAATTTTGAGTCATATTTATCGCTTGGATTATTAATAATAATAACATTTGGCATCTTTATAGCACTTTACATTTTCAAAATGCTGCATAAACATTAACTAAATGGTAGTTAAGTGTGCATAAATGATATTCAGAGCCATTACCCTCTACCATGCTAACGCAGTCACTGTGGGTCTGCACTGAAACGTGTGTACTGCTGCTTGTTGGAAAATCTTTACTGCTCATGTGAAGTATCAGCTTTCCTGGAAGAACCAGGCTGACCATTTTTCATTTTGTTTCACATGCACCCGAAGGCTTTTGTCCATATTATGGATTAATGGTCTGCAAAATTTCAGTTTATTGGGGAAAAAGAAGTTGTTGATTTTACTTACAGGAGCATAAAAACAAATAAAAATAAAGTAGAGGGCTCAGAAACCCAAACCCTACTCTTTTTTTAAAATCACATTTTAGTTTGATTCTCACTACGGCCATGCATTTTATGCTCTGTTTCCTGGCTGTGGGGCCCACTTCTGCTGCACCACATACATTCAGAGGCTGGATGCTCCCAGGGCTGCATGCCCAGGGAGCAGGCCAACCCTTCAGAGCCACCCGATGTGCTCGTGCATGCATCGGTATTGCCAAAAGAGGTGCTTCTCAATGTTCATCAAATAAGGACTGTGCAGGGTCCTTTTATGACCCATTGTTTTCCAGTGACGTGAGACTTCTCATGCATGGCTCTCAAAGAAAATATCTGTACTTGCCTTATGTTTATCCCTCAGCCTCAATTTGCAACACACTTTTCCGTAGCCACACTAGCTTCTATTGCAGTAATGCTTCTTTTTTCTTGCTTTAGTGCCTTTCTGCCATTTCAGTGAAAGAGAGAGCGGGGAAGATTTTAGAAGCGTCTTGCATCCCTGCCAGTAGCTACGGCAAATTTGTAACTGAAAACAATTTACCATGTACCCCCATCAAAGAGGAGCAGAAATCAAGGCAAATGTCAAATGGCAGTTTTCATGCTGGCTTGCATCAATGTAATCCAGGAGCAAGTGAATAATTCCACTGTCACTTAATTAAAAGTTTTAAGACCTTATGTCTTTGACCTTGTTCTTTAGCTGAACACATAAAAGCAAAATGGCTTGCTACCTTAATCTCACTTCGTGCCATTGCCCTCTGATGAGAGAATCCTCTTGGTACCTCTGATTTGTCATTGAAGCGAAGGGAAGGGCTACGTGCACTACTTGCTCCTATCTTCCGCCGTGAGTCTACCTTGACAAAGTTTCTCTTGCTATCTTTAGTCTTCTCCCTGGAGCATCTAGCGCATCAGGACAAGAGGGATCTCAGCCCCACAGCTTCATTTGGACCTGTTAACTGTAACTACTGATGTCGTTTACAAGGATAAACCCTTAAAGCCAGGCCAAGGTAGACAAAGAAAGAACACTGGAGTAATTCCCTTTGGACAGCAGAGATTGGTGTTCAAGTTATTGAAAATCTGTGTAACTCATTTTCTCTTTTGTCATACTTAAAAAATCCATGAAGTTTGGCTGAGTGCAAACAATAAGCTTTTATAGTTGCTGCCCTTCTTCATAAATGTGTAATCTACTGGGACCATCAGAAAAGCTTTCGTACAACAAATTAAAAGTCTCTAAACTTTCCTGTGTCTCCTTGGACATTTAGTAGACCTGCAAATATCAAGCAGTAATCGATATAATGCTGCTCTAATACTTTAAGGCAAACTGGCAGCTCCCGAGCCAGAGAGCACGGTGCAGCTATCTCGCAGCTAGACATGATTCCTGCCGGGGTCACGGAAGAATAGTGCCCTTTGGCTGGCACGGGGAGAACCACGTACAAGAGAACCTGAATTGCAAACTGCAGGGCCAGCTGGGTACAGCTACGTGCACTAGTTATCAAGGCTCCCAAACACACTTTCTGTCCCATCATCAACTCCTGCATTTGGGCAGCAGTATCTGTAAGCTGTGCCTGAAGTCTGTGCAGTTCTGCAGGTCGTGGTGTTTTGTAATCTCCTGCTTCCTTCACACTTGTCCGCGTGTGCACATTTCCCTAACAAGCCAATTATAGTGTAGCCAACAGGGTGACTTGAATATTCCCTCTCTCCTCATTGTTTTAGTGTAGTAAGCTCGTTTAACAATACTCTTTTAGTATATCCTTTATTTTATCTCTGAGAGAATTGTGTTATTTTTCTTTGTGGTGAGGCACATGGTATTCAGTTACAGAACATTTGCTCTTTCATATCTTGTCAATGGAACAACCGTGTCAGTTTAACTGTTTCAGCGAGGAATATTCAGCATGGGCCAGAGAGGGTGAGAATTATGGTTGTATTTTTTGTCTCGTCACTAACGAGTAAATATTTGCATTCTCTCCCCAACTTAGTGACTATTATACCTGGCTGCCTTTGCACCCACTGGCAAACAGCAGTTCAAGGTGAGGTGGGTGAGGGTTTAGCATTCACTACCACCACCCAGCTCCTCTCTCGTTATTCAAACCACCACCGCTCCCTGGTGAGCTGGTAATGGGTTCCTACAGTTGCTCATGCAAAATGGATGTACGCAGTACTTCAGGTGGGCAGTGTTGCTGACCGGGTGCCCAGCTCTGCTAACGAAGCACCTAAAGGTGCAAGAAGCACAGCTGGACCAGAGAGTCTGACCACTTCTTAGCTGTAGCTATAAGCAACAGCTTGTGCGAACTGTACCCATGTGCTACTGTGAACTCCGGCTCCTGGTGCAGGAACCAGAGTCTTCTGACCTCTGGGCCCTCACTCGGGATGAGGTGGCAACCTGGTGCCTGATCATTTATGGGGCCAAATGGCGCAATCCTTTGCTGAGATGCTGGAAAAAAGGGAAGGATGTTTGCCTGCAAAAAATTTCCCTTAACTTCTAGTCCATTCCTAATGCTGCTTATTTTTATAATAAGGAGCGCTCTTTTCTCTAGCATGGCCTGTTCCAAAGCCCATTTACATCAACATTAAAGCTTGCCACTGACCTAATGGCCTTTGGATCAGGCCCATAGTCTCCTTATCTTCTTCCATATTACTGGCACACCTTTACCTTAGGTCTTGATTTCTGGGGAGCTCTTTAGGTCAAGCTCTATCTCATTGATGTGCTCGGGCTTAAATTGGTTCAGAGAGAAACTGACTGTTCTTCTAAAGAAGTGGTCATTTTTCTTAAGCGGCTTCTATTTTTAGATAAAACTCCTGGAGGCAGCAGGCAGCGTTGGTGCCTGGCTGGCAGGAGTTACAGTGCGCTTTGTGAGAAACCCCTCTGGGGCACACCACATGGGCAGCTGGAACTGTACCCGAGGATACCTCACTGCTTCCGTCAGCAGGTTGGGAACAGGAAAAACTTAAGATTTTTTTCATTCCGCTAATGAAAAGGAAAATAACAGGGTTCAAACTTGATTTAAGTTTTCAGCTGAGTAGATGCTAAATAATGTTGCCTCTCTTCCCAAACAGCTTTTAAGTGCGTATCTTTTTTTCCAATGGAGACTTTGTTGCTTGAATGACAAATTTAGCATGGTTGTCTTAAATGCTCTGTGTGTGATTACAAGACTGGTTTAACTATTTGGGCAAACTTCTTTAGCATCTTTTGAGGAGGTGACATGCCCAGTTTCTGGAATCCCGAGCAGGCCGCCTGCCAGGCATGAGCTCAACAGGAAAGCCACTGCAATTCATTTCTTCCCTTCTGCTCTTTTCTAGCTTCTCACTTTTTTCCTGTAAGCGTTGCTGGGTGTGGAAGCACTCAGTTGAATGTAACACATATACACATGCTGGGAAAGGGACTAATCTCAGTTACAAAAGAATTTTTATAGTGCAAAACACAGCCCTAATTCTCCTCGCACGACCCCTGTGCTATGGAGTAGTTGTAGAGGCAGTGGCAGGCGCAGAGCCTTGACATGCACACACAGAGCTAGAGTTACCAGGTGCACACAGGATTTGGGGAAGCACCAGCTTGTGAAGCCGAAGCCACCAGGTAGCTTTTGTGCCAGGTGGCTTGTGACCTGGGCATTCCTGACAGCCGCCCTTGCCCCTGTGGTGCGAGGGGAGAGTGGTATTTGGTTCTCAAAGGCCAATGCATTTCAAATTGGGAAACTGTGGAACTCGTTGCTTATGGCAAAGTTATAATTTGCTTTGCTTTTCCTGAAAGCTAAGTTTCTCTGAGGTCAGGGAGGATTAAATGCCTGTATTCACAATTATGTTTAAGAAATGCAGTATCTTCTTCTTTGGCCAAAACCCAGGGGACGCTACTGGGAGCTAAGGAATAATGTCTGCTCCAAGCCAATTCTTCCGTAACTGTCCACAGCAACATTTCACGTAAGCTCCTCCAAAACACTTGCTACGGGCCATTGGCAGAGAAAAGATACCTACCTATACCCTGAGTAACAGCCCCTTTGTTTTTTAATTACTTATTAAATTAGTCTATATAAAGAAGCATCCAAGAAAAAACAGTAGAGTGAACAGTAATACTGGTGACAGATTTATGTCAGTAGCTGACCTTCTTGGGAGATGGAGTCACAGCTCCAAGTGCCTGTATGATACCAGTGCGATTAGGCTGTTTTGTTGGGCAGTGCCATCACTTGATTATTCTGTGAGAAATTTCAGAAATACAGTTGCTTTATGAGCCCAACTTCTATGATGATAAATTTCCAAAAGCAAAAATGTGAATTTAAATTATTCGTATTCATGTGAGCGTGGTAGAGATTTTTGGAATTGCTGCGGCAAGTTATGGATGATGCATGAAATGAAAAAATCCCTGCCCAGTGCACAAGGAATACAAAAAGGGTTCTGCAGCCAGCACTGCACTGTACTGTGCTATGGGATGTGTGGTCTCTGGGGAGAGGTGTTTGTATTTTTGAAAAGCACCCAGCCACCAGCCTACACATAAAACTAAACAAAGGACAGAATGAGAGAAAACAAATAGAGATACCCCCTGCCACCCAGGAGCACCTACAGCATAAGCCAGTGCACTGTTTCCTGCAGCTGGCTTTCCTGCACCACAAAGCTGCGTGAATCCTGCACGCATGGGGTAGTTCCTTACCTGCAGGGTACCTGGAGCAGATTTTCAGCTGATGTAAGGATCCACTGAAGCCAGTTTCAGCTGCTCATATATATCTTTGTGGTGCAAAAAGGAATGGGGCCAACCTCTGCTGAGTCTCAGTCTTGTGTATCCTTCCCTGGCCCTAGAATGGCATAAGACAAAGAGAAAAAAAGTCTACCGGGGTAATGTGATCACATCCACAGTGCCCCATGTGTGATAGTGTCTCATTGGCTTCTAGTCTGAAGCTGCTCATGTAAAACAGTGGGCATCCAGGAAAAAAACTGTCTGAAAAAATACATGTACAAATTTTTTTATAAATGTAAGTCTGGTATTAGGATCTGCCCAGTCTTCCAGTCTGCAGGAAAATAAAGTGAGTGTTTTTTCTGGGACTGCACTCAACATTACCGTCTTCCAGATCTGAATCTTGTACTTCTGCAGTCACTTATTTAAGTGATTGGATTCTTAACTTAAACAGATGATATCTGCAAACACTGAATATGACCTGACTTTATCTTCCAGGAAACTTCAGATTTAACATCTTTTCTAATTGTCTAATGAAATCTTACGCATGTGCATGTATTTTTGGCCAAATACTACTATGTATGATATATCCTTAAATAATTCCAATCCGTTAAACATCTTGTGAAGTTCTTCGATAGCTACTGCATTGTGTTTATTTGATAAATTTTACACCATCTGCATTTTCTGTTTCAGACAGACCCTATATGGGCCTTCCCATTGCACAATTTCATGTTTTACTGTGTTGTATAGGTTCAGTTGGACTAGGTGATTGTTGTAGGTCCTTTCCAACTGGAACTAACCTATTCTATATTAGTGTGTGGCCACCATGACATCAAATAACACTTAAGTTTTGCTTTTAGTGCTGGGTTCTTGGTACAAATGATGTGTGTGTTTGCTCCATATTCCTGGACTTCAATGTCTGTTTTCAGAACGTGCTAATTCATTTCTAATCTTGCAACGCATTTTGTTGAAAACCTCCTGCTGTGTAAACAGATTAAGACATCTGACCAAAATCTCTGATCAGAACCTTTGCCTTCACTATACCTTTGCTTTCCAGTATTCCTTTTATTAGGATACTTTGGGTTTTTTTCCTCCCCCTTGTATGTTGTGCCTAGGATGACTCGTTTAGTAAAGGGTGACTGCCTTCATATCACTTGTACCCCTTTGCTGAACATGGGAATGTGCTTCCACACTGCCTGCAAACAAACTTGATCATTTCTCACAGAAGAACAAAAAGGTTAAACAGATCTCGTTTGTGTTTTGATGGGCATTAATGGAGATATTACCCTAGTCTTCCAAACCCAAAGTCCAGATTTCTTCATGTCTTGTGCTAGAGGATTACCACTGAGATTTTTATGGATATTGAAAACACAGTAAGAGTTAGAAGCCTGAGAGTGTAGAGTTGGGCTGAAGTCTATGAGCAGTGAGCAGTAGCAAGCAGCTACCCATGTATTACATTTATAATTAACTGTGCCTCATTCTCTTACTGCTTGCTAATGTTTTCTTTTACGAAAAACAGGTTTTCCTAATTCTGCAAATATCCAGGCCCATTCCCACAACTTTGCTCTGACCTGTCTTGTATATCACAGTGTCCTGTCTGTCTTAGCACATCTGCTCAAGCTTCCAATCTCTGTGGATCAAGTGCATTTCTCTGGTTAATAGTGTCATCTGGCAATAGGTTTTATAGCCTGTTCTGGTACAGCATGTAGTAGTGTGGTCATATTAGCCCATACAAAAGGTTTCTGAAGCTGCTGCAACAAGGAAGCCAGAGCTTTAGATCAAAAGTAGCATCTCATCCCTGTCGCACTGGGATCTACCAAGTCTGCCAGCTTTAGACTACTTTTGTCTTTTAACTGAAGACCCATAGCTTATGGTTTTTCTGTTGGCATTTCAGGATAATGTTTTCTGGCAGCATCTGTTCCCTCATGTGTTTCCTTGGGAGGCAGCCTGCTGGGTATGGGTGTATCACGGGCAAAGAGACCTGCTTGTGATCATTAGGGCTGGAAGTACTGGGGAAGGTATTGCACTCACCTGAGCTCATCCTTGGTAGTTGGTGGTGCTGAACATGTGTCTCTGGTGTCTGCAGAATGCGCTCACGCAGTGCTGTGCAACACCTGTGGACTGATCAGTTCAGCTTGGCTCCAGTGCAGAGATTTTTGCAGTTGCTGTGTGCATGGAGAGGCAGGCACCGACTCTGATGACACCCTCCACACTTCCTCTGTTGTGGCCAGGTCCTACCAGCTGTGTCCAGATGCAAAGTATTCAACCGGGTTCATTTGCTTCCCGTTTGCTGATGGTCTGTCATGCTAGTACTGGTCGTGTTATATCGGGCAGGGCTTTATCATGTGGCACAGCCAGTGTGTGTTGGCTCTGTGGCTGCTATAGCCTGTCACACGGGAGCCACAGCACACGTAGTGGTGCTAGTGGAGTGCTACAGTTACGTTGGTGCCTCCAGTAAATGTGTCCCTATAATCATTAGCATCTGTGCCCTGTAAATGCTTCCTTAAAACGGGGACAATTATCCCCTGGACCTGTTTTGCAACCACTTTGTGCGGGAGTAAATTGCCTATACCTCTGCCCACTGCATGTGTCTCAGCGTGGTTTGCACTGGCTGCATTCTTAGAGCACTCAGAGCTCTTGAGGATTAGTTAGGAGAGCAGCCGTCTCATAGCAATTCATTTTTACAGGCCTATGAAAACTCAATCCATGAAATAGTTAATTAGAAAGTCTCCAATTACCAACTGAATTTATTTTGCAAAAAGTTACATTTGTTCTTCTCGGCGAGAGGAAAAAAAAATAAGCAATTCAAATCATTTTGAAGTTCCATTCCTTCATTCATTAGGAGACTTAGCTTGCAAAATCCTAATTAAAAAGAACATTTTGCGTTAATGAAAATGTTCTAATTTTTTACCTTATTAAGTTAGTTAAATTTTTTTCCAGAGCATTCAGCAAGAAGAGGTCTCCTTAACGGCTTTGTTCATGTTTATATTCTTTGATTGCAAAATTTGTGAGACAAAAGAGAGCTAAACTCATTCTGTGGTGCCCTCCAGTTAACTGTTCAGTTGAAAAATGACCTTCATAACTAAGTCCCTTGCCTTTTCATCGATATCAAGGAGTTACAACTCTAACCTACAGTTGAGGAGGTGGCTTCAGTCTGGTAAACCATCAGAAATTGCATGAGCACCCCGTGGAGTGTAGATATTTATAGATATCTAAGAGGAGTACAGATAACTGAATAATTTGAATCTGAATTCTGAAGCAGCCTAAGGCTTTTCTGCTGGTTTTCAAGTCCAGCATCCTCTTGCATGACATTTAGTCATTAAAAGCTGAAGTTTATTTCAGTACCTAATAATTCTGCATCAGACACAATAATATTGCAAGCCAGAGATCACAGGAGGTGCACATAGGTTCCTAGTATCATACAACACCAAGAAAGAGAGTGCTTTTTGGATGTCCTCAAAATAGCTGTACTATATATGAGGTTATGTTAACTGTGAAACACATTCATTTATGCAGTCTTAAGATTCAATGCAGAACTCTCTGCTGGTGTAAATCAGGGTGGCTGTAAGTCGGTTGTTCTGAGCTGAGATATGCTCACAGAGAACCTGACCCTTAAGGAATTTTGCACCTTTGGTTTTGTTGCCTTCATTTTGCCACTAATCTAGCTCCGGTGGGGTGGATTTTAACGTTCAATATCTCTCCATAGGCAGAAATTACTATAAAAATCTTTACATTCTTATAGAAATACAGGTCAGGGACGTAAAAATATTTTGGAATTGCTCCAAGCACTGGAAAAATATTTATTAAAGTATCAGGGAATCATAGAAACATGTAGGTTGGAAGGGACCTCCAAAGGTCATACAGTGCTACCTCCTATTCTGAGCATGTCTGGTGAGAGCAGGTTTCTCAGAGCCGTGTCCAGTTGGGTTTTCACTGTCTCCAAGGACAGACACTCCACAGCCACTCTGCGCAACCTGCTCTTGTATTTTCCATCCTTACAGTGAAAAAGCTTCTCCTAATATCCGCTCAGATTTTCCCACGTTGTAGCTTGTGCCCATACCTTCTTGTCTCATTAGTGTGCACGTCCAAGAAGAACTTGACTCCATTTCTTTGTACCTTCTTATTAGGTTACAGCAGACAGCAGTAACATCTCTCGCTTTCTCTTCTTCGGACTGAACAATTCCAATTGCTTCAGCTGCTCCTCATGTTACGTTTTTCCAGCTCTCTAGTCATATTGGTGGCCTCTGCTTTACTTGCTGCAGTATGTCAGTGTCTTTATTTGGTGTGCAGGGGAACCCAGAACTGGAGACCACGCTCCAGATACAGTCTTATCAGTGCTGAATGAGGGGGGGGTCATCACCTCCCTTGTCCTACTGGCTATGCCCCTGAAGATGCAGCCCAGCGTGCGGCTGGCTGCAAATGCAGCCCTCTGTGCGGCTGCCTGCCTTGGCTGCAAGGGACACCGCTCCGTCATGTTCAGACCGTTGTCCACCAGGCTGTCGGCTGCTTTTTCTGCAAAGCTGCTTTCTCTCCTGCCGGCCCCCAGCCTGTACTGGTATGTGGGCTTACTCCATCCCAGCTGCAGAAATACTTGGGGTTTTGGTATTGATTCCAGTACACTGTATCCTCTACTTTGAACTAATGAAGAGCTACTGTTGGAGGTGCTTATACCAAGGAGAGGTGAAAAGCCTTCTTCAGCGCTTTGTGTTATTGTTGAGGATTTGCTAATATTTAAAAGTGAGCATCTTTCTGCAGTACTTTCTGCTTATTATTTGATTTTTCCTAATACTTTAGCTGTCAGCTTTTACCCACACAAGTGCTTGTAAAAACTAAGTGCTGAGCTGGCATGCTCAAATTTTCAAACAGGACATGCACATCAAACTGTGGGTCAGAGCAGCACCGTGTTATGTGTGCAGCTGCTCGCAGCTAACATTCGCAGATTAAACTTCAGATATGAAGTGTCAGGAAAGCACTGGAGACTCCTCACCATCAACCTATACAGGGAAAGAATTACACTATAAAATTGAGACTCATTTAAAGTAATGATCAGATTTGAGGAAATGGCAATCTGTATGCAGACACTCCACAAGCTGAAAAAGAAGCTAAATTCATCAGGTGAATTATTTGCTGCCAATTATTCTCTCAGCTCTAATATGCAGTTTTAAATATTTAGTTAGATCCACTTTCAACTAGAATTTCAGTTTTCATTTAACATCATGAGTGACTCTATATATGTATGTATATACGACACACGTTATTTTCACTACATCTCCTTTGAATGCACTTGAATAGTAATATGAATTGCCTGTCTCCATTTTGGTAGACTTTTGGACAAGGTGTAAGCCTTTTCTCAGTGGATTTTGGTAGTTGTCTGAGTACCTCTTTGATCTGAAAGTGACCCTGCCGTGTTGAAATGTGGACTTGGCTAACTTCATGGCAGGACTCTTGGAGAATTACAAGATGGCTGTAAAGATGCACTAACCCTTTTCAGGACCTAAATTAAGCTTTAAATCAAAGCTAACTAGAATGCCACCAAAGCTTTTCCATTAAGACTGGCTTACACACCCTTGCACTGTGATGCACAGAAAACATCATAAATTTTGGACCTGGAATGAAACCCTGAAGCTCTGTCTTTACTTTCAAAGTTCATGAAATGCTTCTTCACTACCAGTGGGCAATCCAGTATTTGTGTGAATTGGTTTTTGAGTGTGAAGGCAGATGCTGACCTAGAAGGCAGTTGGCACTAGACAATTATCACCAGAAACTGAATCTCAGCTCTAGTCCATCATTTTAGTTATCGGTGTGCAGGAAGTGCCGTGCAACCACTTTAAGGCAAAAAAGATACAAGCATTCAAGGGGTCACTTTCTGTTAGAATAAGCCCTTCTTTGTAATTGATGCATACAGACAGAGTACTGCAGCTTGAAGACAGGCCATCACTGCCTGCTTTTTATATAACACGTTGTACTTAAAAGCTAGGATCTTTGTGGTTTGTAAACCAAATGTGTGGAAAAATAGAATTTTTTTTTTCTTTTTTCTTTAGTCTGTTGTATTCCTCACTGAAGGTGATGGTGCGCGGCTACACAAGCAATGAAGTAAGACATATCTCTCTCCTGAACATAAGATTTGCTTAGTCACAAATGAGCGCTTGAGAGGGGTGTGAGAAGAGAGGAACTTTACAGCTATTAGCAGCCTGGTGCAGTATCTGCATGTGAACTTTGGCACCAGATCGCAGTGGCTTTTCAGAATGAAACTGGATAAGGAGCCGAGAAAAGAGTTGGTGTTTGCAGGGGAGGGGAGAGGGACTCAGCCAGGGCTCATAACGAGACAGGGGCATATAGGGCAGTTTACCTGAGCTCCCTGCTCTCGGAGGACAGGAGGGCCTGACTCATTCAGGAAGATGCTTATCAATAACTGCTCAGGCTGACATTTGATGCAGAATTTCCTGGAGCTCCATGTGCTCTGGTTCAGAAATGTGGGTGTTATAACATCATTGTGAAATACCATAATGAAGTAGTCCATCACACTGCCAATGTTTGGCTTTAAAGATAGGGCAGGAGTGGAGAGAATTGCTAATGCTCCAAGGAACAGCTTGTCAGTTCGAAGGCCTCGTGTGTGCCAGCTGGATTCAAGTTCAAGTATGGATTTGATCCACTAATGAAACATCATCCTCCAAAAACTACTGGCTGAAGGTGGTAGACCTCTGGTGACCTAGACAGTTGATTGGAAAGTTGACTCTCTTAACCATATGCTTGTGTGTATGTCAGTTATGAAAATGAGTCATATTTTCAAGTTTTCAATTTAAAAAAATCCTTAGGAAAAACATTGGCAAAATAGCTGCAATTTCCCCTCCCTGTTGCCATCCCCTTAGTGAAAGGAAAACAGTTCTGTGGATTTGAAAGGGCTCTAGGGTTTTAATCCTGTCTTGGCTTTGCCGAGGCCAACATTTTGTCCCCTGTACCTCTTGCATTTAGTGAAATGTTTAAGAGTGGAAGAATGTGACATTTTAACAAAAAAGCTGATGGAGTCTATGAATTTTCTGAAAAGTCTGGGGTCAGTTCCTATGTGATGACAGTTCTGGGGTCAGTTCCTATGTGATGACAGTTCTGGGCTGAAGCAGACATAATACTTTTGCCTTCCAGATGGGGGGAAAGAAGGATTTCCATGGAAGAGACATAGTTCAAAATCCATTACTCTGTCCCTAACGTAATACAGAAGTGTATCTCAGCAGCAAACTGGTTTCTGAGCTAAAGAATAGAGGAAGAGTTTTCCCCTGGAACCCACAAGGCAGTGACAGCACGCATTAGGTAGCCTCCAGAAGATCCCTTATACAGCAGACTCACAGATGGATCCCCCCTTTCCACTCCCTGTTCCCCACTCTTTGCTCATACAAATATTTAAATAATTATTTTTTAGAGCTCTGGGAAAGCTCTATCAATCGCCTTTACCAGAACCTGTTCTATTAGCTGAGCAACTTTCTACCATTATAGCAGCTTTTCACCACTTTCTATTTCATTAGCATTCATTTTCTTTAGACATATGACACACTACCCACTGGAAATGTAGGCATCTGGGAACATAAAGCTAAAAGCTGAGGTTTGCTTCAGTGCTTGCCAGCCCACAGAATTTTATTACCTAACCTACCTTTACCTAAATCACACAAAAATGACAAACCTTTTGATGCATGTAAAAAAACCCCTGAAACAGAGTTAAACTGCAAGCTTGACTGATGCAAACTGACATAAAACATCACAATGGCGCACATCAGAGACATATGTTTTCTCCAACTCCAGTCTAGTTGCATTTTTGCAGAGTGCACTACTGATTTGTTAAACGTACTGCTTGTAAAAAGATTTGGGTCTGGAGTTCAAACTCAAGTCCCCATGAGTAATTGGCAAGCTGATAGTATTATTCTTACAGGTGGAAATGGGTAATGCAAATTTTAGAAGGAGCACATCTGTTCTTTCAGCTAATCGGATATGAGTTCTACAGGAATGACCACATTAGCAACCTCGGTGTCATATTTGGAGGGACACAAATCAACAGCACTGTGGATGCTAATGTCAAGGAATTTGATGATCTGAGCTGCAGATTCACAAGTACCTGGCTGGCTTCTGCTCACAGAAAGTCTGTTACAAGATCCTGGCACCAAAAAGTTTACTAGCTGAAGGACTATGGTGGAAGGCAGTCCTGGTCTCACTTCCAGAGAACTGTAAAAAGAAAAGAGCTTGGCATGTTTTCGGTAGAAAGTGGTCCTAGCAAGAGTGAGATGCATTTGTATAGCTAAGTATCTCAAGTGGCTGTTGCTTCCTGTGCAAGAAGCCCCTGGGAAAGGAAGTGAAGTCACTAAGTCATTAGGTGATTTTGGGGGGCAAATCACATGGATTACTTTTGTTCATATTGTTCAACAAAAAAAATCAGCAGTTTGAGGTCTCATTGTGTTAATGTCTTGTTACTTAAGTAGACAAGGGACGAGAAGAAACACAGCATAGTGATTGAGCCCAAATCACTATTAGTGAGGTTGAGACTTCAAGTCTGCTGGCTAGATGGGTGAAATGGCCTGTCCCTGAAACCATGCTGCTCCCTTAGTAGAGATATATGGACATCCCTTGTGGTCAGTTGTCAGCTCTTTTGTTTTTCTTTCTCTTGCAAAAACCCAGATGGGAAACAAAAGTAGAAGTTGGACAGTCTCATGTTCACTTTAAATCTTCTGTTTTGTGACATGTTACAGGCTGTCGAGAGGGTTACGTTTGTCAAGTGTGTACCCTGGACATTCCTTCTCATACGTGGGTGGAAATCGCGTAGCCTGAACATAAACACTTCAGAAACCCTCTGAGACGTCAGTCTTAGGATGTGCTTTGTTTTTCACATCTTGCCCTGATGAAGTACAGGGAAATTCAAAGTGTATTGCCTGGTATCAGCTCCTTAGGACAACAACCCAACCATCACACTCTGTATCCTACGCAAAGTTATTAACCCAAAAGCTGGCACTTTGGGCAGTTTGTCAATAGTTAATACACCTGGAGTGATCTCCCAGGTATTTTTGTAGCACATGCTATTTTTGATAGTACAAAGTTCTTTTAATTATATCCTGGTTTTATTTATCTAACAAATTTTTTATCTATTCCTCAGAACTTCGAACACAACGTATTCACAAACACACATGTGCACAGAACTCTGTGACGGTACATTGCATAGGGTGTTTTAATTTTCCATTTGTTTGCATGATTTTGTCCATAGGTTTGTTGTTGTCGTCCTACAAGACCCATTTGGGTGATTTTTTTCCAGTTCACAAAGGGAACAGTGGCTCCTATGAGCAACACTTTAGTGCTCCATAGGAGGACACTACCTCTTTTATCCAGCTCCACCCATGGCTGCCCAGCACCTCTTACAGAGAGCTCTAAGCTTGCTAAAACCCTGTGAATACTAATGGCTATGCTAGCTGGTGCTATACTCAGCTTTCTGGTGGGAATCTGAGCCCATTTCCTGTTTAGTTTTGCATGGTCTGCTGAAGGAAAAAGTATCCCCAAGTTCTTTTTGTCTTAATTGCATCCTATCGGCAGGCCAGCATTTTACTCTGCAGATGCTCAACCTGTCATTTATTGTATGCAAATGTATCGGTATCTTGTTTCAAGTAAGTAGCCTTAGACTCAGTGAATTGAACTTAATTGGCATTAGAACTTGTCATTCAGAAGACTACATCAGACACTTAAATCTATTGCTATTCAGAAAAGCAGAGATGCTTTAGCAAGTGATGAAGTGAAGCATGTACTCCTACAACAAGAAACTCTTTCCTGAACTGGGCCTGACAAATTATCTTTTCATGTGGTGTTGTACCCTTGTGTCAAACCTTGAATTTTGCGCACAGTGTTACATCATTTTCAGGATGAGAAGATGACTTTTTAATCTCTTTTTAATTCTGTATCTGGAAAATGGCTTTATTAACCTCTAGTTACTAAGCAATAATATATCTGATGTGCTGTGTGGTCCTGCTTACTTTCTGTTGCTCTCCTGCAAAAGTGTGATAACCTCTGAAAAAACTCAATGTGCTAGACAGACTGATAGAAGAGTGGTTTTAACTATTAATCTAACAGTTTTCAGACACCTGTATTTAAATCACTGTTTATACTGTGTTCCTCATAAGGTAGATCAGACATGACATGCGATATTAAAAAAGTGCGGACAACTTTATCAAAATTTACATCTACAAAGAATGTCCCCCTTCCAGTGAACTGTCTTTCTCCCAAGTCCTAAACAATGCAGTGAAATCTGAACACCATGATCATTCAGATCTCTAGAGCATGAACATACAGCAAGAGAGTCAAATATACAGTAGTGGAAGGATGTCCCATTAATGACTGTGGCATTCCCATTACTGGATAACTGAAATGGCAATATGGTCAAAGTAATGCCCACTGGAAAATAAGAGCCCTGACAATATCTACACAGCCAACCGCATAAGATTAAGCAAGGGCAAATGAGTTTTTACAACTCAGAAGAAATATTGTGGAGTCACAGTGATTAGCTCTCTAAAAATAGCTACTTATTGCTCAGCAGCAGCTGGGAAAGCAAGGAGAATCTTACGAATTATTAAGCAAAGAGTAGAAAACAGAAAAGAAAATATTTATTTCAATGCGTAAATTGGTGGCATGCCCAAGTTTCGGGAGGTCTCTGTAGTTTTCATCGCCCATCTCAAAGGGATGCAACTAGAAGTCGTTGGAGCACATGCGGCCCTGCGTGCTGCCCCTTCCTTATTTCAGACAGGCCCATACGGACACATTATTGGCAGATGGCTGCCTGACCGAGTCTGCAAATAGCAGTGAGCTCCACTGCTTTGAAGTCATGTGAGATGCCTTCAGTCAGCAGCTCAACAGCAACCTACTTCAGTGCATGGGTGGCATTGGGCTTTTGTGCGAGGACAACCTTCCAGCTTCCACAAGCTTCCTTGGAGTCTTCCACTGGGCTGGACTTCTGCTGCTGAGGATGGCAGCAGCTCCCCCGCCTGCAAGAATTCAGTGGGAAATGGAGAGATGCAGCCTCGCGCAGAAGCGCAATACCTTCCACCAGTTGCTCCCAGAGAGATGTGTCAATCCCTATGGATGCTATAGAGCCAGCACATGACCTCTGGTCAGCTGACGGACAGTAGTCACTTCTGTGTAGGGCCAAGGCTCTACCCTGCTCAGGGAGCCATACCCTCATTTCATTTCCTAACCCTCTGCTTTGAGCAGAAATAGAGATAGACCAGAAAAGGCTGCAGGGTTCTTTAAAGGTGGTCTGGATACAAGGTCTGGCTCAGGAAGGTGTTTAAATTTTTGGTTTTGAGAAGCTGAGATGGCGTAACATAATTCTCACATTCTTTCCTAAGAGTTGGCCACTATGAGAGAGGAGATACTGTGTTAATTGGATTTGCTGTTTGATCTAGCATGGCAATTCTTCTGCGTTTAGCAACAAAGGAGGAATCAGCTTCTTAGATTTCCAGTGCATGTTTATACAGCCTATTGACATTTTCTTCATTATCCGCTGTCTCATGATTTTGTTTCAAAAGAAGGGTAGGGCTGTGGTTACAGATATGCAGGAATCTGTACATCTGGGATCTCTCAGAAGGTTTACGATGCTGGATTAGGCCTGCAACCCCAAACTGGGGATGGTAGCTCTTAAACACTTTGCGGTGATGTTGTGAGGCTTAATTAATTGAAAGGAAATAATGGAAAGGAATTTAAATGGAAGGGGACACGTAAGTGAATATTAGGATTGTGTGGAAAATTCTTTTAGTTTGATGTTGAACTAAAAGGCTCTGAAATGTATTCATGCTCCTGAAAAAAGCTGAAGGGTTAAAATGACCTAATTCGACATCAACTAATATACTCCAATATGCATTAAAGCAGGTAGATTATTTTTTAAACAGTACTATCCTGCTAAGTGATGCACTTGTGCTCTATGATAGACTGGTTAAAGCTGTAAATGTCATTGTTAAAATGAGTATCTTTAACAGCTAATATCTATTAAAATGAAGCACTTAGGCACCAGAAAAGACAGTTTTAAACTGTTAGGTCCCTAAATTATTTTTGTACAATCAAAATGAGACTCTTAGGGATTAGGTGGCACAGTGGGTTAACACATTACTCTTCTGGATGGAAGATTTACCATCATATCTTGCTTAAAAATACAAGTGAGCTGAGACTGCTGTTCTTCAGATGATCCAGCATATGTGTTTCTAAAACATATTTTAATACAATTGACTGTGATTGGCAAGGGAAGTAGTTGAGGACTTTGCCTGCTGCTACAGCACTTTGAGTAAGGGTAGGTTAGGACTTGGGTTCACAATTTGGATTGTTCCCTTGATAAGCTAGCAAAGGGATAAACCGTCTACTTTTATAGCACCATTTTCTTCCAACAACATCTTGTCACACAGCTACAGTAGTAGTTGTAAAGGGTTAAACTCAGCACGCGAGAATAAGGCTTTTCAAGGCAAGCATGATCATGTAGTCAAAAATGAGGTATATGTAGGTGCCTACCTGCATAGGTAGGTGCAGAGGGAAAATGAGCTATAAAAAAGCATGTTGCAGTGTATTTGAATTGAAACTATCCAACTGGCTTTTCAGGATGTGTTTGCTGTAACACATGAAATTGTTGGTCTGGCTGGATGCAATGGAATATTTCTTTTGTTTGGTGAAGACCCAAAATCTCTTGCTGCCCAAAATATAATATTCTGAGTCAGCTGTACTCCTCAGTTCTGCTGGAGTTGCTGAAGAAGACAGTCTTTTTCTCAGGCCATTCTTATCCCTAATTCCTCTTTTCATGCCCCTGCTTGGATGCAACATGTCACCAACGAGTACATACCAGCTGCTTGCTCCTGCCTATTGTGTTTTATCTGGCATCTGAGAAGTTGCACTCCCAGGCAAGAGCTCCTGCATTGGCCTGAGCTTCTGAATTGACTGTGGATGGAGGGCAGACCATAACACGTGGCAAGGGAATGTGTGTGTTGATGTCTTCCTGAAAAGGTCTGAAGAATAATCTGCCTTTTGAACCTCAGTCTGTTCCCAACGTCTTCTTGAGACAAGATGTCATCATGCAGTTACTAGATTGGACCACAGGGCTATGTGTCATCTTCTTGCTCTTGAAAAATTTTACATTTATCTTAAAAAGCAGACATGATACTTCTTCTTTTTCCTTTCTTCTATAGTATTAAACATCCATAGGTGAGGTACACAGTCCCAAAGTTTGTTCCTCCACATCAATATGAGAGAATAATTTGCATATATTTTCTCCTTGAGTAATTTCTTAATTCATGAGGTCCCAGAAACTTACGCTGAGAAACATCAACTGTTAACAACTTTAGGGAAAGTTTCACTGTCCCTTTTATGTGTGGGTTGGTAATAAATCCTTAAACCATTCCATGGATGTGATGTCATATGTTGCAGCACCAATCCTTCAGTGCACCCATTTTTTGTATTGTAACCTTCCTCTTTTGGTACGTATATAAGGCTACTGCCATTTTGTCTTTCGGTACAGGTGGAGAGTGTTACCAAAAAAATATAATTTTTGTTCTGCATCATTTCCATTAAAGAATTCTTTGGGTTTTGTGGACACATATTTAGCTAACAGTCACAAGAGCATTCCAGATGCCTTTAGAAGGCCTTGAAAAGAATAAACAAGAAGACAAAAAAAGAAAGATGCCAATTAGAAGAACACAGGTGCGCATTCCACGATAAAGGGAACTTGGCACAAAGAACCTCAATTCGGCAGTTTATCTTGACCAATTAGACTGAGACAAGTTTCACATGTTTTAGTTGATATAACTAATTATGTCCTATGTTTATGCACGTGTACAGAGTTAGTATAACCAATTATATCTTATGTTTATGCGCGTGTACAGCGTCGATATAACCAATCATATTTTATGCTTGTGCGCGTGGACACTAAATGCTTGCATGCAGCAACCAATCAAAGCTTTTAAGGAACTTAGAGAATTGTATAAGAATGATCAGCTATGCTCAATAAACTGGCGACTTTGATCATCATATTGGTGTCCTGTCGTCCGTCCCCACATGGAAATTTCTCTAAGTTTTTGTGAATTCTTTGTTTTTAAAGACAAGCAGAAGAGTACTTATTTGTTGAGCAGAACCTTAGCAAAGGGTGAGTGCCAGAAGGCAACTGGTGTCCCGCTTTTTCCGACAGCAGGTCTCTCTGTCTCTCAATGCTGCATGTGTGTGTGCACACACATGCTAAGAGAGGTTATTCTCATTTTGGCATGAAGTGATCCAGAATTGTCTTTTGTGCATCATCCTCCCCAGGATTGTGTGTCAGTGCCAGCAATGTGACAAGTAGATAACATCTTGACATGCAGCAGCAGATTTTAGAGACTAATAGCAGCAACTTCTTAAGCAACACCAAGGTTGGTTTGACTGAAGTTTCTTCTAACTCTTGTTTTCCATAAAAATCTCATCCATAACCTTTTTGAGCAATTGCGTGTGAGATGGTGAGTAACTGCTTTTTTGCATTCTGAGAAAGACCGGTGTGAAGTGTCTCTGCTGTTCTTTGAAAGTAACTCTGAAGAACGAAGGAGTCCAACCTTTTGGAATGACTGTCCATAGGAAAAAGCTACACAACCGTATGTAAAACAGGAAATTTCTGCCATAGAGCCATGTCGTGGTTTAATCCCAGCTGGCAACTAAGCCCCACACAGCTGCTCGCTCACTCCACCCCCCGGTGGGATGTGGGACAGAATTGGAGGCATAAAAGTGAGAAAACTCGTGAGTTGAGATAAAGACAGTTTAGTAGGTAAAGCAAAAGCTGCTCATGCAAGCAAAGCAAAACAAGGAATTCATTCCCCACTTCCCATCGGCAGGGCGGTGTTCAGCCATCTCCAGGAAAGCAGGGCTCCATCACGCATAACGGTGACTTGGGAAGACAAAACGCCATCGCTCCGAACATCCTCCCCCTTCCTTCTTCTTCCCCCAGCTTTACATGCTAAGCATGACATCCTATGGTCTGGAATATCCCTTGGTCAGTTGGGGTCAGCTGTCCCAGCTGTGTCCCCTCCCAAATCCCTGTGCCCCCCAGCCTGCTCGCTGGTGGGATGGGGAGAGAAGCAGAAAAGGCCTCAGCTCTGTGCAAGCACTGCTCAGCAATAACGAAAACATCCCTGTGTTATCAACACTGTTTTCAGCCCAAATGCCAAACATGGCCCCATACTAGCTACTATAAAGAAAATTAAGTCTATCCCAGCTAAAACCAGCACAAGCCATTATGTGTATTCATAATTCTCACAGATTAACTTTAAAATGAAATATCAGTTAAATGGTTACTCTTTCACAGTAAAAATGAATTCAGGAAAATGTGACAAAGCATGGGGGAAACTGATAGCGCGGTTGCCCTTTTTTCTGGCACAGGAAAGCTGGAGTGTAGAGTATGTCAGGTTGTGTCTCTTCCATACACATAAAAAGAAAAGTTTGTTTGCAGAATTAAGTTTAACTGCCAGCATAGCAGTGGCACTTCTGGGTATCTTCATACAGATGAACACAGTGACAGTGTATTACACTAATTTAAATTGTAAGAATAAATTCTTTTCCTATAAATACCACTGCATCAAATGATACATTTAGACACCACTTGGCAGTATTTTAGAGCTCTGAATAAGTGGCAGCCCACATCACAGTTTCTTTTAAGCACTCATTTTAGTATGTCAGAATAAGTTTTCTGGCTAATATAAAATTATTTGTATTTCACATTCTTAATTGATGCTTTTAATTACTCTTCATATACTTTAATAGTTTTCATATAGAAAACTGCTTTCTGTGCAGTAAGCCGAATCTCCAATCTGCAGCAAAACTTGCTTGAGTCAGGTTTTTGCCAGGCTCTGTGTACCAGCCCCAAATACTAAATTATGTTGGCACTCTTACAGTAATCAAGGGAATAATTGTGAAGGCAAAGTTTGTTGTAAGGAAACCAAATTAGGAGGAGAAAACAACATCACTTAAGAGAAATATTTAGTATGAAGTAATCTTTTTGGTCTTTGTCCTCCTACAGTAATGACTGTTTAACCATGTAGTATAATTATTTAAAACATACTGTAGTTTATCCTGTGTAGATTAGACTCCTGCTTTATTAGAATGCTAAAAGGCCAGTCTTCAAAGAATAAGCAAATTAAAGCTCTGTCTTGCTGTTTACAATGCTGGGGTCAGATCACTGATATCTACCAGCTTTAATGCAAAGCAGCCATAAAGCTCATTTAGTTAGTTAAACAGTTAATGGCTATTTAAGTCGACAGGGGTCTTTTCACTGCCTCTTGTAGTCACTCATCAGGCTATTGCAGAGTCAGGTATCTCCCCTGTTCCAGATGACCTTAGTCACTAAGAAATCCCCCTCGGTCTTCAGCAGGAACAGGGCTGGTCCTCCTGAAGCATTGCAGTACTGGGTGGGTGTCCTGTCGTTTTTTCTGAAATTGCACTTCCAGTGGGAGTCCAGGTTGCTTTATACCCTCTGCACGAAGGTGTGGCTAAAACTACTCTCCAGAAACAGTAAAATAGAGCGTTGATAGCATTTGAGTGCTGTGAAAGGGCTTGACTGGCTGGAACCCGTGGGTATTTGTATGAGTGACTTATCCTTCATTTCTACTTTCTCCCCAAAGGTTCCCCACACCTCCTTTTCTCTGCTATATCATAGGTCTTCCTTCCTCTCCCTCCTGTCACCTCTCTGCTCCATGACAAACAGATTCAAAACACCTATTTAAGGGAGAACAAGGTTTTTTAAAGTACGTTCTTCCAACGCTGCTAGGACTAACCTTAGCTCCTGCTGATATCAGTGAGTGTAAAAATCCCACCCCAGATTGCTAAAATGCGTGAGGCCCTTTGGGCTGCCTCACATGGCATTTCTGCCAACCGCAGGACCCCAGGCTGGGAGGCATCGGTGCGCTTTGCAGTAGTCAACCTTTTGTGATTTTGTCCCAGAGCCTGTGATGGAGACGGGGAAAGGGTTCTACAGCTCCAGGTCTTGGAAACAAGAGATTTCATGAAAGCCTCTGCTTGGAGGTGTAAATAAATAAAAGTGCCCAAGGAGCTCAGAAGACAGAAAATAAAGGAAGAAAACTGTTGTGTTATTGTTATTTTTAAGTATAATAATTTTAAAGGCAATTTCATGTTTTTTGTGGAATCTGGAGCGGCTATTTTGGACCATGTGTGGTTGGTAATGCTCCATTTTTGAAAATCCACAAGCATTCAGATGATTGTGTGGATTCATTTCAGCTCTTTTGGGGAAAAAACCTGCCTACTCAGGCTTTTTCACAATATTGGTATGACCTCTTAGTCTTGGCCAGACCAAATATACAGTAAAAATGGCCTTTGTTTCTGCATTGCAATGCTTAAGCTTCCTGTCCAATCCAAAGAAGTACAGGAAAATAAACAAACAAAAAAGGGATCAAATTTAAATGCACAGCATGCTTGCAGCTTTGGGTCTGTTTTCTCTGTGTTGCACTTTTAAATGTAAAAAGCATGCTTCCCACCCAGATGGGGGGTATAGCCAAGAGGGGAACCAAAATGGGGATACTCTGCTTTCTATCTCTTGCACAGATTTTATTGCGTGTTTGCTCTTTCATTGTTGTTTTCTTTAGTCTAAAATAAAGATAAACTAGACAGAAAGCAAAGTGGCCAGGCGCCACTGCACAATTATAATTAATTCACTGTTAATGTTTCAGACATTGTTACAGTGTACATTGGAATTGCTGGGGCGGGGTGAGATTAGTTTGAGCTATTCATGTACATACTACAGGAGAGTCACATTAAATACCCACTCTAATTAACGTTTTCAAAATGAGCACCAAAGGGAATAGTATGACTTACCACTTACAGAAAAGTTGGTTTGTACTTCTGCTTCCCAAGTTCACACTGTGTTCTCACCTCAAAAGGTGGGGATTTGAGCACATATCGTGCCATGACCTTAGAGTACAAATGTGCGCAGGCTGTTCCCAAACAGTGCTTCACCAGGTGACACCATCCGCTTGGGAAGAAGGATGCGACTAAGCTAAGACTCAAATCTGAGTATCTGCAGACTTAGGAGAATTCATGATCTGATCTGATCTGCAGCAGCTGTGGAAGCTGCTCCTTTTGTCAAGAGCAAAAGGGTTCAAGAACCAAAACCACCAAGTCCTGCAGTGTTCTAAGCAAAACTGTAGAAAGGAAAGCTGGTCTCTGACCAAAGCTTGAAAATAGCCAGGTTATATTAAATCCAAGAGCACTTAATCTGAAGAAGAGGTCTCAGCCTATAGACTATTTTAACAGCTGGAGGAATTAAGTAGGTTTTCTACCTCCAAATATAATCTCTCTTCATCATTTTCTGCTGCCAGTATTTCCTGTGGGAGAGGCCAGCCATGAAAATTGTGATCAGATATGTACCGATATGTGCTATTTATTACAAACCTTCTTAATTTTAACTAAGTCTTCCTGTGAGTATTGAGTCAGATTTTTCAGTCTGAGCCTCCAATACTATATCTTTGGGCTGTGTGTCTCTCCAATACTATATATTTAAGCTGTGTGTCTGAGGTGTAAAATAGCCCTTTGTATATTCAGTCTGAAGCCAGCTGAAAGTGTGCCTCTGCTGGCTAGTTTTATCAGCCAGATACTGAGCTTCTTAGTGAGAAAGAAGTGATCAATGTGTAATCGAAACTCCTCTAAGCCGAGTTTTTAGGAGAATTTATAACCTGCAAAAATGTTCTAATTACAAATCTTTTTTTGTCTTTTCTTATAATCACCTTTAAGGAATGACCTGACCACCATCAGTAAAAGGAAGAAGATTTGGGTTTTAAGGCCAAGCAGGGGTTCATGCATTTTGGCAATTTTGGGGGGGTGGGGGGTGGGGGTGGGGATTGCCGTTAAATATATTTCATACTATATCATTATTTATGCGAGGTGACAAAATCCACATTAAATTTCTGGTGAAACCTGGTCTGCTGTAGAACACTATTAGAGTACTTATTAGTACTACATTTTTCATCATGGATGTAACCTGAATATCCTAATTTATGACCATCTGGTCTCCAGACAAGAACAGCCCATATGATCAAACTGCAGCTTCCCTAGATCAGCTAATACATCCATGCTGTGACTTCAAGATGACACAGAAGTACTCTGTAAAAAGCCTTGAACACCTCTAGGGGACCTTTCAGAAGAAGGGGGTACCCTTACGCAACTCCTTGCACAGTGCACGCAGCAGGGCTAGTCATTGTATCTGTTTATTCATTGGTTGTTTGTTAATGGTAACTTTCATTTCATTTAGGATTTGATTTGTTTACGAACTAATAAATATGATTTATAAAAAGTGCCTGTGGTTCACTAATTACTGCACATATGGCATTTTCATTTTGTAAAACTGGCATTTGCTTTCTATTATGATTATGTCTCCGTTCACCAGTGCTAATTAGTTTGATTAGACAGATAACTTTAACCATTATTAGGACTAGATTAGGGGAACTTTGCATGCAGGGGAATGCGGGGAAGAAGGGTACATCACCAGTGAAGATAGGTCAGCAGCACAGAGTTTGTTCCTCATTAAATATTTTAAAATTACATTTTGTTTTGTTTTCCAGATAGAAGAACTGAGAAGCATTCACATTTAGCTACTTACAAAAATCCAATTAAACACAGTTGTTTAGCATGAATTTGTTAATCAGAGTTAATCTTTCCAATGAATGCATAATTTGGAATCTGTGTCTAAAATGTTCATTTAAGGATAAGCATATTACAGACAAATAAAAAAAAAATAAAATGAGATTCTCTGCCTTGGAATTGACTCTCAATATGGAGAAATATTGACTGTTTTGTGTTGATTGTCCTGCATGCTGAGGGGCAGAAGTGAAATTGGATAAAGGCTAAGAAATGCCACATGAAAACCAATGCCACCTGGGGTGAGCTGTGTTTTTCCCAAGAGTCTCTGAAAATTGTTGAATAGTGTCATCTGAAACTCTTCAGAAAGAAAAGAAAAAGAAAGAAAAACTCCTATTTATTATCCATTGTAGGATAAAAACAGTTATCCAGGGCAGCAGAAGTTTGATATTATTTTATTTCTTCAAATGGATTCTCTATCCTAAAAAAGAGAAGCACTTTTTCTTTACCAACATCTTAGAAATTACCTTAGTGCACTAAAAAAGTAGGATGTGAAATACCTGGGTTCAGGCAGTAAGGCACACAATTTGTGATCCTTTGGAAATAGTCACTGAACGGTGTCAGACTTGATTTCATCCTTTCCCTCAGAAAGGAGACTAACTGATACTCAAATTAAGTAACTGTGGATACTTGTTTCATTAAGGTGGCCGCTCATTTGACTTTGGATGATCACCCTATATTCATCTAGTTTCTGTGTAATTTGGTTAGGTGTGAGAGGCAAAATGGTGCCCTGTTACGGATGCATAGTCCTATTGCAGGCTACTGGGTCTCTCCTCGCTGTGTTAATGTGGCAATGTCATCTGTGAGTGGCCCTTTTACTTTTTGTCTTTCTCCATTTTCAAAGCAATTTGTAAGGGAACAGAAAAGTTCTTTCCTGTCTAAAAAGAATGTGGGTATATTGAAAAAGACATAAAACTGCTATTGAAGGGCGAACACATAGAGAAACAGTAAACTAGATTGTTGCAGTATTTACTCTCTCCTTGGCTCTTCTGGAGGATACCTCCTGCCATGCCTTTCAAAGAAAACCCCAGACAATTTAAATGTCAAAGTCTCAAATTTCAACATGCATCATTATTGTTGGAAGCATTTGCTCCAGGAAAAGTTTCAAAATTGTCATATCTGTATCTTAGAAGAATGCAAACAGGATGGCCAGATTCTGAAATGGTATAAATTGGCAGAGGTTCCTTATTTCGATGCAGTTATCCTGTTTTACACCAACTGAAAATCTGGCCCTGGAGAATGAATATTTATGCCATGCCAGAGAGGTTTGAAAACGCCCTTTTTTAAAATGAGAATGAATAAAGAAAGGGCTGGGATATGCTCTGTGCTGATGAACCCAAAGCCAAATATGACCTCCCCTTGACCTTTTATGCATTTAAGTTGAAAAAGGCCATTCTGATACATTCCACTGGAGCTTAAAATCCCTATATTTCACTTCCAAAGGTCAAGCTCTCTTCTCAGTATACTGTATGACCCTGCCTTTGTCTGTTGCCCATTGATGTTGCCTGACTATGCTTCTTATATCCCATTGACTGTTTACTGTTATTCTGGCTAATGTAAGTGAAAGAGATAATTGAAATGATTTTGAGCTATGTGTCAGTTCTGATTCTGATTATGTCTCCCGTGCTTAGTGCAGCTTTAGTGGCTCCAAACTCATTAAGTCTCCAGGAAATTTTAGATTACTGTGTGAACTATATCTTAATTAATGTATTTATCTTAAATTCCACTCAAGCCTTTTGGAAGTTTTCTTTTATCACTATGTCTATCTCTAATATCACTGAATTAAGTAATTTTTCTTCAACCCTTCAGTTTTCTTTTACCTTTTGAGGGTTTTGGATACTTTTGTTTGAAAGGCCCAAAGTCAAAGGGAACTATTTCCAGGAAATACTGCTTCGTGCATGTTTAAAAGCAAATCGCCACATCTTCAGTGGATGTAAGCACAGCCCCACTGGAATGAAGGGACAGGAACTGGCACTTTTTCAAATCTGCCTGAAAATTTGCATCAGTGGAGCTATGTCAATTTACACCATTGACACTCTGGTCCAAAATAAAAAGGTGGTCAGATTGGTTTTATGGCTAGTGGAGTACGTGTCTGCCTACCTTCCTCTGGACTTGAAACAGCCACTATACTGGTGGTTCCTAAAATAGGGAATAAATGCAGTCCCGTCAAACAGGCTGACAGGCCTTGAGTATCATTTCTGTAGATAGAATCACAAAGTAATCATCATCTCTAATAATCTCTTCAATTACTTTATAGAATAATAATTTATAATAAAATCTGTTTTAGCAGACCGTCTATTTTTACCCTCTCCTCAGAAGATGAAGTCAAACATACAGGAACTGTAGAACATTTTCACAAAGCTGGGGGAATGCTCCTACATAATAACGTAACCAATCACAAGGATGTTTTTACAGATATATTGTCATTTCTGTTGATTAACACAGCTTAGTGAATCATTGGTGATGAATAATTTACTAAGAGCCATAACCTGACACCCTGTTCCTGTTGAGATGTGCCTTACTGCACACTCCTCAGCAAACCTGGACCAGATGTTCTTGTCCCACCCCTTGGCCATGTTCAGGTTTCCCTCCAGTGATCAAATGAGAGGGAACCCAGCCCGACTGGAAAGATAAGACACAGACTCCTTCCAGTGTGAGGAGAATTGATAAGGAGCAGATCGATACATGATCCTCTTCAGTGGGCAGCAAGGCCCACAGTCTTAACAGTGGGACATCCCCTCCTTTTCTCCTTCTGCTAAATTGCAAAATTTCTGTAGTGGAAAGAGTCTAACACTGCAATTAGGTGTGGGAAACCAAACAGAAACAGATACTGAAAAAAAAAAAAGTATATATAAGTATTGAACAAAGAGGCAAAGCAGTGTATTTTTTTCTAATTTCATCCTTGGAAGCGGTACCTGGGTTTGGTGACAATTTCAACAAAGTGGTACATATCCAGGATAGCAATTCCAGCCTGCATTAGTAATATCTGGCAAAATTAAGAGCAACTGGAATCACTGGGAAATGTCAGGCAGCATTAAGAGTCGGCAATGCTACCAAATGCAATTATTATGAATGCCTAATAGGCTCCTGACCATGGAAAACCGCTTGGACAAGCACCCCTACACACAAAAGCTCATGTAAATAGGTGGAATTCTGTTAAAACCAGTATAGCTGCAATTACATACACTGTTGGAACGCTTGGACCTACGTCTTTAGTACTTTTCTCTGTTTCAGCTATTTGTTCAGCTATGAGATAAAACTGACTCGCCTTACGTTTGTACCTGCCGAGTAGGATTGAAAGGATCGTTTGTAATCACAATTCATCCCCAGAGCTCAGAGATAAGTATCACTGAATCAATTGTATGTCCGGCTCTCAACGTCTCCATCACTATACTTCCTCTCGAAGGATGCACCTGGTGGTTACTCACCCTCTGCCCAGTCTCTGGAGCTCCAGAAGGCCCTGATGGCAGCAAGCAGCCTGAACTGCCTTCCCGAGAATTTCCATCTGTTTTATTTCAGGTACTTCCCTGGTACCTTGGATTTTCCTGCTAGGATCTGACTCGACCTGCTTCAGCTTTCCTGCAAGGGGTAGAAGACAATGTAAGTGCTGATTATCTCTTTTCTTTGTAACGAGATGAATTTTGCTTGGTATTGTGGTAGAAACATCAGCATAAGCACTACTGAAAGCTTGGTGGGAAAGAGGTTAACCTTTCTCTTACGGTTATTGCTCCCAGTGCAGATATCTGGTATAGAAATCGGGTTAAACAATATCAAGGTTTGTTTCCCACAACCATCTCCTGAACTCCTGTTCATTGCAAAAGAAAGTGGTTTGATGATTGAGTTGATGGCATGAGTCAGGGAAGGAGTAAGTATTTCTTGTCCCTTGGATGAAGCAAGCTACTTCTCTGGACTTTGCCTTGGGCTTGTCTGAAGGAAGCTACTATGTGTTTCAGTCATTGTTTAATTGAGGGGACTCATTTAACTTTTGCTATATTTTTCCCTTAAAAAGGCAAAAGACTCCTTGGATTTACTTGTTATTACTTTATAGCAGCAGCCATAGTGTGTGAGGTGTTTCCCAATCAGAAAGTAAATTTATGAAAAGGATTATGTGATGTTAAGCCTGCAACACTCAGGCTGGACTCAGAGATCCAAGGCTGGTCTTGAACACCAAAGTCCAGCCCTCACTCCTAGAGTTTCGAGAAAGAGGAGCTCATAAGGCCATGACAGGCAGTTGATTCTGATAATGCAAAAGAAGTACTTTATGAATACAAGTAATTTATCTGTAGGCAGCATGGAAAAAGTGGGGCAAACAAATTTGCATTAAAAGGTAAAAATACAGACAGGAATGTAGTTAAATCTGAATGTGAGGATGCACCAGCCTTCTTTCCTCTGAATGATCTGTAACAGGAAAGTAGATGATATTTGGGGGTTTAGCAAAGTTTTTGCCTGTCTGTTATACTCTTATCCTGCGTATTACTTTTTCTCTTCTACTTTGAAGTTATTTTCCAGACAGTTTTCATTTTGCCCTTCACAAATTGTGTTGTGTGCACTGAGTCACGGGCTTGTGTTTTTAGAAAGGTTGTCAGTCACAGCTATTCTCATGCAGCAATGATATGATTAGCTCTGTTTTTTTACTGTAAAGTATTAATTTAACCAAAGTTTGAACACAGTGAAAAAAGAAGCATCAGTGGATGAACATGCCAGCTTAAAAGCAGAGATCCTGTCTTGTATGAATGGTTGCCTTCCTTCAGGATTGTGGGAAAAGAAAAGAAACCCCACATGCGAGAGATCCTCAGGCAGGGATGTACATGGGAATGTGTTAATAGCCCTTAGTGTAACCAGTGCCTGGGGAGGCTCTGAGCACAAGGGCCCTTCAGAGCCCAGCCGTCTCAGAAACCTGGCCCTGGGATTCCCAGTCACACGTGATCTGCCTGGGGTCTCCTCTGCAGGCTCCTGCTTACGTCTGGTGTGGGGGATCACTAAGACGCCTGGTTTGTGGGTGTCTCCAGGGGCTTCTCCCACACGCTCTCACACGCACGCCTGCAGTGTGAGGGCTGCTGAAAAACAGAGCAGAAGAGGTGGAACTGCCCGGGTTCCTACGTGAGCCGTGATTGCCGTATCTCGATGTGTCTCAGTGCTGCCTTCTTCTTCCACTCTCTCTCCCGTACCTGAAATTTGACTGGTAATCGACCAATATGAGCTGAAAAAGTGGTGTCAGCCTGAGCTGTGAATTGACCTGCTTTTGTCAGTTTGTCACAGTTTTATTGCTGCTTTAGCACGACATGTGCAAGTTAAAGCCCAGCACTTCTGTCACCCAGAGAAAAGACGAGCAGACTGATGTCCTCAGGAACAGTTTCCAAGTGCAGAGAGGCCAGGGGCTCCCTTTCTTCTCACCAGCTAGTCCAAACTTCATATTTTCTTTCTAGTCAAAGAACAGCCTAAAGCCAAAACAACCTGCAGGTGTATTGCCTCGGTGTTTCCCCCACATCTCCAATACTGCCTGGAATTCATTTGCAATGGTGCTCAATAAGATTTCCTGAGAATAAGATCAAAATTGTGTCCTTTTCTAAAGGTGACCATATTAGGCTCCTCTCTTTGTAAATGTTAAGTTTATTACAGGAACAATAGACTGGATTCTTTAAATCAAAACATTTCAAATGTAGGAGATGAGGAATAAGAGAGAATTCCAAGGCCTTTTATGAAAGACTCATCTTAAAAGTTAATTTAGCTTTCTACACAGCAGCAAATATATCAGACAGTTCACCCAAAAGCTAGCTGAAAGAATGTGTGTTTATACCTCCTATTTATACTGAGATTTCAAAATAAACTTTTTGAACAAGCTGTGATATTTTATTTGGTTTCCTTAAGCTAAGAGTATTGCAATGTCAGACTCTGTTTTCTTAATTGATTGTAACTTTGCCATCCTCATATTGCAAAGCTTATGATGAATGAATAATAGGTTGCCCAGCGCCTCTGCAGCTTGGCCCAAAATTTGGCTTAGAGTACCTTTTTCATGTCTTTGTTTCTCACACAAATATCTTTGCTGTTGCTTCTGATAAATGAATAATTTCCAGCAGCTCAGGATGCTTGCAAATAGTGATGATCCAGCCAGCATGTCTGAGTGACCCTACAAATAGAAAACATGGGAATGCAGCTCAGCATGCATAAGCAACCCTACAATAATAACTTAGTGTGTGTAGTCCAGCAGGCGGGAACAATCCTAGAATGAGATTGCTAAATAAGCTGTTGAGAGTGTCATGGAAGTAACATATCTGAGTGACTTGAGTGTTTTCTTAGTTTTACGTGTGCAAATTCTTTTTTCTTTTTAATTGAGTAGATACCGTTCACTAGATTTGCAGACCTGTGTTATTTTTCAGCAGCAGCATCCAATCTGTTGCTAAATTTGTTCTTCTGGAAGCTGTCCCCATCTTTCCAGCTCAGCTCCTAACTCTCACCCATGCCTAAGTCATCTTGCACCTCACTGCTGCTCCAGCTGCTCGCCTCAGATCATGAGATCTGTTTGCGAGCAGTAGCCTCAGCCCCTGAGTATCCTGAACGAACCCTAGAAACTATCAGCTTTACTCTTGGAAAGGGGTAAAGTAAAGCTCAGAGTGTGAGAGACTCTAAAAATGATGAAAATGTTATTGTTATTTCAAAATGTTATTCCCATATGTTCAGGAAACAGAACGATGATCAGGTTATGTAATTGACTTTGCAAAAACACCTGCTTGAGTAGGTAGAGTAGGGTGGAAACAAGTTAAAAAAAAGCATTTAGGTTCGAAAAACAATGCGGTGCTAATGTGATGGAAGGACTGAAAAAAGAAATGCGAACTTCTGCAGGGAGATGTTTTGGCGGGGCGGTGCAGTGCCGTGGACCATCGGGGCTGAGGTTTGACACCTAGTGCTGGGCAGTGCTGGTTACAGGGGTTTGAGGACCGGCCGGGGAAAGCTAGTCCTTCCAGGCAAAGGCCGGATCCTCAGCCAAGGCGAACGTGCACAGCCCCGGCTGCATCCTGATTTACCGCCCTGTGACCCGGCTGCAGCACACGCACCCTGACTTGTGCAGCCTTCCTTCAGGAAGAAGGGCAGAGGCTCATTCCAAGCAAGCTCACAAAGTGGCAAGTAATTATTCCAATTTAAACTGCCTATATTCTCCTAACCTGGCCCTCAGTTATTCCCCATCGTTACTTCCTTCATGTTCACTGCACTGTTGTCTGTCCTGTAGCGTTTGAATTTTTTTTAACACTCTCAAGCAGAGATTTAATTGTGCAACAGCTCACTTCCCAAAGTGTTACATTTGGCCAGAGGGCTGCGGTCACTGGGGGTGTCACCTTCCTGAGATATCATGCCTCTAACACCCTCCCTGAAGGACTTCTCCAGCCTCCTTGATGAGCAACAATCTCTTGAGGATATATGTAAAAATGTTGCCGAGAATTAATATAAAATACTTAGCAACATAAAATACTTAGTATCCCCGTAAGCCTCAACTGAATGCATGTGCTAGTCCGGGCCAGAAAGGAGACTGAGCAATAATTGCATGCTGTGTGGCAATTGTGTTTTAGATTGTCCCCTGCTCATATCAAATCTTTAATTTTAGTTACAGGGAAAATACTCCACAGTTCTCTAGATTCCCCTCCCTCTACTCCCACTTGCACCAAATTGAGTGTTTAAGCCACCCTTCCTTGCACTTCTTTTTGTCTGTCTGTCTGTCTCTCTCTCTCAAAATAAAAGGCAGGACCCATCCAGTCAAATGCAGTGAAACAGGAAAATGCTCAGATACTTTAATACCCTGGAGCTACCCCTTGGCAGATAAAATGACTAAAATGAAATTTAAAGCACATCTGATTTACCTGTTGTTTGTGTGACTCAAATACCTATGTTTAATTTTGTCTATGGATTGGAAAAAGTTAATTTCAAGCCTTGTTTCTCTTGCTAGCAGCAACAACCTTTTAAACTGAGTATTACTGGTGAACCATATAGAGCTGGTTAAAAAAAATGCTTTTCAGTTCCACCATGCAGTTGTTCGGACGACAATTATGGCAGCTGAAGTTTAATCATAGTGTTTGATAGCTCATTTTCTCAATGTCAACACGAGGCACTGTTAAAAAAAATGAATTCTTTCATTTGATAAGCTGGCTCCAGAGCACTGGGCTCATTCAATAGGAAAACTCTTTCACAGGGCTGCAGCATGCATGGTTTTTCTCTTTCCTTTTTTTTTTTTTTCCCTTTCCTTTTTTTTCTTCTCTTTTTTTTCTGAAAGCCACCCAAGAAGAGATTAATCACGAGGGGGAAACTCAGCTTCACCCTCTAGCTGCAGGTCGCAATTTTTATTTGTATGGAATTGGCTTTTGGAAAGCTGAAGGCTGCCTGAGGGCAGGGACCTGATATAAGAAGAACCTGAGAATGAAGCAGCAGGGATTGATTAGCCTACTTCATATCCCACACTCCATAAGCACACTCCAACCGCAATCTAACACACCGCTGAGCTGAATAGACAAGAGAAATTGGATTCCTTCCTAATATTTAACCTTCAAGTCAGCTCCAACAGTTGTTGATATGTTGTTCTACCAGCAAGTAACAGTAGCTTTTTTATTCCAGCACCCACCCACACACATATATATACAATTTTATAAGTTATATGCTATATATTTACATATTTTCCATTTTCAATCTGTTTCAGAGCATGGTTTACCTAATCCATTTCAGTAAAAGTTTCAGGGAAGAACAAACTGACCAAACAATTATGCATAAAATTGTAGCGAGGGAAGGGAGGGAAAGAGAAATAAAAAGTAGAAAAAACTCATTGTCTGTTTCATGCCTTTCAAGGTCTTTTTCACACAGTCATTTTTCTTTTACCTGTAATTTTCCCAGTTCATTAATTGTAGGAATTGTCTGGCTTGTATCTAGTGATACGGATGCTGCCGGCACTGACGTCGTAGAGGTTTCATTTTAGATTTTTATATGTAAATCAGAGGTGCATTTGGGGAGATGTTTGCTTTTACTGGAGTTTGCTAAACCGACAGAAAGTACTGCTGCGTGATGAGGGGCAGTCCGTGAAAGCTGGCCCGTTCGGCGCGGTACCGGAGACCCACGCCGAGGTTGCCCAGGACAGAGCGCGCGCGAGGGAGGAGCAGCCACGTGCTGCTGGGAGCCCTGGCAGCGGACCGGGAGATCCTGCCTCTGCCCCAAGGCCACCGGCGCACGCTCCTGTGCCCTCATCAAGCCCCTCCGAAGAGCTTCCCTTTCAAGCACAAGCGAAGGGTCAGAAGATGGTGCAGAATGGTCAGAAAATGACGATTACAGCGGGGGGGTTGTGGGCTTGGGGTCTCAAAGAAGGGCGCTGCCCTTGCAGCTTGCCAGCAGAGAGGGGTTTTGTTTAGGGAAGGCTCGTTCTGGGGAGCAAAAGCCCTGCTTCGCAAACACGCCCGCCCCACTTCACCCAGGCCTGACCTTGCGGCCAGCCCCTGGCAAGCTCCTGGGATCGCTGACAAGGCTGCCTGGAGGCTTGCTGACCTCTCCAGGCTACCTGAGCAGCTGGCACTTTGCCTTCCCGGTGTTGGGGTTGTGGAGCTGCACGTCCCCGCGAGCTCTGGCCGCCTGGCTGGTGGGCTATGAGCTGCCTTGGCTCCCTAGCCAGCGAGGGCTGGCCTGCCACCCGCTCTCTGCCACGATCCCCACATGCTCATGCGTATGTGTCAGTGTGTGTGACGTGCTCCCCATGGGGTTCTCCAGAGGGGAATTTCCTAAAAATTCCCGTTCTAGGGAAAATTCACATTTCTCACTCTTCATTCATGTTGGGAATACGTAAAAAAGGAGAATGTGAGATTTTTCTCAAAATGGTCATTCTGATTCATGCTTAGCTGCACAACTTTTGTCCTCTTTGAGAAACTGGAGTACCTTTACAGGGACTCCTGAGGTTGCCACTGGCTCTGTTTGTATTGTGGGGCCCCCTTTTCCTCCTGTCTGCAGTGGCACGGCAGCACCCATGGGAAGTTAGTTCAGCGCAGGGCACCAGTTCCCCCTGTGTAAGTCAGGCGTGGGCGTCCCTGTGTGTGCTTGAGCAGTGCTGGTGTCACTTCTCCGTAAGCGTCACAGTGTCTGTCTGCACAGTGCGGTGCAGGGCCGTGCAGAGGTGCCCGGTGTCCTGACCATATGCTGTCACCTCCTGCGGGGCAGTCCTCGCAGGCTAGCTTGAGCGTTTCTGCAGGACACAGCGTTGTGCCTTGGCGGGTCTGGCCAAAGAGGGTGACCGTGGCACGGCTGCCTTCTAATATTGCCTTTTTCAGATGAAGTGGAAGGCAGCTGTGTTGAGTAGCACTGGGTTTCCATTAAGATGGGAACCAGGAGAAAAGGAGGGCTGTGACAGTAGCAAGGACTCTTCTTCTGCTGCTTGGTTGTCACAGGGGCTTAGACATGTAGGTGGGAAGCTTTGGCTCAGCCATCCTATTTCCTGCCATGGCAAGAGAATGTGCCAAGTTCTCCTTTGCAGAAAGCACCAGTGAGAAATAATTGTGACGTCTTCTCACACGACACACTGTATAACCAGTCTAGATCTTCTAGAATTGGGCAATATCATTCTGCAACTTGTAGCAAAGAAAGGTTGCCTTAATATATACCGTCTATTGGGAGAATACGCTGCTGAAACAGCTACTGCTGCAAGCAAAGTGAAATTTTCATGTAAACATCTTCAAATATTTTTATGACCCATCAGCTTGAGTTTTATAAGTCAATGTATGAGTGAATACACAAAGTTTCCCTCTTTGTTTGCATATCCTGCCTCTACTGAGTTTTAAATGTTCATGCTATGTGGACAAAATCCAACTCTACATCTGCTTATGGCATATGTAGGCAGCATCATCTCCAAGATTTTTTTTTTCCTGTCTAGTTGAGCTCAGTAGCTTTGTGAAAAGGAACTTGCAAGACCTGAGCTAGCTTCCCTGTACCCTAATTCTGACTGTTAATTTCCCATACAGGCTTGGGATCCTCTGGATTTCTTGCTATTTCACGTTCAAACAGGAGAGCAGAAAAACTAAAACTATCCCCTGCCTAAACAAACAGACACACAACACCTCACCCACCAGTGATGGTCCAGATGATAATTATGCACATGCCCCTCTAACCACAGGGATGTGACTTTCCATCCTGTGGATCTGGAGACTTTAACTCACAGGAGAAAGCCACATCCTGGAAAAAATGACTAGAAAAGTGCAGCAGCAAGGGCTATTGAGAAACGTAGGCTGGCGTTAATGAGCCTGCTAGGTCTCCACCAGCTTCACTAGCTTCTCAGGGGATCCTAGATAAATCCTACAAGCCTCTCATAGGACAGCATTTCTTTCAGCATGATTTCAGCATTTAGTCCACAAAATCTATGGATCTGTCTATCGCAGGTGTCTATCCCGGGTCTTATCTCTCTACAGTTTGAACTGATGCTTTAACACAAAATTTTACCCTGATTTCTTTTACGCCTGGTATGGACATAATGGAGCTATTACACAAAGCCAGGCCTTGCTCACCAATTTGATTATTTCTGTTAGTGATTAGGGCAGAAAAGGAGTGCAGGAAAGAGAAAATGTTTTTTGTTTTAAAATATTTGTGTGACCCAGTATTTGACAACGGACAGAGCACTACAGCCTTCGTGATGGAAAACAGAGATTTAGCAGCCTCAAAAAAATTGTGGGAGCAAGCTGATTTTCATCAAGATGTTTGAAAAATGATCATTATGTTTCATTTTGATAAGGTTGAAGTGCTTTCATGGGTTATAAAGGGTTTGGTTGAAAGGAATCGCTGGCATTATATCCTAAAAAGTTACTTTGATATAGTTAGATATTTTCATTTGCTGGAATTTTTGCTTTGCCTGAAATTTTGACTGTTTGTTCTGATGTGGGACTTTCCTGAGGAATTAAAGCTGTGGCCTTTGATCTTCTCCAATGATATGGGTTGTGATTCACAGGGGCACAGATGGCAATAAACAAAGCAATTCCCTTTCTTGTGCGTTGGAAGGAGCTTTACCGTTGCATTGGCTTTTAAAATGCAGTCGTTCTCTGTGTGTGTGTATGTATACATTTTATATACATGTTACTGTGTCTCTGACTTGATTCTGCACATTCGCAACAATCTGCTGCTACTAATGACTCCCTGTGCTGTGTTAGCAATACCTGCCAAGTAATTCAGGATCCTTCCCCTGTGAGCATGCATACCTGATGGCAAGTACCTAAGAATGCAGGTTATAAAAAAAGCTGTTTTATTAAGGTGAAATATAAATATGTGTTTGTGTGGTGATCCCAGCATATTCCAGTACGCTGGCAACTGGGGGGAGCGAGAGCGCTCCACAGAGGCAGCAGATAGAGAGTGCCTCCTGAAGTGCTTGAGAGACAACATTTTAAACAGCTCCCCTTGTGATATATATTATTATTAAGGTGCTGGTTGCAAATTTTGTAACTAGTAGTCTCACCTGATATTTCCAACAGTGAATACTACGACAAATGTAAATAGCATTTCAGTAACACAAGTTTCAAGTTTGTATTAAAAGGGAACAAGGCCCCCAGTAAGACATAGCTCCTGCTAGGCTGCATGCTGTAAAACCTCATTTGAGAATGTGCCTATACCCAGGAGCTTAAAGCCCAAAGAGATGAGAAGGATTTCTGTCTTCATTTTTACAAATGAGAAACTGAGGCAAACGAGTCATGAAATGCCATGTCCAGATTGCATGGAGATGGTGTAATAGAGCCAGAAAATGTATTGTGCTATCTTCCTGTCAAAGAGATGTGTTACTTCCCTGACCTTACTGTTATGGAAACCTTGCGTGAGGTGAGTAGCCTTTCAAGAGTGGGATGCCAGACTGTATTTCTTTTTCCCCAAATAAATTTGTCCGTGCCACTAGAAGCTCACCAGTAATCGGGAAATATTGCTTTCCAAAGAGACAAGATGCTTCTCAGGTGGCAGCGCTGCATGTCTGCATGGGGCGGCCGGGGATGGAGTACGAGAGGAGAGGGTGGGCAGGCAGCAGCTCCTGCCCCTCGCAGAGCCCCTTTTTGGGCACTGCGTATCCCTTGTGCCATCACCCCTGAGCGCCAGCCGAAAGTGCCCTGCCTGCCATCTAAAGCACTGCTTGCACCTGTTTTAAGCCATGCTGTCACTGCTGGTAAGCAGGGAAATGGTTGTATTCATGGTACTGCTTGAATTAAGCACAGGTAATGATCTTTCTGGAAAAAATTTTAAGAGCAGACTTAGGTTGAATGTACCACAGGAAGAAATAAAAAATAAATGCGAGTAGAGAGGAAATGAAAAATGCACAAGAAATAAAGTAATAACAATTAGATGAAGTGGCAAAAATGCTGAGTTTAGCTGAAGGAAGCCTTATCTGAAGCAACATCCAAGCGTTGACCCTAATCTCATCAACACCCAGCCCCTAATGCTGGCACCATCCCCATAGTGTGGCTGAACCTTGTTGGGCACAGGCTACAGCTTGGCCAGCGCAGCCTCTCTCTGCTGGTAATAAAATGGTCTACAAGGTAATTCAGTCATTCTGAGAAGCTTAATTTATGATTTTGCAAAAATTGCCACTCTCTTCTGGCTTTGAAACTAACTTGAGAGGATTTAAGCTGAGTGTTAGTAATGCCACTTCTGTGGCAAAGCCATAACCATGAAGGGAAACAGAAATAGGAAATAATGAGGAAAATTCTGTGTAAAGCAGGAGAATTCTCCAGGTGCACTGGTAAGAACACGTTTTATTAGACATGATTATTTTCTGTGCTGTTTATTCAATCACAGCAGCAGCTCCATCCTCCTTTTCCTCAGCTCCTCTGCAGTGACTGTTATTTCACGTCATGCTCAATAGAAATAGATACATATCTAGTCACCCTGACCCAAAAAGTAAGTTTCTGTTATCTGTATCGATTGGTTGTTGTATGATGTGTTATAGCAAAATTCAGATTCAGCAAACGAGCACTGTACCAACTACAGCAAATCGTGGTTTTCTTCAGTCACAAATCTGTCATTCATGCTGACCCAGCCATGTGCCCTGCTGGCTGGCACCGTGGCAAATACAGCCTCTTTGCTACAGACCTTACCAAAGAACATGACCTGCTCTCTCTTTTCTTTCCTTACATCCACTGCTTCCTTCTTCCTTTTGGGTTCTGTGCCTGGTTTTTCACCTCTCAGTGGAATCCTTTCTTGAAAGGTTCTGCTTCCTTATGGGACCCTTTGGTCTTCTCCATCTATATCCTCATCCACACAGGATTCCTATAAATGACTCACTCTTCATTTCTCGGTTCCTCTTACTTTTTTCCTATTCTTTTAGCACTTACCTATTCACACATGCTCCATCTCTGTCCTTTTCATACAACAATATCTCAAAGATGATGCACAGTACTTGACCCACAACATCTTTATTTAGTTTGAATTCAACAGTTCTTCCTAACAAAAGCAATCTCAAAACATTTGCTGCTTTTTTCACACCAATTTTTTTTTTTATGTTCTCGTGCCAATACACATCTTTTTGACTGGCCTTATTTCTTTACACCCCTTTCCAATCAAATTAGTGCGGTTTTTCCCCCTGAGGTTACCAGTTTCTCTGCGTTCAGTCATTCCACCTGAACTCTGGTTAGTGGCGAAATCCGCAAGTAAACTATGCTGGACTACAGGACATCTATTTTATCAGACGCACATATTAGATTGTGTTCCTTCGTATGTTATACTTAAAAATGTAACCCCATTCTACTTAAGAGGTCTTTAGACACTGTGCCAAATAATGACTACATTACATTACAATTACATATCCGCACTTTGAAGAAAATGCTGCTTCTGTTGTGACACTGTTTTCATCCACTCTAATGGTTTTTATTCCCTAGGCAAGTAAAAGATCAGAATGCTTCTATTAACCTTGTACTCCTAAATGTTTGAGTAGTTAAATTTTAGGTCATTATATTGATTCACAAGGCAACAAGTAAATTCCTTGGTTGGTAAGTATCTGCCAGTTGACTAGGCTTTATCCAATTCCATCTTGCGCCTGCAGCAGCATAATATTTCCATTGCAGTCAGCTTATGGGTGCAAATGATCACATCTGCATCTTGATTTATTCCTTACTAGTTGGAAATATGCAGTGTCAAGTATTCAGTGAATTTTGCTAGGTCCTAATGAGGATTCAGTGTAACAGGATTTTCTCCAGCTTCAGTCTTGTAGAAAAGTTCTTCTGCATATCTGTCTTTTCAAATCAAAAAAAGATACAGTGTGCTGGTATGTAGTATATTTTACTTCCAATAAAGTTTTAGGCGATGCTAAAGAAAAAGAGGAGAACTGTGCCCTTCAGTCCTAACGCTTTTACCACTGTGGTATTGACAAGAAGTAGAAAAAGATGGTTGGGCAACTGAGGATTAACTCCTGGGTCTGGCTGAGAAGATGGGAAGAGGGTTTTTTTAAGGCCTGTTAACTCTCTTGAACCAGAAGATCAGTAAAATACAAAGAGTCAATAGCAGAATTTAGGGCTCCAAGAGGCTGTCCTGAATTGCTCAACGCACAACCACCCGTATATTTAAGTGGTTTGCTAGTCTAGTGTTACTAGAACATACCGTTTTCTTCCCTAAATCCTGTTTTCCTGACTTACATGTGTTGGAGAGGAAGTGAATAGCACCCTTTTTTATGGCACTGAAAGGCTCTGTCTAGATTGATGGGAACTGCAACAGCTTTTGTGGAAAACAGGGATTTTTTGTGATGGCAGAGTGTCTGTCCCTGACCACATTATTCACTCATCCAGGCGCTTGTCAGTCCAGGTGTTTCAGAACTGGTCCTGCTGCTTGTTTAACAGCGAGGTGCCAAGAGGTGCGGTTGCTGGTATGAAAAGATATCCACTCAGTTGCTGAGTTAAAATCAGATTGTCACTGATTTAAAGTTCCGATATCGCTGTCCATCATACTAAAACGTGATAATAGTTCCTGTAAAGTTAGTAATCCTCGTGCTTATGCAGTGTTATGTAGTAATACTCCTGACCAGCGTAAGCACGGAGATTTGGTTATTATGTAGAAGAGTTATAATAAGAAATATGACTGCAAAAGCAAAGCAGTCAGTTGAAATTGGTCTATAATTAAATGCTTAGAAAATTCTGTGCTTAGCTCATTTTAAAATCAAGTGCTTCTTTGTAGCAATTTCCTTTCTTTAATTACAATTTCCTGTCTAGTTTGACATTTACAATGCAATCTTGGGGGACATGTTTGTGATTTATTATTCTTGCTCCTATCAGGATATCACTCGGCAGAAATGAGTTTATAAAATAAGAGCTCAAATTATTATGGCCTTTGACCAATAAAGCTGGCTCATAATTTCAGGCCTGAGAAAAGATTAACATTTTTGACAATCAAATGCAGAATTACCAGTGGGGGACAATTTTGAAAACTATTTCAATTTTCTGAAACATTGTACATTTTTAATAAGGAATATATAACTGCTTATATATTGGAGCACAGGCTTAAGAGTAGAAAGAGCAACAGTGAATTGCAAACCTGAAAGGAAGACTTTAACGTCTAACATTGTTTAGCCTCCTCTGAATGAAATTGAAACTACTAAATCAACATTACTTGAAAATTACCTAATGGAAGAGATATAAAAGCTCAGATAAGTTCACAGCAATGTACTCTCCCTTTTCTTTAGCATTCCTGACTCCATAGGCTAATTCATCTGGAGGAGCTGGGGGAGATTTTTCTGCTTGTTATTTTTTCAAAGCTTACTGAACAAATTTTCTTCTTGGTTATTATTTTTCTGTTGGGGTCTCTCATTTAGCAAAACAGATGCCTCTGCTAAACTGCATATTACATGATCTATTCTGCTGTCACTGCTTTTCCAATGACTTTCTTTGTCCCTGATTCAGGAAAATGTCATTGTTCAGGACAACACAGAAGTCAAAATGAATTCTCCATGACTTATGCACATGTTCAAAGTTAAATGTGAACTTGTCTGTAACACGAAATAGGCACCCTGCCTTGTGCTTTGTGAAGAGTGGGTTCTTAAAATCTCTATCCAAAGTGGTAGGTGTGTTTTTAGTGTTAATTTGATGTAATGTCAAAATGGATGGCCTATAAAATTATATTGAAGGAGAGAGAAATGGTATTGGCAGGGAAGAAAATCTGTATCTTTGGAGATCTTTAAAACAGCTCGTGTACACATTGCTGGGAGGTGCAAATGCTTAGCACCTCTCAAAGTCAGGCTGCTTTTATTTAGATGCCAGCATATAGAGTTAAGAGCCTATTTTTAAGTACTGTGAATTAAAATCATTATTTTAAAGAATCTGTCCTCCCTCATGCCCAAGGAGATGAGAAAACATGGTATTAGTTACTTCATTTTAGTAAGGCAAAAGTGAGAAAGTGGCACGGCTCTGACTCCAAGTAGTGCCCGGGTTAATGACAGGGCTAGGAGCCCTGCTGCAGGGTTTCAGAGCTCCTCGCCCCGAGCTCAGCTGCCTGCACCGTACTCCTTAGTTACAAGCACACGAAACTTCTGTCCTTCCAAAGCACTCTCAGAGCCAATAGCATTCCATAGGATGTGTTTTACTTCAGTGATGGGTTAAAGTAAATGCTCAGACATCTCTCTCTCTAGGGTGCCTGTCTCCAGTTTAATGAAGTATTTAGTGTGGGGAGTAATATGGAAGCTGGGTATGCCCATGAAGAGATGGTAACGAGCATCTGCACTGCTGCCCTGAGCAGGGTCTGCGTGAGACCTTGGAGGAATGAGGGGCTGCCATCTTCCCAGAGACAAGGCCCAAGGCAAGTCCATGGGCCAGTTAAAATGTATAGCTCTGAGGCGGGGAAGAGGAAGTCTACGGAAGTGCACTTATTTGCTTAGAAAATTTTCTGAGTAGTTCTAAAAAGTGATATGGTGTCTGGAGTCAATACTTGCTAGAAAGAAGAGGAGGAGAGGAAAGTTGAGTGAGTAATGAGACCAACGTATCTTCATCATCCAATGTCAAAACAGATTAGAGTTTTGATGGCTGAATATGTTTGACTTTGGACTGTGACCATTAATGGTGACTAGAGAGCCATTTTCTGCAACTTCTTCCACTGCTTAGTTATTTTTCTTACACAGTTACCTTTGGAGAGAGAAGTGATTATTAACCTGTCATCTCTGCAGCTTGATCTTAAGATAGAAAATAATCAAGAATGCCATTATTATCTAGTCTGGAAAGGTATGTGTTATGAACTCAGGTATCTTCTAGCTATAAAAAGGCTTTATGCAATCATAGAACTGCAGAGTTTACATAGGAGCTGCACGTTCCAGTATACATCCAACAAAACTCTCCGTTCTGTCAAAATCTGAGATATAATAGGTCATGCTCTGTCACCTCTCATTAGACACTGGTTAGGAGGCCAGTACTGGTAGTTCAGTCCAAAGGCTTTTAAGTTTTTCTAAACTTTCCCAAACTTCTAGAAAAGTTTTCCCTATTGAGTAGGATCCCGTTCAGAAATCCCCAGTGTGTTCTAATTCTGCTTGAATTCCTAAATTGAAAGAATTAAATCACCTTTCCATAATCCTCTCCCTTTTCTTTGAGGATTATGATATGTGTGAACTCCCATACAGAAAGAAAAACACACTTATGAGACGAGGCTCCTCAGCTGATGTGAATCAGCAAAGCTTCACTGGTGTCAATGAAATCGTGCTAGTTTATACATGCTGATTACTTGGCCCTTAACACAGGAAGATTTTCCCAGAGCTGTGTGTTTTGACTCTGTTAAATCTTTCAATCCACATATGGATAATATACATGTATTTTACTTAAGTACAGATGTTTTAGTCCGTGGACAGAAACAGTCATTTGGGTGCTGGCAGAATTCCTCTGTGCTAATGTTATTCTTTTAAAAGTCAGACCAGTTACAGTTTCAGGCACAGCCAGTGACACTCGCTCAGGAGCATACCACAGAGAGAAAGAGGAAAACCATTCTCCTGAATGATAATTCCCCTTTGGCATCACCACTGTAACAAGCCTGCCATAGATAAGTGTGCAACAATTCTGTTGTCCTGAGCCACAACTGGCAATTCTGTGGACATAGCAAACTCTTCTACTTGACTTTGCTGCAGTTGTAGGTTTCCTGGTAGACTGAATTAATAAATATTTGTAGGCTTCTATTCCATTCTTACCAACTACCTCTTATCTAGCATCTAGAGTTTCTGCTGCAGAAAAAGAAATGGTACAAATATCTCAAGGTATTGATTCCTTTTTGGTATCAATGTTCACTTGTCTGTGGACAACAAATGTAAAAACAGTCTGGTGGGAAAACAGGCATTCTGCTGTTGTTTTAACCTTAGCCTAGGATGTCTTCAGCAACTGTGATATATTGGAAGAACAAGATTTTCAGCACGAGGTACTTTAAAAATCCCCTTCTGAGTTCTTTATTTACATACTTATTTGTCAATGGCCTTGCTTCCCAGAGTATGAAGCAACCAGCACTCCTTGCTGTTTTCACCTCGACCTTCAGGACTAGACCTCCTCTCCCAAGTGGTGCTTTATAGACTCATATGGAGGCACACTCTGTTTTCTGAAGGACTTGGGCTTTGTCTGTGTTCTCAACAGTGGAACAAGGCACATTGTCTAGCCTGGACACAACACTAATTTTAACTCCTGAAGAGAATCAAAGCATTATCAACCGTTACTCTTGAAGAGTGCCTTTTGGGTATGAGCCCAAATACAGAGATGGTCCTTTTCTCCCATAGATCACCCATGAAGTGTATCTCATCCAACTTTCCTTGAAATCCAGGGTGTTCTGTCATTAAGTCAACAGTAAGGCCACAGTTTATTATTTGTAATGTATTTCTTATTTGTTCAACCCGAGCACTGCTTTTGGTGTTTTCTGGATAAGCAGAAAGTTCAAGAGGGAACCTGGTTCCAGTCTCCAAAGTGTTTTCCAGGGATGTAATTCCAACAGCTTCTGATTTACACCAGTTGGAGTTCAGAACTAGGCTCAGCATCCTCGCTCCTGTGTTTTGACTCTGCTCAGCAATGAACAAATGCAGGGAAGAGACTGGTGTGCAGCACACAGCAGCACTATTGGCCTGTGAATTTTTGCACGTTTTGCTATTTCCTAATGTTTGTTTGGATTTCACATACTGCCCAGGCAAAATTAATTGCCTGCACATTTCTGAAAATTTAGTCCAATGATCTCTTTTTCTATTTCCTGGACCATGTATGCTTTTGGCTGCCAAAAATAACTCCAAGAGACAGGTTACATGGAAGCTGGGATTATCCATGGAAAGTAATAGTAGTACTCTCATGCACGAAGAATGAGCAGGCTGCCGATTGTAATATGTTTAAAGGGTCAACAGAAATCTATAAGTGGTCAAGAAACAAGACAAACATCGGCCACCAGTCTGATGGGAAAAGCAACATCCATTAAGTCCATTAAATTTAACATTGAAATCAATGTTTAAACCACAAGAAGTAATTAGTGTAATTCATATTACAGACCTTTGGATTTTTGAAACCAGGTTTAATTATATTGAAAAATGACAGCTTCATTTTCCCTCTATGGGTAGGTTACTACCATGTTCCCGATACTTTTATTAGGGCTGGGTGCCGATATCAGGTTTTTAATGACATTAAGCAAAGTAGTGTTTCAGCCATTTGAGGAACAATAAATCAGGTTAGATTCCTTTTGAATGGAGACAACACAGATCAAGTGGCTTTTAAATCATTTTCCTTTATCACTGTGAAGTAGAGCTGTTCACTTGAAACAGCAGCCCATGGGAAAAAAAAAAAAAGTAAGTTGTAGAGTGATATTTGGAATCCCTGGCTCCCTTTCCCTGCATCAATGGACAATTCATGAGCTACTGCTAAGCTCTGGAAAGGTATCTCTATAATCCTTTGCCAATACAAACTCCACATAACTTTTACAAGGTCTTTCATTAGTCTCAGATTTGAAGAAAGATGAAGTGGTACTGCATCTTCTGAACTTAAAACCTTTTAATGTTGTGGAAGGTGTTGATGAGGATAGTAAGTGTGGTCGTGAGGCTGCACACACAAAATGTTAATTTTTCAGAGTATTTTCATTGCTGGTTTTGAGGAAAGTAAATTGTTTATCTTATTTCTATCTTCTTGATGTGCTTCCACACTCTTTACTTGTCTCTTCTTTCTTGAGCCACACTCCTTTGCTGCTTCTGTTTAATTGGGGATCTTTTCTTTATGGGCTAAATTTTTGCAAATCTATCAGTAAAACTCCTGAAAAAAAAGTGATGGCTTCTCTTTCAGCTGCCATTAACGCAAAAATACTGTGTTGGGGTATGCAAATAATTGATGTTAAAATTAGTACCTCTTGCTCTGAGACCGTTCCTGGTTCTACCCTGTATTTGGGGTGGAGGAGGGAGTTTCATATTACTGAGCAATGGGCCTCCTTCCTCATTATGCACATGCAGAGAAATAGGAATGTAAATGCTCAGACTCAGCCTGAGTTTATAACTGAGTGTACTGAAACCACAAGCATGCCCTGATTCAGCTTCTGTGTACCTGCTGAGCAACCCAAAATGCCTGAGTGCAGGAGCGCATGACTGAATGAAGATTGTGTAGAAAACCGTCATGGTGTGGGTAACTGCTTGGCTTATCTTGGTGTGTGGTCGTTCATTTAAACTGATAACAAAAGTAAAGTAAAAAACACTGAGTTTAGGTAGCTTTAAATTGTTTGAAAATATGATATAAAACCCCCAGCTTCTCCCTACATCAGAGAAAATAAGTTTCCAGAGATGCCAAGTGTGCGATACTTCCTCACAGACACCACAAGGCCTTGGATCTCACTGGTCCCTTCCCGCTGGGGAGGCCCAGGTTATTTACCATTGCAGCACAGCGATATTTACAGCTTTGTCTTCACCCTCCTGCCCATCAAGGATATGGTGGAGCAGCGAGACCCCAAGAGAATGCTCTGTCAGGTCTTTGAAAGCAAAAGATGAAGCTGCCACGCAAGAACCCAGGAAATACAATAGGTATTTCTGCAAAGAAGGGTGATGAGCCATATGCAGGAATGGCACCATCAACAAGCCATAGTGATGCTGATGCAGAAGACAAAGGAAAGCAGTGGAACAGTAGAAAGAAAGGCCGGGAGACATGGTATGATTTGAATGATGGGATCTTTTTGTCAACTCTTTGGGTGAAAAACTTGTTTAAACTGGTAGAGAAGAAAGCTCAGTATCTAGGACTGAACACCTCTGAAGCGCTCTGTACCAACAAGTGACTGTTATGGAAACAGTAATTCTCTGTACCGCTCAGGAGCATTTTGCTGACTGTGGGTATTATGAATGCAGGTACAAGATCTCTTTATAGGGCACGGGAAAAGAAAGAGGGAAGGAGAAGATTCCAGACCTGTACAGAGATTCCCAGCATAGATTACTCTTTGGGCATGTTGATACTGTATGGGTAGATGTACACTCATCCTGCCTATGTTATTCACTGAAAAAAATCCTTCTCAGGAGGGATTATTAGCTCAGGCCTGGTGCCAATGCAATCACATGGCTTCTGTCAGATTGGAGCGTGGGCAGAGCTTGCTCATGGCTGTTTGCAATATGTGGTGTAAACATACCCAAAGAGTAATAGCAGGTGGTAGCAGAGGAGGTGGATAGAAAGGAAGACTTGGAACAAAAGATGTTAAGCTTCATTTGGTGTATGATGAGCCAAATTCATCATTGGTGTAACGCCCTGAAGTCAGTGGAGTTACAATAATAAAGTTAGTCCAAAGAATCATATCCGTCCTTGGCACTCCGTACAATGCCTTTGATCTGATGAGGTATATGTCATGGCAACGTCTTGCCTGCTGAACTCACAACACGATGCCTCCAGGGTGAAACATCGGAAAAAAACCCTCACAATGGCACTGGGAAGTCATGAGCTAAGTTTTAAATGTACATTTCAGTCTGAAATCCTGGCAGAGTTTTCTTTTCTTCCTGCATATTTGCCCCAAATGGTAACAATATAATGAAATCTTTGGCGATGCATTCAATGCTCAAAATGGGATTAATTTCTTTCTATTTGGCTAGTACAAATAACTGCACATGAAGAGTTTATGCAATAGCAGAGAAGGTTATTTTGTCTTGGCAATGGTTTTGTCTGGAGCGATGGAAGAAACTGAGGTAACATGAATATTGTATTTAGCTTTCTCCATCCACAGAAGAAAAGCCAGTGTTTCATTTGGCACTCTCTACTTATTAAAGTGTTCTTTTGCATTGCTTCCCAGCTTCAGCTCTGCAACTCCTGAGCAGGCCAAAACCAATTCCTCTCACCTCACTCCTCCTTCCTAAAAAAAACACAAACCAAAAAAACCCCCAAGAAAAAGCCAACACAAAACCCAGAAATACAAACCAAATATCCCCAAGAACAAAGTACATTCTTCTTCTCTGCTTTTATTATTCAGTAAATGAAATACACTCAGAAGTTATATAGGCTAAACCAGATCCTCAGCTGGTTTAAGTTTACCTAGCTTGAGTGAGTTCAGTGAAATTGTCTCAATTTACAGCAGCTGAGAATCTGGCCCTCATTAGTAAAGGGTTTGAATAATATAGGCTCAGCCAGCCTTCAGGATTGTGTCCTATCTCAGCAGCTGAGATTAGTGGTCTAGGAGGCTGAAATGGCTGACCATCAGAGGTGATAAATTGTAAGGAATAGGTGCTCAGGGACTTCTCTGCTAAGCAGCTACAGCTCAGAAGGGCTTTTACCCTTTGGGCTACGCAAAAGCACATTTTTGGTGGTGTTCCATAAGAGGTATAAGCTATTGCCTTTCTCTGCTTGCCCCCATCCCCTTATTTGTCCTGTGGTAAGGATGCTGCAGATGGTGGCTTTCCTCTATGAAACTTTGTCTGGGCTTGACATCCCATACCCATGGGATCAGAACCGTGCTTGACACTGGTGCTGCCCGTGTGCCCTCGGCAAAACAGCTTCTGCAAGGCTAGAGCGCCTATGGAAATAACAATTATACAGGTACGGCCCCTGTGGGTTACTCTACTAATTCTTGAACCGGTTGTATAGCCTCAACAAAACTGGATGAGGGAGAGGTCTCAAAGTTATTTAACTCCTGCAATTGTGTGGAAAAGCATGGAGCCAAATTAAAAAGGAGGCAAAATTCCTACGTACTTGCACACTGAGACATGGAACAGGACCGTTATTCCTTCTGCTTGGTAACGGCCCGCTCAGCACAAGGGGGGTAAGCAGGTAGATAACTAAACCAGCTACCGTATGTGCTGTCTTCTCTCTAACCAGCACAAGTAGCCAAGGGATCTGAGAAGAGCTGGAGTGTTCTAGGACTACAAAGGTAGGGGAAGGAGCTTGGGTTAATGGAGTGGAGCACGTTAGGGACCTATGACAGAAGTCTGTAGGAAGGCAGTGTTTATGTGAGTTTTGTTGTTAGAGCAACAACTCTTTGTAGCTGAGGAAGCTAGAGACCACATACGTGTCTGGTCCCAGAGAAATGGAAAAAAAGCACTTTATTCTCATTTTTGCTTCTATTTACAAGCTATCTGCTTACCAGGCAACTCAAGCAGGTTACTGGGCTTTGAAAAAAGCACTGGGGTGCAGCAGAACATGTAATTTGCAAGTAATATATGAGACAAAAGTAGTCACTTTTTTCTGCTCTTGAAATTCCTCTGAGCAGATCAGAATTTGGTTCTATGTTGGCTTTTTGTTCAACAATCTTTTAAAAGTGGTTTTTTTTCCCCCCTTTTTTTTTTTACCCTCCCGGAAGCAATTTGATGCAAGTAGCCCACACTCAGTAGTCATGATTTCAGCGCAGACTCACTGCGACTGGGGAGATAGGTTACATGTTTGGATGAACAAGAAAGCAAGTGCATCTGGCTCAGATGTCACCCCTGAATTTCAAATTCCTTTCCCACTAACGCCCACCATATATGAGACTTTGAAATGCACTTTGCGCAATTTATTGTTATTCTGATTTGTATTAGAGTTGTGCAGAGTGATCCCAGACAAGACAGGGCCCAGTGTACTTAATTAAGGTATAGACCTTAATATAGGCCTTAATAGATGCAATCTATTTGAGTTTACAACTGAGACAGGTAAGAGAGAAGGAGGAAATGGAAGCACAAAGGGGTAAAAGGACTTGGTCAAGGTCACATCTGTGTTAGTAAAACTTGATCACTCGAATGTTCGTGGCAAGTAAATATGAAAGGAGAGCAGTCGGCCAAAGTAAATTCACTTTAAAACCTGAATGAAAATAATCAATAGTATTCACCCACTGTGTCCCAGATGCCTGAATCAATTTGATAACAAACAGTTTGTTCACTTTTTTTAGTTATTTGTAAAGAAGTGGCTTGATTGCCAGTGTGCCTAATTCCAGACATATGCCAATTCCCTAATGGTAATGGAGCTGCACTATTGCATGCCAAGACTGAGGCAGATACTCAGCTCTTTCCTGCTAGATTTTTCCCAGAAGATCTGCAGTCAAATCCCTGTTTAATGACTATCAGACAAACATATGCGCTGCTTCGTGGATCCACTTTCTAGTCAGTGTAAACACGTAACAGTAGCTTGGTTTCTGAACCACGGTTACGGCCCTGTTTCTAAGCGCACGCTTTAGTCTGCCTGCTCATAGCCTGCAAATTCAGTGGCACTTGGGCGTTTGCTGGGAGTCATTTGTGCTGTGGCACCTGGGACTTCTTCCCCTTCTAGGAAAGTGGTCTGCACCTAGTCCCTCTCCCAGGAGGTGGCTTCATTAGCCGATCGCCTGGAGGAGAGTACAAGAGGGCTGAGCTCGGCAGAAACTCTCAGGGCACAAAAAAAAGCTTCCTATGGCAACTCTAAGGATGGTGCTTCTGGTCTGTCACCTCAGACAGACTCCCCAGGTGCAGCAGCTGGGCAGATGTGAGAGGCACAGAAAGCATTTACGGAGACACGGGCACAGATTTTCTACCGGACACTGCCACAGGCATCCTGCAAGTGGGTCTCGCTGTAGCAGACACCACGCTGTGGGGCTGAAACCCAAAAAACTCTTCTGGTAATTGCATCATTCCCCAGCTGATACTGCTATCAGCTTAGTACAGGGACCTCAAAAAACAGTGGGGCCACTTTGTACTAGGTGATGATTTGACCCATTCTACCTAATCTATCTTTCTTTTTTATTCTTTTTTTTTTCTTCTTTTTTTCTAGCAAATGCTATATACTACCTTTGGGTTAACAGGGCTGTGTATTTTTTAATTTTCTTTCATTTCCTATTACTTAGATTACATTTACCTTTGAGACAGTGAGTTCTGCTTACAGTTTGGCTGAAGTTTTCAAAATAAGCAGTCTATTTCATTTTTTTCCCAAAAGCAATGAGAAATTGAATGTATTTTGGAGTATTGTGTATTTTGGGGACAAACGCACCTTTCTGCAAGTTATCTGTCATATAGTCTACCAGCTGAGTGCTGCAAAAATCTCCAGAGAACACAGTATTGTGAATTCATGATTGTAGATCATTTGGTCCAAAACATTAGCCATCAGGTATTTCCTACACTTAGTCACTATCTGCAGAAAAGCTGTTTATTAGGTCTTTGCAAATTCATATTCCTTTGCCAATCTTGCTAGATTTACATCAATCCCATAGTGTTGTTTTTCCATCCTCTTTGAAAATTAAGTCACCATGTCAGTGATTCATGTGGAAAATAACAATACGTGCAGTTCACCTACTTTTGGCTCACTTGCTCAGGTAAACGACTACCCTTTGCTGAAAGCAAACCAAACCATGAAGGTCTGGACTAATGCTATTGCAGAAAAGGGATGGGGTTTGTACTGAAACTCCTGGGAAAGTGTCCGATATAGCCTGAATAGTAGAAACTTGCTATGCTACATATTTGACTTGCATGGACATCTTTATTAATTGAAAGTTCAGACAACTGTTTCTTTCTATGCTCTGTCTTCTGCTCTGTGCAGGGCATGAATAATCTATTCCTTGCTTCATTCACTTTTGTAACTACCACTGCTATTACTGTTTCCTGTAAGAAACCATGGAATTGCATTTTGAATATTTACCACGTAATTAAAGAATATAAAACACTGTCACTATAGGCATCTTCCCTGTTAAACATGCATGGTCATAAAATATTAAGGGAAGCTAGATCAATCTATTGAAGATACTCACATATGAAAGTGTTTTTTGTAGGTCACATGAATTCATAAAAGAACTCGCTGCATATTATAGAGCTCTGAGCTGTATGACCATGTTATACCCCTGTGGATATGACAAAATTATGCTCATCAAGTTACCTGCACACAACTGAATCTTTACACAGATGAGTAAAACTTGGTGTTAAATAATGCCTAAAAGCAAATATAAAGCACCTTGTCTCCTTCAAATGGCATCCTCCCAGGAAATGCAAAAAAAATCAATACATTATAGTAGCTTATGATCTCATTTCAGTGATTCAACACAACAAAATTTCAATGACAACATTTCTTTTTTCTGTGTCTGCTGACTTGTCTTTTCTCTCTGAATGGCAGTACTAGATTTGGATTTATTTTTTTTTCTTCTTTTCCTTATGACCATGTTGTGGAAGGCAGTCTGTCCTGAGGAAAAAACATATGGTGTTAAGCTATTAGAAATTAACAGAGGCCAAGAAATTCATGAACGCCATGGACTATACAGCTCTAGTCTGGGGAAGTGAAAGACCTCTGCCAATATTAGGCTGGCTAGTCTACCCCCTGGGACTCATGTGTGATTGTTTCCTGCAGTAGATGTCTGCGGTTTTGTCTAGTCTATCTTATGTTGATTTTTCACAGAACAAAGGTTGTACCTTTCCTGTTAAATTACCTTATAGCTACCTTATACAGGAAGTAAAGATGGCTTATACTTCCCAGTCATATCAATTTTTATGTCTGTCTGAATGGGATTATTGCTTTGGCCTCCAGAAGATGTTATACTTATTTACATTTGAGTTAAGCACTGATCATCACCTCCTTATGGTTTCACTGCAGAAAGGTGGTGGTGGCAGTGCACAGATAAATCACAAAAGACACGCTTCATCTGCCTGATCTCTGGTCTCACTTCTGCCCTTAGAAATAGTGCAATAGTTCAAGTTTATAGCCTTTGTGGATTAGAAAAGCACCCTTATGTTGTTGAAAAGAGAAAATGTCCATAAACAGTGTTATTGACAGTTATTACTGTTGTGTCACTGAAGACAGGGGCTCATTGTACTAAGTGCTGTGCAAATGTATTTAAGAGGGCTTCCCTGCCATAAACAGCAATATTTTTGTTAGAAGTAGAAGGTCATCTTATTCCTATGACCCTCTTTGCCCTATTTCACAGCTCAAATAGCACATGGGCAGTCACGCCTTAGTAGCAGTCAGAAGAACCAACTCTAAAAGGCACATTTCTGTTACGTGAGTACTTCTTTGTATCTTCTGTCTCCATGTTTGGAGTTTTGCTGTTTTTACTACAGGGACAATTTACCACACTCCACATTTGCAAAAAGTGACCACCTGATGAAACCGGAGTGAAGAAACCTAAATAGATTAAAACAAAAAATTTGAGGTTGTCTTATTTACAGGACAAATTATTTGGATTTATAGCTTTCAATCTTTTAGAATAAGTCCAGGGTCAGATTAATTTGTGACCGACTTATTTAGAAGGCACTACAGAAATACTGGAATCAGCAGATGCCTATAATTGTATTCTAATCAGAAAACAAAGTTCTTTACTCTTTCTGTAGTTTTAGTCTCTTGCTACGGAATGCCCCTAACCAACACATGGCTATTTGAATACCTAAGGACAAAAAGGTGCTATAAGCATTCTAGAAAGATGGTGCTAGGAAGACCTGAAAGATCAGGTATACTTTCTATCCCTGGGTTTTTTACTGGAACATATTTTCTTTCTCCCCTTCCTTTCTTACATGACAACTCTATTACACGTTACAGACTACTCTGTCTTTAGTTTTGGTAACAGCATTGCTCATGCCTTGATCCATTCATGGTCCAAGACTCCTTTCAGTTCTTTCCAGCAATGCTGCAGCCTGGCCAATTATTTTATTGTGTTGATGCATCTTTTTCTTTCCCCTTTGACTAACTCTTATCTCACAAGAGTCTCCGTATTTTCTTTGGTGTGTCCTCTTCAAAATGGAGAGTTCATAACTAGGTCAGCAACAATAAGAAAGGTGAGTATGGAGCGAGTGGAGTGCTAGTCTGTGCTGAGGAGCAGCTGTCCTTTACAGAAAGAATCTGTCACATTTGCTCAAATTTAATCAGCTTTTAATGGCCTTATTTATTAGTTGCTAAGCTGTTTACCTCCAGAGAGCTAGAAAAGATAACTCGCATAGTAAGATGTTAGTATTATGCAGTTAGGCACAACTTCAGAATGTCTGAATTTCTATCTTGCTCTTTTTGGTGGATTAGGACCACACGAAACTTATTCAGTAATATCTGGGTTTAAGAAGTGGGAGTCTGGATGAGATTTCTGGCTCTAGAACAGATTTACTGAGTGCCCTTGGGTGAGTCAGTTGCTTGTCTCTGCTTCAGCTCTCTCTCTGCCAGACTGATGTAATATTACATGCCTAATATAGGTGCGGAGGAAATAAATTAATGGATGTCTGTGAAGCATGCAGATCATTGATGTATGGATCGGTACTTCCGAGAGACACCAGCAGAAAGCTTGTTGGGAACAGAGGTTGACTTGCCAGGTTGGAGAGTGAGAGAACTGTCCAAGAAGCAGACAGGGGGCTGGAAAAAGAAAGCAGGAGAGAGCCTGGAAAAATTAGGGCTGATATAAAAAAAGGCATTCATGACCTGTTAGGAAACTAGAAAGAAGTCCGGTTTGGATGTTCCCTTCAAATTTGGACACTTAGAGCTCTCAAAGAATCCCACCAAAGCTGGGTAGGAAAAGTCTAAAGGAAGACCTGAAAGTCACTCAGGCACACAGAAAAATTTATACACATATATCCACATTAAATAAGCCCTGAAAAATGCACACAAACATAATCCAGTGAAAAGCTACATTGTAATCCTTCCTGTATGAATTATAGTACATATACAATAACTGCAATGAATTCTGCAGGGAATGTGAGAATGTAGGTACCTATTGAGATTGGAAGCCATAAAAAAGGAACTTCTAATAACAAGTGGATCCTAACATTTTTTTGAAATAAGTAAAATAAGAAAGGGAGCAGAGGGAGTGAATTGCATAAGGAGCGGAAAAATCCTGAACCCATGCTGGCCCAAAAGAAGTGTCAGGAAGAAAGAGCTCCTTTAAGTAAAAACACTCCCAAATTAGACCTTTGTCTGACCAATTCAATAAGAAAGGAACAGGGAATAAGGAAAGTCATTCAAACGTATTCATTAAGTTGCCAGAGAAATGCTTATTAAAGAAACCCTCATCTTGATTCCTTTTTTGGGAGGAGGGGAAAGGAGAAGGAAGGGAAAGGCTTTTTTTTTTTATTTAACATTAATTCTTCAGAGGCATTCTTCCTATTATTCCTTCTATTTTGACTTGCTGCATTTGAAAAATATGTTGTCTTTTAAATAGATTTATTCCTTTTAAGAGCATTTGACATCTTTTGTCAGAAGTTCCTTCATTTTTCCAGTTTATTTCTTTAACATGTATTTGTTTAAGTGGCTTCCACTGTATTAATTGATGTGTTTGTGTCTGTTCAGAGCAAATGCATTCTCCTCACAGGGATTTTAACAGGCATTTGTTTAAGTGGGTTTTGCTTTTCTGTGTCTATTTCTGCTTGTTTTTCTGGTAGAGAAGGAGACATTACTAACATGCAGCCGACATAATGAGTCCCATTAACTCCCAATTCAGCTTGCTTTTTGACCACCTCTCTTTTAATGACTGTACTTTTCTTGACTGCAAAGTTTGGGGAATAGGAAAACTGTTCACTCTGCTGGATTTTAATACATGTTTACATCCTTCTTTGCAGAACAGCACCACCTCTCAATTAATGTTACTCTTAGCCTTAAAGAAGCACTTGGTAATAAATATATAAATGTGAGCATGCATGTGTATTGGAAAAGTGTGGTGTGAACCAGAATTTTTACAAAGGCTGCTCAGCATTTTTAGAGACTAAGCAGCATTTGTGTTCTAATATTTTAAAGCTTTTCCATTGATCTCCTGTTAACTGAGAAGCAAGAATTAACCTCAATGACAGTGCTAGTAGCTCTGCAGTCTGTTTTGGCCTGTTCTTTAAGTAAAAAGAGCAACCTAGATGAGAATTTTGTGCTTCACTGGATATTGAAAGATGAGGCAATAAACTGCTAAACTTGAGTAATCACACACTCCCAGAGGAATGCCTCAAATGGGGTTGGTCAAAAACCTTGAAATTCTAGCCTTCTGCACACTGCCTGGGCTTTAACATTTGATGAGAGTCATTATAGTGGGGGACTGAATACAAGTGTCTTCTGATTACAGACCTTCCATTAAAAGTTCCCACCAGTGTGCCTTTCCATAGAGAAGCGTCAATGGGATTAAAATCTCAATTCACCCCAGTCAATTCTCCAGTAACACGATTTCATTAGAGGCAGGCAGGGAGGAAAATGGACTAGAAAGCACTGAAACAGCTGGTGTATAAATTATAAAGTGTACTTTCTACTAAGTGAACACACCTTCCGCTCAGCCACATTACTAATTAATGTGTAGGGTAGCCGATTTTATGTAAATTGTATTCTTCCTCTCTCCTGTGCTTTGGTTAACAACAGGTTCTTCTAAATCTTGGAAAAAGAAAGATTATGCAAAGCTATCATCATATGAAAATAACGTATTAACATACTGCCTGTGAACTGTATCCAATCAGTTCCTTTTCACTGGCGTGTGTACAAAACAATTAAAATCAAATTTATATTGCACTTCTTTAATATATTCTGGCATTAATATAATCAACGAACAAGTGTTAAAAAGTCTTACAGGCCTATTCTGCTTTAAAATGATATGTTTGTTCTCGGGGTTAGTGGATATTTTCAGCTTTTTTTAAAAGGACACTAAAAAAGAAAAGTTCTAGCTGTACAAACGTGACTCCAGCAGCCATCAGTTCATGTGGAGTCTGCCTCATTTTAATGGCAGCCTGTTGTGTTCTTTTTTTTACATGGTGTCTTTACTCCCGGACTCTGTCAGCTGTTCTCCATGTTACCTGCAGCATATTTGTTTTTAATTATTGGATGTTGCTGAATAATTGCTCATAAAGGTTAGGAGACCGCTGAATTATCTGGATGACCCGCAGGCTGGTTGTGCTACCAGCTGTTCTGGTGTCAGGCAGACACACACGCCGCACACCCGGGAGCGGGCTCTGTTTGCACGCCTGCCAAGCCCCAGTATTTCACCTGGAGACTGAGGGATGGCTCACATGCCCCAGTATATCCTTATTTTCCAAGTTTCATGCTCTGAGGCTACGTTTTCCCTGTCTGTTTTCCTTGCTGCTTTTGGTGTACTCTCACACCAGTGAGATCAGATGGGAAGAACTGAGATATTTTGTCCCTGCTCTCAGTGGAGCAGGCTAGAAGATCTCAGAAACCTGCAGATTGGTGGAAGGGAGTAAAACGTTTTTGTCAGTCACAGGGCTGGAATGTCTATCAAGAGGTTATTTATTCTGTCCTCAACCATATCTGCATCTCCCCAGGAACAGTCTCCTTTCAAGCGCCTCTACCAACAGGGCCCACACCTCCTTGGGCAGTCTTTCTCAGTGCTTCTCTAGCTGTACTGGTCCTTAACATCTCTAGCTGCAGGTAAGCCCATTTCTTGTCCTATGCACTAAGGACACAGAAGAGATTACTCTCTTCCTTGAATCTGCCCTTTACCTATTTTGAGACCCTATCCTCCCTCAAACACATACACAAGTAGACTAACGCTAGTGCCCAGCCAAGAAGATTCTTGAAACTATGATCATGAATCCGCAAATGATGCTTTTTCCCCTCCCCTGACAGTGCTGACCCTGCCTACAAAGACACATCCCTCTGAGGAGACGAGAAGACAACAACGTATTTCCTAGGAGAAATAAATGAGTGAGATCCTGATACCAGTTCTGAGCCTTTTTCTAAATCAAAGCTACTTTTTATGCCAAGAGGCAATTGAAAATAGACTTTGGGTGTACGGGTGCATGAGCAGGGTAGTCTTTCAGACTTCTAGTGTGTTACAGCCCTGCAACCTACTCTTGCTTTTATGATGAGAATTCTTTTTCTTTAACTTAGTGTTGAATCTTATGATTTTGTAAGTGAAAGGGTACGGGTCTGTGTATGCGTCTTCCTTGACCATTGTACTTGTACAGAATTAATTTCTGTGGTGCCTTTCCAGATGTGGGAAATGTGCTGTTGAAGTCAGTGAGCATGCTGCTAGGGTACGGGCCACAGAACTGAGTCCATAAAATCCTTTCTGCAGCATATGGATTCTTTACAGTAGGAGGAGGGAAATTGTGACAGAGACAGTTTGTCCACTGAAAACTAAGCTGAGACCATAAGCTCACTTCGGTTTGGACCAGGGGATAGTAATAAACCATGGATGAAATGTCAGTGCCTTTCCATTAAGTGACCCCATGTCATCCTTATTTACAACTTCCTAACAATGAGTTTAGCCAGATGGCCTACGTGATTGGCATAATTCCATTTTGAAACTGCAGATTTGAATTCTTGAAAGTATAAATGGTTGTGCATTTAAATATCCAACCTGTCAGGAGAGAAACTGTAGGATACTTCTAGGTTATGGTGTGTGCAATAAAAACAAGCCACCTGGAAAAGCATGGATTGGGAAACTCGTTACCAAAAATGGCTTTTTAGACTTGCACCATTTTTTTTTTCCCCCTCGGCCTTTGGCAGCAAAGCTATGCAATGAAGGTGGGGGAGGAATGCAGAGGAGAGGAAAAAATGCTAGGATTCATTGCTCAGTACTTTCTTTCTGTCCCTGATTTCCCACTAGATGCTTGGGAGTGCAACCAAGTCAAGCAGCCGACTGATGGTGTACCCCATACTAAGCATACATAGGTCAGACCTGCTGCAACTTTTTTCCTCCTTGATGGTGTTGATGGCATAAGTGGTATCTGCAGACTGGCCCTCAGCCATGAGGCTGAGGACAGGATCATCTGTAATTGTTTATAGGAAGCGAATAGGAAGAGAGGAGGTGCAGATTCCGCCCTTGGTCGCAGTGGTGGAAGCCCATTAACTGGGGCCGCTTTAGTGTCAGTGAGAACTGCACGTAGCCAAGGAGGTCGCTATGCAGAGCCACAAATTACGGTAGTTATCTTCCCTGATTGCTCAGCACTTGAGGCAAATGTTCTCTATCTCATTCCCTTCAGCTCTAACTCACTGTCAGACCCTTCTCCGCTGCCTGATGGACAGCTTGGTGCCGCTCTCTCCAAGTCTGTCGGGACTTGGTAGTGCTGTCATGGTGCTCTAACTACTCACTAAGGGAAGGGGACAGACACAGCACGCTGGTACCCGGATTTGTCTTCCCACTTACAGCATTGGAACAAATGCTGTGTTGTCCTCTCAGAAATACTTTGCTGATGAACTGTGGTGGGTTGACCCTGGCTGGACGCCAGGTGCCCACCAAAGCTGTTCTATCACTCCTCCTCCTCAGCTGGACAGGGGAGAGAAAATATAGCAAAAGGCTCATGGGTCGAGATAAGGACAGGAGAGATCACTTGCCAATTACCATCATGGGCAAAACAGACTCAGCTTGGAGAAAATTAACTCAATTTATCACCAATCAACCAGAGTAGGGCAATGAAAAATAAAACCGAATCTCAAAACACCTTCCCTCCACCCCTCCCTTCTTCCCAGGCACAACTTCACTCCTGGATTCTCTACCAACCCCCCCAGCGGCGCAGGGAGACAGGGAATGGGGTTTACAGTCAGTTCATCACACGTTATTTTCTGCCGCTTCATCATCCTCAGGGGCAGGACTCCTCACACTCTTCCCCTGCTCCAGCTTGGGGTCCCTCCCACAGGAGACAGTCCTCCACGAACTTCTCCAACATGGGACCTTCCCACGGGCTGCAGTTGTTCACGAATGCTCCAGCGTGGGTCCCTTCCACGGTGTGCAGTCCTTCAGGAGCACACTGCTCCAGCGTGGGCCCCCCACGGGGTCACAAGTCCTGCCAGAAAAACTGCTCCGTGGGCTCCTCTCTCCACAGATCCGCGGGTCCTGCCAGGAACCTGCTCCAGCATGGGCTTCCCACGGGGTCACAGCCTCCTTCGGGCATCCCCCTGCTCCGGCATGGGGTCGTCCCTGGGCTGCAGGTGGAGATCTGCTCCCCCGTGGACCTCCCTGGGCTGCAGGGGGACAGCCTGCCTCACCGTGGTCTTCCCCACGGGCTGCAGGGGAATCTCTGCTCCGGCGCCTGGAGCATCTCCTCCCCCTCCTTCTTCACTGACCTGGGGGTCTGCAGGGTTGTTTCTCTTACATGTTCTCACTCCTCTCTCCAGCTGTCGTTTCTGTCCCAACAACTTTTTTTCCTTCTTAAAAATGTTATCACAGAGGCGTTACCACTATCACTGATGGGCTCAGCCTTGGCTAGCGGTGGGTCCGTCCCAGAGCTGGCCGGCACTGGCCCCGCCAGACACAGGGGAAGCCTCTGGCAGCCTCCCACAGAGGCCACCCCTGCAACCCCCCTGCCACCAAAACCCTGTCGCACAAAGCCAACACATAAACCATGGCCAAATAGGGGCAGTTAGAGTACCAAAAGGGATAGGCTGACCCAGGTCCTCTGCCTTCTGGCACAGGTGGGAAAAATTGTACAGACCTCAAGGGTGAACAAAAAAATCTCAGGAGCCCCCGAAGGTGATCCCCCAAATGACTTAACAGGGCTTAACAATGGCTTGTCTGGTCATTTGCTGTGTTGCTCTTTTTGGAGGGGACATGTGTACGGAAAGCTAAGTTGTGGTCATGATTTTCTAGGCAGCTCAAAATACGGTTAGAAAGGAGAAAAGAAGCTTCTTTTTCTTTGGGTGGTGTTATCAGGAAGGTTGAAAGCTGACGAGTAGGTTCCTCAGTGATTCGGAGGTTTCATGTCTTCAGTCAAAGAGATTCTTGCATTCCTGTAATTTTTACAAGGGTTTTTTTATGAGTGCTTTTTTGTTGCTGTGTTATTTGTATCAGTGTTTGCTGGATTCATGGGAAATTATCCTATCTGTCTCCAGTGGATACTGTGTAAGACTCAAAATGAGAGTCACGTCCATAAAGTTTGTTAGGATTCAATATGTAATTTTTTTGTGATAAGAAAAATGAAAAAGATGGTTGTAGTTACATTTTAATTACATTAATTGAATATCCACATTGTCTAGGACCTAGAATATCTCTAGCATGATGGAAGACAGCAAAAGAATGGGATTAGAGTAGACATGAAGAATAGATCTCAGGCCTAAATAGTGTTACAGAGAGGATAACCAATCATAACAAAACCAAACTGAAATGGTTGAAGCTGTCTAGCTTTAGGGGATGTTTAGTTTCTTAGCACAAATTGCCTGTAATAGATTTTAATTTTTGCATGTGTTCTGTAATTATTTTTGTTTCGACGTAACTGTGAAATTGAGTGTTTTGCTTCTGCCGTTATCAGGTCACTTCTGAAAATAAAGTGTATCTCAGAGAACAGCAATATTATTATTATTCAAAGGCTACATGTTTGGGCAATTATGCAAATGCTGTCTTACTGTCAGTCAGTAAAAACCTTTCCCAGAATACCTGGGACCCTTGAATTAATTAGACTTCTCGTCTCCTCCTTTGAACGCCACCTTGCAAGGGGGCCACCTCCTGCCCAAACCCACGCCAGAAGTCCCCCACCACTGTACGTCCAGGTCATTCTGCCACGCAGCTGTCCAGCTGAATGGTGTTCTGCAATGAACCGTGTTGCTCCTTTAAATACTGAGTACAAGCTTATATATGTTCTGAAAACTTTACGTGCTGTTATAGCAAAAGTCAACTAAGTGACTTGCATGTTACAAAAAGTGCAAAATCTACTGTAAGCAGCATTGCTTCCCTAAAGGAAGGAAGTACAGTTTCTGTCGCCTAACCTCAGAGACATCAGAGGCTGACTTCCCATTTCCATCATGGCTGGAAGTTTAAGAGCATAGTTTGTATGAAAGCAGCTGGAGAAAAAAGGCCTGGTGAGAAAAAAAAAATAAAAATTAATGATACTAAATTTAAATAAGACTGATTTTTTTTTTCTCCCTAAGTACTCTTAATGGGAATAAATGGTTTATCTTTTCAGATCTGTATACTTCTGCAGAAATATACCGTTGGGAAAAGGCTGCAAAAATTCTGGCCACCATGTAAATCCCACACTGAAGACTCGCTTGGGAAGAAGAAAAGACACAAAATTTTGTGCTGGCCCTCTAAGTGAAGGTGAGTGTTCTCCTGCACGTGCACTAATGAGAGCAAAGCTAAATGATGCCCAAATTTCATTGCAGGAGCAAACCAGTGTTATGTCAGCCAAAGCCTTCTTGATTTTTATGAAGGTGGAGACCTTTTCTCCCTTTGTCTATTCTTACTTCTTGGTAAACAGGCATGTATAAAAATGGAAGGGGTGGCATTAAAATCCTGTGTCTTTGTGGCCCCCCTGGCTACACCCTGTGTGTGTGGTACTCAAAAGGGCAAGCGTGTCCCACAGGGAGGAGGAATATTCAGCGTTCTAGAAATGGCTTTGAACCAGCTGCACATCACACAACCACCCTGCTGAGCCACTGGATCTAGGTACTCTTGCTGGGACAAGTTCATCCACGACTGTATGGGGAGCTGCTTAATTGAGCCTCATTACTTCAATTTCCTACTGACACTGTGCACCCTGTGAGGTGCTGCTCAGGCATGCGTCAGGGGCGGGGGGTTGAGCAGCTGCCGCTTCTCACATGGAAGCGGTACGGGAGGAGCGATAACGGTGCCCTAACCCGGCGCTATTGCCTCCGCGGTTGGTACCGCTTATGAGGAGGAGCAAGCTGCTAATTTGACCCCCTTAGACAGGAGGAGGCACCTCTATCGGCCATTGCAATCTTCTCCTCTGCTGGGCCTTTTGCTGTAGAGGATGGTGCGCTCCTGACAAGCTGCCGCTGGCAGGTATTACCTTCACCCCTTTTGGATCTCTGGTAATCTATATGTTTGTGCCCTTTTTCAGAAGGGTTCATGCTTGGAAGCATCTCAGCTAAAATCTCCCAAAGAGGAGTATTTCCTTATTTTAACAGGTAATGTGAGCCATCTATTTTCTCCTTATTCAGGCTGTGTAACCTGCACCTCCAAGGTCAGGCAAGCACCCCTCCGAAGCCTCCGGCTCCGGTTCGGTTTCTTCAAGCATGCAAGCTCCCAGGTAGACATAGCCTTCCTGTTCATCCCTGGTCCCGTGGAAGTCCTGAATCCCTGCTGGGAGCTTTGTTTCTATGAATAGTCTTATTTCCTTACAGACATTCTTCTAGTTCTTTGATTGATGTACTGTCCTCAGTTTTCATTGTTAAAGGGGGCCCGTTATGAACTTTTGCTCCTATAGGTAAATATGCAGTATCTGCCGCTTAATGCCAATGGTTCCAGAGTACGACAAAAGCTGTTAGAGGAATTAATCACTTTTTGATTTCCATGGGACAGTGGACAACACGTGAGAGAGGACTTAGGCAATGATATCCGTTATTATCACCCTTCTGAAACTCACCACTGCTGAGTGAAAATGAGCTTTGTGAAGGTAATCAGTCACTGGTCACCACATGTGTTCCCTCGGTATAACATTAAGGGTAAAACTCATCACTTTGAACAGCATCAACGCAGTCTTGTGTAACACCAATTCTCACTCACCCACTTCTGCAAGGGAGATGAAAGAGGTATCTGTTTACCCAGGATACTCTGGCTTTGCATTTCACCACTCCCAGTGCAAGTAATGACTTGCTGGACAACCATCAGACTAGCCAGACAAGGACTTTCTGTGCTGCAAGGTGGCATGGAGCTATCGTAGCTCTGCACATTGAGTGAGAAGTCAGATAAATTACAACACCCAGCATCACAGCAGTAAAAATGACAAAAATAAATACCGTAGTATTACAGAGTTCCCTCCTTTGCTGCTGCCTTCAGTCAGGTAGTATGCAGTCAATTCATAGAATAAGAAATTTTTTCAGAACACTCATTACACCAGAATGTTGTGGTACCCTCAAAAAACCCTCAAAGTTCCCCCAGAGGCTATTTCAGAATTGGTGAGGGACAAATGAGGGATAAATTCAGATAAATGGTGGTGTCCATTGTGTCAGACCCTACACATTGCACATTTGGCAACCCAGAGATGAAAGATACGAAAGGGCAGTGTTTGTGAGCAGAGGTTTCTTGTTTGGCGGCACCTGAGAGCAGAGCTAAGCTGGTCAAGGTGTTTCAGTCTGCGTCTGTCTTCTCTGCTTATGTGTATGTAAAGGTGCCCAGGTGATTTTCATGGCACAGGCTTTGCAGACATGTAGTTGCTGCATCCTGTCACTGGAGACTAAGAAGCAGTGGCAGGTCATCACAAAGAGAATTAGCTCATGTATTTTGACAGGTGAAGCTAAATAAAATGAAATAATTTGACAGGAAGTGAAGCCAAAATGCAACAAAGGAATAGACTTGCAGAAATATCAGGTTACCAGAGGGGGGAAAAATTGAGGATGAGAAATGTATATACAAATAAATAAATAAAGATAGGTAGATATTTTTATAAATCCGTTTCAACCTCAGTAGTTCGACTAGCTCAGAGTTCTTTGTCTCTTGGCCTATTTGGGTAAGGCAGTGCTACTATCACAGTAAGCACTTCCACTTCCTAACACAAAGTAAGGGGACTCTTTGTGACTGCTCTTCCCTAAGGGAAGAAAGAGAAATGCTATATGGGGCACAAAAGCAACAGTGGATTTCTTAGCATATGTTCTTTTCCAGTGTGAGCACAGACAGCTTTCTGCTCTAAGGAAACAAGGAAGAGCTTTGCAAATAGTATTACCAAGGGGCTAGAGACTTTCTTGACACTGTGTTGCTGGAAAAAACATAGACAAGCAAAGGAGAAAATTTATCCAAAATTACAGCAAAGAAATGCCTAACCTTCGCATTAGAAAAAGAAAAAAATATAAACTACACAGGCAGTGTGGAAAGCAACAGTGGAGTTTTCTCCTTAAAGATGCTGGCAACATAAAAGTAGAAAAGGCAACGTGTCGATACAGGTGTAGCTGGTCCCAGCAGTGAATAGCCGGCCTGTTCCTGAGGGCCACCGCTGTGATCCTTGGGAGCAGTATAGAGCTGCGTGGCACTGCCCCTCCTGATGAGGTTGTACCAGCCTGCAAGCCTCCAGCCAAACAGCCTGCCATTTAGTGGTACACGTCCCTTGGCTGCACGCAGCAAACACAGGCCATCTGTGAGAAAACGGGATCCCCCTCCTGTGCCTGGGCAGTGGCAGTGACACCGCCGGGGACTCAGCCGGGCCGCAGGCTGGCATGCAGTCAGCTCCAGGAGGGCAGGGGTTATAGCACTAGAGGCGACGGTGAGATTTGGCTTCGATGCCTTGATACCCAGAGCCCCAGGCGTTTGCCTGAAGAAGCGCAGTCTCGTGTGTCGGTGGCACTGAGACGTACACGTAGGAAGAGGACGTGTCACCGAGGCAGCTGAAGGGATGAGAAGAGAGTTTAATGCTGCACGTATTTAGGCAGGTAAAAGTGTGATTTGGAGAACTGGGCAGAGGACTTAGAATATGAATAGGTTTGTTTTCTTTCAGAGAGTGTTTTTTTAATCTGTTCTGTTCTGAAAATATTGTGTATTAAGCACTTTGTTGTTATTCCTGTTGTTTAGACTTTGTTATGGATGCATATGAAAAAAATCCACTTGTTACCTGCTTTACTGGGTTGAATTGTTATCTGACGTGAACAGGAAATGTAGGCAGAGTCCTGCAGGAGTCCTCCTTTGCTGTAAGAATGCAGTCTTATTAATCACTTTAAAATGTTTCATGGCTCTCAGTTGACAAGATCTCTTTCAAATCTGAACTGAGTGTGAAGCAATGAAGTAAGAAGGTCCAGTTGAGTTTGGAGAGAATCTAAAATAAGAGCTCTAGGAATTCCAAGCTGCTCTATTAGTCTCATTTCAGGCCCACGGACGGCATAGGTTTGTGGCCAAGAAACTGCCAAAATGCCACAGACGCGACATTTTCATTTGGAATTTGCCACAACGATGTGCCTGGCACCAAAAATGGTGGTGTGATGGGGGTGAGGAAGGAGTCCAAAGCCAGGTGCTGTGACACCTTATCCCCCACATGGCAGGGACATGCGGCTCTTCTGCCTGTGGTACTCACACAGACGGCCCTGGCCGCAGCGCTCCGGCCCCGCTTGCCATCCTTCCCGGTCAGGAGCTGCCTGCAACAGCCTCTTCCCCGGTAGCTTTTTCCGAGAGCATGTTTCTAATAGCAGCACAGACTTCAGGATTGGAGCTATGGGCCAGTTTGCAAGCGGGGAGAGCGGAGACCGGTGGGAATGCAACGCTGGTAGCAAAAGGACCGGGTGCAAGTCAGGAGCTCCCTCTGGACAGGTCACTCTGACCCAGGCTTACAGAAGCGAAGGTTTGTGGAAATGGGTCACCTCAAGGACACAGTAATGAGCCGGTGTTTGCCAACAGCTGACTGAATTTATACCTGTGTGTGCTATCAAATTTGAGCTATTTCCGGGCAGATTGTGTAGTAATGCAAGGTGGGAAAGCAGGGCATTTCCATCAGATGGGATAAACTAACATTAGAAGTGATTTTGAAAATAACATTACCGTGGAATTTGCCTGACACAAACTTCAGTCTCGCCCTGATGCGGAGACAAAAGGCACTGTGTAGCTTCAGGGAGATAAACAACCAACTGCCCTTAAACCCATTCAACATGAAAGGACTTTGCTATTCCTCCCTGAACAACTAGACATTGGAAAAAAGGATGATGACAAGATAAAGTATTATAAAAATATCCTCTTTCAGGACCTGTTGCCACAGCTTGACTCAGCTATCAGGGAAGTACCCTTGATATTATTTCTGTGTTCAAACATTTAGATATTTATCAGAGATATTGATGTGGAATACTTATGAGTCAGGTGGAAGATCCTGCTTAGCTTGCCTCAAACTTTAGGCCAGCAGTCTTTGCAACTCTGTTCTTGCAATCCAGCCAGCACAGGTCTTGTTCCTGACACGGTGGTCTACACCCCATTGCATCTATACGCAGATCGGTAAGCTAGAAAAGCAAAAAGCATAGGAATTCCAGATTTAACCTGACTTCTGCTCTGTTATTTAAGGATCATTTTGCACTGTGTACATCACATCCATCTGAGCAGACAATTAATGGTTAATTTTGCAACCATTCTTGTAAGTAGGCCTCTTTTTTTTACAGAATCATAAATCTTGCAGAGAAATGAAAAGCAAGAAAATAAAGATGTATTGGGTCCACATTTTCAGATACTCTAAGTGAGCTTTTGCTGTATGGGAGCCATAGAAACACACAGGCTTTTCTTCCTCACCAGCAGAGCTATTCAGCCAGAAGCTAGGCTGATTTCAAACCAGTTTTTGCCAAAGACTGCTGGTACCTCCAACCGAGATCTGCTGGAGAGTGCGGGCTTAATTATAAAGCATCTTCCCTACAGCTGCAGAACACTAGTCCTGATTCACCAGTGTCCAGTGCCTTTGTTTGGTTATGGAAACTATTTTTTTGATATTTCAGAGTTAATCTGACCCTGATCTAAGCCATACGATGGACATACAGTAGTCTTGGAATACATTTTATGCTTTTCATGTGCAAAGTCAGGACACCATTTATTTTTGGCGTACCGGTCTACAAGCCTATCAGCCAGTGTAACAGTGAGTTCAGCTCAGCACTGTGTTGCTATTTCAACAGGGCATGAGATCTTATCAAACCACACGTGTAAATTGCATAAAGTAGGAAGCGATTTGTCTTCCAAGGGAAGAACATTGCGTGGCAACAGTCACCTAGTATGTTCCTTCCAGGAGCACCATGTTGTCAAAACGGACACACTTTTGTACCTTGTTGCATTGATCGGTTACTTCGCGGGACGGCGATTTCACCTAAATCAGTGGCTTCAGGGAAAGTTGGACTGGCCCCTTGGTGAAGAGTGAAAGGCAGGTTGTACTCTGTGTTAGCCAGGATCCAACTATTCATTCTTCAGTAGTGAAATAGCACCCATCTCTCATGCAGTCGACAGCCATTACCTGCAGATGTTCCAGTTTTGTATGAATTGTAAGGTCTGTGGCCCTGAAAGTGTATTTCAACATTCGGAAAAGACTTAAGACTAAATTAGGCACCACGGTGAAAGGATTTAGTTTTTCCAAAAATCCCTGTGACTTCTGTAACATCCCTACCTTTACTGCTTAGACAAAAATAGCTTTTTAAAGTTGAGCAACTTCTTGCGACTTGAATGTGACTGAACAGAGGAGAAAAAGAACATTATTTTTTCCATAAGTTTTTCAGGATTCTTTCCTTGTTCTGTTACCATAAATCATTGTAATATATATTTTGTTTAGTGCACTATAGATGTGTCACAAGTCTAATTAATATCTGAAACCACTGCTTTTATATTATTTATAATACTTACCATAAAAGAACACAGTATCATAAATGAAAGAAAGTGATTTGATCTTCAAGTTCTTCAGGTCAAGCCCAGGGCAAGGGGGCCCTGAATAATTTGGAAATTTTGAATGAAAACAGAAGATAGGTATTTATTATTTAAAAAAATAATTCCAGCTCTGCCATAATCTTAGGCACTGTGGCCGTTAAAAAGGAGAATGGATTTTGGTATGCAAAGTAGCAGAATGGAACACACAGTGTCTTGCAAAACTACTCTGGAATGATATGAAAAGCTTAAAATCTGTACACCAGAATTGCTTTCTCCCCCTCAATCCACACTGTAGTTTTCAAACTTAAGAAAGGTATGAGAAACTTCAACCCAAGGTAGGAGAACCCTCTTTTGGAAGCCTGAGGCCTTTCTTGTATTTATATTAAAACCTTTCTACAGTACTCTGCAATATAAAGAGTTTTTAAGTTTGTCTAGTACAACCAAGAGGTTGATAGCTTCTTCTCTCCACTCATTTACATTTAGGGACGACTGTGGTTTTAATGAAGCAGAATATTCCAAATACTAATGGATCTTAAATTGCTTATTCTTACCAAGAGGTACTCCAAATAGCACATTTGCCTCAAGTGATATAAAGTGATGAGTTAATTCATGTACTTGTGTCAATTGCTTCAAGATACTGAGAATTAGCTGCATTAGTGATATGCCTTTTTTTTTTTCTTTACATATGTACAGGAAAGTGCATAGGAATGGAGATTGATTTAACCTCTACTGCACAGAGGAGGGGAGAAATCGGTGGATGTCCTACAAATGTCATTGACAAGGTTAGTAAGATTTTTCTCTTTGCATTTTCTTGCTATTCCTTGTACTTATGCTTGAGGTACTTAAGATTTCTAGAGTAGTCTGTGGCAGCAGAATTCCTGACCACAGCGAATTAACCAAGAAGAGTTTGTCTCCAGGACAGCCACATCAAATGGAGCTTGAAAATTCCTCCTACTGACCTGCACCAAAGCAGTGCCCAAGTTGCTCCAAGGACCTCTTCTCCATTTGGACTCCCAAACCCACCTGCATCACGTCCTGCAAAAGCAAGAAAAACGTGGGTACAAATGCACACCCCTGATATCTCCAACTTCCCTGGAGATCAAGGGCCAGAGCGCAGTGTGATTCCCCAGCCTGAGGGTTCCTCTGAAGTAGCACAGAGCAACAGGTGGCAGCTGTTAATGTGCCGAATGTGGCTTCCCTCTGTGTCCGGCCACGGAAAACAAAGCGAGCGAGCGGATCCATGCCAAACACTTTGCGAGCATGGAGCTTACACAATTGGGCTCCACCCACGTGCCTCACATGGGAATTTTCTCCCTCACCAGCTGGGTTAAGATCACAAGATGGAAAAAAGGAGGGGGGGGGGGGGGAAGAGCTGGAGTTGTTTTCTTTCCATTGTGGCTCCCGAGCTGAAAGTTCCTTTGCAACAGAATAATAGAATAAAGATGAGAGGGAACACTGCTGATGGCTCAAAATCTGGCACCAAAGTTTATTTTTCCTAAGCAGCCTGAGCCTGAACAGTCTTGTCAGACAATGTCAACAGAGGTGAAAAAAAATGACGAAAATCATTTAATCTAGTTGGGCTCAAAAATGAATAAATGCACCAGACAGGGTAAGTATATGGCCATTAAAAATGGCATAACCCTGACTGGAAACTGAACACCCTCATATGTATTTCGTACTCTCAAAGGCTTATCATGCCAGCTGTATTTTTGAATGAGCTAAGTGTCTACTCGTATGAAATGAATGTGAGTAGGCACACATAAGCTTTCTCATCAGTGTCCATGCTCATAGCCGGGCATGTATTGAAGTCTCTCAACTCAGCTTGTTATAGCTATCACGATGCAGAGCCTGAAAATGACTCTTCTCCGAGACCAGACAAACGTGAACTGACAAGCACTGTGTTTTGCCCTTAAGGCTCCTGTCCATGGTGATGCGTCGTCAGTTATTCTCTGTAAAAATCTCTGTCCCCCACCCCACATGCGCTCGCCTCTTTCCTTAGCGCTCGCCTAATTTGGAACCAGGTACAGTTCATGGGAAACGCTGACTACACTCAAGCACCCATGTCTTTGTGCTCTGGAGGAAGACGTGTGGGTTCAGTAAAAGGCAGGTAGGATTTGAGAGCCCCAGCCCAAGGAGAAAAGGGATAGAGACCCAAAGCATGTTGGTGCTGCTGTGTGTGCCTCACCCGGGAACCCATGGAGCCTCCACGCCTGTCACCCATGGAAATCAATTTCCTGTTGAACGGTGCCCTTAGACAAGAACTAGATGCTCAAAGTCCCATTGTAGCCTGACACAATGAAAATAAAACCCGAGGACAACGCAGATCCTGATGTCTTTACTTGCTTTGATAACAATGACACCAGTAAACAATGGTTGTTTAAGTGCACTTGCATGGTTCTTAAATTAAAAACAAGATAGCCAAGGGCAGTGAGAAGTCACTAGCATTCCTGAGACTGGCACGCAGAAGGGCCTCTTATTTACTTCAAGCTGGAAACAAACCCCACAGCGTGGGGATGACCACGGTGACGGCTTCCAGGCTCTCAATTCTGTTGTGATTCCCCGTTCCACAAAACTCCATTTGCATAGTTACAAGAGCAGCAGGGC